>NW_027362761.1:920544989-921744989 GCF_046119375.1 Phyllobates terribilis | reverse complement strand
CAAAGGGAATGTGGGAAGCACTAAGAAAGCTACATGAAAGACCCAGCTTAAATCACAAGTTATTTCTGCTAAGAAAGCTTTACAGTATGAGACTAAGTGCATACAATGACATGCAGAAGCATATATTCTCTATTATGGAAGTGATATCACAGCTGAGATCAATTGGTGAAGATATTAAGGAAAGCCATGTAGCAGAAATATTATTTTGCAGTTTACCGGATCCATATACTGCTTTGATTAAATACACTAGAGACAAGACCTGAAACAGACATTACATTAGAGTTTGTGAAGACCAAACTCATAGATGAATATCAAAGAAGGAAAAAACAAACAAATGATTCTTCTACTGAAAAAGATAATGGAAATGCTCTTAAAGCTACAGAATCAAAAAGACACTATAATAAAGAGACAAGAGAATGTTTCAGATGTAAGAAAAAAGGACATTTAAAGAAAGACTGTATTATATGGAAAGCAGAACAACAGAAATTACATCAGAAAGAGAATACACAGAAGGTAAAAAACACAATTCCTGATTCATGTGAAAATAATTGGAATGGCACACTTAAAGTGACTGATAAGAAATCATCGTTGAGTTGGTTTATTGACTCAGGAGCAACAACGTAAGATGTGAATGTTGTATAAAATCAAAAGCCACAAGGATATCTATTCCTAAAGAAAGTGAAGCGAAAAGCACAAAACCACTTGATTTGGTGCATACTGACGTATGTGGACCCATGAAAGTGACTACATCAGGAGGCAATAGATATATGGTGACTTTTATAGATGACTACTCAAGATACACAGTCACATACTTGATCAAGAACAAAAGCAAAGTTTTCAATAAACTAGTAGACTACGTGACAAAGTCGAATAACAAATTTCAGAGGACGCCAATTGTCATTAGAAGTGATAATGGAGGTGAATTCACAGGACACCAAATAGAAAACTACTTAAGAAAAAATGGTATAGAGCATCAAAAGACTGTTCCTTACACACCTGAACAAAATGGAGTAGCAGAAAGGAAAAACAGAACTCTGACTAAAATGATAAGGTGTATGCTGACAGATTCCAAACTATCAGAGAAATACTGGGGTAAAGCAGCAATGACAGCTACATATATCTACAGAACTGACTTTTTTCTAGAAAACTGAAAAAAAACATATGAACTGTGGCAAGGTATGAAACCAAGTGTAAATCATTTAAGAGTTTTTGGTTGTAAAGTTTTTGTATTCATTCCAACAGAAAAACGTTCCAAACTTCAAAATAGGTCCATAGAAGGAATATTTGTTGGATATAGTGAAAATTGCAAGGTATATAGAATCCTAAATCTCAAAACAGACAGAGTTATGGTGAGTAACAGTGTGACATTCATTGAGGATCTAAATGAAGACATTATTATTTCACTGGAAACAAAAAATTAGGAAAACAGCAATGATATAGCTGAAGGATTATCTGATGAAAAAGAAGTTGAAATTAATAAAAAACAAAATACTGAAAGTGAAGAGAAACAACTACAAACAGACACAGAACGAAGACTTTCAATAAGAGAAAACAAAGGAAAACCACCAATACGCCTTTCATACAAAGCAAGTACAAGTAAAATTTATGAGCCTACCTCTTGGGAAGACATATCTCGACTTCCTGAAGAAGAAGCCAATAAATAAATAGAGGCAACAGAAATAGAAATAAAGTCCATGCATGACTCAAAAACATGGACACTAACAGAATTACCAGAAGGAAGAAAAGCTATAGGATGTAAATGGGTTTTTAAAGTAAAGTACCGAACAGATGGCACAGCTGAACGATACCGAGCAAGACTCGTAGCTAAAGGTTAATCTCAAAAATATGGAGAAGACTATGATGAAACATTTGCTCCAGTTGTCAAACATACTACAATAAGAACTTTGTTTGCAGTTGCAGCAATGAAACAAATGGAACTGAAACATCTGGATGTAAAGACAGCATTTTTGAATGGAAGTTTAACAGAAGATATTTACAACCTCCAGGATTCAAAGATGAAAGTAACCCAAACATGGTTTGCAAATTACAGAAAAGTATATACGGTTTAAAACAAGCTGCTAAAGAGTGGAATGATAAAATCACGGAGGTGCTCACAAATGAAAAATTTAAAAGAAGCAAAGCTGATACTTGCCTGTACACAAAAAGACTAATGGACAGAGGATCTATGTACTCATGTTTGCTCACCTAACCTAATCAGTGTCCTTCATCTTTGCTGAGATCTCATGCGGCTCAGTACAAGCTACAGCTGTCAGTTAGGCTGGTTGGTCAAAGACAGACTATACTTAGACTCATCTCATTCCACAGTATAGCTGGACTCATAAAATACTCATCTTAATTTCAGAACGATACAGTCATTGTCAGAAGAATTTTTTAAATGGGGATGGGTGAGAAAGTTTCTGACAGGTTCCCTTTAAACAGAAGGAAACCTTATATCCCTTAAGATCCCCTTTTACCTCAATAGTAAGTAATGCAGTTCATTTAGTATTTGCCTATAGAAAGATGTATTTTGCAAAAACTCTTTGAAACTTTGAAAATGTAAGTGGCAACCTAATCAGTTGCTATGGGTAAATGCCACTCTTTGCCCCTGCAGTCGATTTCTCCTAATTGTAAATTGTGACTTGCCATCCTATATATGATCATTACATGACACTACAAGCCTCACCAAGCCCTGTCCTTGTACATGCATCTCTAGGCTCTGAAGCCCAAAGGTCCAGACTTTCAGTTATTGTCAGTTGTGTTAGTAAGTACATTCAGTGGAGGTCACTGACTACCGTAAATCTGTTATTGAAAGCGGGGCTGTGAATCAGTGCGCTTAATGGCATCAATTACTGACCTGGCTTTTAATTGTTTCTGGCTAAGAAGCAAGTCCAATCACATATACTCATCCATCAACTCCCATTTGAGTAGAGCAATGGTATCCATGAGTATATTACATTCTGAAGTTAATGATCAGTGACCTCCTATGTAATTATTAAGGCATATGGTAATTATGTTACATTGGGACACAGCTACCATAATTAGGACACAATTCACTTATGTGTCTCTCATTGCAAATTAGGACTGAAGCTAGAAGAGAACTTTGTCGTAAACTCTACTTAGAAGGATATCACTTAAATTGCACAGCATAGTAATCCTAGAGATGACATGGTAAATATTTTATCTAATGTTCTTGATTGTTGTGTATAAACTTCCACAATGGCGGCCTCATGCATTGCTAACAGACTCCTTAATGACAATATTGCAAAATTGTTCTGTGATACCTACTCAACCCTCATTTAAATGCTGATGATAAACCATATGGCAAATCATGGTGGATCTCAATCATATTTTCCTAATAACACGAATAGTTAAGGCTAGATTTTTTTTATGGGGGGAGAGGGGCAGGAATCCGACTGCCCTTCAAATGCTCAAGTTTATCAAACATAAACTGGTTCTTCATTCCGATATTATACAAATATACTGTACAAACCGGTCAGCGCCCTGTGACCTCCCTGTCACCTGTGTTCAGGTACTCAGATTGGAGCGATTGATGTCATCATCGATCGCTCCAATCAGAGCTGGCTGGGGGCTCTTCTAACATCACAGGGGGTCATGGGGTGGTGACAGGCAGGTCACAAGCCGGTCACTGCCCCGTTACCGCCCTGTTACCGCGCGGTCCTGCTTTGATCAGTGAGATCGATGTGGTCGGCGATCGCACCGATCGTAGCAGTTTGGGGCCAGGGCTGGGGTCTCCAAGCAGCAGCCCAGGATCGGTGCTCTTAGGAGCACCGATCCTAGGCTGCACATCACTGTTTCCGGCAATCTGATTGTTGGAAACAGTGAGAAGTGCTGTGATTGGCTGTTCAGAATAGAATAGCCAATCACAGCGATCGTGGGTGCGAAGTCGCGGTGCCACATTAAAGATAGGGTGTACTAATACGTATCAGGCCCATAAGGCCCAGGGCACAGATACGTATTAGTACGCCCTGGGCCAGAAAGGGGTTAATAGATAAAATAATCAATACAAAATACACAAGATTATTTGTTGTAAAAAAAAAAAAAGTTATAAATGTGAACAGCTGGAAAAATCTAAAATATTGTAATCAGAAAATATTAGTGCACACATCGCTAATTGCATAATTTTAAAAGTGGTCATCGGTTGAGATGGCTTCAAGGTGACATCCCTTTTAAAAATAGTAAGTCATATATACTTATTAAATACTATCTATGGAGCCCGTTCTACGCCTGGGTGGCGAGCATTTTTATTGGTATATGGTCTCCCATTCTGGTATTTGTGCTGCCCCAATCCTGGTATTTGTGCTCCCCAATCCTGTTCCCCATCCTGTAATGTGCTGCCTTCATCCCTATCCTGGTATGCATGGCACACCTCATCCCTATCCTGGTATGCATGGCACACCTCATCCCTATCCTGGTATGCATGGCACACCTCATCCCTATCTTGGTGTGCACGACACGCCTCACCCTCAATCCTGGTACGCATGACACCCCTCACCTTCAATCCTGGTATGCATGACACCCCTCACCCTCAATCCTGGTACGCATGGCACCCCTCACTCTCAATCCTGGTACGATGGCACCCCTCACCCTCAATCCTGGTATGCATGGCAACCCTCACCCTCAATCCTGGTACGCATGGCACCTCTCATCCCTATCCTGGTATGCATGGCACGCCTCATCCCTATCCTGGTATGCATGGCACGCCTCATCCCTATCCTGGTATGCATGGCACACCTCCTCCCTATCCTGGTATGCACGGCACACCCCCTCCCTATCCTGGTATGCACGACACGCCTCACCCTCAATCCTGGTACGCATGGCACCCCTCACCCTCAATCCTGGTATGCATGGCACCCCTCACCCTCAATCCTGGTATGCATGGCACCCCTCACCCTCAATCCTGGTATGCATGGCCCCCTCACCCTCAATCCTGGTACGCATGGAACTCCTCACCCTCAATCCTGGTACGCATGGCACCCCTCACCCACAATCCTGGTATGCATGGCACCCCTCATCCCTATCCTGGTATGCATGGCACCCCTCATCCCTATCCTGGCATGCATGGCACCCCTCATCCCCAATCCTGGCATGCATGGCACCCCTCATCCTGGTATGCATGGTACCCCTCATCCCTCATCCTGGTATGCATGGTACCCCTCATCCCTATCCTGGTATACATGGTACCCCTCATCCCTATCCTGATATGCATGGCCCCTCATCCGAATCCTGGTATGCATGGCCCCCCCAGATCCCTATCCTGGTATGCATGGTACCCCTCACACCTTAATCCTGGTATGCGTGGCCCGCCTCACCCCTCAATCCTGGTATGCGTGGCCCCCCTCACCCCTCAATCCTGGTATGGGTGGCCCCCCTCATCCCCCAATCCTGGTATGCGTGGCCCCCTTCATCCCTCAATCCTGGTATGCATGGTACTCCTCTGCACACATACAAGAAAAATTAACACATATGCTCACCTTTCTTCCCTGTGCTCCAGCGCTGCTGTGTCCTGTTCTGCCAGTCGCCGGAGGAGGAGTGCGGCGCCGGAGCACCGCGCTGTCCAGCGCCATTTTGCTGAAGACACACTGCAAATGTGTCTTCAGTAAAATGGCGCCGATTCCGACACCTTCACTCCACCCCCGATCTCCGGCCAGAAGAGAGGCGCCGCGGCAACGCTCCTCCCGGCCAGGTAAGTATGGCGCCGAAGATCGCGGTATGCGTTCAGTGTCTACGCATACCACGGTCTCCGGCGCCATACACTCCTCTTACCTGTAACGGCTCCATGCGTTCTTCTGTCTGGAGCCAGACTGTGCGTCGAGCATGCGCAGTCTATAGAGGCTTCAGACGGAGGGACACTTGGCCGGTTATATTATAGATGCTGTGTGTGTCTCCACCGTCTGTGAATAGTCCTAGTTCTGCTCATCAAGCAGGTTAGGGATGTATCTGTTTCACTGAACCTCTAGGTAAGGAGAATTAGGGGAATATGTTAAAAGGTAAAAGATTATCTTCAAAATTCTGAAAAATTGAGGATATGGGAACACGTGTTGTCTGGCACAAAAATAAAAACAACATTACCATTGTTAAATAATGTATGCTCATAAGCAAACTCTAGGGCGTTATATCACTGGCAGACAGAGACAGAAAAGGGCCCCTGTACAGGAACCATATATGGGCCTTTTGCAGTCCAATACGTCACCATAATGTGCAATTCCATCTACTTTGGAGGTAGAAGCGGTCCTCCTTAACTCTTGTGTGTGGCAGAGTGATCATGGACCACTCCTGCTGGCAATTCAACTGCTCCATGTCAAAAGAGCAGTTCTACCTCTTCCGGGCTGCTCTGTCGACAGAGCGTGACTGCCAATGCCATGCAGATTGAAAGCCGGCTTCCAGCAATTATGCAGCGGTGATCCTGCTGACAATCAGCATGGCATCGGCATTCACTCTGCTCAAACAGAGCAGAGCGGAAGAGAAGCCACTGCCCTGAGGATGTGACGTCAGTGGAAGCCGCAGATTTGATGGCGGAAGCGGTCAGTGACCAGTCTGTGCCAGCAGTGATCTACCCTGGACACAACAGGCAAGTAGCTAGCAACTACCTGCCCATTCATTCTTAGGCGCACAATAAAATTGAATATAGCTCTGGATAACCTCTTTAAAAAGTGGTTCAAAATGTATAGAGTATAAGTAATAAAGAAATATACTCCAAAAAATTGGAGAAACTGCAATGATGAATTGGTGCCAAAGAGTTTGTCCTGAACGCCCTATTTTTCTAGGAATTTATGCCAGCAAATATGTATATTGCTAAATCTGCTCCAGTGTGTAGTATGAAATCGAGTGACTGTAGATATTTATTAAAAAATAAGAGCAAATTCCAATAATAACATTCTATTATACTGCTATAAGCTAATATATATGTGCCAATGTAAGAAAGATGACTCTACACTTTAGATTTCCATTATAAATCTACACAATTCTCACCCATATTCGATACCATTTGGTGAATCTGAATGGTGACAACACTCCTCACCTGTGCATGGCTTGTTGAGGAGATGAGGTTTACTTCATATTATATTGTTTCTTCCACAGATTAGAGTTTCATATATTTTCTGGGGAAATTAGAAGCATCCTATAAGGGGAATGGAGTATAATCTACCTTTTATAGTTAGTAAATGACTATTGGAAAGAAGCAGTATATTAACAATAAATATATAGAGATAAATGACATCCACATTACTGCTAGCTAAAGAACCTATATAGAAGGACCGATCATCAAAACAATACACGAGGGGGAAGCTATACAGCAAAAAAGAAGGGGTACTGTTATGATCTGCAACATAAACTAAGGAAAGAATGGGGGAAAGCTGTCCCTACAGTAAGACTAAGCTGAATCCCTAAGATGTAGCGGGCTGCCTGTTCCTTGTGAACAGACCCGCCTTCGTCCTCGGCTAGTCTGAACGGAGACCTATAGAATAAAGGGAGGGGTCCCTAAAAGAACTAAGGACTGGGACAAAAATGGTACACCTCCTAACAGAAGTTGTTGCAAAGCAAAAAGACAAACTGACAAAAAGTACTAGAGGTCCCAGAGGACCAAGCGAACTAGACAGAGATAGGCACCGAAGCACCTGGCTAGAGAGACAGGTAAAAACACTGAAGTCCAGCAAAGCCAGAAGGGCGGAGCTGGAATATATAGGCAGCTGGTCACGTGACCGCAAAACACAAGATAGCAAAAACTAACAGGAGGGTTCTAACAGTACCCCCTCTTCTATGAGGATCCTCCGGATCCTCCAGGCCCAGGCCTATCAGGAAACCTCCTGTGGAAAGCTTTAACAAGCCTAGGAGCAGAGACATCATCCGTCCTTACACAGGAGTTGTCTTCGGGACCGAAAACCTTCCAAGAGACAAGATACTGTAATTTCCCTCTATGCCATCTTGAATTCAAAATACGAGAAATTTCATATTCACCGTCTTCCACCACAGGAGGAACTGTGACAGTGGCATCCCTATTAGAAACGTCAACCTTTTTCAACAAGGAAACATGAAACACAGGATTAATCTTCCAGGAAGTAGGGACAGCCAACCTGACAGCAGATGGGTTAACAAACTGAAGCACTTTAAATGGACCCACAAACTTAGGACCCAGTTTTTTAGAGGGAATCCTCAACCGCAGGTTCTTCGAGGACAACCAAACCATGTCACCCACAGTAAACAAAACCTCTTTACGTTTTCTGTCAAAATACTTCTTGGACTTCTTGTTAGCCTCTTGCAGGTTACAACGTACATTAGTCCAAACTCTCTCCAAATCACCGGAAAAATTCTCCTCCTCCGGCACCGCCGACCCCAATTTGGAGAATGAACCAATAGACGGATGTCTCCCAGTGCAACAAAAAAAAGGAGAACACCCAGCAGAGGAGGATGTGTGATGCTCGCAGCCCTGCCCTGGGAAGATGGGAGTACTCGGAGCAGGGTCAGGTGTTTGGTGGGTTGTAGCTGTGGCCTGGACCCGTCCCGTGCCCAGGGCCGTCACATTAAAAAGGATGTAATGGGCTTTCAGGGTTGAGTGGTATTTCGACTACGCCACCTGTGGTGTCTGGTGATGGCCACCAGCGCTGCGTTCAGTCCTCTGAGGCGGGATGTAGTGGCAGCAGAAGATGGTACTACTCCCCACAGGCGGAGCAGGGCCACAGGGCAGAGACGAGGATGGAGGGAGTTGTAGTGTAGGAGGTCTGGTGCTGCGTGGTGCGGTGCAGTGCAGAAATAAAGAGTCCGGAGGCCATAGGGGTTGACTTCCAGGGTTTTTACTCACGGTGGAGAGTAG
This sequence comes from Phyllobates terribilis, assembly GCF_046119375.1. Classification (NCBI taxonomy): domain Eukaryota; kingdom Metazoa; phylum Chordata; class Amphibia; order Anura; family Dendrobatidae; genus Phyllobates; species Phyllobates terribilis. The sequence goes on along the minus strand of NW_027362761.1, from coordinate 921,736,162 downwards.
AGCTGCAAGGCTTCTCCCTGCTCCTCACGGAGTTCTGCGGTCACCAGGGACGGGGGTCCGACAACCTCCGAATAATTCAAGTGCTTAATCAGGACCCCGCACCAGAGTGTTCCTAAACTTCAGACTGAGTCCTCTCCTGTCTGTTTGTGTGTAGGTAGGTCGGGTCTCCCTCTGGACTACGCTCAGAAACAGGGTACGGGTGGCAGCTCCGCTCCGTCCGTTACCCGGTGGGATCCTCAGAGCCTGCCGGGCTTCCCTGACTAGGACGTGGAGTAGCAAAGTCAGGTGTCGGGGGCCGGTACCTCTTTTGCAGCCGGAATCCCTCTGAATAGATTAGAATAGCGAGAACAGGTGGCGTATACCGCTCCGTCTGCATCCTCCCGGGATCCTTTTGCGGTGGAGCTACACTCCTAAGCTCCGGGCCTTCTTGGTCATGGTCCTTGACCGGGTTGAGACATATGTTAACTCGAACCTGCCCCTCGACCCAAGGCCAGGGTACGAGGGCCGTGTCTCCATCCGCTGCAGGTCCACACAGGATCCACGTTCAGGGAGGGAGATCACAATCAAAAGACCATAAGCCCAAGATGGCTGGTTATTAAATATGAAATATTAAGTGTAAACTAAATGTGAGTCCTCCACCCTCACCCACTACTTGGTTCCCCCTATTTCTTGGTTCCCCAGTCTCCCAATTCCCAATAGGGGCAGCACACTAGTGCCTACTAGCACCCTCTGGTGGGAGAAGTGTGGTGTTCGATGTGGAGGTGAGGTCCTGATCATTGCACCGTTCTTACCTCGAAGGAGGGATACTACACCCCATTAGAGAGGTGCAGCATCCCTGTGGTGGTCGAACCCTCAGGGGCGCCACAGATGTATGATTGTTAAGAGCAAATTCTGCGAGAGGCAGAAACTCAGACCACACCTCTTGATTGTCCACCACAAAACAATGCAAAAACTGTTCAACATCCTGGTTCTTTCTTTCAGTCTGTCCATTAGACTCAGGATGATAACCAGACGAAAATGACAAATGAACTCCTAACAGAAACAATATCCGTGGGAACGCCATGGAGCTTGACAATCTCCTTAACAAACGCCTTAGCGAGTGTCTTGGCGCAGGGCAACTTAATGAATGGAACCAAATGACACATCTTACTAAAACGGTCTACGACCACCCAGATGACAGTAAAACCCTCAGACACAGGAAGATCAGTAATAAAATCCATAGTGAGATGCATCCAAGGCACACTAGGAACCTCCAGAGGGCAAAGCAACCCCGCAGCAGGAGTATGTGAAGCCTTTGACCTAGCACACACAGTACATTGACGCACCCACTTGATGACTTCCTTCTGCCATCCAGGCCACCAAAAACTGCGACTGATAAGTCTCTTAGTCTCCGAAACTCCTGGATGACCTGCCAACCGAGACTCATGACACTCCACAAACAAATCTCTCCTAAAGGCTCTAGGCACGAACAACCTCCCATGGGGAGTGTTAGATGGAGCATCATCTTGAGCATTCAGAATCCCATTCTCCAAATCGGAGTCCAATGCCGCCACTACAACTCCTTTCGGCAAAATGCTCTCCTCCTCCTCGGCACCGACCGTAGGAGAGAAGCTGCGAGATAAAGCATCGGCTTTAACATTCTTAGTACCAGGGATATAGGTAACAGAAAAATGAAACCGAGAAAAAAAAAGTGGCCATCTAGCTTGACGGGCATTCAAGCGCTTGGCAGCATCCAGATAGATCAAATTCTTATGATCTGTGAAAACCTGAATAGGAAATCTAGCGCCTTCCAAAAAATGGCGCCAGTGTTCAAACGCAAGTTTAATGGCCAACAACTCCCGATTTCCAACATCATAATACAGTTTGGTTACCGAAAATTTTTTCGAAAAGAAGGCACAAGGATGTACTCCACCCTTGTTCTCTTGAGACAAAACTGCTCCGACCCCCACCGATGAAGCATCGACCTCGGCCAAAAAAGGTTTTGGTCTCATCAGGCTGTATAAGGATAGGGGCAGAACTGAACCTCTCCTTGAGATACTCAAACGCTTCAGTGGCCTCAGTAGTCCACTGGGCCGTATTCGCACCTTTCCTGGTGAGATCGGTTAGAGGTTTAACAATTACAGAAAAATTCTTAATGAATTTCCTGCAATAATTGGCAAAACCCAAAAACCTCTGTATAGATTTCAAACCAATAGGCCTAGGCCATTCCTGCACAGCCTGAACCTTCACAGGGTCCATCTCAAAGCCCTCGCTGGAGACAATGTAGCCCAAAAAACTAATTTTCTGCACAGCGAACTCATATTTCTCCAGCTTAGCAAAGAGTGAATTATCACTCAATAACTGCAAAACTTCACGTACACTCTGGCAATGGGACTCTAGATCTGGTGAATAAATCAAAATGTCATCCAAATACACAACCACATTCTTACCAATCAAAGGTCTCAGGATGTCATTAATAAGGTTCTGAAAAAATGCAGGTGCATTGGTAAGACCAAAGGGCTTCACCAGATTCTCAAAATGACCTACCGGAATGTTAAAAGCAGTTTTTCATTCATCACCCTCCTTCACACGTAACAAATTGTATGCCCCTCGGAGATCAATTTTTGAGAACCACTTGGCTTCCACTAACTGGTTAAACAAGTCATGAATTAACGGCAATGGGTAGGAATTGCGTACGGTAATCTTATTAATTTCACGAAAATCCAGACATGGACGTAAACTGCCGTCCTTTTTTTTTAACAAGGAATCCGACTGCCACAGGCGACTTAGAAGGTCTAATGTGACCAGCAGCCAGGCTAGTCTGTATGTACTCCTCCAAGGCCTTTCTTTCAGGGATAGTCAGATTAAACAAACGACTTTTGGGAAGAGTAGCTCCAGGAACAAACTCAATGGCGCAATCATAATCCCTATGAGGAGGTAAAACTTGCGACTCCTCCTCTGAAAAAAACCTCCAAAAATCTTGAATAGGTTCTGGTAATTCCCCTTTTTCCACAGCCGCAATGCGACCATTGCAACATTTATCATGGCACTTCGGACTCCAAGACTTAATCACATTAGTAGACCAGTCCAGTAAAGGATTGTGCAGTTTTAACCAAGGCAATTCTAAATAAACTGGTTCTTCATTCCGATATTATACAAATATACTGTACAAACCGGTCAGCGCCCTGTGACCGCCCTGTCACCTGTGTTCAGGTACTCAGATTGGAGCGATTGATGTCATCATCGATCGCTCCAATCAGAGCTGGCTGGGGGCTCTTCTAACATCACAGGGGGTCATGGGGTGGTGACAGGCAGGTCACAAGCCGGTCACTGCCCCGTTACCGCCCTGTTACCGCGCGGTCCTGCTTTGATCAGTGAGATCGATGTGGTCGGCGATCGCACCGATCGTAACAGTTTGGGGCCAGGGCTGGGGTCTCCTAGCAGCAGCCCAGGATCGGTGCTCTTAGGAGCACCGATCCTAGGCTGCACATCACTGTTTCCGGCAATCTGATTGTTGGAAACAGTGAGAAGTGCTGTGATTGGCTGTTCAAAATAGAACAGCCAATCACAGCGATCGTGGGTGCGAAGTCGCGGTGCCACATTAAAGATAGGGTGTACTAATACGTATCAGGCCCATAAGGCCCAGGGCACAGATACGTATTAGTACGCCCTGGGCCAGAAAGGGGTTAATAGATAAAATAATCAATACAAAATACACAAGATTATTTGTTGTAAAAAAAAAAAAAGTTATAAATGTGAACAGCTGGAAAAATCTAAAATATTGTAATCAGAAAATATTAGTGCACACATCGCTAATTGCATAATTTTAAAAGTGGTCATCGGTTGAGATGGCTTCAAGGTGACATCCCTTTTAAAAATAGTAAGTCATATATACTTATTAAATACTATCTATGGAGCCCGTTCTACGCCTGGGTGGCGAGCATTTTTATTGGTATATGGTCTCCCATTCTGGTATTTGTGCTGCCCCAATCCTGGTATTTGTGCTCCCCAATCCTGTTCCCCATCCTGTAATGTGCTGCCCTCATCCCTATCCTGGTATGCATGGCACACCTCATCCCTATCCTGGTATGCATGGCACACCTCATCCCTATCCTGGTATGCATGGCACACCTCATCCCTATCTTGGTGTGCACGACACGCCTCACCCTCAATCCTGGTACGCATGACACCCCTCACCTTCAATCCTGGTATGCATGACACCCCTCACCCTCAATCCTGGTACGCATGGCACCCCTCACTCTCAATCCTGGTACGATGGCACCCCTCACCCTCAATCCTGGTATGCATGGCAACCCTCACCCTCAATCCTGGTACGCATGGCACCTCTCATCCCTATCCTGGTATGCATGGCACGCCTCATCCCTATCCTGGTATGCATGGCACGCCTCATCCCTATCCTGGTATGCATGGCACACCTCCTCCCTATCCTGGTATGCACGGCACACCCCCTCCCTATCCTGGTATGCACGACACGCCTCACCCTCAATCCTGGTACGCATGGCACCCCTCACCCTCAATCCTGGTATGCATGGCACCCCTCACCCTCAATCCTGGTATGCATGGCACCCCTCACCCTCAATCCTGGTACGCATGGCACCCCTCTCTCTCAATCCTGGTACGCATGGCACCCCTCACCCTCAATCCTGGTATGCATGGCCCCCTCACCCTCAATCCTGGTACGCATGGAACTCCTCACCCTCAATCCTGGTACGCATGGCACCCCTCACCCACAATCCTGGTATGCATGGCACCCCTCATCCCTATCCTGGTATGCATGGCACCCCTCATCCCTATCCTGGCATGCATGGCACCCCTCATCCCCACTCCTGGCATGCATGGCACCCCTCATCCTGGTATGCATGGTACCCCTCATCCCTCATCCTGGTATGCATGGTACCCCTCATCCCTATCCTGGTATACATGGTACCCCTCATCCCTATCCTGATATGCATGGCCCCTCATCCGAATCCTGGTATGCATGGCCCCCCCAGATCCCTATCCTGGTATGCATGGTACCCCTCACACCTTAATCCTGGTATGCGTGGCCCGCCTCACCCCTCAATCCTGGTATGCGTGGCCCCCCTCACCCCTCAATCCTGGTATGGGTGGCCCCCCTCATCCCCCAATCCTGGTATGCGTGGCCCCCTTCATCCCTCAATCCTGGTATGCATGGTACTCCTCTGCACACATACAAGAAAAATTAACACATATGCTCACCTTTCTTCCCTGTGCTCCAGCGCTGCTGTGTCCTGTTCTGCCAGTCGCCGGAGGAGGAGTGCGGCGCCGGAGCACCGCGCTGTCCAGCGCCATTTTGCTGAAGACACACTGCAAATGTGTCTTCAGTAAAATGGCGCCGATTCCGACACCTTCACTCCACCCCCGATCTCCGGCCAGAAGAGAGGCGCCGCGGCAACGCTCCTCCCGGTCAGGTAAGTATGGCGCCGAAGATCGCGGTATGCGTTCAGTGTCTACGCATACCACGGTCTCCGGCGCCATACACTCCTCTTACCTGTAACGGCTCCATGCGTTCTTCTGTCTGGAGCCAGACTGCGCGTCGAGCATGCGCAGTCTATAGAGGCTTCAGACGGAGGGACACTTGGCCGGTTATATTATAGATGCTGTGTGTGTCTCCACCGTCTGTGAATAGTCCTAGTTCTGCTCATCAAGCAGGTTAGGGATGTATCTGTTTCACTGAACCTCTAGGTAAGGAGAATTAGGGGAATATGTTAAAAGGTAAAAGATTATCTTCAAAATTCTGAAAAATTGAGGATATGGGAACACGTGTTGTCTGGCACAAAAATAAAAACAACATTACCATTGTTAAATAATGTATGCTCATAAGCAAACTCTAGGGCGTTATATCACTGGCAGACAGAGACAGAAAAGGGCCCCTGTACAGGAACCATATATGGGCCTTTTGCAGTCCAATACGTCACCATAATGTGCAATTCCATCTACTTTGGAGGTAGAAGCGGTCCTCCTTAACTCTTGTGTGTGGCAGAGTGATCATGGACCACTCCTGCTGGCAATTCAACTGCTCCATGTCAAAAGAGCAGTTCTACCTCTTCCGGGCTGCTCTGTCGACAGAGCGTGACTGCCAATGCCATGCAGATTGAAAGCCGGCTTCCAGCAATTATGCAGCGGTGATCCTGCTGACAATCAGCATGGCATCGGCATTCACTCTGCTCAAACAGAGCAGAGCGGAAGAGAAGCCACTGCCCTGAGGATGTGACGTCAGTGGAAGCCGCAGATTTGATGACGGAAGCGGTCAGTGACCAGTCTGTGCCAGCAGTGATCTACCCTGGACACAACAGGCAAGTAGCTAGCAACTACCTGCCCATTCATTCTTAGGCGCACAATAAAATTGAATATAGCTCTGGATAACCTCTTTAAAAAGTGGTTCAAAATGTATAGAGTATAAGTAATAAAGAAATATACTCCAAAAAATTGGAGAAACTGCAATGATGAATTGGTGCCAAAGAGTTTGTCCTGAACGCCCTATTTTTCTAGGAATTTATGCCAGCAAATATGTATATTGCTAAATCTGCTCCAGTGTGTAGTATGAAATCGAGTGACTGTAGATATTTATTAAAAAATAAGAGCAAATTCCAATAATAACATTCTATTATACTGCTATAAGCTAATATATATGTGCCAATGTAAGAAAGATGACTCTACACTTTAGATTTCCATTATAAATCTACACAATTCTCACCCATATTCGATACCATTTGGTGAATCTGAATGGTGACAACACTCCTCACCTGTGCATGGCTTGTTGAGGAGATGAGGTTTACTTCATATTATATTGTTTCTTCCACAGATTAGTGTTTCATATATTTTCTGGGGAAATTAGAAGCATCCTATAAGGGGAATGGAGTATAATCTACCTTTTATAGTTAGTAAATGACTATTGGAAAGAAGCAGTATATTAACAATAAATATACAGAGATAAATGACATCCACATTACTGCTAGCTAAAGAACCTATATAGAAGGACCGATCATCAAAACAATACACGAGGGGGAAGCTATACAGCAAAAAAGAAGGGGTACTGTTATGATCTGCAACATAAACTAAGGAAAGAATGGGGGAAAGCTGTCCCTACAGTAAGACTAAGCTGAATCCCTAAGATGTAGCGGGCTGCCTGTTCCTTGTGAACAGACCCGCCTTCGTCCTCGGCTAGTCTGAACGGAGACCTATAGAATAAAGGGAGGGGTCCCTAAAAGAACTAAGGACTGGGACAAAAATGGTACACCTCCTAACAGAAGTTGTTGCAAAGCAAAAAGACAAACTGACAAAAAGTACTAGAGGTCCCAGAGGACCAAGCGAACTAGACAGAGATAGGCACCGAAGCACCTGGCTAGAGAGACAGGTAAAAAACACTGAAGTCCAGCAAAGCCAGAAGGGCGGAGCTGGAATATATAGGCAGCTGGTCACGTGACCGCAAAACACAAGATAGCAAAAACTAACAGGAGGGTTCTAACAGTACCCCCTCTTCTATGAGGATCCTCCGGATCCTCCAGGCCCAGGCCTATCAGGAAACCTCCTGTGGAAAGCTTTAACAAGCCTAGGAGCAGAGACATCATCCGTCCTTACACAGGAGTTGTCTTCGGGACCGAAACCCTTCCAAGAGACAAGATACTGTAATTTCCCTCTATGCCATCTTGAATTCAAAATACGAGAAATTTCATATTCACCGTCTTCCACCACAGGAGGAACTGTGACAGTGGCATCCCTATTAGAAACGTCAACCTTTTTCAACAAGGAAACATGAAACACAGGATTAATCTTCCAGGAAGTAGGGACAGCCAACCTGACAGCAGATGGGTTAACAACCTGAAGCACTTTAAATGGACCCACAAACTTAGGACCCAGTTTTTTAGAGGGAATCCTCAACCGCAGGTTCTTCGAGGACAACCAAACCATGTCACCCACAGTAAACAAAACCTCTTTACGTTTTCTGTCAAAATACTTCTTGGACTTCTTGTTAGCCTCTTGCAGGTTACAACGTACATTAGTCCAAACTCTCTCCAAATCACCGGAAAAATTCTCCTCCTCCGGCACCGCCGACCCCAATTTGGAGAATGAACCAATAGACGGATGTCTCCCAGTGCAACAAAAAAAAGGAGAACACCCAGCAGAGGAGGATGTGTGATGCTCGCAGCCCTGCCCTGGGAAGATGGGAGTACTCGGAGCAGGGTCAGGTGTTTGGTGGGTTGTAGCTGTGGCCTGGACCCGTCCCGTGCCCAGGGCCGTCACATTAAAAAGGATGTAATGGGCTTTCAGGGTTGAGTGGTATTTCGACTACGCCACCTGTGGTGTCTGGTGATGGCCACCAGCGCTGCGTTCAGTCCTCTGAGGCGGGATGTAGTGGCAGCAGAAGATGGTACTACTCCCCACAGGCGGAGCAGGGCCACAGGGCAGAGACGAGGATGGAGGGAGTTGTAGTGTAGGAGGTCTGGTGCTGCGTAGTGCGGTGCAGTGCAGAAATAAAGAGTCCGGAGGCCATAGGGGTTGACTTCCAGGGTTTTTACTCACGGTGGAGAGTAGAGCTGCAAGGCTTCTCCCTGCTCCTCACGGAGTTCTGCGGTCACCAGGGACGGGGGTCCGACAACCTCCGAATAATTCAAGTGCTTAATCAGGACCCCGCACTAGAGTGTTCCTAAACTTCAGACTGAGTCCTCTCCTGTCTGTTTGTGTGTAGGTAGGTCGGGTCTCCCTCTGGACTACGCTCAGAAACAGGGTACGGGTGGCAGCTCCGCTCCGTCCGTTACCCGGTGGGATCCTCAGAGCCTGCCGGGCTTCCCTGACTAGGACGTGGAGTAGCAAAGTCAGGTGTCGGGGGCCGGTACCTCTTTTGCAGCCGGAATCCCTCTGAATAGATTAGAATGGCGAGAACAGGTGGCGTATACCGCTCCGTCTGCATCCTCCCGGGATCCTTTTGCGGTGGAGCTACACTCCTAAGCTCCGGGCCTTCTTGGTCATGGTCCTTGACCGGGTTGAGACATATGTTAACTCGAACCTGCCCCTCGACCCAAGGCCAGGGTACGAGGGCCGTGTCTCCATCCGCTGCAGGTCCACACAGGATCCACGTTCAGGGAGGGAGATCACAATCAAAAGACCATAAGCCCAAGATGGCTGGTTATTAAATATGAAATATTAAGTGTAAACTAAATGTGAGTCCTCCACCCTCACCCACTACTTGGTTCCCCCTATTTCTTGGTTCCCCAGTCTCCCAATTCCCAATAGGGGCAGCACACTAGTGCCTACTAGCACCCTCTGGTGGGAGAAGTGTGGTGTTCGATGTGGAGGTGAGGTCCTGATCATTGCACCGTTCTTACCTCGAAGGAGGGATACTACACCCCATTAGAGAGGTGCAGCATCCCTGTGGTGGTCGAACCCTCAGGGGCGCCACAGATGTATGATTGTTAAGAGCAAATTCTGCGAGAGGCAGAAACTCAGACCACACCTCTTGATTGTCCACCACAAAACAATGCAAAAACTGTTCAACATCCTGGTTCTTTCTTTCAGTCTGTCCATTAGACTCAGGATGATAACCAGACGAAAATGACAAATGAACTCCTAACAGAAACAATATCCGTGGGAACGCCATGGAGCTTGACAATCTCCTTAACAAACGCCTTAGCGAGTGTCTTGGCGCAGGGCAACTTAATGAATGGAACCAAATGACACATCTTACTATAACGGTCTACGACCACCCAGATGACAGTAAAACCCTCAGACACAGGAAGATCAGTAATAAAATCCATAGTGAGATGCATCCAAGGCACACTAGGAACCTCCAGAGGGCAAAGCAACCCCGCAGCAGGAGTATGTGAAGCCTTTGACCTAGCACACACAGTACATTGACGCACCCACTTGATGACTTCCTTCTGCCATCCAGGCCACCAAAAACTGCGACTGATAAGTCTCTTAGTCTCCGAAACTCCTGGATGACCTGCCAACCGAGACTCATGACACTCCACAAACAAATCTCTCCTAAAGGCTCTAGGCACGAACAACCTCCCATGGGGAGTGCTAGATGGAGCATCATCTTGAGCATTCAGAATCCCATTCTCCAAATCGGAGTCCAATGCCGCCACTACAACTCCTTTCGGCAAAATGCTCTCCTCCTCCTCGGCACCGACCGTAGGAGAGAAGCTGCGAGATAAAGCATCGGCTTTAACATTCTTAGTACCAGGGATATAGGTAACAGAAAAATGAAACCGAGAAAAAAAAAGTGGCCACCTAGCTTGACGGGCATTCAAGCGCTTGGCAGCATCCAGATAGATCAAATTCTTATGATCTGTGAAAACCTGAATAGGAAATCTAGCGCCTTCCAAAAAATGGCGCCAGTGTTCAAACGCAAGTTTAATGGCCAACAACTCCCGATTTCCAACATCATAATACAGTTTGGTTACCGAAAATTTTTTCGAAAAGAAGGCACAAGGATGTACTCCACCCTTGTTCTCTTGAGACAAAACTGCTCCGACCCCCACCGATGAAGCATCGACCTCGGCCAAAAAAGGTTTTGGTCTCAACAGGCTGTATAAGGATAGGGGCAGAACTGAACCTCTCCTTGAGATACTCAAACGCTTCAGTGGCCTCAGTAGTCCACTGGGCCGTATTCGCACCTTTCCTGGTGAGATCGGTTAGAGGTTTAACAATTACAGAAAAATTCTTAATGAATTTCCTGCAATAATTGGCAAAACCCAAAAACCTCTGTATAGATTTCAAACCAATAGGCCTAGGCCATTCCTGCACAGCCTGAACCTTCACAGGGTCCATCTCAAAGCCCTCGCTGGAGACAATGTAGTCCAAAAAACTAATTTTCTGCACAGCGAACTCACATTTCTCCAGCTTAGCAAAGAGTGAATTATCACTCAATAACTGCAAAACTTCACATACACTCTGGCAATGGGACTCTAGATCTGGTGAATAAATCAAAATGTCATCCAAATACACAACCACATTCTTACCAATCAAAGGTCTCAGGATGTCATTAATAAGGTTCTGAAAAAATGCAGGTGCATTGGTAAGACCAAAGGGCTTCACCAGATTCTCAAAATGACCTACCGGAGTGTTAAAAGCAGTTTTTCATTCATCACCCTCCTTCACACGTAACAAATTGTATGCCCCTCGGAGATCAATTTTTGAGAACCACTTGGCTTCCACTAACTGGTTAAACAAGTCATGAATTAACGGCAATGGGTAGGAATTGCGTACGGTAATCTTATTAATTTCACGAAAATCCAGACATGGACGTAAACTGCCGTCCTTTTTTTTTAACAAGGAATCCGACTGCCACAGGCGACTTAGAAGGTCTAATGTGACCAGCAGCCAGGCTAGTCTGTATGTACTCCTCCAAGGCCTTTCTTTCAGGGATAGTCAGATTAAACAAACGACTTTTGGGAAGAGTAGCTCCAGGAACAAACTCAATGGCGCAATCATAATCCCTATGAGGAGGTAAAACTTGCGACTCCTCCTCTGAAAAAAACCTCCAAAAATCTTGAATAGGTTCTGGTAATTCCCCTTTTTCCACAGCCGCAATGCGACCATTGCAACATTTATCATAGCACTTCGGACTCCAAGACTTAATCACATTAGTAGACCAGTCCAGTAAAGGATTGTGCAGTTTTAACCAAGGCAATTCTAGAACAACTGGAGAGGATAAATTATCCAAAACAACCAAGTCCAAAATTTCTTGGTGAACAAAAACCCTTTATCAATCACATTAAGTGTTGAACCACAATCCACAAATACCTGAAATTCAATCAAATCTCCCTGCAGAGTAGTACACCCAGAAAGGAATACTCCTGCAGAGCGTAAACAAGCTATACGGGCGTAACTGACCTTTTTTTTTTCTTTACTTAAACGACGCTCACAATACTTAATCAAATGATCAGCTTTACCACAATAAAGACACAAACCTTCGGCGAATCTCCGATCTCTTTCTTGAGAGCGGAGTGACATCGCCCCAACCTCCATTGGTTCTCCGCTGTCAGAGCAGATTTTCTGGAAACTAGGCCCTGAAGTTACAGGAGTTTTTACATCATTGACCCTGGACCTTATTCTCCTGTCCACATGAACAGCTAACTGCATAGCTTCCTGCAGAGTCTCAGGTGCAGGGAATGCAATTAGCAAATCCTTAACCCTTTCACTCAGACCAGCAATAAATAAACTTTTCAGCGCCGAATCATTCCACTTAACTTCTGAAGCCCATCTCCTGAAGTGTGTGCAATAAGTTTCAACATCATCTGACCCCTGATTCAAACGTCTAAGTTCTGATTCAGCAGATGAGATTCGATCAGGATCGTCATATAACAGACCCATAGCAGAAAAAAATTCTTCAACAGAACTTAAACACGGATCATTAGGTTGGAGAGAAAAGGCCCACCCCTGTGGTTCATTGCGCAACAGTGACATAATAAAACCAATGCGCTGTGATTCATTCCCAGAGGACCTCGGTCTCAAATGAAAATATAGCAAACAAGCATTTTTAAAGGAAAAAAAATCTTGCTGTTTACCATAAAAATTATCAGGCAGTCCTACCTTGGGTTCGACAAAATGCGCTCCAGGACAGCTACTCACGTGTTGCTGAAGCTCGGCCACCTCCAGAGACAATCCCTGCAGGCGTTGAGCCAACTCCAGAATGGAAACCATACTGATCCCCGAATTTCTTTCCTTTTAGTTTTTTCTTTTTTGGACTGGACTTACTGTTATGATCTGCAACATAAACTAAGGAAAGAATGGGGGAAAGCTGTCCCTACAGTAAGACTAAGCTGAATCCCTACGATGAAGCGGACAGCCTGTTCCTTGTGAAAAGACCCGCCTTCGTCCTCGGCTAGTCTGAACGGAGACCTATAGAATAAAAGGAGGGGTCCCTAAAAGAACTAAGGACTGGGACAAAAATGGGACACCTCCTAACAGAAGTTGTTGCAGAGCAAAAAGACAAACTGACAAAAAGTACTAGAGGTCCCAGAGGACCAAGCGAACTAGACAGAGATAGGCACCGAAGCACCTGGCTAGAGAGACAGGCAAAACACACTGAAGTCCAGCAAAGCCAGAAGGGCAGAGCTGGAATATATAGGCAGCTGGTCACGTGACCGCAAAACACAAGATAGCAAAAACTAACAGGAGGGTTCTAACAGGTACCACTTGAGAAAGGCTAGCGCCAAAACGCGCGTCAAGATGACGCATTCCACGTACGATATTTTGCGGTGGCTGCCAGTCATTACAGGTAGTGAATATAGGTTATGAATAGTAAGAGTGATAAGGTTATTATGCATTGCCTTCCATATATTGCATATGATACATATGGTGTGTTCTTAGTAATACCTGATGACCACCGCTTGGACTTTGTTTATTCCATTATTTGGAATTATATAGAGATTGTATTCCCACGGTTGTTGCCGTCTTTGTGTATTTTATCCATTTATGTCTGTAGTGTGTGTATCCTCTCCATTTACTGTATGTTTTTTATGTATTTAATAAAGATTTCTACCTCTTCCCATAATTATGGACTTTGCTGATCGTCTTTTTGTTGCATAGCTTCCCCCTCTTTTAGTAAGATAAGGAAACATACATGAAAAAACTGCATTATTTATGAACTTTACATAGTATAAAGAACCTTATATAATCAGAACTAATGCAGAAGAGGAAGGGTATTTATTAATACAGCAAATATCACAAACGTATATACAAAAGAAAATTAAGCTGTTATGTACTGAAAGGGAAGGTAATACCTAGATTTTACATTTTAAAACCAGATATTGAAACATGAAGAGGTTTATCTTACCTGAGCTACGTTTCTGCGGTGGAACAGCCACTTGGAGATATACGTTACATCAGCCGCATGGACATACCCTGAAGTCTCCTATGTGCACACAACGTCTTTTTCAGGCAGTACTGGATTACCAATCAGGGATAGTAGGCACCGGCCTATGGGCCTCACGGCTTCTGGGGGTCTCTCCCAACGGGTGAAAAATAATATTGATTTGATATTCAAAGAAATTTACAATCAGTGTACCGACCCGGCCAGCAAACATTGGAGGCCAGCTGAAGCAGCAAAGCACCGATGTGAACAATACAGCCAGCAGCAGTGAAAGGATGTTTTGGCTGTTGTTGGGTATATTCGAGAATTCATGAGTAGTAAGGAAGGGACATCTTTGGGATCAGGAGTAGCAATTGTGTGATTGGCCAGAACGAGGAGTGGAAGAGAGGTAAATGGCCGCGACTCTATATCATAAAAGGACATTAATGAGTAGAAGCTTCTAGATCACAGACGGGTATATATAGGCCGACTCTTGAAGTCAATGTTAGTTAATTACCTTTTCTTGATTATACCGAACTTTGATAAAAGGGAATCTGTGTCCAGATTTTTGTCACCCCATTTGAGAGCAACATGATCTAGGTGCAGAGACCCTAATTCCAATGATGTGCCACTTACTGAGCAGCTTGATAAAATTCCTGTTTTAACTGCTCCAGATCTACCAGCTTTCTGAATGTTGAGCTCTATATAACCACACCCACAAATGATTGGCAACTTTCTGCCCATGTAAGGTGTACAAGAAGGTTGCCAATCAGTGGTGGGGGCGGGGTTATGCAGAGTTCGTGAATATGGAGGACTACATGGTAGCAGGTTTACTAGTCCTGTAGTAATAAACCTGCTGTTTCATCATCAGGAGATTATCAAAACTACAGCAAGTAAGAGACACATTGCTGGAATCAGGGTCTGTGTCACATTATGCTGCTTTCACATTAGGTGGCAAAAACCTGATGATAGATTCCCTTTATTCTTGTTCTGTTTAGTAGAATGTAATTGGTGTATTAAAATAGTTGTTAGTAAATTTACAGGTGGGTATGCTCCGTAACTCGCTTGAAAGAGCACTTAATAAACGTTAAAAAGGATGAACGGAAGCACTTCATTGTAAAAATGACTTGCGATTTATATGTTTAGTCTTTTGAGTTTCTTTTCTCCGCATCAAGTTTCCAAAGACGCAAAGCGGTTAAAAGGATGGAAAAGATGCCAAAAAAGATGCTTCAGGAAAAAACACCACCAGCATTTTTTTGAAGCATCTTCTGCTTGATGGGTACGCCCGCGTCTAAAAGAAGATGTGTGCACATACCCTTAGGCCATACATGCCAAATCTGGCCCGCAGGGTGATTCCGTTTGGCTCGTGACACCAGAACCACCACCTCTATGTGGGGCCCATTATTCTGTTTGGAGGACTATGTGGGACCCATTATTCTGTATTGAGGACCAGGGGCGGACACAGACTGTAGTGGGCCCCTGTGCAAGAAATTTTTGGGGGCCCCCCCCCCTGCGCTTCATAAGGCAACAAAGTTATGTAAACATAACCCCCCCATGTGCAGCTCTCATCCCCCCCCATGTGCAGCTCACCCCCCCGATGCATCTCTCACCCCCCCCCCGTGCATCTCTCATCCCCCCCCGTGCATCTCTCATCCCCCCCATGTGCATCTCTCATCCCCCCCATGTGCATCTCTCATCCCCCCCATGTGCATCTCTCATCCCCCCCATGTGCATCTCTCATCCCCCCCATGTGCATCTCTCATCCCCCCCATGTGCATCTCTCATCCCCCCCATGTGCATCTCTCACCCCCCCTCATGTGCATCTCTCATCCCCCCCACTCCTAGTTAATTAATTGTATTTAAGAAAAATAAAACTTGTTATACTTACCCCCATGCGATCCCTGCAGAATCCTGGCGCTCGTCCACGTCGCTGCCACCAGGCTCTCCTGACGTTCGGCCATGTGACGGTGCCACATACATAGCCAACAGCTTTTGTTTTGGCCAAAAGATTTTTAAAGCTGCCACTACGATAAGGTAGACTCTTCTGGCCGGGCCCTACTCTAACCTATTAAAATTTTCTTAAAATATCCAATACTCTTTTTAGATATATTTTTATTTAGTTTTCTTTAAGGGAATGTGTCATATACATTTTTTTTTTAAATGACCAATAATACCACATACAGGGAATACCGCCACACCATGACCAGACCACATATTACCACAACATAGTGACCGAATAATACCACACAGAAGGGAGAAAAACTGCCACACCATGACCAGACCACATATTACCACCACATTACTAATATTACCACCACATTACTAATATTACCATAAGTGTCATTATACACAGGAGCTCTATACATGGTATGTATAATGTAAGTGTCCAGGTAATCTAGTGATCACCAGTGACATTATACACAGGAGCTCTGTATATAGTGTCAGTGTACAGGTAATACAGTGATCACCAGTGACATTATACACAGGAGCTCTGTATATAGTGTCAGTGTACAGGTAATACAGTGATCACCAGTGACATTATACACAGGAGCTCTGTATATAGTGTCAGTGTACAGGTAATACAGTGATCACCAGTGACATTATACACAGGAGCTCTGTATATAGTGTACAGGTAATACAGGGATCACCAGTGACATTATACACAGGAGCTCTGTATATAGTGTACAGGTAATACAGGGATCACCAGTGACATTATACACAGGAGCTCTGTATATATTGTCAGTGTACAGGTAATACAGTGATCACCAGTGACATTATACACAGGAGCTCTGTATATAGTGTCAGTGTACAGGTAATACAGTGATCACCAGTGACATTATACACAGGAGCTCTGTATATAGTGTCAGTGTACAGGTAATACAGTGATCACCAGTGACATTATACACAGGAGCCCGGTACATAGTATATAGTGTAAGTGTACATGTAATGCACTGACTCACTGGTGACGTCTCTAGGTGAAGTCCTTCAGCTACGCTTTCCTCCTTCATCCAGCACAGACCGCCATCACGTCTTCCAGCCAGGACTCGTCTCTGCATAAAATAACACAGTTATCTAGAGCACATTCCCCAACTTCTACATTACGCAGCTGAATACAGACGTGCATCCACCATCAATATATGGTTAGTTATTATGCAACCTACCATTCCAAATATAAATTGTAATCCACCAAGGTGCCCCCATTAACTGTAAATAGGCACTTAATATATAATTTAATTAGAACCTCTACTCTATACTTCCTGCTCCCCGCATTCATTATTTACATGCACCCCCTGCCCCAATTCATTATATCATGTCCGTGCTCTCCCCACCCCATCGTCATTTATCATTTACTCTCCCCCACCCCACATTCATTATGTGCAGCTCATTATCCCCCTACTCCTAATTCCCCCATGTGCAGCTCATTTTCTCCCAATTCCCCCATGTGCAGCTCTCACCCCCCCATGAGCAGCTCTCACCACCCCCCCATGTGCACATCTCTCATCCCCCTCCCCCACATGTGCCCCTCTCTCATCCCCCTCCCCCACATGTGCCCCTCTCTCATCCCCCTCCCCCACATGTGCCCCTCTCTCATCCCCCCCATGTGCATCTCTCATCCCCCCCACATGTGCACATCTCTCATCCCCCGCCATGTGCATCTCTTATCTCCCCCCCATGTGCATCTCTTATCTCCCCCCCATGTGCATCTCTTATCTCCCCCCATGTGCATCTCTTATCTCCCCCCCATGTGCATCTCTTATCTCCCCCCATGTGCATCTCTTATCCCCCCCCCACATGTGCACCTCTCTCATTCCCCCCACCCCATGTGCATCTTTTATCATCTCCCCCCCTCCCCCCACGTGCACCTCTCTCATCCCCCTCCCCCCACGTGCACCTCTCTCATCCCCCTCCCCCCACATGTGCACCTCTCTCATCCCCCCCACCCCATGTGCATCTTTTATCATCTCCCCCCACCCCATGTGCATCTTTTATCATCCCCCCCCCATGTGCATCTCTTATCTCACACACACACACACACACACACACACACACACACACACACACACACACACACACCTCCCATTCCCCCCACTCCTAGTAAATTGTATTTTGAAAAAAACAAAACTTGTTATACTTACCCCCATGCGATCCCTGCAGAATCCTGGCGCTCGTCCAAATCGCTGACACTAGGTTCTCCTGACTTCCGGCCATGTGACGGCGCCGTCACATGACCGGAAATCAGGGGAATCATGAAGGCGCTGCCGCAGGAGCGCAGCGCAGCGCTGAGATGTCCCGGACCCGGCGCTTAGCATGGGGCCGGGGGCCCCATGAGGAGAGAGACTCACAAGAGGGGGCCCCTACCGGCTGGGCCCCACACTGGAGTCAGGGCAGACATGCCCTGATGGCGGCCCTGCTGGAGGCTGGAGGGGCCCCCTCTCCCTCGGGGCCCCCGTTCAATGAACCGGCTGCACGGGCGGTAGTTCCGCCCCTGTTGAGGACTATGGGGGACCCATTATTCTGTATGGAGGACTATATGGGGCCCATTATTCTGTATGAAGGACTATATGGGACCCATTATTCTGTATGGAGGACTATATGGGGCCCATTATTCTGTATGGAGGACTATATGGGGCCCATTATTCTGTATGGAGGACTATATGGGGCCCATTATTCTGTATGGAGGACTATATGGGGCCCATTATTCTGTATGGAGGACTATGTGGGGCCCAGTATTCTGTATGAAGGACTATGTGGAGCCCAGTATTCTGTATGGAGGACTATGTGGGGCCCAGTATTCTGTATGGAGCACTATGTGGGGCCCAGTATTCTGTATGGAGGACTATGTGGGGCCCAGTATTCTGTATGGAGGATTATGTGGGGCCCAGTATTCTGTATGGAGGACTATGTGGGGCCCAGTATTCTGTATGGAGGACTATGTGGGGCCCAGTATTCTGTATGGAGGACTATGTGGGGCCCAGTATTCTGTATGGAGGACTATGTGGGGCCCAGTACTCTGTATTGAGGACTATGTTGGGCCATTATACTGTATGGAGGACTATGTGGGGCCATTACACTGTATACTGGTTGGCCCGTGACTTTGTCCAAGGTTTTCATTTTGGCCCTCTGCGTGTTTAAGTTTGACATCCCTGCCTTAGGCTATGCTCCCACAATGAGTATTTAGGTATCACTTGTTTTATCAATGCATTTCTGCAGCAGAAATGCACTAAAAACGTCTATACATTTTTTACCTACAGATTTTCCAAATCAAATGCTATTCTATGGGGAAAGTCCACATAAAATTCAGCGTACTCACAAGAAAAATTTACATGTTGCGGATTTCAAACAAGAAACGCAGGTCATTTTACGCTTTTTTTTTAAAACAAAGTGAGCATGAAATTTCTATAAATCTCACCCACTTTGATGGCAATATAAGACGCTGTGTTTCTGGTGCAGCGAAAATATGTGACATCAAAAACCTTCAGGGTCTGAGGTGGAAGCCAATGTGGTGACATATTCTATTTTTATTTTTGGGTACAGTATATCTGACCATAATGCATCTTTATTTCTTTACTTTTGATTTGATTTTATGTATTACATTGCACCAAATTTATATAGCTCTAACTCTCTGAACTGCATTGAAATTAACTTTGTGGATGTATATATGTGCATATACATATCTGTTATCATTCATTTGTATTTGGTGGCTACCCCTTTTTTTGTCTTCTTATTTTCATTATTTTGTGTCTCTCATCTGACTCCCCTTGCTTTCATTGCTTCTTGATTTTAATTATTAACTTTTAGTTTTTATTTTTATTGTATAGTTGTGTACCTCAATATAACATTTATTGGTTACATACTTTTATTGATTTCTGATTATTGTGTAGTAACATATAATATTTTAGGTTTGTTTTGTGTGCCATAATTTATATTGGAAATACTTTTTGGATTACAGGCTCCCTTTGTCAGAAATAACCTATTGGAACAAGGAAAATTGTTCTAATATAGGGCTGAAAAGTTGCCTACTAAACTTGGGTGAATAAACACATATATTTTTACTACATTTGCTGGAGTTCTGCATTTGTCTAGTGATCATTCCCTCTAATATAATTTACTGTCAGTAGGAAAAATTCTGTAAATACCATTATATACTCCTGCGTAAGGCAGTGTTCCTAAGGAATCAAAAATTCTTGCACTTTCCTTTATAATATGTTTTTCATCTTTTATACCAGTAATATTTTCCATGCTAAGTCAAGCTCATTGCAGATACCACGCTTACCTTGAAAAAGTGAAGTGTCACAAATACAAGTCAGTGCATCAGCAATCTGAGGTAAGTCTACAAATAAGTTTGAAAAACAGAATAAAACATCAATAACCTGAAGTTTGTGTTTGCTATAAAATCTACCCTTATTTTCCTCTAGGTGATAAGTAAGGTATAACGAGTATGGAAGAGCAAATTAATGATAAACCTAATGCTGTATCTGTCCAAGGTTATGAAGAATATTATTTCTTTTTTTCAGATGTCAGGTTTCCCGCTGCTGAAAAATTACTTGCAACCAATCTTATATGAAGTTATAGTTACAGTATGAATGCCATTGATTGGACCCTTTAGATGGAGAATCCATACATTCAATGAAATTACATAGTCAATATTTTTCCTGGTACTTTAAGAAAAATGATCAAATATGGAAAAGTCCTCAATTGAAATGGATAGGATGCTTGTGAAAACAGCTCAGTTTATAGATAATTAGCTATGGTAAATAGGCAATCTGAAAATCCCCTAATTTGAGTGGAGCCTGCCATCTAACTCATGCTTCTGATTCTGATTCATACTTTTACTCACTTGAAAAAAGTAAAAACTTGTACTCACTTCCCTTTAAAAGGTATGTTGTCTAACCCCTGAGAAATCACTCTAAAGTGCAGGCCACTAGGTGTCTCATTGCTTGTCAAATTTAATCCTTCTCAAGTAGCATAGACTGAGTCAGATCAGAGAAATCGATGGGGTTTTTTTTTTTGTCACCTGCTCTATGTCTGTTAAACTGCACACAGATATACCAGATTTTGTACAATGGCAGGATCAATGCATGCTGGAAGCTAAAGGGAAAGGGCATATAATGCTGGTAGAATTCTGTTGAAGAGGAGTAAAAAATAGTGAATGACAAGTAAGTAAGCATGAGAATTGGGACAATGATGTAACATATTAGACTGGTATGCATTGCAAAACGTAGGATGAATAGTACCCTTTAGTGCCCACCACCCCATTGTTTTTTACTCATTTTCCCCAGGACACCAACATGTCTTATATACCATAGAGGAAAATTGAATTAGACTTTCTTTACACATAAGGCCTTATTCACTAATGCATTTACGCCTTGTTTGCCTACATTTTGGTGTTTTTTGCCTGTTGCCCAAATTTTTAAAAAAATACATGTAAAATAAAAACCAGAATTAAACGATAGTTCATTTTCTGATGATAGCTTCCCTTTAAAGAGGGGTGTGGTTTTCTGCCAAGGGCCATTTGGATATTTCTACCATCATTTGCGGGCCGTATAAAATTGCCAACTTAAAAATGATCCTGCTGCATTTTGTTAAACATTTAATTAACTCACCCTCAATGTGATGGCTGGAACTTCTCTTTGGTGAGATGTGTGATGTTAGGTGGTATTGATGATGTTGTTACTTGCAACTGCTTTTCCAGGTTTGCGTCAGTCTAGACATCAGTCAACTCTTTACGATTATAACTTTTGTAAAGAACTGACTGCAGCAGTAGGTTGTTATGAACACAGATGCATATTACACTGCATTTATCCATAAAGTGTGGAATTCATCACTGATCATGTAAGTGAGATATCTGAAGTATACGTCACATAAGAGACATTGAGTATATACAGTACAGACCAAAAGTTTGGACACACCTTCTCATTTAAAGTTTTTTCTGTATTTTCATTACTTTGAAAATTGTACATTCACACTGAAGACATCAAAACTATGAATTAACACATGTGGAATTATATACTTAACAAAAAAGTGTGAAACAACTGAAAATATGTCTTCTATTCTAGGTTCTTCAAAGTAGCCACCTTTTGCTTTGATGACTGCTTTGCACACTCTTGGCATTCTCTTGATGAGCTTCAAGAGGTAGTCACCGGAAATGGTCTTTCAACAATCTTGAAGGAGTTCCCAGAGATGCTTAGCACTTGTTGGCCCTTTTGCCTTAACTCTGCGGTCCAGCTCACCCCAAACCATCTCGATTGGGTTCAGGTCTGGTGACTGTGGAAGGCAGGTCATCTGGCGTAGCACCCCATCACTCTCTCTCTCTTGGTCAAATAGCCCTTACACAGCCTGGAGGTGTGTTTGGGGTCATTGTCCTGTTGAAAAATAAATGATGGTCCAACTAAACGCAAACCGGATGGAATAGCATGCCGCTGCAAGATGCTGTGATAGCCATGCTGGTTCAGTATGCCTTCAATTTTGAATAAATCCCCAACAGTGTCACCAGCAAAGCACCCCCACACCATCACACCTCCTCCTCCATGCTTCACGGTGGGAACCAGGCATGTAGAGTCCATCCGTTCACCTTTTCTGCCTTGCACAAAGACACGGTGGTTGGAACCAAAGATCTCAAATTTGGACTCATCAGACCAAAGCACAGATTTCCACTGGTCTAATGTCCATTCCTTGTGCTCTTTAGCCCAAACAAGTCTCTTCTGCTTGTTGCCTGTCCTTAGCAGTGGTTTCCTAGCAGCTATTTTACCATGAAGGCCTGCTGCACAAAGTCTCCTCTTAACAGATGTTGAAGAGATGTGTCTGCTGCTAGAACTTTGTGTGGCATTGAAAAATGTACAATTTTCATAGTCATGAAAATACAGAAAAATCTTTAAATGAGAAGGTGTGTCCAAACTTTTGGTCTGTATTGTACATCACAGTGAATACACTGAGACTGCTGTATAGATTACATAGGAGGCACCAAGACTGCTTTATATACATCACATAGAATACACTGAGACCGCTGTATATCGCTTTATATACATCATATAGGAGACACCGAGACTTCAGTATATACATCACAGTGAAGACACTGAGACTGGTGTATACATCACATAGGAGACACTGAGACTGTTGTATATACATCACATAGAATAGACTGAGACCGATGTATATATATCACATAGGAGACACCAACACTGCTGTATATACGTTACATACAAGAAGGAATGTACATAATATCATGGGGCCCCAAAGTCCAAAGTAGGACCCTCCATAAAAAAGAATAATATTCATCGAGGTCACAGAAGACCATATCTCACAACTTTGTAGCTCTTACAAACTAATTTTGTCCCCATCGAAGCCTCTTACTGTTCCTACGCATTAAGGCTCCCCTTTAATGATCCCCATAAAGTATGATGCCAACACTGAGACTGCTGTATGCACATCACATAAGAGACACCAAGACTACCGTCTACATAAGAGACACTGAGACTGCTGTGTATACGTCAAATAGGGATGTACATATAAATTATGGGGCCCCATAGTCGTAATGGCAAACATGTTGCCAATCAGTAGTTTATTAACACCGCTGGTCAGGGGATGTAAACCTGGCCTTATGTGTAAAAAGCGACCATTCAAAAGATTACATTTATCTGATTCTGGGAAGATCAGATGAAATTCGATATGACTCCTGAATGACACATCTGCACCTCTCATCTCAATTTCAATGCACATGTAAGGAAAGCTTCCATTGAGCAGGCTGGGAAAGGTAGGTGACAATATTTCACCAATGGAAATTTATACTCCAGCTTATTTTTTGGTTTTACTTTAGGTTCTTGTACTCAGTACAAACAAGGGCGTGGCCTCCCTTTCTTTGAGCTGGGCATTGCATTTATATACCTTCCCATGTCTGGGTGTCCAAAGTCGGGCTCCGGTCCTGCTCTGCCCTTATTCATTATGAGGTCATTTTTGACACAAGGCAATGAATGCTTTTTGGAGCTAAATAAAAATATTTGAAAAACGTGGGACATCGCTTTAACCCTTGGATTACCTTTGGAACTGGGGTGAGTATATTGGTTAATTTAAATTATTATAGTATGTGTCTGTTTTATTTCAAATAAAGTGTTTTATTCTCTGTGTGTCTGTTTATTTATTTCTTTACTTACAGGTTTAGTAATGAGGGTGTTTGGCTGGCACCTCTTTATTACTAAAGCTAGGATGAGGTGTCAGCGACACCTAATCCCATTAACCCTAATCCCATTACTCCTAATGCTGCACTTGTTTTGTCAGTACATGCGGATCCACCGCATGTAATGACATTTAATTCGGCCAAAATCTGCAGCGGAGACGCTACAGAAATTGACGTGCTGTGGGTGAGTTTGGGTACACGCCCAAGATCAGGAACTGTTTATTTATGCAGCGTTAAACCCACAGTCAGATATTACAGCATAGTGAATGGTATTTCTAGAAATCCCATGTCCACTATGTGTGCATCTGAGGCTGCTTATCCACCGTGGACACTGACATGCGGCGCATCTTTCTTGACCACAGCATGTCAATTTCTCTTGCGGAGTCACTAGTCTCCGCAACAGAAATTTGACTACTAGAATTTATTGAATATGGTAAATCCGCATTGTTCCGTGAACACATGCAGATTTACCTGCATTCAACAGAATGCAGCGTTTTGGACGCCAAAGTGTTGCTACGTCTGGATTAAAAAAAATGGTGTGGGCTCCATCGTCATTTTTATAGCCAGCAGAGGGAAAACCAACCACTGTAGGCTGATATTATTAGCCGGGGAAGGGGTCATTAGCCAAAAATGTTCCCTGGTTATTAATAACAGCCCACAGCTATTTGCTTAGCCTTTACTGGCTAGATTACAGGGGGACCCCAGAAAAAATTGATGTAGGGTCCCCCTATAAAATCTAACTAGCAAAGGCTCGGCAGACAGCTGCGGGCTGACATTAATAGCCAGGGAAGGGGCCAAGGATTCTGGCCTCCTCCAAGGCTAATATCAGCTTTAAGCAGCCCCAAAACTGGCACATTCATAAGATGCGCCAAATCTGGAGCTTAGACTCGGCTTTTCCCACTTGCCCTGGTGCTGTGATAAGTGGGGTAGTAGGGTTGGAGTTCATGTCAACCTTGTATTGGTAGCTGACATGAAGCCCAGGTTAGTAATGGAAGGCGTCTATAAGACTCCCCCATAACTAACCCCGTAGTAAAGGTTTGGAAATAAAGACATGACAAGAGTAAAGTATTTGATTTTAAATAAAATTCCACACGGTTTTAATCATTATTATTTCAGGATAAAAAACACATTCTGCTGAAGCCATTGTCACCTGGAAAATAAAACAAAAATAAAAAACAACCATATTCCTCACCTGTCCGACATGATGACATAATCGAGAGTGTCCCATGAAGATCTGGGTCACTTCTAGAGCAGTCACACCAGCAATCACTGATGTGCTCTAGAGGACACCAAGCTACACACTGACATGGAGTGTAATCACTCCTGTCAATGTATAACGTTGAGCTGCTGGGACAGAGGTTACATGATCGTCAGCTGATGAGCTCCGATGACCTCACTTACTGCACCAGTGCTGCTTGAAAATTCTCATGCAGCATCGGTGCCATAAGTGAGGTCACTGGAGCTGATTAGCTGATCATGAGCTGATGAACTCATGTGACATCTGTCATGGCAGCTCAGCGCTGCACACTGCCGGGAGCGATCGCGCTCCTGTCAGTATATAGAGTGCTGCCGGGTGATCTGATCACCGTGGGACACTCGCGATTACGGCGGATAGGTGAGTATAAAGTGTTTTTATTTTAATATCGATTTATTTGAACTTTTTTTTTTTTACACTGAGCACAGGCGCCGGCTGAGGAGACTACTTCTCCCCTCAGTGGCATCTGCTCTCGCTATCATCAGCTGGAGCTGCTGTAGGCTGATGGGAGTAGTAGTCTCCGGTGGTCAATTCTTTGTGCGTTTTTCCACATTTTTGACTCATTGACTTGAATTGAGTCCGTCAAATACGCAGTAAAAATCCCTAGCAAATCCAGAAATATTTTTCTCCTTGTGTTTTTGCTGTGGATTTGATTGACTCAATTGAAGTCAATGGGTGAAAAACGCTGCAAAAACACACAATTGACATGCTGCAGATTTAAACGCAATGCAAATCCTGGCAGGAAAATTGTCAGGATTATCATTGCATTAGCTGGCACAAGGATTCCCTAGCGATTTTGGCCCATTTCCAAGCTGAAAAAACGCTGAAAAAACGCACCGTGTGCACACAGCCTGACTGACAGGACAGGAGAACAGGAATTTGTCTTCTTGCAAGCACATTTTTTGCAGTTCTCTGAGCTCTCGCTGAGCAATATTACAACCCTGTCTGCCTGTGAGCTGGAAGCTGAAGCTGAGAGGAGCCTGCAGATGTGTCAGGTATAATCACACACAGCTCTGCAGTGAGATCAGGAGAGCAGAGAGCGGCCATTATACATCACACTGGTAACTCCACATCATGTAAAATAATCTCTGGAGGCAGAGGTATCTTCCAGGCAGCGTCCTCCCCATAGCCTGGAAGAGGTAATTTATATAAAGTGATAAAAGATGATTTATTCACAACAAGGCTTCTGATATGAGGCATACACGGATTACTTTTTCAGCTGTCTATAACCTGTATGCCCATATTAATAGTTTAGATAGGTCAAATATGGTAACAGACTCCCTTTAAGTATGAGACAGAGATAGGTAACATGTCTTTATATTTAATGGTGGCCTCTTGGTGTGAGGACTGTGACTGACAAGCAGGGGTGGATTAAGAGTAGCAAGGGCCCCGGGCAGTTTAGAAGGCGCGGCCCCCCCCACACACACACACGCCTGATGTATCACATGTCACATGATCCCCTGTGATAGATCATGTGATAGTTCACGTGAAATTAATTTGGCACAATATTAATTATAATAATTTTTTTTAGGCTGTGTGCCCACTATGCGCTTTTTAAGCAATTCCGCTGCAGAAACGCTTAAAACGCTTGGTAGAAGGGCTGCCATGTTCACCAATGATAATACGCATGTACTGTGCACATGCTGCGGAAATTTCCGCTGCGGATTATCATTGTGGAAAAATCCGCAGCATTACCAATTATTTTGCGGATGCCCTGTGTTTTCGCCGCCATTGACTTGCATTGGAACGCATGGAATCCGCATCACTGCATCTGTACATGCGGATTCCATGTGTTTCAATGTGCGGATGGTACCCGGGTTTGGAGAAGAGGAGACTCTCCTCCAGACCCAGGTACCATAGTACCTGTAAAAAAAAACAATAAAATAAAAAATAAATATCATACTTACCTTCTGATGGCCCCCAGTGTCTTTATCCGATGCGTCCTGGCTTGCCGGCAGCTCACGTTGGTCTGAAAAGGACCTGCCGTGACGTCATTTAGTCATGTGACAGGTCACGCGACTGCTGACGTTGGCAGGCATTCAGAAGGTAATTATATATTTATTTTTTATTTTTTACCATTCTTTTACGGTCACACTATATAAATGCCGGTTGCATGGATTTATATAGTGTGACCAAGTTGTCAAGCACTTTCCAAGTGATGCTAAAATCACTTGGAAAAGCGCTTGATAACCCGCATGCAGAAATGCAAGTGAAGAACGCTTCACATCCGCAAGTCCCTGGCAGGAAAAACGCATGTAAAATCTGCATGCGTTTTTTCTGCCAGGGAGATGCAGAAACGCTCAAAAAAAATTCGGAGCATTCCTGCATCGTGGGCACATAGCCTTACATTAATTGTATGACTCAATATTGAGCACACGTAGCCATCTATATACGGCGGGAGGCTGCACGGCGCCATCTATACACAGCGGGAGGCCACACGGCGCCATCTATACACAGCGGGAGGCCACATGTAGCCATCTATACACAGTGGGAGGCCGCACGTAGCCATCTATATATAGCGGGAGGCCGCACGTAGCCATCTATACACAGCAGGAGGCCGCACATAGCCATCTATACACAGCAGTAGGCCGCACGCAGCCATCTATATACAGCGGGAGGCCGCACGTAACCATCTATACACAGCGGGAGGCCGCACGTAGCTATCTATACACAGCAGGAGGCCGCAAGTAGCCATCTATACACAGCAGGAGACCTCACGTAGCCATCTATACAGAGCAGGAGGCCGCACCTTTGCCATCTATACACAGCAGGAGGCCGCACGTAGCCATCTTTACACAGCAGGAGGCCGCACGTAGCCATCTATACACTGCGGGAGGCCGCATGGAGCCATCTATACACAGCGGGAGGCCGCATGTAGCCATCTATACACAGCAGGAGGCTGCACAGCACCATCTATACACAGCAGGAGGCCGTGCAGTGCCATCTATACACAGCAGGAGGCCACACGTAGCCATCTATATACAGCGGGAGGCAGCACGTAGCCATCTATACACAGCGGGAGGCCGCACGGCGCCATCTATACACAGCGGGAGGCTGCACGGCGCCATCTATGCACAGCGGGAGGCCACACGGCGCCATCTATACACAGCGGGAGGCCGCACGTAGCCATCTATACACAGCAGGAGGCCGCACGTAGCCATCTATGCACAGCAGGAGGCCGCACAGCGCCATCTATACACAGCAGGAGGCCCCACAGCGGCATCTATATGACTCGCCCCCTGGGCCGTGGGGTACCCGGAACCGGGCCTTCTGGTGTACGGTGCTGATGGGGGTAGTAGTGGCAACCCGATCCCGTGGCTCAGGGTGGTCAGACCAAATTGTGGCAGTCTATTTATCAGTGTTTTGAATGTCCGACTACGCCACCCGTGGATTGCGGTCAGAGATAACCGCCGCTGCGAGGCAGACCGCTGAGGCTGGTGTTGGTGTGCAGCACAGGGATAGGATAAAGAGTGTAGCCTCAGGGCAGTGTAGGTGGATGCTGGGGGTGATGGTGCAGGCGCAGAAAAGATCACACTGAGTCCAATGGTGCAGTCCTGGGTTTTTACTCACAGTTGTTATCCATGTCACTTCTGTCAGCAATGACTGCCCAAGCCGTGCTGCGTCCACTAGGTGAGGAGCTCGGTCAACCCCCAGGCAATTCAGGAGTATGGCAAAGGACCCCCTTCTGTCCTTTCTCTGGCCTCTCGTGCCCCACCAGTGACCAAACTTCTGTCCAGCTACCGCGGACCGTGTCGGGCAAGCATTGGCCTCCGCTTCCCGCTATCCTATATGGTGCCTTCCTAGCAGGTTTGGCAGGGGGTCGCACCATTAAATGATCACGACCTCCGGTTCTTGGCTGAGGGATAATTTACCTCCACCAACTTGAGAATCCGGTACCCTTCCACAGCCTGACCCTTCACCCGATATAACGTGGGTTTGCAATAGTTGCTGTCCGTTCTGCTCTCTTAGGGTCCCTTCTGCCTTCTTGTTTCTGGTAGAGATGAGCGTTGTTCTACTCGAACTGTTCGCCAATCTCAAATTCGAGCTGTTTTGGGCGGTGTTCGAGCCGTTCGGCGAACACGAACAATTTGAGAAAAATTCGGCTGTTCGAGGTTATGTTCGATAACTGTTCGTGCACCAAAATCATAACTGGATTTTTTCTCAGTAATGATGAAAATTAATGTTAATACGCAGTTTGAGTGTACAGCGGGGTGGGGGGAGGGGCAGGGGATGGATCTCTGCAGGAACAATGAAGATCTCCATTTTTTTATCTCTTTCCCGCATTTGCAGTGGGGAGGTGCAATCTGTCAGCCTATCAGCAGCGCACACACGGAGCGAAGTGCTTTTTTTCACACAAGCAAGGGCATGTGTCATTGGCAGTGCATGTCACATGTCCTTGCCCTATAAGACCAAGCCATTTTCCCCGTCGCCACCATTTTCTCACTGCTGCAGCTGCGTGTTAGACGGCACCGCTGTTGCTGTGTGCGCTATACCTTGTTAATTTCAAGCCAATTTTCGCACAAATATACAGATAGCTTGGGAGTAGGGAATAGTTGTGATTGCAGTCCTTTTAAGGACTAGGTTACAGCATTTCCTACGACTTTTATCAGGGAGGTCTGTGCTCTTAAATAGATAGGTTGTGGGAGTAAAGACTAATTGTAATTGGAGTCCTTTTCAGGACTAGGTTACATCAGTTCCTATCAGTTTTTGCCAGGCAGGTCTGTGCCAGTGCTGTGCAAGTTTTTTTCACAGCATTTGGCTGAATCTAGCAAAGCTAATCCTTTTTGGCCTATTGCAGAGTGTGTTAGTCAGTGGAGTAGCCTATCTGTGTTGCAAGATATACCACCTGTGTATAGAATACCAATTTTTTTACTGCACCTAGTGAAGTAAAATCTTTTGGGTATAGCATCATTCTATTAGTCCATCTATACTGACCTCCATCAGGTTGCAAATTAAAACTAATTTTTATCTGCATCTACAGTACCTCTGAAAAAATATTTGGGCTTCTAGCTGTGTGTGGGACTTGTTGTATTAGTCCATCTATACTGACCTCCCTCAGGTTGCAAACTGAATATATTTTTTTCTGCATCTACCTCTGAAAAAATATTGGGCTTCTAGCTGTGTGTGGGTCTTGTTCTATTAATTCATCTATACTGACCTCCATCAGGTTGCAAACTGAATATAATTTTTTTCTGCATCTATCTCTGAAAAAATATTTGGCCTTCTAGCAGTGTGTCGGACTTTCTCTATTAGTCCATCTATACTGACCTCCATCAGGTTGCAAATTAAAACTAATTTTTATCTGCATCTACAGTACCTCTGAAAAAATATTTGGGCTTCTAGCTGTGTGTGGGACTTGTTGTATTAGTCCATCTATACTGACCTCCATCAGGTTGCAAATTAAAACTAATTTTTATCTGCATCTACAGTACCTCTGAAAAAATATTTGGGCTTCTAGCTGTGTGTGGGACTTGTTGTATTAGTCCATCTATACTGACCTCCATCAGGTTGCAAACTGAATATATTTTTTTCTGCATCTACCTCTGAAAAAATATTTGGGCTTCTAGCTGTGTGTGGGACTTGTTGTATTAGTCCATCTATACTGACCTCCATCAGGTTGTAAACTGAATATATTTTTTTCTGCATCTACCTCTGAAAAAATATTGGGCTTCTAGCTGTGTGTGGGACTTGTTGTATTAGTCCATCTATACTGACCTCCATCAGGTTGCAAACTGAATATATTTTTTTCTGCATCTACCTCTGAAAAAATATTGGGCTTCTAGCTGTGTGTGGGTCTTGTTCTATTAATTCATCTATACTGACCTCCATCAGGTTGCAAACTGAATATAATTTTTTTCTGCATCTAGCTCTGAAAAAATATTTGCCCTTCTAGCAGTGTGTCGGACTTTCTCTATTAGTCCATCTATACTGACCTCCATCAGGTTGCAAATTAAAACTAATTTTTATCTGCATCTACAGTACCTCTGAAAAAATATTTGGGCTTCTAGCTGTGTGTGGGACTTGTTGTATTAGTCCATCTATACTGACCTCCATCAGGTTGCAAATTAAAACTAATTTTTATCTGCATCTACAGTACCTCTGAAAAAATATTTGGGCTTCTAGCTGTGTGTGGGACTTGTTGTATTAGTCCATCTATACTGACCTCCATCAGGTTGCAAACTGAATATATTTTTTTCTGCATCTACCTCTGAAAAAATATTTGGGCTTCTAGCTGTGTGTGGGACTTGTTGTATTAGTCCATCTATACTGACCTCCATCAGGTTGCAAACTGAATATATTTTTTTCTGCATCTACCTCTGAAAAAATATTTGGGCTTCTAGCTGTGTGTGGGACTTGTTGTATTAGTCCATCTATACTGACCTCCATCAGGTTGCAAACTGAATATATTTTTTTCTGCATCTACCTCTGAAAAAATATTGGGCTTCTAGCTGTGTGTGGGACTTGTTGTATTAGTCCATCTATACTGACCTCCATCAGGTTGCAAACTGAATATATTTTTTTCTGCATCTACCTCTGAAAAAATATTGGGCTTCTAGCTGTGTGTGGGTCTTGTTCTATTAATCCATCTATACTGACCTCCATCAGGTTGCAAACTGAATATAATTTTTTTCTGCATCTAGCTCTGAAAAAATATTTGGCCTTCTAGCAGTGTGTCAGACTTTCTCTATTAGTCCATCTATACTGACCTCCATCAGGTTGCAAATTAAAACTAATTTTTATCTGCATCTACAGTACCTCTGAAAAAATATTTGGGCTTCTAGCTGTGTGTGGGACTTGTTGTATTAGTCCATCTATACTGACCTCCATCAGGTTGCAAATTAAAACTAATTTTTATCTGCATCTACAGTACCTCTGAAAAAATATTTGGGCTTCTAGCTGTGTGTGGGACTTGTTGTATTAGTCCATCTATACTGACCTCCATCAAGTTGCAAACTGAATATATTTTTTTCTGCATCTACCTCTGAAAAAATATTGGGCTTCTAGCTGTGTGTGGGACTTGTTGTATTAGTCCATCTATACTGACCTCCATCAGGTTGCAAACTGAATATATTTTTTTCTGCATCTACCTCTGAAAAAATATTTGGCCTTCTAGCAGTGTGTCGGACTTTCTCTATTAGTCCATCTATACTGACCTCCATCAGGTTGCAAATTAAAACTAATTTTTATCTGCATCTACAGTACCTCTGAAAAAATATTTGGGCTTCTAGCTGTGTGTGGGACTTGTTGTATTAGTCCATCTATACTGACCTCCATCAGGTTGCAAATTAAAACTAATTTTTATCTGCATCTACAGTACCTCTGAAAAAATATTTGGGCTTCTAGCTGTGTGTGGGACTTGTTGTATTAGTCCATCTATACTGACCTCCATCAGGTTGCAAACTGAATATATTTTTTTCTGCATCTACCTCTGAAAAAATATTTGGGCTTCTAGCTGTGTGTGGGACTTGTATTAGTCCATCTATACTGACCTCCATCAGGTTGCAAACTGAATATATTTTTTTCTGCATCTACCTCTGAAAAAATATTTGGGCTTCTAGCTGTGTGTGGGACTTGTATTAGTCCATCTATACTGACCTCCATCAGGTTGCAAACTGAATATATTTTTTTCTGCATCTACCTCTGAAAAAATATTGGGCTTCTAGCTGTGTGTGGGACTTGTTGTATTAGTCCATCTATACTGACCTCCATCAGGTTGCAAACTGAATATATTTTTTTCTGCATCTACCTCTGAAAAAATATTGGGCTTCTAGCTGTGTGTGGGTCTTGTTCTATTAATCCATCTATACTGACCTCCATCAGGTTGCAAACTGAATATAATTTTTTTCTGCATCTAGCTCTGAAAAAATATTTGGCCTTCTAGCAGTGTGTCGGACTTTCTCTATTAGTCCATCTATACTGACCTCCATCAGGTTGCAAACTGAATATATTTTTTTCTGCATCTACCTCTGAAAAAATATTTGGGCTTCTAGCTGTGTGTGGGACTTGTTGTATTAGTCCATCTATACTGACCTCCATCAGGTTGCAAACTGAATATATTTTTTTCTGCATCTACCTCTGAAAAAATATTTGGCCTTCTAGCAGTGTGTCGGACTTTCTCTATTAGTCCATCTATACTGACCTCCATCAGGTTGCAAATTAAAACTAATTTTTATCTGCATCTACAGTACCTCTGAAAAAATATTTGGGCTTCTAGCTGTGTGTGGGACTTGTTGTATTAGTCCATCTATACTGACCTCCATCAGGTTGCAAATTAAAACTAATTTTTATCTGCATCTACAGTACCTCTGAAAAAATATTTGGGCTTCTAGCTGTGTGTGGGACTTGTTGTATTAGTCCATCTATACTGACCTCCATCAGGTTGCAAACTGAATATATTTTTTTCTGCATCTACCTCTGAAAAAATATTTGGGCTTCTAGCTGTGTGTGGGACTTGTATTAGTCCATCTATACTGACCTCCATCAGGTTGCAAACTGAATATATTTTTTTCTGCATCTACCTCTGAAAAAATATTTGGGCTTCTAGCTGTGTGTGGGACTTGTATTAGTCCATCTATACTGACCTCCATCAGGTTGCAAACTGAATATATTTTTTTCTGCATCTACCTCTGAAAAAATATTGGGCTTCTAGCTGTGTGTGGGACTTGTTGTATTAGTCCATCTATACTGACCTCCATCAGGTTGCAAACTGAATATATTTTTTTCTGCATCTACCTCTGAAAAAATATTGGGCTTCTAGCTGTGTGTGGGTCTTGTTCTATTAATCCATCTATACTGACCTCCATCAGGTTGCAAACTGAATATAATTTTTTTCTGCATCTAGCTCTGAAAAAATATTTGGCCTTCTAGCAGTGTGTCGGACTTTCTCTATTAGTCCATCTATACTGACCTCCATCAGGTTGCAAATTAAAACTAATTTTTATCTGCATCTACAGTACCTCTGAAAAAATATTTGGGCTTCTAGCTGTGTGTGGGACTTGTTGTATTAGTCCATCTATACTGACCTCCATCAGGTTGCAAACTGAATATATTTTTTTCTGCATCTACCTCTGAAAAAATATTGGGCTTCTAGCTGTGTGTGGGACTTGTTGTATTAGTCCATCTATACTGACCTCCATCAGGTTGCAAACTGAATATATTTTTTTCTGCATCTACCTCTGAAAAAATATTGGGCTTCTAGCTGTGTGTGGGTCTTGTTCTATTAATCCATCTATACTGACCTCCATCAGGTTGCAAACTGAATATAATTTTTTTCTGCATCTAGCTCTGAAAAAATATTTGGCCTTCTAGCAGTGTGTCGGACTTTCTCTATTAGTCCATCTATACTGACCTCCATCAGGTTGCAAATTAAAACTAATTTTTATCTGCATCTACAGTACCTCTGAAAAAATATTTGGGCTTCTAGCTGTGTGTGGGACTTGTTGTATTAGTCCATCTATACTGACCTCCATCAGGTTGCAAACTGAATATATTTTTTTCTGTATCTAACCCAGCCAATAGTTTTGGCCTAATACCACAGTTTGGCCACTCAGCTCTGCTCGGTTACCATCCATTGTTTTTTTGTGCAAACAACTCCAGAGTTGTGAATTAGTTAACCACCAAAATGAGTGGAAAAAGGCCTGCTGCTGGTGGAAAGGGGAATAGGCGTGTTGGGAAGGGGAAAAAAGGTTGTGTCCGTGGGGTAGGTGTTAAAGCAACAGTAACATCTGCAGAAGAAAGACCATCTTCCAGCCAAACTAAAATGTCTACTTCTTTTAGCGGACAATGTGATAAGATCCCTTTCTTACGGCCACGCCAATCGCTACAAATTCCAGATGAGGCACAAAAACAGCAGGTGCTTCAACGGATATCAAGTGCTCCTTTAAGTGGGCTCTCCTCCACATCAACTTCAACATCACAAATACTCCAGTCCTCAAAGGTGTCACCCAAATCGCACTTGCTTCCTCACAGCTCCCAAGTCTCCAGCTGCCCGTCTGAGTATGAGGTAGAACAGATGGTTGAGTCTGCAGAGCTGTTTACTCATACTATAGCCTGGGAATCAGAGGTCGACTCCAGCGCTTCTGTGAATCCAGACGAGGAAATGATCTGCACTGATGCCCAGAATCTTTATGAGTCGGATCGAGGACCAGACGCAGAAGGTTCTGACCATAATGTAGACCCTCATTCCCAAACTGTAACTCCTGTTGGTGGAGACAATGAGGAAGACGATGATAAGACTCAATTACCTGATTGGAGCGACAACTTTAGTTTTTTGTCAGGGCAGGAACAGGTTGGCTCTGAGGACGACGGGTGTGATAACACACAGGGTGATGATGATGAGGTTGGAGATCCCACTTACTGTCAACCCACAGTCAGCCAAGAGATGAGGTCAGCAGAGGAGGTGGAGGAAGATGCTAGTGACGACGAGGTCAGGTTGCGCCTTCCTGGACAGAGACGTAGTACTGGAAGCACGTCAACAACTGCATCCTCAAACACAACTCTGCCTCTCACCACAAGTCGTGGTGGCTCTTCAGGTCGCATGGGTGCTAAGCCTTGCATAGCCTGGGCATTTTTTCAGATCGATAAAGATGACCCAACTCGTGTTATCTGTAACATTTGTCAGCAAAAGCTAAGTAGAGGCCAAAAAATACATAGTTTGAGTACTTCATGCATGAACCGGCACATGGACATGAAGCATAAGTTGCAGTGGGAAGCTCAGTGTGCTACAATGCGGCCTAGCCGGCCGGGCCAACCACCGTCTGCCATATCTTGTGCATCCGCGGCCTCTTCATCCTCTGTGACTGGGGGGACAGCAGTCACACCTGTTTTGGGGCGCAGACCTGCCACCTCTTTACCCGCAACAGCCAGCGTGATTGGCAGGTCATCATTTTCTTTGGAGGTGGTAACAGCAGCTGGTGTTGAGCGCTGTCCGACATCGATAGCACCACCTTTGGATCAAGGCAACCTAACATGTCCGCCTGCATCTTCCTCACAGACCGGCAGTTTGCCGGGGACACCCTTATCAACCCCGTCTAAGCACAATAGCCAGCCCTCGGTCCCTCAGATGTGGACAAGTAAAAGACCATTTCCTCCTAGCCATGAGAAAGCTAAGAGGTTGAATTTCACCATCTGCAAGCTCTTGGCTACAGAAATGCTGCCTTTCCGCCTGGTGGACACAGAGGATTTTCGAGACCTTATGTCCGTCGCAGTGCCCCAGTACCAGATGCCCAGTCGGCACTACTTCTCAAAGAAAGGTGTGCCTGCGCTCCACCAGTATGTCGCACACAACATCACCGCTTCTTTGAGAAACTCTGTGTGTGACAGGGTGCATTTCACCACAGACACTTGGACGAGTAGGCATGGACAGGGGCGTTACATGTCGCTGACTGTGCACTGGGTAACTATGGTGACAGCAGGACAAGGGGCTGCTGTCCAAGTCTTGCCGTCCCCACGAGTTGTGCGTCAATCCTCTTTATGTCAAAGTTCCTCCACTGCTTCTGCCTCCTCAACCTCCTCTCGGTCTTCCACCTGCACCCAAAGCCTGTCTGGTCATGCCACAAGCTTTCTAACTGCGCAGAAGGGATCCTGCACACCTCCTTACTATGCTGGCAGTAGGGTTCAACGTCATCAGGCGGTTTTTACATTGAAATGTCTGGGAAATGTGAGTCACACAGCTGAGGAGTTGTGGTCAGCTCTGGAGAACCAATTTCATGAATGGTTGTCTCCACTGGACCTGAAACCAGGGAAGGCCGTGTGCGACAATGCTGCAAACCTGGGTGCGGCCCTTCGCCGGGGCAATGTCACACATGTGCCTTGTATGGCTCACGTGTTGAACCTGGTTGTCCAGCAATTTTTAGCCCACTATCCCAGACTAGATGGCCTTCTGCAGAGGGCACGGTCGCTGTGTGCTCACTTCCGCCGTTCGCATCCCGCAGCTCAGCGACTTACATCTCTACAGAAGTCGTTGGGCCTGCCACTTCACCGGCTAAAATGCGATGTGCCTACCCGCTGGAATTCAACTCTGCACATGTTGCAGCGACTGTGGCAGCACCGACAAGCCCTGGTGCAATACGTTCTGACGTATAGCCTGGGCCAACGAGATTCAGAGGTGGGGCAAATCACGCTGGAGGAGTGGTCTCAGATCAGGGACCTATGCACCCTTCTGCACAGTTTTGAAATGGCGACGAAGATGTTTAGTGCTGACGATGCCATTATCAGCATGACTATTCGGTGATTTACATGCTGGAGCACATGTTAAACAGAATTCGGAGTCAGGTGGTGGCACAAGAGGAGGTGGAGGAAGTAGAGGAGGAGGAGTTGTATGCGGAAGGGCTAATGTGGCACCCCAGGGGTCTGGTTTTCCACAGTAATGTAATGTTATGTCTGAGAGCAGGTGGGAGGTCCTTTGGTCAGGGATCCTGTGCATGCCACACCTCCTGCCCAGTCTTGGGAGGGGAAGAACTTCCCCTGTATAAACCCTGGGCTGAGGCAGGGTTAGTCAGTCAAGGAGAGTAGAGACAGAGAAGCAGCATAGGAAGAAACAGCAGAAGCTCAGTGGGAGCAATATTACTACGAGTCAGGGGCTGGCAGCTGCAGAGCTCGCCCTGACTGAGAAGCTTTCTTACCGGACCCGGCGTCCGAGGCTGTGGGGACTAACTCTTACCCAGCAGCAGAAGCCGACCGGCAGGGGATTTCAGGTCCTCAGGCCCAGAAACCCGAAGGCACGGTCACACGCGTGGGACCAGCACCGCCATCGTGGAGCGGAAGCCATTAGAAGGCCCCGAGTCACCGGCCATACGGATGAGCACCACACGGTACACTCAGGGACGTGGGCTACTTATATCCGCTTCTAGCAAGGTAGCCAGAAGAGTACAGTCAGTTTGGGAGGCCTACAACTCCGCCTGGCCAGGGGAGATCCCATCTGCTCAAGGACTGACCAGGCCCCGTTCACTAGCAAGTACTCCGGGAGGGTCTATCGTTGTTACCAGTAAAGACCCTGAATTACACCGCACCGTCTCTGAGTGGTTCCTGCTACCCCCATCATCCACATCTGCTGCCCTGAGGCCATACCCCTCCCGTTGGGGGTTATACCATCTACGCTGCACCATCCATCCACCGGCCTCAGCGGACTGTCCTGCAGCGGCAGCTCCATAGCTGCATTCAACGGGTGGCGTAGTCGTCCTGCATCTACCGCTGTTACATCGCCGCTCAGTTTGACTCCCTGGGCACGGACCGGGTCACCGCCACGAGACTACAACCCTCAAGAGATCCGGCTCCGGGTAAGCTCCCGCGTGCGCAACGCAGCGCGACACAGGCCCAGGGGCGCGTCAACTTTGGCGTAGTCGGCAGGATTTCGTGCCCGCAACCACCGGGTACTGCGTGCCTGAAAAAGAGACTTTTCAAACTTACCTGTGGTGAAGATTCCCGCCATCCGGCGCCATCTTCAGCCTTCCTCCCGCCATCGGTGAAGTTTCCCGCCATCCGGCGCCATCTTCTGCCTTCTTCCCGCCATCCGTGGAGTTTTCCCGCCATTGGACGCCATCTTGAGGACGCCGCGCGGGAAGAAGAGGGGCGTGGACTCCGAAAGCGCGCGAGAACTGAAGCCCCGCCTCACGTCCGGACGTTGCGTAAGGTCCTGGAAGGAGCCCAGCAGACGCCGACGTCACAGGAGCGCGACGGAAGGTCCTCAACCCTGACGATCCACTGCGGAGCCGCGGCCTACGGAACAGGATCATCGCAAGGTAGGCCACGGTCCACTAGGGGGGAGGAAGATGTCGGATACGGAGGAGAGCTTCACTGCCTCAACCCCCGCCAGCGCTACCGCTGCTGCAGTTATGCCCTTCACCATGCCCTATATCCCGGGAGCAGCTTGGCTACCCCAGTACTCAGGGGAGCCACATACCCTGCATGACTTTAGAGAAAAGCTGGATAGCCTCTTCCAGGTGTACCCCCTCACAGAAGAGCAAAAAGTGAGCATCCTGGTGGCCCAACTAACCGGGGCAGCCAAAAGGGAAGTAAAATCCTGGCCACCTGGGAGGAAGACTGTCGCAGGGATACTAACCCGGCTGAAGGACACCTTTGATACCCGCACCTCAGCCGAGATTAAGCTTAGATTCTACGGGTGCAAGCAGCGAGCGCATGAGAGTATAAGGGACTATGCACTAAACCTACAAGAGGCCCTGAGGGCCATTAAGCAGACCGACCCTGATGGAGTGGGAAACGAGGACAGGCTGTTGACCGAACAGTTTATAGAGGGACTGTATTGTAATACCCACCGAACCCAGTTGCGGGCAATGGCCTTACAGGATCCCCATCTGGGCTTTGCACAGTTCAAGGACAGAGCCATCCGGGTGCTCCGAGAACCGGCACCGGGTGGCGTTGTGACCCACAAGCGCCCTGCTATCACTTACCACCAGGAGGCGGCGCCCTTGTCGGCAGGGCCTGTGGGAGCTGATGCGCAGGCTTTGGACAATGACCCGGCTCCAGACCTACACCATCAGGTCCAAGAGCTAGCTAAGAGCGTTGCTGCGCTAACCCGAACTGTGCAGTCTTTACAGGCTTCCACCCCAGGGAAGATCCAGCTGGCATCTGGACCGGAGGACATCCCGTGGCGTCGACCAAGGAGGACCCCACCGGCCAGAGGAAGACCCAGTGACCGATACAGCGAGGACGAACGACCCATCTGCCGCCGCTGCAATCAACCTGGACATATGGCAAGGTACTGTTCTTTAAACGGGCACAACCTGGGGTAGAGGGCCAACCCCCAGGAAAAAGATCACCAGGCCCATCGAACTGGCGCGACAGATATGTGGGAGGACGTCCAGTCTTGCCTGTGGTACTGGATGGCATTCCCATGAGTGCCCTACTGGACACCGGGTCACAGGTCACCACCATCCCGTACGTGCTCTTTAAGCAGTACTGGAATGACTCGGATATTACCCGCTACCCTGACGACGACTTGAGTATCATCGCCAGCAATGGCCAGCCCGTGCCACAGATCGGATTTAAAGAGGTGACCATCAAAATCGGTAGAGTCGAACTGGCAGCACAGGGACTGATCATTGTAGATATTGACAAACATGAGAGTCACCCAAAAATAACTCTAGGAACTAATGTAATTGAAAATTGTCTTGCAGAGGTGATTTTCCTTTTACAGCAGGTTGCCAAGAACGCCAGCTCCGGCGAGCAGCGGGTGCTCCAGAAAGAGATCCGGGCACTGATGCGACGGCAACAGGTGGAACTCTCCGGCGGTGAGATTGGTAGCGTAAGAATGTGTGACCCTTTTCCTATTGCCATGCCCCCAAAAAGTGAAATGATGATTTGGTGCCGGGCAGCTATTGGTCTGAGAGGTAGAGATTACCAGGCAATGGTAGAACCAGTTTACTCGGACAGTAGGCCCACCATTTTGACAGCACGGGGGGTGGTTGATGTACGCCATGGGAGGGTGCCCGTTCGCATAATAAATATCGGGGAGAGGGAAGTGTACCTGCCCCGGTATGCCACGCTAGCCAAATTATATACCATTAACCAAAATTCTATACAATCTGTGGAACCCTTGCCTCCATCTCACCCGGAGGAAGGTAACGGCTCTAAGAAAAACATGGAGGACTGGTGTCAGCAACTACATCTGGGTACTGACTCCACTCCCGCACACCAGAAACAAGGAGTCTATCGGGTGGTTCAGGAGTACGAGAGAGTGTTCAGTAAACACCCGTTAGACTTCGGGCGAGTCAAGGGGGTAGAACACCACATCCCCACGGGAGACCATCCTCCTATAAAAGAGAGGTATCGACCCGTACCCCCTGCCCACTACCAACACGCCAAGGGGATGCTTAGAGACATGAAGGAGGCTGGGGTGATCAGGGATAGCTGTAGCCCCTGGGCAGCTCCACTAGTCTTAGTCCGAAAGAAAGACAACACCATGAGGATGTGTGTAGATTACCGGAAAATCAATCGTATCACACACAAGGATGCGTACCCCTTACCAAGGATAGAGGAGTCATTGGCTGCTTTAAGATCTGCTAACTTCTTCTCTACCTTGGATCTCACTAGCGGGTACTGGCAGGTTCCTGTAGCAGAGGCGGACCGGGAGAAGACCGCATTCACCACCCCGATGGGACTTAGCGAGTTCACCTGCATGCCGTTCGGACTCTGCAACGCACCGGGAACCTTCCAACGACTAATGGAGTGTTGTCTGGGCCACAGAAACTTCGAGACGGTCCTGTTGTACCTGGACGATGTCA
Organism: Phyllobates terribilis; assembly: GCF_046119375.1. Lineage (NCBI taxonomy): Eukaryota > Metazoa > Chordata > Amphibia > Anura > Dendrobatidae > Phyllobates > Phyllobates terribilis. The sequence continues at coordinate 921,694,679 of NW_027362761.1, read as the reverse complement.
TCGTATATTCCAAGACGTATGAGGACCACCTGAAACACCTGGCGGAAGTGTTCGAAACTCTGGCAAGTTACGGCCTAAAGGTGAAACCCTCCAAGTGTCATCTCCTGAAACCAAAGGTGCAGTACCTGGGACACGTGGTGAGCGCTGACGGAGTGGCTCCCGACCCTGATAAGATCACCGCAATTAAGGAATGGCCAAGCCCCTCCAGCGTAAAAGAAGTGCGGCAGTTCCTCGGGTTGGTAGGCTACTACCGAAGGTTTATTCCCGGTTTCACCAAAAAGGCAGCACCTATGCAGGACCTCCTGATAGGCCAGTCCCGGAAGGCCAAGAACCAGAAGCCGCCCTTCAAATGGGAGGAGCTGGAAGAAGAGTCCTTCCGCCAGCTGAAGATGGCCCTCACGGGGGACGAAATCCTGGCGTACCCGGATTATAGCCAGCCCTTTATCCTCTACACCGACGCCAGTAACATCGGGCTAGGAGCCGTACTGTCCCAGATCCAGCAGGGGAAGGAACGAGTAATCGCCTACGCCAGCCGAAAACTGCGACCCACCGAAAGGAACCCCGAGAATTACAGCTCATTTAAGTTAGAGTTCCTGGCCGTAGTATGGGCAGTCACCGAGCGCTTTAAGCATTACCTCGCTTCTTCCCGGTTCACCGTGTACACGGATAACAACCCGTTGACACACCTGGACACGGCAAGACTCGGTGCCCTGGAGCAGAGGTGGATGGCCCGTCTGTCCAACTACGAGTTCACAATCAAATACCGGGCAGGACGCTCCAATACCAACGCGGACGCCCTGTCCAGGATGCCCAACCTGCCGGACGGAGGAGAAGATCCGGAGGGACTGGAAGAAGTTGAACTCCCTGCGTTCCACCGTCATGGGACTATCCAGTATTCCCACCGGGTAAGGAGTAAGCAGGCTGCTACGTTGAACCCCTTACCCCACTACAACTGGGCGGAAACGCAAGACAGCGACCCTGCCGTCCGACTGGTGAAGGAGATGCTGACTCGGCCGGAGGCTCGCCTTGAACCAGACGCTCCGGAGGAAGCCAAACAACTATGGGCAGAGAAGAGTCGACTGTTCCTTTACAAAAGGAAGTTGTGCCGCAGAATGGTTAACTCCCGGACGCATGAATTACTCTGGCAAGTAGTGGTGCCACGAAGGGACGCAGCCATGGTGATGGAGGCATACCACGACGGAGCTGGACACTTCGGGTGGAAGAAGCTGGAGTTCCTGCTGCGCGAGCGGTTCCACTGGGTAGGCATGAGGGGAACCATCGAGAAGTGGTGCAGAGACTGTGGCCCGTGCAACCTGAGAAGGAAGGACCGTGCCAGCCAGAAGACTCCCCTGCAGTCCATCGTCACCCGGCAACCGTTGGAACTGGTAGCCTTGGATCATGTAAAACTGACCCCAAGCAGAAGTGGCTACGTCTACGCGTTAACCATCGTGGATCATTACTCCCGGTTTCTGGTTGTCGTCCCCGTCAAGGACTTAACGGCTCAAACAGCAGCTAGAGCCTTCCAGCAGCACTTTTGCCGTCCACACGGGTACCCGGACCAAGTGCTGACGGACCAGGGACCTGCCTTTGAAGCGGAGGTCTTCCAGGAATTCTGCAATCTGTATGGCTGCCGGAAGATAAGGACGACACCCTACCATCCGCAAACTAATGGACTTTGTGAGAAAATGAACCAGGTGGTAATGGATCTTCTAAAAACGTTGCCCCTGGAAGAACGCAGTCTGTGGCCTGAGAAGTTGCCCGATCTGGTGGACCTATACAACCACATCCCGGTAGGTTCCACCAACTGTACCCCGGCTTACCTAATGAGGGCAAGACCTGGTAAGTTACCTGTTGACCTGGAAATGGGAGTCCTGACACCCGAGGACACTTCACCAGAAACAGACTGGGACACAGAGAGGCAGCAGCAGTACCGGAGAGTACAGGAGAGCGTGGAGCGAAGTCTCTGTCAGGCTAGGGAAAGACAAGAGAAAACTTACAACCAGTATGCTCCCGCTGTTCCCCTGGTACCCGGAGAGCAGGTCTTGAAGAGGAAGAGACGGCTCCACAAGTTGGACGACCAGTGGGAGAAGGACCCGTACACCGTACTGCCCTCAAGCCACGAGAACCCGAAGGTTTGTACCATCAGTAAAGACGGAGGGGAAACCACAGCCATTGTATCCCTGGACCACCTGAAGAAGTGTCCCGAACAACTGAGGAACCCTGAAGAGGAACAAGAAGACCATCGACCCGTAGATGAAAGGGAAGATATGGTTAGTACTGTGCTCGGGGACTTCCCTCGGTCTTGGACTCAAGTCAATGGTGCAGTTGTGGTACCCGTACTCACCTTCCTCCAACCAGCATCCCAAGCACCTACGGAGCAACAGGTAGAGCTGGAAGAACAGCCGGTCCAGGAGGCAGAAGATTCCACACAAGCAGAACAGGAGGATCAACCCTCTGCTTATAGTGAGCCTGCCGTACCCCTAGTGAGACAAAGAGCCGGTAGACAGCTGCCCAGTTTACCCTTGACAGCTCCTACACCCTGTAGTTCAGGGCCAGACAGTCAGCTCCGTAGGTCCACTAGGGCCACTAGAGGCCAGTTACCCGCACGCTGGAGGATTTGAAGTGTATAAATTGTTTTATTTATGTTTATCTGTGTATTGTTGCTTGTGTATAATTTTGTGTTTCCAGTTATTTTTAGGAATCCTTGGTGGATCTACCGGGAATCTTTGTACAATTAGTTGGAGCGTAACCCAGGATGGACTAGAGACTGTTAAGCACTCGGGGTAGGACAGACCCCTACCTGGTTACGTCTCCCTGTTTTGGTGAAATGGACACCTTGCTTTTCTTCAAAGACTGCACCCGGTTACGGACATGCCGTGACCACCTTTATGTGTTTCTTCTTATTGTACTGTTATTGTTGTTATATCTTGTTATGTTTTTCTAAAATATGTTTAGTCCCGGAGTACTAAATTTCACTAGGGGGGAATGTGGCACCCCAGGGGTCTGGTTTTCCACAGTAATGTAATGTTATGTCTGAGAGCAGGTGGGAGGTCCTTTGGTCAGGGATCCTGTGCATGCCACACCTCCTGCCCAGTCTTGGGAGGGGAAGAACTTCCCCTGTATAAACCCTGGGCTGAGGCAGGGTTAGTCAGTCAAGGAGAGTAGAGACAGAGAAGCAGCATAGGAAGAAACAGCAGAAGCTCAGTGGGAGCAATATTACTACGAGTCAGGGGCTGGCAGCTGCAGAGCTCGCCCTGACTGAGAAGCTTTCTTACCGGACCCGGCGTCCGAGGCTGTGGGGACTAACTCTTACCCAGCAGCAGAAGCCGACCGGCAGGGGATTTCAGGTCCTCAGGCCCAGAAACCCGAAGGCACGGTCACACGCGTGGGACCAGCACCGCCATCGTGGAGCGGAAGCCATTAGAAGGCCCCGAGTCACCGGCCATACGGGTGAGCACCACACGGTACACTCAGGGACGTGGGCTACTTATATCCCCTTCTAGCAAGGTAGCCAGAAGAGTACAGTCAGTTTGGGAGGCCTACAACTCCGCCTGGCCAGGGGAGATCCCATCTGCTCAAGGACTGACCAGGCCCCGTTCACTAGCAAGTACTCCGGGAGGGTCTATCGTTGTTACCAGTAAAGACCCTGAATTACACCGCACCGTCTCTGAGTGGTTCCTGCTACCCCCATCATCCACATCTGCTGCCCTGAGGCCATACCCCTCCCGTTGGGGGTTATACCATCTACGCTGCACCATCCATCCACCGGCCTCAGCGGACTGTCCTGCAGCGGCAGCTCCATAGCTGCATTCAACGGGTGGCGTAGTCGTCCTGCATCTACCGCTGTTACATCGCCGCTCAGTTTGACTCCCTGGGCACGGACCGGGTCACCGCCACGAGACTACAACCCTCAAGAGATCCGGCTCCGGGTAAGCTCCCGCGTGCGCAACGCAGCGCGACACAGGCCCAGGGGCGCGTCACTAACATCTGCAAGGTCCAGACGGTCGGCAGCACCAAGGCGGCAGGCATGTGAGGGTGGGGGAGATGGTTTTACCAGGGCGCATGGTAGCAGCCAAACTAGTGAGGAAGGTGCAGGAGCCCAGGAAGAAGTGGAGGACGAACTGATGGAAGACTCATCAGATGAGGGAGACCTTGATCACATTTTTGTTGTGCGAGGTTGGGGGGAGAGGACAGAGGAAGGAAGCATGATTGTTACCTCGCCACCAACACAACAGGGACTTGGTGCTCCTGGATGCGCAACACACATGAGTGCCTTCTTGCTGCACTACCTGCAACATGACCCTCGAATTGTGAGAATTAGAAATAATCCTGACTACTGGGTTGCCACACTGTTAGATCCCTGGTACAAAAGTAAATCTGCAGAAATTATTCCTGCCATAGAAAGGGATGCACGCATGCAGGAGTATCAGCAGAGACTGTTGCAGAATCTTACATGTGCTTTTCCACAAAATACCAGTGGTGCACGTAGTGAATCTCACAGTTCCAACTTGCCAACTGTGGGACCGTCAAGTGTTCAGCACTCAAACCGTAACAGAACCACAGTATCTGGTGGTAACATCAATTTTGCGGAATCATTTCACCACTTTTTTAGCCCATCCTTTGCAAGGCCACAGGAGACAAGAAGTCTGACACATAGTCAACGCCTAGAGACGATGGTACAGGAGTATCTCCAAGTAAACATTGAAGCCACGACTGTGTCACTGGACCCTTGCTCTTTTTGGGCTTCCAATCTGGATAAATGGCCGGAGCTAGCCACTTACGCCTTGGAGATCTTGTCATGCCCCGCAGCCAGCGTTCTGTCTGAACGTGTGTTCAGCGCTGCTGGTGGTGTGCTGACAGATAAGCGCATGCGGCTCTCCACTGATAATGTAGACAGACTCACGTTCATAAAGATGAACAAATCATGGATCCGAAACGACTTTTCTACCCCTGTGTCATCCTGGGGAGAGTAAAAGCTTGATGATTGTTTAAAATCACCCTACCAACCGTTTTAAGCTTTCAAATTACTAATCATGTTTATCTGTATCTTGACTGGAAAATAATTTGGGCTTTGTAGCAGTGTGCAGCACTGATCCTATTAGGCCATCTATAATAAGCTCCACCAGATTTAAAATTAAAAATAATTTTTAGCTGCATCTAGCCCGGAAAATAATTTTGGGGCTCCGAGATGCGCAAGACACATAAGTGCCTTCTTGCTGCACTACCTGCAGCATGACCCTCATATTGTCAGAATTCGAAGTAATCATGACTACTGGGTTGCCACACTCTTAGATCCCCCAAACTTTTCGATCAACCTTTTCATTTTAATAAAGACCAAAAAAATGGTCATTTTTGAAATTATAAGCATTAGCAGGTTGTTAGAAACTGAAATCAAACAGTTTTCAACTCAAAACTTTATTCTAGGTGATGTTACATTTTCACATAGGACCCCTTGTTCGAAAGGAGCTTCTGAACTCTCTCGTCCATTGAATTTGTCAGGTTTTGGATGGTTTCTGCTTCAGTTGTTTTGCATGAGGACAGAATACCCTCCCAGAGCTGTTGCTTAGATGTGAACTGCCTCCCGCCATCATAGACACTCCTTTTAATGATGCTCCAAAGGTTCTGAATGGGGTAGAGGTCAGGGGAGCATGGGGGTCACACCATAAGTTTGTCCCCTTTTATGCCCATATCAGCCAGAGATGCAGATGTTTTATGTGCAGCATGAGATGGTGCATTATCATGCAGAAAAATGATCTTGCTGTGAAATACACGGTTCTTCTTCTTGAACCATGGCAGGAAGTGCTGTTTGAGAAAATCCACATACATTATGGAGTTCATCTTTAGCGCCTTCAGGGATCCTAAAGGGGCCGACAATCTCTCTCCCCATGATTCCAGCCCAAAACATTACTCCACCTCCTCCTTGTTGGCGCTGTAGCCGTGTTTGCGTGGGGTGTCCATCAACCAGCCATCCTCCACTCCATCCATCTGGACCATCGAGCGCTGCACGGCACTCATCCGTGAACAAAACAGTTTTGAAATCAGTCTTCATGTAATGTTTGGCCCACTGGAGCCGTTTCTGCTTGTGTGAAGTGGATAGAGGAGGTCGACAGGATGGCGTATGCACAGCTGCAAACCTCTGAAGGACCCTGCATCTTGTTGTTCGGGGGACGTTGGAGGCACAAGCAGCTTCAAAAACTTGTCTGCTGCTATGACAAGGCTTTTTTGCCGCTGCTCTTTCAACCTGACGTAATTGCCTGTAGGAAAGAGTCCTCAATTTGCCCTTATCAGCACGCACACGTGTGTACTGTGAATCAGCTACATACTTCTTGATTGCCAAGACACTTCATCCTGATCATCGCACAATGTTGATTGTAGTCATGCCTTGACCTAAACACTCCACAATTTGTTGCTTCTCAGCAGCCGACACATCCTTTTTCTTTCCCATTTTGGCAGAAAATGTAGGCTGCTGAATAATGTGAGAGAGCCTTCTTAAGTAGTCTTGCCTTTCATTGGACACACCTGCCAAACTAATTAGCACTGGTGTCTGCAATTGCTTACAGTGATATAAAGAGCCCTGACACACATCACCATCAATGAGTTTAACTGACAAACAAACAAATTCTTCCCTTATCACTCCTAAACACTTTTTGCATAATAATTTGGAACACAGTGTACATGTGCTTTTCCACAAAACACCAGTGGTTCATGTAGTGAATCTTACAGTTCTAACTTGCCAACCGTGGTCTGTATGGAGTTGTTCAATAAAGGGCCCAAAATTAAGATAACATAGATGGGAGAGGTCTCTATGAATAGGAATTCCTAAGTATTTGATACCCTGTGAGGGCCAGGCAAAGGGAAAGTTGGACTGGATGGAATCCTATATGGATTTGGGGAGGGAGACATCGAGGGCCTCAGACTTCGCTGCATTGATTTTAAAATTTGACCATGTAACAAAGTGATCTATTTCAGCCATAACAGCATGGATGGATATATGTGATTGAGTGATATATACTAGGACATCATCAGCAAATAGAGAGCACTTGTACTCGGTGCCTCCCACCTCAATCCACCTAATATTGGGGTTATGGCGAATTGATGAGAGCAGGTGCTCCGTCACTAGGATGTATAAGAGAGGGGACAGAGAACATCCCTGCCTTGTCCCATTGGTGATTGTGAAAGGTGATGAAAATGTTCTGACGCGCCCCCTGGGCCTTGGGACACCCGGAGCCGGACCCTTTTTGGTGGATGCTGGTGGTTGTAGTCTCCGTGGCGGCAACCCGGTTCCGTGGCTCAGGGCGGTCAAACCAGTGGCGGAACTATTTATGTGGTTTTGATGTTTAAATGTCCGACTACGCCACCCGTGGATTGCGGTCAGAGTGAACCGCCGCTCCAGGGCAGACCGCTGAGGCTGGTGTTGTGGGTGCAGCAGAGCGTAGCATAACTCCCCACGGGAGGAGTATAGCCTCAGGGCAGTGTATGCGGAGGATGGGGGTGATGGTGCAGGGCAGCAGCAGTAATGACACGGAGTCAGTGATGCAGTCCAGGGCCTTTACTCACAGTTCTTATTATCCAGACCACGTCTGCAGGTAACGGCTGCCCACGTCGTACTGTGCTCACCAGGTGAGGGGCTCAGACAACTCCCAGATAACTTTGGAGTGCTTCACAGGACCCCCTTTGTGTGTCCTTTATCTGGCCTTTCTTACCAACCCTTCTGTCCGGCTGCCTCGGGCCTCCTCTTGGTAAACTTGACGCCAGTTTCCCTGACCCTATGTGGTGCCTTCCTAGCGGGTGTAGCGAGGGGCTGCGCCACATAAAATGTCACAGCCTCCTGTTTCTAGCTGAGGGTCGTTTCCTGCCTCCATTAGTTTCGGGGACCGGTCTCCCCCTTTGGCCTGACCCCTCCACGCAGGTGGATTCTGGCGTGCGGTGGCGACTCGCCCGTCCGCACCCCTGAGATCCCTTCGTTCCTCGTTCCTGGAGCCTTCTCCGCTCCTCTTCCTTCCTTCTCCCTCTTCCAGGCCTGGGCCTCTGTTACTAGGCCCGCCTCCGGAGCAGAGCTCATGCAGAGCCCCTGCTCCCTGCCACTTCTGCTCAGACTTCTCTGCACTGAACTAAGATGGTGCCCACCTTTTATACTCCCTTCTCAATGCGCCCAGGAACTGCTTCCTCCCTGCTCCTGCACTACAGGGTTCCCCTTCCTCAGTGTTCCCTCCCCCCACTCCAGCCAGGGACAGGGACTGTCGTGCTCATCTCAGGGGCATATTGGTCGCCCTGCCCCACGGCAATGTGGTGTAATGCATGCAGGTGTCGGGTCCTGATCCACACTACATCCTTACCTGAGAGTGAGATATCACACCTCTGGCTGAGGTGCAATGCCTCTGTAGCAACCGAGCCCTCAGGGTGCTACAGTTCCATTTATCTTCAGCCTAGGTGACGTATTGCGATACAGGGCCGTGATTTTGGCTATAAAAGGGTCCCCTAGACCCCTACCCCAAGCTTTTTAAGAGAATCATATATGGCGTGCCAGGAGACTCTATGGAATGCTTTCTCAGCATCCAACGAGAGTATCTAATTACAAATTTTTAACTGCATCTAGCCCAGGAAATACTTTGTGCCTAGTAGCAGGGTCTGCTAGTCAGCGGATTATCCCGGCTGTTAAGCAAGCTACACCACCTGTAGTTTGGACACTTCATTTTTTCAAAGGAAATGCTTCGGGACCACGGGATACTCAGTGAAGAGCATCAGGAGGCACCCCAAGGCATAGGGGCTGGGACTGGCAGTAGGATGCCTTGCGGTGGACAGCCGAGCTCGATCCTTATAAAAGCTTTTTAACTGCAGCAGCTTTAGTGGACGCTACTGGAGCTGGAATTACGCGGCTGCTGGCATGAGACTTGCTCTCCAATAGATCCTTGTAAATGGATTTAAAGTGTATTCATTCAAATTAGAGAGACAATTTAAATTAAAAAGCTTAGAGCTGCCTCCACCACAGGGGGGCTCGCTCGACCCACCAGCGGACAGGCACCGGTATTGGGAGAGGGGGGCTGGCCATCAGGGTTCACCGCGGCTCTGGCACAAACCCGGCGACACGGAGGTGGCACGGGCAGGAGCGGACTGGCCGTGTCGGCTTCTCACTTTTTGGATTTTAGAAGGGCATGACATGCCTATATCTGTGTCTCCCCCTCCTTTTACTCCTCCACCTCTTTTATTTTCGCATGACTATATGTACTTGTCACTTTTCCATGTGTTAGTTATGTCTTCTGAGCAGTTTGTCAGCTTTTGGACACCTTTGAAGGTGTTTTCTATGTGTTTCTATGTGTTTTTGTTTGCCTGCCATTGGTTTTAACGGTGTTCGAAGGTGTTCGACGAACAGTTCGACGAACAGTTCGGCGAACACACGGGTGTTCGACGAACCGAACCGAACTCGAACACTACGGGGGTGGCTCAACACTAGTTTCTGGAGCATTTCTACTCCTCTGTCTCTTCTCCTTCCTTCTCCTTCTCCTCTTCTCCTCTCTGGCCCCGGCCTTCTCTCTAGGCCTGCCTCGTGGAGCTGAGCTCAGGCTGAGCCTCGGCTCCCTTTCAGCTCTCCCTCCCCTCTCAACATGACTTCTCTGACTGAACTCCCTCCTAAGATGGCTCCCACCTTTTATCTGTTTCTCTGTGTCTGAGCTCAGGTGACCTGCACCCAATGAGCTCCTTCCTGTGCTCCAGAAACCGTCCCCTCTGCTTCTACACCACTGGGTTCTCTCCCCCCTCCCCACTCCAGCCAGGGACATGGTCAGTTGTGCCTACAATTATATGGGAGCACCGTCGAGCTGTCCCCCGTAAATGGGGTGAGTGTGTGTGTGTGCATGCAGCTAACTGAGCCCTCGTCCACACTCCATCCTTACCTGGGAGTGGAATATCACACCTCTGGTTGAGGTGCAATACCCCTGTAGCAACCGAACCTTCGGGGCGCTACATTCCCCCCTGGTAAACCACAGCACGTCCTCGGGCTGGAACAGAGCAAAAACATTTGATTTACAAGACATGCAGAATTAAAGTTTTGGGTTTTTTTTACGTTAGAAAACAGCCAACATTATTCAATTTCCTTTATGGGAAACATTTTCACTTTTTCAACACTTTAGCTCTTTTACCAGACACCATATAAAACATTTTCACTATCATGTAATTCCTTTTAGCAGCATATCAAACAATTCAGTATATCAAAACTTTTTTAGGTAAAACATTTTTAAGCAAATTCTGATTCACTGGCCGCGGTGCAACTTGCGCCCAGGTGTCCATTCTTTCAATAAGGTGCAAAACTTTAGCACACTTTCAAACATGAGGGACTCGTCCGTAAACCCCCCACGTAGGCCCTGGGCGTGGCTGCAGGGCATAGGTGATCCGGTAGTTGGACCACGTCTTCGGCCACGCCAAACGAGTTTTTTTCCTGACGTAGACGTTGCAGTACTTTTATAAAACCAATAGGGGGCGCTTTAAGAAGTGCAGCTATTTACAGGGTTGGCCTCTCCCAGTCCTCGGCTGGATAGTTCACGAAGTTGGCTGCTCCCAGTCCTCAGCCAGGTTTTAACAGACCCGATACCGGGCAACTCTATGTAACAGTTTCTTTTACCCTGACGGGTAACTATATACATTTGTACGCTGCCGCTCATTAGTAGCGGTGTCCTCCTTGCGCACCTTCTTCCTCCTCAAAGTGTTCTTCAGACCCGTCCGTGTCCTCTGCAATGTGACTCTCTGCGCCCACCCGGTGGATGTTGAGGGCATACCCGCCCCTTGCGCCGCGGTGCAGTAGGCCTTGCAGCGGGGCCTGGAGAGGGCCGCTGTTGATGACGCCCGGGATCAGCGGCTCCACCAGGGGGCCCGGGAGCAGGCTGACTCTGGCAGCGTCCGGGACAGGGAGGCTCCTCTTACCTGCTCCCGCGACCGCTCCTACGTCACGTGTCTTCTCCTGGCGCTGGTAGGGACCCGCGACGGCTGGGGCACTGCCGATGCTGGTCAGCTTAGTCTCCTGCTGGTCCGCCATCTTGCTCTCCATTCCTGATGTCTTCCTCCCCCCTGGTTAACCGTGGCCTACCTTCCGGCGATCCTCTTCTGTAGGCCGTGGCTCCGCTCGCGATGCTCTGGGTGTAGACCTTGCGTCGCGGGGTGATGACGTCTGCGTCCGCTGGATCTCCTTCCAGGACCTTGCGCAGCGTCTGGACATAGGGCGGGGCTTCAGGTCTCGCGCGGTTTTTGGTGTCCACGCCCCTCTTCTTCCCGCGCGGCGTCCCGAAGATGGCGTCTTTTGGCGGGAAACGGCCCCGAATGGCGGGAAACTTCACGCAGGTAAGTATAAAGTCTTTTCAGGCACGCAATACCCGTTTGTGGCAGGTTGGTCACAATCCTGCCGACTACGCCAAAGCTGACTCGCCCCCTGGGGGTACCCGGAACCGGGCCTTCTGGTGTACAGTGCTGATGGGGGTAGTAGTGGCAACCCGATCCCGTGGCTCAGGGTGGTCAGACCAAATTGTGGCAGTCTATTTATCAGTGTTTTGAATGTCCGACTACGCCACCCGTGGATTGCAGTCAGGGATAACCGCCGCTGCGAGGCAGACCGCTGAGACTGGTGTTGGTGTGCAGCACAGGGATAGGATAACTCCCCACGGGAAGAGTGTAGCCTCAGGGCAGTGTAGGTGGATGCTGGGGGTGATGGTGCAGGCGCAGAAAAGATCACACTGAGTCCAATGGTGCAGTCCAGGGTTTTTACTCACAGTTGTTATCCATGTCACTTCTGTCAGCAATGACTGCCCAAGCCGTGCTGCGTCCACTAGGTGAGGAACTCGGTCAACCCCCAGGCAATTCAGGAGTATGGCACAGGACCCCCTTCTGTCCTTTCTCTGGCCTCTCGTGCCCCACCAGTGACCAAACTTCTGTCCAGCTACCGCGGACCGTGTCGGGCAAGCGTTGGACTCCGCTTCCCGCTATCCTATATGGTGCCTTCCTAGCAGATTTGGCGGGGGGTCGCACCAATAAATTATCACGACCTCCGGTTCTTGGCTGAGGGATAATTTACCTCCACCAACTTGGGAATCCGGTACCCTTCCACAGCCTGACCCTTCACCCGATATAACCCGGGTTTGTAACGGTTGCTGTCCGTTCTGCTCTCTTAGGGTCCCTTCTGCCTTCTTGTTTCTGGAGCCTTTCTACTCCTCTGTCTCTTCTCCTTCCTTCTCCTTCTCCTCTTCTCCTCTCTGGCCCCGGCCTTCTCTCTTGGCCTGCCTCTTGGAGCTGAGCTCAGGCTGAGCCTCGGCTCCCTGTCAGCTCTCCCTCTCAACTGGACTTCTCTGACTGAACTCCCTCCTAAGATGGCTCCCACCTTTTATCTGTTTCTCTGTGTCTGAGCTCAGGTGACCTGCACCCAATGAGCTCCTCCTGTGCTCCAGAAACCGTCCCCTCTGCTCCTACACCACTGGGTTCTCTCCCCCCTCCCCACTCCAGCCAGGGACATGGTAAGTTGTGCCTGCGATTATATGGGAGCACCGTCGAGCTGTGCCCCGGAAATGGGGTGAGTGTGTGTGTGCATGCAGCTAACTGAGCCCTCGTCCACACTCCATCCTTACCTGGGAGTGGAATATCACACCTCTGGTTGAGGTGCAATACCCCTGTAGAAACCGAGCCCTCGGGGCGCTACATATATACGACAGGAGGCCGCACAGCGCCATCTATACACAGCGGGAGGCCGCACAGCGCCATCTATACACAGCAGGAGGCCGCACGTAGCCATGTATACACAGCGGGAGGCCGCACGTAGCCATCTATACACAGCGGGAGGCCGCACGTAGCCATCTATACACAGCGGGAGGCCGCACAGCGCCATCTATACACAGCAGGAGGCCGCACAGCACCTTCTATACACAGCAGGAGGCCGCACAGCGCTATCTATACACAGCAGGAGGCCGCACAACGCCTTCTATACACAGCAGGAGGCCGCACAGCGCCATCTATACACAGCGGGAGGCCGCACGGCGCCCCCCCAGAGACAGCGGGAGGCCGCACGCAGTCACACACACACAAACATATACAGACATATACATACACGCATAAACACATTTGAAACACAAAAATACATATAAACAGACATCACACAATAATATCTGCCTGCACACACACACACACTCACTCAATCACACATACACACACTCACTCTCACACATACACACTCTCTCACACACACAGTCTCTCATACACACACTCTCTCATACACACACACTCTCACACACACACACTCTCACACACACACACACACACAGACACACACAGACTCACGATCCCCTGGCTCGGCTCCAGTCCTCCTGCTCCTCTCCGGTGCAGCACTGCACGCCGGGCGCGCACTGTGTGACGTCACAGCTAGGAGACACGGCCGCGCACAGGGCCGTGTCTCCTAGCAGTGACGCGGCCAGGCCAGCACACAGGGAAGTTAACAGCTGCAGTGCTGGCCGGCCGGAGAAGAAGCAGCATCCGAGCGCCACTTCTGGGGGAGCGATCCCGGATTGCCCTCATTATAATCCGCCTATGTTGACAAGACTCAGCAGGGGGGCATTAAGCATGTAGGCCCACAGTAATCTCTACATGGTTGTAAGAAGGGACATCATCAGGCAGAAGGATTCTTGAGAACTTGGGCTGCAGTATTTAGACCAAGTCACAATGAAATACCTTGTTATGTTGATAGTACTAAAGTTACATGGTTTATTCAGGGGAGATAAAAGTGTAATAGCTATTGTTTCAGCAGACCAGACAAGCAGTTTTCCAGCAGGCTAAAATTATCAACAGCAAGTCACGGTTGCAACATGTGGTCTAACCACATCTTTGACTGTTTCTTCTTAATAGTAATAGTCTGACAAGTATGAGTGTTTCAGTACATATTTTTATAGCATTTTAGCACCTTATTCTAATCTGAGAACTCCATCTCTTGATGTGATAGTTGGTCTTGTGATGTCAAATTGTATTCATATTGATATACAGTAATTTGTGAAGTTAATATACACTCCTCAACATTGAAATTGCAAGACCAAGAATGGAATTATGAAAATCATAAAATCGATAAACATGTTAATGATATGCAAATGATAGAGAAATGGTAAGAACATTTTCAAAACATCTTGATTTATTCAGTATCGAGTATGAGCAACATGAGCAGTAGTGCACACACTTACATGCCTTGGCAGCTATCAATGAGGTTATCGATGGTTGTCTGAGGAATGTTCTGCCATACTGAATGCAATTGGGCATGCAAATCATCAAAAAACCTGGAATAGCACATTTAGGCCATACAGGCTGCTCAAAGGAACACAAGAAACATGCAGCCTGGAATTGTTGTGTTACAACGCCAAGGACACCATTGGAGAAATAGAACACCTTGGAGAAATGACTGTACCACTGCTTCCATGACCAAACTACCTTATTTTTCGGACTATAAGACGCACTTTTTTCCTCCAAAATGTTGCATCTTATAGTCCAAATATATATGTATACTATGGCTGTGGGTGGTGGAGGATGTGGGGGGAGCGGCAGCGGGGGAAGAGCGGGGCACAGGAGGCAGAAGCTGCCTGCTGCAGCCTACACTGTGCCCGCTACTAAAGAAAATGAATATTCACTGCTCTCCTCATCCATGGGCATGGAGAGCAGTGAATATTAATTTTCCTTAATAGTACTCACATTGTGCCCGCAGCGCGACTCCTGCTGTGCTCGGCGGTTATGTATGCCATTATTAAAGACCATGAATATTCACTACAACCCACTCCCATGGGTTGTAGTGAATATTCATGCTCTTTAATAGTGGGCACACATGACCGCCGAGCCAGCAGAAGCCACGCTGCGGGTACAGTGTGCGTGCTATTAAGGAGAATGAATGGTCACTGCTCTCCACGCACACAGTCCCGGCGTGGGGAGCAGTGACTATTCCAGCGGAGCATTTCACAGTATAAGCAGCGCATGGCAGTGACGCCATGCGCGGTTCACACAGTGGGATCAGCAGAGCTGGACGCAGCGCTGGAGCAGAGATGAAGTGAGTATAATTGTTTTTTTTTTTTTGTGTGCAGCGTGATGTGGATCAGGGAGTGCCAAGCATACCAGGATGGAGGGGTGCCAAGCATACCAGGAAGAGGGATGAGGGGAGCCATGCATACCAGGAAAAGAGATGAGGGGTGCCATACATACCAGGAAGAGGCATGAGGTGGGCCATACATACAAGGAAAAGGGATGAGGGGTGCCATGCATACCAGGATGAGGGATAAAGGGGTGCCATACATACCAGGAAGAGGGATGAGGGGGCCATACATACCAGGATGAGAGATAAGGGGTGCCATATTTACCAGGATGAGGGATGAGGGGGGGGCATACATACCAGGAAGAGGGATGAAGGGTGCCACCCATACCAGGAAGAGGGATGAAGGGTGCCATGCGTACCAGGATGAGGGATAAGGGTTGCCATACATACCAGGATGAGGGATGAAGGGTGCCATACATACCAGGATGAGGGATGAGGAGGGCCATACATACCAGGAAGAGGGATGAAGAATGCCATACATACCAGGATGAAGGGTGCCATACATACCAATTAGAGGGATGAGGGGGGGCATGCATACCAGGATGAGGGGTGCCATGCATACTTGGATGAGGGATGAGGGGTGCCATGCCTACCAGAATGAGGGATGGGGGTGCTATACATACCAGGAAGAGGGATGAAGAATGCCATACATACCAGGATGAAGGGTGCCATACATACCAGGAAGAGGGATGAGTGGGGCCATGCATACAAGGATGAGGGGTGTCATACATACTTGGATGAGGAGTGCCATGCATACCAGGATGATGGATGCTATGCATACCAGGATGAGTGGTGCCATGCATACCAGGATGAGGGGTGTTATTCATACCAGGATGAGGGGTGCCTTGTATACCAGGATGGGGGTCAGGGGGTGCCATGCATACCAGGATGGGGGATTGGGGTGCCATGCATACCAAGATGAGGGGACCATGCATACCAAGATGAGGGGGGGCATATATACCAGGATGGGGGATATTAACAGAATTGGGGGACATTACCCCTATAACAGTGTCAGCAGCAGGCCCCCTCCCCTTTAACAGTGCACCATGACCACATTTTATGCTTACATTTTTTTTCTATTTTCCTCCTCTAAAACCTAGGTGCGTCTTATAGTCTGAAAAATACGGTAATGTAAAGATAAAAACAGACAGAAAAGCGCTCCCTCTGTGAATCAGTATGGCGGGCTCAACATGTGAAGGTAATCGTCGCTCACCTCGACGGTTGTGCTGGACAGGCACAACACTGGAGACGGTATAATTAAAAGAGTCCCAGCTCAACGCTGCTACACCGACCCCTGGCTCTACAACCTTCCTGGACAGGAGCTAGGGTTTATGGATTTTACATATACATAGATATATATATGTTTTTTATGTAGGATATATTTGTTATGCTGTTTCTCTTTGTATCTCTTCCTCCTTGCTGAATAGTTAAAATTATATATATACATATGCAAGCTTGTTTAAATTTAATCAATTTATTTATCTTATTTCACCTTCGCTTCAATTATTGGGTGTAAATCCAAATATTCTATGTTTTTTATGATGTATAATACATGATGTTGCTTTCAATTGCTATTTTACGTCATGGCTGATCTGCTTAAAAAGCTGTGATAGATTTTTAATCTGTATGCACCTTAGGAAGGTGATGGACCGTCCCTGAAATGCGTAGTACCAGTAAACGTTCCTTACCTTCCATCTGATTGGTTTCCTGCTTCGTAGCGCTTGGACGACATCCGCCTTCCTTTTTTTTTTCTTTCCTAGTTCATGACTATATTAATGTAACACCGAGTTGTTAGTGTACCAGGAATGAAGACCAGCATTACTGCCCTTACTGCTGTATGGAGCCTGGTGAGCAGCAGTACAGAGGGGGGACCCGGGCCCCTGCAGGGCCCCTCCTCTTGTGCTTCTTCTCACCGGACCCCATGGTATAACAAAGTGCAGTGCACTGGGGCACTGCAAATGATGAAGTGAGGGGGGCTGCAAATGATGAAGTGAGGGGCACTGCAAATGATGAAGTGAGGGGGGCAGCAAATGATGAAGTGAGGGGGACTGCAAATGATCACGTGAGGGGGGCACTGCAAATGATGAAGTGAGGGAGGAGGGGGACTGCAAATGATGACGTACAGAGTGGGAACGTTGAGGTTGCAGGAGTGTGACTGATATTGAATTGGGGAAAGAGTACAGGTGCTAACTAATTTATATATTCAGTGGGGAAACGTGGCTATTTATAATTAGTAGGGGGCGCAGTGGTGGATTACAATTTTTATATTTGGAATGGTCGGTTGCATAATAACCAATGATATATTAATGGTGGGTGCACATCTATATTCAGCTGAGTAGAAGATGGGGGAAAAGTGGGGAATTTGCTCTGGAAGCGGTGCTCTAGATAACTGTCTTACTTTCTGCAGAGACGAGTCCTGCCTGGAAGAAGTGATGGCGATCTTTGTTGGATGAAAAAGAAAAGCAAAGAAGAAGGACTTCAACTAGAGACGTCACTGGTGAGTCAGTGTATTACCTGTACACTTACACTGTACACTATGTACAGAGCTCCCGTGTATAATGTCACTGGTGATCTCTGTATTACCTGTACACTGACACTATACACTATATACTATGTGCAGAGCTCCTGTGTATAATATCACTGGTGTTCACTGTATTACCTGTACACCATACACTATATTCAGAGCTCCTGTGTATAATGTCAATAGTGATCCCTGTATTACCTGAACACCGACACTAGATACACTGTATACTATGTACAGAGCACCTGCGTATAATATCACTGGTGTTCATTGTATTACCTGTACACTATACACTATATACAGAGCTCCTGTGTATAATAACACTGGTGATCACTATATTACCTGTACACTATACACTATATACAGAGCTCTTGCGTATAATATCACTGATGTCCACTGTATTACCTGTACACTATACACTATATACAGAGCTCCTATGTATAATGTCACTGGTGATCCCCGTATTACCTGTACAGTGACACTATATTCAGAGCTCCCGTGTATAATGGCCCTTATGGTAATATTAGTATTGTGTATTTTTATTAATGATCAGTATTGTAATATTCAGTCACTATGTGATGGTAATATGTGGTCTGATGATGGTGTGGCAGTATTTGTTCCTTGTATGTGGTATTATTTGGTTACTATGTGGTGGTAATATAAAGAAAAAACACAAAATTTGAGCTTGGTTTAAGTTGGTATACATGCAGCACATAAATGCATGTTTCACAATGGCCATGAATCAGAAAAACCTACAAGAAGCAAAATGAACAAAAACCTGTTAGAATCTATGTTGTTTTACTATCGGCCATCTTGTTGTGGTTTGCTGGCTTCTAGTCTTTTCCTCTGGTGCTGGGTGTCTTGGTCACATGATCTCTTCACTCTTTATTACTCAGCACCTGTCTCCCATTCCCCGCTTCCCCGTTCCTTTGGACAATTGATATCCTGGGACTTCTTGTTCCACCAGTTTTGTTCCCTTTAATCTTCATTTCTGCAACTAACTTTTCTGTTAGGAGGTCTCCTGTTTTTGCTCCCAGTCCTTAGATCTTTTAGGGACCCCTTTCACCTTCCTACAGGTCTTCGTTTGAGTTCAGTGCAGGAGTTTCGGTGGGGCTATTCACAAGGAATAGGGCATCCACCCCAGCGTAGGGTTAAGCTGAGTCTCAGTGCAGGGACAGCTTTTCCCTCCTATTCCTTAGTTCTAAGTTGCAGAACATAACAAAATCCTGCTGTAAATAAATAAAAAGCAAGAGCATTTAAATAAAATAGGGTTCTTAGTAATACTGTTTTTGATCAAAAAGAGTATATAAGCCATCCCACCATCGACAGGGTGAACCCGTTCGGGACGCTCCTTCACTGTCTAATATTAAAAACCTTACCATGTGTCAAAGTTGACCTCATTGTGTGAATAAGGGCAGACAAAGGACTGAGTCCCAAACTGTGAACACCAGCCTAGGGAAGCTTTAAATGTATTATCTAGCTCTAGGAAGGGAGGCCACACGCAGGTTTGCACAGTATGCAAAAAATACAAAGAAAAAACACAAAATTTGAGCTTGGTTTAAGTTGGTATACATGCAGCACATAAATGCATGTTTCACAATGGCCATGAATGAGAAAAACCTACAAGAAGCAAAATGAACAAAAACCCTACTATAAATAAATAAAAAGCAAGTGCATTTAAATAAAATAGGGTTTTTAGTAACACTGTTTTTGATAAAATATAGTATATAAGCCATCCCACCATCAACAAGGTGAACCCGTTCGGGACGGTCCTACACTGCCCTTCACTGTATTATCTGTACACTATACACTATATACAGAGCTCCTATGTCTAATGTCACCGGTGATCCCCGTATTACCTGTATTGTGACACTATATACAGAGCTCCCGTGTATAATGGCATTTATTGTAATATTAGTAGTGTATTTTTATTAATGGTCAGTATTGTAATATTCGGTCACTATGTGATGGTAATATGTGGTCTGATTATGGTGTGACAGTATTTGTTCCTTGTATGTGGTATTATTCGGTTACTATGTGGTGGTAATATGTGATCTGGTCATGGTGTGGAGGTATTTGTTCCTTTCATGTGGTATTATTCAGTCACTATGTGGTGGTAATATGTGATCTGGTCGCGGTGTGGTGATATTTGTTCCTTGTATGCGATATTATTCGGTCACTATGTGGTAGTAAAATGTGGTCTGGCCATGGTGCGACGGTATTTCGCTCTTGTATGTGATATTACTGGTCATTTTAAAAAATGTACGTGACACATTCCCTTAAAGAAAAATAAATAAAAATATACCTGAAAGGAGTATTAAATATTTTAACAAATGTTTAATAGGTAGAGTAGGGCCCGGCCAGAAGAGTCTCCTTGTTGTGGTGGCGGCTTAAAAAATCTTTTGGCCAAAACAAAAGCTGCTGACTATGTATGTGATATGGTGTTCGATGAAAACAGTTAAGGTGTGATTGATGAGGAAGGGGTGCCGAAATTGAGTTTTTCCTAGAGTGGTTGGTGGGAATGTGGAAGGTTCGAGGGATGGGGGCAGACCTGGGGTGGAGGCGGAGTTGTGGTGGAGCTTGGGCGGAGTTTCAAGGTGGCCCAAAAATTTTGCCAGTATGGGACCCTGAAATTCCTGGTGGCAGCCCTGATGAAGACTATAGGGGTCTGGCAACAGTACATTATGCCAACCTACACTATAATGTCAAGAGTAGTACCGGTGTGACTTCTCCTCTTGAAGACCTCTTCATGGCATTGTCCTCTTGGTCTTATCAGATTTGAAGAATGGCATGTGTTCATCCATTCTGTACTGCAAGTGAAATTATATATCACATACCAAGCCTGAGGTATCAAACAATGTCTACACACACCATCAGAAGGCATTTAAAAGATATTGGGCTATGAGACAGATGTCGAGCTACAAATGTTCCATTGACCTCATGCAACTGATCTCAAAGGCTATCATGGGGCAGAGTAAGAAGGCAACTGAGGCTGTAATGGAATTCTATCTTCTTCAGCAATGAGTCTTGCATTTTGCTTAAACGCAGTGATAGCCAGAGATTGACTGGGAGACCAAGTGGGCAACGCCATGAAAAGGTCGTCACGAAGGAATGTGACAGTGTCCCAGGAGCTGTTTTTCAACTCAACAGCACTAGGCTGCATGATTCCCATGCCTTGTGTGCACAGCCTGAGTGGCCTAAACATGCCACCATATCCTGAAGCGATACATAAAAGGAATGTGTCATCAAAAATCGACCTATGGTTTAAATCAGGTTTTTATGTCAAGTTTATCCTTTGAAGATTATTTAGAATATTCTTTCAATTTCCCATTAGGCTTTATACTAAACTCACATTTTCTGTTGTAAAATGATGACTTTTCAATATTCTCATTATCATCACAGACAGGATTACAATAAAAGGATCTACCATTCATAATAGGTGATGTCATATCTGACTTCCCTCTTCCTTCACATTAACCTTTGTACTGATTAGAGCTTGCTCACATAATGCCTTCATACAAACAAATACGGTCAGATTCAGTGTATTCCTGCTAATGTTCATGTGTCTGCTGGAAGAACAGGAAATAGGAGTTTAATAGTAGCAGTGGCCAGTCTGAAAATTGCAACATTTTTGTTTAATATACTGTAGATAGTGATATGAAAATTAAATGTATTCTTTAAGTGTTTCAGGATGTTTTTTTATTACTTAAAAACTTGTTTTAAACCATAAATACTTTTTTATGACACTTTACATTTTAATTCTAATCGCCACATATTATTAAATATGTTTCTGTGATCAGTAAGTTATTCCAATATACTGTAATATGGAAGCAGCAAGATGACATTTTAGCTTGCATTGCATTTTGGTACATTTTTCAATTAAATTAAATCAATTATACCCATATGATTCTACTGACCAAATGATTAACCAAGTAACATTTTCATTCCTCTGCCACCTATATTGGGTGAAACATTTTTTTCTGGCTAGGGATTGATCTTTTTGTTATGATACTAAATAGTCTTTTATATTCTACTTTTCATTATTTTACTTTCTTCTCATTCACTATTTGTCAATTTTACACAACTTGAAATAAATAGGAGCGGAAGCATCTGGTACTTTCTGCTGACACATGCAATCTATCAGCCGGTGATCTCTGACAGTGACTAAGTACAGAGAATGATTGGCAGCAAGTGCTCCAGCATGTAACCATGTAGAGAAACAGTAATTCACCCTCTGGCTTGAAACCCTGTTTTGACACAGTTCACAACCACAAGAGACTCGCAGCTGCTCTTCCAATGACACTAAGCTTCTCTTCAGTTTCCATGAATGATCTACTGTCAGGTGAATGGTGTGACATCACAACAGGAGAAGCGTGAAGAGGGTAACGCTGCCTGACAGCAAAGAAAACACTTCAATCAGAAATTCAGAAGTCGATACACCTTGCTTCCTGCTAGGAGAAGCGTTAATGTCACTAATGAATCATCTTTAATAGTGCTGAGCGAGTATGTTCTATTAACCCTTTCGGCGAGTATGCTCGGGCCGAGCTCTGAGTATTTACAGCTGCTCGGTGATAAGGTTAATCGCTCCCGTGTGCATGATTTGCGACTGTTTGACAGTTTTAATACATGGGAGGAATGTCTATTTCTTACACATTCCTCACATGTAATAAAGCTGTCAAACAGTTGCAAATCATGCACACGGGAGCGATTTAAACTTATCACCGAGCAGCTGTAAATACTCGGAGCTCGGCCGAGCATACTCGAACAGAACATACTCGCTCAACACTAATATTTAACCATCAGCCTCAGTCAGAGGCTTTTACGTGTCATTATTGTCTTTATCAACAGGTGGACTACACAGATATCAGCATGAAGAATATAGGGAACATTATTTATGGCCATATTTTGCAGTAATATGTGAATGTTGGAGTTCTGCATGATATATATTCACATGTTGCTGAATTTAAGATATGATGTCATTTAATTACAGACGTAATAGTCCCATCATATCAGTAGAGATGTGATTGTGGGAATGAACAGACATTTATTGGTGCACAAACTTGTTGGTTACAGTCTTTAGATCAGGCGCAAAGCTTGGTGGTTACTCTCATACTAGGTGGTCACAATCTCCGGAGCAGCATACCAATAACTGTAGAACAGCTCCAGCAAATTAATAGTCTTTGGTTGAATCTTGGTGGTCAGGCTGTGCCCTAAGATCTTTTCCAAAGTGACTCTTCCCAAGAACCATGTCCATTATTGTTTGCACTTCTCACATTGTAGGCAAACAGACTCCAATCCTCCTCAGGCCCCTGTCACTTTCCAGCCTCTGTCTCGTAGTCCTCTGGTATGTTTGTTGGTGCGGAGTTGCGGTGTTGCGGATCAGACCTCTGCAGTTTTACTGTCTTCTATACACTCACGTCTCTCCCAGAGATACAAAAAACACCAGAATTTATGAACTCACTTCAGTTCCCATTTACAGACATTATTATACAGCGCTTCTTGCGCTACAATGTCCACCCCAGCTAAGTGCAACGCACCAAGAAAATGCCCTCCCATCTTACTCATTAACTCCTAAACTGGTGGCACAAGGGACTCAGAAGCTATTTACTGTATATGCCAAAAAGTGCCCAGACTTTGTGGGTATGTGACACCCCAGGGGTCTGGTTGCCACAGTGATAGAGATATTACGTCTGAGAGCAGGTGGGAGGTCTCTTGGTCAGGGATCCTATGCATGCCACACCTCCTGCCCAGTCCTGGGAGGGGAAGAACTTCCCCTATATAAACCTAGGGCTGAGGCAGGGTTAGTGAGTAGAGAAGAAGTAGAGACAGAGAAGAGAAGCAGATATAGGAAAAGAACATCAGGAGCTCTGTGGGAGCAGTGCTATAAGGAGTCAGGGGCTGGCAGCTGCAGAGCTCGCCCTGACTGAGAAGCTATCACCGGACCCGGAGTCCGAGGCTGTGGGGACTAATCTTTACCCAGCAGCAGAAACCGCCCGGCAGGGGATTTCAGGTCCTCTGGCCAAGAAACCCGAAGGCACGGTCACACGCGTGGGACCAGCACCGCCATCGTGGAGCGGACGCCACTAGAAGGCCCCGAGTCACCGGCCATACGGGTGAGCACCACACGGTACACTCAGGGACGTGGGCTACTTATACCCGCCTCTAGCAAGGTAGCCAGAAGAGTACAGTCAGTTTGGGAGGCCTACAACTCCGCCTGGCCAGGGGAGATCCCATCTGCTCAAGGACTGACCAGGCCCCGATCGCTAGCCAGTACTCCGGGAGGGTCTATCTTTATCACCAGTAAAGACCCTGAACTACACCGCATCGTCTCTGAGTGATTCCTGCTACCCCCATCATCCACGTCGGCTGCCCTGAGGCCATACCCCTCCCGTTGGGGGTGATACTATCACGCTGCACAATCCTACCACCGGCCTCAGCGGTCTGCCCTGCAGCGGCAGCTCCTTCGCTGCATTCAACGGGTGGCGTAGTCGTCCAACATCTACTGCTAATACAACGCCACTTAGTCTGACTCCCTGGGCACGGACCGGGTCACCGCCACGAGACTACAACCCTCAACAGATCCGGCTCCGGGTAAGCTCCTGCATGCGCAGCGCTGTGTGACATAGGTCCAGGGGTGCGTCAACTTTTGGCGTAGTCGGCAGGATTTCGTGCCCGCAACCACCGGGTACTGCGTGCCTGAAAAAGACTGTTCAAACTTACCAGTGGTGAAGATTCCCGCCATCCGTGGAGGTTTCCCGCCATCCGGCGCCATCTTCCACCTTCTTCCCGCCATCCGTGGAGTTTTCCCGCCGTTGGACGCCATCTTGAAGACGCCGCGCGGGAAGAAGAGGGGCGTGGACTCCGAAAGCGCGCGAGAACTGAAGCCCCGCCTCACGTCCGGACGTTGCGTAAGGTCCTGGAAGGAGCCCAGCAGACGCCGACGTCACAGGAGCGCGACGGAAGGTCCTCAACCCTGACGATCCACTGCGGAGCCGCGGCCTACGGAAGAGGATCATCGCAAGGTAGGCCACGGTCCACTAGGGGGGAGGAAGATGTCGGATACCGGGGAGAGCTTCACTGCCTCAACCCCCGCCAGCGCCACCGCTGCTGCAGTCATGCCTTTCACCATGCCCTATATTCCGGGAGCGGCCTGGCTACCCCAGTACTCAGGGGAGTCCCATACCCTGCATGACTTTAGAGAAAAGCTGGATAGCCTCTTCCAGGTGTATCCCCTCACAAAAGAGCAAAAAGTGAGCATCCTGGTGCCCAATTAACCGGGGCAGCCCAAAGGGAGGTAAAGTCCTGGCCACCTGGGGGGAGGACTGTTGCAGGGATACTAACCCGGCTGAGGGACACCTTTGATACCCGCACCTCAGCCGAGATCAAGCTTAGATTCTACGGGTGCAAGCAGCGAGCACACGAGAGTATAAGGGACTATGCCCTGAACCTACAAGAGGCCCTGAGAGCCATTAAGCAGACCGACCCTGACGGCGTGGGAGACGAGGACAGGCTGTTGACTGAACAATTTATAGAGGGTTTATATTGCAATGCCCACCGAACCCAGTTGCGGGCAATGGCCTTACAGGACCCTCATCTGGGATTTGCACAGTTCAAGGACAGAGCCATCCGGGTGCTCCGAGAACCGGCACCAGGTGGCGTTGTGACCCACAGACGCCCCACTACCACTTACCACCAGGAGGCGGCGCCCTTGTCGGCAGGGCCTGTGGGAGCTGATGCGCAGGCTTTGAACAATGACCCGGCTCCAGACCTGCACCATCAGGTCCAAGAGCTAGCTAAAAGCGTTGCCGCGCTAACCCGAACTGTGCAGTCTTTACAGGTTTCCACTCCAGGGAAGATCCAGCTGGCATCCGGACCGGAGGACATCCCGTGGCGTCGACCAAGGAGGACCCCACCGGCCAGAGGAAGACCCAGCGACCGATACAACTAGGACGGACAACCCATCTGCCGCCGCTGCAATCAACCCGGACATATGGCAAGGTACTGTCCTTTAAACTGGCACAACCTGGGGTAGAGGGCCAAACCCCAGGAAAAAGAACATCAGGCCCATCGAACTGGCGCGACAAATATGTGGGAGGACGTCCAGTCTTGCCTGTGGTACTGGATGGCATCCCCATGAGTGCCCTACTGGACACCGGGTCACAGGTTACCACTATCCCGTACGTGCTCTTCAAGCAGTACTGGAATGACTCGGATATCACCCGCTACCCTGACGACGACTTGAGTATCATCGCCAGCAATGGTCAGCCCGTGCCACAGATTGGATTTAAAGAGGTGACCATTAAAATCGGTAGAGTCGAATTGGCGGCACAGGGACTGATCATTGTAGACATTGACAAGCACGAGAGTCACCCAAAGATAACTCTAGGAACTAATGTAATTGAAAATTGTCTTGCAGAGGTGATTTTCCTTTTACAGCAGGTTGCCAAGAACGCCAGCTCCGGCCAGCAGCGAGTGCTCCAGAAAGAGATCCGGGCACTGATGCGACGGCAACAGATAGAACTCTCCGGTGGTGAGATTGGTAGCGTAAGAATGTGTGACCCTTTTCCTATTGCCATGCCCCCAAAAAGTGAAATGATGATTTGGTGCCGGGCAGCTATTGGTCTGAGAGGTAGAGATTACCAGGCAATGGTAGAACCAGTTTACTCAGACAGTAGGCCCACCATTTTGACAGCACGGGGGGTGGTCAATGTACGCCATGGGAGGGTGCCCGTTCGCATAATAAATATCGGGAAGAGGGAAGTGTACCTGCCCCGGTATGCCACGCTAGCCAAATTGTATACCATCAATCAAAATTCCATACAGTCCGTAGAACCCTTGAATCCATCTTCCCCGGAGGAAGGTAACGGCTCTAAGGAAACAATGGAGGACTGGTGTCAGCAACTACATTTGGGTACTGACTCCACTCCCTCACACCAGAGACAGGGAGTCTATCGGGTGGTTCAAGAGTACGAGAGAGTGTTTAGTAAACACCCGTTAGACTTCGGGCGAGTCAAGGGGGTAGAACACCATATCCCCACGGGAGACCATCTTCCCATAAAAGAGAGGTATCGACCCGTACCCCCTGCACACTACCAACACGCCAAGGGGATGCTTAGGGACATGAAGGAGGCTGGGGTGATCAGGGATAGCTGTAGCCCCTGGGCAGCTCCACTAGTCTTAGTCAAAAAGAAAGACAACACCATGAGGATGTGTGTAGATTACCGGAAAATCAACCGTATCACACACAAGGATGCGTACCCCTTACCAAGGATAGAGGAGTCTTTGGCTGCTTTAAGATCTGCTAACTTCTTCTCTACCTTGGATCTCACTAGCGGGTACTGGCAGGTTCCTGTAGCAGAGGCGGACCGGGAGAAGACCGCATTCACCACCCCGATGGGACTTAGCGAGTTCGGACTCTGTAACGCACCAGGAACCTTTCAACGATTAATGGAGTGCTGTCTGGGCCACAGAAACTTCGAGACGGTCCTGTTGTACCTGGACGATGTCATCGTATATTCCAAGACGTATGAGGACCACCTGAAACACCTGGCGGAAGTGTTCGAAGCTCTGGCAAACTACGGCCTAAAGGTAAAACCTTCCAAGTGTCACCTCCTAAAATCAAAGGTGCAGTACCTGGGACACGTGGTGAGCGCTGACGGAGTGGCTCCCGACCCTGATAAGATCACCGCAATTAAGGAATGGCCAAGTCCCTCCAGTGTAAAGGAAGTGCGGCAGTTCCTCGGGTTGGTAGGCTATTACCGCAGATTCATCCCCGGTTTCACCAAAAAGGCAGCTCCTATGCAGGACCTCCTGATAGGCCAGTCCCGGAAGGCCAAGAATCAGAAGCCGCCCTTCAAATGGGAGAAGTTAGAAGAAGAGTCCTTCCGCCAGCTGAAGATGGCCCTCACGGGGGATGAAATCCTGGCGTACCCTGATTACAGCCAGCCCTTTATCCTCTACACCGACGCAAGTAACATCGGGCTAGGAGCCGTACTGTCCCAGATCCAGCAGGGGAAAGAACGAGTAATCGCTTACGCCAGTCGAAAACTGCGACCCACCGAAAGAAACCCTGAGAATTACAGCTCATTTAAGCTAGAGTTTCTGGCAGTGGTGTGGGCAGTCACCGAACGCTTTAAGCACTACCTCGCTTCTTCCCGGTTCACCGTGTACACGGATAACAACCCGTTGACACACCTGGACACGGCAAGACTCGGTGCCCTAGAGCAGAGATGGATGGCCCGTCTGTCCAACTACGAGTTCACAATCAAATACCGGGCAGGACGCTCCAATACCAACGCGGACGCCCTGTCCAGGATGCCAAACCTACCGGACGTAGGAGAAGATCCAGAGGGACTGGAAGAAGTCGAACTCCCCGCGTTCCACCGTCATGGGACTATCCAGTATTCCCATCGGGTAAGGAGTAAGCAAGCCGCTACGGTTAACCCCTTGCCTCACTACAACTGGGAGGAAACGCAAGACAGTGACCCTGCCGTCCAACTGGTGAAGGAGATGCTGACTCGGCCAGAGGCTCGCCTTGACCCAGACGCTCCGGAGGAAGCCAAACAACTGTGGGCTGAGAAGAGTCGACTGTTCCTTTACAAGGGGAAGTTGTGCCGCAGAATGGTTAACTCCCGGACGCATGAACTAATCTGGCAAGTAGTGGTGCCACGAAGAGACGCAGCCATGGTGATGGAGGCATACCACGACGGGGCTGGACACTTCGGATGGAAGAAGCTGGAGTTCCTGCTGCGTGGGTGGTTCCACTGGGTAGGCATGAGGGGAACCATCGAGAGGTGGTGCAGAGACTGTGGCCCGTGCAACCTAAGAAGGAAGGACCGTGCCAGCCAGAAGACCCCCCTTCAGTCCATCGTCACCAAGCAGCCGTTGGAACTGGTAGCCTTGGATCATGTAAAACTGACCCCAAGCAGAAGTGGCTACGTCTACGCGTTAACCATTGTGGATCATTACTCCCGGTTCTTGGTTGTCGTCCCCGTTAAGGACTTAACAGCTCAAACAGCAGCTAGAGCCTTCCAGCAGCACTTCTGCCGTCCACACGGGTACCCGGACCAAGTGCTGACGGACCAGGGACCTGCCTTTGAAGCGGAGGTCTTCCAGGAATTCTGCAATCTGTATGGCTGCCGGAAGATAAGAACGACACCCTATCATCCGCAAACTAATGGACTTTGTGAGAAAATGAACCAGGTGGTAATGGATCTTCTGAAAACGTTGCCCCTGGAAGAACGCAGTCTGTGGCCTGAGAAGCTGCCCGACCTGGTGGACCTATACAACTACATCCCTGTAGGTTCCACCAACTGTACCCCGGCTTACCTAATGAGGGCAAGGCCTGGTAAGCTACCTGTTGACCTGGAGATGGGAGTCCTGACACCCGAGGACACTTCACCGGAAGCAGACTGGGACACAGAGAGGCAGCAGCAGTACCAGAAAGTACAGGAGAGCGTGGAGCGAAGTCTCTGTCTCGCTAGGGAAAGACAAGAGAAAACTTACAACCAGTATGCTCCCGCTGTTCCCCTGGTACCCGGAGAGCAGGTCTTGAAGAGGAAGAGACGGCTCCACAAGTTGGACGACCAGTGGGAGAAGGACCCATACACCGTACTGCCCTCAAGCCACGACAACCCAAAGGTCTGTACCATCAGTAAAGACGGAGGGGAAACCACAGCCATTGTATCCCGGGATCACCTGAAGAAGTGTCCCGAACAGCTACGGAACCCAGAAGGAGAGCAAGAAGACCCTCGACCCGTAGAGGAAAGGGAAGATATGGTTAGTACTGTGCTCGGAGACTTCCCTCGGTCCTGGACTCAAGTCAATGGTGCAGTTGTGGTACCCGTCCTCACGTTCCTCCAACCAGCATCCCAAGTGCCTACGGAGCAACAGGTAGAGCTGGAAGAGCAGCCGGTCCAGGAGGCAGCAGACTCCACACAAGCAGAACAGGAGGATCAACCCTCTGCTCATAGTGAGCCTGCCGTACCCCTAGTGAGCCAAAGAGCCCGTAGACAGCTGCCCAGTTTACCCTTGACAGCTCCTACACCCTGTAGTTCAGGGCCAGACAGTCAGCTCCGTAGGTCCACAAGGGCCACTAGAGGCCAGTTACCCGCACGTTGGAGGATTTGAAGTGTTTAAATTGTTTTATTTGTGGTCACCTGTCTGTTACTTGTAAATAATTATGTGTTTCTAGTTATTTTTAGGAGTCCTTGGTGGATTTACCGGGAATCCTTGTACAATTAGTTGGAGCGTAACCCAGGATGGACTAAAAGACTGATAAGGACTCGGGGCAGGACAGACCCCTACCTGGTTACGTCTCCCTGTTTTGGTGAAATGGACACCTTTGTTTTCTTCAAAACTGCACCCGGTTGCGGACACGCCGTAACCATCTTTATGTGTTTTTCTTATTGTATTATTATTGTTTATACCTTGTTATGTTTTTCTAAAAATATGTTTAGTCCCGGAGTACTAAATTTCACTAGGGGGGAATGTGACACCCCAGGGGTCTGGTTGCCACAGTGATAGAGATATTACGTCTGAGAGCAGGTGGGAGGTCTCTTGGTTAGGGATCCTATGCATGCCACACCTCCTGCCCAGTCCTGGGAGGGGAAGAACTTCCCCTATATAAACCTAGGGCTGAGGCAGGGTTAGTGAGTAGAGAAGAAGTAGAGACAGAGAAGAGAAGCAGATATAGGAAAAGAACATCAGGATCTCTGTGGGAGCAGTGCTATAAGGACTCAGGGGCTGGCAGCTGCAGAGCTCGCCCTGACTGAGAAGCTATCACCGGACCCGGAGTCCGAGGCTGTGGGGACTAATCTTTACCCAGCAGCAGAAACCGCCCGGCAGGGGATTTCAGGTCCTCTGGCCAAGAAACCCGAAGGCACGGTCACACGCGTGGGACCAGCACCGCTGTCGTGGAGCGGACGCCACTAGAAGGCCCCGAGTCACCGGCAATACGGGTGAGCACCACACGGTACACTCAGGGACGTGGCTACTTATACCCGCCTCTAGCAAGGAAGCCAGAAGAGTACAGTCAGTTTGGGAGGCCTACAACTCCGCCTGGCCAGGGGAGATCCCATCTGCTCAAGGCCTGACCAGGCCCCGATCGCTAGCCAGTACTCCGGGAGGGTCTATCTTTATCACCAGTAAAGACCCTGAACTACACCGCATCGTCTCTGAGTGATTCCTGCTACCCCCATCATCCACATCGGCTGCCCTGAGGCCATACCCCTCCCGTTGGGGGTGATACTATCACGCTGCACAATCCTACCACCGGCCTCAGCGGTCTGCCCTGCAGCGGCAGCTCCTTCGCTGCATTCAACGGGTGGCGTAGTCGTCCAACATCTACTGCTAATACAACGCCACTTAGTCTGACTCCCTGGGCACGGACCGGGTCACCGCCACGAGACTACAACCCTCAACAGATCCGGCTCCGGGTAAGCTCCTGCATGCGCAGCGCTGTGCGACACAGGTCCAGGGGTGCGTCAGGTACATGTCACAAATTAAAATGTCAACACATCACAGCATTTCGCATGTTAAAGGTAACCTGTCACCAGAGAAAAAAACGCTATTATCCTGTAGATATGGGGTTAATCTGCAGAGAAAGAGGATGTGACAGGAGCTGTCATATGCCTCTCCCCCTAAAGACAATGTATGCAAAGACTGTATGTGCATATGTGTTATGACATGATTTTATTGTACTTTTATTAGTGATGTAAAAAGTGAAACTCCATAGAATCTTATAGGCACTAAGGTGCACAGTTAATGTGATTAATATATAATGTAATGTGACACATTTAGGGACAGCTCAGTGATAAGTATAGGACATAGATATAGTATAGGGCTCATAGTTTAGATTACAAATGGGAAAAGTGCTGTTGTGGGCACTGTAGGTCAGGTAGTAGTTATATACAGTAAGGGAATAGTTAATGGGTTGAGGGAATTTCCCAGATGGAAGGGGGTGGGAACAGTAAAAAGAGTAGGACACTTCCTGGTTGTTAGTTAGTTGAAGAGATAGAGTTGATGCAGAGTAAGATAGTGTGATCAGAAGAAAAAACAGATTAAGCCAAGGGGCTAGATAGCACTGAAGAGTATGGGACTCCAAAGGAAGCAGCATGCGGGCGGTTGCTACTAACTTCAGTGGACATTCCCAGGATATGCGGGGCCTACGGCTCGAATTAGGTATGGAAGCGGGTGCCTTTTTCACCTTCCATAAGGGGTGGCCGGATGGGAAACCAGGTCAGAAGAGTGGGCCCAAAGTATGGGAGCTGCAGGGGTAGAAAGAGTGTCTCCAGGGCCAGTGGTGCCAGAAAGTGAAGGGAGAGCCCAGGATGAACAAGTGGACACGTACTGTGTTGTATCTGCGATTGACTATCTGAAGTTAAGTAAAGTTGAGTTATTGAAAACGGACACAGAGTCTGTCGCTGCATGTGTGGTAGCTATCAGATTCAGGATCATAGGACCAGAGGGATTTCGATGGTTTAATGTTAGTGTTATACAGTACACACAAACTACAAGACAGATAGGACATTATCTTTTATTTGTGGGAAGCTAGGGTGTGGGAGAGCAGCAGCCCTTTGCCATGACTACCACCCTGTGCCCCTTACACCTGCACTTAGCCAAACACTGCAGGGAGAAAAGTAACTTTATTCCCCCTGGCAGCGTTGCGGTTTCAGTCACTACTCTGAGCATACAGAGCGGCAGCTGTAGCTGCGCCCCCGGCCCTGATTGATAATGGCTCTGCATTACGGCCGGCTGTCAGTCAGGGCCTGGGGCGTGGTTTCAGCCATCGCTCTGTGTCTGAACCTGTGCTGGTGGTGCCCCCGTGACTGAAACCGGAACACTGCCGGGGAGAATAAATTTAATTTTCTCCCCGCAGCATTCGGTGAACTGCGGGCGCTGGGCAGGTTAATAACACTATTAACCTGCAGATTGACCCCATATCTGCAGGTTAATAGCCTTTTTTTCTGGTGACAGGTTCCCTTTAAGACACAGTGATATATTCTCAATTTTGTAAGGTGATGAGTATGAGTGCCTAAAAATCTCCCTTCTATTTTATCTACTACTCTTCATGCCCACTCGTCTAAACTGTTCTCTTCTCATTCTCAGTGCCCACATTGTCTCTTACCACAGTAGTTGGCAGTAGCCTTTTCCTGTAGCATCTTCTCTTTCCATACAGCTTTTTCTTGTCCAATCACCCGCCATTCACCTCTAGTTGACTAACTTCTACTAACCCTTCAAGGCTCTGAAATGAAGTCCTGACAGTAATGGAACTTTGTAGACATAATGGGAACAGTTCCAGGATAGTGGGAAAACGTTAAAAAACAGAAACTGGATGCAGGATGATTGGAAGATATTTAACTGCAAACAAAGATCTTGAGAATAATCATCAGCTCTTCTTTATGGATAGCTAGTTGGCTAAAAAAAACAACTAGATTTATATACACAGGGTCGCATATTTGCCAAATATTAAAAATGATGGTAATCCTAATTGACCTAAAACGGGAAAGGTTTATTCTGATTTTCATGTCAGATATTGAGAAAAACATGCATATGTGTCTTTTTATATAGTGTATGTAACTTCTGGTTTCAACTGTATAAGTAATGCGCTAGTTGCAATCAATGTCATTTTAACCAGTGTGTGTTTTTTTTTTTTTTGGACATGCAATTATTTCAATTTGTGTTTATTTACTGGTGCGCTGCATACAAAATACACCTGTGGTAGCAGAGTGGCGCCAGTGGGGTGCTCAAATTTGCTGTATGGAAGGTTATCAGAAGTACCGACAGGGATCATCTGTTGGTTTCTTCCAGTCATGCAGACTCAATTTTTCAGCAAGTCCTGACACCCAGAATAAGCTGAAAAAGAGTCCTATCAGAGCCTATAACTGGAGAAGGCTAACGGCTCCCATCCCAGAGGCGTAGCTAGGGGTTCAGCTCAGGGGGAGGGCGAAACATCTGAGTAGGCCCTTAACCAGGTAACACTGATTACAACTATGGTGGTGTGGCACCCCAGGGGTCTGGTTGCCACAGTAATAGAAATATTATGTCTGAGAGCAAGTGGGAGGTTTCTCTGGTCAGGAGCCCTAAGCATGCAACACGGCCCACCCAGACCTGGGAGGGGAGGAATCTGCCCTTATAAACTGGGTCTGGGGCGGGATTAGAGAGTGAAGTCCCAGACAGAGACGCAGTCTGGTCTGGAGGACAGCAGACACAGGGAAAGGAAGACCTAGGAGCTCTGTAGGAACAGTAGCTGAATGCCAGAGGCTGGAAGCTAGAAAGCTCGCCTTGGCTGAAGACACTAAACCCGGACACGGAGTCCGAGGCTGTGGGGACATCCAGGTCCAGCAGCATAATCCAACCGGGAGGGGATTCCATGTCCTCTGGCCTTAGAAACCCGAAGGCACGGTCACAAGCAAGGGACCAGCACCGCCATCGTGAAGCGGAGGCTAACGGAAGGCCCCAAGTCACCGGCCATACGGGTGAGCACCACACAGTATACTCAGGGACGTGGGCTACTTCTACCCGCATAGAGCAAGGTAGCCAGGAAAGAGTGCAGATAGTCGAGGAGGCCTACAACTCCACCTGGCCAGGGGAGATCCTACTTGCTTACAGACTGACCAGGCCCCTACTGCTAACCAGTACTCCCGGGAGGGTCTGCTTTATACCATCAGTAAAGACCCTGAACTGCACCACACGTCTCTGTGTTTCATCGCCGCACCAGCACCATTACTACTGGGACGCTCACACCATCACTCCCATCATCCACACTAGCTGCCCTGAGGCAATACTTCTCCCGTGGGGAGTTATTCCATACTCGGCTGCGCAAATTACATCAGCCTCAGCGGTCTGCAGCGCAGCGGCGGTCCCAACTGACCGCAATCCACGGGTGGCGTAGTCGGACATTGTTATTACCTAAGACTGCCACTGGTTTGACCGCCCTGGGCACGGACCGGGTCACCGCCATGGAGGACTACAACCCCCCAGCGATCCGACTCCGGGTATCCCCCTGCACAGCACAGGCCCAGGGGGTGCGTCAGTGGCACACCCTAATAATAGGTATAAGGGAACCTCAGCTAATAACCCGGCTGCTACTGAAAGTAAATCACTATACAAAGACCAACACTGATGATATTACTGCCATATAATGGAAGATACCAGTGCTGCAGAACATACAGTTGAAACCAGAAGTTTACATACACTATATAAAAAGACACATATGCATGTTTCTCTCAATATCTGACATGAAATCAGAATAAACCTTTCCTGTTTTAGGTCAATTAGGATTACCATCATTTTTAATATTTGCCAAATGTCAGAACAATGAGAGAGAGAGAGAGAGAGAATGTTTTAAGGCATTTTTATTACTTACTGCAAAGTCAAAAGTTTACATACACTAAGATTACTATGCCTTTAAACAACTCTGGACTGCCCATATGATGATGTCATGTGTTTGGAAGCTTCTGATGTTTTGGCAACATCTAAGTTAAAGACACACCTGTGGATGTATTTTAATGCACACCTGAAACACACTGCTTCTTTGTGTAGCATCATGGGAAAGTCTAAACAAATCAGCCAAGATATCAGAAAGAGAATTGTGGACAACTATTGTGAGAAGCTTGTGGCAGGATATCCTAAACGTTTGATCCAAGTCATTGAGTTTAAGGGCAATGGTACCAAATATTAATGAAATGTATGTAAACTTTTGACTTTGCAGTAAGTAATAAAAATGCCTTAAAACATTCTCTCTCTCATTATTCTGGCATTTGGCAAATGTTAAAAATTATAGTAATCCTAATTGACCTAAAACGGGAAAGGTTAATTCTTATTTCATGTCAGATATTGAAAAAAAAAGGCATATGTGTCTTTTTATATAGTGTATGTAAACTTCTGGTTTCAACTATATAAGAGATTATAGTACAGTTATATATAACTTACAGCTGACGTTATTTCTGGTTGAGTTGTTCATTTTTCACGTCTTTTCCATCTGGCCCAGACCGACATGACAACTTCTCCAGCCACAACTCATCTGCACAGATTACAATAAAGACATATTTGACTTCTCACATTTCAAGCACCGTCCCCATCTATCCCTACCTGCACAAACGCCTCATCTTGCTGATACCCCAATACTGAGCCGCTACTGCCGTGTGTGTCCCTATTACTGCTCCTCAGTTCCCCCACAGTAATGTCACCACTGTGCCCCTTACAAAATAAAATGAGCCATGGTAAAACAAACCTCTAGATTATAAAATTGCCCTGCGCAAGTGCCCTAGAAAACAGTGCCCACATTTTGTCCCCCTAGAAAGTAAAAATAATTTCCTCTGTGTGTCACTTTGAAAGTCACAATGCCCTAAGTACCTCTATAACACTAAGTGCCCACTTAATTATGTCCATGGAGACTTCCCCTGTACAGCTTCCCTCCACACAATGTGTCAGAACTCCCTTATACACAGTATGATGTCCCAACAGCTGAGCTTTATATACAGAATGATGTCCCTACAGCTCCTCTATAGACCGTATAATGCCATGAAAACTATGATGCCTCCACAGTAGCCTCCACAATGTATAATGGCCCACAGTAGCCTCCACAATGTATAATGGCGACTTAGTAGCCCCCACACTGTTTGATGGCTCTCATACTCTTATGATGTCCCCACTGTATGATGACCCCCTCACTGTATGACGGCCCCCACAGTACTCTCTAACCTGTATGATGGCCTCCACAGTAGTCCACACAGTATATTGGCCCAATTGGTACCCACCATGCAGTAAGATAGCCCCCTTAATAGATCTCACTCTGATGGCCCCACTAGAAGCCCCAGCTCTGAAGGAGGGGCCCATAAGTAGCCCCTACTCTGTATCATGGGCCATTAGTAGCTTCCAATCTGTATGATGGTCCCCCTTAGTAGTCCCAACACTATATCTTGGCCCCCTTAGTAGCCACAACTCCATAGGAGGACTCCTTAGTGACCCCAACACTGTATCATGGCCCCTTTAGAAGTCACCACACTGTATGATGGTCCCCCTTAGTAGCTCACACACTGTATCATTGCACCACTATGTGTGTGGGCCCACTTAGTAACCTCCACTATGTGTGTGAGGGCCGACTTAGTAGCCCCTATGTTATATGATGACCCCATTACTAGCCTCCATGCTATTATGATGGCCCTCTTTAGTAGCCCTCATGCTATTATGATGGCTCCTCTAGTAGCCCCCACACTATTGACCCCTTAGTAGTAGCCCCCACACTATTATGCCCCCCCTAGTAGTAGCCTCCACTCTATTAAGGCCCCTTTAGTAGTAGCCTTCACTCCATTATGGCCTCCTTAGTAGCATCCCCCAGTCTATTATGGCTGCCATAGTAGTAGTAGTATCCCCCTGTCTATTATGGCCCCCTTAGTAGTATCGCCCAGTCTATTATGGCCCTCTTAGTAGCATTCTCCATTCTATTATGGCCTCCTTAATAGTATCCCCAGTCTGTTATGGCCCCCCTTAGTAGTAGCCCCCACTCTATTAGGGAACCTTTAGTAGTATCCCCTAGTCTATTATGGTCCCCTTAGTAGTAGCCCCCACTCTTTTATGGCCCCCTTAGTAGTAGCTCCCACTCTATTAGGGACCCCTTAGTAGTACCCCCCAGACTATTATGGCCCCCTTAGTAGTAGTGTCCTCCAGTCTATTATGGCCCCCTTAGTAGTAGTAGTATCCCCCGTTCTATTATGGCCCCCTTAGTAGTATCCCCCGTTCTATTATGGCCCTCTTAGCAGTATCCCCCAGTCTTATTATGGCCCTCTTAGTAATAGCCCCCAATCAATTATGGCTCCCTTAGTAGTGTCCCCTAGTCTATTATGGACCCTTAGTAGTAGCCCCCAGTCTATTATGGCCTACTTAGTAGTATCTCCACTCTTTTATTGACCCCTTAGTAGTATCCCCCAGTCTATTATGGCCCCCTTAGTAGTATCCCCCGTTGTATTATGACCCTCTTAGTAGTATCCCTTGTTCTATTAAGACCCTCTTAGTAGTATCCCCCAGTCTATTATGGCCCTCTTAGTAGTATCCCCCGTTCTATTATGGCCCCTTAGTAGTATCCCCCGTTCTATTATGGCCTTCTTAGCAGTATCCCCCAGTCTATTATGGCCCTCTTAATAATAGCCCCCAATCAATTATGGCTCCCTTAGTAGTGTCCCCTAGTCTATTATGGACCCTTAGTAGTAGCCCCCAGTCTATTATGGCCTCCTTAGTAGTATCTCCACTCTTTTTTTGCCCCCTTAGTAGTATCCCCCAGCCTATTATGGCCCCCTTAGTAGTATCCCCCGTTGTAATATGACCCTCTAAGTAGTATCCCCCTTCTATCATGACCCTCTTAGTAGTATTCCCCAGTCTATTATGGCTCCCTTAGTAGTATCCCCCAGTCTTTTATGGCTCCCTTAGTAGTATCCCCCAGTCTATTATAGCTCCCTTAGTAGTATCCCCCAGTCTATTATGGCTCCCTTAGTAGTATCCCCCAGTCTATTATGACTCCCTTAGTAATATCCCCAGTCTATTATGGCTCCCTTAGTAGTATCCCCCAGTCTATTATGGTCCCCTTAGTAGTATCCCCCAGTCTATTATCGCCCCCTTAGTAGTATTCCCTGTCTATTATGGCCCCCTTAGTAGTATCTCCACTCTTTTATTGCCCCCTTAGTAGTATCCTCCAGGCTATTATGGCCCCCTTAGTAGCATCACCCCATCTATTATGGCCCCCTTAGTAGTATCCCCCAATGTATTATGACCCTCTTAGTAGTATCCCCCGTTCTATTATGACCCTCTTAGTAGTTTCCCCCAGTCTATTATGGCCCTCTTAGTAGTATCACCCAATCTATTATGGCCCTCTTAGTAGTATCCTCCAGTCTATTATGGCCCCCTTAGTAATAGCCTCCAGTCTATTATGGACCCTTAGTAGTAGCTACCAGTCTATTATGGCTCCGTTAGTAGTATCCTCTAGTCTATTATGGTCCCATTAGTAGTAGTCCCCATTCTTTTATGGCCCCCTTAGTAGTAGTCCCCACTTTATTAGAAACCCCTTAGTAGTACCCCCCAGTCTATTATGGCCCCCTTAGTAGTAGTGTCCCCCAGTCTATTATGGCCCCCTTAGTTGTAGTAGTATCTCCCAGTCTATTATGGCCCCCTTAGTAGTATCCTCCAGTCTATTATGGCCCCCTTAGTAGTATCCTCCAATCTATTATGGCTCCCTTAGCAGTATCCCCAGTCTATTATGGCTCCCTTTGTAGTATCCCCAGTCTATTATGGCTCCCTTAGTAGTATCCCCCAGTCTATTATGGCTCCCTTAGTAGTATCCCCAGTCTATTTTGGCTCCCTTAGTAGTATCCCCCAGTCTATTATGGCCCCCTTAGTAGCAACCCCCAGTCTATTATGGTCCCCTTAGTAGTATTCCCTGTCTATTATGGCTCCCTTAGTAATATCCTTAAGTCTATTATGGCCCCCTTAGTAGTATCCCCACTCTATTATGGCCCCCTTAGTAGTATCTCCCAGTCTATTATGGCCCCTTAGTAGTATCCTGCAGTCAATTATGGCCCCCTTAGTAGTATCCCCCAGTCTATTATGGCCCACTTAGTAATATCCCCCAGTTTATTATGGCCCCCTTAGTAGTATCCCCCAGTCTATTATGGCCCCCTTAGTAGTATCCCCCAGTCTATTATGGCCCCCTTAGTAGTAGTGTCCCCCAGTCTATTATGGCCCCCTTAGTAGCAGTAGTATCTCCCAGTCTATTATGGCCCCCTTAGTAGTATCCTCCAGTCTATTATGGCCACCTTAGTAGTATCCTCCAATCTATTATGGCTCCCTTAGTAGTATCCCCAGTCTATTATGGCTCCCTTAGTAGTATCATTAAGTATATTATGGTCCCCTTAGTAGTATCCCCAGTCAATTATGGCTGCCTTAGTAGTATCCCCAGTCTATTATGGCTCCCCTAGTAGTATCATTAAGTATATTATGGTCCCCTTAGTAGTATCCCCAGTCAATTATGGCTCCCTTAGTAGTATCCCCAGTCTATTATGGCTCCCCTAGTAGTATCCCCCAGTCTATTATGGCCCCCTTAGTAGCAACCCCCAGTCTATTATGGTCCCCTTAGTAGTATTCCCTGTCTATTATGGCTCCCTTAGTAATATCCTTAAGTCTATTATGGCCCCCTTAGTAGTATCCCCACTCTATTATGGCCCCCTTAGTAGTGTCTCCCAGTCTATTATGGCCCCTTAGTAGTATCCTGCAGTCAATTATGGCCCCCTTAGTAGTATCCCCCAGTCTATTATGGCCTACTTAGTAATATCCCCCAGTCTATTATGGCCCCCTTAGTAGTATCCCCCAGTCTATTATGGCCCCCTTAGTAGTAGTGTCCCCCAGTCTATTATGGCCCCCTTAGTAGCAGTGGTATCTCCCAGTCTATTATGGCCCCCTTAGTAGTATCCTCCAGTCTATTATGGCCACCTTAGTAGTATCCTCCAATCTATTATGGCTGCCTTAGTAGTATCCCCAGTCTATTATGGCTCCCTTAGTAGTATCATTAAGTATATTATGGTCCCCTTAGTAGTATCCCCAGTCAATTATGGCTCCCTTAGTAGTATCCCCAGTCTATTATGGCTCCCCTAGTAGTATCCCCTAGTCTATTATGGCCCCCTTAGTAGCATCCATCAGTCTTATTATGGCCCCCTTAGTAGTATTCCCTGTCTATTATGGCTCCCTTAGTAATATCCTTAAGTCTATTATGGCCCACTTAGTAGTATTCCCACTTTATTATGGCCCCCTTAGTAGTATCTCCCAGTCTATTATGGCCCCTTAGTCGTATCCCCCAGTCTATTATGGCCCACTTAGTAGTATCCCCCAGTCTATTATGGCCCCCTTAGTAGTATCCCCCAGTCTATTATGGCCCCCTTAGTAGTATCCCGAAGGTCTATTATGGCAACCTTGGTAGTATCCCCCAGTTTATTATGGCCCCCTTAGTAGTATCCCCCAGTCTATTATAGCCTCCTAAGTAGTATCTCCACTCTTTTATTGCCCCCTCAGTAGTATCCCCAGCCTATTATGGCCCCCTTAGTAGTATCCCCAGTCTATTATGGCCCCCTTAAAGTAGCCCCCACTCTTTTATGGCCCCCTTATTAGTAGCCGCCACTATTTTAAGGCCCCCTTAGTAGTAGCCCCCACTCAGGGTCGGCTCCAGGTTTTTCTGGGCCCCGGGTGAAGGGGGGTTTCAGTGGGTCCCTTTAACACATATCACAATTCATGATGCACAGATACCGCAGAGAAATATACAGTACAGACCAAAAGTTTGGACACACCTTCTCATTTAAAGATTTTTCTGTATTTTCATGACTATGAAAATTGTACATTCACACTGAAGGCATCAAAACTATAAATTAACACATGTGGAATTATATACTTAACAAAAAAGTGTGAAACAACTGAAAATGTGTATTATATTCTAGGTTCTTCAAAGTCGCCACCTTTTGCTTTGATGACTGCTTTGCACACTCTTGGCATTCTCTTGATGAGTTTCAAGAGGTAGTCACTGGAAATGGTTTTCACTTCACAGGTGTGCCCTGTCAGGTTTAATAAGTGGGATTTCTTGCCTTATAAATGGGGTTGGGACCATCAGTTGTGTTGTGCAGAAGTCTGGTGGATACACAGCTGATAGTCCTACTGAATAGACTGTTAGAATTTGTATTATGGCAAAAAAAAGCAGCTAAGTAAAGAAAAACGAGTGGCCATCATTACTTTAAGAAATGAAGGTCAGTCAGTCCGAAAAATTGGGCAAACTTTGAAAGTGTCCCCAAGTGCAGTTGCAAAAACCATCAAGCGCTACAAAGAAACTGGCTCACATGAGGACTGCCCCAGGAAAGGAAGACGAAGAGTTACCTCTGCTTCTGAGGATAAGTTTATCCGAGTCACCAGCCTCAGAGATCGCAGGTTAACAGCAGCTCAGATTAGAGACCAGGTCAATGCCACACAGAGTTCTAGCAGCAGACACATCTCTTCAACAACTGCTAAGAGGAGACTTTGTGCAGCAGGCCTTCATGGTAAAATAGCTGCTAGGAAACCACTGCTAAGGACAGGCAGCAAGCAGAAGAGACTTGTTTGGGCTAAAGAACACAAGGAATGGACATTAGACCAGTGGAAATCTGTGCTTTGGTCTGATGAGTCCAAATTTGAGATCTTTGGTTCCAACCAGCGTGTCTTTGTGCGACGCAGAAAAGGTGAACTAATGGACTCTACATGCCTGGTTCCCACCGTGAAGCATGGAGGAGGAGGTGTGATGGTGTGTGGGTGCTTTGCTGGTGACACTGTTGGGGATGTATTCAAAATTGAAGGCATACTGAACCAGCATGGCTACCACAGCATCTTGCAGCGGCATGCTATTCCATCTGGTTTGCGTTTAGTTGGACCATCATTTATTTTTCAACAGGACAATGACCCCAAACACACCTCCAGGCTGTGTAAGGGCTATTTGACCAAGAAGGAGAGTGATGGGGTGCTACGCCAGATGACCTGGCCTCCACAGTCACCAGACCTGAACCCAATCGAGATGGTTTGGGGTGAGCTGGACCACAGAGTGAAGGCAAAAGGGCCAACAAGTGCTAAGCATGTCTGGGAACTCCTTCAAGATTGTTGGAAGACCATTTCTGGTGACTACCTCTTGAAGCTCATCAAGAGAATGCCAAGATTGTGCAAAGCAGTCATCAAAGCAAAAGGTGGCTACTTTGAAGAACCTAGAATATAAGACATATTTTCAGTTGTTTCATACTTTTTTGTTAAGTATATAATTCCACATGTGTTAATTCATAGTTTTGATGCCTTCAGTGTGAATGTACAATTTTCATAGTCATGAAAATACAGAAAAATCTTTCAATGAGAAGGTGTGTCCAAACTTTTGGTCTGTACTGTATATATAGTACAAGGCAAAAGATTTCACTTCTTACATTACATGAGTGATATCTATTGTAAATTCCACAATAGCTCAGAAACTCGCGAATCGCTCCAAACAGTATACTGGCCCCCATAAAATCCTCCATATGGAATACTGGCCCCCATATAATGCTCCATAAGGAATACTGGCCCCCATATAACACTCCATACAGAATACTGCCCCCCATATAACGCTCCATACAGAATACTGGCCCCCATAAAATGTTCCGTACAGGATACTGGCCCCATATAATGCTCCATACAGAATACTGGCCCCCATAAAATGCTCCGTACAGGATACTGGCCCCATATAACGCTCCATACAGGATACTGGTCCCCTTATAACACTCCTTACAGGATACTGGCCCCATATAACGCTCCATACAGGATACTGGTCCCCTTATAACACTCCTTACAGGATACTGGTCCCCATATAACACTCCATACAGGATTCTGGCCCCCATATAATGCTCCATGCAGGCTGTTACCCCCCACATAATGCCCTATGAAGACTGTTCCCCCCCTTATAATGCTCAATGCAGGATGTCACCCCCCATATAATGCCCCATGCTGGATGTCACCCCCCCATATAATGCCCCATGCAGAATGTCACCCCCCCTCTTTATAATGCCCCATGCAGGATGTCACCCCCCCTCTTTATAATGTCCCATGCAGGATGTCACCCCCCCATATAATGCCCCATGCAGGATGACACCCCCCCATATAATGCCCCATGCAGGATGTCCCTTTCCCCCACCCTATAATGCCCCATGCAGGATGTCCCTTTCCCCCCTCTTTATAATGCCCCATGAAGGATGTCACCCCCCCATATAATGCCCCATGCAGGATGTCACCCCCCCATATAATGCCCCATGCAGGATGTCATCCCCCATATAATGCCCCATACAGGATATCACCCCCCCATATAATGCCCCATGCCTCCATACATAAAAAAAAAAATCAAATACTCACCTCACTTCTCCTCACCTGCTGCCGCTGCTCAAGTCTGGACTCCAGCGTTGCCGGCGTCCTCCTGCTCTGCGCTGCCTGTGACGGCTCAGGGGAGGGCGCGGTGGAAAGACGTCACCGCACCCTCTGACCTGAGATGTCACAGGGAGCGCACAGCAGGAAGACGGCGGATCTGAGGAGGCACGGGGAGAGGTAAGTATCCGGCTGCCGGGGCCCTGAGCAAGCGGGGGAGAAGGGCGGGCACTGGCACCGCTCTCCTCCGCCCATAGCCCGGCGGGGTGCCCGACCTCGAGTGGGCCCCCCGCCTGCTCAGGGCCCCGGCACTTGCCCGGGTGCTGACGCCGGCCCACCCCCACTCTATTATGGACCATTAGTAGTGTCCCCCAGTCTATTATGGCCCCCTTAGTAGTAGCCCCCACTCTATTACGGACCGTTAGTAGTATCCCTCAGTCTATTATGGCCCCCTAGAGTAGCCCCCACTCTTTTATGGCCTCCTTAGTAGTAGCCTCCATACATAAAGACACAAACACACAATCTTAAAATAAAAAAA
Organism: Phyllobates terribilis; assembly: GCF_046119375.1. Lineage (NCBI taxonomy): Eukaryota > Metazoa > Chordata > Amphibia > Anura > Dendrobatidae > Phyllobates > Phyllobates terribilis. The sequence continues at coordinate 921,650,600 of NW_027362761.1, read as the reverse complement.
CAAATATCATATACTCACCTAAACTCGGCAAATCCAGCAGACAATGGCAGGTCCCAGGCAGTCCGACACAATAACGTCATCGCACCAGGATTCTGACATCCGGTGCGTGGCGCGGCGCGATGATGTCATTGCGTCGCTCTGCCCGGGACCTACCCTTCTGTAGGCCTCAGGCCTAATGCGTCTTGCGGCCTACAGAGGTGAGAGCGGCAGTGCAAGGAGACCATCTCTTCTTGCTCTGTCGCAGAATTTAACTGTATCGACGCGTTGTGCGCGTCGATGCAGTTAAGTGTAGCGTAGCTACGGGTAAGCTTCTCAGAGCATGGGGCCACACTCTCTGCCCCCTCGGTAGCTACCCCATACACATTTTACTAAAGTCGACTAAATCCCCAGGATTAGCTGACAGTTTAGTGTGAATGAGGGCCTCCTAAATCTCCCCTGACACATGATATTGGAATAGAGAAGGATCCAGCCTTCTGAGTTTAAGTGGCCGAATATTTTGTACTTCCAAGAGATAGCCTGATGCCAGAGCAGTCGCATAGAGAACACTCACATTCGGCCAAGCTGCTCATTCCTGTATATAAGGGAGTCAAGAGAGATAGCTATTGGGAGAAACACTGTGTCTCTGTCAGCTGTCTAATGTGTTTGGGGTTCTTTAAGGACAGTAATATTTAAAAGATCACTGTCAATGTAACAAACTTTGCAAAAATCAATAGTACAGAAAAGTATAAGGAACTTTATAATATATATTGTCACAGAATTTTTTTTTCTTTCTCCACTTATTAGCCACTTCTTTCCCACTTCCTTCCACTTGAACTCATCATCCTCTCTGAAAGCTTAAGTCCGTCAAGCACAATGGTTTGCAAGCACAATGAATTGTCCATTACACTATACTGAAATCTATGAAGATGAAATGGGTACAGTGCAAGAGAGAGACAATCAGCACAGTGAGAAATCAGGCAGACATGGGCAGACACAGGCAAATCGAGCTGCATCTTCTAAGGAAATGTATTTCACTTCAGCGCTGGATTCACATACACACAGCTCAAAACTAGTGTATTATGTTGTCCATGCTACTGCTTTTCTATGTGTGCTATAGAGAAAGAATAGCAGGAATCCATCTCCCTGTACTGTGTATGGGAGACATCATAACACTTAGTATTCACGTACCAGCTCAGAGAAAACTGAAAAATTTATAGATAAAAAAGCAGAGGGGAAAAACTGGTGAGAAATGAAGGATACAAGTCATATAATCGTCGGAAATTAGGTTATACCTAATGAACAAACACAAGATTGCTTATTTTGAATAAGTTACTTGAACTGATAGGTAATCTTTATGTACATTGTACATGTGATAGCCTCTCAATAGTAAAGGCCCCGTCACACTTAGCGACGCTGCAGCGATCCCGACAACGATACGACCTGTCAGGGATCGTTGCTGCTTCGCTATGTGGTTGCTGGTGAGCTGTCAAACAGGCAGGCTCACCAGCGATCAGGGGAGCAGCGACATCGTGGAAAGAATCTTTCCACGATGTCCTGCTCCTGGTTACGAGCCTGCTGAAGCAGGAGCAGGCTGGTAACCATGGTAAACATCGGGTTATTAGGGGCACACGCGCACCTAGTAACCCGCTGTTTATCATGGTTACCACTCTGCTATGGTGAGCGGGAGGTTACCGCTCACTTTAGCAGGCTCGTAACCATGATAAACAGCAGGTTACTAGGTGCGCGTGTGCCCCTAGTAACCCGATGTTTATCATGATTAACAGCCTGATCGCTGCTCCCGCTGGTCACACACAGCGATGTGTGCTGACCAGCGGGAGGGCAACGACCAAAAAAAGGTCCAGGACATTCTGCAGCGATCAGCGACCTCACAGCAGGGGCCTGACGTTGCAAAGTGTCACACATAGCGACATCGCTGGTGAGGTCGCTGTTGCGTCACCAAAACCGTGACTCAGCAGCGATCTCGCTAGCGATCTTGCTATGTAAGACGGGGGCTTAAGGCATCTTATACACACCCCCTTACCTTGGCATTTTTTGTGTTTTGCTACCTCATAACCTGGAATTTCACTGCTTTTTGAGGGTTTGCATCAGTTCATGTAAAGAACATGCCTACAACTGTGAACATTTGGTTTTCTTTTTATTGTGAAGCAAATAACAAATAGGACAAAATAGCTGAACACTTCAGTAACTATTTACCCCCCTAAAGTCAGTACTTTGTAGAGCGTCATTTTGTGGCAATTACAGCTGCAAGTCACTTTGGATAAGTCTCTTTGAGTTTTCCACATCTTGCTACAGGAGTTTTTGCCCATTCCTCAAGGCAAAACTTCTCCAGCTCCTTCAATTTAGATAATTTCCTGTGGTGAACAGCAATCTTCAAGTATGACCACATATTCTCAATTGGATTAAGGTTAGGGCTTTGACTAGGCCACTCCAAAACATATACAGTACAGACCAAAAGTTTGGACACACCTTCTCATTTAAAGATTTTTCTGTATTTTCATGACTATGAAAATTGTACATTCACACTGAAGGCATCAAAACTATGAATTAACACATGTGGAATTATATACTTAACAAAAAAGTGTGAAACAACTGAAAATGTGTATTATATTCTAGGTTCTTCAAAGTAGCCACCTTTTGCTTTGATGACTGCTTTGCACACTCTTGGCATTCTCTTGATGAGCTTCAAGAAGTAGTCACCGGAAATGGTTTTCACTTCACAGGTGTGCCCTGTCAGGTTTAATAAGTGGGATTTCTTGCCTTATAAATGGGGTTGGGACCATCAGTTGTGTTGTGCAGAAGTCTGGTGGATACACAGCTGATAGTCCTACTGAATAGACTGTTAGAATTTGTATTATGGCAAGAAAAAAGCAGCTAAGTAAAGAAAAACGAGTGGCCATCATTACTTTAAGAAATGAAGGTCAGTCAGTGCGAAAAATTGGGAAAACTTTGAAAGTGTCCCCAAGTGCAGTTGCAAAAACCATCAAGTGCTACAAAGAAACTGGCTCACATGAGGACCGCCCCAGGAAAGGAAGACCAAGAGTCACCTCTGCTTCTGAGGATAAGTTTATCCACGTCACCAGCCTCAGAAATCGCAGGTTAACAGCAGCTCAGGTTAGAGACCAAGTCAATGCCACACAGAGTTCTAGCATCAGACACATCTCTTCAACAACTGTTAAGAGGAGACTTTGTGCAGCAGGCCTTCATGGTAAAATAGCTGCTAGGAAACCACTGCTAAGGACAGGCAACAAGCGGAAGAGACTTGTTTGGGCTAAAGAAGACAAGGAATGGACATTAGACCAGTGGAGATCTGTGCAAATTTGAGATCTTTGGTTCCAACCACCGTGTCTTTGTGCGACGCAGAAAAGGTGAACGGATGGACTCTCCATGCCTGGTTCCCACCGTGAAGCATGGAGGAGGAGGTGTGATGGTGTGGGGGTGCTTTGCTGGTGACACTGTTGGGGATGTATTCAAAATTGAAGGCATACTGAACCAGCATGGCTACCACAGCATCTTGCAGCGGCATGCTATTCCATCTGGTTTGCGTTTAGTTGGACCATCATTTATTTTTCAACAGGACAATGACCCCAAACACACCTCCAGGCTGTGTAAGGGCTATTTGACCAAGAAGGAGAGTGATGGGGTGCTACGCCAGATGACCTGGCCTCCACAGTCACCAGACCTGAACCCAATCGAGATGGTTTGGGGTGAGTTGGACCGCAGAGTGAAGGCAAAAGGGCTAACAAGTGCTAAGCATCTCTGGGAACACCTTCAAGATTGTTGGAAGACCATTTCTGGTGACTACCTCTTGAAGCTCATCAAGAGAATGCCAAGAGTGTGCAAAGCAGTCATCAAAGCAAAAGGTGGCTACTTTGAAGAACCTAGAATATAAGACATATTTTCAGTTGTTTCACACTTTTTTGTTAAGTATATAATTCCACATGTGTTAATTCATAGTTTTGATGCCTTCAGTGTGAATGTACAATTTTCATAGTCATGAAAATACAGAAAAATCTTTAAATGAGAAGGTGTGTCCAAACTTTTGGTCTGTACTGTACATGTTTCCCCTTAAACCACTCAAGTGTTGCTTTAGCAGTATGCTTTGGGTCATTGTCTTGTTTGAAGGTGAACCTCCGTCCCAGTCTCAAATCACTGACAGACTGAAACAGGTTTTGCGCAAGAATATCCCTGTACTTTGCACCATTCATCTTCCTCTCAACTCGGACCATTTTCTCTGTCCTTGCTGCTGAAACACTTCCCCACAGTATGATTCTGCTATCATCATGTTTCACTGTGGGAATGGTGTTCTTGGGGTTATGAACTGTGTTGGTTTGGAGCCGGACATAGCGTTTAACTTGGTGGCAAAAAAGTTCTGACCACAGCACCTTCCTCCATACATTTGGAGAGTCTCCCACGTATCTTTTGGCAAATGCAAAATGAACCTTACAATTTTTGCGTGTAAGTAATGGCTTTTTTCTGCCCACTCTTCCCTAAAGGCCTCCTCTATGGAGTGTATGGCTTATTGTGGTCGTATGGACAGATACTCCAGTCTCTGCTTGGGAACTTTGCAACTCCTTCAGGGTTACCTTTGGTCTCTGCCTCTCCGAATAATGCCCTCCTTGCCCGGGCTAAGAGTTTTGGTGGGCGGCCCTCTCTTGGCAGGTTTGTTGTGGTACCATGTACTTTCTATTTGATGATAATGGATTTGATGGTACTCATCAACGATTGGAATATTTTTTTATAACCCAACCCTGACTTGTACTTCTCAACAACTTTGTCCCAACTTGTTTGGAGATCTTCTTGGTCTTCATGGTGTTGTTTGGTTAGTGGTGCCTCTTGCTTAATGGTGGTGCAGCCTCTGTGGCCTTTCACAAAAGATGGCCATCCTTTCACTAAGCATGTGACTTATGATGGTAATTGCTTGTGTGGCGCCCCGAGGGCTCGGTTGCCACAGGGGTATTGCACCTCAACCAGAGGTGTGATATTCCACTCCCAGGTAAGGATGGAGTGTGGACCAGGGCTCAGTTAGCTGCACACACACATACACACCCCATTTCCGGGGGACAGCTCGACGGTGCTCCCAGATGCTGGCACAACTGACCATGTCTCTGGCTGGAGTGGGGAGGTGGGAGAGAACCCAGTGGTGTAGGAGCAGAAAGGGGTCGGTTTCTGGAGCACAGGAAGGAGCTCATTGGGTGCAGGTCACCTGAGCTCAGACACAGAGAAGCAGATAAAAGGTGGGAGCCATCTTAAGGCAGAGCAGAGCAGAGTAGCAGTTCAGTCAGAGCGGACAGGGAGCCGCGGCTCAGCCTGAGCTCAGCTCCACGAGGCAGGCCTAGAGAGAAGGCCAGGGCCAGAGAGGATAAGAGGAGAAGGAGAAGGAAGGAAGGAGAAGAGACAGAGGAGTAGAAAGGCTCCAGAAACAAGAAGGCAGAAGGGACCGTAAGAGAGCAGAACGGACAGCAACTGTTGCAAACCCGCGTTATATTGGGTGAAGGGTCAGGCTGTGGAAGGGTACCGGATTCCCAAGTTGGTGGAGGTAAATCATCCCTCAGCCAAGAACTGGAGGTCATGATCATTTATTGGTGCGACCCCCCGCCAAACCTGCTAGGAAGGCGCCATATAGGATAGCGGGAAGCGGAGGCCAACGCTTACCCGACACGGTCCGCGGTAGCTGGACATAAGTTTGGTCACTGGTGGGGCGCGAGAGGCCAGAGAAAGGACAGAAGGGGGTCCTGTGCCATACTCCTGAATTGCCTCGGGGTTGACCGAGCTCCTCACCTAGTGGACGCAGCACGGCTTGGGCAGTCATTGCTGACAGAAGTGACTTGGATAATAACTGTGAGTAAAAGCCCTGGACTGCACCATTGGACTCAGTGTGATCTTTGCTGCGCCTGCACCATCACCCCCAGCATCCACCTACACTGCCCTGAGGCTACTCTCTTCCCGTGGGGAGTTATCCTATCCCTGTGCTGCACACCAACACCAGCCTCAGCGGTCTGCCTCGCAGCGGTGGTTATCTTTGACCGCAATCCACGGGTGGCGTAGTCGGACATTCAAAACACTGATAAATAGACTGCCACAATTTGGTCTGACCACCCTGAGCCACAGGATCGGGTTGCCACTACTACCCCCATCAGCACCGTACACCAGAAGGCCCGGTTCCGGGTACCCCACGGCCCAGGGTGCGAGTCACTTGCACCAGAAATTTTTGGCGGCTTCATACTAAAAGTGGTGAATACATATGCACATGACAATTTTTAGTTATTTGACTCCATAAATTTAATTTATGCCTATTTTTTCTCACTTCACCAACTTAGACTATTTAGTGCTGATGCATCACACACAAATCAGATTACAAAAATATTTAAACACAGAGGTGTAATGTAACAAATAGGTAAAAAGACAAAGGGGGTGAATACTTTCACAAGCCACTGTATACTATGTTCTTATAGGAAGGAGGTTATTAAATATTGCACATTACTGTACATTAAGTAGATCATTTTTCTCACTGCTTACTGCAAAGCTTTATATATTCCTACTTAATAATGTATTTTATCTTCCAATTAAAAGGCAATTAAGTCATTTAAATTAAATTCCACCTGCTATGTTTTGGTTAATTTTCCATCTGGCCATGACATAAAAAAAATTCTAAATTTTTAGAAAAGATAAAAGTAAATGTTGTTTTTATTTTGTTTTTAGTCTGGACAAAAATGAAGTGTGAATTTCTCCTCGTGAAATTCTGCAACCCAGATTTGCCATGCTTGAGGGAATAAAATAATAAGAGGAACAAACCAGAAAGATTGTGCACTCTCCTCCATGTTCCAGTTAAAACTGTTCACATTAGACGCACCATAAAATCAACTTTAATAGCTATTAAGTACTAATCCCACAGTGTATTACTGACAGAATTAGGGCATGCTTCTAAAATATGTTATTTGTCAAATATCAGCTCAGTTATAGCTATTGATCCAGACAGACGACACTGACAGTTCCAAATTGTGTCAACTATGGACACACTCAGCGGAAAAAAATTATTGTGTTGATTAGATGAAAACCAGAAATATTGCTGAGGTAATGTGGAAATGGCTTAGAGCAATTTTATTCCTGTGACCTTTCTTCCAACCTCTGTGAAGGACAAGAGAAAAGAAATCATGTTTTTTATGAACTTGGATACACTCATTCATATTGAATCTGACGTGGTAACATGTTCTGAAGCGTGAGTACTATAATCTACTACAAATACTGCCCAACTCAGGGGCGGACATAGCACTGGTGCAATGGGGAAGCCACAAAGGGGTCTAAGATGTATGGAGCCCACTTCTACCTCCAAAGCATGTGGAATTGTATATCATGATGGGACTGCAAAGAGACCAGATACTGTTCTTGTACAGGGGCCCTGTAAATGGCAGCCACATATACAGCTGTGTAAAACAATCATAGCCCAAGACTGCATCAAGCTTTGTATGGAAAAGCCCTTTCATTAGAAATTTGAAATAATGCAAGTCAAGGACAGGAAGAGCTTGTAACGGTGTATTGCGTGGTGTGCTCCTTTAAAGGGAATCTGTCAGCGGGTTTTTGCTAATGTACAGCATAATGTAGGCGAAGAGACCCTGAATCCAATGATGTATCATTTCACTATCAGTTTACTGGCTGCAGCCTTTCTGACACAATCAGAGTTTTTAGATTTAGCAACGCAGCCGAGCTGGGAAAGCTAATGTGGCACCCCAGGGGTCTGGTTGCCACAGTAATAGAGATATTACGTCTGAGAGCAGGTGGGAGGTCTCTTGGTCAGGAATCCTATGCATGCCACACCTCCTGCCCAGTCCTGGGAGGGGAAGGACTTCCCCTATATAAAACTGGGGCTGAGGCAGGGTTAGAGAGTAGAGTAGAGTTGAGAAGAAGAGAAGCAGCTATAGGAAAGAGAGATCAGGAGCTCTGGGGAAGTCGTGCTAAAAGGAATCAGGGGCTGGCAGCTGTAGAGCTCGCCCTGATTGAAGAGTTACCACCGGACCCGGAGTCCGAGGCTGTGGGGATTAACCCAGACCCAGCAGCAGAAACCGCCCGGCAGGGGATTTCAGGTCCTCTGGCCAAGAAACCCGAAGGCACGGTCACACGCGTGGGACCAGCACCGCCATCGTGGAGCGGAAGCCACTAGAAGGCCCCGAGTCACCGGCCATACGGGTGAGCACCACACGGTACACTCAGGGACGTGGGCTACCTTTACCCGCCTCTAGCAAGCAAGCCAGAAGAGTACAATTAGTTGGGGAGGCCTACAACTCCACCTGGCCAAGGGGGATCCCATCTGCTCAAGGACTGACCAGGCCCCGACCGCTAGCCAGTACTCCGGGAGGGTCTATCTTTGTCACCAGTAAAGACCCTGAACTACACCGCATCGTCTCTGAGTGGTTCCTGCTACCCCCATCATCCACGTCGGCTGCCCTGAGGCCATACCCCTCCCGTTGGGGGTTATACCATCCAAGCTGCACCATCTTTCCACCGGCCTCAGCGGTCTGCCCTGCAGCGGCAGCTCCATAGCTGCATTCAACGGGTGGCGTAGTCGTCCTACATCTACTGCTAATATATCGCCACTTAGTCTGACTCCCTGGGCATGGACCGGGTCATCGCCACGAGACTACTACTCCTATCCGATCCGGGTAGGCTCCCGCGTGCGCAACGCTGCGTGACTCAGGCCCAGGGGCGCGTCACTAACACCACCCACCCCAGGCTCTCTGTGTACATTGTCTATTGACAGTGAGCTGTTTATAACAGAAGGGGGCGGAGTAGGACTAGCATGCACATTCTGCTGATGTCCAGAATGATAATCACTAGGTGATAAAACATTCAGTGTAAGTAAACAACAGCCCACAATCTGACATGAGACACATCATTGAAATCTGTGTTTTAACCCCTACCTCATGCTGACAGATTACCTTTAAATAGTATAATTACACTGGACTCATTCGACAGAGTGGTTTCCCTACTCACAGATAGCGAAAATAATGCAAACACCAGCATCAGTTCAAGTGGATTTTACTCAATGTGAAGCAACAACCTTGATGGTTACAACATCTCTTTATTAGGTAATAGGCTTGAACAGATGTAGATAACTGGTATACAGCAATGAGCTAACACTGCCGACACATCTTGTACTTATTCTCTAAGATGTAAGTCTGGATGAGCAGCACACACACAAGGAATGGTTCAGCACAGTGGGTCTTCATGGATGAGACAAGGATTGGGAAGGACCAGGTCTGCAGATCATACAGAATGGCAGATGAATAATTGAAGCAGATAGCACAAATGAAGTAGAGTCAGGTGTGCAATACATATGGGAACAATATCTATTTAGGAAATTGATATCTTCCAGTAGTGATGCAATTAATCTCAGGAATGTAATCTGTTATCTTCCAGCAGAACATTGATTAATCATACCTATAACAGAGAAATCACAGGTATAACAGATGATTAATAGCAGCAATCTAGGCAAACTGGGACTTGTAACAAGTAAATGGTTAACCTCAGGCTAGCAGTGTAGTAAAACTGGAGAGTAATTTGAAGAGATGTTAATTTGATTGCAGAGGCCATGTGTAAATAGCACCAACAGTTGTGAGAAGTTGGTAACTTGCTTGCTGAGAGGTAGATGTACAAAGTGACACAACACCAGGCTGCATGTTGCTTGTTCTGCAATGAGCATTCTGCATGGCCTAAACATGCTGACATGGCCTGCAGCATCTCCGAACTTGTCTCCCATCAAGCACATCAGGCATGTTAATAGTCGACAATTGCAAAGTGAGCAGTCAGCAGCAGATCTTGATGATTTTTCCAAGTGCATTTGTAAGGTGCTTGAGTGAGGTAGTCATGGGCAAGCTGCTGCTTCTGCATGCTCTGACACCTTACAGGAAAATCATGTCCTGATCCTGGTGTGCTGCTGTATGTGGGGTGCATCACACTTACTTGTGGACCATGGGCATCCACCTTCTGCAAGCTTTCATCTTTCATAACTTTGGAAGCACACAATCCAAGGGACACTGAATATGCTAGTCAAGTCAAACTTTTACTTTGGAGTTTACGGTCATTGCAATGGAGCATGTAGGATAGGGCACAACAGGGTATAGTCTTTCCCACAGGTACTGGACATAACTTCAGCCCTAGTTCTCGGACTGGCTAGAGCATCCCTCTTGCTAACTGTTTTAGCACTAGGAATTCTTCTTCATCACTAGCAGTGCACCCGGATTCCATTACCTCCTGGCCCTGGGGTCCATCTCAAGGTCCCTAGGTTGACAGACAGCTTCACACAGAAGGGTTCTATGGCAATCCACTGCCCCGAGTAATAGGCTCATGTTGACCCTAGCAGTTCACTGCTCATGACCACTGCTATCACTTTTCCTTACTTTCTCTAACTGAACTGACACTTTCTGAACTTGGTACTAATTCTCAGCTCCCCTCCCCAATGTGGACTGGCCTTAACTCTCACACTGTCTCTGTGCCTGCTGTGTTGTTGGGCAGACTTCACCTTTCACATACATTCTAGACAGTGACATCTTGTGACCATTAGTTAGTACTGCAGCCCACAGGGAAATTAACACTTGTTATCACAAAGAAACATATCAGGAACAATACATTATTCACATCCTACATTTTCTATACCACAGTAGCATTGATGTCTTCAGGGGGGAATATGGCACCAGGTCCATCTCCTTACACATTCAGCGAAGCAAAACATTTCTCTGACAACCATTAATTACCTACAGTTGAAACCAGAAGTTTACATACACTATATAAAAATACATATATGCATGTTTTTCTCAATATCTGACATGAAATCCGAATAAACATTTCCCCTTTTAGGTCAATTAGGATTACAATAATTTTTAATATTTGCCAAATGCCAGAATAATGAGCGAGAGAATGTTTTAAGGCATTTTTATTACTTACTGCAAAGTCAGAAGTTTACATACATTTCATTAGTATTTGGTACCATTGCTCTTGAACTGAATGACTTGGGTCAAACGTTTGGGATATCCTGCCACAAGCTTCTCACAATAGTTGGTTGGAATTTGGGCTCATTCCTCTTGACAAAACTAGTGTAACTGATCCAGGTTTGTAGGTCACCTTGCTCACACCTGCCTTTTCAGCTTTGCTCATAAATTTTCAATAGGATTGAGATCAGGGCTTTGTGATGGCCACTCCAAAACATTGACTTTGTTATCCTTAAGCCACTTTGTTACCATTTTGGCAGCATGCTTCGGGTCATTGTCCATTTGGAAGACCCATTTCCGCCCAAGCTTTATCTTCCTGGTTGATGTCTTGATATGTTGCTTCAGTATTGCCACATAATCTTCTTTTCTCATGATGCCATCTATTTTGTGAAGTGCACCAGTCCCTCCTGTAGCAAAAGAACCCCACAACATGATGCTGCCACCCCCGTGTTTCACAGTTGGGATGGTGTTCTTAGGCTTCCAAGCTTTTCCCTCCAAACGTAATGATGGACATTATGCCCAAAAAGTTCAAATTTAGTTTCATCAGACCACAGGACGTGTCTTCAAAAATTAAGGTCTTTGTTCCTGTGTGCATTTGCAAACATTAATCTGCCTTTTTATGTTTCTTTTGGAGTAATGGCTTCTTCCTGGCAGAGTGGTCATTCAGCCCATGTTGATACAGTACAGTACTCATTTCACTGTGAATATTGACACAATCTTACCAACTTACGCCATCTTCTTCACAAGGTCTTCTGCTTTTGTCCTTGGGTTGATAGGCACATGTCGGACCAAAGCACATTCATCTCTGTGACACAGAACCCGTCTTCTTCCTGAGTGATATGATGGCTGGACATTCCCATCTTGTTTGTACTTGCGTATAATTGTTTGTACAGATGAACGAGGCATCTTCAGGAATTTTTAAATTGTACCCAAGGATGAGCCAGACTTGTGGAAATCCAAAATTCTCTTCCTGATATCTTGGCTGATTTCTTTAGACTTTCCCATGATACTACACAATGAAGCAGTGTGTTTCAAGTGTGTATTAAAATACATCCACAGGTGTGCCTCTAATTAACTCAGATGTTGCCAAAAAATCTATCAGAAGCGCCAAACACATGGCATCATCATATGGGCATTCCAGAATTGTTTAAAGGCATAGTAATCTTAGTGTATGTAAACTTTTGACTTTGCAGTAAGTAATAAAAATGCCTTAAAACATTCTCTCTCTGTCATTATTCTGGCAATTGGCAAATATTAAAAATTATGGTAATCCTAATTGACCTAAAACGGGAAAAGTTTATTCTGATTTCATGTCAGATACTGAGAAAAACATGCATATGTGTCTTTTTATATAGTGTATGGAAACTTCTGGTTTCACCTGTAATTGATAGCAGCCAAGGTATGTAAGAAGTGCTTATATTTCTGCCCCTGGTGCTCATACTCGATACTGAATAAATCGAGATATTTAAAACATTTTGTTTTCATTTTTTGAATATTATGATTTCCACAATTCACAGACTTTTCTTTCTTGGTGTTGCATTTTCAATGTTGAAAACTGTATTTATGACAGTGTATGAATGACATTTTGAATGCAGAAGCATTTTCTATGAAAAATTGGCTTTTATGGACACAAAAAAGCGTAATATATTGCTAATTCTCAACAGAAAAGTTCTACAAAAAACTTGCCCTCGGCGGAGAGAAGTACGCCTGCGCAGGAGCGCAGTAAGGAGGACACTGTGGGGTGATGTAGGATGACGCGTCATCCACATGAAGCAAGAAGGAGGATGGCGATAACAAGAAGAGAGGAAGCACCAGACCAAGACAAGCGATGCTCATCGGAACGGACCGCGGCATAGGTGAGTATAATAAAAGCTACTTTTTATTTTATGGAGAGCAGATTGGGGACATAAGGACAGCAATCTAGAATGCTGTAACAGAAGTCCTACAGGAGCTGGCCCTGCTTTAAATGGGAAAACCTGGTGATAGGTTCCCTTTAAATAACCTTGTTTGTCCTTTTTTGCAACCACTTCAATTTCAGGTATGCAACCTGTTGAGTTTTCTTGCAAGCAACAAAAAACTGATCGTTTCCCAATCTCCTATCAAAGAAACCTGAACAATGGACAACACTAAGATGCAACTAAGAAGGCATCTGAGTTCTTTCCAAGGTTTGCAAGGCGGTATAGACTTGGTAAGATTGATCCAAGGCTTAGATAAAAAATGATAAATATAAATCCGTCAGCTCTCTGTTGTTTGGTGTTTGTGGCAAAGAAAATCGTCAGCAAAGTGAAAGACAAGATAAAGTATGTTAAACGCCAATGCTCTTATATATGCCGGATGGATAAGTAATAAAAGCCGCAGTGAACATTAACAATATTAGGATCAAGGATGAACATGGTTCCATTTTTTTGTTTTGTAGATCACATGGTTGACAAGAAAATACAGGCATTTGAACAGCCATATAGATTATAATGGGTACATAATGGGTACATGTTATATCCATTAAAAATAAGGATAGAAGTCATACATGAAAAATGGATGTCTGAATGACCCATTGTACTGCCCCCATTACGCTTGAACATTGGTAAATAAGTCATACTTTTAGCTTCGGTATGAGAACTCCTCATAGGACTTATTATTTCCCTAAGGCTGAGTTCACACGATGCGTTTTTCGTGCGTTTCCGTGGCGTTTTTGCAGTTGCGTAAACGCCGCGGAAAAGCATGAAAAACGCATGGTAGAAGGGCAGCAATGTTCCCCAATTGAAATCCGCATGTACTGTGCCCATGATGCGGATTTTTCCGCAGCGTAAACGCTGCGGTCAAAAATCCGCAGCATGTCAATTAATTTTGCGGAAACGCTGCTCTTTTGCCGCCATTGACTTGCATTAGACCGCATGGAATCCGCATCACTGTATATGTTGATGCGCTTTTCATGCGGTCTAATGTGCGGATGGTACCCGGGTGTGGATGAGAGGACTCTCATCCAGACCCAGGTACCATTAAAAAAAAAAGAATAAAATAAAAAATACATATATTCTCACCTTCTGACGGCCCGCGCAGCGTCCTCCAGGCTTCCTGGGCACTTCGCGGTTGAATGAAGGACCTTCGCTGACGTCAGAGTCATGTGACGGGTCACGTGACGCTGACGTCGGAAGGTCCTACAGTCTTCACTGCCGGCAGCCGGGACCGATGAAGCAGGACACCGGGGGCCATCAGAGGGTAACGTATAGATTTATTTTTTATTTTTTGACATCACACACTATATAAATCCATGCCGGTTGCTGGTTGCCGTTTGCATGGATTTATATAGTGTGAAGTTGACAAGCACTTTCCAAGTGATGCTAAAATCGCTTGGGAAGCGCTTGTCAACCCGCATGCGGAAATGAAAGTGAAGACCGCTTCATTTCCGCATGTCCCTGGCAGGAAACCGCATGTACAATCCGCATGTACAATCCGCATGCGTTTTTTCCTGCCAGAGAGATGCAGAAACGCTCAGGAAAAAATCCTGAGCATTTCTGCATCGTGTGCACATACCCTAATTCTTAACAAGTCTCAAAAGCGTTTGAAGCAAAATATGTTTCTCTTCAGTTATAGCAGAATCAAAGCCAAGTTACATAAGAATGCACAATGAATACAAACAATGCAACAGATTAGCAAATTCTGTAAATGCCGTATGTGGAGGTTGTGAAAGTTATTATTAACATTCATAGAAAGTGTGATAAAGAGCTATGATGCACAGATAATCAAAGCCACGTGTTAGTTCTGATGACAACCTATGACAAGTTTTATCCAATAATTGAATAATTAGAATAAAAACAATGGAGCAGTAAATATCTCACAAGCATTACTATCCAATTTTACTCATTTACAAAATGACAATGTTTTTATAGAGAATTGTTTCCTTTTATTCCCTCTTCATTCCTGCTGTTCAGGTTTATATTGGCTTTTTATGCAGAAAATCAAACCTAAATATATCTGTAGAGCAAAAAGAAAAACAAAATCGATCATCTGAAGAGCCCTAAATCTTATTATAATAGCATTCCCAGTGTGGTATTTCACAGCTTCAAGAATCAATCAGCTAGCCGCATGCTGAAATACAAATGTTTATTTTTATCAAAAAGAAAATCCAGGTGTCTAGAATTCTATTCCCAGATGGTCGTTTTCCCAGCCATATTTTTATTCTCTGACTGAGGTTTAAAATAGATTATGGCCTTTTGACCATCTGTTTTTTGAAAGCATTAAGTGAAGCTCTACTTTTATGGCGCTTCGGCAGATTAAATTGTACGTAGCTCTAGTATTTTGGGAAGAATATGGAAATCTCATATGGAACCATAAATACAGTACATTATAGAATGTATGTCATACATGTAATAATAATTTGAGTCTTTGAGCAATATGAAAATTTATCATTTACTAAAGAAGCACTCCCAACAAAGTTTTTATCCTCTTAAAGGGGTTTTCCAGTCCAAATCGATTAGTCTGCAGTCACTTTGTGTGCACGCACGGTGCATGCGCTGGGAGGATTCCTAAGTCTGCAGTCACACAGAGTGACTGCAGACTGATCGATTTGGACCAGACAACCCCTTTAATACATTGCAATCGTCATATTACAAAGCACTGTGTACTTACAATTGCTCATTTTGCATTTCTACCCAGTTGATTCTTCTCTTTTCCGTTAGGTCGGTGACATCACATGATTAAAAGCAGACAGGGTCTCACTTCATACCTGTCACTCCAGCACTTGTCTTCTTTCCTTAGTGCAAATGAATAAATATTAAATGATGCTTGCAGCATTTATGCTTTCATTTACATTACCATCCTTGTCATCCATTGTTTTTAGGGGTTTCCTTTACATCACATATGGACTATGTCTTTGATGAGGCAATCTCATTAATATTTAAAAAGCACTACCATAAAAATTAGTATCCTCTTAATATATTGCAGTCATCATATATCACTATGTACTTACAATTGCTCATTTTGCCTTCCTACTCAGTTGATTCTTCTCTTTTTTCTGCTCTATGTGGAAACAGGAAGTCTCTTGTCCCTGCATGAGTCATCCCCCCTCTTCAGCTCCTCACCCAACTGCTCCCCCCACCAGGGAGTTTTGCAGTGACTCATGACTCATGCAGGGAAAAGAGACTTTCTGTTTCCACATAGAGCTTAGAAAGATTCAGCTAGTCTGTTTTTAACCATATAATGTCATTGACCTAATGGAATACAGAAGAATTAACTGGGTAGTAAGCAAAATGAGCAATTGTAAGTACACAGTGCTATATAATATAATGATTGTAATATAATAAAAGGATAAAAGCTTTAATGAGAGTGCTTCTTTAACCCCCATCAAACACCTGCTTTTGTAGAGGGAAGAGCCAACTGACTAAACAAGGTGACTATTCTTCTGAATGACTGTCTCTGTGTGAGTGAGAACTTTCAATTGTTAGGGGTTCCCTGCTCTGGTACATAGAGATATATAGACAAGAGTTGTAGTTAAGTTCTAGGTACAAAGCACCAATATATTTTTTTCTTATTAAAAAAAAGTAAATAAAAATGTGCAGTATCTCAACTTTGAATTCTCAATGTCAATGCCATTCACAAATCCCAGTTTTATCACATAATATCCATTTGCTGTCATTTATAGCCACTGGTTCATCAGTCTTACTGCTAACTCAATAAATCATTGTGAAATGCTAATGGAGGGAGAACATCCTTTATTTCAAAAATATGTCACAAATTAGATAAATAGATGGATAGATAACCAGATATATAACTAGATAGATAACTAGATAGGTAACATTTGTGTTTATATCTAAAATTATGTGAAATAAAATACATACATCTTAAATATTCTCTAGAACAATTAGTAATATAAGCAACGGGTGAGAAAAAACATGAAGAGGCTTAATTGTTATAGTCTTTAGTCAATATGTAAACCGAACATAAAACCACCAGTAACATAACACTTATTCTGCCCATTAGATTTAATTGAAGATTACTCCATCATGACAGATGGATATCAATATTTCAATCAACAGATGCAGAGAATTGACTTAATCAGTCTTTTCTATCCTGCATCCTAATAGACTCCTTAGTTGTACTTAACCAACAGGGAACATGGAATTGAATAATTATTGTTATTCATTCAAAACCTTATTGACTACTCTAGTTTACTTAGAACAACTCATACAGGAGCTGTGCATTTCATTCAATACAGATGTAACTGACAATTAGGGCTACGGGACATGGGGGTCCACTATTCAAGACCCTACTCTGTTACACTGAGTGAGAAGCAACTATACAGTGTCCATTTTAGGACATGATCAGATATCAAAGTCAAACATCAGAATAATGTCAGTTTGAGGCTAATTACCCTTTCTGAGAACTGACTTTGATATGTGCCTTTGATAAGTGACTTTGACATCTGGCTTTAATGTATGACTTTGACATCTGACTTTGATATGTGACTTTGATAAGTGACTTTGACATCAGACTTTGATATGTGACTTTGATAAGTGACTTTGACATCTGACTTTTGTAAGTGATTTTGATAAGTGACTTTGACTTCTAAGTTTGATAAGTGGCTTTGATAAGTGACTTTGACATGTGACTTTTACAACTGATAATAATAATAAAAAAAAAACTTCACTGTACGCTGCTGGGACTTGAACCCAAAACTCTATGTCTGAAAGCCAGTACACTTACCATTGAGCTATACACTCAGTTGAAGAAATGCAGCCATTCTATTTGGTTATGTGATTTTCAGTGCAAACCTTTCTGAAACTCATTGGGACTTTCACACAGACCTCCTGCAAGCCAAATTTAAATGATGTGTGACTTTAATATGTGACTCTGATATCTGACTTTCTTCAAACATCAGAATTAGAAACACAATAACATTTAGACACCCTGAGTGTTTTCATAGTTGATCTCATCAGCCAAGAAAAACTGCTAGCTGCTATCACTTAACCCTATGACTGAATGGTAAAGCTTCAGACTCATAGCATGGAGCTTCTGGGTTCAAATGTCAGGTGCAGCAGCATCTGAGACTGCTGGATCAGCTGCTGAGGTGTCATTGGCAGCATCTGGGAGGGGAGGGTGAAAGTGCACCCCCCCCCCAGAGAAGACTCTGAAGAAACACCTAGTTGAACTACAAGCAGAGATTTCACATACTATGTTCCAAAACCAACAAATGCTAATATTTCTAAAATGGAGCAACGCAGCGCAAAATGAAAAAGAGTGACAGAATTTGGGGAGCTCAGAGATTTTTTTAAAAGGTCTTTAACTTTAATTGTTTTGAGCAAGTGACAGATCATCTTTAATTTCTCTGGAAATGTCATTGGGCCTTTAAAGATAGTATGGTGCTTGAAAGGCTTAGCCACACTTAGATAGTATTTTATGTAAGAACAGTAAGGTAGGAGAGTTAATTAATATATGCCATTATGGTGGCCTATTATTGAATGCCTGCTTCTTATAGATTCTACTACTCTAGTATATTTATGGTTAGTAAAATGTGACTAAGATCTGGGCATGGAGGAGCTGGACTAAGTAGCCTCATTGTCTTTGTGAATGCTTGGTAAATATACAAGGACAATACACCGTTGTCAACTGACCTGCTGACAAATACCTTATATGAACACTAAACCTAGGAATGAAGCTTTAATTACATGAGAAATATAGTCATCCTCATTGTTAGTGTGCAGCATTTTCAGGATGATCCTAAAGCAGTCAGTTTTGTAGAAACCAGAAAAAGCTTTTGGAGCCCAGGACACAGATCATTCAAGCTCTACCTCTGCTGCTGTATACTGTATGTATTACATATAAAAGGCTGAGTTTCAGTGAGGTCACGAGTGCCGTTCTCATGAGTGCCAGCCAATTCCTGTGTAAGGAGCACGGTATAAAGCAAGTACAAAAGATAAATAAAAGGATCTCAATAATAGCCTGAAAATCAAAGTCAAGGAAATACATGGAAGATTGAAGAGGTTTTCAAGTAACTCTGGATCTACAGTTTGGCAGAAAATCTATTCTGATGTTGAAGTTGAAATGGAGAGGGTGGCCTGACCTACGTCTCTATGCCCTGCAGGGAATCCCAAGCGAAATGCCTGCAACAAATGGTGCATAGTGCTATAAATGCTAGGCGACTGCATTACAGTACAATTAGAAGAGCTGGGTCTTGTAACGTGCCCTGCACCTGTATATCCGTTACATGACCTGGACATATTCTCTGGAATGAACTATGAAGCTTATTGAACTATTGAACGATAGCATACAGACATCTTGAAAACTCAAGAATTGCTACAGAAAGTTTATTAGAAATTTGTAGATATCACTGTCAGATGTCCTCTGCTGTAATCCATGTCACCTCTCAAGCAGAGGAGCCGGGGAGAATGAGCCGCTATAGCGAGTGGCCCCTGCACTGAGCGGAGCTCAGAAGCGGTGTCCTGTCACTCAGTTAGCTCCACTCAGTGCAGGGGCCGCTCGCTGTAGCAGTTCATTCTCCCCGGCGCCTCCGCTTGAGAGGTCACATGGATTACAGCGGGGGACATCTTCGGACAGGTGAGTATAAATAATTTTATTATTTTATTCTTATTTTTACACATGAACACTGCGGGAGCAGAATACTACTCCCAACATTGTCCCTTGCTCGCGCTGATCACAGCGCAAGCAGGGGGTAATGATGAGGGCAGCGTTCAGCACCCAGAGCTTGGGAACAGCACTAACTGTACACAGATTCCCAGGTGCCGGTATGTGTCATCTGTGTGTGTTCAGCGTGGGACATTTTGCGGACCGTGCTGCGGGTAAAAAACGGACATGTCAATGTGTTTTGCCCACGGACACATGGTTCATGGAAACACACTGACATGTGCGCAGACCCATTCATTTGAATGGGTTAATGTGTGTCAGTGTCTCTAGTACGTGTGGAAACTGTCGCACCAGACACACTGACGTGTGAAAGAGCCCTAACTCATACATGCCCTCCGGTCCCGGCTCTGAAACCGGCGAATCCCCGCACCGTACAGTGCGTGTGCTGGGAGGATTCATAAGTCTGCAGTCACACAGAGTGACTAGAGACTTATCGATTTGGACAGGACAACCCCTTTAACAGCTCTGCTTCAAAACAGAGTCAGTGCCTTTTATGACATTTGGTCACTGTGGGACTACTATAAGGCAGAACATGACCTATAAATAGTAGACAACCTACTGATCCATACAATTTTATGCCAGTTATGAGTATTGTTCTTAACAATGTTAAAGTCTATGATTATAGGATATTTCCCTTTATTACGTCCCCCCTCATTTGTGTCTTATCTTGATTTATTATTTCACTAATTGTTTTTTTTTTTTGACTATAAACACACAGTTAAACAAAAAGATTTGCAGGACCCTGGTCCATTGGCCACACAGGTAGCCCGTGGATGCCAGACCAGAGCATTGCTAACCTCCTGCTCCTGCAGCATCTGAAGCATTCTCTTCTGATTAGTGTCATGCAAGTGTGGCACCCCAGGGATCTGGTTTCCACAGTAACAGCAATGTTATATCTGAGAGCAGGTGGGAGGTCTCTTGGTCAGGAATCCTATGCATGCCACACCTCCTGCACAGTCCTGGGAGGGGAAGAACTTCCCCTATATAAAACTGGGGCTGAGGCAGGGTTAGTGAGTAGAGACGAAGTAGAGACAGAGAAAAGAAGCAAATATAGGAACAGAACATCAGGAGCTCTGTGGGAGCAGTGTTACAAGGAGTCAGGGGCTGGCAGCTGCAGAGCTCGCCCTGACTGAGAAGATTTCTTACCGGACCCGGAGTCCGAGGCTGTGGGGACTAACTCCTACCCAGCAGCAGAATCCGTCAGGCAGGGGATTCCAGGTCCTCTGGCCAAGAAACCCGAAGGCACGGTCACACGCATGGGACCAGCACCGCCGTCGTGGAGCGGAAGCTACTAGAAGGCCCCGAGTCACCGGCCATACGGGTGAGCACCACACGGTACACTGAGGGACGTGGGCTACTTATACCCGCCTCTAGCAAGGTAGCCAGAAGAGTACAGTTAGTTTGGGAGGCCTACAACTCCGCCTGGCCAGGGGAGATCCTATCTGCTCAAGGACTGACCAGGCCCCAATCGCTAGCCAGTACTCCGGGAGGGTCTATCTTTGTCACCAGTAAAGACCCTGAACTACACCGTACCGTCTCCGAGTGGTTCCTGCTACCCCCATCATCCACGTCGGCTGCCCTGAGGCCATACCCCTCCCGTTGGGGGTTATACTATCACGCTGCACAATCCTACCACCGGCCTCAGCGGTCTGCCCTGCAGCAGCAGCTCCTTAGCTGTACTCAACGGGTGGCGTAGTCGTCCAACATCTACCGCTGATACATCGCCGCTCAGTTTGACTCCCTGGGCACGGACCGGGTCACCGCCACGAGACTACAACCCTCAACAGATCCGGCTCCGGGTAAGCCGCGTGCGCAACGCAGCGCGACACAGGCCCAGGGGCGCGTCACAAGCATCGCGCCGTAAGGATGATATCACATCAGGCCTAGTAATTAGAAGAGGTGCTGGGGATGCTGCGGATAGCACCAGGTTCATAGTGCGCTGACTACTGACGTGGCCTGCTTGACCACTGTGCTCTAGTAAATAGTGGGACTTTTCTTTATACAAGAATAACATGTACTTGCTTGCACTGGAATATGTACATGAACTTATCAATATAAAATATACCCCTGTATATTAAATATCACATTCCAATGGTTATTTACAACATTTTTAATACATTATACCCCTAAGATCAAGATTTGCCAGACCTCCATTGACTAGGGAATATTTCATAGAAGATCACTGGTACATTCATATATTTGACATGGGGTTATCAGCTCTTTCTGCCTAGGAAAAAAGCCTGCTGGATGGGTATAGCAGAGCCATATGTGATGCCCTTTATTCCTATCTACTGTGTGTGCACTATTGTTAGGCAATTTGTATTTTTGATAATTAATTTTATTATTGCACAACTACAATGCTGTCGGTCAATCCAAAGGTTAATAAACCTGAAACTTGAATATTTAATAAAGTAAAAGTGAGGTTTCGTGTTTCTTAGCAGAATATCTATGTGTGAAAAATGATTTGGCAACTATAAGGGGGCAGAAGAAATAAAAGCATTATATACACAGCATAGCATCCACAGTTTAGTTATGTTGTGTACAAGTGAAAAGAAATAAATCACTGAGGAGAGTCTCGGAAAAGTTACATACAAACATTTTTAAAATTTATATCTTTTGTCCTTGTGCTTTAAGAGCTTGAGCTTCCTTACATAAGACCTGATGGTGTAAAGGGAACCTGTCAGTCAATCAATGCAGCCAAACCATGGACATCATGAATCAGAGCCGAGCTGCACAATTGCAGGAAGGTACTGTATGTTTTTCTCTGACATGCTCCAGTGTTTCAGAGAAAGCATAGTTTGTAGTGCCGAACGGAGACTAAAGGGAGAGATGAGAGCAATCCAGCACTGCCACCAGCCGGCTTCTCCCTACACATGTGTGTACGTAGAATGAGACCTGTCAATCAACGAGAGTGATGCAAGGAGAAGATTGCTGGGGGCAGCGCTGGACTAGTCTCATCTGTCCCTATCGACTGACAAGTTCACCTTTAAGGTAAAGGCAAAGCAAGGCACTTAAAATTTCTATGCATAAAAATAAGTTGTTCCCAGTAATTACCACAGTACACCCAACAGGTACATATAAATGTACTCACAGAATAAACAGCAATGGCCTCCAATGCATCACAAGTGATATCTTGGATTGTTGTCAACCCAGCCATGGCACCGCTGTGCAGTTTGCTGCCCAGACTCCTCATATTTACACTATATACCTTTCATGACATCCACAAATTGTCATACAGCTGCCACAATGTCGTTTATGCCAGTCACAATGCCCTAATGACAGCCACATTTCCTTTTTGGAAACCACCAAGTCCCATGAAACCTACAAAGCCTCCATAACAGTGACAATCCCCCTATGACAAGTGTAATCCAGTAAATTAACTGTGTTCCAATGTTGTTGCCCAATGACAGCCATAATGCTCAATTTACAGTCACAAATTCCTCTGAATATAAATAATATTGCTGTAACATGATCAGTTATTACAATTATACATGGGATAGGTGACTACACTCAGGGGCAGACAATTAATAACAACCAAACTGACTCATATGTGATTACGTCTCTGATTTCCCTACCTTATCCATTTGGCTTATACCTGGTTTGACGCCTCTATGTACTTTACTGCTCAGGCTGCTCACTTTTACAACAGATACCTCCCGTTACAGACACAGATTTCTTAGTGTTAGCTAGGAGGGATAGCTAACACTAGAGAAGACAGAGAAAGGATTCAGAAGGATCTAGATAAGCTTGAACAATTGACAGTGACTATTAGAATGGTATTGAATGTAGAAGATTCTACATCTGGGCAAGAAAAAAGAAAATTACATCTACAAAATGGAAGGAATAGAACTAAGCAACAGCACATGTGAAAAAGACTTGGGTATACCAATAGATCACAGACTGCATATGAGTCAACAGTGTGATGCAGCAGCAAAAAAGGCAAACTCAATTCTGGAATGTATTAACAGAAGCATAGAGTCTAGATCACGTGAAGTAATTATCACCCCCTGACTCCTCCTTGGTCAGATCTCTTCTGGAATACTGTGTCCAGTTCTGGGCACCACATTTTAAAAAAGACATTGAAAAACTGGAGCAAGTTCAGAGAGGAGCTACCAGGATGGTGAGTGGACTGCAAAGTATGTCCTACAAGGAACGGTTAAAGGATCTGGGAATGTTTAGCTTGCAAAAAAGAAGGCTACGAGGAGACTTAATAGATATCTACAAATATCTGAAGGGATGTCACAGTATAGAGGGATCACCCTTAATCTCATACGCACATGGAAACACGAGAAGCAATGGAATGAAACTGAAAGGGAGAAGATACAGATTAGATATTAGAAAAAAAACTTTTTGACAGTGAAGGTGATCAATGAGTGGAACAGGCTGCCACGAGAGGTAGCGAGTTCTCCTTCAATGGAAGTCTTCAAACAGAGGCTGGACAGACATCTGTGTGAGATGGTTTAGATGCATTGAGCAGGGGGTTGGACACATTGACCCTTGAGGTCCCTTCCAACTCTAACATTCTATGATTCTATGATTGTACTATAGCTGACCCTATGCCAAGCAGAATGTCCCCACAACATTCACAATTCCCTATGACAGCCGTAATGGCTCTTTGGCAACACTCTTAACTAATTGGTCTTCCTCTCTTCTAACCAAACTTTCTCCTCTCTAAACCGTCCTGAACGTAGCAGCCAGGGTCATTGTTCTGTCCAACCGCTTTAATGCCTCCACCTAGTGCCAGTCATAACAATGGTTGCCCATCCGCTACAGAATACAATACAAACTTATTTCTCCATAAAGCTCTTCACAGTTCTGCAACACCCTATATGTCATCCCTCATCACTGTCTATCAGCCTACTTGTGCCCTCCATTCTGTAGCTGATCTAAGACTAACATCCTCTATAAACTGAACCTCACACCTCCTTCTCCAAGACTTCTCTCGTGCTGCCCCAGTGTTCTAGAATGCACTACCCCAAACGATCCGACTAATATCTTGCCCCCAAGTTTTTAAGCGTGCTTTAAAAATACATCTCTTTAGACAAGCCTGTCAAGTCAACTCACTAACCCAATTCTCCCCTGTTCCCTCCTTTTAAATGCTAATGATAATCTGCTGCCTCCTATTCATCTGTCTCCACATCCTCCAAGCACCCAATAGCACATGATAACTGCACTTAGACAAATACTGGCATGCTTTTTATGAAAACCCTTATTTATTATAATGATGGCTGGACGCTGGACTGTAAATAGCAAGCACGATTTACCTATTGTGTCCCTCCATTTCCTTATAGATAGTAAGCTTGCGAGAAGGGCACTCACTCATCTTGTAACTGTTGAACTTTGTGTTACTTTGTATTATATTTATTGTCTGTACCTGTCCCCGCTTAATTGTAAAGTGCTGCGAAACATGTTGGCGCTAAATAAATATTATTATTGTTATTATTACTACTATGTCCCTTATGCCAGGCATAATGTCCCCATGACAGCCACAATGTCTCTTATGCTAACAAAAATGCCCAAATGACAGCCATAATTTCCTTTATGCCAGACACATTGCACAATGGAATGCCAGCTAAAACGCCCCAATTATAGCCTCTATACCCCAACAACAGTCACAATGTCCCCAAGACAGTTATAATGGCTCCATGACAACCACAATGTCCACTATACCAGTCACAATGTCTCCATAATAGTCTCATTGCCCCCACAATAGTCACAATGCCATGTAACAGCCAGTGGCTCCATGACATCCGCATTGTCCTTTACACCAGCCAATAATGCTCTTCTGAAAGCCCCAATGCCGCTAATAACATTATTGGTCATTAGTGCCCACACTTATTGAAGCCACTGCATAGAAATTAGTCAGGTTTATACTTTGCCAATTTTTAAATCAATTTGTGATTTTATTAATCTAGGCGAATGATCTCCAAATGTTTCCCCCAACTGCGAATTGGTGGATCAGGCTAATCAGGTAGGTGGATCTGTAGATGTGATCTATTATAATGCTTTACTTTGTGGTTATAAAAGCTGAGTTTGACTCTGTATTTAGGATTATTCAAATCTAACATTCCTAACACCTTTCCCTACCTAGATATTAAATTACTGATGCATGTGAAGATACAATGAGCTTTCACTGTATGACAGAACCTAGTACACAGTATGGAAATCCTTGAAGAATTGTTTATGCATCCTTAGTGGTGTAAAGACCATGCCGTTCACCAAATTCCTTTCAATCAGATCTGAGCAGATTAATTTATGATAATCAATTAAATGAGTTTGATTCCAGATTATGTGAAATGCAAGAATAGCTATAGACGTCAAGCAACAACCGAAAAATTCCATTCTGAAGGCAGCAGTGCCATCTTTTGGTTTCTGTGTGTAGACGCACTCAGAAAATAACAGAATTATATATTTTTTCCTTAGTAATGGGCACTTCTAGATCTTTTGTGATGGAAATTATTGGCTTGAGAGTTGCAAAGATTAAAAAAGGATGAGAGTTATTATGCAGCTCAATATATCATCATAGAATTGCACATGTAGAGAAAATGTAACACTTGAAACATGAATCACATTTGAGGGTAGAAAATAATATATTCCTTTTCCTAGTAGAAAAAATTACAAAGGCTCAAACGTACTATATACGTGTCAAAGCTTTTTTTTTTTTTTTTTTTGCAGAAAGCGAATATCTCATTTATTGCAAAGGTCGAGATCCAAGAAAATGCTACTTGAAAATTATCCCATTACATTTCCTAGTGAATTATTACACTGTGTTTCATGAAATTATTCATTTTTTTGCCCTCTGTATTTAAGTTTTGGTATTGGCCGGTAGCTGGTCTTCTCATTAAATCTGCCTTTACAGAGAGATTTATAATGGAATAGGGAAATAGAAGAAACTAACGTGCGCACATAGTAAGCCTAAGCCTTGCGGTAAACACGAATATTTGAAGAATTAATAGGAAGGAAAACAAAACCAAGAAATGCAAGATGACTCAGGTAAAGTCACAACCAGTATGGGCATAGTACCTTCTCCAATGTTTTACTTATACTACATGTCCTTACTTAGGGTGTGTTGGGTTAGTGTTTCTTCATTTTTTTAAACCAGGGGACAAAAAGTTCCAATCAAACAAATACCTTCAAGAAAGTGTTTATGGTAAATATTTTATTCTTTACTTTGATTATCATTTAGACAATTTATATATCTATATATCTTTGATAATTGTGTGTTTTTGTATTAGCTTTATAAGTGTTATTCATAAAAGCAGTAACACAGGATATTGCCTCTGATATAGAGGTAGTTGTCTTTGTGTTACATTTTCTTTGTTACAC
The DNA here is from genome assembly GCF_046119375.1 of Phyllobates terribilis. NCBI lineage: Eukaryota > Metazoa > Chordata > Amphibia > Anura > Dendrobatidae > Phyllobates > Phyllobates terribilis. The sequence goes on along the minus strand of NW_027362761.1, from coordinate 921,623,658 downwards.
AAGGCATAGGATGCTTGGTAGAACCAGTTTGAATGAATTCAGTAGAATCCATAATTTACGACTTTGTTTTTCCCAACTTATATATCTTTTTCCTTAGGTAATGTACTTGGTCACTCCCCTTTCCTATGTGGGTGTAATAAAATACATTTTGCTTGAGATATAAGGGCAGACAAGAATTGTACACTGACAGACACTGGCTGTGTGTGTTTTCTTGCCTCTGATGCATCGTTTTTATTTAATTGGATCAGCAGTGGCAGATCTGGAGATCTTTTATATCTCAACCCAAATTAGCTCTCCTTGGAAGGGGTTACCGCGACATTACATGTTGCCTAAAACCCAGGATGGTTAACTGGACCTCTCTGTGACCCAACTATATGGATCTTTCCATGAACCACTGAGCAAAATACCCTGGTGGTGAGTAACCCTTTGTGTTACAAAAGTTTCAGTGTTTTCTGGTGGACCAAGACGGGTACGTTGTGGTCTTATAAAACCATTCTTATTGAATCTCTGCCAGTGTTTAGATTTTGTGTGTATGATTGAAATTATAGCGATAAGATAATTTGTGGTTTATTATATGTTTCAATATGTTTTTAGATGTATAAGGCTAAGTGCCCACGATGCAGAAATGCTCCGGATTTTTCCTGAGCGTTTCTGCATCTCGCTGGCATGCGGATTGTACATGCAGATTGTACATGCGTTTTTCCTGCCAGGGACATGCGGATGTGAAGCGTTCTTCACATGCATTTCCGCATGCGGGTTGTCAAGTGCTTTCAAAGTGATTTTAGCATCACTTGGAAAGTGCTTGTCAACTTGGTCACACTATATAAATCCATGCAAACGGCATGGATTTATATAGTGTGACGCCAAAGAATGTAAAAAAAAAATATATATATTATACTTACCTTCTGATGGCCCCCGGTCTCCTTATCCGATGCGTCCGGTCTTCCCGGTGTCTCGCGGTTGTGTAAAAGGACCTGCCATGACGTCATTTAATCATGTGACGGGTCACGGGACCGCCGACGTCAGCGGTCGCGTGACCTGTCACATGACTAAATTACATCATGGCAGGTCCTTTTACACAACCGCGAGACACCGGGGAGACCGGACGGATCGCTATGAAGACAGCGGGCCATCAGAAGGTAAGTATAGTATTTTTTATTTTAATTCTTTTTTTTTACAGAGACTATGGTACCCGGGTCTGGAGGAGAGTCTCCTCTTCTCCAAACCCGGGTACCATCCGCACATTGAATTGCTTAATATCCGCATGTGCACATGTAGTCATGCTGATATTATGCGATTCAATGCAAGTCAATGGCAGCGAAAACGCTGCGATTCCGTAAAATAATTGGTAGTGCTGTGGATTTTTTCGCAATGATAATCCGCAGCGGAAATTTCCACAGCATGTGCACAGCACATGCAGATTATCATTGGGGAACATAGCAGACCTTCTACCAAGCATTTTTTAAGCGTTTCTGCAGCGGAATTGCCGCTGCAGAAACGCTTAAAAACCGCATTGTGGGCACACAGCCTAACTGTCAATTGTTGAATGAAATTGGAAGAAGTGACGAGTATAATATTTCAGAAGTCAAAGGATTCTTATATGTTGTCTATGTTGTCTATATGACTGTTATGTCTGGAATGATGTTGTAAACTATGAGGATTCTTGGATGTTGGACTGAATGATTTTTGAGTGACCAATAAGGGATTATGGTCTCTGATTGATAAGGGATTCTGTTAGATGTGTTCCTTCACATTTGGTGAAGTAAAAAATTGGTCATTAACAGGATCAAGGAAGTGTGACTGTCTATAACAGAGGAATCCTTAATTGTAAGGTAATACTGCGAGGTTATAAGTTTCCCCTGTAAAATGATAAGGGCACTGCGCCTTGAGTGACTGATGTTTTGTGAACTAGTTCTGATGAATCATCATTCTTGGTGTCTGTGTTGTGTGAACTTATCCAGCCAGTATATTGAGACCAAAAAACATAATAACCAGAGAGGGGAGACATAACATAGATTTAATTGTCAAGCTGAGCCCCCTACAGGACATTGAAGGGAACATCTTGTTTGAGTAGTCAAAATCCGACATTATGCTCTGAAATAGGTGCCAGGGTGAGATATAGGTGATGCCATAGGTGATGCCAGGGCAGGATCTGGCTAAGAACACGACAGATTCAGGGTGAAAATTTGTACAGAGGATGCTACACTTGGCTCGGGCAGAACAAGATAAGAAACAGGACCTGCTGCAGACTGTAGTGCAGGACAAAACTCAGTCAATCTCAGAATATGCCTCTGTGTAAGAACAAACATGGTTGGTGTGAAGACCAAGGGTCTGCCGTGGGTGTAACGCTACTCAGACAACACAGGATGAGGGTAAAACAGCATGGCAATACTTTATTGAACCACAAAGCAGACAATAAACACACAGAACAGTCCCAGCAAATACCCAAGATGGTACAACATTACACAGTCTCAGCCTTCCTTCTCTGCCCGCCTGGGATAGAACAGCTGCGACTTTGGAGACTTCCAGGGCCAACTATCTCAACCAGAGGCCCCCCGCTTCTGGCGGGCCCCCTCAGAGAGGAGGTAGCGGCAAGCTCAGGAAGCTAGCAGTCCATCGACATACAAGGCCAGGAGACTCAAGGGTCCCAACCTGGCCTCTCTGAGAATTTCCATGGAGCTAGATGACCGGCGGGTCCCAATCTGACTTCTCCGAATATCTCCTCGGGTTGCAGGTGACCGGTGGGTCCCTCCTGGCAACCCCAAACAACATATCCATGGGGCCAGGTGACTTCTTCATCCCAACCTGGTCTCCCCAAAATGTATCCATGTCTCTCTGATGGTCAATGGAGCAGATCCGAATCTTTCCAGTCAGGGTCAGTACCCTTAGGCTAGAATCATGTAGAATACAAATCTGTGTCTCTTTGGGTAATGTCATGCAATCCATCTGTTGTCCTGAAGGATGTCTCTTATTCTCCTTGTAAAGTCTTTCAGATGCTCCTTGATTCTGTTTCCAGCATTACAGGCATCCCTGTTTAAAGTCTCCCTCCTACAGAAGCACATGTCCTTTTAAAGTACACTTCTACAGGTCAAGGGTCATTAGTCACAGGTAAGAGGTAAAAGTGTAGGGCTCTCCTATCATTGTTTTTGCTAATCTATTTACATAGTTGGTATTACAGGGGCTATTGTAAATACATATCTTGCTGACTTTTAGTAGAATTGGTTATTAGCATAGTAAACATGATTGTTTCCAAAGCAATAGATTTCAACATTCAGGGTTATACAAATACTGGTCTGTTCTTGTTGACCAGACACAAATACACAAAGATAATAGAGTATTTCTCTTGGATTAACAAATCTAATTGTCTGGCTTATTAAGATTTTAGGCTGTATCATCACAGTTGGATTATGGTTGGGGATGAGCATAATGATGGCAAGGATCCCCAATTATTGCTGCAGTGTTTCATTAATGGCCTTAGACCTATAGCAATATGTAGTGGGTTGATCTGCAGGAAATAGCCCGCAGTGCTAAACTAAAAAGCATGTCAAAGAAAGAGTTAATTAGGACCCATGCAGCCCAGAAGGTTAAGAGGGGGAAGTAACCACAAAGGAAGAAATAGAGACTGCAGCAAAGTAGAATTTTTGCCTTGTGGGCAAAAATGAAATTTTTCTGGCAAATGTCAACAAAAAATCAACAGCTACAGATGACTCCCTGTGTCCCGTTGTCACCCCACAGGGACCTACACTCACTGTCCCCATTTCCCTCAGAAGGGGTGAACTGTTTCATTTATGATAGACACTGGAGAAGCCTGTACAGTATTAATGCAAGAACACATCTTAGAGGATATACTGTCCTCTGAATATGTACCGTATTTTTCGGACTATAAAACACACTTTTTTCCTCCAAAATTTTGGAGGAAAGTGGGGGGTGCGTCATATAGTCCGAATACTATCTCCCTGTATATACTGTGGCTCTGCGTGGTAGGAGGTCTGGGGGAGCAGCAGCGGGGGATCAGCGGGGCACAGGAGGCAGCAGCCGACTGCTGCAGCCTGCGCTGTGCCCCCTACTAAAGAAAATGAATATTCCCTGCTCCTCATGCTCATGGACACTGAACCGCAGCGCGGCTTCTGCTGTGCTCTGCGGTCTGTGTGCCCGCTATTAAAGCTCATGAATATTCACTACAACCTACTCCCATGGGTTCCCTGCCATGCGCTGCTCACACAGTGAGAGTGTCAGTAGTAGAGCGGGACAGCGCTGGAGGAGAGAGGAGGTGAGTATAATTGTTTATTTTTTTGCGGGCAGCAGGATGGGGGCTCAAGGGGTGCCAAGCAAACCAGGATGGGGGCTCAAGGGGTGCCAAGCATACCAGGATGGGGGCTCAAGAGGTGACATGCATACCAGGATGGGGGCTCAAGGGGTGCCAAGCATACCATGATGGGGGCTCAAGGCGTGCCATGAATACCAGGATGGGGGAATCAAGGGGTGCCATGAATATCAGGATGGGGGATAAAGGGGTGCCATGCATACCAGGATGGGGGCTCAAGGGGTGCCATGCATACCAGGATGGGGGCTCAAGGGGTGCCAAGCATACCATGATGGGGGCTCAAGGGGTGCCATGAATACCAGGATGGGGGAATCAAGGGGTGCCATGAATATCAGGATGGGGGATAAAGGGGTGCCATGCATACCAGGATGGGGGCTCAAGGGGTGCCATGCATACCGGGATGGGGGCTCAAGGGGTGCCATGCATACCAGGATGGGGGCTCAAGGGGTGCCAAGCATACCATGATGGGGGCTCAAGGGGTGCCATACATACCAGGATGGGGGCTTAAGGGTTTCCATACATACCAGGATGGGTGATTAAGGGGTGCCATACATACCAGGATGGGGATTAGGGGGGCACCATGCATACAATGATGGGTTATCAAGGGGTGCCATGCATACCAGGATTGGTGAATCAAGGGGTGCCATGCATACCAGGATGGCGATGAGGGGGGCCATACATACCAGGATGTGTGATCAAGGGGTACCATGCATACCTGGATGGGGGCTCAAGGGGTGCCATGCATACCAGAATGGGGGATCAAGGGGTGCCATGCATACCAGGATGGGTGATCAAGGGGTGCCATGCATACCAGGATGGGGGATCAAGGGGTGTCATGCATACCAGGATGGGTGATCAAGGGGTGCCATGAAAACTAGAATGGGGATCAGGTGGTGCCATGCATACCAAGATGGTAGGTCAAAGGGGTGCTATGAATACCAGGATGGGGGATCAAGGGGTGCCATGCATTCCAGGATGGGTTGAGGGCCACGTATACCAAGATGGGATGGGGGCCACATATACCAGGAGGGGGGGGCCATAAATACCAGGATGGAGGATATTAACAGAATTGGGGGACATTACCCCAATACCAGTGTCAGCAGCAGACTCCCTCCCCTATAACAGGGCATCATGACCACATTTTTTGCTTAAATATTTTTTTCCCTATTTTCCTCCTCTAAAACCTAGGTGCGTCTTATGGTCCGGTGCGTCTTATAGCCGTAAAATACGGTAACTTTTGAAGGGGTAGAGGGACGACCTACTAAATTACAAATGACTCAGCCCCCCATCCGGTGGGAAAGAGGAAGGGACTGTGACCCAAAACCTGCCCCTGTTTTTCAAACTAGCAGACGAGGAAGCACAGTTTGACATTGACACATGAACATGACTGTCAGGCATTGATGGATGCAGAAACATAGGGTTTGTTAGATATCACCAATGTAACCCTCACTAACCCCTCTGCTGAGTATTTTGTAGATGGTTCCAGAGCTTTGTAGAGTGATCAAGGACGGTTCATCACCCGGTATGCAGTAGTCCTCAATGGTAAGGCAGTAATACAAGAACCACTCTCCTCCAGCTGCTCTACACCAGAGGCTGAGCTGAAGGCACACGCTGCAGCATGCAATCTGGGAAAAGGTAAAGAGATTAATGTATTGTCAGACTCAAGATATGTTTTAAAGGGTCGCACATGACTTTGGTGCAATTTGGTGGAGCTGTAATTTTTTGGCCTCTGATGGCAAACCTTTGAGGCGGTAGAGCAGCTACTCACAGCACTCACCCTTCTCTGAAGGGCAGCTATTGGCACACACACATTGGAATAAACTCCCCTTGCAGTAGAGAATGCCTTGGTCAACTAGGCAGCGAAGGAAGTAGCGCGACTACCTCTGACAGATATATTGGCCATAGCAGACGTGGCTACCCCAGAGGGCTACGTAGCAAAAAGTTACCTTTTAACACAGGAGACTGCAACCACACCGTCCCCAGTGGCACATGATCTCAAACTATCTCATGTCTTCCAGACCCAGGACCCCCCACACGGACAAAGTGCATGGGTCTATGCAGGTGCCTTACGTTCATTGTCAGGGGTATGGCAGGTAAACACCAGAATTTGCCTCCCGCGCTGCCTATTCCCCATGTTGGCTGCCTTAACATATTTCCCCGATGCACAACTCAAAGGGTGTAATGTGTGCAGTGGTGCTACAAAATTGGTGGGCCCCAGGGTTCACAGCGACAAAATATGTCTCGTTTGTGCGAAACATAACCCTGGTAGGCCTACTCGAGTCTCACAGAAATGCACATCAAAACTAGATTACCTGTTTCAGAGACTGCAAGTGGACTCAAAGGCATATCTAGGGGGGAGCTGGGGTATGTGCCCTGGGCGCAGCCTGCAGGGGGGCGTATTCGGGTGGCCCAATGCGGCGGTCCGAAGTGTATCTCCCGGCGGCTGCATTCTGCTGCCCCCACACTGGGATTCGGCCGTTCTCTGAACTGGCTGTCAAGCTGACAGCCGGCTCACACAACATGCAGCACGCCGGCTCCCAGTGATTGTACTCACGTCGTTCAGATGTGAGTACAATTGAAGCTCTGACCGCCGGGTCAGAGCGATGCCAACAGCGTGATCAAGTCGTATGATCACGCTGCTGACGTCACTCTCCGGCGCTATAGACCGAGATAGACTGATGATAAGTGCTCCACACTGGAGCTGAAGACACCGAAGACTTAGTGTAACGTGGGGGGATTCAGTGTCGGGGGAATTTAGCATTGGGGTATTTAATGTGCGTGAAGAGTGATTTGGGATGGGGCATTCAATGTGTGTGGGGGTATTTAGTGTGTGTGGAGATTTGGGATGGTGGTATTCAATGTGTGTGGGGGTATTTAGTGTGTGTGGAGATTTGGGATGGGGCATTCAATGTATGTGGGGGTATTTAGTGTGTGTGTGGAGATTTGGGATGGGGCATTCAGTGTATATGGGGGTATTTAGTGTGTGTGTGGAGATTTGGGATGGGTCATTCAATGTGTGTGGGGGTATTCTGTGTGTGAAGATTTGGGATGGGGGTATTCAATGTGTGTGGGGGGTATTTTAGTGTAGGGGGGATATGGGATGGGAGTATTCAATGTGTGTGTGGGGAATTTAGTATGTGGGGGGTGATTTAGTGTAACGGGGGAGAGGTTGGGGAGATTTGAGGACACTAGTTTGGGGAGCAAAGAAAGGTAAGGTGCAGACACAATATGGGAAGCGGGAGAAACTTGAAGACAGAGTATGAGAGGGCAGTATGGAGGGCATGTACCATAAAACGGACAGTGTGGGGGTCATATTTTGTGCAGGGAATATTGTGAGAAGTAATTATTTATTCAGCGGCTCAGTGTAGGGCAGATATTATTATTCAGGAGCATTATAATGACTCTGCTATCTTTAAGGGCACAGTGTGGGGATGTGCTGCAGAAGATCGGAGAAGATGGAAGTCTGTAGAGATGGCTGTGGATGAGAAAACTCATCATGGAGTCTGGACAAGATGAAGAAAAGAAAGAGAACGACTCCAGAGACAACGTCATCTATCAGGTATCTTGATGTAAATGTTTTTTGTGATGCTGACTTATTCTCATTTTTTAAATTTATGTTAGGCATAGCTCCCAACCGTCCTGTATTCCCCGGAACTGTCCCAATTTGAGGGCTCAGTCCCGGTCCGTCACGGCTCAGCTGTTCTTCCGGTAGGGCCCTCCCCAGGCACTGAGCTTTTTTTTTTGCAGACACACAGGCTTTACAGACACACAGGCTTTCGGTGCTGCTGTGTGATAGATGCCTTGTAGCTCCTCCTTCCGCTCCCTGCTCCTCCTCGGCATCAGTTATAGCAGAGCGACTGCACAGCATGAAGAGGTGAGGGGACAGGGGGCGGGGCCAAGCCTGTGGAGGACATGACAACAAGCTGCCGGCCCTGAGGTGAGGAGTCACTGCAGCCTCTCCCATCTGTGGCTGCTGTTATTACAGGAGGAGGTGGGAGCTCCTGTGTAATGTCACCAGCAGCTCAGCAGTCGGGACTAGGGGGAAGGGGAAAGAGAAATAGCAGGGACAGAGCAGGGCTGGCAGCTCTCCTGTGTACAGCCCATCCTTTGCTGCTGATTGCCAACACCAGGCCCCACCACTGCCACTGGATACAGGATGGAGAAGAAGTGAGTATATACATGTCATGTGTATGAATAATGTGTAAGTACATGTATAATGTGTATATGTGCAGATCCCATGTCTGTGTAACCGGTGTGTATGATGTCCATGTGATGGCGTGCCAGGTGTGTGCATGATGTCCATTTGATGATGTGCCTGGTGTGTATGATGTCCGTGTGATGGCATGACCAGTGTGTGTATGATGTCTGTGTGATGGTGTGCCCGGTGTGTGTATGATGTCTGTGTGATGGTGTGCCCGGTGTGTGTATGATGTCTGTGTGATGGTGTGCCCGGTGTGTGTATGATGTCTGTGTGATGGTGTGCCCGGTGTGTGTATGATGTCTGTGTGATGGTGTGCCCGGTGTGTGTATGATGTCTGTGTGATGGCATGACCAGTGTGTGTATGATGTCTGTGTGATGGTGTGCCCGGTGTGTGTATGATGTCTGTGTGATGGTGTGCCCGGTGTGTGTATGATGTCTGTGTGATGGTGTGCCCGGTGTGTGTATGATGTCTGTGTGATGGTGTGCCCGGTGTGTGCATGATGTCTGTGTGATGGCGTGCCCGGTGTGTGTATGATGTCTGTGTGATGGTGTGCCCGGTGTGTGTATGATGTCTGTGTGATGGTGTGCCCAGTGTGTGTATGATGTCTGTGTGATGGCGTGCCCTGTGTGTGTATGATGTCTGTGTGATGGCGTACCTGGTGTGTCTATGATGTCCGTGTGATGGCATGCCCGGGGTGTCTATGATGTCCGTGTGATGGCATGACCAGTGTGTGTATGATGTCTGTGTGATGGTGTGCCCGGTGTGTGTATGATGTCTGTGTGATGGTGTGCCCGGTGTGTGTATGATGTCTGTGTGATGGCGTGCCCGGTGTGTGTATGATGTCTGTGTGATGGCGTGCCCGGTGTGTGTATGATGTCTGTGTGATGGCGTGCCCTGTGTGTGTATGATGTCTGTGTGATGGCGTACCTGGTGTGTGTATGATGTCTGTGTGATGGCGTGCCCTGTGTGTGTATGATGTCTGTGTGATGGCGTACCTGGTGTGTCTATGATGTCTGTGTGATGGCGTGCCTGGTGTGTGTATGATGTCTGTGTGATGGCGTGCCTGGTATGTGTATGATGTCCATGTGATGGCGTGCCAGGTGTGTGCATGATGTCCATTTGATGACGTGCCTGGTGTGTATGATGTCCGTGTGATGGCATGACCAGTGTGTGTATGATGTCCGTGTGATGGCGTGCCCGGTGTGTGTATGATGTCTGTGTGATGGCTTGCCCGGTGTGTGTATGATGTCTGTGTGATGGCGTACCTGGTGTGTCTATGATGTCTGTGTGATGGCGTGCCCGGGGTGTCTATGATGTTCGTGTGATGGCATGACCAGTGTGTGTATGATGTCTGTGTGATGGTGTGCCCGGTGTGTGTATGATGTCTGTGTGATGGCATGCCCAGTGTGTGTATGATGTCTGTGTGATGGCGTGCCCTGTGTGTGTATGATGTCTGTGTGATGGCGTACCTGGTGTGTCTATGATGTCTGTGTGATGGCGTGCCCGGGGTGTCTATGATGTCCATGTGATGGCATGCCCGGTGTGTGTATGATGTCTGTGTGATGACGTGCCCTGTGTGTGTATGATGTCTGTGTGATGACATGCCCGGTGTATGTATGATATCCATGTGATGGCGTGCCCGGTGTGTGTGTATGATGTCCATGTGATGGCATACCTGGTGTGTGTATGATGTCCGTGTGATGTATAACATAGTGCTATATAAAATACAGCAGGGGTGGGAGATTAATTTTCCCAAGGGGCCACATGAGAGACCGTGAGTGTTATGGAGGCCAAACCTAAAGGTTCAAATTAATTGTGCTCAATATTAATATTAACATATTAATTATAATTTTTTACTATATTTATATTATTACTTAATATTGAGCAGAATTAAGTACGCTGACATCCTCCTATATACAGTATGAGCCCTCACACAACCCCATAAATACAGTATTAGCACACACCAACCGTACTTACAGTATGAGCCCTCACATAGCCCTCAATATACAGTATGAGCCACCACATAGCTACCTAGATACAATATGAACCCTCACATAGCCCCCTAGATACAGTATGAGCGCCCACATAGCCCCCAATATACAGTATGAGCCCCCACAAAAAAGTCAGATGTCGTATAATGAAGCTACAGAAAGATGAAAAAGTTCTGGTGGCTCCGACTGTGAATGAGGGAACAAAAAAATAATCCTCAGGTCCCAAAGAGATGAGCAGGAAGCACAGATGATGTCGCGCTGCCTCGGAAGGTAAGAGATTTGTGGCCTGTCCAGCCACCAGGTAGAACTGATCTGGATGCTGGACTGGAGACCCGTGAATCGATCTGCTCATCTCTAGTCCCAACTGTCCTGGATACAGCCGACAGTCCTGGATTTGGGTCTGCGTCCTGCAGTCTCCGGCGTCTGCTGAATTTCCCTCACTGCCAGCGCCCCTCTGACAACTCCTCCTGCCGAGGAAGAAAGATAATGGCGCACCGCTTAGTTTGTCCCTTGTTCTGTTCTTTAAAAGTTGTGAGGTATGATGTTAGGAGCATTAAATTGGTTGTCCAAGTTTGTGATGAGCCTGCAGTCATTCTGTGTGACTGCAGACTTCTGAATTCTCACAGTGAGCACTGCATGCTGTCAGGATTCTCTTGTGCCAGCGATTTACATACATGCGATCACATGCCGACTAGACATGCGTGGCCTCACTCAATGAAAATGAATTGAGTGAGGCTGGACACGTCTAGTCGAAATGTGGCCAGAAGTATACAAATTGCATACTTGTGCTCACATGACCGTCCACTCATGCAGTGCATGCGCTTGGAAAATTCAGAAGCCTGCAGTCACATAGTGACTGTAAGGGCAGAGACACACTGCCATATAACTCGTGCGATGATCGCATCGCCCAGAACCGACTGGCCAGCATCTCTCCTGACCTGATCTGTCCCTGTATGAAATACTGTTTGGTAGTGTCCCTAAAACAGGGTTGAATTTCCCACAGCAATTGCAGGTCTCCTACGGTCCCCTCATTGTATATGTCTTAGAGTTGCACAAGCATCTGTTACTTATAATCGTGTTCTTTCCTCCTTCCCAGACCCCAACTGTATAAGCGACACACACACACTGGCACCAGGAGACTGGGTCGTGGTCAAGAGACCTATGAGGAGGATACCACTGGATCCCAGATACAGTGAGTCATTTCAAGTACTACAGACCATGGCTACTTCTGTCAAGTTCTATGCATGGCTACTTGGATCTATGCCCGCCACTGCAAAAAGGTCCTGAACCCCGGCAGCAGCAAAGATAGAGATCCTTTGTACCTCAACCCATATTAGTTCTCCTTGGAAGGGGTTACCCCGACAAAAGCAATTGTTTACAAATGTCAAAACAAGAGAGCTCTCAGTGATGTCACAGCCTTCCTCAGCAGTTCCTTTAGATTCAATGGGACAAATAGCACATCATGAAGTTTGCAACTTTCTGACAGAACAATCTACACCAGGTAGGGAACCCTGATGTACCCTATTACAAGTTAAATGGATTTGTTTGTGCATGTAAGGGTAATATAGGTGTCTGCTGTGGTATGGATCGGCTACTGTGTTAATATTTCAGAATGGAAGAACGGAATAGAAAGGCAACATATTTCACTGTATTTTCTACCAATTTCTAAAGGATAGGCCCACAAATTTAGCAATTTGAATCACAAATAAACCTCCATCAGATCTTCTTAAAGGGAACCTGTCACTAGATTCATGCTACCCCAAACCACAAGGAGCATGAATCAGAGCCTGGCTGCGTGAATGCAGGCAGGAATGTATTACTTTGAAATGTTGTGGTGTTTTAATTGAAAATATATTTTAGGTCTGTTGAGGAGGGGCGCTCAATGTGTGTATATACCATGTCCCCTTCAATTGCATAACCCTCTTCTTCTAGTCCACAGGACCTTAGGCCTAGATTCCCAGTTGAGATTTCTACCTGCCTAAAAAGACCCACCAATCTAATCAGCTACTCTCTTCCCTGTTGGACGTCTCTGACCCTACAGGTAAAACTTAGGGTATGTGCACACTTTCAGGATTTGAAGCAGAAATTTCCTGAGCGTTTTTGCCTCTCCCTGCCAGAAAAAAACGCATGCGGATTTACATGCGTTTTTGAAGCGTTTTTACATGCGTTTTTTGAAGCGTTTTTGTTCATCAATGAATGCTTTTTGGAGCTCAATAAAGTTATTTGGTGGGACAATGCTTAAGCCCTTGGATTACCATAAGAACTGGGGTGAGTATATTGGTTCATTTAAATGATTAAAGAATGTGTCTGCTGTAATTCAAATAAAGTGTTTACACTGTGTCTGTGTGTTTCTTTACTTTAATTAAAGTTTGGTCATGAAAGGGTCTGATTGACACTTTGACATCACCAAACAAAAGAGCTGGGTGTCAGCTTGTCCCATTCACCCAATCTTCATTAGCATTTCTATTCATGTAATTTATGCGCCTGCTATGAGCTGTTATTATTACCCTGGGAAGGTGCCATTAGGCAAACATGGTCCCTGGCCATTAAATAATATCACACAGTTGGTTCCTTAGCCACTACGTCCCCACGAACAGCAACAAGCAGCGCTTTGGACACAACGTATTTGTGCTGCGTCCAAAATACGGTGTTCTAATGCCGCACTTTTGTTGTCGGTACATTTGAATCCATCGCATATAATGACACTTCAGTCTGTCAAAATCTGCAGCGGAGACTAGCGTGTCCGCTACAGAAATTGATAAGCTGCGGGTGAGTTTGGGTACGTGGCCACGATCAGGAGTCTCTGCAGGTTTCACGCTGTGTGTTTATACTGCATCAAACCCGCAGCGTCCAGATGTTACGTTATAGTGGATGGGATCTCTAGAAATCCCACGTCCACTATGCGTGCATCAGAGGCTGCGAATCACTCGTGGACAATGACATGCGGAGCGTCTTTCAAGACCGCAGCATGTCAAATTCTCTTGTCTCCACAACAGAAATTTGACCACTAGAATGTATTGAATGCGGTAAATCCACATGGTTCAGTGACCACATGTGGATTTATCTGCTTTCAATAGAATGCAACATTTTGGACGCAGCAAAAATTTGCGTTCAAAGTGGTGCTACGTCTGAATTATGGGCACAGAGCCTAAAATTGAAAAAAAAATGGCGTGGGCTCCCGCGTCATTTTTATAACCAGCAGAGGGAAAGCTGACCGCTGGGGGCTGATATTAGTAGCCATGGAAGGGGCCATTAGCCAACAATGTTCCTTGGCTATTAATATCAGCCCACAGCTGTTTGTTTAGCCTTTACTGGCTAGATTACAGGGGGACCCCAGAAAAGAGTTGACTTGGGGTCCCTCAATAAAATCTAACCAGCAAAGGCTAAACTAGACAGCTGCGGGCTGATATTAATAGCCAGGGAAGGGGCCATGGATACTAGGCCCCTCCACAGCTATTAATATCACCCCTCAGCAGTCCCAGAAATGGCGCATTCATAAGATGCGCCAAATCTGGCGCTTAGCCTTGCCCTTTCCACTGCCCTGTAGTGGTGGCAATTGAATAATGGGGTTGGGGTTCACGTCAGCCTTGTATTGGCGGCTTACGTAAAGCCCAGGTTAGTAATGGAGGGCTTCTATAAGATTAGATAAGATATCCATTACTAACTGTGCAGTAAAATGGTTGCCGCATTTTCAATAAAAGACACGGCCAGAATAAAGTATTTTAATGAAATAAAACACACACGGTTCTACAATTTTTTTATTACACGCCTCCTCGAAGCTCTCGATCTCCTGAAAAAAAACGTAAAATAACAAACAACCATATCCCTTACCTGTCCGCCGTCAACAACGCAGTCCACGATCACCGCCGAGTGTCCCACGATGATCCAGGTCACTTCTACAGCTGTGACATCAGAAATTATACCTCTGAACTACAATTAAAGACGCATAGTGGTATTGCCATAAAATTAAAAAACACACACTTTAATTGGTCTGATTAACTATTGATCTACCTCAATTTATACAAAATTTAAAATGTATTATTTATATGATCTAATTGATATGATCAACTGGATTGGCTGGGAATATAACACAGCAAGAGTGGATAATATATCCTCTAGCACTTGTTAGAGACTTTAATCTCACCCAGGAAGGTAGATATTCAAATTGGGATATCTCATTACGGGGATCCTATATAAATAATATGGATATTCTATAGCCTGACTAATTAATTTTTAGGGACTATGGTCAGGTATCCTATTTGAATATATAATTCTCACACCAGAGCATAACTGGGATCTACTGGGTTACTGCCTTATCACAATCCTTTGGCTGTGACTTTATATGCATCCATACGGGTGCATGTGAAATCTATTTTAATATATTGTTGAAATAAAGTACACTTTTATTTATTCACACCTTTTTTCTCTTTTCCCCTTTCCTATTAGTCTTTTTTTCAGATATGGCAATACCAACTATTATTTTTATTCTTTTAATTTTATAACTTCTTAATTTTTGAAGTGGGGAAAAGTGTATGTGTGTGTGGGGGGGGAATTATTAAAACATTTTTATTTTAATTTTTTACTTTACTTGTTTGTGCTCTTAGCGAATTTCAACATTTGTATTGCAGTATACTGTATATAGTAAAATTGCTGTTCTAAGGGGGCAAACGGAAGCAACATTTAAATGGTTAAACTGCAACGATCGGACCAAGATCCTGTCGCTGCAGCTACACTCAGATGCCAGATATGTGATACAGTCAGTATTTGCCTATTAATCAGCCAAGTATGAAGCAGGCTCAGCTTCTGAGCCCGCTTAATACAGTGGCATGTAAAAGTTTGGGCACCCCTGGCAAAAATACTGTTATTGTTAACAGTTAAGTTAGTTGAAGATGAAATGATCTTTAAAATGCCTAAATTTAAAGATGACACATTTCCTTTGTATTTTAGGGGGAAAGAAATATTGTGCTTTTTTACATTTTAAAAATTATAAAAATGGAAATGGGCCAATGCAAAGGTTTGGGCACCCTTGGAGATTTGTGTGCTCAGATAACTTTGACCAAGGTTTCAGATCTTAATTTAGCATGTTAGGCTTATGGCTTGTTCACTATCATTATTAGGAAACGCTAGGTGATGCAAATTTTCCAGCTTTATAAAAACCCAGCCTCCTCTAACCTTGTGCCAAAAAACAGCAGCCACGGATTCTTCTAAGCAGCTGCTTAGCACTCTGAAAATGAAAATGGTGAAGGCCCACAAAGCAGGAGAAGGCTATAAGAAGATAGCAAAGCGTTTTCAAGTCGACCTTTCCTCAGTTCGAAATGTAATTAAGAAATGGCAGTTAAAAGGAACAGTGAGGTCAAGATAAGGTCTGGATGCCCAAGCAAAATTTCAGTGAAAGCTGCTCATTGGATTGCTAGAGAGGCAAATCAGAACCCCTGCTTGACTGCGAAGACCTTCAGAAAGATTTATCCATACATAACCAGTATCATGGACTAAATAAAGGACCATAGTCCTAAACGGAAGGCACTCCCAACAACATACATCTACAAAACCAGGGAACATAAAAGCTCAATTGAAGGTAGAATACATCAAAGAGACCTGTTTATATTATAAAAAATACAATATTTATTCCAAAATATATTCAAAAACAGGTTTTAGTAGTATAACATATCAATATGAAAAAAGTGCATAGAATGGACAGGTGGGCAACAACACAACATAAGGCGATGGTGTGAACTATATGACAAAACAGAGTTCTTTTTGGTAAACCTTGTCCTCAATTATTCCCCAAGATGATACCTGACATGAGGGGGCTGACAAGGAAAGAAAAAAGGGAGAGAGGGGAAGGAAAAATAAAGGGCCACATATAACTATGCCACAACCTAAATGCACAAGGACATCCTCAAGGACATTACTGTATAGTACATTGAAATCGTCTATGGCATCTGTCCTCTGCATGAAGGATAAACCAAGTAAAGTGCTAAGTGCAATGGTAAGACAGGGCACTAGATTAAAGGGGTCCACTAATTCCTCTTACCCATATGTAGTGTCACTGCTCACACGCCACGCCGCTGCCCCGACGCGCGTTTCGAGTGATGCTTCCTCGGGGGGCAATGTGCCATGTATGTCATCTGTGTTCATTATATAGTCCCAGAGACCCATTGATTACAGTGTCAGATACAAGCTGTACCACGCATTGCGGGCGTCCAAGAGCGGGATTTCCGCCACCACATACATCACTTCCGGCATCCGGGGTACGGTACGCGTCTGGAAAAATCTTTCCAGTGACGTCAGGTGATGCGCATCCCGTAATGGATAACTTCTGCGGTGGAGGTTGTACGGAAGTATCGCCTGCCCTCATGTTCAGCAGCAGCCTGTTAGGTACGGATGTATAGCAATGTGTCCGTCGGCCATTTTAAAAGAGGGCAACAAAAGTGGGCAAACTGTAAAAATGAGAGAATGCATTGAGGGGATAAATCGCTATTAGGCAGGGGCGGACATACCATTGGTGCAACCTGTGCAGCCGGCTGCACAGGGGTCCAGAAGGTAAGGGGGCCCATTTTCACCTCCAAAGTAGGTGGAATTGTGCAGAATTATGAGCTATTGAACTGCAAAGGTCCCATATATTGTTCCTGCACAAAGACCGTTTTCTGTCTGTCTCCACCACTGCTATTAGGACTCAGTGAAAGATACAATATAAGGAATTCAATGGACCATATACTTTTGATCCCAAAGTGAGATCCTCAATACAATATGAACTAATTTAAAACATATAACCCATCAGTATACCAAAAATAAACACCCTATATAAATAATAGTCCCAGGCATCCAGTAAATTACCAATCAGCACATATATATTAATAGCCGGATGATGTTGCCAAATTAGATTACTGTCATGGCAACATAAGGGATCCAATATAAAGGGTCTAGTGAGTCATTAAAAATATTTTTTAACCCCAAAATACCATCATTATCATGTACAGTGAGAAAATGCAATGATATTAAACGACATACCGAAATTTAACAGTATAAAAGATGAGCAGTTTCTACAATTAAATCACTCAATGAGATATCAATACACTCATTGATGCCGATGATTGAAGACGCCCTATAGAGATGAAAGGTCCAGGATCACATGGCAGAAGATATCAGCTCATGGGAAGAATTCGACTACTAAAATGGGATTAAAAACACAAAAATAGGAGACATACATGTTAAAATAATTTCAGAGTATCTGATTACATAAATACAGATATGAAAGAGAGAGGTCATCAATCGTCACAAAAAGGGTGAGAAGCTCAATTTCTCATTTAAGCCCGAGGGGGTCATTGTGCCCAATTTCACAATCCATCCACACTCCTGTTGTGCAAGCCTACTGGAAAGATGTAGCAGACTCTGGAGTTGTGGTACATTGTTCTATTGTTCTGAGACATCTGCACAAATATGGCCTTCATGGAAGAGTCATCAGAAGGAAACATCTCCTGCATCCTCAACATAAAATTCTGCATCAGAAGTATACAAAAGAATATTTAAACAAGCCTGATGCATTTTGTAAACAAGTTCTGTGGACCGATAAAGTTAAAATAGATCTCTTTGGCCACAATGATCAAACATATGTGTGGAGAAAAAAGGGCACAGAATTTCAGGAAAAGAACATCTTGCCAACCATTAAGCATGGTGGTGGATCAATCATGCTTTGGGGTTGTGTTGCAGCCAATGGCACGGGGAACATTTCACAGGGAGAGGGAAGAATGGATAAAATGAAATTTCAATAAATTCTTGATGCAAACATAACACCATCTGTAAAAAAGATGAAGTTGTAAAGAAGATGGCTTCTACAAATGGATAGTGATCCTAAACACACGTCATAATCCACAATAGAGTAGCTGAAGGTTTTACAATGGCCCTCACAGCCCCCTCATCTGTACATCATTGAAAATCTGTGGCTAGACCTCAAAATAGCAGTGCATAAAAGACAACCCAGAAATCTTACAGAACTGGAAGAATTTTCCAAGGAAGAATGGATCAAAATCCCTCAAACAAGAATTGAAAGACTCTTGGCTGGCTCCAAAAAGTGTTTACAAGCTCTGATACTTTCAAAAGAGGGTGCTACTAGGTACTAACCATGCAGAGTGCCCAAACTTTTGCATCAGCCCATTTTCCTTTTGTAATTTTTAAAATGTAAAAGATGAAAATATTTTTTTTTTGCCTAAAATACAAAGGAAATGTGTCATCTTTTTGACTTTAGGCCTTTTAGAGATCATTTCATCTTTAACTTGCTTAACTGTTCACAATAACTGTAATTTTGACCAGGGGTGCCCAAACTTTTACATGCCACTGTACATTCTTTAGCAAACTATGATGAAAATACACATTATAGATCGCTAAGGGGTTATTGTGCCAAACCAGCATATGTATCGTATACCCTTTGATAACCTGGATCCCTTGTGCAGGCCGCATGTAACCAATGTTGCTGGTTTGCCAGGAACAGGTGTTAGACAGTTCAATGAAGGAGACCACCATTTGAAAATACATTTTTTACTGAACGGGAACTTGGTAGCGAATATATACAAGAGATAGGGGGCACACAGTCTTATGAACGTTTCCTTTACAACTCAAAGCATTTTCCAAACAGTTTCCTTCCTTCCTTTACTCTTTCTACTGGTCCTCTGTCTGCACTGTTCCTCACTACTTCACCACAATCCAGCTTTAACTTGATAGTCCTGATTAACAAGAATCCTTTACTCGTTCGCAGTTCCGCGTCTTCTTTTCCCTTAGGGTACCAGTATGGCCGGACTTAGCATCCAGCCACCTGATGCTCTGGAACTCCCGCCCGGGACAATCTATGCATCTCTCTTACTCAGCACTGTCCAGACCTGTTACCTTGCAGATTGTAACCAATAGGCCTTTCTGCTAGGCATCCTCTCCCAGGATCCATCTCAGGAACGTCACACTGTCTCTTAGGCACTTCTGCTCAGGATCTCGCTATCTCTTTTCTTCGATCGTCTCTTCTCACTTAGGGTCACCCCAGAATGCGGTACAGCTCACCTTGGACCTTTATATCCACTTACTATGCACTCCAGGCCCTATCTGTCTCACTACTAGGAAGTCCTTACTGATCTTGGAACATAGCCCCTCTCTCTCACTGAACTAGGCCCAACTCTTAACTCTCACTGTCCCTGTCAACTAACTTTTGTTGGGAAGAATACAGCTTCATCACTAATATTGTAAACATCAGACAGGCAAACATTATAATGCATCACATCACAACAACACACATATTATCTCCATTAATGCATGGCACAATTCAAATGACACATTACAGTTCCCATTATTACTTCAGATAACATATTACAACAATAAACTTGTTTCTTCAAGTGGGAACGTGGACAACATGTCCATCTCCTTACACTTACCTGATGAAGGATCTGGTCCGGAGCCAAAAACTGGTTAGTCTTTATTCCATTTCCAATAAAAGAATTGACTTTAAGAATTCAGCCACTGCTTCTTTACACAATGTAGACAGCGCAGTTTACCCTGGCACACCAGCAATTTACTTATTTCAGAGTTAGGCTGGTTTCACATATCAGATTTTTTTGGTACTTGTGCTATCCATTATTTTTACAGATACAGTCATATGAAAAAGTTTGGGCACCCCTATTAATCTTAAGCTTAATGTTTTATAAAAATTGGTGTTTTTGCAACAGCTATTTCAGTTTGATATATGTAATAACTGTTGGACACAGTAATGTTTCTGCCTTGAAATGAGGTTTATTGTACTAACAGAAAATGTGCAATCTGCATTCAAACAAAATTTGAAAGGTGCATAAGTATGGGCACCCTTATCATTTTCTTGTTTTAAATACTCCTACCTACTTTTTACTGACTTACTAAAGCACTTTTTTTGGTTTTGTAACCTCATGGAGCTTTGAACTTTATAGCCAGGTGTATGCAATCATGAGAAAAGCTACTTAAAGTGGCCACTTGCAAGTTGTTCTCCTGTTTGAATCTCCACTGAAGAGTGGCATCATGTGCTCCTCAAAACAACTGTCAAATGATCTGAAAACAAAGATTATTCAACATAGTTGTTCAGGGGAAGCATACAAAAAGCTGTCTCAGAGATTTAACCTGTCAGTTTCCACTGTGAGGAACATAGTAAGGAAATGGAAGAACACAGGGACAGTTCTTGTTAAGGCCAGAAGTGGCAGGCCAAGAAAAACATCAGAAAGGCAGAGAAGAAGAATGGTGAGATCAGTCAAGGACAATCCTCAGACCACCTCCAGAGAGCTGCAGCATCAACTTGCTGCAGATGGTGTCACTGTGCATCGGTCAACTATACAAGGCACTTTGCACAAGGAGAAGCTGTATGGGAGAGTGATGCGAAAGAAGCCGTTTCTGCAGGCACGCCACAAACAGAGTTGGCTGAGGTATGCAAAAGCACATTTGGAGAAGCCAATTTCTTTTTGGAAGAAGGTCCTGTGGACTGATGAAATCAAGATTGAGTTATTTGGTCATACAAAAAGGCGTTATGCATGGTGGCAAAAAAACACAGCATTCCAAGAAAAACACTTGCTACCCACAGTAAAATTTGGTGGAGGTTCCATCATGCTTTGGGGCTGTGTGGTCAATGCTGGCACTGGGAATCTTGTTAAAGTTGAGGGACGCATGGATTCCACTCAGTATCAGCAGATTCTTGACAATAGTGTTCAAGAATCAGTGATAAATATGAAGTTACAAAGTGGATGGATCTTTCAGCAAGACAATGATCCAAAACACCGCTCCAAATCTACTCAGGCATTCATGCAGAGGAACAACTACAATGTTCTGGAATGGCCATCCCAGTCCCCAGACCTGAATATCATTGAACATCTGTGGGATCATTTGAAGAGGGCTGTCCATGCTCGGCGACCATCAAACTTAACTGAACTGGAATTGTTTTGTAAAGAGGAATGGTCAAAAATACCTTCATCCAGGATCCAGGAACTCATTAAAAGCTACAGGAAGCGACTAGAGGCTGTTATTTTTGCAAAAGGAGGATCTACTAACTATTAATGTCACTTTTCTGGTGAGGTGCCCATACTTATGCACCTGTCAAATTTTGTTTGAATGCAGATTGCACATTTTCTGTTAGTACAATGAACCTCATTTCAAGGCAGAAACATTACTGTATCCAACAGTTATTACATATATCAAACTGAAATAGCTGTTGCAAAAACACCAATTTTTATAGAACATTAAGCTTAAGATTAATAGGGGTGCCCAAACTTTTTCATATGACTGTATATCATGACCCCATTACAATGAATATGCCTTTTCACATCTTTTTTTTTTGTGGATCAACCTCGCAAATTCAAGTCAATAGCCCTATATTATTATAGCGTCGTTTATTCCATGGCACTCTACATGTGAAAAAAGGCGTATACATAGCAAAAACACTTACAATAATCTTGAAAAAAACGATTCAGCGGCTGGTACAGGAGGAGAGATTACCCTGCCCGCGAGAGCTCACAATCTACAAGGGATGGGTGAGGATACAGTAGGTGAGGGTAAAGATGGTCATGCAGCGGTATGGTGGAGCGAGGGTTACTGCAGGTTGTAGACTTGTTGGAAGAGGTGGGTCTTCAGGTTCCTTTTGAAAGTTTCCATGATAGGTGACAGTCTGATATGTTGGGGTAGATAGGTCCACAGTAGGGGGGATGCATGGGACAAATCTTGCATGCCATTGTGGGAAGAGGAGATAAGAGGGGAGTAGAGAAGGAGATCTTGTGAGGATCGGAGTTTGTGTGTAGATATGTATGTACAGGTGCATCTCACAAAATTAGAATATCATCAAAAAGTTAATTTATTTCAGTTCTTCAATACAAAAAGTGAAACTCATATATTATATAAATACATTACAAATAGAGTGATCTATTTCAAGTGTTTTATTTCTGTTAATGTTGATAATTATAGCTTACAGCCAATGAAAACACAAAACTCATCTCAGTAAATTAAAATAATTAACAAAAAACACCTGCAAAGGCTTCCTAAGCGTTAAAAAAGGTCCCTTAGTCTGTTCCAGTAGGCTCAACAATCATGGGGAAGTCTGTTGACTTGACAGCTGTCCAGAAGGCAGTCATTGACACACTCCACAAGGTCCCAGAGTTCCAATTTTCATTTGGAAATCAAGGTCCCTGAGTCTGGAGGAAGAGTGGAGAGGAACATAATCCAAGCTGCTTGAGGTCTAATGTGAAGTTTCCACAATCAGTGATGGTTTGGGGAACCATGTCATCTGCTGGTGTAGGTCCACTGTGTTTTATCAAGACCAAAGTCAGTGCAGTCGTCTACCAGGAAATTTTAGAGCACTTCATGCTTCCCTCTGCCAACAAGCCCATAGATTCTCTATGGGGTATTGTCAAGAGAAAAATGAGAGACACCAGACCCAACAATGCAGACGAGCTGAAGGCTGCTATCAAAGCAACCTGGGCTTCCATAACACCTCAGCAGTGCCACAGGCTGATTGCCTCCATGCCACATTGATGCAGTAATTGATGCAAAAGGAGCCCTAACCAAGTATTGAGTGCATTTACTGAACATACATTTCAGTAGGCCAACATTTCGGATTTTAAAAACATTTTTCAAGCTGTTGGTATAAAGTATTCTAATTTACTGAGATAATGACTTTTGTGTTTTCATTGGCTATAAGCCATAATCATCAACAATAACAGAAATAAACACTTGAAATGGATCACACTGCAGGTAAAAACTATAGAAGACAACTTGGACCTGGCTCCCTAAAAAGCCGTTGAATGTATCACGTACCACCTAAGGAATTGAGGGAGTGTGCAAGCATAAGAAAGAAAGCCCAGCAGTACACTTATTTGACTGGCCTAGATACTCAGAAGTAGGACTAGATCTCCAAGCAGGATCTACTAAAGACTATCACCAGCAGAGAAGACCAGCAGGGGGTGGGTTTAAATAGTAGCACCTGCAGCGTGATAGGACAGGCTAGATAACAAATGAAAAATACCTGCTGTATGAAAAGAATGGACAAAGACAAAAGGTAATCAGCATCCAGACAGCGACAGAACCTGCTGTGGCTCTGTGGACAGAGACACCGACAGAAAAGCACCGGATCGAATCCTGAGACATGACACATATAAAGTAACAGACATGGGTGCATTGAGAAAAAAAAGGAGAGGAGCAGGGCCCTACCACCTGGAGAGAATTTTATGATTTTACTCCTGTAATTTACAAGATATGGAGGATTTATGGTAAAGTGCAAAAGCTTTACTCCAGTCCTCTGTTGGAATGTTCATTTTCCCAAACAGATGTAAATGGAATGGATGTTTCAGTTAGAAAAACTTAGAGAGTTGAAAGTGAAGAAGCAAAGCTCCATCGGCAGCTTCACCTGGGAAAGATCTAAGCGTCTTCGCCCTATACCCTTGCACAAAATACCTAACTTGAAGTGCCCCTAACTTTGATAGACCCAATATATATGACCAACCTAAACATTCAGAAAATGCTAGGTTATTAAAAACTGGAGTAATTGGGCTATGGTCAGAAGAAAAACCTAACAAGTCTGAATTCCTTGAGAGAATCTGAACAAGGATAACATCTGCATGGAGTTTTTATGGTCTCCTGTCTTAGGCTATGTGCACACGATACAGAAATGCTCAGGATTTTTTCCTGAGCATTTCTGCATCTCCCTGGCAGAAAAAAGCGCATGCGGATTGTACATGCGTTTTCCTGCCAGGGACATGCGGAAATGGAGCGGTTACCCACTGACATTTCCACATGCGGATTGACAAGCGCACAGCACATGCGGATTATCATTGGGGAACATTGCTGCCCTTCTACCATGCGTTTTTAATGCGTTTCCGCAGCTGCAAAAACGCATTAAAAACGCATCGTGTGCACACAGCCTAAGCATAGTTTTTCTCCTGACATTCTGGTTTCCTCTCACAATCCTAAATATATACTAATTGGTTTCCTATGGAATTGTCTCTAGTAAGAGTTGGAGTATAAGCGCCTAGACGGCAGCCAATGCTTCATTACTCTCCACATAATGAGAATTTCCAAATTGAGATAACTGTGTGCGAGAATAGCACATTACAAATGTTCATTGTTATTGCTATACAGTATATACTTCATATAGAGCCTAGAGTTTGTGGATTTATTGCAGTCGTGACTAGAGATGAGCGGTGTTCGACTCGAACTGTTCGCCAATCTCAAATTCGAGCTGTTTTGGGCGGTGTTCGAGCCGTTCGGCGAACACGAACGATTTGAAAAACATTCGGCTGTTCGAGGTTATGTTCGATTACTGTTCGTGCACCAAAATCATAACTGGATTTTTTCTCAGTAATGCTGAAAATTAATGTTAATACGCAGTTTGAGTGTACAGCGGGGCGGGGGGGGGGGGGGGGGGCAGGGGATGGATCTCTGCAGGAATAATGAAGATCTCCATTTTTTTTTTCTCTTTCCCGCATTTACAGTGGGGAGGTGCAGTCTGTCAGCCTATCAGCAGCGCACACACGGAGCGTAGTGCTTTTTTTCACACAAGCAAGGGCATGTGTCATTGGCAGTGTATGTCACATGTCCTTGCCCTATAAGACCAAGCCATTTTCCCCGTCGCCACCATTTTCTCACTGCTGCAGCTGCGTGTTAGACGACACCGCTGTTGCTGTGTGCGCTATACTTTGTTAATTTCAAGCCAATTTTCGCACAAATCTACAGATAGCTTGGGAGTAGGAAATAGTTGTGATTGCAGTCCTTTTAAGGACTAGGTTACAGCATTTCATACGACTTTTATCAGGGAGGTCTGTGCTCTTAAATAGATAGGTTGTGGGAGTAAAGACTAATTGTAATTGCAGTCCTTTTCAGGACTAAGTTACATCAGTTCCTATCACTTTTTGCCAGGCAGGTCTGTGCCAGTGCTGTGCTAGTTTTTTTCACAGCATTTGGCTAAATCTAGCAAAGCAAATCCTTTTTGGCCTATTGCAGAGTGTGTTAGTCAGTGGAGTAGCCTATCTGTGTTGCAAGCTACACCACCTGTGTATAGAATACAAATTTTTTTACTGCACCTAGTGAAGTAAAACCTTTTGGGCATAGCATCATTCTATTAGTCCATCTATACTAACCTCCACCAGGTTGCAAATTCAATATAATTTTTTTCTGCATCGAGTTCTGAAAAAATATTTAGGCTTCTAGCTGTGTGTGGGACTTGTTCTATTAGTCCATCTATACTAACCTCCATCAGGTTGCAAATTCAATATAATTTTTTTCTGCATCTAGCTCTGAAAAAATATTTCAGCTTGAAGCAGTGTGTGGGACTTGTTCTATTAGTCCATCTATACTAACCTCCATCAGGTTGCAAATTCAATATAATTTTTTTCTGCATCTAGCTCTGAAAAAATATTTCAGCTTGTAGCAGTGTGTGGGACTTGTTCTATTAGTCCATCTATACTGACCTCCACCAGGTTGCAAATTCAATATAATTTTTTTCTGCATCGAGCTCTGAAAAAATATTTAGGCTTCTAGCAGTGTGTGGGACTTGTTCTATTAGTCCATCTATACTAACCTCCATCAGGTTGCAAATTCAATATAATTTTTTTCTGCATCTAGCTCTGAAAAAATATTTCAGCTTCTAGCAGTGTGTGGGACTTGTTCTATTAGTCCATCTATACTGACCTCCATCAGGTTGCAAATTTAATATAATTTTTTTCTGCATCTAGCTCTGAAAAAATATTTCTGCTTGTAGCAGTGTGTGGGACTTGTTCTATTAGTCCATCTATACTGACCTCCATCAGATTGCAAATTCAATATATTTTTTTTCTGCATCTAGCTCTGAAAAAATATTTAGGCTTCTAGCAGTGTGTGGGACTTGTTCTATTAGTCCATCTATACTAACCTCCATCAGGTTGCAAATTCAATATATTTTTTTTCTGCATCTAGCTCTGAAAAAATATTTCAGCTTGTAGCAGTGTGTGGGACTTGTTCTATTAGTACATCTATACTGACCTCCATCAGGTTGCAAATTCAATATATTTTTTTTCTGCCTCTAGCTCTGAAAAAATATTTAGGCTTCTAGCAGTGTGTGGGACTTGTTCTATTAGTCCATCTATACTAATCTCCATCAGGTTGCAAATTCAATATATTTTTTTTCTGCATCTAGCTCTGAAAAAATATTTCAGCTTGTAGCAGTGTGTGGGACTTGTTCTATTAGTACATCTATACTGACCTCCATCAGGTTGCAAATTCAATATAATTTTTAAATCATAGAATCATAGAATCATAGAATGTAGAGTTGGAAGGGACCTCCTGGGTCATCTGGTCCAACCCCCTGCTCAAAGCAGGATTCACTAAATCATCTCAAACAGATGTCTGTCCAGCCTCTGTTTGAAGACGTCCATTGAAGGGGAACTCACCACCTCTCGTGGCAGCCTGTTCCACTCATTGATCACCCTCATTTTTTTCTGCATCTAGCTCTGAAAAAATATTTCAGCTTGAAGCAGTGTGTGGGACTTGTTCTATTAGTCCATCTATACTAACCTCCATCAGGTTGCAAATTCAATATAATTTTTTTCTGCATCTAGCTCTGAAAAAATATTTCAGCTTGTAGCAGTGTGTGGGACTTGTTCTATTAGTCCATCTATACTGACCTCCATCAGGTTGCAAATTCAATATAATTTTTTTTCTGCATCTAGCTCTGAAAAAATATTTCAGCTTGTAGCAGTGTGTGGGACTTGTTCTATTAGTCCATCTATACTGACCTCCATCAGGTTGCAAATTCAATTTAAAAAAATTCTGCATCGAGCTCTGAAAAAATATTTAGGCTTCTAGCAGTGTGTGGGACTTGTTCTATTAGTCCATCTATACTAACCTCCATCAGGTTGCAAATTCAATATAATTTTTTTCTGCATCTAGCTCTGAAAAAATATTTCAGCTTGTAGCAGTGTGTGGGACTTGTTCTATTAGTCCATCTATACTGACCTCCATCAGGTTGCAAATTCAATATCATTTTTTTCTGCATCGAGCTCTGAAAAAATATTTAGGCTTCTAGCAGTGTGTGGGACTTGTTCTATTAGTCCATCTATACTGACCTCCATCAGGTTGCAAATTCAATATAATTTTTTCTGCATCTAGCTCTGAAAAAATATTTAGGCTTCTAGCAGTGTGTGGGACTTGTTCTATTAGTCCATCTATACTGACCTCCATCAGGTTGCAAATTCAATATAATTTTTTTCTGCATCTAGCTCTGAAAAAATATTTAGGCTTCTAGCAGTGTGTGGGACTTGTTCTATTAGTCCATCTATACTGACCTCCATCAGGTTGCAAATTCAATATAATTTTTTTTCTGCATCTAGCTCTGAAAAAATATTTAGGCTTCTAGCAGTGTGTGGGACTTGTTCTATTAGTCCATCTATACTGACCTCCATCAGTTTGCAAATTCAATATAATTTTTATCTGCATCTAACCCAGCCAATACTTTTGGCCTAATACCACAGTTTGGCCACTCAGCTCTGCTCGGTTCCCATCCATTGTTTTTTTGTGCAAACAACTCCAGAGTTGTGAATTAGTTAACCACCAAAATGAGTGGAAAAAGGCCTGCTGCTGGTGGAAAGGGGAATAGGCGTGTTGGGAAGGGGAAAAAAGGTTGTGTCCGTGGGGTAGGTGTTAAAGCAACAGTAACATCTGCAGAAGAAAGACCATCTTCCAGCCAAACTAAAATGTCTACTTCTTTTAGTGGACAATGTGATAAGATCCCTTTCTTACGGCCACGCCAATCGCTACAAATTCCAGATGAGGCACAAAAACAGCAGGTGCTTCAACGGATATCAAGTGCTCCTTTAAGTGGGCTCTCCTCCACCTCAACTTTAACATCACAAATACTCCAGTCCTCAGAGGTGTCACCCCAATCGCACTTGCTTCCTCACAGCTCCCAAGTTTCCAGCTGCCCATCTGAGTATGGGGTAGAACAGATGGTTGAGTCTGCAGAGCTGTTTACTCATACTATAGCCTGGGAATCAGAGGTCGGCTCCAGAGCTTCTGTGAATCCAGACGAGGAAATGATCTGCACTGATGCCCAGAATCTTTATGAGTCGGATCCAGGACTAGACACAGAAGGTTCTGACCATAATGTAGACCCTCGTTCCCAAACTGTAACTCCTGTTGGTGGAGACAATGAGGAAGATGATGATGAGACTCAAATACCTGATTGGAGCGACAACTTTAGTTTTTTGTCAGGGCAGAAACAGGTTGACTCTGAGAACGGCGGGTGTGATAACACACAGGGTGATGATGATGAGGTTGGAGATCCCACTTACTGTCAACCCACAGTCAGCCAAGAGATGAGGTCAGCAGAGGAGGATGCTAGTGACGACGAGGTCAGGTTGCGCCTTCCTGGACAGAGACGTAGTACTGGAAGCACGTCAACAACTGCATCCTCAAACACAACTCTGCCTCTGACCACAAGTCGTGGTGGCTCTTCAGGTCGCATGGGTGCTAAGCCTTGCATAGCCTGGGCATTTTTTCAGATCGATAAAGATGACCCAACTCGTGTTATCTGTAACATTTGTCAGCAAAAGCTAAGTAGAGGCCAAAAAATACATAGTTTGAGTACTTCATGCATGAACCGTCACATGGACATGAAGCATAAGTTGCAGTGGGAAGCTCACTGTGCTACAATGCGGCCTAGCCGGCCGGGCCAACCACCGTCTGCCACATCTTGTGCATCCGCGGCCTCTTCATCCTCTGTGACTGGGGGGACAGCAGTCACACCTGTTTTGGGACGCAGACCTGCCACCTCTTTACCCGCAACAGTCAGCTTGATTGGCAGGTCATCATTTTCTTTGGAGTTGGTAACACCAGCTGGTGTTCAGCGCTGTCCGACGTCGATAGCACCACCTTTGGATCAAGGCAACCTAACATGTCCGCCTGCATCTTCCTCACAGACCGGCAGTTAGCCGGGGACACCCTTCTCAACCCCGTCTAAGCACAACAGCCAGCCCTCGGTCCCTCAGATGTGGACAAGTAAAAGACCATTTCCTCATAGCCATGAGAAAGCTAAGAGGTTGAATTTCACCATCTGCAAGCTCTTGGCTACAGAAATGCTTCCTTTCCGCCTGGTGGACACAGAGGATTTTCGAGACCTTATGTCTGTCGCAGTGCCCCAGTACCAGATGCCCAGTCGGCACTACTTCTCAAAGAAAGGTGTGCCTGCGCTCCACCAGCATGTCGCACACAACATCACCGCTTCTTTGAGAAACTCTGTGTGGGACAGAGTGCATTTCACCACAGACACTTGGACGAGTAGGCATGGACAGGGGCGTTACATGTCACTGACTGGGCACTGGGTAACTATGGTGACAGCAGGACAAGGGGATGCTGTCCAAGTCTTGCCGTCCCCACGAGTTGTGCGTCAATCCTCTTTATCTCAAAGTTCCTCCACTGCTTCTGCCTCCTCAACCTCCTCTCGGTCCTCCACCTGCACCCAAAACCTGTCTGGTCATGCCACAAGCTTTCTAACTGCGCAGAAGGGATCCTGTACACCTCCTTACTATGCTGGCAGCAGGGCTCAACGTCATCAGGCGGTTTTTACTTTGAAATGTCTGGGAAATGTGAGTCACACAGCTGAGGAGTTGTGGTCAGCTCTGGAGAACCAGTTTCATGAATGGTTGTCTCCACTGGACCTGAAACCAGGGAAGGCCGTGTGCGACAATGCTGCAAACCTGGGTGCGGCCCTTCGCCGGGGCAATGTCACACACGTGCCTTGTATGGCTCACGTGTTGAACCTGGTTGTCCAGCAATTTTTAGCCCACTATCCCGGACTAGATGGCCTTCTGCAGAGGGCACGGTCGCTGTGTGCTCACTTCCACCGTTCGCATCCCGCAGCTCAGCGACTTACATCTCTACAGAAGTCGTTGGGCCTGCCACTTCACCGGCTAAAATGCGATGTGCCTACCCGGTGGAATTCAACTCTGCACATGTTGCAGCGACTGTGGCAGCACCGACAAGCCCTGGTGCAATATGTTCTGACGTATAGCCTGGGCCAACGAGATCCAGAGGTGGGGCAAATCACGCTGGAGGAGTGGTCTCAGATCAGGGACCTATGCACCCTTCTGCACAGTTTTGAAATGGCGACGAAGATGTTTAGTGCTGACGATGCCATTATCAGCATGACTATTCCGGTGATTTACATGCTGGAGCACATGTTAAACAGAATTCTGAGTCAGGTGGTGGCACAAGTGGAGGTGGACGAAGTAGAGGAGGAGGAGTTGTATGCGGAAGGGCTAACATCTGCAAGGTCCAGACGGTCGGCAGCACCAAGGCGGCAGGCATGTGAGGGTGGGGGAGATGGTTTTACCAGGGCGCATGGTAGCAGCCAAACTAGTGAGGAAGGTGCAGGAGCCCAGGAAGAAGTGGAGGACGAACTGATGGAAGACTCATCAAATGAGGGAGACCTTGATCACATTTCTGTTGTGCGAGGTTGGGGAGAGAGGTCAGAGGAAGGAAGCATGATTGTTACCTTGCCACCAACAAACAGGAACTTGGTGCTCCTGGATGCGCAAGACACATGAGTGCCTTCTTGCTGCACTACCTGTAACATGACCCTCGAATTGTGAGAATTAGAAATAATCCTGACTACTGGGTTGCCACACTGTTAGATCCCCGGTACAAAAGTAAATTTGCAGAAATTATTCCTGCCATAGAAAGGGATGCACGCATGCAGGAGTATCAGCAGAGACTGTTGCAGAATCTTACATGTGCTCTTCCACAAAACACCAGTGGTGCACGTAGTGAATCTCACAGTTCCAACTTGCCAACCGTGGGACCGTCGAGTGTTCAGCACTCAAACCGTAACAGAAGCACAGTATCTGCTGGTAACATCAATTTTGCGGAATCATTTCACCACTTTTTTAGCCCATCCTTTGCAAGGCCACAGGAGACAAGAAGTCTGACACATAGTCAACGCCTAGAGACGATGGTACAGGAGTATCTCCAAGTAAACATTGAAGCCATGACTGTGTCACTAGACCCTTGCTCTTTTTGGGCTTCCAATCTGGATAAATGGCCGGAGCTCGCCACTTACGCCTTGGAGACCTTGTCATGCCCTGCAGCCAGCGTTCTGTCTGAACGTGTGTTCAGCGCTGCTGGTGGTGTGCTGACAGATAAGCGCACGCGGCTCTCCACTGATAATGTAGACAGACTCACGTTCATAAAGATGAACAAATCATGGATCCGAAACGACTTTTCTACCCCTGTGTCATCCTGGGGAGAGTAAAAGCTTGATGATTTGTTAAAATCACCTCACCAACCGTTTTAAGCTTTCAAATTACTAATCATGTTTATCTGTATCTTGGCTGGAAAATAATTTGGGCTTTGTAGCAGTGTGCAGTACTGATTCTATTAGGCCATCTATACTAAGCTCCACCAGATTTAAAATTACTAATCATGTTTATCTGTATCTTGGCTGGAAAATAATTTGGGCTTTGTAGCAGTGTGCTGTACTGATTCTATTAGGCCATCTATACTAAGCTCCACCAGATTTAAAATTACTAATCATGTTTATCTGTATCTTGGCTGGAAAATAATTTGGGCTTTGTAGCAGTGTGCTGTACTGATTCTATTAGGCCATCTATACTAAGCTCCACCAGATTTAAAATTACTAATCATGTTTATCTGTATCTTGGCTGGAAAATAATTTGGGCTTTGTAGCAGTGTGCAGTACTGATTCTATTAGGCCATCTATACTAAGCTCCACCAGCTTTCAAATTAATAATAATTTTTAGCTGCATCTAGCCCGTAAAAAATTTTTCGGTCTCCTAGATGCGCAAGACACATGAGTGCCTTCTTGCTGCACTACCTGCAACATGACCCTCAGATTGTCAGAATTCAAAGTAATCCTGACTACTGGGTTGCCACACTCTTAGATCCCCCACACTCTTCGATCAACCTTTTCATTTTAATAAAGAACAAAAAAATGGTCATTTTTGAAATTATAAGCATTAGCAGGTTATTAGAAACTGAAATCAAACAGTTTTCAACTCAAAACTTTATTCTAGGAGATGTTACATTTGCACATAGGACCCCTTGTTCGAAAGGAGCTTCTGAACTGTCTCGTCCATTGAATTTGTCAGGTTTTGGATGGTTTCTGCTTCAATTGTTTTGCATGAGGACAGAATACCCTCCCAGAGCTGTTGCTTAGATGTGAACTGCCTCCCGCCATCATAGACACTCCTTTTGATGATGCTCCAGAGGTTCTGAATGGGGTTGAGGTCAGGGGAGCATGGGGGTCACACCATAAGTTTGTCTCCTTTTATGCCCATATCAGCCAGAGATGCAGATGTGTTATGTGCAGCATGAGACGGTGCATTATCATGCATGAAAATGATCTTGCTGTGGAATACACGGTTCTTCTTCTTGAACCATGGCAGGAAGTGCTGTTTGAGAAACTCCACGTACATTATGGAGTTCATCTTTACCCCTTCAGGGATCCTAAAGGGGCCGACAATCTCTCTCCCCATGATTCCAGCCCAAAACATTACTCCACCTCCTCTTTGATGGCGCTGTAGCCGTGTTTGCGTGGGGTGTCCATCAACCAGCCATCCTCCACTCCATCCATCTGGACCATCGAGCGTTGCACGGCACTCATCGGTGAACAAAACAGTTTTGAAGTCAGTCTTCATGTATTGTTTGGCACACTGGAGCCGTTTCTGCTTGTGTGCAGTGGATAGAGGAGGTCGACAGGATGGCTTACGCACAGCTGCAAACCTCTGAAGGACTCTGCATCTTGTTGTTCGGGGGACGTTGGAGGCACAAGCAGCTTCAAAAACTTGTCTGCTGCTATGACAAGGCTTTTTTGCCGCTGCTCTTTTAACCTGACGTAATTGCCTGTAGGAAAGAGTCCTCAATTTTAGCTTATCAGCACGCACACGTGCGTACTGTGGATCAGCTACATACTTCTTGATTGTGCCATGATCAGGATGAAGTGTCTTGGCAATGTTGATTGTAGTCATGCCTTGACCTAAACACTCCACAATTTGTTGCTTCTCAGCAGCCGACACATCCTTTTTCTTTCCCATTTTGGCAGAAAATGTAGGCTGCTTAATAATGTGGGACAGCCTTCTTAAGTAGTCTTGCCTTTCATTGGACACACCTGCCAAACTAATTAGCACAGGTGTCTGCAATTGCTTACAGTGATATAAAGAGCCCTGACACACATCACCATCAATAAGTTTAACTGACAAACAAACAAATTCTTCCCTTATCACTCCTAAACACTTTTTGCATAATAATTTGGAACACAGTGTACATGTGCTTTTCCACAAAACACCAGTGGTTCACGTAGTGAATCTTACAGTTCTAACTTGCCAACCGTGGTCTGTATGGAGTTGTTCAATAAAGGGCCCAAAATTAAGATAGCATAGACGGGAGAGGTCTCTATGAATACGAATTCCTAAGTATTTGATACCCTGTGAGGGCCAGGCAAAGGGAAAGTTGGACTGGATGGAATCCTGTATGGATTTGGGGAGGGAGACATCGAGGG
This sequence comes from Phyllobates terribilis, assembly GCF_046119375.1. NCBI lineage: Eukaryota > Metazoa > Chordata > Amphibia > Anura > Dendrobatidae > Phyllobates > Phyllobates terribilis. The sequence goes on along the minus strand of NW_027362761.1, from coordinate 921,589,617 downwards.
CCTCAGACTTCGCTGCATTGATTTTAAAATTTGACCATGTAACAAAGTGATCTATTTCAGCCATAACAGCAGGGATGGATATATGTGATTGAGTGATATATACTAGGACATCATCAGCAAATGCAGAGCACTTGTACTCGGTGCCTCTCACCTCAATCCACCTAATATTGGGGTTATGGCGAATTGATGAGAGCAGGTGCTCCGTCACTAGGATGTATAAGAGAGGAGACAGAGGACATCCCTGCCTTGTCCCATTGGTGATTATGAAAGGTGATGAAAATGTTCTGATGCGCCCCCTGGGCCTTGGGACACCCGGAGCCGGACCCTTTTTGGTGGATGCTGGTGGTTGTAGTCTCCGTGGCGGTGACCCGGTTCCGTGGCTCAGGGCGGTCAAACCAGTGGCGGAACTATTTATGTGGTTTTGATGTTTAAATGTCCGACTACGCCACCCGTGGATTGCGGTCAGAGTGAACCGCCGCTGCAGGGCAGACCGCTGAGGCTGGTGTTGTGGGTGCAGCAGAGCGTAGTATAACTCCCCACGGGAGGAGTATAGCCTCAGGGCAGTGTATGCGGAGGATAGGGTGATGGTGCAGGGCAGCAGCAGTAACGACACGGAGTCAGTGATGCAGTCCAGGGCCTTTACTCACAGTTATTATTATCCAGACCACTTCTGCAGGTAACGGCTGCCCACGTCGTACTGTGCTCACCAGGTGAGGGGCTCAGACAACTCCCAGATAACTTTGGAGCGCTTCACAGGACCCCCTTTGTGTGTCCTTTGTCTGGCCTTTCTTACCAACGCTTCTGTCCGGCTGCCTCGGGCCTCCTCTTGGTAAACTTGGCGCCATTTTCCCTGACCCTATGTGGTGCCTTCCTAGCGGGTGTAGCGAGGGGCTGCGCCACATAAAATGTCACAGCCTCCTGTTTCTAGCTGAGGGTCGTTTTCCGCCTCCACTAGTTTCGGGGACCGGTCTCCCCCTTTGGCCTGACCCCTCCACGCAGGTGGATTCGGGCGTACGGTGGCGACTCGCCCGTCCGCACCCTTGGGATCCCTTCATTCCTCGTTCCTGGAGCCTTCTCCGCTCCTCTTCCTTCCTTCTCCCTCTTCCAGGCCTGGGCCTCTGTTACTAGGCCCGCCTCCGGAGCAGAGCTCATGCAGAGCCCCTGCTCCCTGTCACTTCTGCTTAGACTTCTCTGCACTGAACTAAGATGGTGCCCACCTTTTATACTCCCTTCTCAATGCACCCAGGAACTGCTTCCTCCCTGCTCCTGCACTACAGGGTTCCCCTTCCTCGGTGTTCCCTCCCCCCACTCCAGCCAGGGACAGGGACTGTCGTGCCCATCTCAGGGCACCCTGCCCCACGGCAATGTGGTGTAATGCATGCAGGTGTCGGGGTCCTGATCCACACTCCATCCTTACCTGAGAGTGAGATATCACACCTCTGGGTGAGGTGCAATACCTCTGTAGCAACCGAACCCTCGGGGTGCTACAGTTCCATTTATCTTCAGCCTAGGTGACGTATTGCGATACAAGGCCGTGATTTTGGCTATAAAAGGGTCCCCTAGACCCCTACCCCAAGCTTTTTAAGAGAATAATATATGGCGTGCCAGGAGACTCTATGGAATGCTTTCTCAGCATCCAACGAGAGTATCTAATTATAAATTTTTAACTGCATCTAGCCCAGGAAATACTTTGTGCCTAGTAGCAGTGTCTGCTAGTCAGCGGATTATCCCAGCTGTTAAGCAAGCTACACCACCTGTAGTTTGGACACTTAATTTTTTCAGAGGAAATGCTTCGGGACCCCGGGATACTCAGTGAAGAGCATCAGGAGGCACCCCAAGGCATAGGGACTGGCGGTAGGACGCCTTGCGGTGGACCCCCTAGCTCGATCCTTATAAAAGCTTTTTAACTGCAGCAGCTTTAGTGGACGCTACTGGAGCTGGAATTACGCGGCTGCTGGCATGAGACTTGCCCTCCAATAGATCCTTGTAAAAGGATTTAAAGTGTATTCATTCAAATTAGAGAGACAATTTAAATTAAAACGCTTAGACCTACCTCCACCACAGGGGGGCTCGCTCGACCCACCAGCGGACAGGCACCAGTATTGGGAGAGGGGGGCTGGCCGTCAGGGTCCACCGCAGCTCTGGCACAAACCCGGCGACACGGAGGTCGCACGGGCAGGAACGGACTGGCCGTGTCGGCTTCGCACTTTTTTAGTTTTAGAAGGGCATGACATGCCTATATCTGTGTCTCCCCCTCCTTTCGAACACTGCGGGGGTGACTCAACACTAGTCGTGACAGGTAAGTGTCATGTGAAATACCAGTATATCTCCACAGTCCTTACTATAAGCTAAGGAGGAGGCAGCAGTCCAGGAAGACAAATTACAAATTACATTTTCATGTGGCTGTAAAATAACATATCATTAGATTTTAACTCTGAATTGGCATCAGGGCAAAGCTTATTACCCAGAGTGAATTAGTTAATGAATTAATAGGAGTCTGATTCTTGTATGTCACACACAGGTTGATATATAACTGTCAGGTTACTGAAATGCTAACGCTATCAATTTACCGTTCATAGGCCTTACTTGACAGTTTTCCTTTCTTCCAACAAAATAATTAATCTCCTTTTTGTTTTGCACTTGTGTTATGAAGTTATTTATGTGCATCTTGATAAATGACATCCTTTCTTTGTTCTTTGACCAGTCAGCATAAGTATTTTAGTATATGTCACTTCTCTCATTTACATGAGATGAATGGTCTATTAGCTGAGAAAACAATATTTCTCTTGTCTTTGACAATAACAGAGTTGTCATCCTCCCATGACCAATGCAAGCATGATTTTGGACATGTTCCGGACCACAGTGAAAAAGTAATTTTAAGAGGAAATTGCTGACTTTCTGTACGTTGTCAGTAAAAATCTGCTGAAGTGTAGAAGACTGATCTTGACTGACAGCAAGCTTTGTAATCACAACAATAGAAAATATGCTTCCTGTCTTAGACTAGCCATGTACGGTATAATGTCTTCTGGAATTAAAGAATGATTTGAAAGCGAAGGAGTCCACCAGAAAAGTGGTGAGTTGTGGGTTGCCAGAGCCTGGGGCAAGGCAAATATTTTGCGCCACCTAACTCGTGAACCGGTACATATAACATTTTCAAAATAAAGTTATAAATTGTTATATATATATATTTTTATTTTTTTTTGTGTTTTTATTACTATTGTATTACATTAGCCTTAAACCTTATCCCATCCCTAGCACTAGCACTGCCCCTAATCCTAATTCTAACCTTAGCCCTAACTCTTGTCCTATCCGTTAGAAAACGTATGTAAAAACTTAAAATATATTATAATGTTACTATTTTTCTTTTTTCTTTTTTTTTTACAGGGACATTTTAACATTTGGGACAATTCCTCCCAGTAGGTCCCTGTAATTTAAAAGTCACAATTGACTAATATCAACCAGGGGACCTTGGACTAAGGGAACACTCCCTCCTGCTCTGCATTACAATACAGTGCCTAAATTCTAAAGCAATCCACCAACACATTGAATGCACCAAGGGTAAGACCTTAGCCTTGAGGAAGCCGCTTTGACAGTGGCGATACGAGTGGGAAGTTTATCTACCCTGCCCTGCTTTTGCCTTCTCCTTGGTTTTTACTTATCCTATATCTAACTATCAGTTTCTCTTTGTGACTCAGGTTATATACTTGCATAATTGTTTTGAGAGAATATCGTCTATTATAGCTAAACCACCTCTCTTATATATTTATTGACCACCATTATGGAGGTGCCTCTTTGCACTTTACATGCATTTTTTGCTTTATCTAAATGATTTGTTTTTTTTCCTTATTAAGAGCAATCACAGTATTTTAATGTTCTGATAAAAATTGGGCTAGTTTCTTAATTCTTGCATATTATAAATACTGCATTTTACATGCCCATATGTTATTGTTTGATATAACTTCATGGAATTATTACTTTACATTTGTAACACCCCTTTAAGCCGCCTCCATGGGCAGGGTGTTTGGTAGTTCTCACCTCAATATAGCGCAGTGCCTCACCCGAATCTTGCGGGGAGTAGTAGTGGGATGCAGGAGGGTCTTTCTCTTCTGCCAGGGGTCAACTCGGGAAACCCCTGAACACACTCCATATACACTCACAAAGAGATGAGGTTGAAAACTTAAACAAGTTTATTGTGGAGGAAGGTAAATGGTAAATATGGCAGGGGGAATAGCAAGTAATAATGAAACAAACAGTATTCACAATTTACACATACAAAGAATTAGTTAAGGCATTTCAGTTAACCTGAAAGATAGGGATAACACGTTCCCTTTAAGTAGTAACAAACACACTCCTAGCTTACACTACTAAACTATAATATGGCTGCAGCCTAAGAAACCAACACAGTTCACTGTTGGGACAAGATGCCGCGGATGTTGGCACTCTTGAAGACTTTGTTGGTGCACATACCGAAGAAGCAAAATATCCTTCACAGTCCTTTTATAGCTTCAAGTGTGTGGAACCACAAGTCTCATAATAGCTCAGAAACAGTTCTCTTATTAACTCAACAGTGAAACCACAAGTCCCATAATAGCTACTCACTTCTCGATGTAGCATGCTTGGGGTCACATAGGGATCCAGCTTAGGGCTGCAGAGTCCGGATGCCTTGTACACTGGGGATGTATTGCAGAATCGGTCCGTTGGTTATTCCAGGTGGCGATGGATATATCCTGATAAGCTGACTGGCCTGTAGATGTGGTTTACCTGCAGGATCATTTTCTCCCTTCACACACTGAGGAACTGGACGTTTAGCACTCACTCTGAGCCTCTGCCCCCTGCTCTCCAGGATCAGACTCTCACATATCTGACATGGTGGATTCCAGGCTTCTCTCTCTCACAATAAGATTCACCAATGTCTGCTGCTGTGAATGTCTGTGTAATTTCATTATCTGTACACACAGCTCTCACTGCAGGTGTTACACATTTATTATATGGTTATTACTAACTTTGGTCATTTAACGTGATTTACTTTAAAATTTAGGCACTATATTGATATGCAGAGAAGAGAGGAGTGAGTTTCCTTATTCCAAGGGCCACTGGTTGGTATTAAGCAATTGTGATTTTTAAATGTTTTCAATAGTTATTTTGTGTTGGGATATTTAAAGAGAAATTGTTAGCATGATTTTGTGATGGCTATAATGGTGCTGTAACATAGATTACATTAATTACTTTGGTGAAGAAATAATTTTTATTGTTCTTTAATCACCATTGGAAGATTTCTGCTAATTAGATTTTGGTGCACTGTGTCTTCTCCCCCTGTCTATGATTACCCAACCCCTCTGCCTGCCACTGGTCTTTGAATGACAGGTCACTGCTGAAAAATATTAAAATTTGAGAGTCCTCATTGGTTAATACCTTTTAATGGCTAACTGAAAAGATGGTAACAAATAGCAAGTTTTGAGACTACTCTGGTCTCTTCATCAGGCTTAGAATAACAAATAAAGAGACCTAGGTTGTCTCGAAAGCTCGCTATTTGTTACTATCTTTTCAGTTAGCCATTAACCACTGATGACTCTCAAATTTTAATATTTTTCGATCTACTGGCTAATACGGTATAAAGATATATTTTGCCTAGGTCATTGCGGATAATTAAAGCAGAGGAGGCCGGTCACTCAAAGACCATAGGCAGGTGGAGCGGCAGGGAATCACAGACAGAGAGGAGAAGACCCAGTGCACAATCTGGCCCCTGTGCACCAAAATCTAATTAGCAGAAAACTTCAAATGGTGATTAAAGAAGAACAACAAAGTGGATTTCTTCACTAAAGGTATTAATGTTATCTATGTTGCAGCGCCATTACAGCAATATCTTTACTTTACATTACAAAATCATGCTGACAAGCTCTTTACTAAATACTACTTTATTTCTTGGTGATCCTTGCTGTTAGCATACTGCTTTTTCTTGACTTTTTCATGTTTTCTTCTAGTATACAGCAAGTTGATCCCATTTTTTTTTCATTAATATTATTCTTCTGGTGATGTCAGTGTAGCGCCCCGAGGGTTCAGCCGCTACAGAGGTATTGCATCTCAACCAGATGTGCGATATCTCACTTCCAGGTAAGGATGGAGTGTGTGGATCAGGACCCCGACACCTGCATGCATTACACCACATTTCCGGGGGGCAGAGCGACCGATATGCTCCAAGTAGAGCACGACAGTCCCTGTCCCTGGCTGAAGTGGGGGGAGGGAACACAGAGGAAGGGGGGACCCTGTAGTGCATAGGAGGGAGAGGGCGGTTCCCGGGTGCATTGAGAGGGAGGTATAAAATGTGGGCACCATCTTAGTTCTGTGTTCAGTCAGAAAGAGGAAGTGACAGAGTAAGGGCCTCTGCATGGGGCTCTGCTCCGCAGGCGGGCCTAGCCTGTGAGGCCCAGCCAGCACTGAAAGAGCAAAGAGAGCAGTGGAGTACAGTCCAGTCAGAGGAGGAGACAGGGAGCAGAGGCTCAGGCCGAGCTCTGCTCCACAGGCAGGCCTGAGAGAGCGGCCGGAGCCTGGAGGAAGGAGAAGGACGGAAGAGGAGCGGAGGAGGCTCCAGGAACAAGGAACGAAGGGACCCCAGGGGTGTGGACCGGCGAGTCGCCACCGCACGCCCGAATCTACCTGCGTAGGGGGGTCAGGCCAAAGGGGGAGACCGGTCCCCGAAGCTAGTGGAGGGGGGAACTACCCTCAGCTAGAAACCGGAGGCTGTGACATTTTATGTGGCACAGCTCCTCGCTACACCCGCTAGGAAGGCACAACATAGGGTCAGGGAAACGGCACCAAGGTTTACCAGAGAAGGCTCGAGGCAGCCAGACAGAAGCGAGGTCACTGGCGGGGTATGACAGGCCAGAGAAAGGACACACAAAGGGGGTCCTGTGAACCGCTCCAAAGTTATCTGGGAGTAGGCCGAGCCCCTCACCTGGTGAACACAGTGCGACGTGGGCCGTTATGACCAGCTGTAGTAACGTGGATAAAGAACTGTGAGTAAAGACCCTGAATTGCACGACAGACTCCGTGTGGTTACTGCTGCTCCCGCGCACCATCACCACCAACATCCACACTTGCTGCCCTGAGGCTATACTCCTCCCGTGGGGAGTTGTACTACCCTCTGCTAGACCCTCAACACCAGCCTCAGCGGTCTGCCCTGCAGCGGCTGTTCACTCTGACCGCAATCCACGGGTGGCGTAGTCGGACATTCAGCATATAGACTGCCATTTAGTTTGACCACCCTGGGCACGGACCGGGTCGCCGCCACGGAGACTACAACCCCCAGCATCCACAACAGGTCCGGTTCCGGGTATCCCCACACACACACGGCCCAGGGGGCGCGTCATCAGCTACTTGGTATTTTGTATTCACTTTGCCTGTGTGTGTCCAGGACTTTGAGAGGCTCCCGTTCTGGCAAAACATTCTTGTAACTTTAGGGGATATGCTTGGTACGCCAGGGTGTCCTCCTCAAAATTGGCTACTAGTTGGGATCCTTGGAGCTGAATCCATGGCAATCAGTGTATCACCGTTTTGTCTGTATTTTGAAATATATCTCTCATAAGACAACTCCTTTAAAGTGGGCCCTTATACAGCCTGGGTGGAAAAATTCTCATCTGGCAGGATTTAATCAATATAAACATTTTTTTCTGACAAGCTCTTGCATCCAATCATTCTCATCTTGAGCAGTAGAACAAATGTCTCAGATGTCTAGTGTACACTGTGTGAAATAATTTTTACACAAGATTTTTTTTTTGTGCTGCTAGTGATAGAAAATAAAAAATTAAACCATGTTTGACAAAGCAGTTTACCGTAAAACAGATCTATCAACTTGACATTCTGCCCTTTCTAAGAGCAGCATATTATAGCTACAGGTCCTTATTACTAGTAGCCAAAATGGCACAAAACTTGAACTGTATAATTGAGTTTGTCAAGTGAATTAACTTGAGAAATCTTAAATTATGTTTTGTTTATGATGTTCCAATTGTTACATCATGTTGTGGTCGCTTGACCCTTAACCTGCTGGGCACCTTGTGGGAAATATCTAACAACGGTCCTCATATATTTACTGTGAGCCAGGCAAACCACCCTGTATGGTTTCTGTGTACAGAATCTTTATTTTGCAAGGAAATGTAAATATGTTGGATGCAAACACTGAGGTTTAGTGCATCACATGTGTTCTGGGTATGCAGGCTAGTTGTGGGTCACAGGCTGTTGCTTCATTGGCTGTGCCATTAAGGGTGTTCAGGGGCGAACTATTGATGTCACAAAGTGCCACCGAGATCGTGCGGATGGGTGGTCGCCAGATGACGTCAGTGTCTATTCCAGCTGGATGTGCATCCGAGGATGCACATTCAGCTGAAATGTATTGCGGCACAGAGAACAGTTGACTCCATGCACTGCAATACACATCGCCGGTCAATCAGAGGCTGGCAGCTGATGTCGGCTGGTCCTTCATGGGCGACGCATGGCAGTGATGTTATACGCTGCCCGTGGTTGGCAGAAGAAGAGGATGCCGCACATCATGGGAGGGACATTATTACTGGAAGGGGCCCAGGATGGTGGACATTATACCAGGAAGGGGCCTAGGATGGGAATCATTATAACAGGAAGGGGCACAGGACGGGGGGTCATTATACAAGGAAGGAGCCAAGGATGGGGGATATTATTACTGGAAGGGGCCAAGGATGGTTGGGGTATTACAACAGAAAGGGGCTCGGGATGGGGAATATTATGCGAGGAAGAGTCGCAGAATGGAGGACATTATTACAGGAAGGGACCCAGGATGGGGGACATTATAACTGGAAGAGGCACATAATGGGGGACATTATGACAAGAAAGAGCCCAGGATGGGGGACATAATTATAGGAAAGAGCCCAGGATGGGGAACATAATTACAGGAAGGTGCCCAGGATGTTTGACATTATACCAGGAATGGATCCAGAATGGGGGACATTATACCAGGATGGGCAACATTATTGCAGGAAGCGGTCAGGATTGGCAACATTATTACAGGAAGGGGTCCAGGATGGGAGACATTATTACAGGAAGGGGTCCATGATGAGGGAAATCATTATAGGAAGGGCCCAGGATGGGGGACATTATTAGAGGATGGGAACTTTATTACAGGAAGGGCCTGGGATGGGAGACATTATTACATGGGAGGTGAATACGTATGTCTATATAGGATCTAGAACACTACAAGGACCGCATCACAGTTAGCAGACAAGGCCGCGGAATACACTGTGTGCATCTATGTCTGTTAAAGTGATATCACAAAGCGTGCCCTGCACTTCTACCTTCCTGATAGAGCATGCGGGCCAGATGGGAGACAAGCTTTGGGATGGTGAGAGTTGTGTTGCCGGTTTCCCCGGTGTAAAAGCAACCCTAATATTTGTGTAGGTCTGTGTGTGTGCATTTATGATTATGTATGTCTGTGTATATCTTTGTTTATATGGATTTTTGTGTGTGTGTCTTCAAATATGAATATGCCTGTATGTGAATGTCAAGGATAACAGCAGGGAGAATCACGTAGATCCCACCGCTGTCACCAGTATGTCACGGATAACAGCGAGGAGATCACTCATCCCACCACTGCCACCAGTTTGTCAACGCACTAAATTCCGCTGCCTCCAATCATCAGGACAATTACGCAATTGACTGATGAATGATAGACGAGGCCGCGGCTGCTTCCACTACTAGGCCGGTTATTGAGGAACTCACATTGAGCATATGATATATACACCTCCGATTCCAATGCATGGAATATATATATATACCCGGTTATGGTCACTGTCAACTCCACAATAAGACACGGAACTACTAGTTACCACCACCAATCATTTATACAGGTAGATTGGACACTCGTTACAGGTAGTGTATGGCTTCAAGGGTGCTGTTTAAAGAGCAAGGGGAACAGAGATATTCAATTTTATATATTTAATCTGGAAAGGTAGGCAGTGTTTATAAAAAATATGCAAAGATGATACAAAATGGGAACAAAACAATACGGTATATACAATTACATAGCATAAAAAGGAATAACAAAAGAGAAGTACTAAACCTGATGTTACAGGAATGGCTCTTATCTTAATGGAGGGAAGCACCCTGATCAGGAAGACTGAACACTGTCACATCAAACTATGTCTTCCAGAAATGAACAATGACATTACCCCAAGCTCTAATTTTAGATCAAGGTTACACCCACATACCTCACCTTGGTGATTTTATATGGGGTCTGGTTGAAACATGGGATGAAACATGGCATGAATAGCATCATCCATCAGAGCAATATTAGGTTGGAGGTGTTAGAATGGCCTTACGATGATGTGAGTGAATGTGTTATGTTCATCCCTTTGCTATGACACCGAAAATATATCTCCCATAAATATCGGATCAATGAAAACAACAATTTTCATCACTGACCACTGGCTTCAAAAGGTTTGCGATCAGTGCTTTGACCAGAGGACGCTCTTGCCTTGGAAGTATGCTTCTTCGCACACTCATCATCATCTAAATCCAATATGTCCCGGAGTACAGACAGACGTCTCTGCCTGGATGCAATATAAGCATCTTAAAGGAAATCCAGCTCCATGGAGTAAAATTCTTATTAGTGTATCCATATCTGCTACTATTATCGCTGCACAGAGACGTAATATTATTACAATACTGTTATTGAATAAAACCCACCATAAAAGACCAATGTTACTACCATACACTGTTCATATAGACATAAATGCCAGTTCTACATGGGCAGTCTGCGAAACATTGAAGTGAATACAATACAGATGAACCCAGTGACTTACAGATGATGTCTTTTTTTCCCCACACCCTGTCTACAATTTCCACATCGCCACATACTCTCCATGCTACTACTACCTCCAATTCTGTGCCTGTTCATGTCCCCTTTGACCCAATTACTGCATCTGCTGTTTTACAGTTCCCCACCTACTGTAGAATGTACTAGATATGCCAAAAAAATAGTGTCCCAAACATTGCTTCCTTGAAAATATTAATTCCAGATAATATCCCATAAAATAATAACAAATAATGCCCATATTGTGCACCTGTGGCGCCCCTGAGGGTTCGACCGCCACAGGAATGCTGCACTTCTTCAATGGAGTGTGGTGTTCCTCCTCTGAGGTAAGGCCAGTGTGATGGTTGTGACCTAGCCTTTTGCATCCAACACCACATTTCTCCACCAGAGGGAGCTAGTATGCACTAGGTGCTGCTCCCCTGGTTACAGGGAGACTGGGGAACACAAAGTGGTAGGAACCAGTTATTGGGTGCGGGTGGAGGAACAACTAGTAAGTGGCACTTCAAATTTCATATTTAATAGAATGCCATCTTTGATCTTGGTCCTTCGGTCCTTTTTGTCCTTTCTCTTCTTTTTGGTCCTTTGTCTAGCCTTTGCTAGTCTGTCGGCTGTCACTGTGCTGTCGAACTACTGTGTGTAATGTGACTTCCCTCCGGGAGCGCAGATCCTGTGTGGGCCTGCACCGAGAAGGGACACAGCCCTCGTACCCTGATCTTGGGACGAGAGGTAGGTTGCAGACAAGGAATGTCTCAACCCGGCCGAGGACCAGGATCAAGAAGGCCCGGGAGCTTTAGAGTTTGGCTCCCTAGCAAATGGGTCCCGGGGAGGATGCAGACGGAGTGGAGCACGCCACCTGTCCTCGCCTACCTGATCTATTCAGAGGGATTCCGGCTGCAAGAGGGGTACCGGCCCCCGACACCCGACCTTGTACTCTACGTCCAGGACGGGAAAGCCCGGTTAGGCCCTGAGGATCCCACCGGGCGTCGGATGGAGAGGAATTGCCACCCGAGCCCTACACCTGAGAGGAGCTCAGAGGGAGACCCGGCCTATCTACACACGCACAGACGGGAAAGGGTGAAGTCTGTAGTGCAGGAACACTCTGGTGTAGGGTCGCTACCGAACACTGGACTTCCTCGGAGGTAGTTGGACACCCGTCCCTGGTGGCCGCAGGACTCCGCGAGGAGCAGGGAGTCGCCTTCCCGCTAATATCTCTGAGTGAGTAAAGCCTTGGAAGTTCACCCCTATGGCCTCTGGACTGTTCATTACGTGCCATACCACGCGACGCGGTGCCCGTACTCCCCGCGGTACTGCTACCCCCCTTCATCCCATCTTGCCTGCCCTGAGGCCTTGCTCCGCCTGTGGGGAGCAGTGAGAACTTTAGCCACCATGACACCGGGCCTCAGCGGACTGCTAGCGGCGCTGGTGGCCCTTCACCAGACACCACAGGTGGCGTAGTCGTTAATCAGCCACTCAACCCGGAATAGCCCACACCATCTCTTTCTAATGTGACGGCCCTGAGCACGGGTCGGGCCCGGGCCACGGCTGCATCCCATCTCTTCAACACAGGGCCCGACACCGAGTCCCCCAACACCCAGGGTAAAACACGGGCTTTCTGAGTAGAGGCGTCACACACCAGTTACCTTTTTTATGTTCCAAAAATGAATATTACATCCTTTTATGCCTTACACAGTGCTAATGATCCCTTCAGTGCCCCCAAACAATATTATTACCATTTAGGTCCACCACAGTAATAGTGCACTTTCTAATGCACCATAGTGTCGCCTCTGTGCTCCCATATGATAATTATTTGGACACCCCCCCACCACACACACAGAATCAATGTCCTTCATATGCCCTCACATATTAGTAATACCCATTATTGTGCTCTACTACAAAGTAATAATGCCCTCCTTGTGCACCCCAGAATAAAAGTAACAATGACACCTTTATGTACACCAGTACAGTAATAATGTGCATGTTATGCCCCCAAAATATAAATAATGACTCCCATTATATATTTAAGCACACCAGACATTAAAAATGCCCACCTTTATGACCTCTACAAAGTGATGAGCACTGAAAACACCAATACAGCTGAACGTGGTGCTTTCTAGGTCCTAGAGGTGCCACTTGCAAATACTCCCTGGTGGCTCAAAACTGTGACTGCTGCCAATGCTATTGATCCAGGAGCTCATATGATCAGTTGTCCTTGTAAACCAGCATTGGAACCTGTTTGCTCTCAGCACTATCATGAACCCCATCGTGTTTCTCGTACATTCATTTAAGTCTATGAATAGAAAACCTTTTAAGTTATTACATTTCCATTGAAAACTGATCATGTTGCTCTTATGGGAAGAATTTTTAGGCATATATTTGCAAGTGATTCCTCAGCAGTATGTATACAAAAACACACTACATTTGGGAAATATCTTGTTCTGGTGTCACCTTAAAAGGAACCTGTCACTTCCAAAAATGCTATTTACCTTCAGACTTAGTGGTGATCTACAGGTAAGTAGAGTCTAAATCTTGTCTGCCCAACTTATTGCAGCCCCTCGCTACCAGTGATCGGGGTGGTGCAGGGAGTAGTCAGTAACCGTTCACTACACAGTGAGCGCACTGTAATCACTACTGTGCACTTTGATTGACAGCCTGCACCACAGTGTATGTGTGCAAGTAATGATAGCAGTGCACTCACTGTGTACTGAGCTGTGACTGTTAAAGCTCCCTGCACCTCCCCAATGACTGGAAGCAATAACTTGGGTAGACAAGATTTAAACGCTTCTTACCTGTAGGCTACAGGGAGAGTAAAACTTCATTTTCCCCAATGTAGCTGCACTTTCAGTGAGGCTGTCATTTTTATCTTGTCATAATCGCTGAATTTTTTGCCCCAAATTTATCAATATGGTGCTCACGGTTCAGTCAAAAAAAAGATCTTTATCTGTCTTTAACCATTTCTGTAACTTTTTAGAGTTAAAAGTTGCATGTTTTTCAAAATGTTGTAAAAATTGTTAAAAAAAAATCTGGTGTACATAATATCACTTTAGGGGGGAAACTGTAGTAAATTTAAGAGATTTTGTGACTTTTTAAAAAAAATCACAAATGATGAATAAGGCAAAAACTTCTGGAAACCCTAAGTAGTGAACATATCCAATATAAGCTAGAATTAAAAAAAGGCACAAATGTAAAGATGAAATTGGTGCAAACAAAAATAAGGCAAAACACTAAAGTCTCACCAAAAAAACAGGCTCAAATGCAGTAACAAATCGAGCCTTATACTTGCATGTAAATACATTTTTGGGGAGGTGACAGGTCTGCTTTAAAGTACAGCTTGGTGACTAATCCATTACTTATTGAAAAGAAAACAGTGCTACCAGTGCAAGATGCTCTTGGCAATACTATGGCAAGTGGAACCAGTGCAAAGTATAAAACAAAACAAAACACAGATTTATGGCCTGAGGGCAACCTTGGAGCTAGTCCAGCCGCAATACCAGTGCCTTCTATGAGAGCACAATATACTACGTATTTTCTTATTCCACTAATTTTACCCTCTTAGATGTTTCGGACAGAGCTCGTCACTCACACTAAGTTTTGCATCTTGCTGTACAAAGGGTATTACAGTACTTTAATCTTTTGGCATAAGAAGAAGCAAATTTGACTTCTAAGTGAATGTGTTATGCTCCACAACATCATTATCAGTATAACCAATATCAATACGGAACTGGCTGATTAAATTTTAACACTAAAGCTGTTACTAAACTCGCAGGCACAGCACAAGATGTGGCATGTGCAATATGTTTAATGATGCCATTGGAAGATTCTGTTACAAAAACCCATACACTCTGCATACAAATGAAAGACATCTTGTTCTTTTATTGTGACAGTGTTAAAGATCAGAAAAGAAAAACGTGAGGAATTTGTTTGAGAATTGATACAAACAGCTGTTTTCACAAGAAGACAGACAGCGATTTAAATAACTGTGCATACGTCTAACAAAGTGATTCAGTAAACTGCTAAAAAATAACTAGTCACTAGAAGTTGCATTCTTGTATACAGTAAAAAAAAAGCCTCCAAAAATTGAGGCATTATTAAAGGGAATCTATCAGTAGGATAAACCCTCCTAAGCTGTCTGTTTTGGCATGTAGGTCCTAGAAAGTTGAATAAAATTATACTTTGATATCTGCGATCCAATGTCTTATTCCAGAGAATGGGGCCTTTGAAAATACAGTGGTCACAAAGAAGCATCATAGCAGTACAGACATAGACAGAATTGTTTGTAACCTTCTGCTAAAGTAAGAAAAATCCACAATGGTCACTGAAATAACTTTAAACCGACAAAAGTAATTTTCAATTTAAATTTACTGAATATTAAACTAATGAAAATCAGACATTGCTTTTGAATTGTGGTTCAGTAGAAAATTAAAAAAAGAAACTAATGAAAACGGCATGGACAAAAGTGATGGTACAGTACCTTTAATTTAATATTTGTTTGCACATACTTTTGAAGCAATCACTGCAAACAAACGTTTTCTGTAACTTTCAATGAGACTTCTGGATCTCTGGGGTATTTCGGCCTACTCCTCCTGAGTAAACTGCTCCAGCTGTCTCAGGTGTGAAGGGTGAGTTCTCCAGACTGAATGTTTCTGATCCTTTTATAGATGTTCAATGGGATTTAGATCAGGAATCAAACTAGGCCACTTCAGAATAGTCCACTGCTTTTCTCTTAGCCATTCTTAAATGTTTTTAGCTGTGTGTTTTGAGTCATTATTCTGTTGGAGGAACCATGACCTGTGATTCAGACCAAACTTTCTGACACTGGACAGCACATTTGGCTCCAGAATGCCTCGATAGTCTGGAGTTTTCATTGGACCCTGCGCAGATTCCTGTGCTAAATGCAGCAAAGCAGCCCCAAACATAACCGAGCCTCCTCCATGTATCACAGTAGATACAATCTTCTTTTCCCCGTATGCTTAATTTTTGCGTCTTTGAACATAGAATTGATGTGACTTGCCAAAAAGCTTCAGTTTTTTGTCTCATTTGTCTAAAAGACATTCTCCCAGAAGCTTTGTGGCTTATCAATATACATTTTGGCCAATTCTAGTCTTGCTTTTTTATGGCTTGCTTTCAAAAGTGGTTTCCCTCTTGGTGGTCTTTCATGAAGTCCATTTTGGCCAAGTCAGCGACAGACGGTGCGATCAGACATTGATGTACCTTCACTTTGGGGAGTTCACCTCTAATCTGTTTGGAGGTGTCCTGGGCGCTTTGGTCATCATTCATATTATCCGTCTCTTGAATTTGTCATCAATTTTCCTCCTGCGGCCATGTCCATATTATAAAAACATAGAATTATAGAAAATTAGAGTTGGAAGGGACCTCCAGGGTCATCTGGTCCAACCACCTGCTCAATGCAGGATTCACTAAATTATCTCAGACAGATGTCTGTCGAGCCTTTGTTTGAAGACTTCCATTGAAGGAGAACTCTCTACCTCTCGTGGCAGCCTGTTCCACTCCTTAATCACCCTCATTGTAAAAAGTTTTTTTCTAATATCTAATCTGTATCTTCTCCAATTCAGTTTCATAGCATTGCTTCTAGTCTTTCTTTGTGCAAATGAGAATAAAGCTGATCCCTCTTCAGTGTGACATCCCTTGAGATATTTGTAGATAGCTATTAAGTCTCCTCTCAGTCTTCTCTTTTGCAAGCTAAACATTCCCAAATCCAGTAACTGTTCCTCATAGTTCATTGTTTGTAGGCCAGTCACCATTCTTCTCTGAACTTGCTCCAGTTTCTTCATGTCTTTTTTTAAAATGTTGTGCCCAGAACTGGACACAGTATTCCAGATGAGGTCTGACCAAAGAGGAGTAGAGGGCAATAATTACTTCACATGATCTAGACCAGGGGTCTCAAACAACTGGCCCGACGGCTGCATGCGGCCCCTGAGGCTCCGCTGTGCTGCCCTCAGGCCCCTGAAACAATCGCATCCAGTGAGCCAGGGGCCTGTCGACGTCACCATTTTTTTTCAACTCAATGTGCGTCTGAGGACGCACATTCAATTGAAATGTATTGTTGCGCAGAGACCAGCTCTCTACACCACAATACCAGTACCATCCAGTCAGAAGCTGGCATCCCAGCATGGCCCTACATGACATCATTGCTAAGCGCCCCAGCTGTGGAGGAGGAAGAGGACAATGTTAGCTAAGGGAGAGTGGTCAGGTGAGAAGAATTTTTTTTATGTGTGTGTAAAGAGCAGCAGAATGGTGGACATTGTTACAAGAAGGGGACCAGGATGGGGACATTAATACAGGCTGAGGAACGTTATTACAGGACAGTGGACATTATTAAGTTGGGGGACATTATTACAGGCTTGGGTACATTATTACAGGATTGGGGTCATTATTACAAGACAGGGGACATTATTACAAGATGGGACATTATTACAGGCTGAGACATTATTACAGGATTGGGGACATTATTACAGGCTGAGGGACATTACTACAGGATTGCGGACCTTATTACAGGCTGAGGGGCATTATTACAAGCTGATGGACATTATTATGGGCTTTGGGATATTATTAAAGGATTGGAGACAGAATTACTATATGGGGCTAATTGTAAAACTATATTACTGTATAAGGCTGATTGGGGGTCAAAAATAAGCAAAACATTTAAAAAAAAAAGTAGTAAATTAAAGAATAAAAAATAATGGATTAATATTTTGCCACTAAAAATGCTGTTTTATGTAAAAGTTTAATTAAAGGAGAAGACCTGTACCAAAACCCAAATGATAAAAACCATTAAAAAGAGTAGGAAGTACGCCACAAAAAAAAGATGATCAAAAAGTCATATAGAAAAATAATGATATCACTGAAAACGTAATCTTTTCCCGCAAATAACCCGTCCCTTCATATTCAAATTTTTTATATGTGAGGCCTATTGACCCAGCTGAGTTTGAGACCCTTGATCTAGACTCCATGCTTCTGTTAATGCAACCCAGAATTGTATTTGATTTTTTGCTGCTGCATCACACTGTTGACTCAAGTTCAGTCTTTTTCCTATTCCTCCCATTCTGTATGTGATTTTTTCATTTTTCTTGCCCAGATATAGGACTCTGCATTTCTCCCTTTTAATAACCATTCTGTTATTTGCTGCCCACAGTTACAGTTTGTTTAGATCTTTTTGAATCCTCTCTCTCTCTTTTCTAGTATTAGCTATCCCTCCTAGCTTTGTGTCATCTGCAAATTTAATCAGTTTACCCTCAATTCCTTCATCTAAATAATTGATAAAGGATAGATCCGTGTGGTACCCCACTTAAGACATTCTTCCAAGTGGATGCGCAACCATTTATGACCACTCTTTGGATCTGATCACTAAGCCAGTTATGAATCCACCAGTTGCCTTGTCCATTCCATAGTTGGTCATTTTTTCAATAAGGATGGTATGAGATACTTTGTCAAATGCTATTCTGAAGCCAAGATATACTATATCTACTGCGTTTCCCTCATCTACCCAGTCAGTGATTCTGTCATAGAAGGAAATAAGTTAGTCTGACATGACTTAATAGTTATAAACCCATGCTGGCTCTGGTTAATCACTTCATTCTCATAAAGGTACTTGCATACATGTTGTTTAATAATTTTGTTCAAAAATCTTTCTTGGTATAGAAGCAAGGCTCACAGGCCTATAATTCCCTGGGTCCACCTTCTTCCCCTTTTTGAAAATAGGGACAACATTCGCTCTTCTCCAGTATTCTGGGACTTCTCGTGTTCTCCAAGCATTTTCAAAGATTTCAAAGTCATGTGACAAGGCTCGTTAGAGAGTCAATATTGACTTTTAGGATTGCTACTTCCTATAGGTGACATTAGAGTTCTAGTCCTCTTCCTCTTTGAAGAGGCAATTTGCATATTTCCCAGAGGAGCATTGCGGCTAAAAAGTCTCCTTACCTTGACATGCTGAACATGTTTAAACCCCCGCATGGAGAAACGTTACCCCTTGTATCCAGGAGATGAAAGACACAGAATATATTGCCATACTCCCTGTATACACGTTGCTTTCATTTGGTCAGTATAAGGCCATCATATAATATTGCAATAAAGGAGATATACATGTTCAGAGTACGAGTATTTCAGTGTGAGATGCCTGGAAATAGTTTTTGCAATAAATACAGCTGTCAGTTTATATCTACATTTCTGCTATTAAGTTGCTGCTTTCATTTCTATGAATCACTCTTATTGGATGTTGCAGTCACTTTGTGGCCTCTTGTTTTCCATTTATCACATCCTTTGCATATAACGCTCTATGAAGGTATGTGAAATACTGGGTAAATATTCTCTAAAGCAGATTTTCCTAAAGTGATTTCAAGCACTAGTTTCCTTGGCCGACCTATGAGAAGTGGGAAATCAATTGAAGAAAAAAGTTAATTTCATCATTTATTGTACATAGCAATTTAACTGTTCAAATTTAATGCACATTTAAATGAGCCTTGGGGAGATCATAAATAAGAGAAGCTCACTTTTAAACTATCCAATAACCGCAGCAATATTGTGCCGGACCCATGAATCACTTAGTGCAATTGCGGTTTAGCAGTTATCATGACATTAACTGTATCTTTGGCTATTTAATCTTTTTCATTAGAGTCGATTTGCTAAATACATTTCTATCATTTATCACATATTTAATTACAGAGATAGCATATACTTCACAAATTCAATCTTTCACAAGTTAAGTTTGCAGAGCTTTTAATTCTCCAATGACCAACGTACACATTTATTTGCATTTCCTCTGTAAGATGCATCCAACTACTTATTAAGCTGAGTTTTCACATTTCTGGGGATCATGTTCATAGATAATGGTTGTAAATAGTATATTCTGACTTTATACATAATACACTATTAGCCTAACACTGAATGCCAGGAGAAGATCTTTAAATCTGCTGATATGTGAGTCACCTTTTTTGGACCATAGGGTCAACAATGTTGAAGTATTCTTTAATTTTAGTGATTGTAACAGGCTTACTTTTGGTTTCCTTAGATTTCTATATTAAGATTTTACATCAATAACCAGTTTTCTATTATTGTAATAGCTCCAATTATAAGCAGTGAGTATTCAAATGATTGAGCAGCATATTATGGGATTGTAGGTCATGCAGTTCACATTTTGAAGAATAGGCACCATAGCGGCAGAGCATGCGGCTGCTATGGAACCCTATGAGAAAACAAGTTGGCTAAATGCCTTAGACTAGGTATAAACTGCATCTGTGCACTTATTATTATTATTATTTATTTATATAGCACCATTGATTCCATGGTGCTGTACATGAGGAGGGGTTACATACAAAATACAGATATCGCTTACAGTAACAAATAAACAATGATAGACTGGTACAGTGGGAAGAGGACCCTGCCCTTGTGGTCTTACATTCTACAGGATGATGGGGAAGGAGACAGTAGGTGGGGGGTTGCAGCAGCAGGTCTGCTGTTGGTAAGGCAGCAGCCCAAGTAGTGTTGAGGAGGCAGCGGGGTCATTGCAGGTTGTAAGCTTTCTTGAAGAGATGTGTTTTCAGGTTCCGTCTGAAGGATCCGAATGTGGTGGATAATCGGACGTGTTGAGGCGAAGAATTCAAGAGGATGGGGTATATTCAGGAGAAGTCTTGGAGGCGATTGGGTGAGGAACGAATAAGTGTGGAGGAGAGGAGGTGGTCTTGGGAGGACCGGAGATTACGTGAGGGAATATATCGGGAGATTAGTTCAGAGATGTACGGAGGAGAAAGGTTATGTATGGCTTTGTAGGTCAGTGTTAGTAGTTTGAACTGGATAAGCTGGGCAGTTGGGAGCCAATGAAGAGATTTGCAGAGGGAGGTAGCAGAGGAGTAGCGAGGAGAGAGATGAACTTACCCTACAAGATACATTCAGAGCTTTGGTCGTCATTTGCTATTATGTTGTCATAGGCCTACTTTCACCAGACAGAAGCTAAAAGTGTGTTCTTTTGACCTCCATCTAGCAGGCATGTGTCTGCATACCATTTGTTAAATTGTAATGAAAAGCGCAGCATATTGCACTTTCCTATACATAGGGCCACTTGAGAGAGACACATAACATGTGGTACATACTTCTTTACAATGGTAATCTATGGCTGGCGGATGCCTCTGCATCCATCTTGACAGTAGACGCTGTTAGGTACATACCTTCTGAGCATATGTGCCCAATGATGGCTACAGATGTAGTGTGTAACTCGCCATACTTTAATGGGTGGTGAGAACCTGTACTGAGATTCAACAACCCCTGGAACATTGGCAAACAAGGGTGTTGGGAATTTACCCAAGGATCCAGGAAAGTGAATGGGTAAAAAATGTCTCAAGTTTCCTGTCCCATATGGTAAGGGGTGTGGTACGTCTAAAAAAGGATTTATTGCCGTATTGGAAATTTTAACCATACAATTTTTCTGGCATTACATATGTGCCCATATACACGTAAGTCAGTGGTGACACTGGTACTGTGACAGTGGTGAGTTGGACACTGCTGTCATGGAATCACTGCCACTATTGACTGACCTGAAGACAGCATGAATGAAATAACAAAAACATTGCATGACTAACATATTTAACATGGTGATGAATATAGTAAAATTCTGAAATCACAAGGTTTATTTTACAAGCGCTATCTACTCTTCCTTTGGAGTTATATTGTACAATATCAAGGAACATTAGGGGCTTTGGGAGATATGCACCATAACAAAAAGGTTGTGCTGTTATCCAATATAAGTGTTACACACGTGTCTTGTCTTCAGGGCCAGACTCCATGTCCATCTCCCGTAGCTGATTACCTTTTCTATGCTCCATGTTGAGTCTTTTAGGTGGCCTGGCATTTTTCAATGACGTTATCTCCTGTGCTAAAGCGACTTGCTCGGCTCTCCGGAGGCAGACACAGGACACACGGTTCGGGTAAAACTTCCTGTGGGTTTATCATGCGGCATAAACTCCAGCATTGTCCCATAAAAAGTAAACAGGCCCTCTCGGGGTTAACAGAAAAACAAAAGAGAAAGTATAACAGAGTCTATTAGCACGCAAGGCTCGGCCTGCTCCAGGTAGCACAGCGAAGTCTTTAGCAACACCAATCCTCCGGTGTTGCTCTCTGCTTCAGCCCAACACAGCCTGGAGACCTCCCTCTCCAGGCCACACACTACACAGAGCAAACTACTGACTGAGTATTTAACCCGGCTCAGCCACACCCTGAGGGGAGGTAGAGGAATTGCCTCCCACCATCTTTGCCATTCCCATAAAACCACACCCTTTAAGAGAGTTAACACCCAGCATATAACATGCTGGCAGAAATTTAGTAGGTTTCAGTTCACACAGGAGAGCAACCTGAGTGACACATACCTCCCCTCGTATATTATACCAGTGACTCCGTCACATATTACCTCCCTCTGCCCAAAGCCGGGGGTTTGGGCACCTTCTGATACCAGACAGGGAATCCTAGAGATGACATCAGCGTTCCCGTGTAACTTGCCGGGCCTATGCTCCACATGAAAGTTAAAGTCCTGAAGACCTAGGAACCATCTAGTTACCCTGGAATTTTTACCCCTCTTTTCCCTCAACTGTCTCAAAGGGGCATGGTCTGACACCAACTTAAACTTCCGGCCTAGTAGGTAATATCTTAGAGTATCTGCGGCCCATTTTATGGCTAAACACTCTTTTTCTACTATTGTGTAGTTCTTCTCGCAGGACGAAAGCTTCCGGCTCAGATAGAGAATGGAATGTTCTTCTCCATTTATCTCTTGAGAGAGTATGGCTCCTAGACCAACCTCTGAAGCGTCTGGACCACGAACTCTTTCTTAAAGTTTGGTGCGACCAGGACCAGCTGCTTACACAGTGCTAGTTTCAACTGTTGAAACGCGGTCTCTGTTTCCTCCGTCCACTTCACCATGGTTGACCTGGTGCCTTTTAGGAGATCTGTCAGTGGCGCGGCCATCATGGCAAAATTTGGGATAAACCACCGGTAATATCCCACCATTCCCAGGAACGCTCTTACTTGCTTCTTGGAGAGTGGTTTCGGCCAGGTCTGGATTGCCTCCACTTTATTGACTTGCGTTTTTATTTCGCCTCTCCCGACGACATAGCCCAAGTACTTGGCCTCTTCTTTTCCGACAGCACATTTTCTCGTATTTATGGTAAATTATGCCATCCTTACAGCATCCAGAACGGCCTGTATTTTAGGTAGATGACTAGCCCAGTCTGGGCAAAAGACTACGATGTCATCAAGGTAGGCTGTGGCATATTTCTTGTGTGGTGCTAGGATCCGATCCATAGCTCTCGGGAAGGTGGCTTGGGCCCCCTCTAGTCCGAACGGCATCTGAGTGTATTGAAAGCACCCATTAGGTGTCGAGAAAGCCGTGTTCTTCTTGGCCGTCTGTAACATGGGGATCTGCCAATAGCCCTTCGTCAGGTCAAGAGTGGTGATGTACCTCGTCGATCCAAGCCTCTCGATGAGTTCGTCGACGCGGGGCATCGAGTATGCATCACGCTTGGTCACCTCATTCAGCCGGCAGTAGTGATTACAAAACCTCCTCTCTCCTTTGGGTTTTGGTACGAGGATGGTTGGGCTCGACCACCCACTCTTTGACTCTTGTATCACCCCGAGGTGTAACATCCTCTTTACCTCGGCCAAGATCACCTCCCAGCATACTTCCGGAATCCGGTACAGCTTCAGATTCACTCTTACATGTGGCTCTGTTAGCACGTCATGCTCTACCATCTGAGTATGCCCCGGCAACTCTGAGAACAGCTCCCGATTCCACTGTAGTAGTTCTCTACACTGTTGCTTCTGGGTCGGCGATAGAGTCTCTGCTATAGTGACCTCCTCCACCTTGCCTTCTGGAGCTGCTCCCAGGCAAGGAGTTTCCACACGTTCCCTGTCCCACCACGGCTTGAGCAAGTTCACATGGTATACTTGGTGCGGCTTTCTTCTGCCAGACTGGTGGACTTTGTAATTAACTTCGCTGACTTTCTCCACCACCTCGTATGGACCTTGCCATTTGGAACTTGCTCTCGACTGTGGGGGATTAGCACCAAGACATGGTCCCAGGCTGAAACTGCCTCAGCTTCACCGATCGGTTATAGACCCTTGCCTGGGCTTCCTGCACCTGGAGGAGGTGCGCCTTCACGATCGGCATCACTTTTGCTATTCTTTCCTTCATTGAGGTGACATGTTCAATGATGCTCTGGTGTGGCATAACCTCGGCTTCCAAGGTTTCCTTAGAGATATCCAGGAGCCCTCGTGGATGTCGTCCATGCAGCGGCTCAAAAAGAGAAAAGCCGGTAGAGGCTTGTGGGACGTCCCTTACTAAGAAGAGCAGGAATAGCAGCAGATAGTCCCAGTCACGTCCATCCTTCTCCAGGACTTTCTTGAGCATCACTTTCAGGGTCTTATTAAAGCGCTCTACTAAGCCGTCTGTCTGTGGATGGTAAAAAGAGGTTCGCAGCTGGGTAATCTGGAGGACCTTGCACAGCTCCTTCATTACCTTGCTCATGAACGGGATCCCTTGATCCGTTAGGATTTCCTTCGGCAGACTGGTTCTGGCAAATATATGAACCAGTTCTCTGGCTATGGATTTGCTCGAAGAGTTCCTTAACGATACCGCTTCCGGATACCGGGTCGCATAGTCCATGATTACCAGAATGTATTGGCCGCCTCAGGCTGATTTGACTAAGGGTCCTACTAGGTCCACAACAATCCTTTCAAAGGGGACCTCTATCACTGGTAGTGGAACTAATGGACTACGGAAGAGGGAAGAGGGAGCAGTTATTTGTCAGGTGGGGCAGGACCTACACCCTGGCCAATAAAACCTTCTTAATATCCTCTCCTGAGTTTTCTCGACCCCTAGATGTCCCCCCAGAACATTTGAATGGGCCATATCTAGCACTCTCTGTCTGTATGGCCCTGGGACTAGCAACTGTTGCACTATCTCACCGCCTCTTAGTTTGGCCACCCGATATAACAACTCCCCCTGACCTGCAAAGTGGCAGAACCTGGTGTCTACCCCTGGCTCTTGGGCAACCTCACTACATACAGTAACCTGGTCAAATGCCCCCTTTAAGTTCAGGTCCCAAACTTGAGCAGTCCCAAAGTTCTCTCCCGACACATCTAACTCAGGGAGTTTGGCCTCCTCGGTCACCGTCTCGCCCTCATCTTCGGCAAGGACGCACAGTGGGAAGTCATCTACTTGAGACTTCAGTGGGGGTTGTTCTCCAGGGACCTGCCTTTTGTCCACACTACTTAGTCCGGTTCCCTTCCCCCACAAGTCCCAAAACAAAGAAAAATCACAGCCCAGTATGACAGGATATATGAGGTCCTTAACCACCCGACCTTTTGGGACTGGGCACCACAGTCTGTTCCCACTGTCACTGTGGCCACAGGGTAGTCCTTGGCATCCCCATGGATGCACCGAACACCCACAATTCAGAAAAGGACCAACTGGTGGGGAAGGGCAGCTCTGATTAAGGTCACCAGACTCCCAGAGTTCAACAGTCCAATCACCTTTACTCTATTAATGGACACGGTACACGCCTGTAGCCCCTCGCTGGGTCGACAGTCCACACTGCAGGCTGGATAAGCATAACAGGAACACCGTCTCCCGAGGCTGTAGTCCATAGGCTCAGAGGACATATGACACCGGGCTGCTATGTGTCCAAGATTGTGACGCCGCCAACAGACTATATCCTTAGCAACAGTCCTTGTGGCAGCTTCAGTGGAAGTGCGACGCCCCCCAGTGATGGCTCTAAACCCCTTCCGTGGTGAACCCACCCCCTTTTGGGTATCCCAATACGGGGCAATGACTATATCCGATTTCCCAATGGATTTCTCAACCACCTGGTAACTCTCTATCAGGCCAATGAAGTCATCACCACCGCTCGATCATCTGGGCTGGCGTGGAAGACTCTGGCTGCAACCACTTCTGAACGAGATACAGTAGGACAAACATCTGCGAGCGAGGGGGTTTGTCTTCGGCATTCGCCCATTGGTGGACTCGTTGAGCTCTCATCACCATATTCACTCCTAGGCATGCCAAGATATCTGTCTTTAGTTTGGCATATTCCTTGGCATCCTGCAGTGCCAAGTCATAATATGCCTTCTGGGGTTCACCCGACAAATATGGTGCCAGAACCTCTGCCCACTGTTCTGGTGGAAGTCTCTCCCGATCTGCCACCCTCTCAAAGACTGTCAGAAGGCTTCTACATCATCCCCAGGGGTCATATTCTGTAATGCCCTTCTTAACGTCTTCCTGAGGTGTGAGTCATAACCTGGATCTGGGGGCGGAGCGGTGGTCCTGCCACTTATCTGCTCTGTCATCAGTTGAACTTGCTGCATCAGGAGTTTATTTGTCTCCTGCTGTTGCTCTCGCTGCTGTAGCTGCTCTTGGTGCTGCTGCTGCATGCTCTGCTACATGCTCTGCTGGCTCTGCAAGTGCTGCTGGTGCATCTGTTGTTGGCTCTGGATCAGGTGCTTAATGAGTTCCTCCATGCTGCCGGATTTCTCTGGCTGGCTGGCGGCCTTTACCCATGATATCCACCGTTCTCTGTGGCAGGTACACGTGTTCCTGGAATCTTCCATGCAGTCTCACACCAACTGAGGTAAAGCGACTTACTCGGCTCTCCGGAGGCAGACACAGGACACACGGTTCGGGTAAAACTTCCTGCGGGTATATTATGCGGCATAAATTCCAGAAGCATCCCATAAAAAATAAACAGGCCCTCTCGGGGTTAATGTGAAAACAAAGGAGAAATTATAACAGAGTCTATTAGCAAGCAAGGCTCGGCCTGCTCCAGGTAGCACAGCGAAGTCTTTAGCAACACCAGTCCTCCGGTGTTGCTCTCCGCTTCAGCCCAACACAGCCTGAAAACTTCCCTCTCCAGGCCTCACACTACACAGAGCAAACTACTGACTGAGTATTTAACGCGGCTCAGCCACACCCTGAGGGGAGGTAGGGGAATGGCTTCCCACCCTCTTTGCTATTCCCATAAAACCACACCCTTTAAGAGAGTTAACCCCCAGCATATAACATGCTGGCAGAAATTTAGTAGGTTTCAGTTCACACAGGAGAGTAACCTGAGTGACACATGCCTCCCCTCATATATCATACCAGTGACTCCGTCACACTCCAAAATCCTTTTAGGACCCACTTAGAAGCACCTCTCTGTCTGAGTATCTGTGATGTGTTCAGTTGCCGTTTGTTTTGAAGTTTGCCACGATACAATTTCTTCTATTGCTTCGATCTCCCTATGCTTCTGAGGTTTTTACAACCTAATTCTACTGCTCTACAGAGAAGCTAATTAACCCATAGTTTACTATTTGCAGATTAACTCATCATTTTCTGTAAGCATTACAAATTGTTTCTTAGAGACTGCTATTACCTGCATCTAGTTCTCCAAAGACTTGCTGATTAATCCATCGTTTGCTACCTGCTGATTAACCCTTGGTCTGCTACCTGCTGATTAACCAATAGTCTGATGTAAGAATTACGAACTGCTACCTACAAACTTTTCACATTATGCTGCAGTCATCTCCTGTGGTTTACGAAGTTTCCAGCTGTTCACTCTGATCTGCGGCTTCATGAATCCACCAAACCAGATGAGACATAACAACAAGATTACCTTATTGAGGTTTGGTGGGCTTCTCAAACTTCCATATACAACAATTTTTTGAAAAGTTGCTGGAGAGCTGCCAGGAGGGGAGTGACCAAGTGCACCTGAAAACATTCATCATAAATTACGTCACAAGTGTAAACAGCAAAATTGTTGTACAGTTCTTGACTAGAGTACATTTCTTGCTGTGATACATGTCAGTTGAATGAATGAATTTAGCGCCTCTTACTTCAGCAAGACAGACTGCGAGCACAGGAGTCAGGTGACTGGGAAGCTGGGGGCGTGCCCAGAGTGAGAGCTGGGAGGTCAGGTGACCGGGAAACTGGCGGCGTGGCGAGAGAGAGGGAGAGACGAGGACTTTTGCACAGGAAAGCGGCAAGAGAGTTCTGCTCAGGAGAGCAGTGTGAGAGGGTCCAGGCTCCTGGCTCCAGTACTGCGAGCAAGATCCGAGTGCAGTGAACCGGAGGAGTCAAGCCGACTAGAGGGAGAAGAGACGCAGGGTCCGTGAAGCCGAGCACGTGAGGTGCACGGTTATGGACTAGGGGCTCAGCGGGTAAAACTGGAGACCGCCCGCTGCCACCAGAAGACGGAGCATTGTTTGGGCGGGGAAGCCTGAAGAAAGCGTCACAAGCATCAGCTGGCAACTGCCTTGTGGAGGATAAAAATCAGCTAAGTGTAAAAACTGTAGTTTACAACCGGTTTGACTCTGCTACATCTAGTTAAACTGTAAACTGTCAGTTATAGACTTCTACCTGCTATTTCCCTTGTTTTTCCCCATATTTACCCCTGTTACTCCCTGAGTGGAGATTTACCCTGTTATCATAAACCTCCCCTGTTTATTAACCCTGTATTTGCTGATCTGTGTTTCTGTGTCACTGCATCTAAAGTACCCGTATTACACATACATAAACATAAAACCGCCAAATAGCCTCAATGTCCTTTATAAAATGCCCAATGTGTCCACTCCATCCCACACAGTGGCACCCACAATAATGGGCTCAGGAGACAAAAGGCTCAATTAAGTAATATATATATTTCTGGCAAGCATTTTGACTATGGGTGGTGAGCAGGGTTGCCAACCTACTATTTATTTTTTTCTGGACAACTTGACCAAAATTCATGGACAATCAAAACTTTTGCAGACATTTGCCACGCCATTTAATAAAACCCATGTCCATGGTAAAGGTGACATCCACTCTAGAGATTACATCCCCTATGAAGTCTCAAATAAGAAGTAGGAACTGGAATGGTCAAAGAACTAGTGCAGTGGTTGTCAGAGGCAGAGACACCAGAAGGAGCTCTTGCTGCTACCAGACTGGAATGGATCCTCCCCACGCTTACCCCTGTACTGCGCATGTCAGCCCATAAGCAGTACAACCTTCTAGAAGAAAAACAAGTCACAGCCAGGGCTGTTTTCTGCAAAAAACAATTGATGACAGAAAAAAGCACCTAGGTATTACAGGGTCTCCATATTTTTACAGATGGTTGGCAAACTGGGTGGTGAGGCCTAGACATCCTGGCTGATGAGTCTTTAGTAGAAAAAATATAAGAAGTCCAAGGCAGAAACACTAGCACCTTTGTGCAGTGTACCTCATCAAAAAGCAAGCAGAGCTAGCAAAGAATAATTAATTTGTATATTGTAGAATAAAAATATGATGCTCAAATCTGTCTCACCTGTGTCGGATGTTGACACCAATGTAAAGTGTCCCAGAAAAGTAGTCGTGGGCGAGCTGTAGCCCCTGCTCGCTTTGACAAACTACAGACAATTTGTGGTTTCCCTCTGATGTGTGGCTGGGTATGTGACATTCTTCATTTACTTCAAACCATCAGATCGTGGCTGTCTCCTTGCATTTTTCTTCTGGGACCAGGGCAGCAATAAATTCAGAGGACACGGAGTTCTTAACCATAACTGGAATTTTACTTGGGGGAGAGGAGTATATACCGTATTTACAGTCAGGTACATAGGATAAGGCTCAACAGGTTTTCATCTCCCATACAGGTGCTAGAAACATCTTCAGCCCTGTTGCCCACTTTGGATGAAGCTTCTCTCTAATTCTATTCTCTGTCCCAAGAGACGTTTCCTCACCAGCGACAGTATGACCGGATCCTATATCTCCCTCACGGCTTAACCTGGAGTCCTATCTTCCTCTGCTACCTGCAGACTAGAAGTGCCCCGGGGTCCTCAATACCTCTGTTGAGCTTCTCCGGTCGGCTAATGAAACTTCTGCGTGAGGAGATATTTACACTGCTTATCCACTGTCTGAGGGTAGGGAGACCCCGTCTACCCTAGCAGCCAATTTCCCTGGCTGTCCGCCCGTAAGGCTTCCTGTCACAATTCTGACAGGACTCCAACTGACACTTTCTGGAAAATTCTCCAGACATTACCTAGGATGCCCGCCCCCTGCAGCAGTTAATTCATCACTGTCATTCTGGTATCAGGCTCTCACTAACAGCTGCGCCCGACAGTGGCATCTTGTGGCCAATTAAAAGTACTACAGCCCCACAAGGAAATATGTCAAACTAAACCCCAAATATACTCCACGCCTGACCGAGGCACTGCGTTTCCCCCTCTACTCTACTGACTGTACCACTGAAGATAACCCCTTAACTTGACCTAACAGCAGTTCAAAGAAATCTAACTTTGGGAACATGTTATTTTAACTACTTCAGTGCCGGGGGAAGGTTACGCCCTTCCTCACTATTACACCACCACCTCCTGTATATGGAAGATGAAGCACTCCTATGCATTCCTATGAGCTTGTGAAAAGTTGTACTGAAGTAATACCTATTGATAATAAAGAATCGGGGGGAGCATCCACAGGTTGTAGCATGCTAGAGGTTTTTACAGTACAAGTCAATCTCATGAGCGCACAGTGATATGAGAGTAGAGCACCCTGCCCGGCGGCGTCCCTACCACATACGTAAGTTTCAAAGCTTGGCGTATGACATCACAAGCTGAACAGTGCGGTGGCACTGAAGCATGACTTTTAGGATAATGTAAATAAAAATTACAAAAATGTTTCAAAAACAAGGGAATATAAGTATTAACATGAAAATTGAAAACACCACAAGCCATTCAAGAGAAAAATAAAAGGAATATTGTCTTTTTTGGTTTGCATGAAATTAGTCATTTTTTACAGTCAATGCAATACCTTATGGTACAATTACCACAAATTGGGGTCTCGCACTCTTCGCACATAAATTTTATCTTCATGTCCTTCTTCTTAGGACACTTGCCACACCTCACTTGTCTATCTAGTTGTCTTTTTCTTGGTGTAGGCAACTGTTTCTGAAGAATTCGGGCAATGTTCTGCCGCAACTCGCGTGGAAGTCGATTGTTCAGCATCCTAACATTGAGGTAGGGTTCTGACAGAGCTCTGGCAAGAGACTTTACAAAGTCAAGGCGACTGTTCTTTGGATTCTCTGGATAAGATGAAAAGAGTACGTATGCATTCACAAGGCTGATGTTCAAAATGGAGTAGAAGATTGCAAGCAGCCATCGTCTACTACGTCAACTAGTTGAGTAAAGCGTGCACTTTTCATCCAGAGCATCAACACCTCATTTTGTTGTATTGTAAAATTCAATGATTTCTGGCTTGCCAGATTCTGGGTCGATGCTTTTCGCATGATGCATGGATGAAATCAAAATTACCGCTTTGTTTTTCTTTGGGACGTGGGAAACTAAGGTCATGTCATTTGCAAATCCAAAGATTGCGGAACGTTCTTCTTTGGTTTTCGATAGGCAGAATTGTGGAATTTCTTTCTTGTTCTTTCTAATTGTTCCTACGTATGTAAGTCCTCTTTTCTTCAACTCTGCCACAAGTTCAATGGAAGAGAACCAGTTATCAGCAGTAATATTTCTGTTCGTTCTAAGTATTGGGGTTGATAGACGCAAGCCAGACTGAGTAGGTTTATAAAAAAATTTTTCCTCATTGGAGAGAGAGGTTCCATCGCTGTCTTTACCAGTGTAAATATACGCATTTAGTAAGTAATAAGTTTTCGCGTCAGTGATTGCCATGATTTTTATGCCATACTTACGAGGCTTACTGGGAATATACATTTTGAATGAACAGTTTCCTTTGAAACCAACCAGAAGTTCGTCTATGCATGCATATTCCCCAATTGAGTAACACGCCTGGCAGTTCCTAATGAACTTGTCAAACACACACGATATAGCTGCCGCACAGTCAGTCTGCTGCCTTTCTTTTCAGTCAGTGCGATTATCGAAGCGAAGGGCCAGAAGCATGACATAAACTCGCTTCAAAGACATAATGCAACGAAAAATATCTCGCCCTGTAAAATAATACTCTTTTCTGTATTATTTTTCTCTACTGAGGACTTCGCAAAGTATCAATATCAAGATTTTCTTATAAAAAAATGTATCTATTTATTCTTGAATTGTCCATTAAAAAGAATCAGATTGCAGGAGGTACATACAATAATTAGTTATAAAGTAATTGTTCATTTGTCCATAATTAGCTTAATTGTTGAGATTCACCCATCTTTCCTGGGATCCTGGCTGGTAAATCATGTCTTTGTCCAGCACGTGTCCAGGCCTATATCAGCTGCTTCTCAGCATGAAGATTCTTCTGTGTCTTGTGGGGTGGGAAGAGCAAGAGAGCCCCCCCCCCTTTCTGTACCATGGGCTTTTATAGCCAGTCGTATGGCACACCTGTTCTACATATGGTAGTGAACTAAAAATACACACACAAATAGCGCATGTCAACTAGACACGATGGCTGATGCATAGAACTTAGATTTAAGAATAAAATGAATATCCATAATTAATTATTTAACATTTCCCCCTTTTTGAGGATAAAAGGACTTTAACTGAAAATCCTCAAAAGAAGATACTTTCATCATTAGGATAACAATCATTTTTTCTTTCCTTTTTCCTTGGCAATATCATTAAATTTCTATAATAATAATAATAATAATAATAATACTATCAATATCTGATTATTGTTATATAATGATGTGAATTCATGTTATGGTAAGCCGTGACTAATATTCATTTAATATGTATAATTATACTTCCCTATATCTAAATTGAAGCAATCACGGGTCCCATCGTCATCATCTGATGTCATCGGGTCTTCGTCTCGTCTTCTTCTTGGTTCTTTTATAACACAGTCTTTAGATGAAAACTCCTTTGAAATAAATTATAGCATGTAGATATTGTACAATCCATAATTGTGTTCATTATTGTTCAGTCCATAAACTGTACTCTTTATTAGAAAGATCATGTGTGTCAATTGATAAGAAAACAAAGTCCATGGATGAAATGTAGCTTTAATATCTGTGCGATGTCACCTGGACTTACGTTGGATATTCTGGAATCTTCCGTGTCGTCCGCACTGGTCTCGTGTCACTTTTGGAACAGATGTGACATCTTTGGTCAGTAAAGCAAGGGTTAACTTGACACTTCCCTGCTTTATATAGCACCATAACCAGTACTCAGTCCTTTATATACAGGACACATATGTCAGGTATTACCTGTTCACCAGCTTTCATTGAAGCGTTGCAGGTGATAAGAAACCACTGGAACGTGATGAAACCTGAACACAACCCAGTACATATAGGATCATCGTCCTCTGCCGTCCTGGTGATCAGTGGTGTGAATTGTATTGTATGTAATGGACACAGTCTATGATCACTCAGCATTCACACCTGTTACCTTCTGAGACTTCCGGATATCGGTTGCTTCTTCTTGTAACTTTTGAGAGTCTCTTTGATTTATAAATATGAAAAGTCTTTATTAAGATAGAATTCATAATTGCGATGTCTTGATTGAAGTCTTCATTCCCTAATCTGATACCAAATCTGGCAATTTTTACTAACCTATAATATCACAGCGTACCATAGCAATCAATAATATCCATCTAATTATTATCAAAATATTAAATAAATTATGTTTGGAATAATAAACAATAATAGATAGTAATTCAATCAAGTTCTCCATGTGATAAAATATTTTTGTGTCATAGGTGTAATTACCTTTTCCAACCCATAGGTGTCAGTGTGTTTTGAAACAACAAGTGTTTATATCTTTATTAACCCCTTAATAACATCTGACGTACTAATACGCGTCTGTGCCCTGGGACTTAAGAGCCAGACCCGTATTAGTACGTCATCGCGATCGCGCGCGCGCACACAGGCTGTGCGGGCGCGATCGCCGCCGGGTGTCAGCTGATTGTCACAGCTGACACCCGGTACTATGTGCAGGGAGCGGTCACGCACCGCTCCCAGCACATTAACCCCCGCGATGCTGCGATCGAAGTCGATCGCGGCATTGCGGGGGCAAGGGGAGGTGATCGGCGATACTCACCTCCTCTTCCGGCTTCCAGCGCAGTCTGCAAAGGCTTCCCGGATGTTGCCATGACGACCCGATGTCGTCATGACAACATCCGGGTCACCAGAGAGCAGGAAGATTGCTTGGACATGCGCAGTGCATCTCCAAGCAATCTTCACACTGTGCACTTCTGACAGCCTTCATGGCATAGGGATGGTGCTCCATTCCTGTGCCATGCAGGCGATCAGAAAAAAAAAAGTGAAAGTCCCAGAGTGGGACAAAGTAATAAAGTGTATAAACTGTGTGAAAGTGGAAAAAAAAAAAAAAAAAAAAAAATGTGCAAAAATATTATAAAAAAATAAAAAAAATAATACACCAAAAATAAAAATATAATGTACCCATCAATAAATATTATTATAAAAAAAATAAAAAAAAACAATAAAAGTACACATATTTGGTATCGCCGCGTCCGGAACAACCTGACCTATAAAACTGTCCCACTAGTTAACCCCTTCAGTGAACACGGTAAAAAAAAAAAAAAAAAAAAACAATGCTTTATCACCATACCGCCAAACAAAAAGTGGAATAACACGCGATCAAAAAGACGCATATAAATAAAAATGATACCGCTGAAAACGTCATCTCGTCCCGCAAAAAACAAGCCGCCATATAGCTCCATCAGCCGTAAAATAAAAAAGTTATAGCTCTCAGAATAAAGCGATACTAAAAAATATTTTTTTCTATAAAATAGCTTTTATTGTGTATAAGCGCCAAAACATAGAAAAATGATACAAATGTGGTACCGCTGTAAACGTACTGACCCGAAGAGTAAAGCTGCCTCATCAATTTTACCACACGCGGAACAGAATAAAAAAAAAAAAAAAAAAAAAAACAGTTCCTGAATTG
This sequence comes from Phyllobates terribilis, assembly GCF_046119375.1. Taxonomy (NCBI): domain Eukaryota; kingdom Metazoa; phylum Chordata; class Amphibia; order Anura; family Dendrobatidae; genus Phyllobates; species Phyllobates terribilis. The sequence continues at coordinate 921,554,954 of NW_027362761.1, read as the reverse complement.
TTGGTTTTTGTTTATTCTGCCTCCCAAAAATCGGAATAGAAAGCGATCAAAAAATGTCACGTGCCTGAAAATGGCACCAATAACAACGTCAAGTCATCCCGCAAAAAACGAGCCGTCACATGACTGTCTGCCAAAATCTGGAAAAATTATAGCTCTCAAAATATGGCGATGCAAAAACTAGATTTTACAAAAAATGCGTCTTTTAGTGTGTGACAGCTGTCAGTCATAAAAACCCCATATGATTCTGGCATTGCTGTAATCACACCGACCCGAAGAATAAAGTCGTCTAATCACTTATACCGCACAAGGAACGGCGTCAAAAATAAACTCTTGAGTTAGGATTGGGCTAGGGTTAGGGCTGGGTTTGGGGCTAGGGTTGTGCTGGGGCTAGGGTTGTGCTGGGGCTAGGGTTGTGCTGGGGCTAGGGTTGTGCTAGGGTTAGGGCTGGGGTTGGGATTTTTTTCAAAAGTAAGAAAAAAAGATGACGATATGGCGACTAGTGTTGAGAGCAAGTGCTCGCTACTTGAGTTTGCATCGGGTGCTCTGGTATGCATTTAGTATCGTGGGTATTTGAGTGACATGCTCGAGTCTCTGCCCCATATGCTTCGCGGCCAAAAAACTTTACGGGGATTGCCTGCCATGCACGAGCGATCCCCGCATGTTTTTTTTTGGGTGTATAATAACCGTGAAACATGCGGAGCAGGGACTCGAGCATGTCACTCGAGCACACACTGTACATGGTGCATACCTGAGTACCCGATGCAAACTCAAGTAGCGAGCACTTGCGCTCAAGAATAATGACAACTTATTCAATATGATGACCTAATGTAAACAAATAATGTGCCGTACCTCTGGGTTCAAAATGTTCACTATACACCTTAATAAAATCTTTGAGGGGTATAGTTTCCAAAATGGGGACACTTGTGGGGGAGCTCCACTGTTTAGGCACATCACGGGCTCTCCAAACGCGACATGGTGTCCGCTAACAAATTGAATGGAAAATCGGCTCAAATTGTTAGCGGACGCCATGTTGCGTTTGGAGAGCCCCTGTGTGCCCAAACATTGGAGCTCCCCCACAAGTGACCCCATTTTGGAAACTAGACCCCCCAAGGCACCTATCTAGATGCATAGTGAGCACTTGGAACACCCAGGTGCTTCACAAATTGATTCGTAAAAATGAAAAAGTGAAAATAAAACACTTTTTCATTTTTATGAATCAATTTGTGAAGCACCTGGGGTTCCAAGTGCTCACTATGAATCTAGATAGGTGCCTTGGGGGTCTGGTTTCCAAAATGGGGTCACTTGTGGGGGAGCTACAATGTTTGGGCACACAGGGACTCTCTAAATGCAACATGGTATCCGCTAACAAATTGAATGGAAAATCGGCTCAAATTGTTAGCGGACACCACATTGCGTTTGGAGAGCCCCTCTGTGCCCAAACTTTGGAGCTCCCCCACAAGTGACCCCATTTTGGAAACTAGACCCCCCAAGGCACCTTTCGAGATGCATAGTGAGCACTTGGAACCCCCAGGTGCTTCACAAATTGATTCGTAAAAATGAAAAAGTGAAAAAAAAAACACTTTTTCATTTTTACGAATTAATTTGTGAAGCACCTAGGGGTTCCAAGTGCTCACTATGCATCTAGATAGGTGCCTTGGGGGGTCTAGTTTCCAAAATGGGGTCACTTGTGGGGGAGCTCCAATGTTTGGGCACACAGGGACTCTCCAAATGCAACATGATATCCGCTAACAAATTGTCGGCTCAAATTGTTAGCGGATATCATGTTGCATTTGGAGAGTCCCTGTGTGCCCAAACATTGGAGCTCCTCCACAAGTGACCCCATTTTGGAAACTAGACCCCCCAAGGCACCTATCTAGATGCATAGTGAGCACTTGGAACCCCTAGGTGCTTCACAAATTGATTCGTAAAAATGAAAAAGTGTTTTTTTTTTCACTTTTTCATTATTACGAATCAATTTGTGAAGCACCTGGGGGTTCCAAGTGCTCACTATGCATCTAGAAAGGTGCCTTGGGGGGTCTAGTTTCCAAAATGGGGTCACTTGTGGGGGAGCTCCAAAGTTTGGGCACAGAGGGGCTCTCCAAACGCAATGTGGTGTCCGCTAACAATTTGAGCTTATTTTCCATTCAATTTGTTAGCGGATACCATGTTGCATTTAGAGAGTCCCTGTGTGCCCAAACATTGGAGCTCTCCCACAAGTGACCCCATTTTGGAAACTAGACCCCCCAAGGCACCTATCTAGATGCATAGTGAGCAGTTGGAACCCCCAGGTGCTTCACAAATTGATTCATAAAAATGAAAAAGTGTTTTTTTTTTCACTTTTTCATTGTTACGAATCAATTTGTGAAGCACCTGGGGGTTCCAAGTGCTCACTATGCATCTAGATAGGTGCCTTGGGGGGTCTAGTTTCCAAAATGGGGTCACTTGTGGGGGAGCTCCAATGTTTGGGCACACAGCAGCTCTCCAAACGCAACATGGTGTCGCTAACAATTTGAGCCAATTTTGCGTTAAATTTGTTAGCGGACACCATGTTGCATTTAGAGAGCCGCTGTGTGCCCAAATATTGGAGCTCCCCCACAAGTGACCCCATTTTGGAAACTAGACCACCCAAGGCACCTATCTAGATGCATAGTGAGCACTTGGAACCCTCAGGTGCTTCACAAATTGATTCATACAAATGAAAAAGTGTTTTTTTTTTCACTTTTTCATTGTTACGAATCAATTTGTGAAGCACCTGGGGGTTCCAAGTGCTCACTATGCATCTAGATAGGTGCCTTGGGGGGTCTAGTTTCCAAAATGGGGTCACTTGTGGGGGAGCTCCAATGTTTGGGCACACAGGGACTCTCTAAATGCAACATGGTGTCCTCTAACAAATTTAACGGAAAATCGGCTCAAATTGTTAGCGACACCATGTTGCGTTTGGAGAGCCGCTGTGTGCCCAAACATTGGAGCTCCCCCACAAGTGACCCCATTTTGGAAACTAGACCCCCCAAGGCACCTATCTAGATGCATTGTGAGCACTTGGAACCCTCAGGTGCTTCACAAATTGATTCATAAAAATGAAAAAGTGGTTTTTTTTTTCACTTTTTCATTGTTACGAATCAATTTGTGAAGCACCTGGGGGTTCCAAGTGCTCACTATGCATCTAGAAAGGTGCCTTGGGGGGTCTAGTTTCCAAAATGGGGTCACTTGTGGGGGAGCTCCAAAGTTTGGGCACACATGGGCTCTCCAAACACAACATGGCGTCCGCTAATTATTCAAGCAAATTTTACAATCAAAAAGTCAAATGGCGCTCCTTCCCTTCCGAGCCCTGCCGTGCGCCCAAACAGTATTTTTTCCCCAAATATTGGGTATCTGCGTGCCCAGGGGAAATTGCACAACAAATTTTGGGGTCCATTTTTTCTTGTTACCCCTGTGAAAATAAAAAAAATTGGGTCTAAAGTAACATTTTTGTGAAAAAAGTTAAATGTTAATTTTTTTCTTCCACATTCCAAAAATTCCTGTGAAGCACCTGAAGGGTTAATAAAGTTCTTGAATGTGGTTTTGAGCACCTTGAGGGGTGCAGTTTTTAGAATGGTGTCACTTTTGGGTATTTTCTGTCATAAAGACCTCTCAAAGTGACTTCAAATGTGATGTGGTCCCTAAAAAAATGGTTTTGTAAATTTTGTTGGAAAAATGAGAAATCGCTGGTCAACTTTTAACCCTTATAGCTCCCTAACAAAAAAAAATTTTGGTTCCAAAATTGTGCTGATGTAAAGTAGACATGTGGGAAATGTTATTTATTAACTCTTTTGTGTGACATATCGCTCTGATTTCAGGGCTTAAAAATTCAAATTTTGAAAATTGCAAAATTTTCAAAATTTTCGCCAAATTTCTGTTTTTTTCACAAATAAACGCAAGTGATATCGAAGAAATTTTTCCACAATCATGAAGTACAATATGTCACGAAAAAACAATCTCAGAATCAGGGGGATCCGTTGAAGCGTTCCAGAGTAATTACCTCATAAAGTGACAGTGGTCAGAATTGTAAAAATTGGCCCGGTCATTAACGTGCAAACCACCCGCGGGGCTTAAGGGGTTAAACCAATAATACCAAAGAATGTATACTCCTGAACTAAAATGAATAAATATATGAATGAATGAATGAAAGAATTGTTGTGTTTACTCAGAAAATTTAAACATTTTTCGTATATTAATTAATATAATTATATTTAATGAAGCAATATTCTTTGTACTAGACATTACTTTATTAAATATTAATGTGTTTTCTCAATTGAGATATTGAACCGAAATAAAATCAAATGAGAATTAAAAAATGAAAAATAGAAAAATAAGAAGAAAGTAAGAATAAAAATGTAAAAATGAAAAATAAAAGTAAGAATAAAAATGAAAATAAAAATAAGGCCTTCATATGTTAATGACAAATGAAGAGTAATTATATTCTCCTTAAAAATACCTTTATATTTCCATTATCTGGATGATTTCATATTTGTCATAACCTTGTTTTACCAAAAATTATTAAACTATGCAACTTGCATGTAATACCCTTCTTAATTTTACCATTGTACCTTATTAATATTTCTTCTTTATTAAAATGTGTGAAAAATAGGCATTGATCAAAAGTGATTATGTAATCAGGATCAAAAACACATTTTCCCCCTTAATACCAAAAATATTATTTTATAAAATTTATGTATATATCAGAACCAAATTAAAAAATAATTATTCTTCTATAAATATTTTGCATAAATTTCATATTGATGAGTAGCATAGATTTGTCTAAAAAGAGGTGTGTACCTATTTAGGTAACCATTAAAAATAATAATATCATAGTTATTCAAGGATATTATCATGTGGAAAAATTATTCTAAATGTAAATTTGCTTTGTAAACCATTTTGATGTGTGGTTGCCCTTATCCACTATTAGTTAAATCAAGAAATAATAATTATTAAAGAAATATAGAAATATATATATATGTTGATAATACTTAATTATGTATCATAATTTTCTCAGAATTAAATATATTTTTGTACCTTTACATAAAGAAACATTTTTTTTTCTCAAACATACAAACATACGAGGCCTCTGTCACATCAATCACACTTAGCAGCTGCTGATTTACTCATCTGTCATGTTCACTCTGACATTCACAGATCTGTTCAACTCATACGTTCCACATACGAAGTTATAGATATATATATATATTTAACCCAAAATTGTTGTATCCCAATTTATCAATGCGCATTGTAAACTATCAGTTAAATTGAATATCTTTATATTTCTTTGAATATTCCCCAAGTACATATTATATAATATGAGAGTAAGTCACTGAAATTTCAGACACTTGAAAAAAACTCTTGACTTAGATTCTTTTTTCACTGGCTGCCCGGTCTTAAGTTACATCAGCTGAAAATAGAATGAATGGGATTCTATACTATTAGCTCAAAGTTCAAAGGCTGCAGCTGTCACACGTATGCTGTAAAGCTACTGTAATTAGCACGAACACTTCATGCACAGAAAATATTAATAAAATGTTATACACATAAATCATGCAATTTTCAACTTCCTGTGTGAATAAAGAAATAAATCCATTTTAGAGTTGTTTGATCAAATCCTGCTTTGGAATGAAACCTCTAAGGAAATATAAGAAAATAAAATTAAATATCAAATTCATACAGAAACAGAATTATTTAAATATCTTATACATATATTGGTTGGTTCTAATGTAATTCAAAATATTGTTACTTAAATTTATATATGAAGTTCTAATTTATTAATTAATATATATATATTTTTTTTATAAATATATATATAAATACAATTATACACAATCTCTACTTAGACAAGTGTATATGTGGGGTGGGAAGAGCAAGAGAGCCCCCCCTTTCTGTACCATGGGCTTTTATAGCCAGTCGTATGGCACACCTGTTCTACATATGGTAGTGAACTAAAAATACACACACAAATAGCGCATGTCAACTAGACACGATGGCTGATGCATAGAACTTAGATTTAAGAATAAAATGAATATCCATAATTAATTATTTAACACGCCCCGTTCCATCAGTGGCAAAAAGAGCTGCGAGATCTTCATGATTAGATTTGAAAATTGCAGAATACATCAAGATGGCCAGGAATGCTTTGAACTCGATCACGTCTAAATCTTTGTAGTCACTTCGATCAGTATCAGTCAGTTTGAGTCGCAATTCAGACTGCTTTTCATTTGTATAAAGTATTACTTCATCAATGATATCTTCAGTAAACAGTAACTCCCACAATGACTGATGTGTGCAATAACGACCAAACTGCCTGGCAGGCCCAATCACACCAGGCAAAGGCAATATGATGTTGTGCCTTCTCGTACGGATGTTTGGCTTTGTCTGTTCTCCTGACCACTTGAATTTGTTCTTTCCATAGAAAGATTGAGAAGAATTCGTTGTACCTGAACGTGATTGTGGGAGTCATCGTCATCTGAGGCTGATGTAGTGTCTTCACTTTTGTCCTTAGGCGCATCTTCCTCAGACTCGCTATTGTGTTCGCTCTGGAAATCGGCTAGTACAACATCTCCTTCATCGCCACTAAAATCACTCTCTTCATTATCAAGGATTGAAGCTGCCCAATCCGCAAAAAAGGAATCTTCTGACCTCATAGACGTCCTGGAATTTGCCATTTTTTGCCTGAGAGCAAGTGCATGAACAAACAGAAACTCAGTTATAAATTTGTGCAAAAATAAAGAAGTTTTCAAAATTTGAAAATGTGTAAAACAGAATTACATAAGTGGTGATGTGGGATTCAGCAAGGCCAAGACAGCACTTAGCGACAGCTAGCTCTGTTATGCGTGGCCAGAAGAGAGAGGCCTTGACGACATCCTGGTGACAAGGAAATGGATGAAAGCTAGTGAGACACGTATCCTCATACCAGCATTTTTCAATGAATGGCAGCCGAACAAAAATTCCCTGGGGTGTGGCCAACCCCACCTCACCAGTTGAGGGTTAAATTTGTTGATGCAAAAATGAATACACCCTACATCAAAAATTTCTTCCTCTAGTATTTTGTATGACCTCTATAATTTTTAAGGACAGCACAAAGTCTTCTAGGCATGGAGTGAACAAGTTGGCAATGTATTGTAACATCGATCTTTTCCCATTTTTCAAGAACAAACTTTTTTAGGGCGTGAATGCAAAGTGAAGAGTGATGCTCAACTTGTCTTTTCAGAATTCCCCATATGTGTTCAGTGGGTTCAGATCAGGAGACATACAGTGTGGAAAATAAGTATTTGATACACTGCCTATTTTGCAGGTTTTCCCACCTACAAAGAATGGAGAGATCTGTAATTTTTATCGTAGGTACACTTCTACTGTGAGAGACAGAATCTTAAAGGAAACCTGTCATGATTTTAGTAAGTAAACTACAGGCATTGTCAGGTTGGCGCTGTTACACTGATTAAAATGATACCTCGGGTGAAGAAATCCGTCCTGTGGTTCTTCTTTAATCTGTGTTTGCAGTTCTGAGTTAATGAGATGCTCGTGATCCAGGGCAGACCTGTGGGTGGGTCTTTTTGGTGCACTGGCTTCATCGTCATCTTTCTGGGCTTAAATGACAGATCACTGAACCTTCGGTCACTTGCCTCCTATTTTAAATACTGCGCTTGTACGGGTAATATTGTGGCCTTTCAAAAACAAAAATTGTCTCTTGCAAAATGGTGCCGGTGGCGTCACATGCGCAGTAGCATCTATCTGCAAACGATGCTCTTAATCTGCGTAAGCGACGTCGATAGATGCTACTGCACATGAGCCGCCACTGGCGCTATTTTGCTGGAACCAAATTTTTTTTTTCCGCCATCAAAATGGCCCAGCGGAGGCACATATGCAATAGTATCTATTGCGGAGCACAGGCATATCATTAACTCAAAACTGCAAACACTGATTACACAAGAACCACAGGACGGATTTCTTCACCTCAGATATCATATTAATCAACGCAGCAGCCCCAACATGACACTGCTTATAGTTACTTAGCAAAATCCTGCTGACAGGTTTGCTTAAAATTAATTTGTTAGGAAAAAATGTTGGAGTTTGCAAAATGACAAATATATGCAATCAATGGCCCACATTTGTGGGAGTATTTTGTAGCGTGGTATCCCATAGAAAATGTTGATTCCGTAAGCAATTTAAAGGTATTCTGTCAAATCTGTTGGGGTTTACTCATTTATGCTGAGCACTGTATAAGGTGACCCTAATAGTATAATTTCTGTCTCCGATGCAACCTAATAATATGCTTAAAAAATAGTGTGCTGCACACTGCATTCTAAAATGGGATGATGGTCTTGTTGTAATGTAATTCCGTAAATAACAGGAATTAAATAAATGTGATAGTTAAAAATGCAATTAAGACAAAGAAAGAAGGGTGTGAATAGAAATAAAAATAAACATAAAACTCGGGTATATCACTGAAAAGCATGCAGTTCAATTGTTTGTTTCAGACCTCTTGGGGCTAGGGTTTTTAATCTTTAAATCCATTTGTATTCCTCTTTAGACATTTTACTTACTGTAAATGATCATTTCCTCTACCTCTTGTGTATTATTTATATTCCAAAGAATACCTTGATTGGTTATGGGTTTCTAAATAGTGCTGGAAAATGTCTTTTGAAACAATTATTTATGTTAAAAAATATTCCATAATTCTTTTAGAATGAACACTGTATGATATAGATGACTCGTTTGGTGTGGCTCGTAAAATTATCCCTGGTCCCATAGGATTCAGATTAGACACAATTGGAAAACTTACAGATGAGTATGTGTTTGGATATAGATTATTAGTTTTCAATATCTTGCATCCGAAACATATTCCTCAAGCATGAAATCCTCCATTTTTAGATAAAAAGTGAGGGGTGTTATTATTGCTTGATGAGTTTATTGTTTTTCTGACCGAATTTCCCTCTTCAATAGTGTATGCAATTATTTGCGAATTATATTATTTTTAAAAAAAAAGCCCGATTGATATGAGTATGAGTGGGAGATATATATACACTGCTCAAAAAAATAAAGGGAACACTTAAACAACAAAATGTAACTCCAAGTCAATAACACTTCTGTGAAAACTACCTGTCCAGTTATGAAGCAACACTGATTGTGAATCAATTTCTCCTGCTGTTATGCAAATGGAATAGACAACTGGTAGAAATGATATGCAATTAGCAAGATACCCCCTATACAGGAGTGGTTCTGCAGGTGGTGACCACAGACCATTTCTCTGTTCTCATCCTTTTTGGCTGTTGTTTTGGTCACTTTTTCATTTTGCCATTGCTCTCATCCCTAGAGGTACAGTAGCATGAGGTGGTGTCTACAGTACAACCCACAGAAGTTGCTCAGGTAGTGCAGTTCATCCAGGATGGCACATCAGTGCGAGCTGTGGCAAGAAGGGTAGCTGTGTCTGTCAGCACAGTGTCCAGAGCATGGAGCAGATACCAGGAGATGTGGAGGGAGCCATAGGAGGGCAACAACCCAGCAGTAGGACCATTACCTCCTCCTTTGTGCAAGGAGGAACAAGAGGAGCACTGCCAGCGCCCTGCAAAATGACCTCTAGCAGGCCACAAATGTGCATGTGTCTGCACAAACGGTTAGAAACCAACTCCATGAGGGTGGTATGAGGGCCCGACGTCCACAGATGGGGGTTGTGCTCACAACCCAACACCGTGCAGGACGCTTGGCATTTGCCACAGAACACCAGGATTGGCAAAGTCGCCACTGGCGCCCTGTGCTCTGTAGCGGTCCTGCTGCTGGGTTGTTGCCCACCTACGGCCCCCTCCATGTCTCCTAGTGTACTGGCCTGTCTCCTGGTAGCGCCTCCAGCCTCTGGACACTACGCTGACAGACACAGCAAACCTTCTTGCCACAGCTCACATTGATGTGCCATCCTGGATGAGCTTCACTACCTGAGCAACTTCTGTGGGTTGTAGAGTCCGTCTCATGCTGCCACGAGTGTGAAAGCACAACCAACATTCAAAAGTGACCAAAATATCAGCCAGAAAGCATTGGTACTGAGATGTGGTCTGTGGTCCCCACCAGCAGAACCACTCCTTTATAGAGTGTGTCTTGAAAATTGCTAATAATTTTCATCTATTGTCTATTCCATTTGCACAACAGCGTGTGAAATTGATTGTCAATCAGTGTTGCTTCCTAAGTGGACAATTTGATTTCACAGAAGTTTGATTTACTTGGAGTTATATTCTGTTGTTTAAGTGTTCCCTTTATTTTTTTGAGCTGTGTATATTTTTTTCCTCATGTCATGATTTCTTAAAAATTAAAATTAGTAATCTTGCAATTTTTACACTGGCCACTGGGGCTTTTCTAGACTCATAATTTCTGTCCTTTCAGGGAGTTTTCAGCAAGGCTTCCTATTATCACAGGCAGGATTACACTGACAGGTAACACCTCTATACACATCTGAGAACATAGCATCCACCAATCACAATAGGCAATGTCACAGCTGACACTGCTTCACCGCCCTTCTCAATGACCTTTACACAGGCTCATTAGATTTTTCAATGCAAAATATAGGGTCGGAGCACTTATTTTCATTTTTAATAGAGATCAAGATATGAAAAAAAACATTGCCCTAATTAAAAAAAGAATACATGCAACAGTAAAACCTGATTTAAACAATAGGTAATATTTTGATGATAGCTTCCCTTTAAATAGCTGCTGGCTGTGTGCTAGTCCCTCTTGACTACCCTTTACACATAAACACTTGGCTCTGCTTATGTGAGCCACTATGTCTATCTTATCCAGCTTGAGAACAAAAGTTCCAGTGTTTAAATGTAAACTGCCCAATTCTTATCTTCCCCAATATCTTCTGTTGGGGACAAGTTAGATATAGAGATGAGCGAACTAGCTGAAATTTGAATTAGATAGATTAGTTCAAATTTGGCTGGGAAGTTCGATTATTAGATGAGTAAACTCCAGGCTAGAGTGTATAGGAGCGACCTTTCCCAATCAGGCTCTTTTGGTCGCTCTTAAATGCCAGCCCCAAAATCAGGTTCACTAAATAATCCTCTCAGCAATCTGTTGTTCCTGGTGTACTTTCTTCTGGGACTTACATCACTGAGGCCAGCCACCTCAGTGACACATACCTGCCATCCAGTGCTTTGCATCCTGCTTCTCTACACACCCACACCCCTCTGCACAAAGCCAGGTGGCTGGATACCTTCTGGATACCTTCTGCCACCAAACAATGAACCCTTGACAGGGTATCAGCATTCCCATGTAGCTCTACAGGTCTAGTCACTACATTGAAATCCTGCAGATTTAAAAACCATTGAGTTACCCGGGCATTATTTCCCTTTTTCTCCAACATCCATTTTAAGCAGACCCATGATCCAACAACAGCAAAACGGTGTATGGGAGCGACCTTTCCCTCCCAGCCTCTTTTGGCTACTCATAAATCCTGGATATAAAATCCGGTCCACTAAAAAATCCACTCAGTAACCTGTTGTTACTGGTGTCCTTTCTTCTGAGACTTACATCACCGAGGCCATCCATCTCGGTGACACATACACTACCGTTCAAAAGTTTGGGGTCACCCAGACAATTTTGTGTTTTCCATGAAAACTCATACTTTTATTTATCAAATGAGTTGCAAAATGATTAGAAAATATAGTCCAGACATTGACAAGGTTAGAAATAATGATTTTTATTTGAAAGAATAATTTTCTCCTTCCAACTTTGCTTTCGTCAAAGAATGCTCCCTTTGCAGCAATTACAGCATTGCAGACCTTTGGCATTCTAGCTGTTGATTTGCTGAGGTAATCTTGAGAAATTTCACCCCATGCTTCCTGAAGCCCCTCCCACAAGTTGGATTGGCTTGATGGGCACTTTTTGCATACCATACGGTGAAGCTGCTCCCACAACAGCTCAATGGGGTAGAGATATGGTGACTGCGCTGGCCACTCCATTACAGATAGAATACCAGCTGCCTGCTTCTTCCCTAAAAAGTTCATGCATAATTTGGAGGTGTGCTTTGGGTCATTGTCCTGTTGTAGGATGAAATTGGCTTCAATCAAGCGCTGTCCACAGGGTATGGCATGGCGTTGCAAAATGGAGTGATAGCCTTCCTTATTCAAAATCCCATTTACCTTGAACAAATCTCCCACTGTACCAGCATCAAAGCAACCCCAGACCATCACATTACCTCCACCATGCTTGACAAATGGCGTCAGGCACTCTTCCAGCATCTTTTCAGTTGTTCTGCGTCTCACATATGTTTTTTCTGTGTGATCCAAACACCTCAAACTTTGACTCGTCTGTCCATAAAACTTTTTTCCAATCTTCCTCTGTCCAATGTCTGTGTTCTTTTGCCTTTTCCTTTTATTAGCCAGTCTCAGATATGGCTTTTTCTTTGCCACTTTGCCCTGAAGGCCAGCATTCCGGAGTCGCCTCTTCACTGTAGGCGTTGACAGTAGCGTTTTGCGTGTACTATTTAATGAAGCTGCCAGTTGAGCTGTGAGGCGTTGATTTCTCAAACTGGAGACTCTAATGTACTTGTCTTGTTGCTCAGTTGTGCAGCAGGGCCTCCCACTTCTCTTTCTACTCTGGTTAGAGCCTGTTTGTGCTCTCCTCTGAAGGGAGTAGTACACACCGTTGTAGGAAATCTTCAGTTTCTTGGCAATTTCTCGCATAGAAGAGCCTTCATTTTTAAGAACAAGAATAGACTGTCGAGTTTCACATGAAAGTTCTCTTTTTCTGGCCATTTTGAGAGTTACATAGAGCAAACAAATGTAATGCTCCAGATTCTCAACTAGCTCAAAGGAAGGTCAATTTTATAGCTTCTCAAATCAGCCAAACCATTTTCAGCTGGGCTAACATACTTGTGCAAGGGTTTTCTAGGGTTTTCTAAACATCCATTAGCCTTCTTACACAGATAGCAAACACAATATACCATTAAAACACTGGAGTGGTGGTTGTTGGAAATGGGCCTCTATACACCTATGTACAGATTGCAATAAAAACAAGACGTTTGCAGCTAGAATAGTCATTTACCACATTAACAATGCATAGAGTGTATTTCTGATTCATTTAATATTAGCTTCATTGAAAAAAATGTGCTTTTCTTTCAAAAATAATGAAATTTCTAAATGACCCCAAACTTTTGAATGGTAGTGTACCTGCCATCCAGTACTTTACCTTCTTCTTTCTTGTAGTGGGTACTACCAGTGTAATTGGTGAAAAATGTATTCCAGGGGGTCCCTCAGTGTAAAAGGTTGGGATCCACCAATTAAGAGTTTTCAATAGTGAATTCCATTGTTTTACTCATAAACTGTATAGTAACATCCTGTGGAAAAATTACCGTTAGCAAAATGCAGTTCTGCTGAGTGCACTGCATTATAAGGATCCAGCCAGGCTGCAAGATTCCTGACAAATGTTCCTGCATCAATAGTCAAGTCTATGTGGCTCTTGGCTATGATACACTGAAGAAAAAAATAAGAATGAATATATGCAGGAAGTTACATAAGTTGTAATGTAGCAATACTGGACTGAAAGCAGTGCTGTCATGTAAATTGCTATTATATTTATAAGTTGTGATTAAAATGCTAGTAAAATGCAGAATCCATGGTTAGAATATAAAATCAACTTGTTGACTCTTTCCAGCAACGATGCCTGCATCCTATTACATACACATAATGAGTTACCTTAAGGCCGGATTCGCACATTTAGATGTAAAATGCAGGTGGGAATTCAGAAATTCACATTCACACATATCTAGTGACTGCTCGGTGGCGTGTTATTTTATGTAAAATAATGCATCAGACAACTGCCTTACAGACGCCCGTGAATGTGATTGAATCATGCAAAGTACTTAAAATGCTTAAAATGAATTATCGAAAAATTATTTAATATCAAGATCCATGCTGACATGTTCACAGCTGCGGAGACGTGTGCGCTCATTCTCCCTCTACCCTTTACTGCTGCTGGGAGGAAATTTGCAGCTGTGAATCTGATCTAGACTAAATATAGACACAGTCATGTTTACTTTACACGTGTCAGTCACAGGCTTTAATAACCGCTGCTCTTTCCTATTTCAACTGGGTATCTCAAGTCTAATTTATGCCCCCATTTTATATGGGCTGTGACTCTACTTCTGCTCTGCAAAATTCAGCTTTCTTGATGACTGTTCATGACATTTGCCCCCACAGAAAAAGTTTATTTCCAACACATTTAACCACTGCCTGTCATATTGCACACAAATAAGTATAGGATGCTAAAGAATGTTCAAATAATTAAATTACATGGCTACTTAAAAATCATGACCTTTGCTTTACTCACCCTCCCAACGTCCAGCATGGGTACAACGCTTAACCCCTTTCCCACCTAGGACGTACTCATATGTCCTAGGTGGGATCCTCACACCACATGCAGGCTACGGCGCTGAGCCCGCATGTTACCGGGCACATGACAGATGATCTGTACAGGTGTCGTGTGCTCCTATCAGCCGCGGGTGGAATCGCGGAAGGACATCATAAGTCCCGCCCATCAGCACCCGTGTCACATGACCACGGGTCGCCGATGGGTTGGCATGACAACCTGGGGTTTGCAGGAGACCCCTGCAGTTGTCATTGCCGAGATGCTATGAGCGCCGCCCAGCGGTCGGTGCTCATAGCAAGTGAGCACTTTAGATACATGCAATTAGATGCGTGCAGCACAGGCGATCAAATGATCGCAGCTTCCACTCTCCCATGGAGACTATTGAAGCAAGTGAAAAATAAAAAAAATGTTTTTAAAATTATGAAAAAAAATTTAAAAAATATAAAAGTTCAAATCACCCCCCTTTCGTCCCATTCAAAATAAAGCAATAAAAAAAAAAAAATCAAACATACACATATTTGGTATCACTGCATTCAGAATCGCCCTGTCTACCAATACATAAAAAGAATTAAATGGACTGGGAAATGGCGTAACGAGAAAAAAAATCAAAATACCAGAATTACATTTTTTTGGTCGCCACAACATTGCAATAAAATGCAATAACAGGCGATCAAAACATCGTATCTACTCCAAAATGGTATCAATAAAAAGGTTAGCTTGGAGCACAAAAAAATGAGGCCATCCTGAAAAATGGAGACGCTACGGGTCTCGGAAAATGGCGCCTCTTTTTATTTTTGCAACTCTGGATTTTTTTTTCACCATTTAAATAAAAAAGAACCTATACATGTTTGGCATCTACGAACTTGTAATGTCCTGGAGAATCATAATAGCAGGTCAGTTTTAGCATTTAGCGAACATGGTAAAAAAAAAAAAACAACAATTGTGAAATTGCACTTTTTTTGCAATTTCACCGCACTTTGAATCTTTTTACCGTTTTCCAGTACACGATATGGTAAAACCAATGCTGCCGTTCAAAAGTACAACTTGTCCCACAAAAAATAAGCCCTCACATGGCCATAGTGACTGAAAAATAAAAAAGTTATGGCTCTGGGAGGAAGGGGAGCAAAAAACAAAAATGGAAAAACCCAAGGTCGTTAAGGGGTTAAAGGGAGCTAGTTAGCTGATTCATGCTGCCCAAACCACCAGCTCCTTTATTGACTGCAATTTGTTTAAGAAACACAAATTATGATTTACTCACCCTCCCCGGGCTCAGCGCTCAGTCTCCAACACTCTCCACCACTCTCCCTGCTGTTTGTTATTATGTGCAGCACTGACATCACTTTGATTGCGTTGTAGCCAATAACTGAGCTCAGCGGCTGTAACCAAGTTGACAGCACAAGCTGCTGAGCTCACTAATTGGCTGCAGCACTGAAAACAACAGCAGACATCGGGAACAGCGGTGAAGACTCAGCGCTGGACCTGGACCAATGATTAAAACACTAAAAAGCGACAGACCGCAGGAGGATAATAACAAACTATGCAATAATCAGGATAGAAAATGGGATAACTGTATGCAATTGGAAAGGTATAATCAAACAGCCCTTAAAGGAACAGCTATACGAGATCACAAAATAATAATAAATATACATTTTTCCATAATAAAGTGCATCAGTGCTATTAAATTCTAAGTTGATCCTTGAATTCACATATGTATAACAGCAGTACAAAATTAGTTTTTCATAATAACGTGCATCTGTGCCATTAAATTATAAATTCATCCTTGAGTACACACATACACATTGTATAGCAGCAGTACAATAGATGGAAAATCTCATGCAGGGTACTATATATACAACAATTATGCAACAGTTAAACAGCAGATAATAGGGAGTCCTATCCAGGGGTGGATTAAGAGTAGTCAGGGTCCCGGGCAGTTTAGAAGGTTTGGGCCCCCCCACAGGTACCCGATGTATCACGTGATATGTCACATGATTCCCTTTGATAGCCTCCTATATATAGTATGAGCCCCCACATAGCTCCCTATATACAGTATGAGCCCATACATAGCTCCCTATATACAATATGAGCCCGTACATAGCTCCCTATATACAGTATGAGCCCCACATAGCTCCCTATATACAGTATGAGCCCCCACATAGTTCCCTATATACAATATGAGCCCATACATAGCTCCCTTCTCTGATCGACTGTCGGTTCCACAGCCAGTTCAGAGAATGGTCGAATGCAAAATGCAGCTACCTGGGAGACACCTCTGACCACCGCATGAGGTGGCCTAAAGGCACCCCCCTGACGGCTGTACCCCGGTCACATGCCCCCCCCCGATTCCCCTAGGTATGGCCCTGTACAGTCTATATGACAATACATGACTGGTATCTATAGTATAATCAGGGATGTGTCCTTCTGTCAGAAGCCTCTATAGACTGCGCAAGCGCAATACCTGCACAGTCTGGCCGCAGACAGAAGACACATCCACATCCCAGACAGGGATGAGGAGTGTGGCGCCGGAGATCGCGGTATGCATAAGCACTGAGCGCATATCGCGATCTCCGGCACCATAAACACATACCTGTTCAGTCCTGTCATCTATGGAGAGACCGGGGGAGGAGTGTGGCGCCGGAATCGGCGCCTGCGCATACTGCGATTTCCAGCGCTATTTTAGTGAAGACAAATATGAACAGTGTCTTCGACAAAATGGACAGCGTGGTATACGTGACTCGCCCCCTGGGCCGTGGGGCACTCGGATCCGGGCAATTAGGGAAACGGTGGGAGTAGTAGTGGCAACCCGGTTCCGTGGCTCAGGGTGGTCAGGCCAGTGGTAGTCCGTTATGTGCTATTGATAATGTCCGACTACGCCACCCGTGGATTGCGGTTATTAGGAACCGCCGCTGCATGCAGACCGCTGGGGCTGATGAGGTGTGCAGCTAGGGTAGTGTGACTCCCCACGGGAAGAGTGTGGCCCCAGGGCAGTATAATGGATGGTGGGAGTGATGGTGGTGAGAGTCCCAGTACCGGTAGTGCTGGAGGCGCGAAGGAGCACACAGACAATAGGTTGCAGTCCAGGGTCTTTACTGAAACAGGTAAACTGACCCATAAACAGTCCCAGCTAGGAGGGGACCTGGATGTCTGAGAGCAACGGGGAAATTGGCCCTGGTCAGGGTGAGGGTGTAGGCCTACCGTGCTTTCTGCGCTCCTTCTGGCTATCTCCTCATTATAGGGTAACAGCCCACGTTTCCGAGCTTTCCGTGTATTCTCGCCTGTATGGCCTGCGACGTGGGTTCCTTTCTGCTCCCAGCCTTGTATGGCTTTACTTGTCCCTTCGGTTGTGGCAGGGCCTCCAGGCTTCTTAGGCCAAGGAATATACAGTCCCTTGCGGACTGGTTCTCTGCTGGGGGATGTGGAATCCTTCCAGCCTCAGACACCAAAGTCTGGTAAGGTCAGTCTCTGATTTGCCAAGACAGGCTCTCTTCGCCTCTTGTCTCTGGCTTGTGGCTCTCCTACTGCCACACTTCCTCTTAGGTGCAATCAACTTTCTGTCCCTGCTCCACTCTGGGACACGTCTCAGTCCTGAGACAGGCCATCCAGTTCTCCCTAACCCTGCCCCCAGCACCAGCTTTTATAGGGGCAGCCTGCTCCCCCTACTGGCCTGAGACAGGAGGTACTGCATGCTAATGTTCCCCTGACTAGAGAACCTCTCCTTTGCTCTCAGACACAGCTTTAATTACACTTGTGGCATCCAGGCCAGGGTGACACATTCCCCCCTAGTAAAATTTAGTACTCCGGGACTAAACAGTAAACAAAGACAATATGCATAATTATAAAACATTATCAGGAAAGTGACGCACAGATTGAGTTCTTAAGGTCACAGTGTGGTCTGTGACCGGGTGTCCATATCACCAATACAACGGGAAGCCTTAACCAGGTGGGGGTCTGTCCTACCCCAAGTCCTTCACAGTCTTAGTTCATTCCTGGGTTAGGCTCCGAACGCAGTCCATACAAGGTCCCGGTTATAAAAAGTCCTTAACCTTTGAGTCCTTACGGTAGCTGCAAGAAACTGAAACACAGAATTACCAAACATGCATGTAACTTGGCAAACAATTCAACATTTGGCAACAGGGTTATTTACAATTTTAGTACACTCTATATTCTCCAGCGAACGGGTATCTGCCCCTTTGTGCTCCTGGTTGACCTACGTAGCCCACTGTCTGGTGGTGGACCAACCTGGCTTTCCCCACTAGCGTTAGGGGTGCAGCTACCAGCTGGGTGTACAGGTAGAGCAGGCAGCTGTCTGCGGGTCCTTTGGCTTACCGCAGGCATGGCAGGCTCACTGTCAGCAGAGGGTTGACTCTCCTGGGCTGCTGGTACAGGCTCTTCTGCCTCTGGAACCGCTTGCTCTTCTTCACCTTCCGGCTCTGGTGTTGGTTGTTGTTGTGCCGGTTGCAGGAAATGCAGGACGGGTACCACTATGGCATCATTTATGCGAGTCCAGGACTGAGGGAACTCTCCGAGAACGGTGCTGATCATTTCTTCCTTGTCCTCTGCGGGTTCAAGGTCACTCTGATCCTCTTCTGCACTACGGAGTTGCTCGGGGCATCTTTTGAGGTGGTCCCTGGAGACGACACTAGTGGTTTCTCCTCTGTCCTTGGTGATTACGCACACCTTTGGGTTGTCGTGGTCAGACTGCAGTACAGTGTAGGGTTCCCTTTCCCACTGGTCATCCAACTTATGTAGCCTTCTTTTTCGCTTCAGCACTTGCTCACCAGGTTCTAGGGGACCAGCAGGGGCGTGTTGATTGAAGAGTTTTTCTTGCCTCTCTCTCACCTGGGCCAGGCTCTTCTCCACACTCTCCTGTACCTTCTTGTACTGCAGTTGCCTTTCCGTATCCCAGTCCGCATCCGGGGAGGTGTCCTCAGGTATTAGGACTCCCATCTCCAGGTCTACGGGCAGCTTACCTGGTCTAGCTCGCATCAGGTAAGCCGGGGTGCAGTTTGTAGCATTCACCGGGATATTGTTGTATAGGTCTATCAGGTCCGGCAGTTTTTCTGGCCACAGGCTGCGTTCCTCCAGGGGCAACGTCTTCAGGAGATCAATGACTGTATTGTTCATCTTCTCACACATCCCGTTGGTTTGTGGGTGGTAAGGCGTTGTCCGAATCTTCTTACAGCCATAGAGGTTGCAGAACTCCTGGAAGATTTCAGCCTCGAACGCTGGACCCTGGTCTGTCAGGACCTGTTCCGGATACCCGTGTGGACGGCAGAAATATTGCTGGAAGGCTCTGGCCGCTGTTTGGGCTGTCAAGTCCTTTACCGGGACCACCACTAGAAAACGGGAATAGTGGTCCACGATTGTCAGGGCATAGATGTATCCAGACCGGCTTGGAGCCAATTTGACGTGGTCCAGAGCTACCAGCTCAAGAGGCTGCGTGGTGACGATGGGCCTCAAGGGTGTCTTCTGGCTGGTATGGTCCTTCCTCCTTAGGTGACAAGGGCCACAGTCTCTGCACCATTTTTCTACAGCTCCTCTCATGCCGACCCAAAAGAACCTTCCTCTTAGCAGGAACTCCAGTTTCTTCCAACCGAAGTGTCCCGCTCTGTCATGGTAAGCCCCCAGGACCATAGCTGCATCCCGCCTTGGGACCACGACTTGCCAGGTCAGCTCGTGCGTCCGGTGGTTGACAATCCTTCTGCACAACTTGCCTTCGTAGAGGAACAGCTTGCTCTTCTCTTTCCATAGCTGCTTGGCTTCCTCTGGGGCATCCGGATCCATGCGGGCGTCTTCCTGGGTCAGCAGATCTTTCACCAGGCGGATGGCAGGGTCACTATCTTGGGTCTCGGCCCAGCTGTGGTGAGGTAGTGGATTGATCATCACGGTTGTTAGATCCTCCTCCTTCACGCGGTGGGAGTGTTGAGCGGCTCCATACCGGTGAAAAGCGGGGCGTTCTACCTCCTCCAGCTCTTCTGGGTCTTCGTCACCTTCAGGTAAGTGAGGCATCCTTGATAGGGCGTCAGCGTTGGCATTGGTTTTGCCGGCCCGGTACTTGATCACGAAGTCATAGTTGGAGAGACGGGCCATCCACCGCTGTTCTAGGGCACCCAGTCTTGCATTGTCACGGCCCACACCACCGCCAAGAATTCTAGCTTGAAGGAGCTGTAATTCTCCGGGTTCCTCTCGGTGGGCCTCAGCTTCCGGCTGGCGTATGCGATCACCCTTTCTCTGCCCTGTTGGTTTTGGGACAGCACGGCTCCCAGTCCCACATTACTGGCATCGGTGTGGAGAATAAAAGGCTGGCCATAATCAGGGTAGGCCAGGATCTCATCCCCCGTGAGGGCCATCTTTAGCTGGCGGAAGGACTCCTCTTCCGGTTTATCCCACTTGAAGGGTGGCTTTTGACTCCTGGACTTAGATTGTCCGATCAGGAGGTCCTGCATAGGAGCTGCCATCTTGGTGAACCCGGGGATGAACCTTCGGTTGAAGCCTACCAATCCGAGAAACTGTCTCACCTCTTTGATGTTCGAGGGGCTTGGCCAGCTCTTGATTGCCGTGACCTTGTCAGGGTCGGGGGCCACTCCTTCCGCACTTACCACGTGCCCTAGGTACTGGACCTTTGGTTTCAGCAGGTGACACTTCGATGGTTTCACCTTCAGGCCATAGCCTGCCAGGGCTTCGAACACCTCGGCCAGGTGCTTTAGATGGTCCTCGTAGGTCTTCGAATAGACAATCACGTCGTCCAGGTAAAGGAGGACCGTCTCGAAGTTTCGGTGCCCTAGACAGCATTCCATCAGCCGCTGGAAGGTCCCTGGTGCGTTGCAGAGCCCGAAAGGCATACAGTTGAATTCGCTCAGTCCCATCGGGGTGGTGAAGGCGGTCTTCTCCTTGTCAGCCTCTGCCACAGGAACCTGCCAGTACCCGCTAGTAAGGTCCAAAGTAGAAAAGAAGTTAGCTGATTTTAGTGCGGCTAAAGACTCCTCTATTCTAGGCAGCGGATATGCGTCTTTGTGAGTGATACGGTTGATTTGTCTATAGTCGACGCACATTCTCATGGTGCCGTCTTTCTTTTTGACCAGAACCAAGGGGGCTGCCCAGGGGCTACAGCTGTCTCTAATGACCCCAGCTTCTTTCATCTCTCTTAGCATGCCCTTTGCGTTCTGATAATGTGCAGGGGATACAGGTCTGTGCCTCTCTTTTATTGGTGGGTGGCTCCCTGTGGGGATGTGGTGCTCTATCCCTTTTAATCTGCCGAAGTCTAGCGGGTGCTTACTAAAGACTCTCTCGTACTCCTGTACCACCCGGTAGACTCCTTGTTTTTGGTGCAGGGGAGTGGAGTCAGCACCCACATGGAGTTTCTGGCACCAGTCCTCCTTTTGTTTCTGGGAGCCATTACCCTCCGCCTGTGGAGATGGAGGCAAGGGTTCCACGGCCCTGATAGCTTTGTGTTCGACAACAAACAGTTTGGCGAGTGTAGCGTACCTGGGTAAGTGTACCTCCCTCTCCCCAATGTTGAGGATGCGGATGGGCACCCTCCCATGACGGACATCAACCACCCCCCGGGCTGTCAAAATGGTGGGCCTGCTGTCTGAGTACACGGGTTCTACCATGGCTTGGTAGTCTCTACCTCTCAACCCGATTGCAGTCCAACACCAGATCATCATTTCACTTTTGGGAGGCATGGAAATGGGGAATGGGTCACTCAGTCTTACGCTACCGATCTCACCACCAGACAGTTCTACCTGCTGCCGTCTCATCAGGGCTTTTATCTCCTTGTTGAGGACTCTCTGTTGGCTGGAACTAGCATTCACCGCCACCTGTTGTAAGATTACAATTATCTCTGAAAGACAATTTTCAATTACGTTAGTACCCACAGTTATTTTAGGGTGACTTTCACGACGGTCAATGTCCACAATAATCACTCCCTGTGCCGGCAGTTCAACTTTACCAATTTTAATGGTCATCTCCTTGAACCCCATCTGCGGCACGGGTAAGCCATTACTGGCGATGATGCTCAAGTTACTGTCTGGATACCGTGTGATATCAGCATCAGTCCAATACTGCTTAAAAAGTACATAAGGGATAGTGGTTACTTGTGACCCAGTATCCAGCAAGGCGCTCATGGGGATATCGTCCAGCACCACGGGTAAAACCGGGCGCCCCCCAATGTACTTATTACGCCAATTGTAAGGGCCTGGTGATCTTATGCCTGGGGGTTGGCCCTCTGCCCCAGGTTGGACCCGTTTAAATTACAGTACCTGGAAATGTGTCCGGGCTGGTTGCATCGACGGCAAATGGGCTGTCCATCCTCTGCGTAGCGGTCTGTGGGCCTCCCTCGGAACGACGGGATCCTCCTCTGTCGACGCCACGGGACATCCTCCGGACTTGAAGCCAGCTCGATGGGTCTTGACGGGTCCACTTGCAACGCCTGGACGGTCCTGGTCAACGCCGCGACGCTCCTGGTCAGCTCCTGGACTTGGTGGTGCAGGTCTTTCGACGGGGCTTGGTTCAGGGCCTGTGCATCAGCCCCCACGGGGTCCATAGAGGAGGGCTCCGCCTCCAGGTGGTAGGTGAGAGCAGGGCGCCGGGGGTTTATAGCGCCACTGGTTGCAGATTCACGGAGCACCCTTATGGCCCTGTCCTTAAATTGGGCAAAGGTCAGGTCGGGGTTCTGAAAGAACATGAGGCGCAGCTGGGCCCTGTGGGCGCTGGACAGCATACCTTCTATGAATTGTTCTGTTAGCAGTTTATCCGTTTCCTGCACACTGCCAGGGTCAGTTTGTTGAATAGCCCTCAAGGCTTCCTGCAGATTTAGGGCATAGTCTCTGATGCTGTCCTGTGCCCGCTGCTTACATCCATAGAACCTCATTTTAATTTCAGCGGAGGTACGGGTGTCAAAGGTACCCCGCAGCCGGGCCAGAATACCCTTCACGGTCCTTTTCTCCTCAGTGGGCCATGATTTTACCTCCCTTTGGGCTGCGCCAGTTAACTGCCCTGTTAGTATGCTGACCTTCTGTTCCTCTGTCAGGGGGTAAACCTGGAACAAACTGTACAGCCTTTCTTTAAAGTCAGTTAGGGCATGGGGCTCCCCTGAGTATTTGGGCAGCCAGGCCGCTCCAGGGATGTAGGGCAGGGAAAAGGGCATCACCGCTGCTGCAGCTGCGTTGGTGGTAGTGGGCGCCTCTGTGTCCGACATCTTCCTCCCCCCTAGTTAAGCGTGGCCTACCTTCCGACGATCCTCTTCTGTAGGCCGCGGCTCCGCTGCTGCTGCTATGGACGAGGACCTGGCGTCGCGTCCTGATGACGTCAGCGTCGCTCTCTCTCCCTTCCAGGACCTTGCGCAGCGTCGGTGCGTGGGGCGGAGCTTCGGATCTCGCGCGGTTTTGACGTCCACGCCCCTCTTCTTCCCGCGCGGCGTCCTGAAGATGGCGTCCGATGGCGGGAAGCAGCTGCGGATGGCGGGAAACGGTCCAAGATGGCGTCTGATGGCGGGAATCGGCTCCGGATGGCGGGAAACGACTCCGGACGGCGGGAAACTTCGCCACAGGTAAGTTACAAAAGTCTTTTTCAGGCACGCAGTACCCGGTGGTTGCGGGCACGAAATCCTGCCGACTACGCCAAAGCTGACTCGCCCCCTGGGCCGTGGGGCACTCGGATCCGGGCAATTAGGGAAACGGTGGGACTAGTAGTGGCAACCCGGTTCCGTGGCTCAGGGTGGTCAGGCCAGTGGTAGTCCGTTATGTGCTATTAATAATGTCCGACTACGCCACCCGTGGATTGCGGTTATTAGGAACCGCCGCTGCATGCAGACCGCTGGGGCTGATGAGGTGTGCAGCTAGGGTAGTGTGACTCCCCACGGGAAGAGTGCGGCCCCAGGGCAGTATAATGGATGGTGGGAGTGATGGTGGTGAGAGTCCCAGTACCGGTAGTGCTGGAGGCGCGAAGGAGCACACAGACAATAGGTTGCAGTCCAGGGTCTTTACTGAAACAGGTAAACTGACCCATAAACAGTCCCAGCTAGGAGGGGACCTGGATGTCTGAGAGCAACGGGGAAATTGGCCCTGGTCAGGGTGAGGGTGTAGGCCTACCGTGCTTTCTGCGCTCCTTCTGGCTATCTCCTCGTTATAGGGTAACAGCCCACGTTTCCGAGCTTTCCGTGTATTCTCGCCTGTATGGCCTGCGACGTGGGTTCCTTTCTGCTCCCAGCCTTGTACGGCTTTACTGGTCCCTTCGGTTGTGGCAGGGCCTCCAGGCTTCTTAGGCCAAGGAATATACAGTCCCTTGCGGACTGGTTCTCTGCTGGGGGATGTGGAATCCTTCCAGCCTCAGACACCAAAGTCTGGTAAGGTCAGTCTCTGATTTGCCAAGACAGGCTCTCTTCGCCTCTTGTCTCTGTCTTGTGGCTCTCCTACTGCCACACTTCCTCTTAGGTGCAATCAACTTTCTGTCCCTGCTCCACTCTGGGACACGTCTCAGTCCTGAGTAGTGTTGAGCCACCCCCGTAGTGTTCGGGTTCGGTTCGTCGAACACCGGGATGTTCGAGGAACTGTTCGTCGAACTGTTCGACGAACACCTTAGAACACCGTCGAACACCGTTAAAACCAATGGCAGGCAAACAAAAACACATAGAAACACATAGAAAACACCTTCAAAGGTGTCCAAAAGCTGACAAACTGCTCAGAAGACGCTCTCTTTAAAAAAGCCGGCCGGCAATTCAGCAGCGGCATACACCGGTTCCCGACAATTTAGACAAGAAGGAATAGAGCCTCACACATAGATTAGATAGATAGAAACATGTCAGTCACACATATAAGAAGCACAGTGACAGTGTTGCTTACTGTACTTGTCATTTAGTGTAAAGGATTTATTTAAAAAAATAATAGTGTTTTCATGCACCATCTCTTTAAAAAAGCCGGCCGGCAATTCAGCATCGGTACCCGACAATTTATAACAGAAAGAATATAGAATCACACATAGATAGATATAAACATGCCAATCACATATATAATAAGTACAGTGATAGTGTTGGTTACTGTACTTGTCATTTAGTGTAAAGGATTTATTTAAAAAAATAATAGTGTTTTCATGCACCGTCTCTTTAAAAAAGCCGGCCGGCAATTCAGCAGCGGTACCCGACAATTTACAACAGAAAGAATAGAGCATCACACATAGATTAGATAGATAGAAACATGTCAGTCACATATATAATAAGTACAGTGACAGTGTTGATTACTGTACTTGTCATTTAGTGTTAAAATAAAGGATTTATTAAAAAAAAAATTGGCGTGGGGGTCCCCGTAATTTTAGTCTCTAGCGGAGGTTAAGCAGACGGCTGGGGCAGATGTTTGAAGCCTGGGAAGGGGGTAATACCCACGGAGCTTCCCAGGCTACTAATATCAGCCCCCAGCTGAATACCTAGCCTTTACTAGCTATTAAAATGGGGGACCCCCCCCAAAAAAATGACGTGGGGTCCCCCCCTATTTTAATAGCTATCAAAGGCTAGGCAGACAGCTGGGGGCTGATATTAATAGCCCAGGAAGGGTACCATGAATATTGGCCCCCTCCCAGGCTAGAAACACCAGCCGTCAGCCGCCCCAGAAATGGCGCTTCCATAGGATGCGCCAATTCTGGCACTTAGCCTCGCTCTTCCCACTGCCCTGTAGCGGTGGCAGTGGGGTAATAGGGCTGGGGTTGATGTCAGCTTATAATGCCAGCTGACATCAAGCCCAGGTTAGTAATGGAGAGGCGTCTATAAGACACCCCCATTACTAACCCCATAGTCAAAGTTAAAAAAAAAAACACAAACACCCAGAATAAAGTCCTTTAATTGAAATAAAGACACAATCCTTTATTGTTC
This sequence comes from Phyllobates terribilis, assembly GCF_046119375.1. NCBI lineage: Eukaryota > Metazoa > Chordata > Amphibia > Anura > Dendrobatidae > Phyllobates > Phyllobates terribilis. The sequence continues at coordinate 921,528,715 of NW_027362761.1, read as the reverse complement.
TAAATTAAACCATACTTACCATCACGCCCATTCCAGCTGAAGCCAACGATCTCCTGCAATAAAAGAAAAATAATAAAGCAACCTCATCCTTACCTTTCCATGGTTCCCAGGACAGCTTCAGCTCTGCTACATCGAGATGACAGGCTGGACCGCAGCAGAACGCTGCCATCCAGCCTGTCATCCCGCGGACACTGAGAAGCGCAGGCATGCTTGCGCTCCTCAGTGTCTCTCTGTGACGGCATAAAGATGAGCCGAGGTCATGTCCAATGAACTCAGCTCACCTCATGCACGTCACTGACAGCGTGGGAGAATTCTCACGCTGAAGCGCTGAGTGCAGGAGAATTTTCCCACGCTGTCAGTGACGTGCATGAGGCTGATATTTAAATTTGGCGCACAAATCGGTGATTGGTCGCGGGCAGCGTCCGCAACCAATCAGCACGGTAGTGTTTAACTTTGGCGGCAAGAACAGTGATTGGTCGCGCGCCAAGACCGCGACCAATCACCGATTTGGGCGCTACATTTAAATATCAGTTTCGACCAATCAGCACAGCGTTGTTTAAATGCGGATCCAAGATCGGTGATTGGTCGCGGCCAATATTTAAATTTGGCGCACAAATCTGTGATTGGTCGCGGGCAGCGTCCGCGACCAATCAGCACAGTAGTGTTTAACTTTGGCGGCAAGATCAGTGATTGGTCGCGGTCAAGACGGCGACCAATCACCGATTTGTGCGGCACATTTAAATAGCGGCCGCGACCAATTGGATGTCAGCGCCGCTCCCCGGTCCTCCCTTCACACCCTAGCCGCATGGATGTCAGCGGCGCTGCCTGTGCGGATACTTCCGCTGCGAGAACCCGGGACATGAGCGGGCGCTCGCAGCAGAAGTATCCCGACCCGCAGCGCCGCTCCCCGGTCCTCCCTTCACACCCTAGCCGCTGATGTCCCCACAGTATCCGCATGGTGTTACAAAGGTCCGGACATTTGTGTTAAAAATCGCTGATTGGTCGCTGGCGCTGCCCGCGACCAATCACCGATTTGGGCACCAAATTTAAATATCAGCCGCGACCAATCACCGATTTGGGCGCCAAATTTAAATATCCTCCGCGACCAATCACCCATCTTGGCTCCACATTTAAACACCGCTGTACTGATTGGTCGCGGACGCTATTTAAATGTGGCGCCAAAATCGGTGATTGGTCGCGCCCAGTGTCGGCGACCAATCAGCACAGCGGTGTTTAAATGTGGAGCCAAGATTGGTGATTGGTTGCGGCCGATATTTAAATTTGGCGCCCAAATCGGTGATTGCTCGCGGGCAGCGCCCGCGCCCAATCAGCGATTTTTAACACAAATGTCCGGATCTTTGTAACACCATGCGTATACTGTGGGGACATCAGTGGCTAGGGTGTCCAGGGAGGACCGGGGAGCGGCGCTGCGGGTCGGGATACTTCTGCTGCGAGCAGTCGCTCATCTCCCGGCTTCTCGCAACGGAAGTATCCGACCAGGCAGCGGCGCTCCCCGGTCCTCACCAATACGATTAGCTGATTGGTCGCGCTCTCCGCACGCGACCAATCAATGATCTTGGCGCTAAAGTTAAACACCGCTCTGCTGATTGGTCGCGGACGCTGCCCGCGACCAATCACCGATTTGGGTGCCACATTTAAATAGCGGCCGCGACCAATCAGCGAGCTTGGCGCCAAATTGAAACAACGCTCTGCTGATTGGTCGCGGACGCCAGACGCGTCCAATCAGTGAGATTGGCGCCAAATTTAAACAACGCTCTGCTGATTGGTCGCGGACTCCAGCCGCGACCAATCAGCGAGATTGGCGCCAAATTTAAACCCCGCTCTGCTAATTGGTCGCGGATGCCGGCCGCGACTAATCAGCATTATTGGCGCCAAATTTAAACACCGCTCTGCTGATTGATCGCGGTCGCCGTCCGCGACCAATCAGTAGTATTGGCGCCAAATTTAAACCCTGCTCGGCTGATTGGTCACGGTTGCCTGCCGCGACCAATCAGCAGTATTGGCGCCAAATTTAAACCCCGCTCTGCTGATTGGTCACAGTTGCCTTCCGCGACCAATCAGCGATTTTGACGCCAAATTTAAACCCCGCTCTGCTGATTGGTCGCGGCCGGCGATTGCGACCAATCAGCATTATTGGCGCCAAATTTAAACCCCGCTCTGCTGATTGGTCGTGACCGCCGGCCGCGACTAATCAACATTGTTGCCGCCAAATTTAAACACCGCTCTGCTGAATGGTCGAGGTCGTGACCAATCACCATTATTGGCGCCAAATTTAAACACCGCTTTGCTGATTGGTCGCGACCACAACCTATCAGCATTATTGGCGCAAAATTTAAACCCCGCTCTGCTGATTAGTCGCGACCGCCGGCCGTGACCAATCAGTGATATAGTCGCCAAATTTCAACACCGCTTTGCTGATTAGTCGCGGTTGCTGGCCGCGACCAGTCAGCGATTTTGGCGCCAAATTTAAACACCGCTCTGCTGATTGCGCCGGGTCTGCCGCATACATATTCTAGAATACCCGATGCGTTAGAATTGGGCCACCATCTAGTTTCATGAAATAATTTTAAAAAAAATTGACGTGGGGCTTCGCACTATATTTGTGTCCAGCCAGGTACAGCAGGCAGGAATGGGCTGCCCCCAACCACCAGCTGCCTATTTGTACCTGGCCGGACACAACAATATAGGGAAGCCCTTTTTTTCTTAATTATTTCATGAATTTCATGAAATAATTAAAAAAAAAAATACGTGGGGCTTCGCCCTATTTTTGTGTCCAGCCAGGTACAACTAGGCAGCTGGGGGCTGGAATCTGCAGCGCAGGGAGGCCCAAGCTTTCTGGGTCCCCCCAGCTGCAAATTGCAGTCCGCAGCCACCCCGGAAAATGGCGCGTTCATAGAAGCGCCATCTTCTGGCGCTGTACCCAACTCATCCAGGGCCCTGGTGCGGTGGCTCACTGGGTAATAAAGGGATTAGGGCCAGCTTGGCATTATCAGCTGGCCCTAAGCCCGAAATTCATGGGGTCACGCCAATATTAGACATGACCGCCATGAATTTCTAGTAAAGTATTTAAAAAAAACACAACACCCAGAAAAAAGTCCTTTAATTGAAATAAACACACAATTCTTTATTGTTCTAAATTAAACCATACTTACCATTACGCCCATTCCAGCTGAAGCCAACGATCTCCTGCAATAAAAGTAAAATAATAAAGCAACATCATCCTTACCTTTCCATGGTTCCCAGACAGCTTCAGCTCTGCTACATCGAGATGACAGGCTGGACCGCAGCAGAACGCTGCCATCCAGCCTGTCATCCCGCAGACACTGAGAAGCACAGGCATGCTTGCGCTCCTCAGTGTCTCGCTGTGACGGCATCCAGATGAGCCGAGGTCATGTCCAATGAACTCAGCTCACCTCATGTACGTCACTGACAGCGTGGAAGAATTCTCCTGCACTCAGCGCTTCAGCGTGAGAATTCTCCCACGCTGTCAGTGACGTACATGAGGTCAGCTGAGTTCAATGGACATGAATGAGCTCACCTCATGCACGTCACTGACAGCGTGGGAAAATTCTCCTGCACTCAGCGCTTCAGCGTGAGAATTTTCCCACGCTGTCAGTGACGTGCATGAGGTGAGCTCATTCATGTCCAATGAACTCGGCTCACCTCATGCACGTCACTGACAGCGTGGGAAAATTCTCACCCTGAAGCGCTGAGTGCAGGAGAATTCTCCCACGCTGTCAGTGACGTGCATGAGGTGAGCCGAGTTCATTGTCGGCTCATCTTTATGCCGTCACAGCGAGACACTGAGGAGCGCAAGCATGCCTGCGCTTCTCAGTGTCTGCGGGATGACAGGCTGGATGGCAGCGTTCTGCTGCGGTCCAGCCTGTCATCTCAATGTAGCAGAGCTGAAGCTGTCCTGGGAACCATGGAAAGGAAAGGATGAGGTTGCTTTATTATTTTACTTTTATTGCAGGAGATCGTTGGCTTCAGCTGGAATGGGCGTGGTGGTAAGTATGGTTTAATTTAGAACAATAAAGGATTGTGTCTTTATTTCAATTAAAGGACTTTATTCTGGGTGTTTGTGTTTTCTTTTAACTTTGACTATGGGGTTAGTAATGGGGGTGTCTTATAGACGCCTCTCCATTACTAACCTGGGCTTGATGTCAGCTGGCATTATAAGCTGACATCAACCCCAGCCCTATTACCCCACTGCCACCGCTACAGGGCAGTGGGAAGAGCGAGGCTAAGTGCCAGAATTGGCGCATCCTATGGATGCGCCATTTCTGGGGCGGCTGACGGCTGGTGTTTCTAGCCTGGGAGGGGGCCAATATTCATGGTACCCTTCCTGGGCTATTAATATCAGCCCCCAGCTGTCTGCCTAGCCTTTGCTAGCTATTAAAAAAGGGGGGACCCCACGTCATTTTTTTGGGGGGGTCCCCCATTTTAATAGCTAGTAAAGGCTAGGTATTCCGCTGGGGGTTGATATTAGTAGCCTGGGAAGCTCCGTGGGTATTACCCCCTTCCCAGGCTTCAAACATCTGCCCCAGCCGTCTGCTTAACCTCCGCTAGAGCCTAAAATTACGGGGAACCCCACGCCAATTTTTTTTTAAATAAATCCTTTATTTTAACACTAAATGACAAGTACAGTAATCAACACTATCACTGTACTTCATATATATGTGACTGACATGTTTCTATCTATCTAATCTATGTATGATTCTCTATTCCTTCTATTCTAAATTGTCGGGTACAGATGCTGAATTGCCGGCCGGCTTTTTTAAAGAGACAGTGCATGAAAACACTATTAGGCTGAGTTGACACGATGCGTTTTTCATGCGTTTCCGCGGCGTTTTTGCAGTTGCGTAAACGCCGCGGAAACGCATGAAAAACGCATGGTAGAAGGGCAGCAATGTTCCCCAATGGAAATCCGCATGTGCTGTGCCCATGATGCGGATTTTTCCGCAGCGTAAACGCTGCGGTCAAAAATCCGCAGCATGTCAATTAATTTTGCGGAAACGGTGCTCTTTTGCCGCCATTGACTTGCATTAGACCGCATGGAATCCGCATCACTGTATATGTTGATGCGCTTTTCATGCGGTCTAATGTGCGGATGGTACCCGGGTGTGGAGGAGAGGACTCTCATCCAGACCCAGGTACCATTAAAAAAAAAAGAATAAAATAAAAAATATATACAGTACAGACCAAAAGTTTGGACACACCTTCTCATTTAAAGATTTTTCTGTATTTTCATGACTATGAAAATTGTACATTCACACTGAAGGCATCAAAACTATGAATTAACACATGTGGGATTATATACTTAACAAAAAAGTGTGAAACAACTGAAAATATGTCTTATATTCTAGGTTCTTCAAAGTAGCCACCTTTTGCTTTGATGACTGCTTTGCACACTCTTGGCATTCTCTTGATGAGCTTCAAGAGGTAGTCACCGGAAATGGTTTTCACTTCACAGGTGTGCCCTGACAGGTTTATTAAGAGGGATTTCTTGCCTTATAAATGGGGTTGGGACCATCAGTTGTGTTGTGCAGAAGTCTGGCGGATACACAGCTGATAGTCCTACTGAATAGACTGTTAGAATTTGTATTATGGCAAGAAAAAAGCAGCTACGTAAAGAAAATCGAGTGGCTATCATTACTTTAAGAAATGAAGGTCAATCAGTGCGAAAAATTGGGAAAACTTTGAATGTGTCCCCAAGTGCAGTTGCAAAAACCATCAAGTGCTACAAAGAAACTGGCTCACATGAGGACCGCCCCAGGAAAGGAAGACCAAGAGTCACCTCTGCTTCTGAGGATAAGTTTATCCGAGTCACCAGCCTCAGAAATCGCAGGTTAACAGCAGCTCAGATTAGAAACCAGGTCAATGCCAGACTGAGTTCTAGCAGCAGACACATCTCTAAATAACTGTTAAGAGGAGACTTTGTGCAGCAGGCCTTCATGGTAAAATAGCTGCTAGGAAACCACTGCTAAGGACAGGCAACAAGCAGAAGAGACTTGTTTGGGCTAAATAACACAAGGAATAGACATTAGACCAGTGGAAATCTGTGCTTTGGTCTGATGAGTCCAAATTGAGATCTTTGGTTCCAACCACCGTGTCTTTGTGCGACGCAGAAATGGTGAACGGATGGACTCTACATGCCTGGTTCCCACCGTGAAGCATGTAGGAGGAGGTGTGATGGTGTGGGGGTGCTTTGCTGGTGACACATTTGGGGATTTATTCAAAATTGAAGGCATACTGAACCAGCATGGCTACCACAGCATCTTGCAGCGGCATGCTATTCCATCCGGTTTGCGTTTAGTGGGACCATCATTTATTTTTCAACAGGACAATGACCCCAAGCACACCTCCAGGCTGTGTAAGGGCTATTTGACCAAGAAGGAGAGTGATGGGGTGCTATGCCAGATGACCTGGCCTCCACAGTCACCAGACTTGAACCCAATCGAGATGGTTTGGGGTGAGCTGGACCGCAGAGTGAAGGCAAAAGGGCCAACAAGTGCTAAGCATCTCTGGGAACTCCTTCAAGATTGTTGGAAGACCATTTCCAGTGACTACCTCTTGAAACTCATCAAGAGAAATCCAAGAGTGTGCACAGCAGTCATCAAAGCAAAAGGTGGCTACTTTGAAGAACCTAGAATATAAGACATATTTTCAGTTGTTTCACACTTTTTTTGTTAAGTATATAATTCCACATGTGTTAATTCATAGTTTTGATGCCTTCAGTGTGAATGTACAATTTTCATAGTCATGAAAATACAGAAAAATCTTTAAATGAGAAGGTGTGTCCAAACTTTTGGTCTGCACTGTATATTCTCACCTTCTGACGGCCCGCGCTGCGTCTTGCCGGCTTCCCGCGCACTTCGCGGTTGAATGAAGGACCTTCGCTGACGTCAGAGTCATGTGACGGGTCACGTGACGCTGACGTCGGAAGGTCCTACAGTCTTCACTGCCGGCAGCCGGGACCGATGAAGCAGGACACCGGGGGCCATCAGAGGGTAAAGTATAGATTTATTTTTTATTTTTTGACATTTACACACTATATAAATCCATGCCGGTTGCATGGATTTATATAGTGTGAAGTTGACAAGCACTTTCCAAGTGATGCTAAAATCGCTTGGGAAGCGCTTGTCAACCCGCATGCGGAAATGAAAGTGAAGACCGCTTCATTTCCGCATGTCCCTGGCAGGAAACCGCATGTACAATCCGCATGCGTTTTTTCCTGCCAGAGAGATGCAGAAACGCTCAGGAAAAAATCCTGAGCATTTCTGAATCCTGAGCATTTCTGCATCATGTGCACATACCCTTATTTTTTTTTATAAATCCTTTACACTAAATGACAAGTACAGTAAGCAACACTGTCACTGTACTTCATATATATGTGACTGACATGTTTCTATCTATCTAATCTATGTATGATTCTCTATTCCTTCTATTCTAAATTGTCGGGTACAGATGCTGAAATGCCGGCCGGCTTTTTTAAAGAGACAGTGCATGAAAACACTATTATTTTTTTTAATAAATCCTTTACACTAAATGACAAGTACAGTAATCAACACTGTCACTGTGCTTCATATATATGTGACTGACATGTTTCTGTCTATCTAATCTATGTGTGATGCTCTATTCCTTCTATTCTAAATTGTCGGGTACAGATGCTGAAATGCCGGCCGGCTTTTTTAAAGAGACAGTGCATGAAAACACTATTATTTTTTTTAATAAATCCTTTACACTAAATGACAAGTACAGTAAGCAACACTGTCACTGTACTTCATATATATGTGACTGACATGTTTCTATCTATCTAATCTATGTGTGATTCTCTATTCTTTCTATTCCAAATTGTCGGGTACCGCTGCTGAATTGCCGGCCGGCTTTTTTAAAGAGACGGTGCATGAAAACACTAATATTTTTTTTGATAATTCCTTTACACTAAATGACAAGTACAGTAAGCAACACTGTCACTGTACTTCATATATATGTGGCTGACATGTTTCTATCTATCTAATCTATGTGTGGTGCTCTATTCTTTCGGTTCTAAATTGTCGGGTACCGGTGTATGCCGCTGCTGAATTGCCGGCTTTTCATGTTTCACTGTTGGCACTGTTCCCATCGATTTGGGCAATCACTGTAATGCCACAACCACCATGGCTGTGGCATTACAGTGAGTGGCAGACAATCCCTGCATGATTGGTGCTCTAAATAGCGCCAGACATGCAGGACACACTTTTGGTGCACGAACAGTTATCGAACATAACCTCGAACAGCCGAATTTTTTGCAAATCGTTCGGGTTCGTCGAACAACTCGAACACCGCCCAAAACAGCTCGAATTTGAGATTGGCGAACAGTTCTAGTCGAACACCGCTCACCTCTAGTCCTGAGACAGGCCATCTAGTTCTCCCTAACCCTGCCCCCAGCACCAGCTTTTATAGGGGCAGCCTGCTCCCCCTACTGGCCTGAGACAGGAGGTACTGCATGCTAATGTTCCCCTGACTAGAGAACCTCTCCCTTGCTCTCAGACACAGCTTTAATTACACTTGTGGCATCCAGGCCAGGGTGACACATACGCATGCGCGTACTTTGGCGCCATTTTGTTGAATACACTCTGCACATTTGTATTCATTCAAATGAAACTGGATATCGCGCTATGCGGACATGGGGAGCATGGACCAGGGTGAGGGGAGAGCATATACCAGGATAGGGGAGCATATACCAGGATAGGGGGGAAGCATGGACCAGGATGGGGAAGCGTATACCAGGATGGGGGGGGGAGCATGGACCAGGATGTGGGAGCATATACCAGGATAGGGGACCAGGATGGGGAAGCATATACCAGGATGGGGGAGCATATACCAGGATGGGTGAGCATATACCAGGACAAGGGCGCATATACCAGGACGGGGAAGCATATACCAGGATATGGGGCCAGGATGGGAGAGCATATACCAATTAAAAAGCTCGCCACCCGGGCGTAGAACGGGTTCAATAGCTAGTACGAAATACTGTGATACAGATATCAGATGTCATATGCTATACACATTGTTATATCCCATCTGATGTCTGTACGACAGTATACCGTACATTAATCTGTATAGTTACATAGTTACATAGTTTATAAGGCCGAAAAAAGACAAGCGTCCATCCAGTTCAGCCTATTTCTTGTGCACTGCAGCTATTCCGCAGCGTTGATCCAGGGGAAGGCAAAAAAAAACAAAAACATGCGGTATAGGCCAATTTACATCATTGAGGAAAAATTCACTTCCCGACACCAATCTGGCAGTCAGATTAAATCCCTGGATTAATTAACTAAGCATAAGATGTAATTTTATTGTTCTCAAGAAAGGCGTTCAGGCCTCTCTTGAACTCATTAAGTGAGTTGGACATCACCACTTCCTCTCCCAGAGAGTTCCAGAGTCTCACGGCTCTGACCGTAAAGAATCCCCTTCTATGCTGGTACAGGAACCTCCTTTCCTCCAGACGCATAGTGTGCCCCCTCGTCTTTGTCACCATCCTTGGTATAAACAGGTCATGGGAGAGATCTCTGTACTGCCCCCTGATGTATTTATACATGTTTATGAGGTCTCCCCTAAGCCTTCTCTTTTCCAACGTAAATAGGCCTAATTTTGACAACCTCTCTGGGTATTCTAGTCCCTCCATTCCCTTTATTACCTTAGTCGCCCTCCTTTGTACCCTCTCTAGCTCCAATATGTCTTTCCTGAGCACCGGAGCCCAGAACTGTGCACAATATTCTAAGTGCGGCCTTACCAGCGCTTTATACAGAGGAAGAACAATGTTCTCATCATATGCCCCTATTCCTCTTCTGATGCATGCCATGACTCTATTTGCCTTCGCTGCTGCTGCCTGACACTGGGCACTCCAATTTAATTTGCTATTAACCAAGACGCCCAGGTCCTTCTCCATGTCAGATTTCCCCAACGGTTTCCCATTTAATATGTATGGGTGACTGCTGTTTTTCTTTCACATGTGCATGACCTTACATTTATCGGCATTGAACCCCATTTGCCATTTTTTGGCCCAACTCCCCAATTTATCTAAATCCTCCTGTAGCTGTGCCCTATCCTCATCTGTATTAACTACTTTACAAAGTTTAGTATCATCTGCAAATATTGCTATTTTACTATGCAACCCTTCCACTAGATCATTAATAAATATATTAAATAATATAGGGCCCAAGACAGACCCTTGAGGCACCCCGCTAGTAACCCTGACACACCCTGAGCTTACTCCATTGATAACCACCCTCTGCTTTCTATCACTCAGTCAGCTATTTACCCACTTGCACACATTATCCCCCAGACCAAGCATTCTCATTTTATATACCAACCTTTTGTGTGGCACGGTATCAAACGCTTTGGAGAAGTCAAGGTATACAACATCCACTGACTCTCCCCGGTCCAGCTGTGAGCTCACCTCCTCGTAGAAGGCAATCAGGTTTGTTTTGCAGGAACGATCCCTCATGAATCCATGTTGATATGGAGTTAGACAGTTATTATCATTAAGATATTCTACAATAGCATCTCTAAGAAATCCTTCAAACAATTTACCCACAACAGACGTTAAGCTGACTGGTCTATAGTTCCCAGGGTCACTTTTAGACCCCTTTTTGAATATTGGTACCACATTTGCTTGGCGCCAGTCTAGTTGGACTGTCCCTGTCCATAAAGAGTGCTTGAATATAAGATACAGCGGTCTGTCTATCACATTACTTAATTCTTTTAGTACCCGGGGGTGTATGCCATCTGGGCCTGGTGACTTGTCTATTTTGATATTATTTAGGCGTTTCTGAACTTCCTCCTGGGTTAGGTGGGTGATATTTAGCGGAGGGTTTACTTTATCACTCTGCATTTCCTCCGATAAATTGTTTTCTTTTGTGAAAACAGTGGAGAAGAAGCTATTGAGTAGGTTTGCTTTACCCTCATCGCCCTCTATGATTTTACCCAGGTTATTTTTCAATGGCCCAACGCCATCAGTTTTAATCCTTTTACTGTTTATATAGTTAAAGAACAGTTTGGGATTCGTTTTACTTTCCTTGGCAATTAGTCTCTCTGTCTCCTCTTTTGCTATTCTTATTTGTTTCTTACAGATTTTGTTTTTTTCCCTATAAGATATTAGCGCTTCCTCGCTGCCTTCTTGTTTAAGTTTACCGAAAGCCCTTTTTTTGTTTTTCATTGCCCTCTTGACTTCCTTATTTAACCACATTGGCTTCCTCCTATCCCTAGCCCTTTTATTCCCATAAGGTATGTACCTTCTACAGTGACTATGTAGGACTGTTTTGAAAATTTCCCATTTTCTATCCGTGCTTATATTACTAAAGATACTATCCTAGATACTGGATGACATTTTTTGTACAGGGATATACACTGTACTGATCACACCTGGACCTGCACACAGGACCTCACATATTATATATGCAGCAGTATAGTATGTGACTGACTGCAGGTTCAGGGTTGATCAGTCAGTGCAGGATCCTCTATGCTGATGTCTGTGGTCTCTGCTGGGGCTCAGTGTGATTTATTGCAGGACTGTGAATTTTCCTGCAGATCTGGTGACACTGGAGCCGATGACCTGGCACTGACAGCGCAACCTGGTCTGCAGCGAAGGTCAGACTCTGGCAATAAGTCACACAGAGCCCCAGCAGAGCAGCCGCTGACCTGACACTAAGGGATCCCTGTGAACTGATCAGGAGGGGAACAGCGTCCTGCAGCCCCCTCCTCACTGTGACTCCAGACATCCTGCCCTAGGCCCGACCTCGTATTTACTATTTACCGCCATCCACTGATGCAGGAGCTCCTCTCCGGCAGGCTGAAGAGAAGCAGCTCCAGGCGCCGCTGTGGACGTCAGTCCTGGAGACGCAGCACACAGCGTGCAGGGGGCGTGTCTGTCTCCCTGATGCGCCGGCCAGCGTCTAATGGTACAGTGCGGTCCCCCTGCCCCTGCCTCTGCAGAAAACATAATGAGGGCAATCTTGCCATGGGCCCCCCACAGAGCTTTGGGCCCCGGGCGGTAGCTCAGATCGTTCTCATTATAATCCGCCTATGGTCCTATCTACAGTGAGGCATAGGGTATCCTAAATGGATGAGGCAAGAAGCTGAGCTGTCCCATATCACAAAAGAATAAAAGAGGGATACAGACCTAGTGTCATAGCTTCCTTGGCGCCACAAACGTCCAAACGTGCGTTTCGGCATCTGCCTTCGTCAGGCACTAGTAACTGCTCAATTACCTCTCCTCTGAGCTTGGTGACCCGATATAGTAAATCCCCATTTACGGCAAAGTGCGGATATCAGGTGTCAGCCCCCGGCTCTTGAGCAACACCATTAAGAACAGTTACATTATTAAACGCCCTTTTAGAGTTAAGTCCCTGAGCTGGGCAGTTCCAAAGTTCCCACTGGACACCTCTAGTTCAGGGATGTGGGCCTCCAGGGATGCTGCCTCATCCTCATCCCCAACAAGCACACAAAAAGGAAACTCGTCGGCTGCAGCCTGCGATGAGGTTTCTTCAGGGGTGACTTGGTTGTTGCCCGGACAACCCGGCTTCCTCCCATTCTCCCACAAGTACCAAAACGAGGCAAAGTCCCGCCCTATTATCACAGGGTGCAACAAGTCCTTGACTACGTTGACCTCATGGGACTCTGCGCCACAGTTTGTGTCTATGACCACTCGGGCAACAGGATAGTCCTTAGTGTCCCCATGGATACAACGGATGCGGACCTTTTTTGCCGGAACCAGCCAATGAGGAACTGTGGCCCTCACTAGGGTTACTAAACTCCCTGAGTCCAACAGAGCAGTCATTTTCACTCCATTCACTGACACGAGGCATGCATGGTGTCCATCGCCTGGTTGAGGGACAGCATTGCAGGCAGGATATTCAAAATATGAGCAACGCCGTCCTTCGCTGCAGTCCATTGGCTCAGTTGTCATGGGGCACCGGGCGGCTACGTGACCTGGGGAGTGACATCTCCAACATATTGTTACGCTCGCGCCTGGACTGACTGACGTGAGCTTGATTAGTGATCCCACTGTACCATGAACCGAGAAGTGCCTGGAGGGGCGTAACTAAGTATCAACTCGGTCCGACCAAGGTCGCACGGCGGCTCAGTCGACTCCGTGAACCAGGGAGGAACCGAGCAGAGGGACCAGGTGCTACTGTCACAGCTGTTGACCCACACCGGGAAATGCAGGAACAGGCAGGTTAGACTGGCATATTGACAGGTGGGCACTGGTAGGCACGGCTAGTATGCAGACAGATGGATATTGACAGGCACAGCTGGTATGCAGGCAGGCGGGTACTGGCAGGTAGGAACGCAGGCAGGATAGGGACCAGTACAGACTGGGACACAGGAACGGAGCCGCAGGTGCGGTGGACAGCAGAGCAGAGCAAAACCGCAGGTGCGGTGAACAATGTACCAAAAAAAGAACCAGACTTTGATATAAATCATGCTAACTCCATTATTAAGCATTTTACTTAGAGAGACAGAGTAATTACACATGCAGCAATTTTTATGAAAAAGTATAAATCCATTTATTTTACATATATGCTGACAAACAATTAAAAACAATTATTTAGCAGACAGTGAGCCATAGTAAATAATGAACCGATCAATTGGGGTGGTTTGCAGGTTTACAAATATATATCCTGAGTGGTATTAACATCAGTTAAATCACATTGCAGTAAACAGTTTAACACCAGTCTTTTTAGTAATCAGAAGGGCTTTATCTTCCCCTCTCCACGGGAGGTAGCAAACAGAGCAGAGAAAACACAAGTCACAGTTTAACAGCACACCATTATGTGTATATATATCTCAGTCTATGCCTCAGGTGCAATCATAAATACAGGCTGCAGACTATCAATGCTCATGTGCCCAGTACACAGTTACCCTGTGCTGAAATCTCAGACCCCAGTTAGTGTCACCTCACTGAATCAAGCAAGAATATCTCATTTTGTGGTGTTAGCAGTGTTGAATCATGCTATTACCAGTCAGGAAGGCTGTTAGGACCCACTTACCACGTGACCCCTGGCCCCAATGCGCATTTCGCACTAGCTTCCTCAAGGGGGCGTGAACAAGCAGAGCAGCACCGCCGGAGCGGTGAGCAAACAGCAGGGCAAAACCACAGATGCGGTGAGCAAGCAGAGCGGAGCAAAACCGCAGGTGTGGTGAGCAAGCAGAGTGTAGCAAAACCGCAGGTGCAGTGAACAAACAGAGCGGAGCAAAACCGCTGGAGCGGTGAACAAGCGGAGCGGAACTGCAGATGCGGTGAACAAGCAGAGCAGAACCGCCGGAGCGGTGAGCAAACAGAGCAGGGTGAAACCGCAGATGCGGTGAACAAGCAGAGCGGAGCAAAACCGCAGGTGCGGCGAACAAGCAGAGCGGAGCAAGACCGCAGGTGCGGTGAACAAGCAGAGCGGAGCAAAACCGCCGGAGCGGTGAACAAGCAGAGTAGAGCAAAACCGCCGGAGTGGTGAACAAGCAGAGCGGAGCAGAACCGCAGGTGCGGAGAACAAGCAGAGCGGAACCGCGGGTGCGGTGAACAAGCAGAGCAGAACAGAGCAGAAGGTGCAGGCAGACAGGACAGGGCTCTGTTCACATGGAACAGACTGGAAAATACAGGAAGATGGTTAGAACACAGGAGGTAGATACGGAGGAAGGGAAAGGGGACAAGCAGAACCAGATACACACAAGGTACTTACAATGAAGTAGCGAGTGGATACAAAACTCACAAACAGAAGTACAGAGACAACGAGTTGAGTTAGGTGCAGGTTCAGACACTGCAGGAAAAGTGAAGATTCTGACATAGAGACAAACAGGTAACGTGCTAGGACACTGTTCAGACAGGAACTGAACCGGGAACAAGATACAGGAACGAGCCTGGGAACTCAGCCCCCAGGGTGGCGGAAACAGACTAGAAGTCAGAGATACAGGTAGCGGCCCTGGGTACTCGGCCCCCAGGGTGGCGGAAACAGACTAGAAGTAACAGGTACAGGTAGAGGCCCTGGGTACTCAGCCCCCAGGGTGGCGGACAGACTAGAGTCAGGACAGGACCTGGCAACTAACAGTTGCACAGAACACAGACTGTAAGAAAGTGTTGCTCAGGCACCTCCCACTGGGTGGAGGGGGTTTAAGTATCCAGTGACTCACAGCAACAGGCTGGGGACGCAATAGGACTGCGCACACTGTAGCTTTAAGAATCAGAAAGCAACAGCGCCAACGCCCTAAGCCAGCAGTCAAGAGACATACAAACAGCAGGTACTGGAGCAAAAGTGTGCAGCCTGGCCTGAAAGGTAAGATTGCGGTCTTGCATGGTGGGAGATGGTAAGCCATGCAAGCACGCCGCCAGGGATGTTTACGCCCCCTCTTCTTCAAGCCAGCAAGGATTTCCTGCAGAAAATTTGGAGGCCGATCCTTCTCTTCAAGAAGATTACCTCTTCTGTCCACTAGAGGGAATGAAACTGGTCTCACCATCTTGGTGAATAAGATGCTTCCTCCCATCGAGCCATCCGCAGCAACCGAGGAAGTGGGTGAAGTACCAGGTACAGGGTGCAAAAAAGTCTCTCTCCATTTGTTATCAGGTAGCACCCCGGGGGATTAAGGACACAACTGGAAGTCCTCCGCCTGGTTGGAGGGGTGCAGAGACTCGGGGGTAACCACCACCTTGACGTACACCTTGACAAGCTTACTGGATGAAGAGGGCGAAGTACCAGGTACAGGGTGCAAAAAAGTCTCTCTCCATTTGTTATCAGGTAGCACCCCGGGGGGATTCAGGAGTAGTGTTGAGCCACCCCCGTAGTGTTCGAGTTCGGTTCGGTTCGTCGAACACCCGTGTGTTCGCCGAACTGTTCGTCGAACGGTTCGTCGAACAACTTCGAACACCGTTAAAACCAATGGCAGGCAAACAAAAACACATAGAAACACATAGAAAACACCTTCAAAGGTGTCCAAAAGCTGACAAACTGCTCAGAAGACATAACTAACACATGGAAAAGTGACAAGTACATATAGTCATGCGAAAATAAAAGAGGTGGAGGAGTAAAAGGAGGGGGAGACACAGATATAGGCATGTCATGCCCTTCTAAAATCCAAAAAGTGAGAAGCCGACATGGCCAGTCCGCTCCTGCCCGTGCCACCTCCGTGTCGCCGGGTTTGTGCCAGAGCCGCGGTGAACCCTGATGGCCAGCCCCCCTCTCCCAATACTGGTGCCTGTCCGCTGGTGGGTCGAGCGAGCCCCCCTGTGGTGGAGGCAGCTCTAAGCTTTTTAATTTAAATTGTCTCTCTAATTTGAATGAATACACTTTAAATCCATTTACAAGGATCTATTGGAGGGCAAGTCTCATGCCAGCAGCCGCGTAATTCCAGCTCCAGTAGCGTCCACTAAAGCTGCTGCAGTTAAAAAGCTTTTATAAGGATCGAGCTCGGCTGTCCACCGCAAGGCATCCTACTGCCAGTCCCAGCCCCTATGCCTTGGGGTGCCTCCTGATGCTCTTCACTGAGTATCCCGTGGTCCCGAAGCGTTTCCTTTGGAAAAATGAAGTGTCCAAACTACAGGTGGTGTAGCTTGCTTAACAGCCGGGATAATCCGCTGACTAGCAGACCCTGCTACTAGGCACAAAGTATTTCCTGGGCTAGATGCAGTTAAAAATTTGTAATTAGATACTCTCGTTGGATGCTGAGAAAGCATTCCATAGAGTCTCCTGGCACGCCATATATGATTCTCTTAAAAAGCTTGGGGTAGGGGTCTAGGGGACCCTTTTATAGCCAAAATCACGGCCCTGTATCGCAATACGTCACCTAGGCTGAAGATAAATGGAACTGTAGCACCCTGAGGGCTCGGTTGCTACAGAGGTATTGCACCTCACCCAGAGGTGTGATATCTCACTCTCAGGTAAGGATGTAGTGTGGATCAGGACCCGACACCTGCATGCATTACACCACATTGCCGTGGGGCAGGGCGACCAATATGCCCCTGAGATGGGCACGACAGTCCCTGTCCCTGGCTGGAGTGGGGGGAGGGAACACTGAGGAAGGGGAACCCTGTAGTGCAGGAGCAGGGAGGAAGCAGTTCCTGGGTGCATTGAGAAGGGAGTATAAAAGGTGGGCACCATCTTAGTTCAGTGCAGAGAAGTCTGAGCAGAAGTGGCAGGGAGCAGGGGCTCTGCATGAGCTCTGCTCCGGAGGCGGGCCTAGTAACAGAGGCCCAGGCCTGGAAGAGGGAGAAGGAAGGAAGAGGAGCGGAGAAGGCTCCAGGAACGAGGAACGAAGGGATCTCAGGGGTGCGGACGGGCGAGTCGCCACCGCACGCCAGAATCCACCTGCGTGGAGGGGTCAGGCCAAAGGGGGAGACCGGTCCCCGAAACTAATGGAGGCAGGAAACGACCCTCAGCTAGAAACAGGAGGCTGTGACATTTTATGTGGCGCAGCCCCTCGCTACACCCGCTAGGAAGGCACCACATAGGGTCAGGGAAACTGGCGTCAAGTTTACCAAGAGGAGGCCCGAACCAGCCGGACAGAAGGGTTGGTAAGAAAGGCCAGATAAAGGACACACAAAGGGGGTCCTGTGAAGCACTCCAAAGTTATCTGGGAGTTGTCTGAGCCCCTCACCTGGTGAGCACAGTACGACGTGGGCAGCCGTTACCTGCAGACGTGGTCTGGATAATAAGAACTGTGAGTAAAGGCCCTGGACTGCATCACTGACTCCGTGTCATTACTGCTGCTGCCCTGCACCATCACCCCCATCCTCCGCATACACTGCCCTGAGGCTATACTCCTCCCGTGGGGAGTTATGCTACGCTCTGCTGCACCCACAACACCAGCCTCAGCGGTCTGCCCTGGAGCGGCGGTTCACTCTGACCGCAATCCACGGGTGGCGTAGTCGGACATTTAAACATCAAAACCACATAAATAGTTCCGCCACTGGTTTCACCGCCCTGAGCCACGGAACCGGGTTGCCGCCACGGAGACTACAACCACCAGCATCCACCAAAAAGGGTCCGGCTCCGGGTGTCCCAAGGCCCAGGGGGCGCGTCAGAACATTTTCATCACCTTTCACAATCACCAATGGGACAAGGCAGGGATGTTCTCTGTCCCCTCTCTTATACATCCTAGTGACGGAGCACCTGCTCTCATCAATTCGCCATAACCCCAATATTAGGTGGATTGAGGTGGGAGGCACCGAGTACAAGTGCTCTCTATTTGCTGATGATGTCCTAGTATATATCACTCAATCACATATATCCATCCATGCTGTTATGGCTAAAATAGATCACTTTGTTACATGGTCAAATTTTAAAATCAATGCAGCGAAGTCTGAGGCCCTCGATGTCTCCCTCCCCAAATCCATATAGGATTCCATCCAGTCCAACTTTCCCTTTGCCTGGCCCTCACAGGGTATCAAATACTTAGGAATTCCTATTCATAGAGACCTCTCCCATCTATGTTATCTTAATTTTGGGCCCTTTATTGAACAACTCCATACAGACCACGATTGGCAAGTTAGAACTGTAAGATTCACTACGTGAACCACTGGTGTTTTGTGGAAAAGCACATGTACACTGTGTTCCAAATTATTATGCAAAAAGTGTTTAGGAGTGATAAGGGAAGAATTTGTTTGTTTGTCAGTTAAACTCATTGATGGTGATGTGTGTCAGGGCTCTTTATATCACTGTAAGCAATTGCAGACACCAGTGCTAATTAGTTTGGCAGGTGTGTCCAATGAAAGGCAAGACTACTTAAGAAGTCTCTCTCACATTATTCAGCAGCCTACATTTTCTGCCAAAATGGGAAAGAAAAAGGATGTGTCGGCTGCTGAGAAGCAACAAATTGTGGAGTGTTTAGGTCAAGGCATGACTACAATCAACATTGTGCGATGATCAGGATGAAGTGTCTTGGCAATCAAGAAGTATGTAGCTGATTCACAGTACACACGTGTGCGTGCTGATAAGGGCAAATTGAGGACTCTTTCCTACAGGCAATTACGTCAGGTTGAAAGAGCAGCGGCAAAAAAGCCTTGTCATAGCAGCAGACAAGTTTTTGAAGCTGCTTGTGCCTCCAACGTCCCCCGAACAACAAGATGCAGGGTCCTTCAGAGGTTTGCAGCTGTGCATACGCCATCCTGTCGACCTCCTCTATCCACTTCACACAAGCAGAAACGGCTCCAGTGGGCCAAACATTACATGAAGACTGATTTCAAAACTGTTTTGTTCATGGATGAGTGCCGTGCAGCGCTCGATGGTCCAGATGGATGTAGTGGAGGATGGCTGGTTGATGGACACCCCACGCAAACACGGCTACAGCGCCAACAAGGAGGAGGTGGAGTAATGTTTTGGGCTGGAATCATGGGGAGAGAGATTGTCGGCCCCTTTAGGATCCCTGAAGGCGCTAAAGATGAACTCCATAATGTATGTGGATTTTCTCAAACAGCACTTCCTGCCATGGTTCAAGAAGAAGAACCATGTATTTCACAGCAAGATCATTTTTCTGCATGATAATGCACCATCTCATGCTGCACATAAAACATCTGCATCTCTGGCTGATATGGGCATAAAAGGGGACAAACTTATGGTGTGACCCCCATGCTCCCCTGACCTCTACCCCATTCAGAACCTTTGGAGCATCATTAAAAGGAGTGTCTATGATGGCGGGAGGCAGTTCACATCTAAGCAACAGCTCTGGGAGGGTATTCTGTCCTCATGCAAAACAATTGAAGCAGAAACCATCCAAAACCTGACAAATTCAATGGACGAGAGAGTTCAGAAGCTCCTTTCGAACAAGGGGTCCTATGTGAAAATGTAACATCACCTAGAATAAAGTTTTGAGTTGAAAACTGTTTGATTTCAGTTTCTAACAACCTGCTAATGCTTATAATTTCAAAAATGACCATTTTTTTGGTCTTTATTAAAATGAAAAGGTTGATCGAAAAGTTTGGGGGATCTAAGAGTGTGGCAACCCAGTAGTCATGATTACTTCGAATTCTGACAATATGAGGGTCATGCTGCAGGTAGTGCAGCAAGAAGGCACTTATGTGTCTTGCGCATCTCGGAGCCCCAAAATTATTTTCCGGGCTAGATGCAGCTAAAAATTATTTTTAATTTTAAATCTGGTGGAGCTTATTATAGATGGCCTAATAGGATCAGTGCTGCACACTGCTACAAAGCCCAAATTATTTTCCAGTCAAGATACAGATAAACATGATTAGTAATTTGAAAGCTTAAAACGGTTGGTAGGGTGATTTTAAACAATCATCAAGCTTTTACTCTCCCCAGGATGACACAGGGGTAGAAAAGTCGTTTCGGATCCATGATTTGTTCATCTTTATGAACGTGAGTCTGTCTACATTATCAGTGGAGAGCCGCGTGCGCTTATCTGTCAGCACACCACCAGCAGCGCTGAACACACGTTCAGACAGAACGCTGGCTGCGGGGCATGACAAGATCTCCAAGGCGTAAGTGGCTAGCTCCGGCCATTTATCCAGATTGGAAGCCCAAAAAGAGCAAGGGTCCAGTGACACAGTCGTGGCTTCAATGTTTACTTGGAGATACTCCTGTACCATCGTCTCTAGGCGTTGACTATGTGTCAGACTTCTTGTCTCCTGTGGCCTTGCAAAGGATGGGCTAAAAAAGTGGTGAAATGATTCCGCAAAATTGATGTTACCACCAGATACTGTGGTTCTGTTACGGTTTGAGTGCTGAACACTTGACGGTCCCACGGTTGGCAAGTTGGAACTGTGAGATTCACTACGTGCACCACTGGTATTTTGTGGAAAAGCACATGTAAGATTCTGCAACAGTCTCTGCTGATACTCCTGCATGCGTGCATCCCTTTCTATGGCAGGAATAATTTCTGCAAATTTACTTTTGTACCGGGGATCTAACAGTGTGGCAACCCAGTAGTCAGGATTATTTCTAATTCTCACAATTCGAGGGTCATGTTGCAGGTAGTGCAGCAAGAAGGCACTCATGTGTGTTGCGCATCCAGGAGCACCAAGTCCCTGTTGTGTTGGTGGCGAGGTAACAATCATGCTTCCTTCCTCTGTCCTCTCCCCCCAACCTCGCACAACAGAAATGTGATCAAGGTCTCCCTCATCTGATGAGTCTTCCATCAGTTCGTCCTCCACTTCTTCCTGGGCTCCTGCACCTTCCTCACTAGTTTGGCTGCTACCATGCGCCCTGGTAAAACCATCTCCCCCACCCTCACATGCCTGCCGCCTTGGTGCTGCCGACCGTCTGGACCTTGCAGATGTTAGCCCTTCCGCATACAACTCCTCCTCCTCTACTTCCTCCACCTCCTCTTGTGCCACCACCTGACTCCGAATTCTGTTTAACATGTGCTCCAGCATGTAAATCACCGGAATAGTCATGCTGATAATGGCATCGTCAGCACTAAACATCTTCGTCGCCATTTCAAAACTGTGCAGAAGGGTGCATAGGTCCCTGATCTGAGACCACTCCTCCAGCGTGATTTGCCCCACCTCTGAATCTCGTTGGCCCAGGCTATACGTCAGAACGTATTGCACCAGGGCTTGTCGGTGCTGCCACAGTCGCTGCAACATGTGCAGAGTTGAATTCCACCGGGTAGGCACATCGCATTTTAGCCGGTGAAGTGGCAGGCCCAACGACTTCTGTAGAGATGTAAGTCGCTGAGCTGCGGGATGCGAACGGCGGAAGTGAGCACACAGCGACCGTGCCCTCTGCAGAAGGCCATCTAGTCTGGGATAGTGGGCTAAAAATTGCTGGACAACCAGGTTCAACACGTGAGCCATACAAGGCACATGTGTGACATTGCCCCGGCGAAGGGCCGCACCCAGGTTTGCAGCATTGTCGCACACGGCCTTCCCTGGTTTCAGGTCCAGTGGAGACAACCATTCATGAAATTGGTTCTCCAGAGCTGACCACAAATCCTCAGCTGTGTGACTCACATTTCACAGACATTTCAATGTAAAAACCGCCTGATGACGTTGAGCCCTACTGCCAGCATAGTAAGGAGGTGTGCAGGATCCCTTCTGCGCAGTTAGAAAGCTTGTGGCATGACCAGACAGGCTTTGGGTGCAGGTGGAAGACCGAGAGGAGGTTGAGGAGGCAGAAGCAGTGGAGGAACTTTGACATAAAGAGGATTGACGCACAACTCGTGGGGACGGCAAGACTTGGACAGCAGCCACTTGTCCTGCTGTCACCATAGTTACCCAGTGCCCAGTCAGCGACATGTAACGCCCCTGTCCATGCCTACTCGTCCAAGTGTCTGTGGTGAAATGCACCCTGTCACACACAGAGTTTCTCAAAGAAGCGGTGATGTTGTGTGCGACATGCTGGTGGAGCGCAGGCACACCTTTCTTTGAGAAGTAGTGCCGACTGGGCATCTGGTACTGGGGCACTGCGACGGACATAAGGTCTCGAAAATCCTCTGTGTCCACCAGGCGGAAAGGCAGCATTTCTGTAGCCAAGAGCTTGCAGATGTTGAAATTCAACCTCTTAGCTTTCTCATGGCTAGGAGGAAATGGTCTTTTACTTGTCCACATCTGAGGGACCGAGGGCTGGCTATTGTGCTTAGACGGGGTTGATAAGGGTGTCCCCGGCAAACTGCCGGTCTGTGAGGAAGATGCAGGCGGACATGTTAGGTTGCCTTGATCCAAAGGTGGTGCTATCGATGTCGGACAGCGCTCAACACCAGCTGCTGTTACCACCTCCAAAGAAAATGATGACCTGCCAATCACGCTGGCTGTTGCGGGTAAAGAGGTGGCAGGTCTGCGCCCCAAAACAGGTGTGACTGCTGTCCCCCCAGTCACAGAGGATGAAGAGGCCGCGGATGCACAAGATATGGCAGACGGTGGTTGGCCCGGCCGGCTAGGCCGCATTGTAGCACACTGAGCTTCCCACTGCAACTTATGCTTCATGTCCATGTGCCGGTTCATGCATGAAGTACTCAAACTATGTATTTTTTGGCCTCTACTTAGCTTTTGCTGACAAATGTTACAGATAACACGAGTTGGGTCATCTTTATCGATCTGAAAAAATGCCCAGGCTATGCAAGGCTTAGCACCCATGCGACCTGAAGAGCCACCACGACTTGTGGTGAGAGGCAGAGTTGTGTTTGAGGATGCAGTTGTTGACGTGCTTCCAGTACTACGTCTCTGTCCAGGAAGGCGCAACCTGACCTCGTCGTCACTAGCATCTTCCTCCACCTCCTCTGCTGACCTCATCTCTTGGCTGACTGTGGGTTGACAGTAAGTGGGATCTCCAACCTCATCATCATCACCCTGTGTGTTATCACACCCGTCGTCCTCAGAGCCAACCTGTTCCTGCCCTGACAAAAAACTAAAGTTGTCGCTCCAATCAGGTAATTGAGTCTTATCATCGTCTTCCTCATTGTCTCCACCAACAGGAGTTACAGTTTGGGAATGAGGGTCTACATTATGGTCAGAACCTTCTGCGTCTGGTCCTCGATCCGACTCATAAAGATTCTGGGCATCAGTGCAGATCATTTCCTCGTCTGGATTCACAGAAGCGCTGGAGTCGACCTCTGATTCCCAGGCTATAGTATGAGTAAACAGCTCTGCAGACTCAACCATCTGTTCTACCTCATACTCAGACGGGCAGCTGGAGATTTGGGAGCTGTGAGGAAGCAAGTGCGATTTGGGTGACACCTTTGAGGACTGGAGTATTTGTGATGTTGAAGTTGATGTGGAGGAGAGCCCACTTAAAGGAGCACTTGATATCCGTTGAAGCACCTGCTGTTTTTGTGCCTCATCTGGAATTTGTAGCGATTGGCGTGGCCGTAAGAAAGGGATCTTATCACATTGTCCGCTAAAAGAAGTAGACATTTTAGTTTGGCTGGAAGATGGTCTTTCTTCTGCAGATGTTACTGTTGTTTTAACACCTACCCCACGGACACAACCTTTTTTCCCCTTCCCAACACGCCTATTCCCCTTTCCACCAGCAGCAGGCCTTTTTCCACTCATTTTGGTGGTTAACTAATTCACAACTCTGGAGTTGTTTGCACAAAAAAACAATGGATGGTAACCGAGCAGAGCTGAGTGGCCAAACTGTGGTATTAGGCCAAAACTATTGGCTGGGTTAGATGCAGAAAAAAATATATTCAGTTTGCAACCTGATGGAGGTCAGTATAGATGGACTAATACAACAAGTCCCACACACAGCTAGAAGCCCAATATTTTTTCAGAGGTAGATGCAGAAAAAAATACATTCAGTTTGCAACCTGATGGAGGTCAGTATAGATGGACTAATACAACAAGTCCCACACACAGCTAGAAGCCCAATATTTTTTCAGAGGTAGATGCAGAAAAAAATATATTCAGTTTGCAACCTGATGGAGGTCAGTATAGATGGACTAATACAACAAGTCCCACACACAGCTAGAAGCCCAAATATTTTTTCAGAGGTACTGTAGATGCAGATAAAAATTAGTTTTAATTTGCAACCTGATGGAGGTCAGTATAGATGGACTAATAGAGAAAGTCCGACACACTGCTAGAAGGCCAAATATTTTTTCAGAGCTAGATGCAGAAAAAAATTATATTCAGTTTGCAACCTGATGGAGGTCAGTATAGATGGATTAATAGAACAAGACCCACACACAGCTAGAAGCCCAATATTTTTTCAGAGGTAGATGCAGAAAAAAATATATTCAGTTTGCAACCTGATGGAGGTCAGTATAGGTGGACTAATACAACAAGTCCCACACACAGCTAGAAGCCCAATATTTTTTCAGAGGTAGATGCAGAAAAAAATATATTCAGTTTGCAACCTGATGGAGGTCAGTATAGATGGACTAATACAACAAGTCCCACACACAGCTAGAAGCCCAATATTTTTTCAGAGGTAGATGCAGAAAAAAATATATTCAGTTTGCAACCTGATGGAGGTCAGTATAGATGGACTAATACAACAAGTCCCACACACAGCTAGAAGCCCAATATTTTTTCAGAGGTAGATGCAGAAAAAAATATATTCAGTTTGCAACCTGATGGAGGTCAGTATAGATGGACTAATACAACAAGTCCCACACACAGCTAGAAGCCCAATATTTTTTCAGAGGTAGATGCAGAAAAAAATACATTCAGTTTGCAACCTGATGGAGGTCAGTATAGATGGACTAATACAACAAGTCCCACACACAGCTAGAAGCCCAATATTTTTTCAGAGGTAGATGCAGAAAAAAATACATTCAGTTTGCAACCTGATGGAGGTCAGTATAGATGGACTAATACAACAAGTCCCACACACAGCTAGAAGCCCAATATTTTTTCAGAGGTAGATGCAGAAAAAAATATATTCAGTTTGCAACCTGATGGAGGTCAGTATAGATGGACTAATACAACAAGTCCCACACACAGCTAGAAGCCCAATATTTTTTCAGAGGTAGATGCAGAAAAAAATATATTCAGTTTGCAACCTGATGGAGGTCAGTATAGATGGACTAATACAACAAGTCCCACACACAGCTAGAAGCCCAATATTTTTTCAGAGGTAGATGCAGAAAAAAATATATTCAGTTTGCAACCTGATGGAGGTCAGTATAGATGGACTAATACAACAAGTCCCACACACAGCTAGAAGCCCAAATATTTTTTCAGAGGTACTGTAGATGCAGATAAAAATTAGTTTTAATTTGCAACCTGATGGAGGTCAGTATAGATGGACTAATAGAGAAAGTCCGACACACTGCTAGAAGGCCAAATATTTTTTCAGAGCTAGATGCAGAAAAAAATTATATTCAGTTTGCAACCTGATGGAGGTCAGTATAGATGGATTAATAGAACAAGACCCACACACAGCTAGAAGCCCAATATTTTTTCAGAGGTAGATGCAGAAAAAAATATATTCAGTTTGCAACCTGATGGAGGTCAGTATAGATGGACTAATACAACAAGTCCCACACACAGCTAGAAGCCCAATATTTTTTCAGAGGTAGATGCAGAAAAAAATATATTCAGTTTGCAACCTGATGGAGGTCAGTATAGATGGACTAATACAACAAGTCCCACACACAGCTAGAAGCCCAATATTTTTTCAGAGGTAGATGCAGAAAAAAATATATTCAGTTTGCAACCTGATGGAGGTCAGTATAGATGGACTAATACAACAAGTCCCACACACAGCTAGAAGCCCAAATATTTTTTCAGAGGTACTGTAGATGCAGATAAAAATTAGTTTTAATTTGCAACCTGATGGAGGTCAGTATAGATGGACTAATAGAATGATGCTATGCCCAAAAGATTTTACTTCACTAGGTGCAGTAAAAAAATTGGTATTCTATACACAGGTGGTATATCTTGCAACACAGATAGGCTACTCCACTGACTAACACACTCTGCAATAGGCCAAAAAGGATTAGCTTTGCTAGATTCAGCCAAATGCTGTGAAAAAAACTTGCACAGCACTGGCACAGACCTGCCTGGCAAAAACTGATAGGAACTGATGTAACCTAGTCCTGAAAAGGACTCCAATTACAATTAGTCTTTACTCCCACAACCTATCTATTTAAGAGCACAGACCTCCCTGATAAAAGTCGTAGGAAATGCTGTAACCTAGTCCTTAAAAGGACTGCAATCACAACTATTCCCTACTCCCAAGCTATCTGTATATTTGTGCGAAAATTGGTTTGAAATTAACAAGGTATAGCGCACACAGCAACAGCGGTGCCGTCTAACACGCAGCTGCAGCAGTGAGAATATGGTGGCGACGGGGAAAATGGCTTGGTCTTATAGGGCAAGGATATGTGACATACACTGCCAATGACACATGCCCTTGCTTGTGTGAAAAAAAGCACTTCGCTCCGTGTGTGCGCTGCTGATAGGCTGACAGATTGCACCTCCCCACTGCAAATGCGGGAAAGAGAAAAAAAAATGGAGATCTTCATTGTTCCTGCAGAGATCCATCCCCTGCCCCTCCCCCCACCCCGCTGTACACTCAAACTGCGTATTAACATTAATTTTCATCATTACTGAGAAAAAATCCAGTTTTGATTTTGGTGCACGAACAGTTATCGAACATAACCTCGAACAGCCGAATTTTTATCAAATTGTTCGTGTTCGCCGAACGGCTCGAACACCGCCCAAAACAGCTCGAATTTGAGATTGGCGAACAGTTCGAGTAGAACAACGCTCATCTCTATTCAGGAGACAACCGGAAGTCCTCCGCCTGGTTGGAGGGGTGCAGAGACTCGGGGGTAACCACCGCCTTGACGTACACTTTGCCAAGCTTACTGGATGAAGTGGGCGGAGTACCAGGTACAGGGTGCAGAAAAGTCTCTCTCCATTTGTTATCATATAGCACCCTGGAGAATTCAGGAGGCAACTGGAGGTCCTCCGCCTGGTTGGAGGGGTGAAGAGACTTGGAGGTAGACACCGCCTTGACGGACTTATTGCCAGATTTGTTAGAGATGGAGGATCCTTGCTTAGGGATCAACTTCAGTCTGGTTTCAGAGATGACACGTCTGCGAGGCAGGGTGGTGCCTAAAGCCAGATCATTGATACAATCGTCGAGACTGTGTGGGAACAATGCCTCCGCTTCCATTCCTTCGGAGACTTCAGCGCACAGCGAGTCAGCGACTAGCAGATCTGGTGAAGAAGAAGAAGAAACTGCTGACTGTCCTGAAGATATGGGGACTGGACACGCCTTGCACCTCAGCAGTCCCCCAGGAAACACCATGCGGGATCTCCAGACCTGAGCGGGCACTAGATCTCTTGGCTCTGGACGGCCTGTGGGTAAACCAGACAGCACCTGGAATGTGAACTTCTTCATCTGTAATGCTCCAATCTGGAGCTTAATTTGTACAGACATATTTTGACTGTTTCTGAGTAGAGCTCGTCCTTCCGCAGACAATGCCCAAACCGGCTTCTGGAGTTGTCGGACGAGAATCAGACACCAACTCCTTAAGGCTTTAAGCCCAAAACTTCCGGTTAATCTGAGGCCTTCACTTGCCACAGAGACAGTCATGGTCATCTGTGGAGAGGAAACACTAACGCCAAAGGTAGCCTCTCCTACAGGCCTAATGTCTTGGGATTCTCCAACCTTCGCTGGACAAAGACCGTCAGGGGATCCCAAACAACCGCAGCGGGACCGCAATCCGATTTTGTAACTGAGTTCTGGCCTCTGCTTTGCCTGACGAACATGGTCATCCTTCATGGATTCTGTGCGGACAGCTGCCTCTACAGGCCAGGGAACAGAAGGTCTTTGGGAGGACAGAACCTGGCGTGACGGTTTACCTCTACGCCTTGCACGTCTGGACTGCCTCTTGAGGTTGGGAAGGGAAGTATTCTGTAGAGCATTGTCATCCAGTGTGGATTCTGTGTGGGCAGCAGTCTCTTCAGGCTGGAGAACTGGTAGGCTACCTACACACATCACCCATCGGGGCTGCTCCAGGATATTGGGAAGCTTTAGCAGAAGCTTCAGGATTAGGGTCATCGAAGACGATTAGAAAGGCCACCAGGAAGGCCTGCAGGTCAGAGACGATAGGATCCCATGCTTCCCATAGGGGGGTGATCCATTTTAAGGCATCACCCGCTAGGTAGGACATCATGAATGCTACTTTAACCCGATCGGTAGGAAAATAGTGAGCATAGAATTTGAAATGCAGCATGCATTGCTCCACAAATGCACGGCTTTGCTTTGGATCCGCATAGTACCGTGGTGGATCCACAGGAACGAGTGCTGATAGATCCATTTGGGCTGGTGCGTAAATCGCCTGGGCCTCAGCTTGCGGAAAATTTTTTCCTTGGTGCACGTATACGCCAGACAAGGATTCAAATGTCTCTGAAAGCGAAGGGCCGTGGGGCTCAACAGGAACCATGGCCTGAGCAAACTGTTACGCTCGCGCCCAGACTGACTGGCGTAAGCTTGATTAGTGATTCCACTGTACCATGAACCGAGGAGTGCCGGGAGGGGCGTAACTAAGTATCAACTCGGTCCGACCAAGGTCGCACGGCGGCTCAGTAGACTCCGTGAACCAGGGAGGAGCCGAGCAGAGGGACCAGGTGCTACTCCAGGTCAGACCCCAGTCACAGCTGTTGACCCACACCGGGAAATGCAGGAACAGGCAGGTTAGACTGCCATATTGACAGGTGGGCACTGGTAGGCACGGCTGGTATGCAGACAGATGGATATTGACAGGCACAGCTGGTATGCAGGCAGGCGGGTACTGGCAGGTAGGAACTCAAGCAGGATAGGGACCAGTACAGACTGGGATACAGGAACGGAGCCGCAGGTGCGGTGAACAAGCAGAGTAGAACCGCCGAAGCGGTGAGCAAACAGAACAGGGCGAAATCGCAGGTGCGGTAAGCAAGTAGAGCGGAGCAAAAACGCAGGTGCCGTGAACAAGCAGAGCGTAGCAAAACCGCAGGTGCGGTGAACAAACAGAGCGGAGCAAAACCGCAGGTGCGGTGAACAAGCAGAGCGGAGCGGAACCGCAGATGCGGTGAACAAGCAGAGCAGAACCGCCGGAGCGGTGAGCAAACAGAGCAGGGCGAAACCACAGATGCGGTAAACAAGCAGAGCGGAGCAAAACCGCAGGTGCGGTGAGCAAGCAGAGTGTAGCAAAACCACAGGTGCGGTGAACAAACAGAGCGGAGCAGAACCGCAGATGCGGTGAACAAGCAGAGCAGAACCGCCGGAGCGGTGAGCAAACAGAGCAGGGCGAGACCGCAGATGCGGTGAACAAGCAGAGCGGAACAAAACCGCAGGTGCGGCGAACAAGCAGAGCGGAGCAAAACCGCAGGTGCGGTGAACAAGCAGAGCGGAGAAAAACCGCCGGAGCGGTGAACAAGCAGAGCGGAGCGGAACCGCAGGTGCGGTGAACAAGCAGAGAGGAGCAAAACCGCCGGAGCTGTGAACAAGCAGAGCGGAGCAGAACCGCAGGTGCGGAGAACAAGCAGAGCGGAACCGCAGGTGCGGTGAACGAGCAGAG
The DNA here is from genome assembly GCF_046119375.1 of Phyllobates terribilis. NCBI lineage: Eukaryota > Metazoa > Chordata > Amphibia > Anura > Dendrobatidae > Phyllobates > Phyllobates terribilis. Next base: position 921,498,754 of record NW_027362761.1, on the reverse strand, counting down.
TGGAACCGCGGGTGCGGTGAACAAGCAGAGCAGAACAGAGCAGAAGGTGTAGGCAGACAGGACAGGGCTTTGTTCACATGGAACAGACTGGAAAATACAGGAAGATGGTTAGAACACAGGAGGTAGATACGGAGGAAGGGAAAGGGGACAAGCAGAACCAGATACACACAAGGTACTTACAATGAAGTAGTGAGTGGACACAAAACTCACAAACAGAAGTACAGAGACAACGAGTTGGAGTTAGGTGCAGGTTCAAACACTGCAGAAAAAGGGAAGATTCGGACATAGAGACAAACAGGTAATGGGCTAGGACACTGTTCAGACAGGAACTGAACCGGGAACAAGATACAGGAATGATCCTGGGAACTCAGCCCCCAGGGTGGCGGAAACAGACTAGAAGTAACAGGTACAGGTAGAGGCCCTGGGTACTCAGCCCCCAGGGTGGCGGACAGACTAGAGTCAGGACAGGACCTGGCAACTAACAGTTGCACAGAACACAGACTGTAAGAAAGTGTTGCTCAGGCACCTCCCACTGGGTGGAGGGGGTTTAAGTATCCAGTGACTCACAGCAATAGGCTGGGGACGAATTAGGACTGCACACACTGTAGCTTTAAGAATCAGAAAGCAACAGCGCCGACGCCTTAAACCAGCAGACAAGAGACATACAAACAGCAGGTATTGGAGCAAAAGTGTGCAGCCTGGCCTGTAAGGTAAGATTGCGGTCTTGCATGGTGGGAGATGGTAAGCCATGCAAGCACGCCGCCAGGGATGTTACACATATTATGTTATGAGCCGGGACCTTTGGGAGAAACTCGACCCCTCCTGGGCTCAAGGGCGCCCCCCAGATGTGGCTCTAGTTCCCTTCTTTTGGGTGTCCACCCCCTTTTGGAAATCCCAGTATGGAGACGCTACGACCCCGGGATTTCCCTAAGAACTTTCCACTGCCAGGTGCCTTTCCACCAACCCGACCAGGTCATCGGCATTACGGGGATCTCCCTGGGCAACCCAGTCTTGCACCAACCTCGGAAGGGAGTGGATGAACCCAGGGCTGGCTCCAGGTTTTTGTGGGCCCCGGGCGAAAGAGTCTCAGTGGGCCCCATTAACACATACCACAATTCATGATGCACAGATACCGCAGAGAAATATATATATATATTACAATGCCGAAGATTTCTCTTCTTACATTACATGAGTGATATATATTGTAAATTCTACAATAGCTCAGAAACAGGCGAATCCTCGCAGCGCACAGTTCAGATCGGACAGTATAGTCCTCCATACAGTATTATGGGCCCCATATATTGCTCCATACAGAATAATGACCCCACATAGTCCTCCATACAGTATTATGGGCACCACATAGTGCTCCATACAGTATTATGGGCCCCATATATTGCTCCATACAGAATAATGGACCCCATATTACGCTCCACGCAGAATACTGGTCCTCATATAATGCTCCATACAGGATACTGGTCCCCATATAACACTCCTTAGAGGATACTGGCCCCCTTATAACACTCCATACAGAAAACTGGCCCTCACATAATACCCCATGCAGGCTATGCCCCCACATAATGCTCCATGCTGGATGTCATTTCTCCCCATATAATGCCCCATGCAGGATATCACTTCCCCCCCATATAATGACCCATGCAGGATGTCACTTCCCCCCATATAATGCCCCATGCAGGATGTCACTTCCCCCCCGTATAATGCCCCATGCAGGATGTCACCTCTCCCCCATATAATGCCCCATGCAGGATGTCACCTCTCCCCCCATATATTGCTCCATGCAGGATGTCACTTCCCCCTATATAATGCCCCATGCAGGATGTCACTTCCCACCCCATATAATGCCCCATGCAGGATGTCACTTCCCCCCATATAATGCCCCATGCAGGATGTCACTCCCCCCATTTAATGCCCCATGCAGGATGTCACTCCCCCCCCATAAAATGCCCCATGCACAATGTCACCTCTCCCCCTTATAATGCCCTATGCAGGATGTCACTTCCCCCATATAATGCCCCATGCAGGATGTCACCTCTCCCCCCATATAATGCCCCATGCAGGATGTCACCTCTCCTCCATATAATGCCCTATGCAGGATGTCACTTCCCCCCATAAAATACCTCATGCAGGATGTCACTTGTCCCCCCCATATAATGCCCCATGCAGGATGTCACTTTTTCCCCCCAATATAATGTCCCATGCAGGATGTCACTTGTTCCTCCCCCATATAATGTCCCATGCAGGATGTCACTTGTTCCTCCCCCATATAATGCCCCATGCAGGATGTCACCTCTCCCCCCATATAATGCCCCATGCAGGATGTCACTTGTCCCCCCCCCAATATAATGCCCCATGCAGGATGTCACTTCCCCCCCGTATAATACTCCATGCATGATGTCATTTGTCCCCCCCCACAAAATGCCCCATGCAGGATGTCACTTGTTCCCAAATACTCACCTCACTTCTCCTCACCTGCTGCCGCTGCTCCGGACTCCTCACCCGCGCCGGCGACATCCCGCTCTGCGCTGTGACGGCTCAGGAGAGAGCTCGGAGGAAAGACGTCACTTGACCTGAGACGTCACAGTGCAGCAGCCGCGGAAGAGACCAGACCTGCTGCGGAGGCACATGGAGGGGTAAGTATTGTGCCAGCTGCCGGGGCCCTGAGCAAGAGGGGGGGCGCTGGCACCAGCACCGCACTGCTCACAGGTCCCATAGCACACTGGGGTGCCCGACGGTGAGTGGGCTCCCTCGCCTGCTCAGGGCCCTTGCACTTGCCCAGGTGCACTGGGTGCTGACACCAGTCCTGGATGAACCTGTCCGTGACAACTCATCTGTGCTGGGGAGGAAGATTCAGGTTGCAAACACTTTTGAACCTGGTGCAGGAGGTCGAACATCTGGGACCGGGGAGCTTTGTCACTGCAATAGGCCCAGTGGTGCACCCTTGCGCCCTGACAGTCAGAGTCACTCCCAAGAGCACCAAAATGTCTGTTTTTAATTTGGCATACTCTTTTGCGTCCTGCAGGGCCAAGTCATCATAGGCTTTTTGTGGCTTGCCGGTTAAATATGGTGCCAGCACCTCCGCCCCCTTCTCCAGAGGCAATCTCTCCACCACCCTCTCAAAGACCATCAGGAACGGCTCGATGTCATCACCCGGAGTCATCTTTTGCAATGCTCTTCTTACCGTCTTCCTGACGTGCGAATCATCAAGTTCCATCTGCCGTTGTTGCTGCTGAATCTGCTGCATCAGGAGTTTATTAGTCTCTTGCTGCATCTGTTGCTGCTCCCGGTGCTGCTGTTGCAGGCTCTGCTGGCTCTGCAAGTGCTGCTGGTGCTGCTGTTGTTGGCTTTGCAGCAGGTGTTTGAGTAGCTCCTCCATGGTGCCGGACATCTCTGGCTGGCTGGCGGCCTTTACCCAAGACATCCACCTATCTCTGTGGCATGTACATGTTTTCTTGCCCGCATTCTCCACCAATTGTAAGAGGGTTGGTACTCACTCAGTAGTCACAGGAGTCAGTTTCTTTAAAAATGTCCAAGTTGGGTTTATTTTGACTTAAACCGCAGTCTCCAGGTAAATGAAACATAGCCTTGTCCGGCACAAAGTAAACAAAACACAGCGTTGTCTGGCACGAAGTAACAAAACAAGAAAAACAGTCCATACAGTGCTGCGGGTACACCCGCTACCAGTCAGTGTCCTGCAGCACAGACACGCTGGAGGTCGCCACACCTCCAGCCACAGACACTGAATGACTAACAAAAAAAGCAGCACACTGTAACGCTAAGTATGCAAACATGAAATTTGAATAGCATTACTGCTGTAGAAAATAGAAATAAATAAGAAATCTTAGCGAATAAATTGGCCAATTCATGTGTACCTGGTAGCCACGTTAAAGCGTTTCTCAAAATACCAGGACCCTATCAATGTGAACTCCTCTCTTAGAGACATATGTCTGCTTGTGTGTGGGATAATAAGATCCTGCTGCAATTAAAATCGCCTGTGGCATAGAGGCGGAGTGCTCAGTCAAAGCTTATACATAGACTGTCCGGTACTTCCAAAACAAGAAATAGGTGTGAACAGGTGCTTACTAGGAGCAGCTACCTCCATAATCAACTAACAAACAAAGCAGCACACTGTAACGCTAAGTATGTGAACATGATATATATGAAATTTGAATAGCAGTACTCCTGTAGAAAATAGAAATAAACGAGAAATCTTAGAGCATAAATTGGCCAATTCATGTGTACCTGGCAGCCACATAAAGCGTTTCTCAAAATACCAGGACCCTATCAAGGTGAGCTCCTCTCTAAGAGACATACAGTACAGACCAAAAGTTTGGACACACCTTCTCATTTAAAGATTTTTCTGTACTTTCATGACTGAAAATTGTACATTCACACTGAAGGCATCAAAACTATGAATTAACACATGTGGAATTATATACTTAACAAAAAAGTGTGAAAAAACTGAAAATATGTCTTATATTCTAGTTCTTCAAAGTAGCCACTTTTTGCTTTGATGACTGCTTTGCACACTCTTGGCATTCTCTTGATGAGCTTCAAGAGGTAGTCACTGGAAATGGTCTTCCAACAATCTTGAAGGAGTTCCCAGAGATGCTTAGCACTTGTTGGCCCTTTTGCCTTCACTCTGCGGTCCAGCTCACCCCAAAACATCTCGATTGGGTTAAGGTCTGGTGACTGTGGAGGCCAGGTCATCTGGCGTAGCACCCCATCACTCTCCTTCTTGGTCAAATAGCCCTTTCACAGCCTGGAGGTGTGTTTGGGGTCATTGTCCTGTTGAAAAATAAATGATGGTCCAACTAAACGCAAACTGGATGGAATAGCATGCCGCTGCAAGATGCTGTGGTAGCAATGCTGGTTCAGTATGCCTTCAATTTTGAATAAATCCCCAACAGTGTCACCAGCAAAGCACTCCCACACCATCACACCTCCTCCTCCATGCTTCACGGTGGGAACCAGGCATGTAGAGTCCATCCGTTCACCTTTTCTGCGTCGCACAAAGACACGGTGGTTGGAACCAAAGATCTCAAATTTCGACTCATCAGACCAAAGCACAGATTTCCACTGGTCTAATGTCCATTCCTTGTGTTCTTTAGCCCAAACAAGTCTCTTCTGCTTGTTGCCTGTCCTTAGCAGTGGTTTCCTAGCAGCTATTTTACCATGAAGGCCTGCTGCACAATGTCTCCTCTTAACGGTTGTTGTAGAGATGTGTCTGCTGCTGGAACTCTGTGTGGCATTGACCTGGTCTCTAATCTGAGCTGCTGTTAACCTGCGATTTCTGAGGCTGGTGACTCGGATAAACTTATCCTCAGAAGCAGAGGTGACTCTTGGTCTTCCTTTCCTGGGGCGGTCCTAATGTGAGCCAGTTTCTTTGTAGCTCTTGATGGTTTTTGCAACTGCACTTGGGGACACTTTCAAAGTTTCCCCAATTTTTCGGACCTTCATTTCTTAAAGTAATGATGGCCACTTGTTTTTCTTTACTTAGCTGCTTTTTTCTTGCCATAATACAAATTCTAACAGTCTATTCAGTAGGACTATCAGCTGTGTATCCACTTGACTTCTGCACAACACAACTGATGGTCCCAACCCCATTTATAAGGCAAGAAATCCCACTTATTAAACCTGACAGGGCACACCTGTGAAGTGAAAACCATTTCCGGTGACTACCTCTTGAAACTCATCAAGAGAATGCCAAGAGTGTGCAAAGCAGTCATCAAAGCAAAAGGTGGCTACTTTGAAGAACCTAGAATATAAGACATATTTTCAGTTGTTTCACACTTTTTTGTTAAGTATATAATTCTACATGTGTTAATTCATAGTTTTGATGCCTTCAGTGTGAATGTAGAATTTTCAAAGTCATGAAAATACAGAAAAATCTTTAAATGAGAAGGTGTGTCCAAACTTTTGGTCTGTACTGTATGTCTGCTTGTGTGTAGGATAAGATCCTGCTGCAATTAAAATCGCCTGTGGTATAGAGGCGGAGTGCATAGTCAAAGCTTATACATAGAAACAGAAAAAACTGTCCGGCACTTCCAAAGCAAGAAATAGGTTGTAATGCACACGCCCGGACTGACTGGCGTGGGCGTGATTAGTGATTCCACTGTGCCATGAACCGGAGAGTGCCTGGAGGGGCGTAACTAAGTATCTGCCCGATCCAAGGTCGCACGACTGCATACGACGCCAGTGCACCAGGGAGGAACTGAGCAGAGGGACCAGGTGCCACTCCAGGTCAGACCCCGGACACGGCTGTTGACCCACACCGGGGAATACAGGAACAGGCAGGCTAAAGTGCAGGCTGGGTAGGGTCCAGTACAGACTGGGAGACGGGTTCAGAGCCGCAGATGCGGTAATCAAGCAGAGAAAAGCGAAACAGCAGGTGCGGTAGACAAGGCCGAGCAGAGCAAAACCGCAGACGCGGTGGACAAGGCCGAGCAGAGCAAAACCGCAGATGCAGTGGACAAGGCTGAGCAGTGCAAAACCACAGACGCGCTGGACAGGGCTGAGCAGAGCAAAACCGCAGACGCGGTAGACAAGGCTGAGCAGAGCAAAACCGCTGACGCGGTAGACAAGGCTGAGCAGAGCGAAACTGCAGACGCGGTAGACAAGGCTGAGCAGAGCGAAACCGCAGATGCAGTAGACAAGGCTGAGCAGAACGAAACCGCAGACGCGGTAGACAAGGCTGAGCAGAGCGAAACCGCAGATGCGGTAGACAAGGCTGAGCAGAGCGAAACCGCAGACGCAGTAGACAAGGCTGAGCAGAGCAAAACCGCAGACGCGGTGGACAAGGCTGAGCAGAGAAAAACCGCAGACGCGGTAGACAAGGCTGAGCAGAGCGAAACCGCAGATGCGGTAGACAAGGCTGAGCAGAGCGAAACCGCAGACGTGGTAGACAAGGCTGAGCAGAGCGAAACCGCAGACACGGTAGACAAGGCTGAGCATAGCGAAACCGCAGACGCGGTAGACAAGGCTGAGCAGAGCGAAACCGCAGACGCGGTGGACATGGCCGAGCAGAGCAAAACCGCAGACGCGGTGGACAGGGCTGAGCAGAGCAAAACCGCAAGTGCGGTGGACAAGGCTGAGCGGGCAGGAAGCGCCGAAGCGGTAAGTAAGACAGGACAGAGATAAATCGCCGAAGCGGTAAACAAAGACAAAGCAAAGGGGACAGGGCTCTGTTCACACGGAACAGACTGGAAAAGAAAGGCAGAACCAGATACACACAAGGTACTTGCAAAGAAGTAGCGAAAGGACTCCAACTCACAAACGGAAGTACAATGACAACGAGTAGAAGTTAGGTGCAGGTTCAGACTCTACAGAAAAAGGGCGCAAACGGACATAAAGACAAAACAGGTAAGAAGCTAGGAGACAGTTCAGACAAGAACAGTTACTGCAACAAAATGCAAGAACGAGCCTAGGTAAAGCCAAGTGCTTGTTCAGACACTGCAGAAAAAGGGAACAAACGGACATAAAGACAAAACAGGTAGGAAGCTAGGAGACAGTTCAGACAGGAACTGTACTGCAACAAATACAGGAGCGAGTCTGGGTATGCGGCCACCAGAGGGCGAGACGAACAGGCTAGGAGCGTGTTCAGACAGACCTGGAAATAAAGCCTCCAGGAAGGCAGACAGACAGCTGACTAGAGTACACAGACAGGACACAGTTCAGACACGGGAACTGATACCGCAAGGCAGGAAACATAGACAGGACCTGGCACATCAGTGACAAGAAGCCAACTGACAGAACAAGATGCTCAGGCATGGATTCCAAGGAGGAGCTGGTTTAAATACCAGGTGACAGACAGCAATAGGCTGAGGACGCATTAGGGGTGTGTCTGCAGCAGCTACAAGAAACAGGAAGTTCAGCGGGCGTCGCCCTAAGCAGCCAGAGCAGAGCAAAGCAGACAGTATGGAAAGAAGCCAAAGTGGCAGTCTGGACTGGAAATCAAGTGCGCGCTCTTGCACAGTGGGAGATGGACCACTATGCAAGGACGCCGCCAGGTATGTTACATAGGTGTGAACAGGTGCTTACTAGGAGCAGCTACCTCCATAAACAACTAACAAACAAAGGAGCACACTGTAGCGCTAAGTATGGAACTTGAAATATATGAAATTTGAATAGCATTACTGCTGTTGAAAATAGAAATAAATTTGAAATCTTAGCGCATAGATTGGCCAATTCATGTGTACCTGGTAGCCACGTTAAGGTGTTTCTCAAAATACCAGGACCCTTTTTCTGTTACAGACACTGAATGAGACACTCGTTCTCCATTTTATACACAGGCCCTGGGGTGGGGATATGTGAGCAGTCAATCCCGCCCAACTTTTATGACTGCTCATAAAAACGGGCCCTGACAGCCCTACTAACCCTGCTGGAGCATTCTTTCCCGGTTTTACATCACCGAAGCTACCAACCTGGGTGAAACATATCTCCCGTCAAGGACCTGTCTGGCGGCCATTTTACAGTATCTATGTGCTCTGTTTATTTATTTACTTTTTTTATTTTACTCACTTATATAGCGCCATTAATTCCACAGCGCTTTACAGACATTATCACCATTACTGTCCCCGTTAGGGATCACAATCTCATTTCCTATCAGTATGTCTTTAGAGTGTGGTAGGAAACCAGAGAACCCGGAGGAAACCCATGCAAACATGGAGAGAACATAGAAACTCCTTACAGAACATGGTGTAAAAGTCTAAGCTTCCAATGCAAAAAAAACGAGCTCTCACACAGCTGTACTGAAAAAAAGTCTTAGAAAATTGAGAATTTTTTTATTTATTTATAAATTTCTGAATTTTTTTTTCACTAATTAATTAATAGTAAAAAAAAGCTTTACAATCTTGATATCGCCATTATTGTACTGCCCTACAGATCATTGTATATATTTCACAATTATGGCTTTCTGAACGGTAACTAAACCCAGGGGTCTATTTATAACTTAAACCAATACCCTTTGTCTAGATTATTTGACATAGTGAACTAATGCTTCTTCAAGTCCAAACTGCCTGCAATGACTAGTAGATGGACTACTTGTCTAAGTGTGGTAAATCAACATCTGTAGCAAAGCTTTTGTTATCTTTTTCAGCTTAAAGGGGTTGGCAGCTTTCAATTAAAGAAGATGTCCATTACTTTTTATTATCCCCCTAATGTATTCCCTCCGTGCCCATAAGAGTTTTTGTAAATACCTTGCGTTGCAGCTACTGCCTGTGAGCAGAGCTGCCACAGGCTGCTCACAGGCATCACGTGACCTTCCACTAATGTCACGTCAAGTGACACGTGACATCAGTGATGCGGTCCCCATGGTGTATGCTGGGTTGTGGGCGGGGTTATACCACGCGTTACACCCAGCATCCACCGCCCGTTTTCACAATGAATGAGGGGAGGGAAAGCGCGCGGTGGATGCAGGGTGTGACGTGGGGTAACCCGGCCCCACAACCCAGCATCCACCATGGAACGCAGAAGTAAGTCACCCCCAGCTTAAGCCGGAACTTGACGTGACATCAGCGGTTGTCAGAGCTGGCTGCAGCCGGGGGTCACATGATGCCTGTGAGTGGCCAGTGATAGCGCCGCTCACAGGCAGTAACTGCAATGCAAGGTATTTACAAAAACCCCAGCGCAAAACATTAGGGGGATGATAAAAAGTAGTGGACAACCCCTTTAAGCTTCTATCCCGGCTGCAGCTTGCTATAAAAAACAAACCACACTGTATTCACCTTCCTCCGGTCCACCGGCGAGCCTTCGCCACTGCTTCCCGATGCTTGGCATTGGCTGCAGTGCTGCTGTCACCTTGAAAGTGCAGCACCCAATCAGTGAGCTCAGCGGCTCTGCCAGTTTAGAAGAACGCCCCCATCACAGCATCTGAGCTCACTGATTGGCGGCTGTGCTATCAACATGACATCAGTGCAGCAGCCAATGCCAGATACCAGAAGCACTTGTGGAGACTCATCGGTGAACATGAGGAAGGAAAGTACAGTGCACTTTGTTGTTTTATATCAAGCTGCAGCTGGGATAGAAACTTAATTGGAAGAGAACAACCCCTTTAATTTTTCTTTATAGCATGTCTTTTGAGGTTTTCTGAAAGTTGTTTTCCTCTTAGAGTGTAGGGGGTCAGCCCCTGCCAAGAACTCAATTACACTGTGACTTTAAGAGACAATGCTCCCCTCTGATTTGTGTGCACTTGGACTAGTCCCTTCCCCTGCAGCTTGCTGCGTGTTAATTTGAGCAAGAAGCAGGAAGTGTCTGATCCGTAAGTGGAAACAGCAAGAGAGACTCGTGCCTGTGTCAAGAAGACAGAACAATAAGGGTGTCTGAACACTGAGAGATTGTTAAAAGAATTAGCGACTTTAAGAGAGAAGATAGTGATTGGTTATCACAGGATCAGCTAGCAGGACAGCGTCAGAAAGAAAGGGTCGCATAGCACAGCCAAGGCGGTTTTTCCTAAGCACCTGTAACTGGAGAGAGAAAGTAACGCTGTGGTACCAGTGACCCCTCAACATTGAAAGTGGGACGAGACTTGCCATGACCCGGGAGAAGACAGAACTGTTAACCTGAAGGAAGAGTGCAACACAGCAAACTCGTCTCCACTACATCGGGACCAAGCAGAAGCTAGCAGATTTTCTTCTCAGCGTTGCAGAACTGTGAGTGTGATACTGGTGTTCAACTGCATTAGTCTCTGCTGTTATCATTACAAGAACCGTTAGTCTTATTTTCTGGCAGAAAATCCTGTCTTTCAATAAAGCTGGTGTTGTGTTTCTGCCTCCTTGTCTACTGTACCGCATTTGAGTCCTGCCCGGCAGTGTCAAGAGAACAGATTTATCAGTAACCAGGCCTTGTGTGCCTCTATTTAGGGGGCACACTACCTATGAAACCCACACTTTCAATATGCATAGCTGAAAAAACAGTTGCCAAATAACTCTTGGATGAGTCATTAACACAGAGGATTACTTATTTTTCCTCCCTGCACTGTGTATAATTACTCAATGAGCCCAATAAAAGGCATTAATAATACAACTGTTTGTATAAATTAGATTTTTTTTTGCATTTTGCAGTGAGAAATAAGTATTTGATCCCCTACAAACCATTATGAGTTCTGGCTCCTACAGATCAGTTAGATGCTCCTAATCAACTTGTTACCTGCATTAAAGACAGCTGTCTTACATAGTCACCTGTATAAAAGACTCCTGTCCACAGACTCAATTAATCAGTCAGACTCTAACCTCTACAACATGGGCAAGACCGACGAGCTTTCTAAGGATGTCAGGGACAAGATCATAATCAAGAGAATATAGTCGGCACTCTGTACAGCTGAGGTGGTGCACGTGGAAAATAATGTTTCTAGGAAAAGCAAATCCCGGCACTCACGTGTTGGTGGTTAATTAGTTTATTCCACAACTCAAAATACGTTTCAGACTGTCCAAGGCTTTTTTCAATTGTCACACACAATTGAAAAAAGCCTTGGACAGGCTGAAACGTATTTTGAGATGTGGAATAAACGAATTAACCACCAACACGTGAGTGCCGGGATTTGCTTTTCCTAGGGACAAGATCATAGACCTGCACAAAGCTGGAATGGGCTGCAAAACCATAAGTAAGATGCTGGGTGAGAAGGAGACAACTGTTGGTGCAATAGTAAGAAAATGGAAGAAATACAAAATGACTGTCAATCGACATCGATCTGGGGCACCATGCAAAATCTCACCTTGTGGGGTATCCTTGATCATGAGGAAGGTGAGAGATCAGCCTAAAACTACACGGGGGAACTTGTTAATGGCCTCAAGGCAGCTGGGACCACAGTTACCAAGAAAACCATTGATAACACATTACGCCTTAACGGTTTAAAATCCTACAGTGCCCGCAAGGCCTCCCTGCTCAAGAAGGCACATGTGCTGGCCCATCTGAAGTTTGCCAATGAACACCTGGATGATTCTGTGAGTTATTGGGAGAAGGTGCTGTGGTCAGATGAAACAAAAATTGAGCTCTTTGGCATTAACTCAACTCGCCATGTTTAGAGGAAGAAGAACTATGTGTACAACCCTAAGAACATCGTCCCAACCGTGAAGCATGGTGGGGGAAACATATTTTGGGGGTGCTTTTCTGCAAAGGGGACAAGACCACTGCACCGTACTGAAGGGAAGATGGATGGGGTCATGTATCGCGAGATTTTGGCCAACAGCCTCCTTCCCTCAGTAAGAGCAATGAAGATGGGTCGTGGCTGGGTCTTCCAGCAAGACAATGACCCAAAACATACAGCCAAGGCAACAAACTAGTGGCTCAAAAAGAAACACAGTAAGGTCATGGAGTGGCCTAGCCAGTCTCCAGACCTTAATCTCATAGAAAACTTATGGAGGGAGTTGAAGCTCCGAGTTGCCAAGCGACAGCCTCAAAATCTTAATGATTTAGAGATGATCTGCAAAGAGGAGTGGACCAAAATTCCATTCCTTCTGACATGTGCGCAAATCTCATCATCAACTACAAACAACATCTGACTGCTGTGCTTGCCAACAAGGGTTTTGACACCAAGTATTAAGTGTTGTTTGCCAGAGGAATCAAATACTTATTTCTCACTGCAAAATGCAAATAAATGTATCCAATTTATACAATGTGATTTTCTTGATTTTTTTTGGGATATTCTATCTCTCAATGTTAAAATTAATCTACCCTTAAAATGATAGACTGTTCATGTCTTTGTCAGTGGGCAAACTTACAAAAACAGCAAGGGATCCAATACTTATTTACCCCACTGTATATTGACTGTCTTACATGTTCTTGCATTAATTTAGGAATCTAAGCTTCAATAATATACATACAGTATATTCATATCAGAAACCTAAACAACAGGTATAAAACATTTCTTCTTTCCTTGAACATCTCTTTCATAAGGATTTTCAAAACTATTAGTTTTTTACAAGATACAAACTTAATTATACATCCGAAATCTACATTGTGCAGCCTATCATCAATAAATCATAGCGAAGCTGGTAATAAAACAATGCAATTCAGGCAGATTCCTGTATAGGGACTGTAAATAGATAATTACCTGATTTTCCCTCCATACTGAGAACACTGTTAGAACTATATAATTTACAGAAGACTTTGTTGCACATCTCACAGAATGATCTTATGATGGATAAACAATCCATTTCAAGAAACAATGCTTTTTATTTTCTGCCTTGTGGGACCAGTTTCAGTAATTTATTATGTATTGTTACAATATAAAATATTTTTTTGTAGTTACCTAAGTACTAATTATATAGGAAAAAAGTAATTCCCCTAAAAAGCCATAATAAGTTTAAACAGCAGGCATAGTAAAACCAATGGTACTATACAGATAACACAGTCATAATGTGCTGCAAAATAAAAAAAAAAAAAGAGGATTTCTATCTGGATTTCTATCTGGATTAGACAGCACAATAAGTAGTCTGCTTCTGCGGTCTATGTAGATATTCAATATTAGATTTAAACATACTTGGATATCTTTTCTTGACATCCTTGATGCTCAATCCTTTTGATAGCGATTCCACATGACTATCTTCGATATCATTATATATTTGTGAGCTCTGATCAGATATGGGTCACATATGACCTCAGTTTTGACCTTAATACTTATACTTTTTTTTTATTTGAATGATCCACTCTCTTTCTAATTGTTATTTATACCATGCACTTTCCTTGTACTGGGCTACATTACCTCGATTTTGGGATATGTATCATAGGTTATAGGGAGGTTGATTTCTTCCATTTTCCTTTACTAGTACTACTACAGGGAGGTTGTTATTTTTCATTCTCTTTTAGGGTATGTGCACACGATGCAGAAATGAAGCAGAAAATTTCTGCATCATTTCTGCATCTCCCTGGCAGAAAAAACGCATGCAGATTGTGCATGCGTTTTTCCTGCAGAATACATGCGGATCCACATGCAGATTGACATGCGTTTCCGCATGCAGATTGACAGGCGCTTTCCAGGCGATTTTAGCATCACCTGGAAAGTGCTTGACAACTAGGTCACACTATATAAATCCATGCAAACAGCATGGACTTATATAGTGTGACCCGAGAGAGTGTATATACTTACCTCTGATGGCCCGCGCTGTCCTGCTTTACAAAGTTCCCGGCTGCCGGCAACTTTGAATTGAAAGACCTGCCGACGTCAGCGTCACGTGACCCGTCACATGACTCTGACGTCACCGCAGGTCCTACAACTCACTGCAAGTGCCGGGAACCAAGCGGGAGCGCTGCGCGGGCCGACAGAAGGTAAGAATACATTTATTTTTTATTTTATTCTTTTTTTACAGCTTTTTTAATGGTACCTGGGTGTGGATGAGACTCTCCTCTCCTCCACACCCGGGTACCATCCGCATATTAGAACGCGCCAATAACGCAAGTACAAATGCTGTCTTGCGGAATTGGCGCGTTCTAATGCAAGTCAATGGCGGCGAAATCGCCGCGTTTCTGCAAAATTAATTGACATGCTGCAGATTTTTGACCGCAGCGTTAACGCTGCGGAAAAATCCGCATCATGGGCACAGCACATGCGGATTTCCATTGGGGAACATTGCTTCCCTTCTACCATGCGTTTTTCATGCGTTTCCGCGGCGTTTACGCAACTGCAAAAACGCCGCGGAAACGCATGAAATACGCATCGTGTGAACTCAGCCTTACTAGTAGGGGTTATTATATTTATTTAGGGCCTACTGCCTCTTGAATGGATTTTTGCATGGTTACCTTGAAATTATATTGCGTACATGATTTTCTATGAGGGGATTTTGTTGTATTTTTTGCCTGTATACATATTATATTTTGGATATCTGCATACTAGATATACAAACACTTGTGTGATTTATTGTTGATCTAATGGGTGTCCATTGTGTATTTATTTTTATCTTTTAAATGTTTTTAAAGAGTGTTTTCTATGGTGTTTCATAATAAAAATATATACCTTTATTGATTATTTAGGTGTGCTCATCGTTTAGGTATTCTCTTTCTTCTTTTTTTTTAACATAGATGATGCACACAATGATATCACACTAGATTAGTGATAAACACAGTGGAGTAACAATAAAGTAATTAAAATACAGTGATGTCACAGTACTGGGATAATTAACACAGTGTTGTCACTGTAGTTAGAAAACAAATAGCAAAGGAAAAGGACATTTTTTAACAAAGTCTACAATCTCTAGAAGTTGAAAACCACTAAAAAAAACTCACAAAGGCATCAAAATATAAATAGCCAAAGGTAACCGAGATATGCCTCAAAATATAATACACTGCTCAAAAAAATAAAGGGAACACTCAAATAACACATCCAAGATCTGAATGAATGAAATATTCTCATTGAATACTTTGTTCTGTACAAAGTTGAATGTGCTGACAACAAAATCACACAAAAATCATCAATGGAAATCAAATTTATTAACCAATGGAGGCCTGGATTTGGAGTCACCCCCAAAACTAAAGTGGAAAGACACACTACAGACTGATCCAACTTTGATGCAATGTCCTTAAAACAAGTCAAAATGAGGCTCAGTATTGTGTGTGGCCTCCACGTGCCTGTATGACCTCCCTACAATGCCTGGGCATGCTCCTGATAAGGTTGCGGATGGTCTCCTGTGGGATCTCCTCCCAGACCTGGACTAAGGCTGTGTGCCCACGATGTGTTTTTTAAGCGTTTCCGCAGTGGCAAAAATGCTACAGAAACGCTTAAAAAACGCATGGTAGAAGGCCTGCCATGTTCCCCAATGATAATCCGCATGTGCTATGCACATGCTGCGGAAATTTCCGCTGCGGATTATCATTGCGGAAAAAAACGCAGCGCTACCAATTATTTTGCGGAAGTGCTGCGCTTTCGCCGCCATTGACTTGCATTAGATCGCATGGATTACGCATCACTGTATATGTAGATGCGCATTCCATGCGTTCTTATGTGCGGATGGTACCCAGGTCTAGAGAAGAGGAGACTCTCCTCTGGACCTGGGTACCATAAAACCTGTAAAAAAAAAGAATAAAATAAAAAATAAATATATACTTACCTTCTGGCGGCCCCCGCTGCACTCATCCTTTCATGCCGGCAGTTCGCGATGGACTGAAGGACCTGCGCTGATGTCATAGTCATGTGACGGGTCACGCGACGCTGACGTCGGCAGGTCCTTCAGGGTACCGCTGCCGGCAAGGGAGAACGGAGTGAAGCAGGACACAGGGGGCCATCAGAGGGTAAGTATTAGGGTTGAGCGAGTATGTTCTGTCCGAGTATACTCGGGCCGAGCTCCGAGTATTTACAGTTGCTCGGTGATAAGGTTAAATCGCTCCCGTGAGCATGATTTGCAACTGTTTGACAGCTTTATTACATGTGAGGAATGTGTAAGAAATAGACATTCCTCCCATGTAATAAAACTGTCAAACAGTTGCAAATCATGCACACGGGAGCGATTTAACCTTATCACCGAGCAGCTGTAAATACTCGGAGCTCGGCCCGAGCG
Organism: Phyllobates terribilis; assembly: GCF_046119375.1. Taxonomy (NCBI): domain Eukaryota; kingdom Metazoa; phylum Chordata; class Amphibia; order Anura; family Dendrobatidae; genus Phyllobates; species Phyllobates terribilis. The sequence goes on along the minus strand of NW_027362761.1, from coordinate 921,482,255 downwards.
TACTCGGCGAAAGGGTTAATAGAACATACTTGCTCAACACTAATAAGTATATATTTATTTTTTTATTTTTTGACATTCTCTCGGGTCACACTATATAAATCCATGCCTTTTGCATGGATTCATATAGTGTGACCAAGTGGACAAGCACTTTCCAAGTGATGCTAAAATAGCCTGGAAAGCGCTTGTCAACCCGCATGCGGAAATGCAAGTGAAGAACGCTTCACTTCCGCATGTCCCTGGCAGGAAAACGCATGTACAATCCGCATGCGTTTTTTTCTGCCAGGAAAGTGCAGAAACGCTCAGGAAAAAATCCTGAGCATTTCTGCATCGTGGGCACATAGCCTAAAGCATCCGCCAACTCCTGGACAGTGTGTGGCGCACCGTGACGGTGGTGGATGGAGCGAGACATGATGTCCCAGATGTGCTCAATCGGATTCAGGTCTGGGGAATGAGCGGGCCAGTCCATAGCTTCAATGCCTTCATCTTGCAGGAACTGCTGACACACTCCAGCCACATGAAGTCTGGCATTGTCCTGCATTAGGAGGAACCCAGGGCCAACCGCACCAGCATAGGGTTCCACAAGGGGTCTGAGGATCTCCTCTCGGTACTTACTGGCAGTCAGGCTACCATTGGCGAGCACATGGAGGGCTGTGCGGCCCTCCAAAGAAATGCTACCCCACACCATTACTGACCCACTGCCAAACCTGTCATGCTGAAGGATGTTGCAGGCAGCAGATCGCTCTCCACGGCGTATCCAGACTCTGTCACGTCTGTCACATGTGCTCAGTGTGAACCTGCTTTCATCTGTGAAGAGCACATGGTGCCAGTGGCGACTTTGCCAATCCTGGTGTTCTGTGGCAAATGCCAAGCGTCCTGCACGGTGTTGGGCAGTGAGCACAACCCCCATCTGTGGACGTTGGGCCCTCATACCACCCTCATGGAGTCTGTTTCTAACCGTTTGTGCAGACACATGCACATTTGTGGCCTGCTGGAGGTCATTTTGCAGGGCTCTGGCAGTGCTCCTCCTGTTCCTCCTTGCACAAAGGCAGAAGTAGCAGTCCTGCTGCTAGGCTGTTGCCCTCCTACGGCCCCCTCCTGGTGTGCTGGCCTGTCTCCTGGTAGCGCCTCCAGCCTCTGGACACTACGCTGACAGACACAGCAAACCTTCTTGCCACAGCTCGCATTGATGTGCCATCCTGGATGAGCTACACTACCTGAGCAACTTCTGTGGGTTGTAGAGTCCGTCTCATGCTACCACAAGTGTGAAAGCACAACCAACATTCAGAAGTGACCAAAACATCAACCAGAAAGCATTGGTACTGAGATGTGGTCTGTGGTCCCCATGTGAGGCCCTCCCTGAGAAATGGGGTTACTCGGAGCTGGGTCGGTATAGGTGTCGCGGGGGAGGCAGTCGTGGCCTGGACCCGGTCCGTGCCCAGGGCGGTCACATAAAAGAGATAACGGACTTTCAAGGATGAGTGGTATTTCGACTACGCCACCTGCGGTTTCCGGTGATGAGCACCAGCGCTGTGTAGCATCGCCGTCTCTGCCCCCTACCAGGCAGAGACGCCGTCCTTCTCACCTCCCCGCTCCCCGCGCGGCGTCCTCCTGCGCTCCTCTTCCTGCTGCTGCCGGCGCGTGCAGCTTCCCGGGCACTGTGCTTAGGGCGCGCGCGCGCTCCCTCTCTCTTAAAGGGGCCGCGCGCGCCGTCCTAAGGAGTCCCCGACCAATAGCCGAGGGTCCTCCCATATATTAAGCACCTCCTCCAAAATGGAGGTGCCCGAGCAAAAGTTGTTGCACAGTATACTTATCTCTGCTTTTGCCCTCAGGTCCAGTTGCCAGCCTGACTTCTGTTCCAGTCCGCCAGTCTGACTACTCTCCAGCCCGACAGTCTGACTTCCGTTCTACCCGCCAGTCTGTCTATGGGCAAGTCCGCCTGCTTACCAGGAAGCACCTGCCAGTTACCTGCCAGCTACCTGCCGTGCCTGCTAGCCCGCTCACCTGGGAGCACTTGCCTGTTACCTGCCTGTTCCTGCCCGTTACCTGCCTGCTACCTGCCTGTTACCTGATAGCTTACCTGGAGGCTCCTGCGGTCACTTGCAGTGACCACCCGCCTGATAACCTATAGACTTCGGCCTGCTTGGCCGTCACTTGCCGTAGCCTACCTGGAGGCTCCTGCTGTCACTTGCCGTGACCACCTATCTGTTACCTAGAGACTTCAACCTGCTCTGCCATCACGTGCCGTGACCACACGTCAACTATCCAGAGACTTCTGCCTGTCTGTTGTGTCCATCCGCTATACCGGTCAGTCCCAGTCTGCTGACCCGTGGGAGCCACCTGCTCTCTTACAAGGTCATCCCCAGAGTAGCACCTGGTCCCTCTACTCGGTCCCTCCCTGGTCACGGAGTCATTAGCCGCCGTACGACCAGGGTCGGTCTCAGTTGATACTTAGTCACGCCCCTCTGGGTCTCTCCTTGCACCGCGGCACAGAGGTTCAACCACCCGGATCCGTAACACTCTGCTTCAGTCCACTGAGGCCGGTGTTACGGGCAGCTAAGGTGGGACGGCTCCCCGCAGGCGGAGCAGGCCTCAGGGCAGTGTGAGGAGGAATAGGGGGTGCAGTGCCGCGCAGGAAATAACAGGCTGAGGCGATGTGTGAAGTCATCCAGGGTTTTTACTCACTTTCAGATGAACTTTAGCCACAAAGCTTTCCTCTGCTACACACGGCGTACTGCGGCCACCGGGAAGGGGGTTCAGCACTTTCCAGGTAGATCGGGAGCACCTGTCGAGACCCCTCTGGTGTGTTCCTCTCCTTGGTGAGTTCTCCCACTAAGTCTTCTCCTGACTGTGTGTGGTTAGAACGTGGTGTAAGGCCGGGTCCCACTGGATAAACGCAGTATGAGAGATACAGGTGGTGTAGGCCGCTCCATCCGTATCCCCCTGGGATCCACTAAGCCTCCGGGCTTTTCTGACTTAGACGTGAAGTAACAAAGTCAGATATCGGGGGCCGGTCACCCCTCTTGCAGCAGGAATCCCTCTGGCTAGGGCAGAATAAAGAGTACAGGTGGCGACTCCGCTCCGTCGGTATCCCCTGGGATCCTTTTGCCTATGGAGCCTATCTCCTCTGCTCCCCTCCAGGCCTTCTTAGGTCAGGACCTTGACCGGGTAGAGACAGTGGTTAACTCTGACCCGCTCCTCGTCTCAAGGCCAGAGAACGAGGACCGTGTATCTTCAATCAGCTGCGGGCTTTTGCTGGACTCTGGCAGAAGACCACAGTCACAGACGAAAACCACAATCACAGACGAAGATCACAATCAAAGACCTTGAACTTAAGATGGCCGTAGATTAAATATGAATCAATAAGTGTTTCCTAAAAGTGTGTCCTCCACCCTCACCCACTACATGGTTCACCCTATCTTTGGTTCCCCCCATCTCCTCTATCCTGGGACGGGGCAGCTCCCTGGTGCATTTAGGCCCCCTACTGGACAGGAGTGGTGTAGTGTTGAGTGGTGAAGTGGGGTCCTGAGAAATGCTCCATCCTTACCTGGAAGAGGAGATACCACACCTCAACTGAGGTGCAGTACCCCTGTGGCGACTGAATCCTCAGGGGCGCCACACCCACCTGCAGAACCACTCCTTTATTGAGGGTGTCTTGATAATTGCCAATAATTTCCATCTATTGTCTATTCCATTTGCACAACAGCATGTGAAATTGATTGTCAAACAATGTTGCTTCCTAAGTGACAGTTTGATTTCACAGAAGTTTGATTTACTTGGAGTTATATTCTGTTGTTTAAGTGTTCCCTTCATCTTTTTGAGCAGTGTATATAGACCAACAACAGGAAAATGAAGCACAAAAATATCTCAAAAGGCATAAATATATTTTATTGAAATATAGTAAAATACAAAGGTTAGCATATAAGACAATAGACTGATGGCAAAATGCACAAATATACTGTATGCCCACAATAAATTAAGCAAAAATAAAAAGTCATAATAGAAGCATAGTGGAAAACATAAAGCAGTAGTAAGATGCAATTTATGCAAGCATATATATATGTGTATAAGTATCCACAAAGTATTGGAGTATGGATAGAGTATGCAGGAAGACTAGAGTGGAGTATACAATATACTAATGTAAAGCGTCCATAGGATATAAGTAGTGTAGAGGTTAACACTCTCTGGTAGCTGCATGGAACATGAAGCCACAAGGTTTTTATCTCAAAAACGGAATAATGTTTAATTCCACTGGTTACACAGTATCAAAAACAAAACCAAAAACATGTATTGTTCAGGCGCTAACTAAACAATACAGACTCTGGCTACTCAGACACGGCTGAGCTAGTCTCAGTTAGGTCACACAAAACAATTGTCATCAATAGCAACCACTGATACTTGCAGTTTGGTGCACTCGGCCTGTGCAGCTTCTCCTCAGAGAGATTTTGGCTTGTCTCTCTCCAGCTCCTACACAACCCACTCTGCTCAGCTTCCCCCAGCTGACTGACCAGTGAACACATGGCCTGGTTCTAGTCATAGCTATCCAGGTGCACCTAATCAATACCTGAAGTGCTAGGATTAAAGCCATGCCTACCTGACTTTCCTACAGTAGATATAGCTATACATTGCATCCAAAGAAAAATGGAAAGATCACTGTATTAAATGGGTTCATGGTAGTAATCCCTATAGTATCACTCACATGTAAAGCAGAGTAATAGATGTGCATCCTCTCGCCCTTTGTTCCACAACCTCTTTTTCATAGAGACCTTGTCTTATATTAAAATATAAAGTTTAGCATATATGTCAAGAAAATAAATTTATTTTACAGGTATTTAACTCGATGGGCATTGAGTGAGGCCATGTAAAGGGGTTGTCTACTACCTGGATTTGTCATGTGAGGATTCCATCGTGGACAGACAGCACAGAATCAGGAGTGCAGGGAAAGAAGATTGTGAATGAAGCAACAGAAAAATTAGTCCTGATCAACAGACAGGTGGAGGAATAATATCTAGGGATGCCAGAAGTACCATAAGAGTGAAAGTGCATAAACCTAAACAAGGGGGAGAAGTACGGACACTTACCAAGGAGGAATGACAGAACGATGCTGCTTAAAGGTGCAGTGTAAGCCTACAAAGTCGATTTAAATAGACCACGTGGCACAGAAGTGATGCAGCAAGGTGGGTGTGGCAACTTGCAGGGGATGTGGGGCATGGAGGAGGATGAGAAGCAAGACAGAAGTGTAGCAGATGAGTAGAAAAAGGTGTAAGATATGCAAAGTATGATCATATGAAGGTAAAAGATCGCAAGATAACGATACAAGAAGAGAAATGGGGATAGAAAAATAAGAATATAGTTAAAAAGTAAAAAATTAAATATAAGAAAGTTAGGAAAATAAACAAAAATAAAAATTAAAAGAAAAAATTTATAATGAATAAATTAAACTTCATAGTGGCAATATAAATCCAAACTGAGACACAGTAGAATGAATAGAAAAAGTGGAGGTAGGAGTGGATAGGGGCAGATCACAACTGCAGAGGGTAGTGACTGCAGTTAAGTGGTGAAGGGTGAAGTTTGCCCAGCAACCAACGGAGACAGTTGGTGATTGGTCCAGTTAAAGGGGGAGGCGTTTGGGCCAGAGAAAAGCAATGTTTTTTCTTTTTCCAGTCAGTCAGTCAGAGATGTAGTTATAGGGATAACTGAAAGGAGCAGAGAAGTTCAGGGCCAGAAGGCTGAAGGTCGATAGTGATGCAGCAAGAGGCAGAGAAACAGAGAAGCAGCACTATAGAAAAAGGAGCGGTCAACTGCAAGGAGACTTCCCTAAACGTCCCTATAGGAAGCAGAACCAGGTTCTGGAAAGATGCGATACCGGGTGGATCATAACTGGGGAACAAAGAGTTAGGAGTTAAAGGGGTATTGAAGAAGGCTGAAACTGTGTCTGTTGTACCCCAATGTCCTATAACTGAGACCAAAACTGAACTGAACGTTTACAGTGAAAAATGTTTTTGTTAAGAAAGAATCAAGAGTCTGAGCCTGACTGTGTGCCTGCCTCTGAGAAAGGGACAGAGTATTAGATGAGGCCCTCAATGGAAAAAGTAAATGTTATCTACTACACAGGGCCCACATGAAGAATAGGACTTTATCTTTTATTTGTGAAGCCAGGGTGTGGGAGGGGAAAAGCAGTCCCTTGCCACAACTACCACCCTGTGCCTCTCAAACATCCATACTGCTCATCCATCCATGCTGCTCATCCATCTATCCAGCCATCCATGCTGCTCATCCATCCATCCAGCCATCCATGCTGCTCATCCATCCACCCACAAACACTCCTATTCACCCCTTTCCCCCACTCCCCTGCAGCGCATCGTCTGAGTCAATTAATTTTCCTGATGGGCCACATGAGAGACCGTGACTGTTGTGGAGGGTCGAACCAATAGGCTGAAATTAATTCTGTTCAATAATAATATCAATACATTAATGATAATTATTATATTATTAATAATATTAGTATTAATTGTATGACTTAATATTGAGCAGAATTAAGTATGCTGACATCCCCCTATATACCGTTTGAACCCTAATATAGCCCCTTCTATATATCGTATGAGCCTCCCCCACAGTCCCCTTATATACTGTCAGAGCCCTCACATAGCCTCCCCATATACAGCATGAGCCCCACAAAGCCTTCCCATATACAGCATGAGCCCCACACAGCCTCCCCATGTCCAGCATGAGAGCCCCACAGCCTCCCCATGTCCAGCATGCGAGCCCCACAGCCTCCCCATGTCCAGCATGAGAGTCCCACAGCCTCCCCATGTCCAGCATGAGAGCCCCACAGCCTCCCCATGTCCAGCATGAGAACCCTACAGCTTCCCCATGTCCAGCATGAGAAACCCACAGCCTCCCCATGTCCAGCATGAAACCCCCATAGCCTCGATATATCCAGCATTACAGCCCCACAGCCTCCCCATGTCCAGGTTGAGACCCCCATAGCCTCCCCATGTCCAGCATGAGACCCCCATAGCCTCCACATGTCCAGGATGAGAGCCTTATAGCCTCCCCCTGTGTCATGGGTGTATCAAGTGTGACAGACAGTCGCCCTGGATCCGGCTGTAGAAGGTCACTGCGCTTGGCATTGCAGATGCCTTCTTGATCCTCTCATCTCTGTGGTGTAGTGATATCCTTCCTTTAGGGCTCAGTAGTGACCTCCAGCTTCTGCTGCCAAATGACACACCCTTGCTTGGTAGTTAAAAACTCTCTGTTTCTGTAGATAGCCGCCGGTAATAGTTTTATGTTCCTCTGTCCAGGCTTGGAGTACTAGTAGTCGGCTAGTTTCTTCTTGGGTTCCCTTGGAGGACAGTTGGTGTTATCTCTCTGGTGTCTGCTCAAGCTAAATGTATCCCCTTTGTTTGTTTCCTTGTTGTCTTTAGTTATAGTGGGGCCTGACTAGTGACTAGGATTAGGTTTCCTGCTTGGCGATAGGTGCGGAACCTCTTTAGGGACGATAGGGTAGTCAGGGTGATATTAGAACTGCCTAGGGGTCTCCACTTCCCCCTCTTCCCGTCATTGTACACTTGTTCCTTCCCTCAACTTGCGTGACACCATGTCCAGGATGAGACCCCCCATAGCCTCCCATGTCCAGGATGAGAGTCTTATAGCCTCCCCACGTCCAGGATGAGACCCCCATAGCCTCCCCATATGCAGGATGAGACTCACATAGCCTCCCCATATCCAGGATGAGATCTCATAGCCTCCCCATGCCCAGGATGAGCCCCCCATAGCCCCCACATGTCCAGGATGAGAACCCCATATCCTCCCCATGTACAGGATGAGAGCCTTATAGCTTCCCTATGTCCAGGATGAGACCCCCATAGCCTTCCCATGTCCAGGATGAGAGCCTTATAGCTTCCCTATGTCCAGGATGAGACCCCCATAGCCTCCCCATATCCAGGATGAGACTCTCATAGCCTCCCCATGTCCAAGATGAAAGCCTTATAGCCTCCCCATATCCAGGATGAGATCTCATAGCCTCCCCATGTCCAGGATGAGAGCCTTATAGCCTCCCCATTTTAATTTGGAAAAAATAAAAATAAATTAATTAATTAACTAAAGTACAAAAAAAACATGAAAAAATATTTTACCATAAATGTTTTTATGTAAAAACAAAAGTAAGCAAAATAAATGCAAATAACTTGTATTCCCACATCCAGACTGACCTGAGCTATAAAACAATCACCTTATTTAAAGGAAATCTGTCACTAGCTTTTTGAAATGTAATCTGAGAGGAGCATAATGTGGGGCAGATATCCTGATTCCAACGATGTGTCACTTACTAGTCTGCTGGCAAAAGTGATAACTACAAAGCTTAGTTAACAGAAAATTTAAATTTTGGGTCCATTGCTAGGAAATTCCCCGGATCTCTATCCAATTGACAACCTATGGTTATCCTTTAAATGCAGATGGACAAACAAAATCACAGAAATTGTGATAAACTTCAAGTTCAAGTACAGATTAGACAAGAATGACTTGCCATCAGTCAGGGTATCCTGTCCTGATAATAAAGCCAGGCTATTGAAATACATGTTTATGTTCATTACACATTCTTATGTATTGAATTTTGTTTGTTTGGTAACAGCACCATCTGCTGACCATTTAATGTAAACGTTTTAGTTTCAGTTTGCAATGTATTTTGGGAGTTTCTGAGGCATTCTGGGAATATTGCAATGCATTGTGGGCTTGATATTATGACACTGCAGAAATACCAGCAGCCAGTTCCTGCATTCTCTTTAAGAGGTATCAGACCACTCATCTCCTGTCTTATGCTCCTCAAACAGCCTGTCCTAAGCATAGTTGGTAAGTTACTATCTATGTGTTAGTATGCAGTGTAAGAGGTATAATGCACATTGGAAGTATGTTGATGTATTAAATAGGTGTCATCAGTTTGTATTACCTCATGTTACACTGTATTGCAGATTACCTGTATCTATGTATTGTACAGTATATGTTCTGAATACCTTGTTATTACATCCTATAGTTTCACCCTTTCCTGTCAAATCTACAATCAATAAAAGAAGGTTACAAGTTCACAGCCTCTTTTTCTTAAAGAAGACAGGGGGTTTAGCTATATGTCTCACTGCACACCGTGCTATCGTGTGAGGACAGAATACAGGGTTTGGCCAAGATACTGGTATCCAGCATGCCAGGGCAAACTGCAGAAGTCTTGAAAAATAAGGGTAAACACTGTAGACATTGAGGAGCCGATTCATAAGAGTGTTTAGGCCAGCTTTCTAGCATAAAATACTTTGAATGCAAAGTTACACATGATTTTTGAGACTTTTGCCATGTTCACGAGATGGCCAGCTCTGCCAAAGTGAATGGAGTATGGGAGAGATTGGGTTGGGTGACGCCTGCCAAATTTGTCAAAAGTTATAAGACTTTAGTGCATAACTCACGCCAGAAATGTTCTTCTGGTCTTTGACTGGAGTAGCATTTCTGGAGAGAGGAAAGGCAGATAAGCACACCACTAAGAAGATGCACTAAATTCATTAAAGGGGCATTCCCATCTCCTAGATCCTATCCAATAGTGCAGGGTATTGCAAAAACATAGGTATCCAAGGTTATGACCACTAGCAATTAACTAACTGTCACAATATGAGTGGTCATAACCATGGATGTCTAAGCTACTGCAATGCCTGCACATGGGGTAAGTGACATAACGAATCAGAAGAACTATACTACATTTCTAATTGGAGGTATTTTCTAATATTATTATTATCACACTTACTACATATTGGGATAGGATCTTGCAGATAGAAATACCTTTTTAAGCGCCATGTGCCTATTAATGAATTTTTAGGATTGCTACTTCCTGTAGGTGGCACTAGAGTTCTAGTCCTCTTCCTCTCTGAAGAGACAATTTTCATAGTAAAGAATTTGGCACATATTACCTTATCACACCCCTTCATTAAGATTAGTATGTACAGCGCATACACAGGAAATGTGTCATCTTTAACTTTAGGCTTCTTAGAGATTATTTAACCTCTTTACAACCGAGGGTGGTTTGCACGTTAATGAACGGGCCAATTTTTACAATTCTGACCACTGTCACTTTATGAAGTAATTACTCTGGAATGCTTCAACGGATCCCGCTGATTCTGAGATTCTTTTTTTGTGACATATTGTACTTCATGATTGTGGTAAAATTTCTTCGTTATCACTTGCGTTTATTTGTGTAAAAAACTGAAAGTTGGCGAAAATTTTGCTATTTTCAAACTTTGAATTTTTATGCCCTTAAATCAGAGAGATATGTCACACAAAATAGTTAATAAGTAACATTTCCCAATTGTCTACTTTACATCAGCACAATTTTGGAACTAACATTTTTTGGGTTAGGGATCTACAAGGGCTAAAAGTTGACCAGCAATTTCTCATTTTTACAACAAAATTTACAAAACCATTTTTTTTAGGGTCCACATCACATTTGAAGTCACTTTGAGGGGCCTTTATGACAGAAAATACCCATAAGTGACAACAATCTAAAAACTGCACCCATCAAGGTGCTCAAAACCACATCCAAGAAGTTTATTAACCCTTCACGTGCTTCACACCAATTAATTGAACTAGAAAGGGAAAAATTAACATATAACTGTTTTTCACTAAAATTTTATTTTAGACCCCAATTTTTTTATTTTCACAAAGGTACCAGGAGAAATTGGACCCCAAAAGTTGTTGAGCAAATTCTCCTGAGTATGCCGATACCTCATATGTGGGGGATAGCCATTGTTTGGGCGCACGGCAGGGCTCGGAAAGGAAGGAGCACCACCAATTGACGTTTTCAATGCAAAACTTGCTGGAATTGACAGCGGACCCCATGTCGCGTTTGGAGAGCCCCTGATGTTCCTAAACAGTGGAAACCCCCCCCCACAAGTGATCCCATTTTGGAAACTAGACCCCTTAAGGAACTTATTTAAATGTGTGGTGAGCACTTTGAACCCCCAAGTGTTTTGCAAAAGTTTATGACGTAGAGCCGTGAAAAAAAAAATCATTTTTTTTCCACAAAAACAATATTTTTGCCGCAATATTTTTATTTTCACGAGGGTACCAGGAGAAATTGGACCCCAAAAGTTGTTGTGCAATTTCTGCTGAGTACGCCAATGCCTCATATGTGGGGGAAAGCCATTGTTTGGGCGCACGGCAGGGCTCGGAAGTGAAGGAGCACCAATTGACGTTTTCAATGCAAAACTCGCTGATATTGACAGCGGACCCCATGTCGCGTTTGGAGAGCCCCTGATGGGCCTAAACAGTGGAAACCCACCACAAGTGATCCCATTTTGGAAACTAGACCCTTAGGGAACTTATTTAAATGTGTGGTGAGCACTTTGAACCCCCAAATGTTTTGCAAAAGTTTATGACGTAGAGCTGTGAAAAAAATATATATTTTTTTTCCACAAAAACGATATTTTTGCCGCAATATTTTTATTTTCACGAGGGTACCAGAAGAAATTGGACCCCAAAAGTTGTTGTGCAATTTCTTCTGAGTACTCTGATACCTCATATGTGGGGGAAAGCCATTGTTTGGGCGCACGGCAGGGCTCGGAAGGGAAGGAGCGCCGATTGACGTTTTCAATGCAAAACTTGCTGGAATTGACCGCTTAAGGAACTTATTTAGATGTGTGGTGAGCACTTTGAACCCCCAGAAAATTATAATGTTGACTTGTGAAAATAAAAAAAAAACATTTTTTTTCCACAAAAATGTTAAAAAAAATATTTTCACAAGGGTAACAGGGGAAAGTGGACCTCAAAATCTGTTGTCCAATTTCTCCTGAGTATGCTGATACCTCATGTGTTGGAGAAAACTACTGTTTGGGTGCATGTCAGGGCTCGGAATGGGAGGAGTGACGCTTTGGAATGCAGACTTTGATGGAATTGTCTGTGGGCGTCATGCCACGTTCTCAGAGCCCCTGATGGGCCTAAACAGTGGAAATGCCCAACAAGTGCCCCATTTTTGGAAACTAGACCCCCAATGAATTTATCTAGGTGTGTGGTGAACACTTTGAACCCCCAGGTGCCTCACAGAAAATTATAATGTTGACTTGTGAAAATAAAAAAAAAACATTTTTTCCACAAAAATGTTAAAAAAAATATTTTCACAAGGGTAACAGGGGAAAGTGGATCTCAAAATCTGTTGTCCAATTTCTCCTCAGTACGCTGATACCCCATGTGTTGGAGAAAACTACTGTTTGGGCGCACGGCAGGGCTCAGAAGGGAAGGAGTGACTCTTTGGAATGCAGACTTTGATGGAACTGCTACCTGATTTGTGAAGTTTATAATGTAGCGTTATACATCAGTTGTGTAGGACAACCTGACGAATACTACACAACTGACGGATGACAACCTGATGAACACGACGTCAGTTGTGTAGTGTTCATCAGGTTGTCATACGTCAGAAATTAATTTGGAATATGGAAGTATGGTATTTTTTGAATCATTCTTTCATGCACTGGCCAGGTTTGTTAATTAAAGAGGTGGTCCGAAGGCCAAAGAAATTCTACTCCTAAATCCCTATCTATTTAGAGATGTAATTACATCTATACATTTGCAGTGTGTCTTCAGCAAAATGGCACCGGACAGCGCTGTATGGGCACGCGCGTACTCCGGCGCCGCACTTTTCCTCCGGCAGAATGGGACACAGCGCTGGAGCACAGGGAGGAAAGGTGAGTATAAGTGGGTTTTTTTTTTGTATGTGTGCAGCGTGAAAGGGATGAGGGGTGCCATACATACCAGAATTGGGGGGTGAGAGGGTCACACATACCAGAATTGGGGGGTGAGGGGGCCACACATACCATGATTGGGGGGTGAGGGGGCCACACATACCATGATTGGGGTGTGAGGGGGCCATACATACCAGGATTGGGGGGTGAGGGGGGCCATGGATATCAGAACTTGGGGGTGAGGGGGGCCATGCATACCAGGATTGGGGAGTGAGGGGGGCCACGCATACCAGGATTGGAGGGTGAGGGGGCCACACATACCAGGATTGGGGGATGAGGGGGCCACACATACCAGGATTGGGGGATGAGGGGTACCATACATACCAGGATTGAGGGGTGAGGGGTACCATGCATATCAGGATTGGGGGTGAGGGGACCATGCATACCAGGATTGGGGGATGAGGGGCACCATACATATCAGGATTGCAGGGTGAGGGGACCATGCATACCAGGCTAGGGGGTGAGGGGACCATGCATACCGGGATTGGGGATGAGGGGTGTCATGCATACCAGCATTGAGGATGAGGGGTACCATGCATACCAGAATAGGGATGCGGGGTACCATGCATACCAGGATGAGGGATGGGGTGCCATATATACCCGGATGAGGGGTACCATACATACCTGTATAGGGATGAGGGGTACCATACATACCAGAATAGGGATGAGGGGTGCCTTGCATTCCAGGATGACAGATGGAGTGCCATGCATACCAGGATTGGGGAATGAGGAAAGCCATACATACCAGAATTGGGATGAGGGGTGCCATGTTTACCAGGATGAGGGGTACCATACATACCAGAAAAGGGATGAGGGGTACCATGCATACCAGGATAGGGATGAGGAGGCCATATATACCAGAATTGGGATGAGGGATTGGGTGCCATGTATATCAAGATGAGGGGTGCCATACATACCAGAATAGGGATGAGGGGACCATGCATACTAGCATTTGGGGGTGAGGGGACCATGCATACCAGGATTGGGGGGTGGGCGGTACCATGCATACCAGGATTGGGGAGTGAGGGGACCATGCATACCAGGATTGGGGGTGAAGGGACCATGCATACCAGGATTGGGGATGAGGGGTGCCATACATACCAGGATTGGGTTATGAGGGGTACCATGCATACCAGCATTGGGGATGAGGGGTACCATGCATAGCAGAATAGGGATGAGGGGTACCATGCATACCAGAATACGTATGAGGGGTACCATGCATACCAGGATAAGGGATGGGGTGCCATGCATACCAGGATAAGGGATGGGGTGCCATTCATACCAGGATTGGGGGAAGAGGAGTGTCATGCATACCAGGATTGGGGATGAGGGAGCCATGCATACCAGGATTGGGGGATGAGGAGGCCATACATACCAGAATTGGGATGAGAGGTGCCATGTATACCAGGATGAGGGGTACCATACATACCAGAATATGGATGCGGGGTACCATGAATACCAGGATGAGGAATGGGGTGCCATGTATACCAGGATGAGGGGTACCATACATACCAGGATAGGCATGAGGGGTACCATACATACCAGAATAGGGATGAGGGATGACGGATGGGGTGCCATGCATACCAGGATTGGGGAATGAGAAGGCCATACATACCAGGATTGGGGGATGAGGGGTGCCATACATACCAGAATTGGGATGAGGGGTGCCATGTATACCAGGATGAGGGATGAGGTGCCATGTATACCAGGATGAGGGGTACCATACATACCAGAATAGGGATGAGGGGTACCGTGCATACCAGGATGAGGGATTGGGTACCATACATACCAGGATTGGGGGATCTGGGGTGCCATACATACCAGGATGAGAGATGGGGTGCCATGCATACCAGGATTGGATCTGAGGGGCAATGCATACAAGGATTGGGATGATTGGTACCATGCATACCAGGATTGGGATGAGGGGGTGCCATGCATACCAGGATTGGGGATAAGGTGTGCCATGCATACCAGGATTGGGGATGAGGGGTGTCATGCATACCAGGATTGGGGATGAGGGGTGTCATGCATACCAGGATTGGGGATGAGGGGTGTCATGCATACCAGGATTGGGGATGAGGGGTGCCATGCATACCAGGATTGGGGATGAGGGGTGCCATGCCTACCAGGATTGGGGATGAGGGGTGCCATGCATACCAGGATTGGGGATGGGGCCATACATACCAGGATTGGGGATGAGGGATGCCATGCATACCAGGATTGGAGATGAGGTGTGCCATGCATACCAGGATAGGGATGAGGGGTACCATGCATACCAGGATAGGGATGTGGGGGTACCATGCATACCAGGATAAGGGATGGGGTGCCATGCATACCAGGATAGGGATGAGGGGTGCCATCCATACCAGGATGAGGGGTACCATACTACATACCAGGATAGGGATGAGGGATGGGGTACCATACATATCAGGATGGGGGTGAGGGGCCCATGCATGCCAGGATAAGGCTGAGGGGGCCATGCATACCAGCATTGGGTATGAGGGAGCCATGCATACCAGGATGAGGGATGAGGGGCACCATGCATGTCTGGATTGGGATGAGGGGTGCCATGCATACCAGGATTGGGGGTGAGAGGTGCCATGTATACCAGGATTGCGGATGAAGGGTGTCATGCATACCAGGATGGGGATAAGGGGTGCGATGCATACAAGGATTGGGCATGAGGGGTGCCATGCATACCAGGATTGGGGATAAGGGGGCCATGCATACCAGGATTGGGGATGAGGGCTGCCATGCATACCAGGATTGGGGATGCGGGGTGCCATGCATGCCAGGATTGGAGATGAGGGGTGCCATGCATACCAGGATTGGGGATGGGGAGTGCCATGCATACCAGGATTGGGGATGAGAGGTGCTATGCATACCAGGATTGGGGATGAGGGGTACCATGCATACCAGGATTGGGGATGAGGGGTGCCATGCATACCAGGATTGGGGATGAGGGGTGCCATGCATAGTAGGATTGGGGATGAGGGGTGCCATGCATACCAGGATTGGGGATGAGGAGTGCCATGCATACCAGGATTGGGGATGAGAGGTGCTATGCATACCAGGATTGGGGATGAGGGGTACCATGCATACCAGGATTGGGGATGAG
Source organism: Phyllobates terribilis (assembly GCF_046119375.1). Classification (NCBI taxonomy): domain Eukaryota; kingdom Metazoa; phylum Chordata; class Amphibia; order Anura; family Dendrobatidae; genus Phyllobates; species Phyllobates terribilis. The sequence continues at coordinate 921,466,373 of NW_027362761.1, read as the reverse complement.
GGGTGCAATGCATACCAGGATTGGGGATGAGGGGTGTCATGCATACCAGGATTGGGGATGAGGGGTTCCATGCATAGTAGGATTGGGGATGAGGGGTGCCATGCATACCAGTATTGGGGATGAGGGGTGCCATGCATACCAGGATTGGGGATGAGGGGTGCCATGCCTACCAGGACTGGGGATGAGGGGTGCCATGCCTACCAGGATTGGGGATGAGGGGAACCATGCATACCAGGATTGGGGATGAGGGACCATGCATACCAGGATTGGGGATGAGCGGTGCCATACATACCAGGATTGGGGATGAGGAATGCCATGCATACCTGGATTGGGGATGAGGTGTGCCATGCATACCAGGATTGGGGATGAGGGGGCCATGCATACCAGGATGGGGATGAGGGGTACCATGCATACCAGGATAGGGATGTGGGGGTGCCATGCATACCAGAATTCGGATGAGGGGCCATGCATACCATGATAGGGATGTGGGGGTATCATGCATACCAGGATAAGGGATGGGGTGCCATGCATACCAGGATAGGGATGAGGGGTACCATCCATACCAGGATGAGGGGTACCATACTACATACCAGGATAGGGATGAGGGATGGGGTACCATACATATCAGGATGGGGGTGAGGTGCCCATGCATACCAGGATAAGGCTGAGGGGGCCATGCATACCAGCATTGGGTATGAGGGAGCCATGCATACCAGGATGAGGGATGAGGGGCACCATGCATGTCTGGATTGGGATGAGGGGTGCCATGCATACCAGGATTGGGGGTGAGGGGTGGCATGCATACTTGGATGGGGATGAGGGGTGCCATGCATACCAGAATAGGGATGAGGGGTGGCATGCATACCAGGATGGGGATGAGGGGTGCCATGCATACCAGGATAGGGATGAGGGGTGCCATGCATACCAGGATAGGGATGGGGGCAGCACAAATACCAGGATGGGGGGCAGCACATACCAGCATGGGAGACCATATACCAATAAAAATGCTCGCCACCCGGGCATAGAACGGGTTCAATAGCTAGTATATATGTATATATGTATATGGAAATATATATACAGTATATATATATGTTGCATGTTAGCCCATGCATGCAAGTATATACATATCTATATACATTACAGACCAAAAGTTTGGACACACCTTCTCATTTAAAGATTTTTCTGTATTTTCATGACTATGAAAATTGTACATTCACACTGAAGGCATCAAAACTATGAATTAACACGTGGAATTATATACTTAACAAAAAAGTGTGAAACAACTGAAAATATGTCTTATATTCTAGGTTCTTCAAAGTAGCCACCTTTTGCTTTGATGACTGCTTTGCACACTCTTGGCATTCTCTTGATGAGTTTCAAGAGGTAGTCACCGGAAATGGTCTTCCAACAATCTTGAAGGAGTTCACAGAGATGCTTAGCACTTGTTGGCCCTTTTGCCTTCACTCTGTGGTCCAGCTCACCCCAAACCATCTCAATTGGGTTCAGGTCTGGTGACTGTGGAGGCCAAGTCATCTGGCGTAGCACCCCATCACTCTCCTTCTTGATCAAATAGCCCTTACACAGCCTGGAGGTGTGTTTGGGGTCATTGTCCTGTTGAAAAATAAATGATGGTCCAACTAAACACAAACCGGATGAGATAGCATGCCGCTGCAAGATGCTGTTGTAGCCATACTGGTTCAGTATGCTTTCATTTTTGAATAAATCCCCAACAGTGTCACCAGCAAAGCACCATCTCACCTCCTCCTCCATGCTTCACGGTGGGAACCAGGCATGTAGAGTCCATCCGTTCACGTTTTCTGCGTCGCACAAAGACACGGTAGTTGGAACCAAAGATCTCAAATTTGGACTCATCAGACCAAAGCACAGATTTCCACTGGTCTAATGTCCATTCCTTGTGTTCTTTAGCCCAAACAAGTCTCTTCTGCTTGTTGCCTGTCCTTAGCAGTGGTTTACTAGCAGTTATTTTACCATGAAGGCCTGCTGCACAAAGTCTCCTCTTAACAGTTGTTGTAGAGATGTGTCTGCTGCTAGAACTCTGTGCGGCATTGACCTGGTCTCTAATCTGAGCTGCTGTTAACCTGCGATTTCTGAGGCTGGTGACTCAGATAAACTTATCCTCAGAAGCAGAGGTGACTCTTGGTCTTTCTTTCCTAGGGCGGTCCTCATGTGAGCCAGTTTATTTGTAGCGCTTGATGGTTTTTGCAACTGCACTTGGGGACACTTTCAAAGTTTGCCCAATTTTTCGGACTGACTGACCTTCATTTCTTAAAGTAATGATGGCCACTCGTTTTTCTTTACTTAGCTGTTTTTTTCTTGCCATAATACAAATTCTAACAGTCTATTCAGTAGGACTATCAGCTGTGTATCCACCTGACTTCTGCACAACACAAATGATGCTCCGAACTCCATTTATAGGGCAAGAAATCCCACTTATTAAACCTGACAGGGCACACCTGTGAAGTGAAAACCATTTCCGGTGACTACTTCTTGAAGCTCATCAAGAGAATGCCAAGAGTGTGCAAAGCTCATCAAAGCAAAAGGTGGCTACTTTGAAGAACCTAGAATATAAGACATATTTTCAGTTGTTTCACACTTTTTTGTTAAGTATATAATTCCACATGTGTTAAATCATAGTTTTGATGCCTTCTGTGTGAATGTACAATTTTCAAAGTCATGAAAATACAGAAATATCTTTAAATGATAAGGTGTGTCCAAACTTTTGGTCTGTACTGTATATACCTATATATATATATATATATATATATATATATATATATATATATATATATATATATATAATCCTCCCACATGTATTACTGCCCCACTGATATAATTCCCCTCATGCATAGTGTCACAGTGTTTGTGCTAAAGGGGGAGGATTCAATAGAATGTTAAGCCATGTGCTAAAACAGGTTTTGCTAGTATGGTTGGAAATGAACAAAAACCTAAGCCAGTGGGCGGGCAATAATGCATAATTTCCTGTCACATGAATCTGGACACTTCCTGGACTCATAACCCCAGCTCTAGCCACATGTGGCTCTCTTTCTCTCATCATCAATGACGACCATGATGAGATCTGACTAAGTATCTTCCCCTGTAAGCCCTTACTTACTTACTAGGCCCTGCATACATATGGATAGTTAGTTAATGTTAGACAGGAGGGCTGCTTATTGGATGTAACGTGGGTGGAAAATCTATTACTAGGTAATTGTGGGTTGAATGTGTGGTATTGTTGGTATATTACTGTATTAGTGTTGTAGCATCAATATATGTGTAAATATACATTTATAGTTCCCAGCTTGGGTATAAATATATATGTATGTAATAGACTGTAGACTTATGTGTGTGTAATAAATATTCTTTATTAGTACACAGTTTTGTCTCAACTAGTATAAAGTATAAGGCACAGATAACGTTAAGGCATAACTAATAGTGATGAGCGAGCACTAAAATGCTAGGGTGCTCGTTGTTCAAGTCAAGCAAATTGGAATGCTTGAGTGCTCCGACCTAGTAACGAGGCCAATTTAAGTCTATGGGAAACTCGAGCATTTTTTGCGACGGCTCCCCCCGGCAGTCTGCAGAGGGCCTAAAAATTGCCCAAATCGATGGGAACAGTGCTCAAATGACATGGGAACAGCATGGGGAAGACCCCTGGAAACATTTCTCACTCCCAGGTCACTGCTGTCAACAACGTTGTCGGAGGTATTACGCCACTTTTAAGGACTCACAATAAAACATGCAAAAACTAAACCAAAATGTTTTTTCCTGGGAAATATGTTAAGGAACATCCTTTCCAGGGTAATGACTTGTGTATCAGGCAAAATAAATAAACAAAAATGCTCCTCCACACCTTGGGCTATGTTCACACGTAGCGTTTCTGATGCATTTTGCACTTTTGCATTCTTTTCAACCAAGACAAATGCATTCACTGGGAAATGTAATTTTAACATTTTACAACCTTATCTGGCCATGTGGTGTGTGACACATCATCAGACACATGCACACAGTGCTGAAAAGACATGGGAACAGCATGGAGAAGACCCCTCGAAGCATCTCTGACTCCCAGGTCACTGTCTAAAAGTGTGCCCATCATAAGTGATTCTTGGCACATGCGAAGATGCCTCCCGCCATGCACCTGTCGTTGCAGACTTGCAACAATCACCGTCCACGTCCTTGTCCCAGGGTTGGACGGTCCCACCAGAGAATCATCGGGTGGGCCCTGGCTTCTCCATCAGAAGAGTTCATGATAGCGCAAACTTTGCATTAGCTATGGGGCTCTTGAGGTGAGGTGAGCCCTCAGAATCAAATCCTCTGGTGGGCCCAATGTTTTTCAGTCTGAAACTGCTTCTCAGTGGGAGTTGTATTTCACCACAGCCATATTCTTTAGCTCGGTGAAAGGACTGGCATAGAGGGAAACCTTATCTACTCTGCTGTCATTTCTCCATCACCAGGTTCCGCCCATTGTCACACACGACCATGCCTGGCTGTATGTGTTATGATCTGCAACAAGAACTAAGGAAAGAAGGGGAAAGCTTTCCCTACAGTAAGACTAAGCTGAATCCCTACGATGTAGCGGGCTGCCTGTTCCTAGCGAACAGACCCGCCTTAGTCCTAGACTAGTCTGAACGAAGACCTATAGAATAAAGGGAAGGGGTCCCTAAAAGAACTAAGGACTGGAACAAAAAGGGACACCTCCTGAACAGAGAACGTTGTTGCAGAAAACAAAATAAAAACTGACAAAAAGGTACTAGAGGTCCCAAAGGACCAAGCGAACTGAGAGATGGGCCCCGAAGCACCTGGCTAGCAAAACAGTCAAACAACACTAAAGTCCAGCAAAGCCAAAAAGGCGGAGCTGGAATATAAAGGCAGATGGTCACGTGACCACAAAACACAAGATGGGAAAAAACAAACAGGAGGATTCTAACAGTATGTTCAGTGGTGAGAGCCACAGATGAGGCTGCTGTGTTACAGCTTTCAACAACTCTGCAGCAGTGGGCGATTTGTCACCTAAGCTTTAAGCATGTTATCTTCAGCACAGCCTGTTGCCGCTTGGCCAGGGCAGTGCTGCAGTGCTATACTGTTATTGCGTATGCAGTGACTGCAAGGGCTGCCAAAAATTTGAACGCAACCCAATACCCCTTTGAAGAGACATAGAGGAGCGTCTCAGTAAAAAAAATGTTCCCATTATAAAGGAGCGGGTCTCCTATAGTGGTAATGCCCATGGTGTGACTGCAAGGGCTGCCAAAATTTGGGAAAAACCCCACTAACAATTTAAAGACACATAGAGCTGGGCAACAGTAACGAGTACGACACGTTCCCATTGGAAAGGAGAGGGTCTGCTATTCAGTTATAGGGTATGCAGTGAGTGCAACGGCTGCCAAAATTTAGGAAAAACTCTACTAACAATTTAAAGACACATAGAGCTGGGCCACAGTAACAACATGTTCCCATTAGAAAGGAGAGGGTCTGCTATACAGTTAAAGGGTATGCAGTGAATGCAAAGGCTGCCAAAAATTTGGAGGAACTCTAATGCCCCTTGCAAGAGACGTAGAGGTCGGAGGGCCTCCTGAAAACAATGTTCCCATTATTAGGAAGTGTGTCTCCCATACTGTTTGCCTATGCAGTGAAGCAACGGCTGCCAAAAATTTGGAGGAACTCCAATGCCTCTTGCAAGAGACGTAGAGGTCAGAGGGCCTCCTGAAAACAATGTTCCCATTATTAGAAAATGTGTCTCCCATACTGTTTGCCTATGCTGTGAAGCAACGGCTGACAAAAATTTGGAGGAACTCCAATGACCCTTGCAAGAGACGTAGAGGTCAGAGGGCCTCCTGAAAACAATGTTCCCATTATTAGGAAGTGTGTCTTCCATACTGTTTGTCTATGCAGTGAAGCAACGGCTGCCAAAAATTTGGAGGAACTCCAATGCCCCTTGCAAGAGGTGTAAAGGTTGGAGGACCTCCTGAGAGAGACGTAGATATGTTGACATGGTACATATGGTAGTGGAGGATGAGGATGCAGAGAAGGAGGACAAGAGCAAATAGACAAACTCGGGATGCATATGTCTGGTTGTGGAGACAAAGGTGCATGGGAATATAGTTAGACCTCCCAAAAAAAAGACACTGTATTTGAGTTTATGTTACGCTGCTATCATTCGGTGGTGTTGAGAAGTCTCGCCCAATCCAGCCTTTGTTCATTTTTATAAGTCAGCCTGTCAGCATTTTCAGTTGACAGGTGGATGCGCCAATTGGTTATAATTCCACCAGTGGCACTAAAAACCCAGGCAGGCCAGGACCTCCAAGGCCTAGAGAGCCAGTTCATGCCACGTGTCCAGCTTGGATACCCAATAATTATAAGGCACAGAGGAATCATGGAGGACGTTGGTATGGTCGGCAAGGTACCTCACCATCTTCTGCAACTTTTCCCTCCTTGGGAGAGTGCCCTTCGCATCAGTGCTTGTGCGATGGGAGGGTCTGAGAAATCTGTCCCAGAACTTTGACAGTGTACCTCTGCCTCTGCTCAATTGCATTTGTGTCTCTCTCGCCTGTACTCCGTGGTTGTCCAACGAACTGTGACCTCTGCTGCCAGGATTTTCAGATAGGAATTTTTTTTATAATTCTGCAGCACGGGCCTTCTCGTACTGCACCATTTTACTAGGCCTGTCCTGCAAGGGAGACAGAAAGTTCTCCTTGTTGCCTGGGTCTAGAAGTGTCACCAACCAATAATCCCAAAATTTGGACAACGCGAGGGTCACGGAAAAAGCAGCGTAACATAAACTTAGCCATGTGTGCCAGACTGCTAACAGGCAAGACATCGGTGTCCTCACCAAGAGGACAACTGACCATGCTCTCCTCATCTTCCTCCTCATCTTCCTCCTCTCTCATCTCCCTGTCCTCAGGCCATCCACATTAAACAGACGGTATGACAGTTGTGCAGGTAGTACCGTCTATAGCGCAGGAAACTAGCTCCTGTTCTTTCTCCTCCTCCTCTTCCTCATTGTCACCCAATCCACGTTGGGATGAGATGAGGCTGGGCTGTGTGGAATCAACCTGTATGGTTCCTTGCGCCATCTCATAGTGCTCCGCCTGCAATGCATCCTCTTTAATTGAGAGCAGAGAGCATTTCAGAAGACAGAGAAGCGGGATGGTGATGCTAATTATGGCGTCATCACCGCTCACCATCTTGGTGGAGTCCTCAAAGTTTTGGAGGATGGTGCATATGTCTGACATCCATGTCCACTCCTGAAGTTTTATGTGTGGAGTCTGACCTGAATACCAACGGTCTTGTTGATGCTGTTAGTCAACAACTGACCTCTTCTGCTCACAAATCCTTTCCAATATCTGCCATGTAGAGTTCCAATGCGTGGGGATATCGCAGATCAGTCGGTGAGCTGGAAGCTGCAAACCCTGCTGAAGCACAGCAAGAGCGGCGTAAGCTGTAGCTAACTTTCTAAAATGGGCACACAGCTGGCGTACTTTGACAAGCAGATCTAACAGCTCCAGGTAGGTTTTGAGAAACTGCTGAACCACGAGGTTAAGCACATGGGCCAGGCATGGTACATACGTGAGCTCGCCTCAGAGCTGCCACCAGGTTCTGGCCATTGTCACACATGACCATACCCTGGCTGTAGGGTCAGCGGTGTCAGCCACAGATCTGCCTGCTCTTTCAGAGCTGCCCACAACTCTTCAGCGTTGTGCAGTTTGTCACCTAAGCATATTAGCTTCAACACAGCCTGTTGCCGCTTGGCCGAGGCAGTGCTGCAGTGCTTCCAGCTTGCGACTAATGTGGTCATTACGGAGATGGAGGCTGAAGAGAAGGAGAAGATGCAGGAGCTGTAGAATGTGGGGGCAACCCTGATTGACCCAGGGCCCGCCATCCTCGGCATCGGGAGGACGTGTTCCGTCCCTTCCCACAAGCACTTGTCCACGTGTCCGTGGTTACGTGGACTTTCCCAGTAACTGCGTTGTTGAGGGCATGTCTAATGTTGTGGGACATGTGCTCGTGTAATGCGGGGACGGCACACCGGGAGAAATAGTGGCGGCTGGAGACCCAGTACCGAGGGATGGCCGCTGCCATCAGGTTGCAGAAAGCTTCCGTCTCCATGAGCCTAAAAGGCAAGATTTCGAGCGCAAGCATTCGCGAAATGTGTGAATTTAGTAGTGTGGCCTGTGGAGCATTGGCTACGTATCTGCGTTCCAAGGACTGGGGTAGGGACAACTGAACGCTGTGCTGGGACAAGGACGTGGACGTGCTTGCTGATGGTGCTAGTTGAGAGTGTTCAACGACAGTTGCAGGGCGGGAGGTATTTTGGCATGCGCCATGGAGAGGGGATTGGCGTGTGCGCACCACAGCGGAAAAAGCAGTGGTGTCACCCGCAGACACTGTTGCTGGACCCTGGGTGCTTTGCTGCCATGTGCCTGATAATGCTGGTGGTTGTCAGGCTGCTAGTTTTGCTACCACTGCTGATGCTGGCCTGGCAGGTGGTGTAAATGACCTTTTTGGGGTTATTTGCAGAGCCTTTAAAAAATAACCAGACTCGAGAGACTTAACAGTTATACTGACAACTTCCGTCTTGTTGGCGTTACGAGGAACGTTTTCCTGCCTTGTGTCTGCGGCCACCACACTGCTTCTTCCTGCCTGTTGTGGTGCTACGCCTCCCTCACCCTGTGTGCTGCTGTCCTCGCTTTGTATGTCCCCTTGCTAGGTTGGGTCAGCTACTATATCATCCATCTCCTCGTCTTCCACTTCTGCACCCTGTTCCTCCTGACTTTCTGGCAATTGTGTCTCATCATCATCATCATCCCCCTCTTGCGACAGTAATTGCACTTTCCCACCCTCGCCTTCGTGTGACCGTGGCTGCTCCAATATTTGGACATCGCTACACGCGTTCTCCTCTTGACTCGCTTGAAGCTGTCTGAGCGAGAGGCCCGAAACTACAAATGGAAAGTGAACAGCTCTTCTGAGTGTCCAAGTGTAGGATCAGTTGTCTCCGGGCACTTGGCATGGTGGGAGGAAGGAGGATCAGGGTGAGGAATATGCGGTCCAGACTCACGGCTACTGAGACATGACCGTGTGGAAGGCAGGGTGGTGGTGGTGGTGGCTAAGTGACTAGAAGCTTTATCTGCTATCCAACCAGCAACCTTTTGACACTGCTCTGTGGTCAATAGTGGTGTTCTGCAGTCCCCTAGTAATTGGGAGAGGAAGGTCGAGCGACTAGAAGTGGGTGTTTGTTGTGGCACTATTTCAGCTTGCCCACGGCCACGTACTTGTCCTCTGCATGCACCATCACCATCATGTCCACTTCCCCGTCCCTTGCCACGCACCTTTCCCATTTTTAATGGAGAACAATATTTTCCACGTTCACGAGAAATGGCTGATTTTGGAACGCAGTTATATGTGATACGTCTGACAGAGAACCAGAATTTTAAATAGCAGGCCTGTAATTTGCTAATACTATTCTTCACAGACACCTAGTGTGAATAGCTTTCCCGACACACTGCAACGAAATGAAAATGTAAAAAATGTCTGATTTTGGAACACTCTTATAGATGTTATGTCTGACAGAGAACCACGGTTTTAAATAGCAGGCCTGTAATTTGCTAATACTATCCTCACAGACACCTAGTGTGAATAGCTTGACCGACAAACTGCAACGCAATGAAAATGTAAGAAATGGCTGATTTTGGAACACTCTTATAGGTGATATGTCTGACAGAGAACCACGGTTTTAAATAGTAGGCCTGTAATTTACTAATATTATTTTACACTGAGACCAAGTGTGAATAGCTTCACCAACATACTACAATGGAATGAAAATGGAAGAAATGTATGATTTTTGAACAATCTTATAGGTAATATGCCTGACAGAGAAACATGGTTTTAAATAGTAGGCCTGTAATTCACTAATATTATTCTAGACGGAGACCTAGTGTGAATAGCTTCACCGACACACTGGAATGGAAATGGAAGAAATTTATTATTTTTGAACAGTCTTATAGGTGATGTGTCTGACAGATGACCACGGTTTTAAATAGTAGGGCTGTAATTTACTAATATTATTCTACACGAGACCTAGTGTGAATGGCTTCACTGACACACTGCAACAGAATGGAAAAGGAGGCCAATATTTTCCACGTTCAGTTCAAATTTCTGGATTTTTATTGCTGAAATATGGAACAGATCTGACTTTATCCTGCAGTGAGAACAAGCAAATGGAGCAGAAAAATGGCTTACTCTGGATTGCTTTTTAAGCAAATAACCAGGATTAAGATGAAAAAAAATTTTTCCCTGACCCCTGATATCTGGGGCTGTGTCTAGAAATATCTGTAATTATTACAGCAGCAGCAGCCTACAGGACGTTCAATGGACTCTCTTGTGCTGTATCATACACTGCAGTCTGCCACATACACTGCCTGCCTGCCTAGCATTGATTATATGCAGCTGGATTAGTCCTCAGAAAGACTGTAAGTTCAGATGAATATATATATACAGTGGGAAGTATTCAGACCCCTTTAAATTTTTCACTCTTTGTTTCATTGCAGCCATTTGGTAAATTCTAAAAAGTTCATTTTTTTTCTCATTAACCCCTTAACAACATTTGACGTACTAATATGCGTCTGTGTCCTGGGACTTAAGAGCCAGACCCGTATTAGTACGTCATGGCGAGCGCGCGCGCACACAGGCTGTGCGGGCGCGATCGCCGCCGGGTGTCAGCTGATTGTCACAGCTGACACCTGGTACTATGTGCAGGGAGCGGTCACGCACCGCTCCTAGCACATTAACCCCCGCGATGCTGTGATCGAAGTCGATCGCAGCATTGCGGTGGCAAGGGGAGGTGATCGCAGATACTCACCTCTTCCAGCTTCCAGCGCTGTCTACCGTGGCTTCCAGGATGTTGCCATGACGACCCGATGTCGTCATGACAACATTCGGGTCACCAGACAGCAGGAAGATTTTTTGGACATGCGCAGTGCATCTCCAAACAATCTTCTCCCTGTCCAGCGCTGACAGCCTGCATGGCACAGGGATGGTGCTGCATTCCTGTGCCATGCAGGCGATCAGAGAAAAAAATGTGAAAGTCCCATAGTGGGACAAAGTAATAAAGTATAAAAACTATCAGAAAGTGAAAAAAAAATAAAAAAAAAATTGCAAAAATATTTAAAAAAAAAATAATCCACCAAAAATAAAAATATAATGTACCCATCAATAAATATTATTATAAAAAAAAATAAAATAAATAAAAGTACGCATATTTGGTATCGCCGTGTCCGGAACAACCTGACCTATAAAACTGTCCCACTAGCTAACCCCTTCAGTGAACACGGTAAAAAAATAAAATAAAAAACGAAGCAAAAAACAATGCTTTATCACCATACTGCCAAACAAAAAATGGAATAACACGCAATAAAAATGGTACCGCTGAAAACGTCATCTCGTCCCGCAAAAAACAAGCTGCCATACAGCTCCATCAGCTGAAAAATAAAAAAGTTATAGCTCTCAGAATAAAGCTATGCTAAAAAATATTTTTTTCTATAAAATTGCTTTTATTATGTAAAAGTGCAAAACATAGAAAAACGATATAAATGTGGTACCGCTGTAAACGTACTGACCCGAAGAATAAAGCTGCCTTATCAATTTTACCACACGCGGAACAGAATAAAAAAAAAACAATTCCTGAATTGTCGGTTTTTGTTTATCCTGCCTCCCAAAAATCGGAATACAAAGCGATCAAAAAATGTCACGTGCCTGAAAATGGCACCAATAACAACGTCAACTCATCCCGCAAAAAACGAGCCATCACATGACTGTCTGCCAAAATCTGGAAAAATTATAGCTCTCAAAATATGGCGATGCAAAAACTAGATTTTACAAAAAATGCGTCTTTTAGTGTGTGACAGCTGTCAGTCATAAAAACCCGATATGAATCTGGTATCTTTGTAATCGCACCAACCCGAAGAATAAAGACGTCTAATCACTTATACCACACGAGGAACGGCGTAAAAAATAAACTCTCGGGTTAGGGTTGGGCTAGGGTTAGGGTTGGGCTAGGGTTAGGGCTGGGTTTGGGGTTAGGGTTGTGATGGGGTTGGGATTTTTTTCAAAAGTAAGAAAAAAAGATGACGATATGGCGACTAGTGTTGAGCGCAAGTGCTCGCTACTTGAGTTTGCATCGGGTGCTCTGGTATGCATTGAGTATCGTGGGTATTTGAGTGACATGCTCGAGTCTCCGCCCCATATGCTTCGCGGCCAAAAAAACTTTGCGGGGATTGCCTGCCATGCGCAAGCGATCCCCGCATGTTTTTTTGGGGTGTCTAATAACTGTGAAACATGCGGAGCAGGGACTCGAGCATGTCACTCGAGCACACGCTGTACATGGTGCATACCTGAGTACCCGATGCAAACTCAAGTAGCGAGCACTTGCGCTCAAGACTAATGACAACTTATTCAATATGATGACCTAATGTTATCAAATTCTGTGTCGTACCTCTGGGTTCAAAATGTTCACTATACACCTTAATAAAATCCTTGAGGGGTATAGTTTCCAAAATGGGGTCACTTGTGGGGGAGCTCCACTGTTTAGGCACATCAGGGGCTCTCCAAACGCGACATGGTGTCCGCTAACAAATTGAATGGAAAATCGGCTCAAATTGTTAGCGGACGCCATGTTGCGTTTGGAGAGCCCCTGCGTGCCTAAACATTGGAGCTCCCCCACAAGTGACCCCATTTTGGAAACTAGACCCCCCAAGGCACCTATCTAGATGCATAGTGAGCACTTGGAACCCCCAGGTGCTTCATAAATTGATTCGTAAAAATTAAAAAGTGAAAAAAAAAAACACTTTTTCATTTTTATGAATCAATTTGTGAAGCACCTGGGGGTTCCAAGTGCTCACTATGCATCTAGATAGGTGCCTTGGCGGGTCTAGTTTCCAAAATGGGGTCACTTGTGGGGGAGCTCCAATGTTTGGGCACACAGGGGCTCTCCAAGCGCAACATGGTGTCCGCTAACAATTTGAGCCGACAATTTGTTAGCGGACACCATGTTGCATTTGGAGAGTCCCTGTGTGCCCAAACATTGGAGCTCCCCCACAAGTGACCCCATTTTGGAAACTAGACCCCCCAAGGCACCTATCTAGATGCATAGTGAGCACTTGGAACCCCCAGGTGCTTCACAAATTGACTTTTTCATTTTTATGAATCAATTTGTGAAGCACCTGGGGGTTCCAAGTGCTCACTATGCATCTAGATAGGTGCCTTGGGGGGTCTAGTTTCCAAAATGGGGTCACTTGTGGGGGAGCTCCAATGTTTGGGCACACAGGGGCTCTCCAAACGCAACATGGCGTCCGCTAATTATTCAAGCAAATTTTACAATCAAAAAGTCAAATGGCGCTCCTTCCCTTCTGAGCCCTGCCGTGCGCCCAGACAGTGTTTTTTCCCCACATGGGGTATCTTCGTGCCCAGGGGAATTTGCACAACAAATTTTGGGGTCCATTTTTCTTGTTACCCCTGTGAAAATAAAAAAAAATTGGGTCTAAAGTAACATTTTTGTGAAAAAAGTTAAATGTTCATTTTTTTCTTCCACATTCCAAAAATTCCTGTGAAGCACCTGAAGGGTTAATAAAGTTCTTGAATGTGGTTTTGAGCACCGTGAGGTGTGCAGTTTTTAGAATGGTGTCACTTTTGGGTATTTTCTGTTATAAAGACCTCTCAAAGTGACCTCAAATGTGATGTGGTCCCTAAAAAAATGGTTTTGTAAATTTTGTTGGAAAAATGAGAAATCACTGGTCAAATTTTAACTAGCTCCCTAACAAAAAAAATTTTGGTTCCAAAATTGTGCTGATGTAAAGTAGACATGTGGGAAATGTTATTTATTAAGTATTTTGTGTGACATATCTCTTTGATTTAAGGGCATAAAAATTCAAATTTTGAAAATTGCAAAATTTTCGCCAAATTTCTGTTTTTTTCACAAATAAACGCAAGTGATATCGAAGAAATTTTACCACAATCATGAAGTACAATATGTCACGAAAAAACAATCTCAGAATCAGGGGGATCTGTTGAAGCGTTCCAGAGTAATTACCTTATAAAGTGACAGTGGTCAGAATTGTAAAAATTGGCCTGGTCATTAACGTGCAAACCACCCTCGGGGGTTAAGGGGTTAAAGTACACTCTGCACCCCATATTGACTGCAAAAAAACAGAAATGTAGAAATTTTTGCAAATTTATTAAAAAAGAAAAACTGAAATATCACATGGTCATAAGTATTCAGACCATTTTCTCAGACACTCATATTGAGTAGAAGCACCCTTTTGAGCTAGTACAGCCATGAGTCTTCTTGGGAATGATGCAACAAGTTTTTCACACCTGGATTTGGGAATCCTCTGCCATTCTTCCTTGCAGATCCTCTCCAGTTCCATCAGGTTAGATGATGAACATTGGTTGACAGCCATTTTCAGATCTCTCCAGAGATGCTCAATTGGGTTTAGGTCAGGGCTCTGGCTGGCTGGGCCAGTCAAGAATGGTCACAGAGTGTTCTGAAGCCACTCTATTGTTATTTTAATTGTGTGCTTAGGGTCATTGTCTTGTTGGGTGAACCTTCGGCCAAGTCTGAGGTCCAGAGCACTCTGGAAGAGATTTTTATCCAAGATATCTCTGTACTTGGCCGCATTCATGTTTCCTTCAATTGCAACCAGTCGTCCTGTCCCTGCAGCTGAAAAACACCCTCATAGCATGATGCTGCCACCACAATGTTTCACTGTTGGGATTGTATTGGGCAGGTGATGAGCAGTGCCTGGTTTTCTCCACACATTCCGCTTAGAATTATCACCAAAAAGTTCTATCTTCGTCTCATCAGACCAGAGAATGTTATTTCTCATAGTCTGGGACTCCTTCATGTGTTTTTGAGCAAACTCTATGCGGGCTTTCATATGTCTTGCACTGAGGAGAGGCTTCCGTCAGGCCACTCTGCCATAATGGGCCGACTGGTGGAGGGCTGCAGTTATAGTTGACTTTGTGGAACTTTCTCCCATCTCCCTAATGCATCTCTGGAGCTCAGCCACAGTGATCTTGAGGTTTTTCTTTACCTTTCTCACCAAGGCTGTTCTCCCACGATTGCTCAGTTTGGCTGGACGGCCAGGTCTAGGAAGACTTCTGGTGGTCCCAAACTTCTTCCATTTAAGGATTATGGAAGCCACTGTGCTCTTAGGAACTTTGAATAATGCAGAAATTCTTTTGTAACCTTGGCCAGATCTGTGCCTTGCCACAATTCTGTCTCTGAGCTCCTTGGGCAGTTCCTTTGAGCTCATGATTCTCATTTGGTCTGACATACACTGTGAGCTGTGAGGTCTTACATAGACAAGTGTGTGCCTTTCCAAATCAAGTCCTATCAGTTTAATTAAACACAGCTGGACTCAAATGAAGGAGTAGAACTATCTCAAGGAGGATCACTAGGAAATGGACAGCATGTGACTTAAATATGAGTATATATATATGATATTTCAGTTTTTGTTTTTTAATAAATTTGCAAAAATGTCTACATTTTTGTTTTTTTCAGTCAAGATGGGGTGCAGAGTGGACTTTAATGAGAAAAAAAAAACTTTTTAGAATTTACCAAATGGCTGCAATGAAACAAAGAGTGAAAAATTTAAAGGGGTCTGAATACCTTCCGTACGCACTGTATATCAGGTTTTTTATGTTTGGGTGCTGTCACACACTACAAACCGCTTTTTGTGCAAAGACTAGTTTTTGCATTGCCATATTTTGAGAGCTATAATTTTTCCATATTTTGGCAGACAGAGTCATGTAAGGGCTAGTTTTTTGCGGGACAAGTTGACGTTTTTATTCGTACCATTTTCGGGCACATTATATTTTTTGACCGCTTTCTATTCCTATTTTTGGGAGGCAGAATAAACAAAAACCAACAATTCAGGAATTGTTTTTTTTTTTTTTTATGCCGTTCCATGTGTGGTAAAATTGATAAGGCAGCTTCAGGTCAGTATGTTTACAGTGATACTACATTTATATAATTTCTTTATGTTTTGGCACTTTTACACAATAAAAACTATTTTACAGAAAGGCTGTGTGCCCACGATGCATTTTTTAAGTGTTTCCGCAGCGGTAATTCCGCTGCAGAAACTCTTAAAAAACGCTTGGTAGAAGGTCTGTCATGTTCCCCAATGATAATCCGCATGTGCTGCGCACATGCTGCGGAAGTTTCCGCTGTGGATTATCATTGAGGAAAAAAACGCAGCACTACCAATTATTTTGCGGAAGCGCGGTGTTTTTGCCGCCATTGACTTGCATTGGAACGCATGGAATCCGCATCACTGCATCTGTACATGCGGAATCCATGCGTTCCAATGTGCGGATGGTACCCGGGTTTGAAGAAGAGGAGACTCTCGTCCGGACCCGGGTACCATAGAACCTGTAAAAAAAAGAATAAAATAAAAAATAAATATTATACTTACCTTCTGATGGCCCCCGGTGTGCTTGTCTTGGCTTGCCGGCAGATCGCGGTGGACTCGAGGACCTGCCATGACGTCATTTAGTCATGTGACGGGTCACGTTATCGCTGACGTCGGCAGGTCCTTCAGTGTACTGCGAGCTGCCGGCAAGCCGAGACGCATCGAATAAAGACACCGGGGGCCATCAGAAGGTAAGTATGATATTTATTTTTTATTTTTTAACATTCTTTCGGTCACACTATATAAATCCATGCCGGTTGCATGGATTTATATAGTGTGACCAAGTTGTCAAGCACTTTCCAAGTGATGCTAAAATCGCTTGACAACCCGCATGCGGAAATGCATGTGAAGAACGCTTCACATCCGCATGTCCCTGGCAGGAAAACGCATGTACAATCCACATGTACAATCCGCATGTACAATCCGCATGCGTTTTTTCTGCCAGGGAGATGCAGAAACGCTCAGGAAAAAATCCGGAGCATTTCTGCATCGTGGGCACATAGCCAAAAAGAAATTTTTATGCATCGCTTTATTCTGAGTGCTATAACTTTTTTATTTTTCAGCTGATGGAGCTGTATGGCAGCTTGTTTTTTGCGGGACAAGATGACGTTTTCAGAGGTATCATTTTTATTTACATTTGTCTTTTTTATCGCGTTTTATTTCACTTTATGTTTGGTGGTATAATGATAAAGCACCGTTTTTTGATTAATTTTTTTTTTTACGGTGTTCACTAAAGGGGTTAACTAGTGGGACAGTTTTATAGGTCAGGACGTTCCGGAAGCGGCGATACCAAATATGTGTACTTTTATTGTTTTGTTTTGGTTTTGTTTCATAATAATGTTTATTTATGGGTACAATATATATATTATTTTTTTATTATTATTATTTTTTTTTTACTTTTTTTCACTTTTTTACTTAGTCCCTTAGTCACTTTTTTACTATGGGACTTTCACTTTCTGCAGTCTGATCACAGTTATGAGGTGTAGCAGTGCAGGATCACTGCTATACCTTGCAAACAGTCAGCCCTGCAGACATAAGTTACTTTGATCATGCACTGCGCATGATCAAACTAACTTGCTGGTGTCAGATGACGACATTGGGTCACCATGGCAATGATCGGGACCCTTCGCTAACAGCTTTTGTCCCTCTGCTCACTCGCTAAATGCTGTGATCGCAGTATTTAGGGAGTTAAAGTGCCGGGAGCGGTGCGGGCACCACTCCTGGCACTGAGTGCCTGGTGTCAACTGTCAGAATCAGATGACACCCGGTGGCAATCGCGCCCCCACAGCCTGTGTGTGGGTGCGATCACCATTTCATAATAATACGTACTGTACCTGGTCCATAAGGCCAAAGGCACAGGGACGTATTATTACATATACATACATCAGAAAGGGGTTAAAGGAAATGTAAAACAATTTGAAATTAAAAATTTTAACCCCATTATCTCCGAAGCTTGTTTGCACATTAATGACCAGGCCAATTTTTACAACTCTGACCAGTGTCACTTTAGGAGGTAATAACTCGGGATCAACGGATCCCACTGATTCTGAGATTGTTT
Source organism: Phyllobates terribilis (assembly GCF_046119375.1). Taxonomy (NCBI): domain Eukaryota; kingdom Metazoa; phylum Chordata; class Amphibia; order Anura; family Dendrobatidae; genus Phyllobates; species Phyllobates terribilis. Next base: position 921,448,337 of record NW_027362761.1, on the reverse strand, counting down.
TTTCATGACATATTGTACTTCATGATCATAGTAAAATTTATTTGATGTCACTGGCGTTTATTTGTGAAAAATTCCAAAATTTAGTGAAAATTTCACAATTTTCAAAATGTTAATTTTCATGCCCTTAAATCAGAGAGATATGTCACACAAAACAGTTAATACATAACATTTACCACATGTTTACTTTACATCAGCACAATTTTTGGAACCAAATATTTTTTTTGTTAGTAAGTTATAAGGGTTAAAAGTTGACCAGCGATTTCTCATTTTTCCAATAATATTAACAAAACCCTTTGTTTGAAAAAAAAACGTCATTTGAAATGACTTTGAGGCTCATTTACAGTTATATGAAAAAGTTTGGGCACCCCTATTAATCTTAAGCTTAATGTTTTATAAAAATTTATGTTTTTGCAACAGCTATTTCAGTTTGATATATGTAATAACTGTTGGACACAGTAATGTTTCTGCCTTGAAATGAGGTTTATTGTACTAACAGAAAATGTGCAATATGCATTCAATCAAAATTTGACAGGTGCATAAGTATGGGCACCTCACCAGAAAAGTGACATTAATATTTAGTAGATCCTCCTTTTGCAAAAATAACAGCCTCTAGTCGCTTCCTGTAGCTTTTAATGATTTCCTGGATCCTGGATGAAGGTATTTTTGACCATTCCTCTTTACAAAACAATTCCAGTTCAGTTAAGTTTGATGGTCGCCGAGCATGGACAGCCCTCTTCAAATGATCCCACAGATGTTCAATGATATTCAGGTCTGGGGACTGGGATGGCCATTCCAGAACATTGTAATTGTTCCTCTGCATGAATGCCTGAGTAGATTTGGAGCGGTGTTTTGGATCATTGTCTTGCTGAAAGATCCATCCCCTGCGTAACTTCAACTTTGTCACTGATTCTTGAACATTATTGTCAAGAATCTGCTGATACTGAGTGGAATCCATGTGTCCCTCAACTTTAACAAGATTCCCGGTGCTGGCATTGGCCACACAGCCCCAAAGCATGATGGAACCTCCACCAAATTTTACTGTGACTAGCAAGTGTTTTTCTTGGAATGCTGTGTTTTTTTGCCGCCATGCATAACGCCTTTTTGTATGACCAAACAACTCAATCTTGGTTTCATCAGTCCACAGGACCTTCTTCCAAAAAGAAATTGGCTTCTCCAAATATGCTTTTGCATACCTCAGCTGACTCTGTTTGTGGCGTGCTTGCAGAAACGGCTTCTTTCGCATCACTCTCCCATACAGCTTCTCCTTGTGCAAAGTGCGTTGTATAGTTGACCGATGCACAGTGACACCATCTGCAGCAAGTTGATGCTGCAGCTCTCTGGAGGTGGTCTGAGGATTGTCCTTGACTGATCTCACCATTCTTCTTCTCTGCCTTTCTGATGTTTTTCTTGGCCTGCCACTTCTGGCCTTAACAAGAACTGTCCCTGTGTTCTTCCATTTCCTTACTATGTTCCTCACAGTGGAAACTGACAGGTTAAATCTCTGAGACAGCTTTTTGTATCCTTCCCCTGAATAACTATGTTGAATAATCTTTGTTTTCAGATCATTTGACAGTTGTTTTGAGGAGCCCATGATGCCACTCTTCAGAGGAGATTCAAACAGGAGAACAACTTGTAAGTGGCCACTTTAAGTAGCTTTTCTCATGATTGCATACACCTGGCTATGAAATTAAGAGCTCAATGAGGTTACAAAGCCAAAAAAAGTGCTTTAGTAAGTCAGTAAAAAGTAGGTAGGAGTATTTAAAACAAGAAAATGATAAGGGTGCCCATACTTATTCACCTGTCAAATTTTGTTTGAATGCAGATTGCACATTTTCTGTTAGTACAATAAACCTCATTTCAAGGCAGAAACATTACTGTGTCCAACAGTTATTACATATATCAAACTGAAATAGCTGTTGCAAAAACACCAATTTTTATAAAACATTAAGCTTAAGATTAATAGGGGTGCCCAAACTTTTTCATATAACTGTATGACAGAAAATAGCCACAATTGACACCATTCTAAAAACTGCACCCCTCAACGTGCTGAAAACCACATTCCAGAAGTTTATTAACCCCTCAGCCTTCAGATGCTTCACAGGAATTTTTGGAATGTGAAATAAAACAACGAACATTTATTTTTTTTCACAAAAATGTTACTTTAGACCCATTTTTTTTATTTTTGCAAAGGTGCACACCAATACCCCATAGGTGAGGGAAAACTACTGTTTGGGCGCACGGCAGGGCTCGGAAGGGAAGGAGCGCCATTTGACTTTTTGAATGAAAAATTTGCTTGAATAATTCATGGATACCATGTCGCATTTGGGAGAGCCCCTGATGTGCCTAAACATTAGAAACCCCTGAAAAGTGACACCATTTTGGAAACTAGACCCCTCAGGTAACTTATTTAGATGTGTGGTGAGCAACTTGAACCCCCAAGTGCTTCACAGAAGTTTACAACCTTAAACCATAAAAATAAAATTTTCACATTTTTCCCACAAAAATGTATTTCAGCCCCCAATTTTGCAATTTTGTAAGGGTAACAGGAGAAATTGCACTATACTATTTGTTGTGCAATTTCTCCTGAGTAAGCTGATACCCCATATTTGGGCGAAAGCCATTGTTTTGGTGCACGGCAGGGCTTGGAAGGTAAGGAGCGCCATTTGAATGTAAAATTTGTTTGAATAATTAGCGGATGCCATGTCGCGTTTGAGGAGCCCCTGATGTGCCTAAACAGTGGAAACCCCCCACATGTGACACCATTTTGGAAACTAGACCCCACAGGGAACTTATTTAGATGTTTGGTGAGCACTTTGAACCCCAAGAATTTCACAAAAGTTTATAACATACAGCCGTGAAAATAAAAAAAATCACTTTTTTCCACAAAAATTAGCTTTTAGCCTCAATTTCTTTTATTTTCACAAGGGTAACCAAAAGTTTGTGTGCAATTTCTCCTGAGCACGCAGATACCCCATATGTGGGAGAAAACTACTTTTGAGGCACAGTGCAAGGCTCAGAAGGAGCGCCATATTGGAGTTCATATTTTGCTGGGCTGGTTTGACGGTGCCATGTCATATTTGCAGAGCCTCTAAGGTGCCAGAACAGTAGAACCCTCCATAAGAGACCCCATTTTACAAACTACACCTCTCAATGAAACAGAAAAAACTGACCGGCACTTCCAAGAAGTAGGTGTGAACGGGTGCTTACTAGGAGCAGCCATCTCCATATACAACTAACAAACAAAGCAGCACACTGTAACACTAAGTATGCGAACATGAAATATATTAAATATGAATAGCATTACTGCTGTAGAAAATAGAAATAAATGAGAAATCTTAGTGCATAAATTGGCCAATTCATGTGTACCTGGTAGCCGCGATAAGGCGTTTCTCAAAATACCAGGACCCTATCAATTTGAATACCTCTCTAAGGGACATCCGTCTGCTTATGTGTGGGATAATAAGATCCTGCTGTAATTAAAATTGCCTGTGGCATAGAGGCTGAATGTTCAGTCAAAGCTTATACATAGGAACAGAAAAAACTGACCGGCACTTCCAAAACAAGAAATAGATGTGAACAGGTGCTTACTAGGAGCAGCCTTCTCCATATACAACTAACAAACAAAGTAGCACACTGTAACGCTAAGTATGTGAACATGAAATATATGAAATATGAATAGCATTGCTGCTCTAGAAAATAGAAGTTACACCTCTCAATGAATTCATCTAGAGGTGCAGTGAGCATGTTGACACCACATGTTTCTCACAGAATTTTACACCATGGTGCGGTGAAGAAAGAATAATTACATTTTTACCGCCAAAGTTTTGTTTTAGCCCCAGATTTTACATTTTCACACTGGGAAATGGATAAAAATGGCACACAATTTTTGCTGGATGTAGAAATGTCCCATATGTGGCTGTACAGTACTGCTTAGCCACACGGCGAGACTCGGGAGGGACGGAGCGCTATCTGCCTCCTGGAGCGCAGATTTTCCTAGAATAGTATGCAGACGCCATATACACAGTTCCTCCGTAATTCAGATGAACCCCTTGAGGTATCCATTCATTATAATGAGGCAGCAGAGTTAGGCTGCATGGGCCGCAAAACGTCCCACACTGAAGACACATTGATGACATCCATGTGTCATCAGTGTGACACGTACCAGTGCCTGGAAATCGGTGTATAGTTACCTCTGTTCCCAAGCGCTGGGTGCTAAACGTTACACTCATCATTGTCCCCTACTTGCGCTGTGATCAGCGCAAGCAAGGAACAATAATGAGGGCAGTGTTCAGCACCCAGCGCTTGGGAACAGCGCTAACTGTACCGATGATTCCCAAACACCGGTATGTGTGCTCCTGATGTGGCACACGGTTGCCACACGTATGCCACACAGGTGCACATGGACACAGACATGGATATCTCTGGTACTGGTTTTTCCAGTACCGGAAATATCAGGACGTAGGAAACTGGTCTTACTCTGGACTCCGTCTGGCCTTCACTTAGCGGTGTCCTTTTCTTCAGAGGTTCACAAAACTGTGTCCGACTGCACTTTTATGCACCCTAATAAAAAGATGGACACCATGGGATCACTGGCTAGACGGCGTCCACTGTGCCTCCATCTGCCTCCTTACAGGGAATCTTCCACCTGGGGTTCTATCTGAATCACGTATTTCAGAGATTTACATGGAAACTCTGGTGTAAGCGTTCAGCTCAGAGCGCAGGATAAATGTGCACCGATCCTAACTGTGATGTTTGAGAGGCAGAATGAACAAATCAGCAGCAGGTGAAGAATTGGTTTCATTCAATTTTTACGCCGTTCCTCATGCGGTAAAAGTGATTAGACGACTTTATTCTTCGGGTCGGTGCGATTACAGCAATACCAGATTTATATCGGTTTTTATGATTGGCTGCTGTCACACACTAAAAAACGTGTTTTTTTTTGCAAAGACTAGTTTTTGCATTGCCATATTTTGAGAGCTATAATTTTTCTATATTTCGGTTGACAGAGTAATGTAAGGACTTGTTTTTTGCGGGACAAGTTGACGTTCTTATTGGTACCATTTTCAGACACGTGACATTTTTTGATCGCTTTCTATTCCGATTTTTGGGAGACAGAATAAACAAAAACCATCAATTCAGGAATTGTTTTTTTTTATGCCGTTCCATGTGTGGTTAAAACATAAAAAGGTGATAAGGCAGCTTTATCCTTTGGGTCAGTATGTTTACAGCGATACTACATTCAAATAGTTTTTTTGTGTTTTGGCGCTGGTAAGCAATAAAAAGTATTTTATAGAAAAAATAATTATTTTTGCATCGCTTTATTCTGAGCACTGTAACTTTTTTATTTTTCCTGGTAGACGGCTGCGCTGACTTTGGTCTTGATAAAACACAGTGGACCTATACCAGCAGATGACATGGCTCCCCAAACCATTACTGACTGTGGAAACTTCACACTAGACCTCAAGCAGCTTGGATTGTGTGCCTCTCCACTCTTCCTCCAGACTCTGGGACCTTGATTTTCAAATGAAAATTGGAACTCTGGGACCTTGTGAAGTGTGTCAATGACAGCCTTCTGGACATCTGTCAAGTCAACAGTCTTCCCCATGATTGTGGAGCCTACTGAAACAGACTAAGGGACCTTTTTAAACACTTAGGAAGCCTTTGCAGGTGTTTTTTGTTAATTATTGTAATTTACTGAGCTAATGACTTTTGTGTTTTCATTGGCTGTAAGCCATAATCATCAACATTAACAGAAATAAACACTTGAAATAGATCACTCTGTTTGTAACGACTCTATATAATAAAGGAGTTTCACTTTTTGCATTGAAGAACTGTAATAAATTAACTTTTTGATGGTATTCTAATTTAGTGACATGCATCTGTATATATATTTTTTTTTCTATTTTTTTTTAGTTTACTTTTTTTTTACTTAGTCCCACTATGGGACTTTCACTTTCTGCAGTCTAATTGCAGTTATAAGTTATAGCAGTGCAGGATCACTGCTTTACCTCATAACTGTCAGTGCTCCAGACACAAGTCAATTTCATAATGCACGATCAAACTACCTTGCTGGTGCCTGGTGACCCGGATGTTGTCATGATAACATCGGGTCACCATGGCAACGATTGGGACTGACAGTGGGCACTGCTCCTGGCACTGAGTCTGTGTGCAGGGGCAATCGCCATGTCGTAATAATATACACCTGGTCCATAAGGCCCATGGCACAGGGACATATTATTGTGCACAATGTCAGAAAAGGGTTAAGGTAATGGGTTTGAGACCTGTGGAGACTCATAGAAAAAAAGACATTTTTATAATTGCTCATTATTATTTTTACTACTTTTATAGGAAGAAAAAAAAACTTTTTCTTCACCACAGTATACAGAAACCCTAAAAATACGGTTATACACTATGTTTCTCTATGGACAATGGACATGTATACTCTGCTTCTGGTTCATTGCCTGCAATAGAGGTCAAGATTACCAAATTCTCCTGTCTCCATTATTGTGGGCTGTGGTGCATTGGTATCGCAGCAACCTGTAAACACAGAGATGCAAGTTCAAGTCCTGGGGAGACCTGATCACAGAAGGGAATATGTAATTTAATTTATGCACTGGGCAGGGATAAGCGGCCCCGTCTCGAGGAGGAGGAGCTACGGAGTGATGAAAACGTTGGAGAGGTGAGTATAGAAGCGGGACAATATCTGTGACGTGACGGAACGTGGGACAGTCCCGCTAAATCCGGGACGGTTGGGAGCTATGTGAATTTTCTCTGGAGGATCTGGAGGATCTCTGGAGGATCGGATCACAGGGTGTCCATGATATGGGGTCCTGACTGCATGGGGCAGCATTGTAGCAGATCCACCATCCCCCACTGTGATATATGCAGTGTGTCCAGTCCAGGCAATGCTGAATAGTTCCCAGTTGCAATGACACACTGTAACAAGCCCTCTCTTCTGTTATATGACCAGTACAATTCATTTCTGGTTTAGAATACCCATTCTTTCCAATGTCCTTTTAGGAAATTCTAGGTAATTAGAGGAGGACCTGGTTCTGTGTTCTTATTTATTATCCAAAATGGAGAAAGGCAACAGTGTCTCTTGCTCCAGACCCGACACTGCCAGGAATTAACTGACTTATCACCATAGGATAGTGACGATATCGGGGGCGTTTGACCAAATTCATTCTAATGTGTATGGGATGTAAAGACATAGGGGGCAGTTTAATAATCACTACATGGACGAGCTATGGAATAAAGACAAGCATAAAGATATAGGGGCTAAAAAGAAGATTTTATTTATAGATGGGGATTATTATATATTTTAGTATTATGCATATGTGTAAATTATTCATCCATCAGACTAAACCTATTTATGGTCCATGTTGATCCAGAGGAAGGCGAAAACCCTCTGTGAGGAATAAGCCAATTGTCCTCATATCAGGGGGAAAAATTCCTTCCTGACCCCAAATAAAGTATGGCGGTCAGAATAAATCCCAGGATCAAAGGCTGATTCCTCACCGACTAAATTTAATTTGTTAAATGTTGTATATAATTTAATTACATTTTTTCTAATGAGTTTTTCTTTTTATATGTGTGTCAGCTATAAATTATATAAAATACAACTTTTTATTTATATTTTTTCCATATATTGCACTATTAATTTGTGACTATAACAATCAGACTAAGGCCAAATTGACCCAGAGGAAGGCAAAAAATTCCTTCCGGACCCCAAGTATGGTGGTCAGAATAAATTTTTTTTTTTTATAACTTTTTTTCTTATGCTACCAGTGTGTGAATCTACTTATTAATGTATGATACTATGATACTAAACCTATTTAAGGTCGTGTAGATACAGAGGAAGGCGAAAAACCCCTATGAGGAATGGGCCAATTGTCCTTATATCAGGGGGGAAAATTCCTTCCTGACCCCAAATATGGCAATCAGATTAAATCCCAGGATCAAAAGCCGATCTATACCCTTTATCTATGTGCTGAAATGTACTTATGTGTGTGCCTATACTGATCATGTAGTGTGTGTGTCTATACTTATCATATAGTGTGGGTGATGTGATGTGTGATGGGTGTGGTACTTACCAGGCCTGTGCTAAGGTGAGTTCAGGGATAATGGTCGCTCCGTACATTCTGCTGCTCCGCTGCCCCAGGACTATTGTTCCTGAACTCACCAGATGGAAATTTAGCACAGGCCGCTCCTGGGGTAGAAGATCTTCGGGCTGGAGGGATGTCAGTTGCCAGCCCAGGATTGGAGGAGGTCAAGTCAAGGGTCTGGAGCAGCAAAACAATGGCAGTGGTCCTGCATGAAGATGATATAGAGAGAGCTGATGTTCTATGGCAGCTGAGGTGACATACAGCAGCAGAGATGAGGTACGGGTGAGGAGGCATGGAGTTCTGGGCAGTTGGCACGGGCTCATCCTGCAAGACATAAGAGGAAGGCATGAAATCTTCTGTCTACCGCATCTTCTGTTATATTAGGGAAATGGTCTTAATAATGAACCATTCCGCTATGTAACATCATATACAATGTACTGATATAATAGGTGTCCTGTGTGTACAGCGGTCACTCACCAGATGGTCAGATACTTTCACAGTCCAGATCTTTTCATCTACCTAAGAAAATCAGATACATAAAGCCATTAGCAGAAAATGTGAAAAAAGACAAGACATGATTACAGCAATGTGAATTATGATGGGAGTTATCCTGAGATGAAGAGATCTTTACCGGGCCCAACTTGGTGACACATACTAAATCTGGCTACTGGGTGAAGTTATGTATGCTCCGGCCACTGCAGATGATGGTTCTCCAGAACTGGCCTGAATGGTATAAATGGCTGCTCTGCTCTCCTTTCCTCCAGATCCTCCCAGCCAGTGGTGGTAAAGAATGGATGCTCTCAGATGTTCCCGCACACACCCTGGCGCGTCTGAGGGTCTTTGCACAGCAGCTTCTTGATGAGATGTTTCACGTCAGCATCAAGCCAAGAAGGAAATTTTGGCTTTTTGTTGCTGATAGCTTTGAAAGCCATTTGCTTGACGGGGCCGTTGTAAAATGGGGATCGTCCAGCTGCCATCCTGGACACCACGATCCCCAGGCTCCACCAGTCCACTGTTGCGCCATATCGTTTTCTATGATGCACCTCAGGGGCCATGTAATGGAAAGTGCCCGTCACTCCAGAGATGTTTTTGGAGGATGTGACACCATCTTGTGCAAGCCCAAGGTCGATAATACGGATGTGGCCATCTGCATCCAACATGACATTATCCGGTTTTAGATCTCTGCAATGCAAGAAGAAAGCAAAATAAGAAATCTGTCCAGTGATACAAGAAATGGAAAACCGGTCACTGCAAGATCAGGTAGAATTGGCGGCAGGACATCGGGAAAGCTGGGGGCCATATCGCCAGAATGTAAATGGGCCAGACAGAAGGAGGAAAGTTCTGCTTACCGGTGGACGATGTTGTATCCGTGGAGGAACTGGAGGCCACATACTATCTCTGCTGTGTAGAATCTGATGGCGAGAACAGAGTGTAGTATCAATGTCATCAAATCCTTCTCTAGCAATTCCCAAATACTCTGGCACCCCACTTCCTGCGTCCAGCACCCTAAATATATTCCCTGCCAGCGCTCGCCTAGCTGCACCCTGACCTCAGGTTTTTTCCATCTCCTTAGTTCTCTTGTAGGTACATTCTCCGCTTTCTCACCTGACATTGCCGATGTTCAGGCAGCCGCACATCCTTATCAAGTCCTCCAAGCTGCCACAGGACGGATACTCTATGATGAAATATTCCCTGTGCTGAGACTGGTGTTCGGCATAGAGGTGGCATAGGAATGGGCTGTCTCTGGCCGCCAGGAGTATCCGCCGCTCTCTCTTGATGGTGTTCTCATTGTCCCCCTTTTTGGTGATCATTTTGGTGGTCACATTGATGTTATGGCCGGGGACTGATGCCAGGACAACCTGAGAGAGACAAATGGAGAATACTTAGAAGGTATCTACAGGTTGTGGAAGGGATGTGGATTTTATAGTATAAAAGGAACAAGAGTAAACGGAGTGGTGGCTCAGTCTGCTGGTAACCCGGACCATGTAGAGGAGTAAATATATCCGCATAATGCACTGCCTGCTCCATGTATGGGCTAAGGAGAGGTCTTAACGAATAATCCTCATTTTAATTTTTATTTCATAAATCAATAGCACACATGAAAATAAGCAACTGTGTAATAAATCTTATCAGAGAAATCTGCTTCTTTCTCCGCCAGGACAGATTTTCAGCTTTCAGAATTCTCTATTTCCTGGTAAAATCAATATTTAATGAAGACAGATTGTTACATTACTGAGAGATGACAGTTGGTGCTGATAATATTCTATGTCAGAGGGATGGGGAGGAGGGAGGAGTACTGCATTTAGCCGCTCCCTCTTCCTCCCTTCCCTCTACATTGAGTACTATCAGCACCAACTGTCATGCTTTGAGTTGGCATTAGTGTGGTCCGAATATCCTTGTCTATTTAGATTTAATAAAAACACAAGAGACCGATGACATGTAAAAAAAACAATGTCCCCTGCCCCCTACGCTGTGACCCCTGAGATCAACCATCCAATATAGAAGAATACCACGTTATAGCAGCACTAGACCTAACTATGGTGATGTTTTATATGTCATCTCACGCTAGAAGACTACAGTGAGCAACAACAAAGCATGACATGGCTGATAACAGAAAACAATACATTGGGATAGAATAAAAACTTCAGATTTCAAATAAATAAAAAAAATATGTAGGACTTATTTTGCCAAAGGCGCCCCTATCCAGGACCTGTTGGATGTCAAAGCGGCTGATGTTAAGGCTGGCACAGGAGCTGGATGATCCAGGGTCTCCGCTGCATCCAGGTGTTGGCTCCTCCAATCCATTGTTGACATCTCTCCTCTTCTTCGTGATCTTGAATCCAGTGATATCACTCTCCTCATCTCTCATCCTCTTCTTCTCTTCTCTGCGCTTTCTTCTCTGTGTCCAGTGGACGCCATTCTCATAAATATCTTCCCGTCTATAGACCTCCATCCGATCGCTTCAGTGAACAGTTGAAAGTAAATGGCAGTTGGTCGTGAGCAGGTGGTGTCAGAGGTGACGGAACCTCAGGTGGCACCTGCCCAGCAGCGGCTCATGGACCTGCTCTGCCCTATACACTGAAGTGGACATCATGGGTGACAGTTTAAAGTCCAGAGGAACAGCAGAGAACTTCATTACGACTGTTAGTGATTTTTTTAAATCTATTCCCAAATACATCAGGAATAAAAAAAAAATGATATAAAAAATAATACTATTAATTTACTAGCTCTCTTCTTACCAGGGTAATTCTTCTATATTCCCGAATTTTTCTCTTTTCATTGTAAGATGCTACTTTTCATACAGTGGCATGTAAAAGTTTGGACACCCCTGGTCAAAATTACTGTTATCGTGAACAGTGAAGCAAGTTGAAGATTAAATGATCTCTAAAGGGCCTAAAGTTAAAGATGACACATTTCCTTTGTATTTTAGGCAAAAAAAAATATTTTTTCATCTTTTACATTTTAAAAATTACAAAAAGGAAAATGGGCCGATGCAAAATTTTTGGGCACCCTGCATGGCTAGCACCTAGTAGCACCCCCTTTTGAAAGTATCACAACTTGAAAATGCTTTTTGTAGCCAGACAAGAGTCTTTCAATTTTTGTTTGAGGGATTTTCATCCATTCTTCCTTGGAAAATTCTTCCAGTTCTGTGAGATTCCTGGCTCGTCTTGCATGCACTGCTATTTTGAGGTCTAGCCACAGATTTTCAATGATGTTCACATTAGGGGACTGTGAGGGCCATTGTAAAACCTTCAGCTTGCACCTTTTGAGGTAATCTATTGTGGATTTTGACGTGTCTTTAGGATCATTATCCATTTGTAGAAGCCATCCTATTTTCAACTTTAGTTTTTTTTACAGATGATATTATGTTTGCATCAAGAATTTGTCGAAATTTCATTGAATCCATTCTTCCCTCTACATGCAAAATGTTCCCTGTGCCATTGGCTGCAACATAACCTCAAAGCATGATTGATCCACCCCCATGCTTAATGGTTGGCGAGATGTTCTTTTCCTGGAATTCTGTGGCCTTTTTTCTCCACACATACCTTTGATCACTGTGGCCAAAGAGTTCTATTTTAACCTCATCGGTCCACAGGGCTTGATTCCAAGATGCATCACACTTGTTTAGATGTTCTTTTGCATACTTCTGAATTTTATTGTGAGGACGCAGGAGAAGTTCAATTCTGATGAGTCTTCTATGAAGGCCATATTTGTGCAGGTGTCTCTGAACAAAAGAACAATGTATCACAACTCCAGAGCCTGCTAAACCTTTCTGAAGGTCTTTTTCAGTCAAGTTGGGGTTCTGATTTGCCTCTCTATCAATCCTACCAGCAGCTCTCACTCAAATATTGCTTTGTCTTCTAGAACTTATCTTGACCTCCACTGTTTCTCCACTGTTTTCTCCACTGTTCCCGCGGTGTTCTGAAAGGACCTGCGCTGATGTCATTTAGTCAGCTGACTGGTCACGTGACTGCTGACATCAGCGGTCGCATGACCATCACATGACTAACTGACGTCAGTGCAGATCCTTTCAGAACAACGTGGGACGCCGAGGACAGAGCACGCCACCGGAGAGGAGACCGGGGGCCGCCGGACAGGTAAGTATAATGGCTTTTTTTTTTTTTTTTTATCAATGGTACCCGGGTTGGATGAGAGTCTCCTCTTCTCCAGACCCGGGTACCATCCGCGCATTGAACCGTATAACATTCTCAATCATACATGTATACATATGAGAAAAAAACAGGCCAAATATTACATGCTAAACAGACCATGGTGCCAAGACCAATTGTCAGGCGCCACGTCCGTAATGCCTACTCGGTTAGATTCATGTAGAAATATGAGGACACTTGAGTACTGTGGCAAACAATTAGTACAATTTTATTTAAATACATCATTCAAAATTCTGATAGAGAGTATATAAAAGTTAAAATAGCAGAGGGGGGTAAGGTGCAAGGTGCCCAAAGCTGGGGAGTACCTTGGGGGGATGGGCAGTATAGAGTAGTCAATTAATCCATATAGGTACTATAGGCTGCGGTGAGTCATCATTAGTACATATAACATGGAGCAAATAATGCCCAGTAGAAAGCAAAGTTAATACAATATAGTATACAGAGAGACCAAGTCCTAATACAGAGAGACCAGAGCCTAATACAAAAGTATCCTAGCACTGATTAAGAAGGTATAGGTCAAGCCAAATGTCCCTATGGCACATATTTATATAGACTCACCACAAGCCAGCAATATAAGAGGAGCCCACGACCCCACAAGAGAGTCCCCAGCAGTGCGACGGGTAAGGACGCGCCCCGACGCACGTTTCGGCGTTCTTTTTCAAGAGGCAGTGCTAACATGCACACATCCAGGACCTGTAGAAATACCTCCCATTCAAGTCATGTGACTGAAGGAAGGGAGGAAGCTGATTGGGCTGACGCGGCGCGTGCATCCGGAGCCATGCCCCCCCACCGCGCGCGCCAAGGCCGTCAAGTCCCAGGCCCGCGCCCGGGAGCGCGCTGCAGACACGCCCCCGGAGGCACGCCAGGGACATCCAGACAGCCCAGCGCGAGCGCAGGGAGGTCATGTACCGGAATACACACGCACCACCCCAACAGCATAGGGACTCCCATAGGGGGAAGAAATGGAAGGAGGATAAACATACCTCCTAACAGTCCCAAGACCATATAAGGATACCTAAGGGACATCTAGTATATGTCCAATCCTGAACAGGAAAAAAGAAGAAGAGAAGCCCTCTCTCTCAGATACAAACGAACCTCCCACATCCACAGCAAGGTTGTTAGCGTATATAGTTTAAATATAAACCATTTTAGAGACCTAAGTAAAGTACAAATAATTTTCATCACATGAGGGGAGATGACAACAATATCTTTCAGGAATTCTTCACTCCAATTGAAGGGAGTCCTTGTGGTAAAGATGGTCCATGAGGATGATGCAGAGCTTGACAAGAAAATAAGATAAGGTCTGGGAATATAGGGAAAAGAAGGATTGAGAATTAAAACCAGAAAAAAGTTAAAATCAAGCTAAAACCCGGAAGCACAGACTAGGGGATTAGAAAAGCTGAGGGAGAGCACCAGAGAGAGGAAGGCATCCGATCACAGAAAGGATGAAAACGTCAGGCTTTCATTAAGGCCACGCGGGGCCAGGGTGTCAAGGACCGTAATCCACCTGGCCTCTTTCTGTGCAAGACAGAGTTTGGAGTTACCCCCCCGAGAGCCCAGACGCACCACATCTATGCCACGCACCATGAGAGTGCGTGGATCACAACCATGAGCTGTTTTAAAATGTCGCGGTAACGTCCTGAGCTCCCGGGGATCTGCAACAGACTTTGCTGCGCCAATGTCCCGTATATGCTCCCGCACTCGAACCCTCATCTCTCTTGTAGTAAGACCTACATAGATTTTATTACAGCCACATGTGGCATAGTACACCACATGTGTTGTGCTGCAAGAAATGTATTTGGAGATTTGGAATGTGCGGGAGCCATCAGATGACACAAATGATGAACAACGAAGGACATTAGCGCAAGCCAAGCAGTGGCCACATGGAAAAGATCCCACCCTGGGCCCGCGTGACCCAAATGGATTGGGTGCAGGTGGGACATAATGGCTAGAGGTGATGAAATCACCCAGATTCCTAGCCCGTCTAGCTGTCATAAGTGGGTAATGTCCCACCACATCCCTCAGGGAGGGCTCCGTGCCAAGAACACTCCAGTGGCGTGAGAGGACCCGCCTCATAGTCCCCCACTCATGATTGTAGGTGGAGATGAAGCGGGTCCTCTCAGGGAGAGATGAGCGGGATGAGCGAGCGGGGCTTAAGAGACGACTGCGGGGGGTACCTCGTGCCCTACCATAGCCGCGGCCGATGCAGCGGTTACTATAGCCTCTCTGTTTGAAGCGCTCAGTCAGATCTGATGCCTGTCTCTCAAAATAAGCATCAGTCGAGCAGATGCGCTTAGCCCTTAGGAACTGTCCGACCGGGACGGCCCTTATTGTAGATGGAGTGTGGGCCAAAGAGGCATGTACCAGTGAGTTAACCGCTGTGGGCTTCCTGTAGACGTCAGTCTGGATGAAGGATTGTGAGTCCACCTCCAGAGTGACGTCCAGGAAGTCCATGCGTCTAGTATGATGAGCATATGTGAGTTTGATACCCCACGTGTTAGAATTAAGTTGTTTCATAAACTCGTCGAGCTCCTCCACCTCACCTCGCCAAATAAATAAGACATCATCGATGTACCTGAGCCACGCCACGACCTGGTTAGTACCCCGGACGCCATCATCCCCAAAAATTTCCCTCTCCCATGCACCTAGGAAGAGGTTGGCATAAGAGGGCGCGCAGGCCGCACCCATGGCTGTGCCACGCAGCTGCAGGTACACCGAGTCTTTAAATAAGAAAAAATTATGATACAGGATGAAGTGGAGGAGTTCGAGGATGAACTCACGAGAAGGGCCGTCCAGGTCGGAGGTCCCAAGGAACAACTGAGCAGCAGACAGGCCCAGATCATGACTGATGCAAGTGTATAGGCTCTCCACATCGGCCGTGACCATGATCATACCTGGTTCCAGGGAGATGCCGTCAACCCTGGTAAGGACGTCGGTCGTGTCTTTGATGTAGGACGGCAGGGTCTCAGCAAGTGGTCTCAGATGACTGTCCATATATTGAGAGATTGGGCCGCAAAGACCCCCCAAACCTGACACGATCGGACGTCCAGGAGGGTTGGTGGCATCTTTATGAATTTTAGGAAGCAGGTAGAAGGTGGCTGTTTTAGGGGAACGTACGGTTAAAGCCTCCACAGTCCTCTTGTCAATAATGCCCCGCTCGCAGACCCGAGCCAGGATTCCCTGTAAAGCTGCGGAGTAGGAGGCAATAGGATTGTATGACAACCTAGAATAGGTATCTTTGTCTCTGAGTTGGCGCAGTGCCTCCCTCTCGTATTTCTGGTATGGCCACAGGACGATATTCCCTCCCTTGTCAGAAGACTTGATGACAGTGTCTTTAAGTGATTGTAAATAACGTATAGCTTGGCGTTGAGCAGAGGTTAAGTTGTCAAATTTTCTCCGTGTGGAGATTTTTCTAAAGTCCTCTGCAACCAAATTTACAAAAATCTCAACTGCCGGACTAATAGACAAGGGAGGGAATCTCATTGATTTGGGAATCCTAACCTGTGGTAACACACCTGTGTGGGGAGTTGTCTGCTCCAACAAAAGATCTTCAAGGTCTTGTAAAGCCTCCCTCTCCGCTGCCGACATGGGAATCCCCTCACCAGCCGACCTAAAATTGAGCCTTTTTAAAATAAGTTTCCGGGCAAACAGATGGAGGTCCTTGAGGGCCGTGAAGTAATCAAAAGCTTTAGTAGGTGCAAATGATAGGCCCATACCAAGGACCTCCATCTGCGTCCCGGTCAAAACATGTGTGGTTAAATTCACGACACTGAGACCCCCCTGAGGGTCACCAACCTGATATGGAGTGTTTTTTTTATTTTTTATCAATGGTACCCGGGTTGGATGAGAGTCTCCTCTTCTCCAGACCCGGGTACCATCCGCGCATTGAACCGTATAACATCCTCAATCATACATGTATACATGCAGATGTTATGCGGTTCAATTCAAGTCAATGGCGGCTTATACATGCAGATGTTATGCGGTTCAATGCAAGTCAATGGCGGCGATTTTGCTGCAATTATGCACAAGAAATGGTTGTGCTGCGTTTTCTGAAATGATAATACGCAGCGGAAATCTCCGCAGCATGTGCATCATTGGGAAACATGACAGACAACTTAACATGCGTTTTTAATGCGTTTTCCCAGCAGAAATTCAGCCGTGGAAACGCATTAAATCCGCATCGTTGGCACACAGCCTAACGGGCTAATTATGGTCTGAAACCTTGTTCAAAGTTATCTCAGCACACAAATCTCGAAGGGTGCCCAAACTTTTGCATCAATACATTTCTATTTTTTGTAATTTTTAAAATGAAAAAAATTACAATATACACCACCGTTCAAAAGTTTGGGGTCATTTAGAAATTTCATTATTTTTCAAAGAAAAGCACATTTTTTTTCAATGAAGCTAACATTAAATGAATCAGAAATACACTCTATACATTTTTAATGTGGTAAATTACTATTCTAGCTGCAAACATCTTGTTTTTATTGCAATATCTACATAGGTGTATAGAGGCCCATTTCCAACAACCACCACCACAGTGTTTTAATGGTACATTGTGTTTGTTAACTGTGTAAGAAGGCTAATCGATGTTTAGAAAATCCTAGAAAACCCTTGCACAAGTATGTTAGCCCAGCTGAAAATGGTTTGGCTGATTTGAGGAGCTATAAAATTGACCTTCCTTTGAGCTAGCTGAGAATCTGGAGCATTACATTTGTTTGTTCTATGAAACTCTCAAAATGGCCAAGAAAAAGAGAACTTTCATGTGAAACTCGACAGTCTATTCTTTTTCTTAGAAATGAAGGCTATTCCATGCGAGAAATTGCCAAGGAACTGAGGATTTCCTACAACAGTGTGTACGACTCACTTCAGAGGAGAACACAAACAGGCTCTAACCAGAGTAGAAAGAGAAGTGGGAGGCCCGGCTGCACAACTGAGCAACAAGACTAGTACATTAGAGTCTCTAGTTTGAGAAATCAACGCCTCACAGCTCCTCAACTTGCAGCTTCATTAAATAGTACACGCAAAACACTAATGTCAAAATCTACAGTGAAGAGGTGACTCCGGGATGCTGGCCTTCAGGGCAAAGTGGCAAAATAAAAGCCATATCTGAGACTGGCTAATGAAAGGAAAAGATTAATATGGGCAAAAGAACACAGACATTGGACGGAGGAAGATTGGAAAAAAGTTTTATGGACAGAAAAATCAAAGTTTGAGGTGTTTGTATCCCACAGAAGAACATTTGTGAGACGCAGAACAACTGAAAAGATGCTGGAAGAGTGCCTGATGCCATCTGTCAAGCATGGTGGAGGTAATGTGATGGTCTGGGGTTGCTTTGGTGCTGGTAAAGTGGGAGATTTGTACAAGGTAAATGGGATTTTGAATAAGGAAGACTATCACTCCTTTTTACAATGCCATGCCATACCCTGTGGACAGCACTTGATTGGCACCAATTTCATCCTACAACAGGACAATGACCCAAAGCACACCTCCAAATTATGCATGAACTATTTAGGGAAGAAGCAGGCAGCAGGTATTCTATCTGTAATGGAGTGGCCAGTGCAGTCACCAGATCTCAACGTGCAAAAAAGAGGAGGAGTTCCAGCTACAGGTAAGTCCAAAAATTCTTCTTTATTGAAATAAAAACAGATGCCAAAAGCACATGCCCATAAGAGCAACGCATTTCGAACGAAGATGTTGCATTCTTTATCCAAGCTAAATAAGAATGGCAAATGCCTGGTATATATATAGGGCTCCACCAATAAAACTACATACAGAAATCACTTGACTATTTAAAAACAAATGGTCCTATGAGATATATAATTAGCTGCAATGCACCATATAATGCTGGACAATACAAATACAGAACAAAAAGAAAATATAATATTAATAATGATTCAAAGAAAAGAGTCCGACAGGAAGCTACTAATTGTAATGAAATAGAGCTGCCTCCGCATATTTAAGCCGGCCGGATGACAAGTGTTCAGGTAATACATCCAGAAAGCTTCACGATCAAGTAGGCGCCTCCGATTATCACCACCTCTCGGATTCCTGGAAAGTCGCTTAATGCCATACACTTGGAAAGAAGAAGTATTTCTATTGTGAGTCTGTATAAAATGCCTAGAAGAGCAAGATATATTGCGGTTAGTTGCAGCCTTTTTCTAACCCTGCGTCCTATCCCTGCACCACCTTTTGCAGGTCTGGGGTCCCTCTCTATCCAGGTGAGTCTGGTGCAACATGATTTTTGGGACTTTTGGGAGTATACAACCCACATGGGAGTGATTCCTAATTATTTCAACTACATGTCCCTCTCCCTGTCTTAATTTTAGCACCATGTCCTGACCCTCGGGGTAGACCCATTTATATGCAATATGAGGGATTATATGTCCGCTTGTCCTATCTATATGTCATTGTTACTAAAGTGATGTACTGTCTTTTAATATTTATACAATAAAGTTTTTCTATGCCATTCTACTCAGCTGTTCTCCCAATTTCTATGTATTGTTTTGAGTAGGCTATGTGGTAACGGGGTCCAATCTTTTGTGGAGACCCCCTATCCACATGATTTATTATGCGGGTTGTAATCTGTTTATTAATTTGCATGTAAAATGCTGTTACCTGACATGGGTTTCACAAATGTAGATGTGATGATATTGCCATCAAAAATCTCCAATTTAAGATCTAAAAAAGAAATGCAGGTAGGATGAAAAAAATGGGTAAAAGACAGATTGAAAGTGTTGTTATTTAAATATGCCAGAAAGTCTGGTATGGCAGATACATCACCCCTCCAAATAAATATTAGATCATCGATGTATCTGCCACACCAGAATAGGTCTTGCTACCAAGGGTTAGTGGAGACATACAGCATGTTACGCTCACGCCCGGACTGACTGGCGTGAGTGTGGTTAGTGGTCCCACTGGGCCATGAACTGAGGAGTGCCTGGAGGGGAGTGACTAGGGGCATTGCCAGATCCGACCACGAACACACGGTGGCTTAATCGACTCTGTGGTCTGAGGAGGGACATGGGAGGTGGCCCAGGTGCTACTCCAGGTCAGACCCCGGTCACAGCTGTTGACCCACACCGGGGAATGCAGGAATGGGCAGGTTTGGCTGGTATGCAGACGGGCGGGTACTGGCAGGCATGACTTGTATGCAGACAGGTGGGTACTGGCAAGCACAGCTGGTATGCAGACAGGTGGGTACCAGCAGGCACGGCTGGTATGCAGACATTTGGGTACCGGCAGGCACGGCTGGTAGGCAGGCAGGTGAGTACCGGCAGGCACGTTTGGTATGCAGTCAGGCGGGTACTGGCAGGCACGGCTGGTATGCAGACAGGTGGGTACTGGCAGGTAGGAAAACAGGCTGGATAGGGACCAGTACAGACTGGGCTACAGGAACAGAGCCGCAAGTGCGGTGGACAAGCAGAGCATAGCAGATCCGCCAGCGTGGAGGACAAGCAGAGCAGAACCGCAGGCGCGGAGGACAAGCAGAGCAGAGCAGAACCGCAGGCGTGGAGGACAAGCAGAGCAGAGCAGAACCGCAGGCACTGAGGACAAGCGGAGCAGAGCAGAGCCGCAGATGCAGAGGACAAGTAGAGCAGAACCGCAGATGCGGAGGACAAGCGGAGCAGAGCAGAACCGCCAACGCGGAGGCCAAGTGGAGCAGAGCAGAACCACAGACGCGGAGGACAAGCAGAGCAGAACCGCAGGACGAGCAGAGCAAAACCGCAGACGCGGAGGACAAGCAGAGCAGAGTGGAACCACAGGCGCGGAGGACAAGACAGGGCTCTGTTCACATGGAACAGACTGGGAAACACAGGAAGATAGCTAGAACACAGGAGGTAGATACGGAGGCAGGGAAACGAGACAAACAGAACCAGATACACACAAGGTACTTGCAATGATGTAGCGACTGGACACAAAACTCACAAACAGAAGTACAGAGACAACGAGTTGGAGTAAGGTGCAGGTTCAGACACTGCAGGAAAAGGGAAGAATCGGACATAGAGACAAACAGGTAATGGGCAAGGACACAGTTCAGGCAGGAACTGAACCTGGACAAGCTACAGGAACGAGCCTGGGTACTCAGCCCCCAGGGTGGCGGAAACAGACTAAAAGTCACAGATACAGATTATGGGCCTGGGTACTCAGCCCCCAGGGTGGTGGAAACAGACAAGATACAGGACAGGACCTGGCAACTCAGTTGCACAGAACACACTGAAAGAAAGTGTTGCTCAGGCACCTCCTACTGGGTGGAGGGGGTTTAAGTATCCAGTGACACACAGCAATAGGCTGGGGACGCATTAGGACTGTGCACACTGTAACTTTAAGAATCAGGAAGTAACAGGGCTGCCACCCTAAGCAATCAGGCAAGAGACATGCACACAGCAAGTAATGGAGCAAAGTGTGCAGCCTGGACTGATAGGTAAGTTGGCGGTCTTGCATGGTGGGAAATGGTAAGCCATGCCAGCATGCCGCCAGGGATGTTACAGTACCCCCCCCCCTTTATGCCCCCTCTTCTTCACGGCTGCAAGGATTTTCTGCAGAGAAGTTGGAGGCCGATCCTTCACAATGGATTCCCAAGGCTTCTCTTCAAGGAGACTATCTCTTCTGTCCACTAGAGGGAACGAGACTGCTCTCACCATCCTGGTGACTAGGATGCTTCGTCCCATAGAGCTATCCCCAGCATCAGATGAAGTGGACGAAGTACCAGGAACAGGGTGTAGGAGAGTCTCTCGCCATTTGTAAATATTAGGTAGCACCCCGGAGGATTCAAGAGACAACTGGAGGTCCTCCGCCTGATAGGAGGGGTGCAGAGACTTGGGGGTAGCCACCGTCTCGACGTACACTTTGCCAAGCTTAATGGATGAAGTTGGCAAAGTACCAGGTACAGGGTGTAGAAAAGTCTCTCTCCATTTGTTATCAGGTAGCACCCCGGAGGATTCAAGAGACAACTGGAGGTCCTCCACCTGGTTGGAGGGATGCACAGACTTGGAGGTAGCCACCGCCTTGATGGACTTATTGCCAGACTTATTAGAGATGGAAAATCCTTGCTTCAGGACCATCTTCAGTCTGGTTTCTGAGATGACACGTCTGCGAGGCGGGGCGGTACCTGAAGACAGATCATTGGTACAATCGTCGAGACTTTGTGGGGACATCGCCTCCACTTCCCTTCCTTCGGAGACTTTAGCGCACAGCGAGTCAGCGACTAGCAGATCTGGTGAAGAAGAAGACGACAATGCTGACTGTCCTGAAGATATGGGGACTGGACACCCCTTGTACCTCAGCAGTCCCCCAGGAAACACCATGCAGGATCTCCAGACCTGAGCGGGCACTAGAGCTCTCCACTCTGGACGACCTGTGGGTAAACCAGACAGCACCTGGAATATGAACTTCTTTAAGTGTAATGCTCCAATCTGGAGCTTAATTTGTACAGACATATTTTGACTGTTTCTGAGTAGGGCTCGTCCTACCCCTGACAATGCCCAAACCGGATTCTGGAGTTGTCGGATGGGGTCAGACACCGACTCTTCACGGCTTTCAGCCCAAAACTTCCGGTTAATCCGAGGCCTTCACTTGCCATGGAGACAGTCACAGTTATCTGTGGAGAGGAAACACTAACACCAAGAGCAGCCTCTCCTACAGGCCTAATGTCTTGGGACTCTCCAACCTTCACTGGACAAAGACCATCAGGGTGTTCCAAACAACCGCAGCGGGTCCACAATCCGATTTTATGACTGAGTTCCAGCCTCTGATTTGCCTGACGAACATGGTCAACTTTCATGGATTCTGTGCAGGTAGCTGCCTCTACAGGCTGGGGAACAGGAGGTCTTCGGGAGGACAGAACCTGACGTGATGGTTTACCTCTATGCCTTGCACGTCTGGACTGCCTCTTGAGGTTGGGAAGGGAAGTATTCTGCAGAGCATTGTCATCCTGTTTGGATTCTGCGTGGGCAGCAGCCTCTTCAGGCTGGGGAATGGTGGGCTACCTACACGCATCACCCATCTGGACTGCTCCAGGATATTGGGAAGGGAAGCTTTAGCAGAAGCTTCAGGGGTAGGGTCATTGAAGACCATAAGAAAGGCCACCAGGAAGGCCTGCAGGTCAGAGACGATAGGATCCCTTGCTTCCCATAGGGGGGTGATCCAATTCAAGGCATCACCCGCTAGGTAGAAAATCAGAAATGCTACTTTAACCCGATCGGTGGGAAAATAGTGAGCATAGAATTTGAAATGCAGCATGCATTGCTCCACAAATGCTCGGCTTTGTTTTGGATCCTCATAGTACCGTGGTGGATCCGCAGGAGCGAGTGCTGATAGCTCCATTTGGGCTGGTGCGTAAGTCGCCTGGACCTCAGCTAGGGAGAAAAAAAATATTTTTCTTGGTGCATGTATTAGCCAGACCAGGATTCTAATGTTTCCGACAGCGAATAGCCATGGGACTCAACGGGGACCATGGCCTGAGCAAACTGTTACGCTCACGCCGGGACTGACCGGCATGAGCGTGGTTAGTGGTTCCACTGGGCCACGAACCGAGGAGTACCTGGAGGGGCGTGAATAGGGGCCTCGCCAGATCTGACCACGAACACGCGGCAGTTTAATTGACTCCGTGGTCTGAGGAGGGACATGGGAGGTGGCCCAGGTGCTACTCCAGGTCAGACCCTGGTCACAGCTGTTGACCCACACCGGGGAATGCAGGAGCGGGCAGGTTTGGCTGGTATGCAGACAGGCGGGTACTGGCAGGCACGACTGGTATGCAGACATGTGGGTACTGGCAGGCACGGCTGGTATGCAGACAGGTGGGTACCGGCAGGCAAGGCTGGTATGCAGGCAGCCGGGTACCGGCAGGCACGGCTGGTATGCAGGCAGGCGGGTACTGGCAGGCACGGCTGGTATGCAGACAGGCGGGTACTGGCAGGCACGGCTGGTATGCAGACAGGCGGGTACTCGCAAGTAGGAAAACAGGCTGGATAGGGACCAGTACAGACTGGGCTACAGGAATAGAGCTGCAAGTGCGGTGGACAAGACAGAGCAGAGCAGAACCACAGATGCAGAGGACAAGCAGAGCGGAACCGCAGACGCGGAGGACAAGCAGAGCAGAGCGGAACCGCAGGCACGGAGGACAAGACAGGGCTCTGTACACATGGAACAGACTGGAAAACACAGGAAGAAAGCTAGAACACAGGAGGTAGATACGGAGGCAGGGAAACGGGACAAGCAGAACCAGATACACACAAGGTACTTGCAATGAAGTAGTGAGTGGACACAAACAGAAGTACAGAGACAACGAGTTGGAGTTAGGTGCATGTTCAGACACTGCAGGAAAAGGGAAGAATCAGACATAGAGACAAACAGGTAACGGGCAAGGACACAGTTCAGACAGGAACTGAACCTGGACAAGCTACAGGAACGAGCCTGGGTACTCAGCCCCCAGGGTGGTGGAAACAGACAAGATTCAGGACAGGACCTGGCAACTCAGTTGCACAGAACACACTGAAAGAAAGTGTTGCTCAGGCACCCCCTTCTGGGTGGAGGGGGTTTTAGTATCCAGTGACTCACAGCAATAGGCTGGGGACGCATTAGGACTGCGCACACTGTAACTTTAAGAATCAGGAAGTAACAGGGCCGCCGCCCTAAGCAATCAGGCAAGAGACATGCACACAGCAAGTAATGGAGCAAAGTATGCAGCCTGGACTGATAGGTAAGTTGGCGGTCTTGCATGGTGGGAGATGGTAAGCCATGCCAGCACGCCGCCAGGGATGTTACACAGCATCTCGTGCTACCAGTATGACATTACCATGTTGGCGATAGATGGTGAATATTTGGCCCCCATGGAAACTCCTTTGGTTTGAAGGTAATATTCCTGTCCATACATAAAAAAAATCAATATATAATTGGATAAATCAGAGGTATAATTACTATGCTTATTTAAATGGAAATGTAAAGCTTGCATTGCAATGTGATAAAGTATACTGGTGTATAATGAAACCACGTCACAACTTAACCACGTATACTCCTTCTTCCAGTTTATTTGGGCTAGCTGGTCCAATACATCCCTAGAGTCCCTTAGAAAACCGGCAGATCTCTGTGCTAGAGGTTGCAGTAATGAATCAAGCCAGTAGCCCAAATGTTCAGAGACAGATTGAACACTGGAGATGATAGGTCTCATGGGTGGAGGTATTCCTTTGTGAGTTTTGGGCAATCCATATAGACAAGGTAACATGGGATGATCAACTAGGAGAAACCCCATTGAGCTGTTGTGGGAGCTGCTTGACCGGATGGTGCGCAAAAAGTGCCCATCAAGCCAATCCAACTTGTGGGAGGGGCTTCAGGAAGCATAGGGGGAAATTTCTCAAGATTACCTCAGCAAATTAACAGCTAGAATGCCAAAGGTCTGCAATGCTGTAATTGCTGCAAAGGGAGCATTCTTTGACAAAAGCAAGTTTGAAGGAGAAAATTATTCTTTCAAATAAAAATCATTATTTCTAACCTTGTCAATGTCTGGACTATATTTTCTATTCATTTTGCAACTCATTTGATAAATAAAAGTATGAGTTTTCATGGAAAACACAAAATTGTCTGGGTGACCCCAAACTTTTGAACGGTAGTATATATATATTTTTGCCAAAAATGCAAAGGAAATGTGTCATCTTTAACTTTAGGCTTTTTTTTAGATCATTTCATCTTTAACTTGCTTATAGACAATTTGTATGTTTCATGATTAATTTAATTAAACAACTGCAGTTCTGTCGGTCAATGCAAAATGTTAATAAACCTAAAACCTGAATAT
The DNA here is from genome assembly GCF_046119375.1 of Phyllobates terribilis. NCBI lineage: Eukaryota > Metazoa > Chordata > Amphibia > Anura > Dendrobatidae > Phyllobates > Phyllobates terribilis. The sequence goes on along the minus strand of NW_027362761.1, from coordinate 921,422,772 downwards.
TTAAGAAATGAAAAGTGAGAGTTTTGTCTTAGGAGAATAACAATGCGTACAAAATTATTGGGCAACTAAATAAAAAATGTATATTTTCCATATCATTTGTATTTTTTATCTGTTAAAGTAAGGATAATAACCAAACAAATCAAAATGGGCAAAATATATTTAATGTTTCTAAAATAATACCAGTGACCAATGTAGTAATATAGCCGCACTTCTTTTCAATAAGAGTCATAAGATCCATCCTTGGAGTCAGTCAGTTTTTTAATCTGTTGGCGATCAACTTTATGGGCGGCACCAACCACAGCCTCCCAGACACGTAAGACAGGAGAGTGTTTTTTGTTCCCATAAATCTTCCATTTCAGAAGGGCTCACAAGTTCTCAATAGGGTTTAGGTCAGGTGAAGAAGGGACCTTGTCATTCTTTAAGGCCTTTAGTGGCACAAAGCAGTGGAGAATTCAATGCTGGAATGCAGCATTGAGACGAATCATGATTTTCTTGAAAGATGCAGAGTTCTCCTGTACCTTTTCTGTCTTCTAAAAACTGGCAATAGGTTTGGGAGCTTATTTTGAGCCCATCTTCCACCTGAAAAGGTACAACTAGCTAATCTTTAATAATACCAGCCCAGATCAGTGCCCCTCTCCACCTTGCTGGCACTTTAGTCGAAGTGGAGGTCTGTACCCGTTATTAATCCAGTCACAGCCCATCCACCTGGTCCGTCAAGAGTCACTTTCATCTCATCAGTCCATAAATCCTTTGAACAATCTGTCTTCAGATATTTCTCAGCACTTTCTTGACTTTGCCCTTTTTGTGTCTTGTTCAGTGGTGGCCGGTTTTCAGCCTCCTTACCTCGGCCGTGTCTCTAAACACTGAGCACCTTGTACTTCTGGCCCTCCAGGGAGATTGCAGTTCTGGAACATGACAGCACTGAGGATAATGGGGCCCTGGATGCTTCACGTATGATTCTTCTCAAATCTTTGGCAGTTAATATGCGTCTTTTTTTCTCAACACGTTATTTGCGCCAAAACTTTTGCTGCTACTGTGATCGCTCCTAAATATCTTAGCCATTTCAGGAGTGCTGCCTCTCCCTGTAAGACCTAACAATTTTTGACTTTTCAGAGGAAAACAAGCTGCCTAATAATTATTTACACCTTGGTAAAGAGCCTCGTATCCTTAGTTCACACCCCCCTCATTACACAAATACACATCACCTGAGCAATGGTTCTTCTTATTTTGGTGCAGGGTAAACCTATATTTATTACCATTTTTGGGTGTTTTTTCTAAATATTCCAATTCTTGCAAATGTTTCTATTGGAGATTGGCTTTGTGACCCTGCCTTGCAAATGGAGTCAAAGTTGTTGCTACAAGAGCTTGGTATGTAATTTGTGAATTAGTAGTTTACATTTATTAAGATATGGGTTTGCTGCACATGAAAATCTTTGTATGGTCATCTTCACCCCTCCTAGCAAATGGATATAACAGTGACTGAATGACGAAGCGCCATTGATCCTTTCCCACCATTGGATGTAGTGGTGACATATGTTGGGAGTGGGCTCAGTAGCTGAACCTTCTCTGTACTTTGCAGGTGTCATCTGTGTTATACAGTCACCACCTGTGCGAACAGCAGTAACCAGAGCTAGCTTAGATTTCTGCTTTAACCATCTAAATGCCGCTGGCACTCTCACACAGCTGTAGTAAAATACAACTTCCATGGCGCAATCATTCTTGCACCCCAGCCCAAATGATCACAGGTTCAGGTCCTGAGGGGGCACTGAAAATAACGGAAATTTAATAAAAAGTGTAAGAAAAATCCAAAAGACCAATTTTGTTATAATTTTTTTTTTATTATCATGTCCCAAAAATAATCAAAATCAAAATCTAAGGCTACTCGACATATATATTAAATGCTAGAATTGCCGTTTTTATGTCTCCCCCCAAACAAAGGGATCAACATGGTGTGAAAGTGCACAAAAAAATAAGCTTTCACATGGCTCTGACGGAAAAATAAAAGTTGCGGATAACAAAAAATGGCAAAACAAACCAACTAATTTTTACAAAGTTCTAAGTTTTTTTTATTTTTATTAGTGTAATCATACTGACATGGAGGAACTTATTGCCAGGCCATTATTACGCACAATGAACGCCGCAAAAACAAAACCCAAAATGCAGTCATGAATTTGTTGATTTTTTTTTTCCCACCATTGTTTCACCTCACTCTAACCCCTTAATGATCATCAATATGCATTGAAATGGCGGTCACTCAGGGGCTCTATTCCAATGAGGACCATCCGTGGGTGTTAGCTGTATATGACAGCTGACACTCTGCGGCATTGGCAACAACCAGTTTTGAAACTAATCGGGCTGATTAAAGCAGAGTCTAACGGGCTATATCAGTGAGACACTGACAGGTCTCAGGCCCTGCAGTACACGAGTATTATAATGTATGAGACCAGAGATCAAAGTAAAAAATATATACGTATACTGTGCAAAAAAATATATAACAATAACTGAATGCTGGTTTTTGATCATTCTGTGTCTGAAAAATCTGAATAAAAAGCAATCAGAAAATGTTATATACCCCAAAATGATCGCAAAAAATATTCAAATCATCACGAAAAAATTAAGCCCTTATTCAGCTCTGTTCGTAAAAAATAAAAAAGTTATAGCTGTCACAATTTGCCGACAAAAAATATATAATTTATAAAAAAAAAAGCATTTTAGTGTGTGATAGTAGCAAAATATAAAAAAACTACATAAAATCAGGTATCTCTTGTACCACACGGTGAACCGTGCAAAAATAATAATAAAAACTGTTCTTGTACTTTTGTCTATTTGTTCATTCTACTTCCCAAAAATCTGAATAAGGTTCAGGTCACATTTATCCTGCGCTATCTGTTGAGCACTTACATGGGGGTTTCCGTGTAAATCAGAAACCCCGATGTAACAGCGATTCAGGCAAAACCCCAATGGAACGACTCACTATAAAGAGGCAGATGGAGTAACTTTGGACTCCATCTGGTCACTGTTCTGGTGATGTCACATTATTTAAGGCGTCCTGTTAGTGCACAAATGTGGACAACTACAGTTCTGTGAATGCCTAAAAAGATGGCGACCACCTGAACAGATGGCAAAACAAATCCCAAAGTGTCTCCATTTGCCTCATTATAGTGAGTGGTTCCATCGGGGGTTTCGTCTGAATCACATTTTTGTGGTATTTACACACAAACCCCGATATAAGCGTTCAGCATAGAACATAAGAATGTGATCCCAGGCCTATACTGGAAGCAATCAATAAAAAGGTTATGTACCCCAAAATGATCCCAATAAAAACCCTAACTTATCTCGCACAAAACCAGCCCCTACTCAGGTCCGTCATCTGTCACTGGAACTATAGGTGGTCCCACGTTATTGGCAGAACAAAGACTCTGGAAAAGTGACAGCTCCCACCCCCTCAAATAAAATCCAGTGAATTCTGCGTTCCCAAATCCAAATGCCCCCTCCTGAGCCCCACTGTGCCTAAACCGCATCCACATGTTTGCCATTATTATAGTGGGGAGAGAGAACTTAACAATTTAAGGGGTGTGAGTCTCCAGCAGCGCAAGCTGGGCACAATGTATGGGGGCGCTACAATGTATGGGGGCACTACACTGTATGAGGGCACAGTGTATAGGCACTAAACTGGCATATTTGCAATTCTCCAGAATAAAGCCTGGCATGGATGTTACAAAGTAGTCACTGCCACCATACATGAATTCAATGCCAGATGCAATTTATACAATAGGGTCACTTTTGGGGTTTTACTGCTGTTCTGGCGCCTTAGGGGCTCCGCAAATGGCTCCTGAACGATATTCTACCAAAATCTGTGCTCTAAAAGCCAAATAGAGCTCCTTCCATCTCAGCCCTGACCAGTGGCCTAACAACGCATTCGGGAGAAATGCACAATAAATTTTGGGGTCCAGTTTCCCCCAATTAATGTCATGTAACTGACACATTTGCAGCTAATTTTTACCACCAAAATGTTATATTTCCAAATTCCAATGTTATAAAATTCTGCACGCCACCGATGGGTTCAAAATACCCGCTACACCCTTTTGATGAATTCCTTAAGCAGCGAAGTTTCCAATATGGGGACACTTGGGGGGGTTTCTGCTGCTCTGGTGCCTCAGGGGCTCGGCTAATGGCGCCCACAAACTATTCAAATTGAATCTGCGTTCTAAAAGCACAAGTATGGCTCCTTCCTATCCAATCCCTGTCGTGTGCTCAAACAGTAGTATACAATCACATATGGGGTACTGCCACATTCAGTAAAAATTGCAAAAGTTATGGAACTAAAGCCCAGATTTCATAGAAGGAGCCCACGGAGGCTTCAGTATTTGAAGTATTTTTGTGGAAGAATGGGCCAAAATCACACCTAAGCACTGCCTGTGACTAGTTTCGGCATATTGGAGGCGTCTTGAAGCTGTCATCACTAACAAAGGCTTGTGTACGAAGTATTAAATACATTTCAGTAAGTGTGTTCAATACTTTTTCCCTGTGTCATTTCTCATTATTACTCATTACTTAATTTATGGACATCTATGGTGTGATTTCTTTGCCTGTGTGGATTGGATGTGTTGTTGCTGACATCTGGTGATAATTTCATGTCAATAGCACCTTTAGAAATAGATTTACTTAGAAAATTGGTGACGAGTTCAATATTTATTTTACCTACTGTATGTTTGCAATTATTGAATCATTTGGATTGTTGGAAACAGATTGTATTTTGAGAACCCGGCAGAGACATCTTTGTTTTTATGAATAAGAATATATTGCATAAATTGATAAATTGCACAATCGCATGGACCCCACATTTGTTTCTATAAAGGCGCAATATCTGTCCACATTGGACTGGTTGTCTTCTGTACTTCTGTCTTCTGTATATTAGTCTTATATATTCATCTTTTACTGTTATATAGATGATAAATTACTCTCAGAGTTGTAATTATTCTATTTTCATATGTAGCCAATCAAATAAATGCTGAGATTAATAAAGAAGAGCATTTTATTCTTTGTGTTGCATGATTGGCCAAAATCCAAGAAAAAATTCTACTAAAGTGCTACTGCACAAATCAGGAGAAACAGAGAGCAGATATGGAATAAAACAGATTTTTATTTTATACAAATATAAAATTCTAGATATGTAATCAAGGAATTATAATAGACAAAAAGTGCAGTGTGCAGGGAGAAACAACTGCTGCACCCTACCATTCACCCCCAAAAAAATGTATCACATCGCAACAACATGTGTCATATTAAATAGAGGCCTTTAATAGGGTCAAAAGGATGTACTTGGCCTAACATTAGGTCCATTAATTCAAAGGGCAAATAGCAATATGTAATGCTTACCACTAGATTAAATGGGTGTAGCGTGGAGAGCCGCAGCAGAAGGAATCTCGGCAAATTGGTGCCCTGACGCGCATTTCACCACTGCTAACACTGGCTTTCTCAAGAGGCGTGCACGCGCGTCGGGGCACCAATTTGCCGAGATTCCTTCTGCTGCGGCTCTCCACACTACCCCCCATTATATCTAGTGGTAAGCATTACTTAGTGTGATTTGCCCTTTGAATTAATGGCACTAATGTTAGGCCAAGTACATCTTTTTGACCCTATTCAGGGCCTCTATTTAATATGACACATGTTGTTGCGATGTGATATATTTTTTGGGGGGTGAATGGTAGGGTGCAGCAGTTGTTTCTCCCTGCACACTGCACTTTTTGTCTATTATAATTCCTTAATTACATATCTAGAATTTTATATTTGTATAAAATAAAAATCTGTTTTATGCCATATCTACTCTCTGTTTCTCCTGTTTTTTTCATTATACTTTAGAGTAGGCATGTGGGTTGTGGGCACAATGTACTAATGGGTTGCCCAGTAACCAAATGATAATATGAAGGCCGCTGTTTGTTTACTAAAGTGCTACTGCAGACTGTTAATATGGCAGTTAAATCTTCTTTTCCCCCCTCTGGAAGAAGCTAGCATGAAACGCTTGTCAGGGGTCTTATCTGCTGCTCTCGGGTTGTATAACCAACTCTGCCCTATCCTCTCTAATATATTTACTTTGTTCATGCTCTGCCTTGTGTTTGCACCATTTAGCACCATTGTACATAGCAATATTCTATTAGTACATGCATTCTACATGATGACTAGGTCTTACGGATACTGCATTTTATTTCTCCTATGCAATTGGTACTGAATGCTGCGATTACCTGATTAATTGAGGATATACAGTACAGACCAAAAGTTTGGACACACCTTCTCATTTAAAGATTTTTCTGTATTTTCATGACTATGAAAATTGTACATTCACACTGAAGGCATCAAAACTATGAATTCACACATGTGGAATTATATACTTAACAAAAAAGTGTGAAACAACTGAAAATATGTCTTATATTCTAGGTTCTTCAAAGTAGCCACCTTTTGCTTTGATGACTGCTTTGCACACTCTTGGCATTCTCTTGATGAGCTTCAAGAGGTAGTCACCAGAAATGGTTTTCACTTCACAGGTGTGCCCTGTCAAGTTTAATAAGTGGGATTTCTTGCCTTATAAATGGGGTTGGGACCATCAGTTGTGTTGTGCAGAAGTCTGGTGGATACACAGCTGATAGTCCTACTGAATAGACTGTTAGAATTTGTATTATGGCAAGAAAAAAGCAGCTAAGTAAAGAAAAACGAGTGGCCATCATTACTTTAAGAAATGAAGGTCAGTCAGTGCGAAAAATGAGTGGCCATCATTACTTTAAGAAATGAAGGTCAGTCAGTGCGAAAAATTGGGAAAACTTTGAAAGCGTCCCCTCTGCTTCTGAGGATAAGTTTATCTGAGCCACCAGCCTCAGAAATCGCAGGTTAACAGCAGCTCAGATTAGAGACCAGGTCAATGCCACATCTCTTCAACAACTGTTAAGAGGAGACTTTGTGCAGGAGGCCTTCATGGTCAAATAGCTGCTAGGAAACCACTGCTAAGGACAGGCAACAAGTAGAAAGAGACTTGTTTGGGCTAAAGAACACAAGGAATGGACATTAGACCAGTGGAAATCTGTGCTTTGGTCTGATGAGTCCAAATTTGAGATCTTTGGTTCCAACCACCGTGTCTTTGTGCGACGCAGAAAAGGTGAACGGATGGCCTCTACATGCCTGGTTCCCGCCGTGAAGCATGGAGGAGGAGGTGTGATGGTGTGGGGGTGCTTTGCTGGTGACACTGTTGGGGATTTATTCAAAATTGAAGGCATACTGAACCAGCATGGCTACCACAGCATCTTGCAGCGGCATGCTATTCCATCCGGTTTGCGTTTAGTTGGACCATCATTTATTTTTCAACAGGACAATGACCCCAAACACACCTCCAGGCTGTGTAAGGGCTATTTGACCAAGAAGGAGAGTGGTGGGGTGCTACGCCAGATGACCTGGCCTCCACAGTCACCAGACCTGAACCTAATCGAGATGGTTTGGGGTGAGCTGGACCGCAGAGTGAAGGCCAAAGGGTCAATAAGTGCTAAGCATCTCTGGGAACTCCTTCAAGATTGTTGGAAGACCATTTTTGGTGACTAATTCTTGAAGCTCATCAAGAGAATGCCAAGGGTGTGCAAAGCAGTCATCAAAGCAAAAGGTGGCTACTTTGAAGAACTTAGAATATAAGACATATTTTCAGTTGTTTCACACTTTTTTGTTAAGTATTAGTGTTGAGCGAACATGCTCGACACTGCTCGGTACTCGCCCGAGCATCACGCTACTCGGGATGTTCGGCGAGCACCGAGCATTTCCGGGTTACTCGGGCGGGAGCTCAGGTCTCCGCCCTGCATGTTTGGTGCTCTTTACAGAGCCAATGAACATGCAGGGATTGCCAGACAGTCACTGTAATGCCGAAGCCATGTTGGTTGTGGGCATTACATTGATTGGCTGGCCGCACAGCGTCACCTCGAGTATTTAAAACCGGGCGCCGCATCTTGGACACAGACAGCTGGGATCAGACAGTCTAGGGACAGCGCTGCTGATTTAGGGAGAGATATATACTGCGAAATAGTTATTGTAGGGTCTGTACAGGCTGCCAGATCAAACAAACAGTCCTTCTCAGGACTAATATCCATCCCAGATATCAGGCAGGCAGGCAGGCTGTATAGGAGACACAGTGGTTATACCAGCAAACGCTGCATTACAGTCCTGTGTGCTCCTGTTGCTGAAATTGCTGGACTTAGCTCCAGGTCTCGGGGGCCAGGAAAAATCCTTTTTTTTTTCATCTAAATCCTCTTTTTTTTTCCCACTCCTTCACACTGTACAAATACCCATCTTATTAACCTTTTGGTGTCCCCCCCCTCCAAAAAAAAAAAAAGTGTGTCTGTGACAGTCCAGACCCAAATATATTTTTTAAAAGAGTCTGGTGTAGGCCAGAGACATAGAAGTGTGGTTTTGCAGTTCCACGGTTCAAACCTCTGTATTATCCACTTTTGGGCCATTTTTACCTAAAAAAAAAACAGTTTGAGTGTGTCGCTCACTGTTCAGCGGCAAATATATCTATTAAAAAAAGTCTGGTATACACCAGTAAATTATAACTGTGGTTTTGCCGTTCCACGGTAAAAAATCTCTATTATCCTGCTTTTGGCATTTTTTGCCATAAAAAAAAACTGTAATAGTGTCTCCCTGATTGCTCAGACACAAATATATTTGTTGAAAATAGTCTGGTGTTAGCCAGAGAAATAGAAGTGTGGTTTTGCAGTTCCACGGTTCAAACCTCTGTATTATCCACTTTTGGGCCATTTTTACCTTAAAAAAACAGTTTGAGTGTGTCGCTCACTGTTCAGCCGCAAATATATCTATTTAAAAAAGTCTGGTATACACCAGTAAATTATAACTGTGGTTTTGCCGTTCCACGGTAAAAAAACCCTATTATCCAGCTTTTGGTATTTTTTCCGTAAAGAAAAACAGTAATAGTGTATCCTGATTGTTCAGACACCAATATATCTGTTTAAAAGAGTCTGGTATACACCAGTAAATTATAACTGTGGTTTTGCCGTTCCACGGTGAAAAATCTCTATTATCCTGCTTTTGGCATTTTTTGCCGTAAAGAAAAACAGTAATAGTGTCTCCTGATTGTTCAGACACAAATATATCTGTTGAAAATAGTCTGTTGTAGGCCCGAGAAATAGAACTGTGGTTTTGCAGTTCCACGGGTCAAATCTCTGTATTATCCTGCTTTTGGCATTTTTTGCCGTAATGAAAAACAGTAATAGTGTCTCCTGATTGTTCAGACACAAATATATCTGTTTAAAAGAGTCTGGTATACACCAGTAAATTATAACTGTGGTTTTGCCGTCCCACGGTAAAAAATCTCTATTATCCAGCTTTTGGTATTTTTTCCCTAAAGAAAAACAGTAATAGTGTCTCCTAATTGTTCAGACACCAATATATCTGTTTAAAATAGTCTGGTGTAGGCCCAAGAAATAGAACTGTGGTTTTGCAGTTCCACGGGTCAAATATCTGTATTATCCTGCTTTTGGCATTTTTTGCCATAAAGAAAAACAGTAATAGTGTCTCCTGATTGTTCAGACACAAATATATCTGTTGAAAATAGTCTGGTGTAGGCCCGAGAAATAGAACTGTGGTTTTGCAGTTCCACGGGTCAAATCTCTGTACTATCCTGCTTTTGGCATTTTTTGCCATAAAGAAAAACAGTAATAGTGTCTCCTGATTGTTCAGACACAAATATATCTGTTTAAAAGAGTCTGGTATACACTAGTAAATTATAACTGTGGTTTTGCCGTTCCACGGTAAAAAATCTCTATTATCCAGCTTTTGGTATATTTTCCGTAAAGAAAAACAGTAATAGTGTATCCTGATTGTTCAGACAACAATATATCTGTTTAAAAGAGTCTGGTATACACCAGTAAATTATAACTGTGGTTTTACCGTTCCACGGTGAAAAATCTCTATTATCCTGCTTTTGGCATTTTTTGCCGTAAAGAAAAACAGTAATAGTGTCTCCTGATTGTTCAGACACAAATATATCTGTTGAAAATAGTCTGGTGTAGGCCCGAGAAATAGAACTGTGGTTTTGCAGTTCCACGGGTCAAATCTCTGTATTATCCTGCTTTTGGAATTTTTTGCCGTAATGAAAAACAGTAATAGTGTCTCCTGATTGTTCAGACACAAATATATCTGTTTAAAAGAGTCTGGTATACACCAGTAAATTATAACTGTGGTTTTGCCGTCCCATGGTAAAAAATCTCTATTATCCAGCTTTTGGTATTTTTTCCCTAAAGAAAAACAGTAATAGTGTCTCCTAATTGTTCAGACACCAATATATCTGTTTAAAATAGTCTGGTGTAGGCCCAAGAAATAGAACTGTGGTTTTGCAGTTCCACGGGTCAAATATCTGTATTATCCTGCTTTTGGCATTTTTTGCCGTAAAGAAAAACAGTAATAGTGTCTCCTGATTGTTCAGACACAAATATATCTGTTGAAAATAGTCTGGTGTAGGCCCGAGAAATAGAACGGTGGTTTTGCAGTTCCACGGGTCAAATCTCTGTATTATCCTGCTTTTGGCATTTTTTGCCGTAAAGAAAAACAGTAATAGTGTCTCCTGATTGTTCAGACACAAATATATCTGTTGAAAATAGTCTGGTGTAGGCCCGAGAAATAGAACTGTGGTTTTGCAGTTCCACGGGTCAAATCTCTGTATTATCCTGCTTTTGGCATTTTTTGCCAAAATGAAAAACAGTAATAGTGTCTCCTGATTGTTCAGACACAAATATATCTGTTTAAAAGAGTCTGGTATACACCAGTAAATTATAACTGTGGTTTTGCCGTCCCATGGTAAAAAATCTCTATTATCCAGCTTTTGGTATTTTTTCCGTAAAGAAAAACAGCAATAGTGTCTCCTAATTGTTCAGACACCAATATATCTGTTTAAAATAGTCTGGTGTAGGCCCAAGAAATAGAACTGTGGTTTTGCAGTTCCACGGGTCAAATATCTGTATTATCCTGCTTTTGGCATTTTTTGCCATAAAGAAAAACAGTAATAGTGTCTCCTGATTGTTCAGACACAAATATATCTGTTGAAAATAGTCTGGTGTAGGCCCGAGAAATAGAACGGTGGTTTTGCAGTTCCACGGGTCAAATCTCTGTATTATCCTGCTTTTGGCATTTTTTGCCGTAAAGAAAAACAGTAATAGTGTCTCCTGATTGTTCAGACACAAATATATCTGTTTAAAAGAGTCTGGTATACACTAGTAAATTATAACTGTGGTTTTGCCGTTCCACTGTAAAAAAATCTCTATTATCCTGCTTTTGGCATTTTTTCCGTAAAATTTTTTTTTCAATAGTGTCTCCCTGATTGTTCAGACACAAATATATTTGTTGAAAATAGTCTGGTGTAGGCCAGAGAAATAGAAGTGTGGTTTTGCAGTTCCACGGTTCAAACCTCTGTATTATCCACTTTTGGGCCATTTTTACCTAAAAAAAAACAGTTTGAGTGTGTCGCTCACTGTTCAGCCACAAATATATCTATTTAAAATTGTCTGGTATACCCCAGTAAACAATAACTATGGTTTTGGCATTTCACGGTAAAAATCTCTATTATTCAGCTTTTGGTATTTTTTCCGTAAAGAAAAACAGTAATAGTTTCTCCCTGATTGTTCAGATTGTTTAAAAGAGTCGGGTGTAGGCCAGAGAAATAGAACTGTGGTTTTCCTCTTCCACGGTTCTAATCTACTTTTTATTACCCTTTTTCCATTGATAGTGCGAGTGTAAGATATTTTACTTCCTTTACAATGGGCAAGGCGCGTGGCAAGGGACGTGGAACTGGACGTTCTGGTGATGGTGCGTGCAGAGGACGGGGCCGTGGCCAAGGTGAAAATGTGCCACAACCAACAGCCACATCTTCTCACTCCCACTTCTTGACTGAATTACTAGGGAAGCAGAGAACAACACCAGTATTGCGAACTGATCAGTGTGAACAGGTTATTAATTGGATAGCAGATAATACTTCCAGTTACCTGGGCACCACCACCTCCGGTCTGCCTTCCACACGGTCAAATCTTAGTAGCCGTGAGTCTCGACCGCATACTCCTCCTCACCCTGATGCTCCTTCCTCCCACCATGCCGAGTGTCGTCAGACAGCAACTGATCCCACACTTGGACACTCTGAAGAGCTGTTCACTGGTCCATTTCCAGATTTGTGCCCCTCGCCTGCTCCGCATGAAGTGGTGTAAGAGGAGATCCCATGTAGCGATGCCCAAATATTTGAACAGCCACGGCCACAGGAAGTCGATGCTGGCAATTTGTCACAAGAGGTGGACGATAACGAGACACAATTGCCAGGAAGTGAGGAGGAGGATCGTGGTGCGCAAGTGGAAGAGGAGGAAGTGGTGGATGATCTAGTAACTGACCCAATGTGGCAGGAGGACATGCAGAGCGAGGCCAGCAGCACACAGGGTGAGGGAGGCCGAGTACCCCAACAGGCAGGAAGAAGCAGTGTGGTGGCCGCACACAGAAAGCAGGCAACAGTTCCCCGTAACACCAACACGAGGGACGTTGCGACTACAACCTGTAGGTCTTCCAGAGTCTGGAATTTTTTTAAAGACTCTGCTGATAACCCCGAAAAGGCCATTTGTACCACCTGCCATGCCAGCATCAGCAGGGGTGACAAAACTACCAGCCTGACCACCACCAGCATGATCAGGCACATGGCAGCAAAGCACCTGACTTTGTGGGGTGAACCCAGGGTCCACGACCAGTGTCAGCGGATGTCACCACTGCTTCTTCCGCTGTTGTGCGTGCAATAGAACCCCCTGTTGTGTGTGCAAGACAATCCCCTGTCCATACTGCATGCAAAGATGCCCCCTCCTCTCAGTCTTCACTTGTTATGGCAGTTTCTCAAGAAACAGCATCAACGTCCACGTCCATGTCCCACGTTCAATTGTCCATATCCCAGACCTTTGAATGAAAGCGGAAATTTGCAGCCAACGCCCTACAGGCCACAGTCCTAAATTCGCACATTTCACGACTGCTTGCGTTGGAAATGCTGCCTTTTAGGCTGGTGGAGATGGAATCCTTCCGCAACCTTATGGCGGTGGCCGTCCCTCAGTACTCGGTCCCCAGCCGACACTATTTTGCCTGATGTGCCATCCCCGCACTACACAAGCATGTCTCCCAAAACATCTGCCGTGCCCTCAACAACGCAGTTACTGGGAGAGTCCACCTGACAACAGACACGTGGACAAGTGCTTGTGGCCAGGGACGGTACATCTCCCTGACGGCACACTGGGTAAACATAGTGGAAGCCGGGACCCAGTCGGACCTTGGGACGGAACACATCCTTCCCACACCGAGGATTGCGGGCCCTATGTCAGTCAGAGTTGCCCACACAGTGTACAGCTCCTGCGCATCCTCCTCCTCCTCATGTTCAGCCTCCATCTCAGATATCACCACATCAGTTACAAGCTGGAAGCACTGCAGTACTGCCTCCGCCAAGCGGCAACAGGCTGTGCTGAAACTCATAAGCTTAGGTGAGAAACCTCACACTGCTTGTGAGTTGTGGACAGCTGTGAAAGAGCAGGCAGATCTGTGGCTGAGACCGCTGAACCTACGTCCAGGCATGGTCGTGTGTGACAATGCCCATAACCTGGTGGCGGCTCTGAGGCGAGGCGAGATCACACACGTACCATGCCTGGCTCATGTGCTTAACCTCGCGGTTCAGTGGTTTCTTAAATCGTACCCCGAGTTGTCAGATCTGTTCATCAAAGTAAGCCACCTGTCAGCTCATTTTCGCAAGTCGGCTACAGCTCCCGCCGCCCTTGCTGTGTTGCAGCAGCGTTTGCAGCTTCCGTCACACCGACTGGTGTGTGATGTCCCCACACGTTGGAACTCTACCCTCCACATGTTGCAAAGGATTTGTGAGTAGAAGAGAGCAGTTGTGGAGTACCAGCTGCCACAAGGCCGTCGATATTCAGGTCAGACTCCACACATAAGACCTCAGGAGTGGACCTGGATGTCTGACATATGTACCATCTTGACAAACTTTGAGGAGTCCACCAAGATGGTGAGTGGCGATGACACCATCATTAGCGTCAGCATTCCACTTGTCTGTCTTTTGCAACGCTCTCTGCAGAGAATTAAAGAGGAGGCATTGCAGCCAGAGTATGATGAGATGGATCAAGAATCTGTAGCTGTCGATTACACACAGCCCAGCCTCATCTCATCCCAACGTGCATTGGGGGACAATGAGGGAGAGGAGGAGGAGGAGGAAGAACAGGAGCTTGTATCATGCGCTGTAGACAGTAGTACCAGTACAACTGTCATACCGTCGGTTCAGCGTGGGTGGCCTGAGGACAGGGGGGAGGAGGAGGAGGAGGAGAGCATGGTCAGTCGTCATCTTGGTGAGGACACGGAAGTCTTGCCCGTTACCAGTCTGGCACGCATGGCTGACTTTATGTTACGCTGCCTTAATCGTGACCCCCGCGTTGTCAAAATGTTGGGTGACAGTCATTACTGGTTGGTGACACTTTTAGACCCCCGCTACAAGGAGAACTTTCACTCTCTTATTCCTGAGGTGGAGAGGTCTACAAAAATGGGGCAGTACCAGAAGGCCCTTACTGCAGAACTCTTAAAAAAATTCCCATCTGAACACGCTAGCGGCAGAGGTCACAGTTCGTTGCCCAACCAAGGCGTACATGCGAGAGAGACACAACTCCAATCCAGCAGAGGCAGGGGAACACTGTCAATGCTTTGGGACAGTTTTCTTCGACCCTCCCTTCGGACAGACCCTGAGGCGCGGGGTACTCTCACAAGGAGTGGAAAGTTTCAAAGATGGTGAGGGAGTACCTTGCCGACCGTACCAGCGTCCTCCGTGATTCCTCTGTGCCTTTTAATTATTGGGTATCCAAGCTGGACACTTGGAATGAACTCGCTCTGTACGCCTTGGAGGTCCTGGCCTGCCCTGCCGCTAGCGTGTTATTGGAGCGTGTTTTTAGTGCCACTAGGGGAATTATAACTGGTAAGCGCACTCACCTGTCAACTGACAATGCTGACAAGCTGACCCTTATCAAAATGAACAAGGGCTGGATTTGGCCAGACTTCTCATCACCACCAAATGACAGCAGAGTAACCTAAAGTCAAATCCACTGTGTTATTTCAGGAGGTGTATTCACAAGCACCGCTTCACACCCACACATGGGTATATGCTTCCTCATTTCGGCTGTTTTATGTTCTTCTCCTTATCCTCAGCCTCCACCACCACTATACCATCAGGGTGACCGTGGTCCGTGTTGCCATTATTGAAAGTTTGTCTGTCTTTATTTTTGTCAGCTTTTGCTTGGAAGGCATAAGCAAAGACTGTGGGAGACCCACTCCCCAATAATGGGAATAATATTTTTAAGATGCTGTACTGTATGGCTCTTGTAATGGGCATTAAAACCGTTTTATTAAGCTACTGCGACCTCCACCACTTTTCCAAGGGGCATTAAAACCGTCTTGTTAAGCTACTGGGACCTCCACGTCTCTTCCAAGGGGCATTAAAACCGTCTTGTTAAGCTACTGCGACCTCCACGTCTCTTCCGAGGGGCATTAAAACCGTCTTGTTAAGCTACTGGGACCTCCACGTCTCTTCCGAGGGGCATTAAAAGCGTCTTGTTAAACCACTCTGAACTCCACAGCTCTTCCAAGGGGCATTGAAATGTTGTTTTTAATTAACTCTAACCTCCACGACTCTTCGAGCGGGCATTGCATTTCCTCCTAATTTTTGGCAGCTTTTGCTTGGAAGGCATAAGCAAAGACTATGGGAGACCCACTCCCCAATAATGGGAATAATGTTTGTAATATGCTGTACTGCATCGCTCTTGTAAGTGGCATTGCAAGTTCCTCCGTCCTAATTTTTGGCAGCTTTTGCTTGGAAGGCATAAGCAAAGACTAAGGGAGACCCACTCCCCAATAATGGGAATAATGTTTGTAATATGCTGTACTGCATGACTCTTGTAAGGGGCATTGCAAGTTTCTCCGCCCTAATTTTTGGCAGCTTTTGCTTGGAAGGCATAAGCAAAGACTATGGGAGAACCACTCCCCAATAATGGGAATAATGTTTTTAAGATGCTGTACTGTATGGCTCTTGTAAGGGGCATTAAAACCGTCTTATTAAGCTACTGCGACCTCCACCACTTTTCCATGGGGCATTCAAACCATCTTGTTAAGCTACTGTGACCTCCACCACTTTTCCAAGGGGCATTAAAACCGTCTTGTTAAGCTACTGCGACCTCCACGTCTCTTGCGAGGGGCATTAAAACCGTCTTGTTAAGCTACTGTGACCTCCACCACTTTTCCAAGGGGCATTCAAACCGTCTTGTTAAGCTACTGTGACCTCCACCACTTTTCCAAGGGGCATTAAAACCGTCTTGTTAAGCTACTGCGACCTCCACGACTCTTCCAACGGGCATTGCATTTCCTCCTAATTTTAGTCAGCTTTTGCTTTTCAATGCATAGGCGAACACTAAGTGAGACCCACTCCCCAATAATGGGTAGAAGGTTTTTACTACGCTGTAATCTATGTCTGTTTCAAGGGGCATTGCAGTTCCTCATAATTTTTGGAAAGCCTTCCATTCACTGCTTAGGCCAACAGTGCACAGGAGACCCAGTTGCTATAAATGGAAAAAATGGTTTAGTTAAGGCCCTCTGACCTCCATGTCACTTCCAAGGGGCATTGGAGTGCCTCTAAATTTTTGGTAGGCATTGCACTCACTGTATGCCCTATAACTGTGTAGCCGGACCGCTCCTTTTGGTACAGAAACATATCCTACAAGACATGTGTGGTTGACTGGCCTGATATTGATGTGAATGGTCCCTGTTCCTCCTGCTCTTTCTCCTTTGCCACCACCTCAGCCATCATTTATCACCTGAAGCTTTATTTTAACGGGAGTCATAGAACTGGGATAGTAGCAGGAAAACATCCAGCAATCCTCGGAGGAGGTAGGATATGCGCCAAAACGTTGACCACCTCAGGCCTAGCCACTACTACATACATGCGCTTGCATTCCAAGAAAACAAAGCATATGCTAACTTCTATCATCATCATCATGCTCCTTACCTTGGCACTCTCAACTCCCCTGATGGAGAAGCCAGGGCCCACCGGAGGAGTCTGGTTCTCTGGTGGGCTCGTCCAATGCTGCCCTAAAGCAGGCCAGGCTAAGAAAAGTGTGTGGGAAGGTGACAGGAGAAATAGGGGTGGCTGGGGACCGTTTATGGACACTCGGCCACCCCCAGGTGGCTGGGGATCGTGTGTGGACACCCGGCCGCGGGGCGGCTGGGGACCGAGAATGGACACCTGGCCGCTGAAGCAGACATGAGATAGTGGCCAGCTTCGGCCTACTCCAAACTAAAAGGCCCCAGTTCAAGTGCAAGCTAGCAGTATGGCATTGCAGTTTGGGGGTGGGTGGGTGGCAGGCTGCACACTTACGCTTGCATTAAAAGAAAACAAAGCAGATGCTAACTTCTATCATCATCATCATGCTCCTCACCTTGGCACTCTCAACTCCCCTGATGGAGAAGCCAGGGCCCACCAGAGGAGTCTGGTTCTCTGGTGGGCTCGTCCAATGCTGCCCTAAAGCAGGCCAGGCTAAGAAAAGTGTGGGGGAAGGTGACAGGAGAAATAGGGGTGGCTGGGGACCGTTTATGGACACCCGGCCGCCCCCAGACGGCTGGGGACCGTGTGTGGACATCCGGCCGCGGGGCGGCTGGGGACCGAGTATGGACACCCAGCCGCCCCCTGGCGGCTGGGGACCGAGCGTGGACACCCGGCCGCCGGGCGGCTGGGGACTGAGTATGGATACCTCGCTGCCGAAGCAGCCATGAGGTAGTGACCAGCTTCGGCCTCCTCCAAACTAAAAGGCCCCATTTCAAGTGAAAGCTAGCAGTATGGTATTGCAGCCTGAGGGTGGGTGGGTGGTTGGCTGCATATTTGCGCTTGCATTGCAAGGAATGGGGGAGGTACGTTGAACACTGCCCTGGGACAAGGACTTGCACGGGGATAGTTGCAAGTCTGCATCTTCTGATGCGGCAAGGATCACTTCTGATGGGCACACTTTTAGGCCGTGACCTGGGAGTCAGAGATGCTTCCAGGGGTCTTCCCCATGCTGTTCCCATGTCTTTTCAGCACTGTATGTATGTGTCACACAGCACATGGCCAGATAAGATTGTAAAATGTTAAAATGACATTTCCCGGTGAATGCATTTGTCACGGTTGAAAGCAATACAAAAGTGCAAAAACGCATGAAAAATCCTACTTGTGAACATAGCCCAAGGTGTGGAGGAGTATTTTTTTTTGGGGATATTTATTTTACCTTATACACAAGTTTTTACCCTGGAAAGGAAATTCCTTAACATATTTCACAGGAAAGCAGTTTCAGTTTCGTTTTTGAACGTTTTATTGTGACCCCGTAAAAGTGGCTTAATACCTCTGACCACGTTGTTGACAGCAGTGACGTGGGGGTCAGAAATACTTCCAGGGATGATCCCCATGCTGCCCCCATGTCTTTTGAGCACTGTCACTATCGTTTTGGGCACTTTTTAGGCTTTCTACAGACTGCCGGGGGTGCCGCCGCAAAAATGCTCAGATCTCCCATAGACTAACATTGGGCTCGTTGCTCGGGTCGAGCACCCGAGTATCACGGTGAGCTCGGCCCGAGCCTCAAGCACCCGAGAATTTTAGTTCTCACTCAACACTATTAAGTATATAATTCCACATGTGTTAATTCATAGTTTTGATGCCTTCAGTGTGAATGTACAATTTTCATAGTCATGAAAATGCAGAAAAATCTTTAAATGAGAAGGTGTGTCCAAACTTTTGGTCTGTACTGTACCTATATGTATTATAATTATCTTCAATCTATATACATCATTTTCTGGGATTGATTAGATCATGTACAGTTGTGCTCAAAAGATTAAATACCCCGGCAGAATTTTTCCTTTCTTGGCCTTGTTTCAGAGAATATGAATGATAACAAAAAAAACTTTTTCTCCACTCATGGTTATTGGTTGGGTGAAGGCATTTATTGTCAAACTACTGTGTTCTCTCTTTTTAAATCTTAATGACAACCAAAAACATCCAAATGACCCTGATCAAAAGTTCACATACCCCAGTTCTTAATATCGTGTATTGCCCCCTCTAACATCAATGACAGCTTGAAGTCTTTTGTGGTAGTTGTGGATGAGGTTCTTTATTTTCTCAGATGGTAAAGTTGTCCATTCTTCTTGGCAAAAAGCATCCAGTTCCTATAAATTCCTGGGCTATCTAGCATGAAC
Organism: Phyllobates terribilis; assembly: GCF_046119375.1. NCBI lineage: Eukaryota > Metazoa > Chordata > Amphibia > Anura > Dendrobatidae > Phyllobates > Phyllobates terribilis. The sequence continues at coordinate 921,403,458 of NW_027362761.1, read as the reverse complement.
TGCGTGCTTGAGATCTCCCCAGAGTGGCTCAATGATATTGAGGTCAAGAGACTGAGATGGCCACTCCAGAACCTTCACTTTGTTATGCTGTAGCCAATGACAGGTCGACTTGGCCTTGTGTTTTGGATCGTTGTCATGTTGGAATGTCCAAGTACGTCCCATGCGCGGCTTCCGGGCTGATGAGTGCAAATTTGCCTCCAGTTTTTGCTGATAGCATGCTGCTTTCATCTTTCCTTCAACTTTTACCAAGTTTCCTGGGCCTTTGTAGCTCACACATCCCCAAAACATCAGCGATCCACCTCCGTGCTTTACTGTAGGAATGGTGTTCCTTTCATCTAGGCCTTGTTGACCTCTCTCCAAATGTAACGTTTATGGTTGTGGCCAAAAAGTTCAATTTTGGTCTCATCACGCCAAATAACCTTGTTCCAGAAGTTTTGAGGCTTGTATCTGGTGCTGTTTGGCGCATTGTAGGCGAGATACTTTGTAGCATTTGAGCAGTAATGGCTTTCTTCTGGTGACTCAACCATGCAGCCCATTATTCTTCAAGTGCCTCCTTATTGTACATCTTGAAACAGCCACATCGCTAGTTTTCAGAGAGTCCAGAATTTCAGCTGATGTTATTTGTGGGTTTTTCTTTGCATCCCGAACAATTTTCCTGGCAGTTGTGACCGAAATTTTTATTGGTCTACCTGACCGTGTGTAACGGGTCTGGGAGGTGGAACCTCAGAGCTACTATACAAAGGGGCAGTCCTTGTAAGGAAGCGGGTGGCTCCCAGGGAAAGCGGGCAGGCAGTCACGTCAAGTGACAGGAATAGTCTCTGGGTAGAAGGGCAGGAGGTCACGGCGAGTGACGGGGACAGTCTCTTGACAGGCGGGTGGTCACGGCAAGTGACAGCAGGATAAGAGTCTCTAGACAGGCGGGTGGTCACGGCAAGTGACAGCAGGATAAGAGTCTCTCGACAGGCAGGTGGTCACGGCAAGTGACAGCAGGATAAGAGTCTCTGGACAGGCAGGTGGTCACGGCAAGTGACAGCAGGGTAAGAGTCTCTCGACAGGCAGGTGGTCACGGCAAGTGACAGCTAAGCCTCCAGGTAGGCTAGCAGGCGGGTAGCAGGTGAGCGCTCCCAGGTGAGCGGGTAAGAGTCTCTGGACAGGCTGACAGGCAGGCAGGTATCAGGCAGGTATCTGGCAGGTGCTTCCTGGTCCGCGGGCGGACTGATCCATAGACAGACTGGCAGGTGCTGGTAGGCAGACTGTCGGACCGCAGGATTGCAAGCAGGTAGACAGGTATCAGGCAGGTATCAGGCAGGTATCTGGCAGGTGCTTCCTGGTCCGCAGGCGGACTGATCCATAGACAGACTGGCAGATGCTCGTAGGCAGACTATCGGACCGCAGGATTGCAAGCAGGTAGACAGCACAGGAAAACAAGCTGGCAACGGGACCTGAGGGCTGAAGCAGAGTTGAAAGGCTTTGCAACAACATTGCTCGGGCACCTCCATTTTGGAGGAGGTGCCTTATATATGGTGAGATCCTCCGGCCATTGGCCGGGGACTCCTTATGACGGCGCGTGCATCTCCTTTAAGAGAGAGTGTGCGCGCGCGCGCCCTAAGCACAGTGACCGGGAAGCAGTGCGTGCTGCCAGCAGAGCGGGAGGAGGACGCCGGGCACGGAGCGGAGAGGTGAGGGGAACGGCGTCCCTGCCTAGCAGGAGGCAGGAACGCCGACGCTACAGTACCCCCCCCCCTTTAGGCCCCCCCTTTTTTAGGCCAGAGAGAAATTTATCAAGGATGAGAGGGGCATGGATGTTCTCCCGGGGCTCCCACGTTCTCTCCTCAGGACCAAACCCCTTCCAATCCACTAGAAAAAAGGTCTTTCCTCTTACCCTTTTGGAGGCCAGAATGTTCTCTACCTCAAACTCGTTTTCAGCGGAAACCGGAGCAGGAGGCGTACCTGTAGCCTTGGAAAAAGAGTTAAGTACAACGGGTTTCAGTAGAGATACATGAAAGGAGTTAGGGATCCGCAAGTTGGCCGGGAGTTTCAATTTATAGGCCACCGGGTTGATTTGTTTGATAACTTCCAGTGGGCCGATGAACCGAGGCCCTAACTTGTAGGAAGAAATCTTGAGCCGGACATATTTGGACGAGAGCCAGACTTTATCTCCAGGACAGAATTGTGGCGGATCCAGACGTCTTTTTTCATCCGCTCGGAAGACTGAAGAAGTGCGGATCTGGTACTTTCCCAAATGGAGGAAAATTCGCTAACAAGAGATTCCGCAGCCGGATTGTCCACCGAGGTGTAGACGGGAAACGGGATCCGAGGATGCTGACCGTAGACTATAAAAAACGGGGATTTGGAGGAAGATTCGCTCTCGTGATTATTGTAGGAAAATTCAGCCCACGGTTAAAGATCCACCCAGTTGGAATGGTGAGCATTAACAAAGTGCCGGAGGTAACTGGTTAAAATTTGGTTGATCCGCTCTACTTGACCATTGGACTGTGGGTGATAAGCAGAAGAGAAGTCCAAGGTGACCCCCAGCAATTTACACATGGCTCGCCAGAAGCGAGAGGTGAACTGAACTCCTCGGTCGGATACGATGTGGAGAGGGAGACCATGAAGACGGAAAATATGATGGATAAAGTCTTTAGCCAACTCAGACGCAGACGGGAGGCCCGGCAGGGGAATGAAGTGAGCCATCTTAGAAAAGCGGTCAGCGACCACCCAAATGACCGTACAACCGGCAGAGACAAGGAGGTCCATTATAAAGTCCATGGCTATATGCTGCCACGGGGCAGCAGGTACAGGAAGAGGCAGGAGGCGGCCGGCTGGCAGGTGTCTAGGAACCTTGTTGCGGGCGCAGGACGCACAGGCTGAAACAAAGTCTATTACGTCCTTGTGCAGGGTAGGCCACCAGTAATGCCGGGAAATAAGCTGGAGGGTCTTTTTCTGACCAGCATGGCCAGCTAGCTTAGACGAATGTCCCCAGTGTAGGACCTTCTCACGATCAGGTACTGTTACGAACGTCTTACCGGGTGGAAGACGATTTAGATTCACGGGGGCCACCTGCATTACTTTGGCGGGGTCGATGATGTGCTTAGGCTCCTCCTCTAGATCAGAGACCAAAAAGGATCGGGACAAGGCATCAGCTTTGATGTTCTTGTCTGCCGGGCGAAAATGAAGAATGAAATCAAAGCGGGCGAAGAACAAGGACCACCGGGCTTGGCGCAGGTTAAGTCTCTGGGCACTCTGGAGGTAAGCCAAGTTCTTGTGGTCCATGTAAAGTGTTACCGGGTGAAGAGCCCCCTCGAGCAGGTAACGCCACTCCTCCAGTGCCAGCTTAATGGATAATAATTCTCGGTCTCCTATAGAATAATTGCGCTCAGAAGAGAAGAGTTTGGAGAAGCCGCAGGTTACCATTCTTCCGGAAGACGACTTTTGGGTGAGTACCGCTCCGGCTCCGGAGGAGGAAGCGTCTACTTCTAGGAAGAATTGTTTGTTGCCGTCTGGACGATGCAGCACAGGGGCAGAGGAGAAAGCTTGTTTCAAGGAAAGGAAGGCCTCCTCTGCTTCGGGCGGCCATTCTTTGAGATTAGCGCCCTTATGGGTGAGCGCAGAGATAGGGGCAGTCCGGGAAGAGAAGTGCGGAATGAAGAGGCGGTAGTAGTTGGCGAAGCCCAGGAACCGCTGAATAGCCTTCAGCCCCTCCGGTCGGGGCCACTTCTGGATGGCAGACAGTTTCTCAGGATCCATTCGTAGGCCGGTCTGAGAGATTATGTAACCCAGAAACGGAAGCGAGGTCTGCTCAAAGAGGCACTTCTCATATTTTGCGTAGAGGTGGTTCTGCCTGAGCCTGAGCAGGACCTGACGAATGTCCCTCCGGTGTGTGGGAAGATCCGGAGAGAAGACCAAGATGTCGTCCAGGTACACCACCATGCAGGATTAGAGAAGGTCACGGAAGATGTCATTGACCAACTCTTGAAAGACGGCGGGAGCATTACAGAGACCGAAGGGCATTACCAGGTATTCATAGTGGCCGTCCCGGGTGTTGAATGCCGTCTTCCATTCATCTCCCTGACTGATACGGACCAGGTTATACGCCCCACGGAGATCCAGCTTGGTGAAGATTCTAGCACCCCTCAGACGGTCAAATAATTCAGGAATGAGCGGAAGGGGGTATTTTTTTTTTCACCGTGATCTGGTTAAGGCCTCTATAGTCTATACAGGGACGGAGTGAGCCGTCTTTCTTTTTGACGAAGAAGAAGCCTGCTCCCGCCGGGGAGGTAGATTTCCAGATAAATCCCCGGGCCAGATTCTCCTCGATATATTCAGACATGGACCGGGTTTCAGCAGCGGACAAAGGGTAAATACGCCCACGGGGAGGAGTAGCGCCGGGTATCAGGTCGATTGGGCAATCGTATGGTCTATGAGGGGGTAATGTCTCTGCTTCTCTTTTGTTAAAGACGTCTGCATAAGACCAATAGGGAACCGGTAGGCCGGGTAGATTGGCTGGGGTAGGAGAAGGACGGGCAGGACGAACGGGAACTAAACAAGTCTTATGGCAGTCCTGCCCCCAACGAAGGACTTCTCCGGTCTGCTAATCAAGCACGGGTGCATGCCTCTGGAGCCAAGGTAGGCCTAGCAAGAGGGCGTGAGAGAGTCCAGGCAGAACATGGAAGAAGATGCTCTCAGAGTGCAGCATTCCCACCTGCAGAGTTATGGATTCGGTGATGAGTTGGATGGGATGCGGTAAGAGACCCCCATCCACGGAGGTGACAAATAAGGGTACAGCCAGAGGTTTGGTAGGAATGCGGTATTTCTCTACCAGAGACTGGGAAATGAGATTTCCCGCAGCTCCAGAATCAAGTTGAGCAAGTTCAAAGTAACGGTTCTCCCCGCAGATGATAGAGACCGACAGCATCAGAGATGGAGAGGGTTTATTCTTGTCTAGGACGACCTCTCAGAGCGATCCTAGACACAGGCGTTTCCCGACCTCTCCGGGCAGGAACGGCGTGATTCTTGACGGGTTTTGACCATCTTGGTCTGGTCGACCTGCATAGGCTCGGGTGAGTGCGCCTGGGGAGTAACAGATGAAGTGACGGGATTCTGGAAGGTAGGAGCAAGGCGAGGAAACCTCCTCTCACGGGTGACCTTTTTGGTACGCTCCTGGAACCGGATGTCAATCCGGGTGGCAAGTGTTATTAAGTCGTCGAGAGTGGTAGGAATGTCCCGACCGGCAAGCTCGTCTTTAATTCGACCGGATAGACCCTCCCAGAAGACGGACACCAGAGCGTCGTTATCCCAGGCAAGCTCAGAAGCAAGGGTACGGAACCGTATGGCATATTGGCCCACGGTGAGACTCCCTTGACGGAGGCGTAGCAGAGATGAGGCGGATGGGGTCTTTCGTCCTGGTTCATCGAAGACTTTCCGTAAGGCCATGAGAAAGACTGGTAAGTTGGACACCAGGGGGTCTCCTCTCTCCCATAGAGGATTTAGCCAAGCCAGCGCCTCCCCAGTGAGATGGGACATGATGAAGGCCACTTTGGCTCGGTCGGTGGAAAACTGGTGTGCCAAAAGTTCGAAGTGCAGGGTGCACTGGTTAATGAAGCCCCGTGCCTGACCGGGATCTCCACTAAAACGAGGCGGGGCGGAAAGGCGGGGACCGGGAAGGGATGCCATGGTATTGATGGGCAGCGTCGCTGCCGGGGTAGGAGTCGTGCGACTGGAAGCAGGTCCTGAAGAGGTAGTCAGTGTGTCCAGGCGGGAGTTAACTCTACGCAGGTGGCTCAGGATGGACTCCTGTTGGGACCTTTGACGGGATAGTTCATGGCATAGGTCCGAGAGCGAGGGAGCTTGGGTGCCACCGGGTTCCATGGCCCGAGCAAACTGTAACGGGTCTGGGAGGTGGAACCTCAGAGCTACTATACAAAGGGGCAGTCCTTGTAAGGAAGCGGGTGGCTCCCAGGGAAAGTGGGCAGGCAGTCACGTCAAGTGACAGGGATAGTCTCTGGGTAGAAGGGCAGGAGGTCACGGCGAGTGACGGGGACAGTCTCTTGACAGGCGGGTGGTCACGGCAAGTGACAGCAGGATAAGAGTCTCTAGACAGGCGGGTGGTCACGGCAAGTGACAGCAGGGTAAGAGTCTCTCGACAGGCAGGTGGTCACGGCAAGTGACAGCAGGATAAGAGTCTCTGGACAGGCAGGTGGTCACGGCAAGTGACAGCAGGGTAAGAGTCTCTCGACAGGCAGGTGGTCACGGCAAGTGACAGCTAAGCCTCCAGGTAGGCTAGCAGGTGGGTAGCAGATGAGCGCTCCCAGGTGAGCGAGTAAGAGTCTCTGGACAGGCTGACAGGCAGGCAGGTATCAGGCAGGTATCAGGCAGGTATCTGGCAGGTGCTTCCTGGTCCGCGGGCGGACTGATCCATAGACAGACTGGCAGGTGCTGGTAGGCAGACTGTCGGACCGCAGGATTGCAAGCAGGTAGACAGGTATCAGGCAGGTATCAGGCAGGTTACTGGCAGGTGCTTCCGGGTCCGCAGGCGGACTGATCCATAGACAGACTGGCAGATGCTGGTAGGCAGACTGTCGGACCACAGGATTGCAAGCAGGTAGACAGCACAGGAAAACAAGCTGGCAACGGGACCTGAGGGCTGAAGCAGAGTTGAAAGGCTTTGAAACAACATTGCTCGGACACCTCCATTTTGGAGGAGGTGCCTTATATATGGTGAGATCCTCCGGCCATTGGCCGGGGACTCCTTATGACGGCGCGTGCATCTCCTTTAAGAGAGAGTGTGCGCGCGCGCGCCCTAAGCACAGTGACCGGGAAGCAGCGCGCGCTGCCAGCAGAGCGGGAGGAGGACGCCGGGCACGGAGCGGAGAGGTGAGGGGAACGGCGTCCCTGCCTAGCAGGAGGCAGGGACGCTGACGCTACACTGTGGTTTGGTTTTTACAGAGCTCCTGATTTTCCATTTGCTAATCACAGTTTGAACGCTGCTGACTGGCATTATCAATTGCTTGGATATTTTTTTGTATCCTTTTCCTGTATTATACAGTTCAACTACCTTTTCCCGTAGATCTGTTGACAATTCTTTTGCTTTCCCCTTGACTCTCAATCCAGAAACGTCAGTGGCTGGATGAAAGATGCAAGAGTCTGTCTGGATCCCAGAAACTCACTCAGCTTTGTTTGTTGTAATTAATTATTATTTGTCTGGGTCACCTTAGCACAGTAGTTTCTCTGTATCCATTTCCACTTTTTATATCTTGTAATGCAGCGACTTGCTGGCATTACGGTAATGGTCCAGGATGTGTTTTACCTGACCATGTACCTTCACCCTCAGGTGACTGGTCACATGACTGTGACATAGCACAGGTCCTGCGCGCACAGAATGTCTGTCTGATCACATGACTGTGACATCAGCAAGGTCCTGTCAGTATGTGTGTGTGTGCACGGGATGCATATATAAACCCTGCTTGATGGGAGACAGGTGTGTTCGGTGTGTTCTGTGAGAGAGGCGTAAGGCCTGTTCCCATGTGTTTGGGACACCAACCGTGAGAGGCCTAGTGATACCGAGTGAAGCCTGGTGCCTGAAAGGCAAAGCCTGGATCCTGTGTGGATGCTAGTGGCCTTGGAAGGCAGAGGTTTGCGGAAGAGTCCTGAAAGGCGCAGGCTGGATGTGAGTGAAGACATACCAGTAGCCTTCGAGGAACGACGGCTGGAGACCCCTACCTGGGAAGCCGCAAAGCCACAGTGGTGGCGGAGTAATGGACTGAGACAGCTAAACCCGGCAAAGGTAATACCCTGTGTTATATGGACATTGCTGTGGACATTGCTATCTGATTACCTTGCTGAAGGCTGTACCTGGAGCAAGTGGGCCGGTCTGCCACTTGGCTCGTGAACATTATATGTATATGTGTGTCGGCGTGCCACTAAGTTGGACCCGGTGAACTGTGGTTTATGAAGTGCAATAAACTGCAGCATTGTGAAATACCGGAAGGACATTGCTGGTGTGCTTTGATTTACCCGGTGCAGCGAGTATCCCCCATTATGATGTCTAGCGCTGCCTTACATATGGTTCGAGAATGCGGGCAACTGCAGCCTGGTTGCTAGCGGCAACGACAACCCGGTTGCTAGGGGCAACTGCAGCCCGGTTGCTAGGGGCAACGGCACAGGAAGAGTGTGGATTAAAGCATCTGGCTGCAACTCGGGGTTGCGAAGATTGGCGTCGCACTCAAATCCGGTTTTGCTGTGGCTCGGCGGGGCCACGAAGATTTTTCCGGTGAGAGCGGTGTGTGAATAGTGTCCTGAGGAAATGTAGGAGCAGATAAAAATGGCTGTGAAAGAAGCAGCAACTGAGTCGGAAGCTATTGAGCGATTAGAGCGATTAAAGTGCCTGTTAAAACCGGAGCAGGTATTTGAGAAACGTCTACTGGACATGAAACTGGACATGGTGCAGGAACCACAGGAGCTGTGGGCACCATATGGAATGGCGGCCGTGGACCATTCTATGAACTCTCCGGGGGCGCCAGTGTTGTCCCAGAGTGCCCGGGGAAGTGGTAAGAGCTGTTGTGAACTGAGTCCTAAGACTATTATTGATTTTTCGTGTAAAAATTTCCCTGCCGGTGTGGTTGTTAAAAAGGGGGCGGAGTCTAAAAAAGGGGCGGTTGTTCAAAACAGCGTGGAGGATAGAAATTCAAAAAAAATTACTGGTGGTGGGTTGGTACTTCCTAAAAATGACAATGTGACCGTTGATAATGGGGTAGCTCCAGTAGAAGGGGGTGACGTCAAAGTGGGAGGTGACCTGTTAGTCCACAACACCATGGGGAGTGACACAGACCCCGTAGCTGACGGTGACACTACGAAAGTAGAAGGAGAGGTCAGTCAGGAGGGGCTAGACGAGGTGAGAAAGTCCCCATCTCGTAGACGGCGCAAGGGCCACAAAAAGGTTGCTCCTGTAGACTTGGCTGAAAATGAAAATAAAGAGAATGTAGTACTGTGTGCCTTTGCTTCAAGTGTGGATCCTCCATTAGAGGTAGAAGAGGAGGTGACGTTGCCAGTAGCAACCTCCGGTACGGTACCGAGTCAGAAGGATCTGACAGCCCTGAAAGAGGAGGCGGCCAGTCGTGACCAAGAGCTGAAGCCTAACGGCCAGCAGGGTCAGAGTGACGTGCAGCAATTATGTGAAAACCTGGGGAACGTGTCCTCAGACCAGTTGATCCTGGAGTCTGAACAGCAGAAAATACACCAGCTTATGAGGAACTGGCAGCGAGACGTGGAGCAAAGCCACGCGGAAATTAACCAGTGGAAGGAAATGTTCTACGCAATTAAGTAGGACCGCCGCAAAATCAAGGAAGAGGTTTTGCAGTTGAAGCTTGAGAAGGAGGCGTGGCAGGATGGTGTTTCTGGACGCGAACAAATCCTAGAACGACTGCGCAAACAGCTCAACCAGGAGCTGTGTGACTCCAAGAAGGAGTGTGGTGAACGCAGTAGGGAACTGCAACAGAGTAAGAGAGATTATGAGGATCTCCTCAAAGTGAAGGAAAAACTAGAGGAGGATAAGGCGGGTGCAGAGCAAGTGCGCCAAGTGGTTGAGACCACTCTGCAAGACACCCGTGAGGAGAATGATGATCTCCGGGGAAAGACCCTAGATCTGGAAGCTCAGGTGAAGGAGCTACAGATGTCCTGTGATACTCTCCAGAAGGCGGAGACGTACCTTAAGGAAACAGTCAGCAAGATGGAAGCTGAGCGAGAGAGGATGGAGGAGTCCATCGGAAAAGCCACAGACCAGGGCCAGGAGTTGACCGCTGGTGATGGGAGGTATGAAGCAGATACCTCCTCGAGTGATGTGGGCTCGGAGGGTTCAGTGGATGTCGGAGCCGAGATCAAGCAGCTCAAGGAGTTGCTACAAACCCAGTGGACGCAAGAGAAGCGTGATAGACTGGCTATTGAGAGCCGAGTGGGCGCATTGGAGACGGAGAGGTCTGAGAGAGCTCTGCTGCTGGAAGAGCAGTTGAAGCAGGAAGAGCTTCAGAGACGGGCCGCTGAGAGGCGAGTGGCGGAGATGGAGGAAGAAGTTTCCGGGCTCAAAAGTCGCCTGACAAAGTATCACTCAGTGAATGAGGCCTTCTTGGAGAAGGAAAAGGGCGAACACGCTGCACTCACTCCCTTATACCATGAGAAGGTGGACCTGAGGAGAGCTAAGAGAGTGTTAATCACAGATAAATATGATCACACCCCTGATGAAGCCATAAGCATTTGGCGTAACGCGTAGGTTATTTATACTTTTTCCTTTTCTCTGTACATCTTTATTTTCTGGTACTCTCCTTATTCCTACATTGCTTTATGCTTAATTTATTTGTGGGCTTGATAGTGGAGCATAGATATTTTCTACTATGCTCTCTTACCAATTGATTTACCTATACCATGCCATATATATTTTAGCGATATTTGGAATTATGTACCATTGTTATTGAAGTACATTTATCTTGCACAGTTGTGTAATACATCTTTGACATATCTATTGATTATTTTTTTTTTGTTTGGGTAAATTTTTTTCCTTTTTTGTCCTTTGTCCTGTGTATGTTTTTTATCATGTTTTTTAATAATGTCCTATGTAGTGTGTTTTGAGACTAATAAAATTTTGCATATTCTTGTACATTAGTGTCTTTATATCTATTTATCAATTGTATTTGGTGCCCTGGATTTGTCCCAATCCCCCTTGTCTTTTTCTTATGCTTGTTTGCATTCATGGGGACATTGGCACAAATACATAATTAATATTTAGTGTGGTGCTAGGTCTGCCCCTTACTTCAACCACAGATAAATATGAGATGGAAGTGGTCAAGACGAAAATTGGTGAATTTGTAGCTGTGAGTCAGCTCAGGGGAAGCGTAAAGGGGGAAGAAGCTGAAAGTCAGTTGTCCCTGAACCCTGAGCTGGTTGATCGTATGGAAACCACTGGTGAGGCCGAAACGTCTTGGTACAAGTGCCTCGTAGATGTGCCCGAGGATTTGAGGGAAGAATGCACCAGTGAGTCCGTGCAAGAGGAGTTTAAGAAGGCCGTGGGAGCCTGTAAGGTGTACTTGAACTCAGAAGCTAAACAGCTGGTGGTCCTGTCCACGACCGAAGTCACAGTGAAGAGGGTGGCTATCCTAAGTGACATGCACTGGCAACGTATTCGCACGAAGCGGTTTCTCCGGTTGAAGACGGAACAAGCCGTTCGACAACTGGAGTTGATGAGGAAAGCTCACAGTATGCGTGAAGAGGTCATCCGGGTGCCTCATGTTCTGGTGAGGAAGCTCGTTGGGAGAAATGGTCGAGCCATACAGATGATGGTCAAGAAGTCTGGTGTGGTGAAAGTAAGCAGTCCACGTGCTCGTCAGGACTGGATACCAGACGAAGACGGCATGGTATCATTCTCCGCTGTAGGAACAGAAGAAAGCCTGGGATATATGTGTGGCACCCCAGGGGTCTGGTTTCCACAGTAACAGCAATGTTATGTCTGAGAGCAGGTGGGAGGTCTCTTGGTCAGGAATCCTATGCATGCCACACCTCCTGCCCAGTCCTGGGAGGGGAAGGACTTCCCCTATATAAACCTGGGGCTGAGGCAGGGTTAGTGAGAAGAGAAGAAGAGAAGCAGTAATAGGAAAGAAAGATCAGGAGCTCTGTGGGAGTCGTGCTAAAAGTAGGTCAGGACTGGAAGCTGTAGAGCTCGCCCTGATTGAAGATTTCTTACCGGACCCGGAGTCCGAGGCTGTGGGGATTAACCTTGACCCAGCAGCAGAAACCGACCGGCAGGGGATTTCAGGTCCTCTGGCCAAGAAACCCGAAGGCACGGTCACACGCGTGGGACCAGCACCGCCGTCGTGGAGCGGAAGCCACTAGAAGGCCCCGAGTCACCGGCCATACGGGTGAGCACCACACGGTACACTCAGGGACGTGGGCTACTTTTACCCGCCTCTAGCAAGGTAGCCAGAAGAGTACAATTAGTTGGGGAGGCCTACAACTCCGCCTGGCCAGGGGAAATCCCATCTGCTCAAGGACTGACCAGGCCCCGATCGCTAGCCAGTACTCCGGGAGGGTCTATCTTTGTCACCAGTAAAGACCCTGAACTACACCGCATCGTCTCTGAGTGGTTCCTGCTACCCCCATCATCCACGTCGGCTGCCCTGAGGCCATACCCCTCCCGTTGGGGGTTATACCATCCACGCTGCACAATCCTACCACCGGCCTCAGCGGTCTGCCCTGCAGCGGCAGCTCCACAGCTGCATTCAATGGGTGGCGTAGTCGTCCTACATCTACTGCTAATACACCGCCACTTAGTCTGACTCCCTGGGCACGGACCGGGTCACCGCCACGAGACTACTACCCCTATCAGATCCGGCTCCGGGTAGTCCCTGCGTGCGCAACGCTACATCTCATAGGCCCAGGGCACGTCAACTTTTGGCGTAGTCGGCAGGATTTCGTGCCCGCAACCACCGGGTACTGCGCGCCTGAAAAAGACTGTTCAAACTTACCTGTGGTGAAGATTCCCGCCATCCGGCGCCATCTTCAGCCTCCTTCCCGCCATCGGTGAAGATTCCCGCCATCCGGCGCCATCTTCAGCCTTCTTCCCGCCATCGGTGAAGATTCCCGCCATCCGGCGCCATTTTCAGCCTTCTTCCCGCCTTCCGTGGAGTTTTTCCGCCGTTGGACGCCATCTTGAAGATGCCGCGCGGGAAGAAGAGGGGCGTGGACTCCGAAAGCGCGCGAGAACTGAAGCCCCGCCTCACGTCCAGACGTCGCGTAAGGTCCTGGAAGGAGCCCGGCAGACGCTGACGTCACAGGAGCGCGACGGAAGGTCCTCAACCCTGACGATCCACTGCGGAGCCGCGGCCTACGGAAGAGGATCATCGCAAGGTAGGCCACGGTCCACTAGGGGGGAGGAAGATGTCGGATACGGAGGAGAGCTTCACTGCCTCAACCCCCGCCAGCGCCAGCGCTGCTGCAGTCATGCCTTTTACCATGCCCTATATCCCGGGAGCAGCCTGGCTACCCCAATACTCAGGGGAGTCACATACCCTGAATGACTTTAGAGAAAAGCTGGATAGCCTCTTCCAGGTGTACCCCCTCACAGAAGAGCAAAAAGTGAGCATCCTGGTGGCCCAACTAACCGGGGCAGCCCAAAGGGAGGTAAAGTCCTGGCCACCTGGGAGGAGGACTGTCGCGGGGATACTAACCCGGCTGAGGGACACCTTTGATACCCGCAGCTCAGCCGAGATTAAGCTTAAATTCTATGGGTGCAAGCAGCGAGCACATGAGAGTATAAGGGACTATGCACTAAACCTACAAGAGGCCCTGAGAGCCATTAAGCAGACCGACCCCGACAGCGTGGGAAACGAGGACAGGCTGTTGACCGAACAATTTATAGAGGGACTATATTGCAATGTCCACCGAACCCAGTTGCGGGCCATGGCCTTACAGGATCCTCATCTGGACTTTGCACAGTTCAAGGACAGAGCCATCCGGGTGCTCCGAGAACCGGCACCGGGTGGCGTTGTGACCCACAGGCACCCAGCTATCACTTACCACCAGGAGGCGGCGCCCTTGTCGGCAGGGCCTGTGGGGGCTGATGCGCAGGCTTTGAATAATGACCCGGCTCCAGACCTGCACCATCAGGTCCAAGAGCTAGCTAAAAGCGTTGCTGCGCTAACCCGAACTGTGCAGTCTTTACAGGTTTCCACTCCAGGGAAGATCCAGCTGGCATCCGTACCGGAGGACATCCCGTGGCGTCGACCAAGGAGGACCCCACCGGCCAGAGGAAGACCCAGCGACCGATACAACGAGGACGGACAACCCATCTGCCGCCGCTGCAATCAACCCGGACATATGGCAAGGTACTGTCCTTTAAACTGGCACAACCTGGGGTAGAGGGCCAACCCCCAGGAAAAAGATCACCAGGCCCATCGAACTGGCGCGACAAATATGTGGGAGGACGTCCAGTCTTGCCTGTGGTACTGGATGGCATTCCTATGAGTGCCCTACTGGACACCGGGTCACAGGTCACCACCATCCCGTACGTGCTCTTCAAGCAGTACTGGAATGACTCGGATATAACCCGCTACCCTGACGACGACTTGAGTATCATTGCCAGCAATGGTCAACCCGTGCCGCAGATCGGATTTAAAGAGGTGACCATTAAAATCGGTAGAGTCGAGCTGGCAGCCCAGGGACTGATCATTGTGGACATTGACAAGCGCGAGAGTCACCCTAAGATAACTCTAGGAACTAATGTAATTGAAAATTGTCTTGCAGAGGTGATTTTTATTTTACAGCAGGTTGCCAAGAACGCCAGCTCCGGCCAGCAGCGAGTGCTCCAAAAAGAGATCCGGGCACTGATGCGACGGCAACAGGTGGAACTCTCCGGCGGTGAGATTGGTAGCGTGAGAATGTGTGACCCTTTCCCTATTGCCAAGCCCCCAAAAAGTGAAATGATGATTTGGTGCCGGGCGGCTATTGGTCTGAGAGGTAGAGATTACCAGGCAATGGTAGAACCAGTTTACTCAGACAGTAGGCCCACCATTTTGACAGCACGGGGGGTGGTCAATGTACGCCATGGGAGGGTGCCCGTTCGCATAATAAATATCGGGAAGAGGGAAGTGTACCTGCCCCGGTATGCCACGCTAGCCAAATTGTATACCATCAATCAGAATTCCATACAGTCCGTAGAACCCTTGCCTCCATCTTCTCCGGAGGAAGGTAACGGCTCTAAACAACAAATGAAGGATTGGTGTCAGCAACTACATTTGGGTACTGACTCCACTCCCTCACACCAGAAACAGGGAGTCTATCGGGTGGTTCGAGAGTATGAGAGAGTGTTTAGTAAACACCCGTTAGACTTCGGGCGAGTCAAGGGGGTAGAACACCACATCCCCACGGGAGACCATCCTCCCATAAAAGAGAGGTATCGGCCCGTACCCCCTGCACACTACCAACACGCCAAGGGGATGCTTAGAGACATGAAGGAGGCTGGGGTAATCAGGGATAGCTGTAGCCCCTGGGCAGCTCCACTAGTCTTGGTCAAAAAGAAAGACAACACCATGAGAATGTGTGTAGATTACCGGAAAATCAACCGTATCACACACAAGGATGCGTACCCCTTACCAAGGATAGAGGAGTCTTTGGCTGCTTTAAAATCTGCTAACTTCTTCTCTACCTTGGATCTCACTAGCGGGTACTGGCAGGTTCCTGTAGCAGAGGCGGACCGGGAGAAGACCGCATTCACCACCCCGATGGGACTTAGTGAGTTTACCTGCATGCCGTTCGGGCTCTGTAACGCACCAGGAACCTTCCAACGATTGATGGAATGCTGTCTGGGACACCGAAACTTTGAGACGGTCCTGTTGTACCTGGACGATGTCATCGTATATTCCAAGACTTATGAGGACCACCTGAAACACCTGGCGGAAGTGTTCGAAGCTCTGGCAAGCTACGGCCTAAAGGTGAAACCCTCCAAGTGTCACCTCCTGAAGCCAAAGGTGCAGTACCTGGGACACGTGGTGAGTGCCGACGGAGTGGCTCCCGACCCTGATAAGATCACCGCAATTAAGGAATGGCCAAGCCCCTCCAGCGTAAAGGAAGTGAGGCAGTTCCTCGGGTTGGTAGGCTACTACCGAAGGTTCATTCCCGGTTTCACCAAAAAGGCAGCTCCTATGCAGGACCTCCTGATAGGCCAGTCCAGGAAAGCCAAGAACCAGAAGCCACCCTTCAGATGGGAGAAGCTGGAAGAAGAGTCCTTCCGCCAGCTGAAGATGGCCCTCACGGGGGATGAAATCCTGGCGTACCCTGATTATAGCCAGCCCTTTATCCTCTACACCGACGCCAGTAACATCGGGCTAGGAGCCGTACTGTCCCAGATCCAGCAGGGGAAAGAACGGGTAATTGCTTACGCCAGCCGAAAACTGCGACCCACCGAAAGAAACCCTGAGAATTACAGCTCATTTAAGCTAGAGTTCCTGGCAGTGGTGTGGGCAGTCACCGAACGCTTTAAGCACTACCTCGCTTCTTCCCGGTTCACCGTGTACACGGATAACAACCCGTTGACACACCTGGACACTGCAAGACTCGGTGCCCTAGAGCAGAGATGGATGGCCCGCTTGTCCAACTATGAGTTTACAATCAAATACCGGGCAGGACGCTCCAATAGCAACGCGGACGCCCTGTCCAGGATGCCAAACCTACCGGACGTAGGGGAAGATTCAGAGGGATTGGAAGAAGTTGAGCTCCCCGCGTTCCACCGTCATGGGACTATCCAGTATTCCCACCGTGTAAGGGGTAAGCAAGCCGCTACGTTCAACCCCTTACCTCACTACAACTGGGTGGAAACGCAAGACAGTGACCCTGCCGTCCGGCTGGTGAAGGAGATGCTGACTCAGCCAGAAGCTCGCCTTGACCCAGACGCTCCGGAGGAAGCCAAGCAACTGTGGGCAGAGAAGAGTCGACTGTTCCTTTACAAGGGGAAGTTGTGCCGCAGAATGGTTAACTCCCGGACGCATGAACTGATCTGGCAAGTAGTGTGCCAAGAAGGGACGCAGCTATGGTGATGGAGGCATACCACGACGGGGCTGGGCACTTCGGATGGAAGAAGCTGGAGTTCCTGCTGCGCGGGCGGTTCCATTGGGTAGGCATCAGAGGAACCATCGAGAGGTGGTGCAGAGACTGTGGCCCATGCAACCTAAGAAGGAAGGACCGTGCCAGCCAGAAGACCCCCCTTCAGTCCATCGTCACCCGGCAGCCGTTGGAACTGGTAGCCTTGGATCATGTAAAACTGACCCCAAGCAGAAGTGGCTACATCTACGCATTAACCATCGTGGATCACTACTCCCGGTTCTTGGTTGTCGTCCCCGTCAAGGACTTAACGGCTCAAACAGCAGCTAGAGCCTTCCAGCAGCACTTCTGCCGTCCACACGGCTACCCAGAGCAGGTGCTGACGGACCAGGGACCTGCCTTTGAAGCGGAGGTCTTCCGAGAGTTCTGTACTCTGTATGGCTGCCGGAAGATCAGGACGACACCCTATCATCCGCAAACTAATGGACTTTGTGAGAAAATGAACCAGGTGGTGATAGATCTTCTAAAAACATTGCCCCTGGAAGAACGCAGTCTGTGGCCTGAGAAGCTGCCCGACGTGGTGGACCTATACAACTACATCCCTGTAGGTTCCACCAACTGTACCCCGGCTTACCTAATGAGGGCAAGACCCGGTAAGCTACCTGTTGACCTGGAGATGGGAGTCCTGACACCCGAGGACACTTCACCGGAAGCAGACTGGGACACAGAGAGGCAGCAGCAGTACCGGAAAGTACAGGAGAGCGTGGAGCGAAGTCTCTGTCTAGCTAGGGAAAGGCAAGAGAAAACTTACAACCAGTATGCTCCCGCTGTTCCCTTGGTACCCGGAGAGCAGGTCTTGAAGAGGAAAAGACGGCTCCACAAGTTGGACGACCAGTGGGAGAAGGACCCGTACATCGTACTGCCCTCAAGCCACGACAACCCAAAGGTCTGTACCATCAGTAAAGACGGAGGGGAAACCACAACCATTGTATCCCGGGATCACCTGAAGAAGTGTCCCGAACAGCTACGGAACCCTGAAGAGGAACAAGAAGACCCTCGACCCATAGAGGAAAGGGAAGATGTGGTTAGTACTGTGCTCGGAGACTTCCCTCGGTCCTGGACTCAAGTCAATGGTGCAGTTGTGGTACCCATCCTCACGTTCCTCCAACCAACAACCCAAGTACTTACGGAGCAACCGGTAGAGCTGGAAGAACAGCCGGTCCAGGAGGCAGAAGACTCCACACAAGCAGATCAGGAGGATCAACCCTCTGCTTATAGTGAGCCTGCCATACCCCTAGTGAGCCAAAGAGCCCGTAGACAGCTGCCCAGTTTACCCTTGACAGCTCCTACACCCTGTAGTTCAGGACCAGACAGTCAGCTCCGTAGGTCCACTAGGGCCACTAGAGGCCAGTTACCCGCACGTTGGAGGATTTGAAGTGTTTAAATTGTTTTATCTGTGGTCATCTGTCTGTTACTTGTAAATAATTATGTGTTTCTAGTTATTTTTAGGAGTCCTTGGTGGATTTACCGGGAATCCTTGTACAATTGGTTGGAGCGTAACTTAGGAATGGACTAAAGACTGTTAAGGACTCGGGGCAGGACAGACCCCTACCTGGTTACGTCTCCCTGTCGTGGTGAAATGGACACCTTGCTTTTCTTCAAAAACTGCACCCGGTTGCGGACACGCCGTGACCATTCTAATATGTTTTTTTTTTTTATTGTACCGTTTCTGTTTGTATTGGTTATGTTTTTCTAAAATATGTTTAGTCCCGGAGTACTAAATTTCACTAGGGGGGAATGTGGCACCCCAGGGGTCTGGTTTCCACAGTAACAGCAATGTTATGTCTGAGAGCAGGTGGGAGGTCTCTTGGTCAGGAATCCTATGCATGCCACACCTCCTGCCCAGTCCTGGGAGGGGAAGGACTTCCCCTATATAAACCTGGGGCTGAGGCAGGGTTAGTGAGAAGAGAAGAAGAGAAGCAGTAATAGGAAAGAAAGATCAGGAGCTCTGTGGGAGTCGTGCTAAAAGTAGGTCAGGGCTGGAAGCTGTAGAGCTCGCCCTGATTGAAGATTTCTTACCGGACCCGGAGTCCGAGGCTGTGGGGATTAACCTTGACCCAGCAGCAGAAACCGACCGGCAGGGGATTTCAGGTCCTCTGGCCAAGAAACCCGAAGGCACGGTCACACGCGTGGGACCAGCACCGCCATCGTGGAGCGGAAGCCACTAGAAGGCCCCGAGTCACCGGCCATACGGGTGAGCACCACACGGTACACTCAGGGACGTGGGCTACTTTTACCCGCCTCTAGCAAGGTAGCCAGAAGAGTACAATTAGTTGGGGAGGCCTACAACTCTGCCTGGCCAGGGGAAATCCCATCTGCTCAAGGACTGACCAGGCCCCGATCGCTAGCCAGTACTCCGGGAGGGTCTATCTTTGTCACCAGTAAAGACCCTGAACTACACCGCATCGTCTCTGAGTGGTTCCTGCTACCCCCATCATCCACGTCGGCTGCCCTGAGGCCATACCCCTCCCGTTGGGGGTTATACCATCCACGCTGCACAATCCTACCACCGGCCTCAGCGGTCTGCCCTGCAGCGGCAGCTCCACAGCTGCATTCAACGGGTGGCGTAGTCGTCCTACATCTACTGCTAATACACCGCCACTTAGTCTGACTCCCTGGGCACGGACCGGGTCACCGCCACGAGACTACTACCCCTATCAGATCCGGCTCCGGGTAGTCCCTGCGTGCGCAACGCTACATCTCACAGGCCCAGGGCGCGTCATATGCGCATGCTGTTGGAGTACCGAGTGACCTACCTGCAAGAGGTAGAACAGTTGAATCTCGCTAGACTGCGAGTGGATAGACGGCATCATCTGAGTAGCAGAAGATGGCAGCCGTCTAGAAATTATGAGACCAGACAGAGAAAGGGCCCCTTAAATAACAGAACAGCTATAGCTGGAGTTAGGGACCTTTCAAGATGTCCTGAGAATAGTGGGCGTGGGTTTAGAGGTAGTGAGACCTCCAGTAACTCAGGTTTGAGCAGCCCATACAAACGACCCAATAGAGGACGGGACAGTATGGAGTCGAACCAGACCTTAGATACCAGGGCATGTGAGTCACACCGCTGTATGACTGACCACTGGGAGCGGGTGAGACCTGACAAAGTTACGACTGACCGCTGGGGGCGGGGAAGGTTTGACAAGATTATGACTGACCGCTGGGAGCGGGGGAGACCTGACAAGGTTACAACTGACCGTTGGGAGCGGGGGAGCTCTGACAAGGTTACGACCCGGAAAGGTGACCTGACGAAGTCAGTGACAGTGACAAATGGTAGGTCCCTAAGGAATGGGCTAATGTCGTTGACTAATGTTCCAGGGGCTGAGTAGCACAATTGTAAAGTACATGGTCTCTATGTGAACTGGGGGTTATAATGTCATTGTGTATATTATGTGTTCAACCCCACAAGTTTGAACAGGGGGGGGGGATATGTAATGCAGCAACTTGCTGGCATTACGGTAATGGTCCAGGATGTGTTTTACCTGACCATGTACCTTCCCCCTCAGGTGACTGGTCACATGACTGTGACATAGCACAGGTCCTGCGCGCACAGAATGTCTGTCTGATCACATGACTGTGACATCAGCAAGGTCCTGTCAGTATGTGTGTGTGTGCACGGGATGCATATATAAACCCTGCTTGATGGGAGACAGGTGTGTTCTGTGAGAGAGGCGTAAGGCTTGTTCCCGTGTGTGTGGGACACCGACCGTGTGAGGCCGAGTGAAGCCTGGTGCCTGAAAGGCAAAGCCTGGATCCTGTGTGGATGCTAGTGGCCTTGGAAGGCAGAGGTTTGCGGAAGAGTCCTGAAAGGCGCAGGCTGGATGTGAGTGAAGACATACCAGTAGCCTTCGAGGAACGACGGCTGGAGACCCCTACCTGGGAAGCCGCAAAGCCACAGTGGTGGCGGAGTAATGGACTGAGACAGCTAAACCCGGCAAAGGTAATACCCTGTGTTATATGGACATTGCTGTGGACATTGCTATCTGATTACCTTGCTGAAGGCTGTACCTGGAGCAAGTGGGCCGGTCTGCCACTTGGCTCGTGAACATTATATGTATATGTGTGTCGGCGTGCCACTAAGTTGGACCCGGTGAACTGTGGTTTATGAAGTGCAATAAACTGCAGCATTGTGAAATACCGGAAGGACATTGCTGGTGTGCTTTGATTTACCCGGTGTACCCATTATGATGTCTAGCGCTGCCTTACAATCTGTATGTCTTTTTTAATGTTGATACTAATAAACATTATTGATTTTTATCCTGTTTGCTGTAGAGCTTACAAGCACTGCTCTGAAGTTGGTCAGATCAGTGGATCCAACCATCTTCAGTGCTTCTATGATTCCCCGATGCTGAAGAGGCAAAGGTGCCTCATATAGCGGCATGGGAGCAAAATTTGGACATATAGCGGAACCATAATGCCTCTCCAAACTGTCAGTCAGTCAGGAGCGCACTTCTCCCTGCCGAGCAGGAAGTTGGAAGACAGGGGAACAGCATGCTCCTGAAGAAGAGTTGAGAATAACCCTTTAAAGGTGTGCTACAAAGATTACAAGTTATCACCTTTCCACTGGAAGAGTTAATACTTTCTGACCAATGGGTATCCCGCACTGGGACCTCCACACTCCAAAAATGCCAAAACATGGGGCTCTAGTGTCCCATTTGAATGGAGGGATAGTCCTGCACAAGCCTCATTACTCCATTCATTGACTCCATTCATTGCTTCATTCATTTACTGGTACTGCTGGAGATATACAGCCTGATTCATCAAGTTGTTTTTGACAGTTTTTTAGTGTTTAACACTTTGAAAAATTGCAAAATTTTGGCGCAATTCGAAGTAGCACAAAAATATTGTGACTTTTAGCATTTTTACTCCACTCATGGCTAGATCCACCAAAAATTGCAAAGCTAAGGCACTACTGGGCTTGTGGAAGCTCGGTGGGCAAATTCATCAAGAATTATGCCTCTTTAGATGCATAAATAATCTATCCATAGAAATGACTAAGAAAATTATTTTAATCATTTTCTGAGCACTTTTTCAGGTGCGAGTCTTAATGAAGAGCATGCATGAATAAGATTCGTTGATTTCTCTAAGAGACGCACAACACCTAATGATGTATCTGATTAGTGGTGTGCATCTCCATCTGCCTCTTCAGAAATGTTACTCCAGTCAGGGACTATGTGGAACTGGAGTAATATTTCTGGAGAAGAAACGGTTCCACTTTTGAAGAATTTGATGGCGGGCACAGCACCGCCCCGTCCAACACTGGCTCTTCCCCAGCGTCACATATTTTGGCGGAGCAACCTGAAAGTCTTGTGAAAATGCAAAAAAAATCCCAATTGTTTGGCGCATCCTTGTCTTTCGTAATAGTTTGAAACTTTTCAAAATGTTTTATGCCAGTTTTCTGGGAATGACACTTTCAAAATTGGGATCTAAAAGTTTTTGACATTCAAGAAATAAAGGGCACAATCTGGAGATGTTTTAAAGATGCAGGTGACATAAGCGTGAGACTGATAGGGTATAAAGAATGAAATATAGGGATTGAGCTAAAATAATTCAGCACAAAATGTTGAAACAAATGACAAAATTATGCTAAAATGTGGACATTTACAACATGATACTGAATAGTCCCCCAGTACTAAAAAAACAACATTTTCAATTGGAGAAAAATATCAAAAAACCAAACATAGTCATGAAAATTGCCAAGACATAAAGCTACAAGAAATCAAGAATCCCTATTAAACAACAGAGACATAGAGGGCTGTATGGCGTAGTCTTTTCACCACACTTGAATCATGAGTAATGATGTAATAAAGATCTTTCGATGTCACTTTAGCTGGACGTTCTCCACAAGACTGAAAAATGAAAGATACACATGTGGTCAAAATTGTTGGTACCTCTCGTTTAATGAAAGAAAAACTCATAATGGTCACAGAAATAATTTGAATCTGACAAAAGGAATAATATATAAAAAAAATCTATGAAAATGAACAAATGAAAGTCAGACATTGCTTTTCAACCCTGCTCCCACAGAATTTAAAAAAAAATTAAACTCAATATAGGCCTGGACAGAAATGATGGTACCCCTGAAAACAATGTGACAAAAGGGACATGTTAAATCAAGTTGTGTCCTCTAATTAGCATCACAGGTGTCTACAATCTTGTTATCAGTCAGTGGGCCTTTATATAGGGCTACAGATACTCACTGTTCTGTTTGGTGACATGGTGTGTACCACACTCAACATGGACCAGAGGAAGCAAAGGAAAGAGTCTCAGGAGATTTGAAAGAAAATTATAGACAAGCATGTTAAAGGTAAAGGTTATAAGACCATCTCCAAGCAGCTTGATGTTCCTGTGACTAGAGTTGCACATGTTATTCAGAAATTTAAGATCCATGGGACTGTAGCCAATCTCACTGGACGTGGCCACAGGAGGAAAATTGATGACAAATCAAAGAGACGGATAATACGAATGGTAACAAAAGAGCCCAGGATAACTTCTAAAGAGATTAAAGGTGAACTTTAAGCTCAAGGAACATCAGTGTCAGATCGCACCATCCGTCGTTATTTGATCCAAAGTGGACTTCATGGGAGACGACCAAGGAGAACCCCATTGTTGAAAAAAAATCATAAAAAAGCCAGACTGGAATTTGCCAAACTACATGTTGACAAGCCAGAAAGCTTCTGAGAGAATGTCCTATAGACAGATGAGACAAAAATGGAAGTTTTTGGCAAGGCACATCAGCTCTATGTTCACAGACGGAAAAATGAAGCATATCAAGAAAAGAACACTGTCCCTACTGTGAAACATGGAGGAGGCTCTGTTATGTTCTGGGGCTGCTTTGCTGCATCTGGCACAGGGTGTCTTGAATCTGTGCAAGGTACAATGAAATCTCAAGACTATCAAGGGATTCTAGAGAGAAATGTGCTGCCCAGTGTCAGAAAGCTTGGTCTCAGTCGCAGGTCATGGGTCTTGCAACAGGATAATGACCCAAAACACACAGCTAAAAACACCCAAGAATGGCTAAGAGGAAAGCATTGGACTATTCTGAAGTGGCCATCTATGAGCCCTGACCTAAATTTTATTGAGGATCTTTGGAAAGAGCTGAAACATGCCATCTGGAAAAGGCAACCTTCAAACACGAGACAACTGGAGCAGTTTGCGCATGAGGAGTGGGCCAAAATACCTGTCGAGAGGTGCAGAAGTCTCATTGACAGTTACAGGAATCGTTTGATTGCAGTGATTGCCTCAAAAGGTTGTTCAACAAAATATTAAGTTAAGAGTACCATCATTTCTGTCCAGGCCTATTTCATGAGTTTAATTTTTTTTTTAATTCTATGGAATCAGGGTTGAAAAGCAATGTCTGACTTTCATTTGTTCATTTTCAAAGATTTTTAATTTATTATTACTTTTGCCAGACTCAAGTTATTTCTGTGACCACTGTGGGTTTTTCTTTCATTAAACGAGGGGTACCAACAATTTTGACCACGTGTGTAATTGATTATTTTATCATTCATTTTATTTATCAAGTTCATCAAACATTTGTAGGTTATTTTAGTTACATATGTGAGCAAATGATCAATAAATGATTCCTAAAAAAACAAGCACAAGTAATATTGTTTCCCAACAGGTAGGAAAAAGAGTGAGGAAAGTATATTGAGGATATAGGCGGTCTGTATTTTGTGAAAAAATGTGACAAAAATATTTAAATGCCCTTTGAAGTGTCCCTCTCATACTCACATGTCACTTCAGAGAGTTCCTTCATCATCATCTACCAGTATCCTTGTATCAGTCAGACCAGTCCTGTAAATTACTATTCTGGAGTTTTACCACCGATTGTGTAGGCAGTTTTCCCCAATTCATGGCTCTTTGTGCCATTCTGGGAGTTGTAGTTCTGACACCAGCAGAGAGCTGCTGGCTGGGAACATTGGTATAAGGTATTGTAACAGTGTTGTATCAGTAAGGACTTACCTGTGGAACGTCTGCTTCTTCTTGCAAAACATTCTCTTTATAAAGCGAGACAAGAAAGAAGCCAATCGGGGTTTGAAGAATTAAAAAATAATGTTACATTGATTTAACATTTCTATTAGATTTGTTTTAATAATTACTTGTGTTGTTGTTTATGTTCCCATTTTCTGCCTATGACATCTTTTGTGTGCGCGTTTTGAGGAATTTTTCAGAATTAATACAGGGGCGGACATATCATTGGAGCAACCTGTGCGGCCGCACAGGGGCTCAAGAGGTAAGGGGGCCATTTCTACCTCCAAAGCAAGTGCAATTTTGCATTTTAGGAGCTCTTGGGCTGCAAAGGGCCCATATATTGCTCTTGCACAGGGGCCCTTTTCTGTCTGTGTCCGCCGGTGGGTTAATATATATATTTTTAAATATGTAGACATTTTTATAGTATGAAATACAAAAAATGCTTTAAAAAAGCAGCTGCTGACATTTGGCATGAAAACCAAGTATACTGCTAGCTCGCATTCTGACTGCAATAAATGTGGGCAGAATCTTCCCCTTCTGTGTGCTTGTAAAAGGTGGGAGGGGGATATAGTTTAGGATCACAGTTCAGAGCCATACTGTTGATGACTGCAATGTGATACTGACGTGGACAGTGTCACAAAGGACGGCCAGCAGCATCTAAATTTCCTGGTAACTGAGGGGAAAATTTACATTGCGCCCCTCCCAGGAGTGCAATATAAACATGCCGTGAATAAACGCAATTTCTTCATTGTTTTTTTGGAGTTCTTTTTTACAGCAGTCATTGTATGGTAAAAATTACTTGGTAACCTGATTCTCGAATTCAGTACAAATAGAGCAATACCAAACTTTTTTATGTAAAACCATTTTTTTTACTGCAACACTGAAAAAACCTGGACTTAAAAAACTCAATTCTGGCGTTTCTTTTACAAATACTGATGTAAAACGCTGACCTCATACTGAACATGTGAACGTGACCTAAGAGTGGCTGAAGCAGCTATCTGTTCCTAAGAAAACTGGGTGGCATGCTTTCCCAGGAACAGAGAGGTTCTTCAGACACTGTTAACTGAATTTGTTTCTGGGAAAGCTGGATGGAAATCTTTCCCAGGAACAATAGATTATTCAGATGCTGTTGTTTCTGTTCCCTAGAAAGCTTACCACCCAGCTTTCCCAGCAACAGATTCAATTAAAGGGAGCCTGTCACCACCAGGTTTTTCCCATATCAAGTAGTGCCAGTACCTGTAAACCCTATGTGACAGCATTCTAGAATGCTGTGTATATGTCCTTAATGCGCTCTCCATAAAACAAAAAATAGCTTTTATTATACTCACCTACGGGGTGTCCGGTCCGATGGCCATCACTGTTCTTTATCTGGCGCCTCCTCTCTTCTTGCTTCATGTGGATGACGCTTTCTACGTCATCCATACAGTGTCCTCCATTGCACTCCTGCGCAGGCGCACATCTCTGCGCTGTCAATTTCTCCTGAGAACAGAGATACCTTATACAGTGGTGTGAAAAGTGTTTGAAGGTCTTTATTATTAAAGGAAAAAGAAATCCATACTGTTAAGATCTTAGGTTGTGGGTTGTAAATAATCACCTAGGTTAACAATGCAAAAATATTTTATCCCTTACATCAAGGTTTTACAACAACTCCAGATAAATGGCCAAAATACAATTCTCTCAATCTTCAAGTTCCCAACCCGGGGTCAGTAGGTCCACTGCCTTTGTATCAGGCAATACTCACTGTCTCCCAACTTTTGTTTGGCCCACAGATTTTGTATCTCCAGCCAGTATAGTCTGTAGCCACAGTCATAGGCGGATTATAATGAGGGCAATCCGGGCTACCGCCGGGGGCCCCGAGCCTGCAGGGGGCCCATGGCTCCGGGCGGGGTGTCTAATGCCGGATTGCCCTCATTATATGTGCGGGCCGCCGCGGCAGATACCGGTAGCAGTGGCAGGAGGGGGGGCCCGGGACCGCTTCCCCAGCAGCGGCCGCCGCTACTTCTTCATCGGCCGGGCCAGCACTGCAGCAGTTAACTTCCCTGTGCTGGCCCGGCCGCGTCACTGCTAGGAGACACGGCCCTGTGCGCGGCCGTGTCTCCTAGCTGTGACGTCACGCAGTGCGCGCCCGGCCTGCACTGCTGCAACGGAGAAGTCAGAGCAGGCAGGAGGAATGGAGCCGGGGGATGGTGAGTCTGTGTGTGTGTATGTGTGTGTGTATGTGTGTGTGTGTATGTGTGTGTGTATGTGTGTGTGTATGTGCGTGTGTGTGTGTGTGTGTGTGTGTGTGTGTGTGTGTGTGAGTGTGTGTGCAGGCAGATATCATTGTGTGATGTCTGTTTATATGTATTTTTGTGTTTCAAATGTGTTTATGCGTGTATGTATATGTCTGTATATGTTTGTGTGTGTGCGTGACTGCGTGCGGCCTCCTGCTGAGTATAATTGGCGCCGTGCGGCCTCCTGCTGTCTCTGGGGGGGCGCCGTGC
Source organism: Phyllobates terribilis (assembly GCF_046119375.1). Lineage (NCBI taxonomy): Eukaryota > Metazoa > Chordata > Amphibia > Anura > Dendrobatidae > Phyllobates > Phyllobates terribilis. The sequence continues at coordinate 921,376,369 of NW_027362761.1, read as the reverse complement.
AGCCTCCCACTATGTATAGATGGCGCCGTGCGGCCCCCTGCTGTGTCTAGATGGCGCCGTGCGGCCCCCTGCTGTGTATAGATGGCGCCGTGCGGCCCCCTGCTGTGTATAGATGGCGCCGTGCGGCCCCCTGCTGTGTATAGATGTGCCGTGCGGCCCCCTGCTGTGTATAGATGGCGCCGTGTGGCCCCCTGCTGTGTATAGATGCGCCGTGCGGCCCCCTGCTGTGAATAGATGGCGCCGTACGTCACGGCAGGTCCTTTTCAGACCATCGCGAGCTGCCGGCAAGCCAGGACGCATCGGATAAAGACACCGGGGGCCATCAGAAGGTAAGTATAATATTTATTTTTTATTTTATTATTTTTTTACAGGTTCTATGGTACCCGGGTCCGGAGGAGAGTCTCCTGTCCTCCACACCCGGGTACCATCCACACATTGAAACGCATGGATTCCGCATCTACAGATGCAGGGATGCGGATTCCATGCGTTCTAATGCAAGTCAATGGCGGCGAAAACGCTGCGCTTCCGCAAAATAATTGGTAATGCTGCGGATTTTTCCGCAATGATAATCCGCAGCGGAAATTTCCGCAGCATGTACACAGCACATGCGGATTATCATTGGGGAACATGGCAGGCCTTCTACCGAGTGTTTTTTAAGCGTTTCTGCAGCGGAATTGCCGCTGTGGAAACGCTTAAAAAACGCATAGTGGGGACACAGCCTGAAAAAAAATATTATAATTAATATTGTGCCAAATTAATTTCACGTGAACTATCACATGATCTATCACAGGGGATCATGTGACATGTCACGTGATAAATCAGGTGTGGGGGGGGGGCACGCCTTCTAAACTGCCCGGGGCCCTTGCTACTCTTAATCCACCCCTGGCCACAGTCCACGATCCTCCAGACGACAAATAAAACGATGAAAGCACAGATATCCAGTAGCAACAGTACCTTAAGAAAGTTTAAATCCCAATGACAGATCCCACAACTGTAGCAGGTTTATCCAGCCCAGTCAGTACTGACCTCAAAGACTCCATAGACCATCCATCCCATGGCTACAAGACCTCAGTCTAGCTCCTCTCCCTTTGATGTCATTCCACAGCACTCCTGACTAAACATGTGGGTTCTTTTTCTCCTTCACTGAGAACAGCCCCCTCAAAGCTAAGTGTGCATTAGTGGAGGTATTTTTTCTCAAGCCGAACTCATCACCTGGGACTGCATGTGCGACTCCCTGTGGTGACGGCCTCGCAGGATCTACTTTTCCAACATACACAATGAGTCTAGTGACTGAGAGAACAATGGTTAGAGGCTTCTGAGATACTAATGAGATTGCTGAAATGCTGGACACTTTACAAGTGAAATTAGTGCACATACTGACGAGCAAGCAGAACATTAATAAAACATAGCAAGAAATTACTAATAAAACACAACAATAAGATCGATGGCACCGGTGATAGTCTGATAGTCTTTATAACAAGGCAAGATCCTCACACAAACCTACAAGGCCCTGTGTGAAAAAGTGATTGCCCCCTCATCTTAAAAGATAAATTAACTGTGGGTTATCACATATTTGGGGAGCTGAGTTCATTTTCCGTAGCCACACACAGGCCTGATTACTGCCACACCTGTTCTCAATCAAGAAAATACTTAACTAGGACTTGCCTGACAAAGTGAAGTAGATCAAAATATCCTCAAAAGCTAGAAATCATGCTGTGATCCCAAGAAATTCAGAAACAAAGGAGAAACAAAGTAATTGAAAATGTTATAAAGCCATTTCTAAAGCTTTGGGAATCCAGCAAACCACATTGAGAGCCATTATCCACAAATGACAAAAACATGGAACAGTGGTGAACCTACCTAGGAGTGGCTGGACGACCAAAATTACCCCAAGAGCTCAGTGACGACTCATCCAAGAGGTCACAAAAGACCCCACAACAACATCCAAAGAATTGCAGGCCTCAATTGCCTCAGTTAAGTTCAGTGTTCATGACTCCACCATAAGAAAGAGACTGCGCAAAAATGGCATGCATGACAGAGTTCCAAGACGAAAACCACTGCTGAGCAAAAAGAGCATAAAGGCTCGTTTTGCCAGAAAACATCTTGATGATCACCAAGACTATTGGGAGAATACTCGGTGGACTGACGAGACAAAAGTTGAACTTTTTGGAAGGTTTATGTCCCATTACATCTGGCTAAGAAGTAACACAGCATTTCAGAAAAGGAACATCATACCAACAGTAAAATATGGTGGTGGCAGTGTGATGGTCTGGGGCTGTTTTTCTGCTTCAAGACCCGGAAGACTTGCTGTAGTAACAGTGGGACTTTGTGTTGACTTCATGCTAAGAGATTAACTTTACACAGCGGTCTTCTAACTGCCACAGTACTCACAGGTAACTTGAGACTGTCTTTTTGATCATCCTGGAGCTGATCATTCGCTGAGCTTTTGCCATTCTGGCTATTATTCGATCCATTCGAATGATAGTCTTCTGTTTTCTTCCACAACTTTCTGGTTTTGCTTTTCATTTTAAAGCATTGGAGATCATTTTACCTGAACAGCTCATTGTCTGCACTTCTTCAAATGTTTTACCTTCTTCAATCAACTTTTTAATCAAAGTATGCTGTTCTTGTGAACAAAGTCACATTTCTCAGGCTTTCAAGGAGCAATGCATGTACAACATGTGCTGGCTTCACCCTTAAATAAGGGCAACCTGATTCACACCTGTTTCTTCACAGAATGATTGACCTCACTAATTGAACTCCACACTGCTATTATTTTGAACACACCCCCTTTCAATTAATTATTCAAATACACAGACTCAAAAACATGGAGATCATGAATGGTTTTGTTTCTCTTAGAATCTACTGCACTAACTGGTAAATTGTTTGACATTGGTGATATAATATTGACTCAAAAAGGTTTTTCTGAGGCCACCAATGTGTTTGTCTCTATCCATAGGGTTGGAACATATCCAATTGTATCTGATGGTTTGGCTGTAGACAATAGAGTTTTTTATGTGTTTTGGATGAAAACTGTCCCATTTAAGGTATGTTGGCTTCTGGTACAGGGATTTCTCTATTTCATTGTTCTGTAGCTTAATGATGATATCTAAGAAGTTAATTTCAGTACAGGAGTAGTTGAGTGTTAAGTTGATGGTGGGATGAAATTGATGAAAGTGTTCATGGAACATCTTTAGCTGCTGCTCAGACTCAGTCCAGATGATTAAAATATCTTCAATGTAACATTAGTAGGCCAGAGGCCTGATGGGACATGAGGACAAAAGGTCACTTTCAAGCCATTTTACTTCCCATCGCTGTACCAGTCTCTTATAGATATATATTGTTATCAAATTCAAATAAATTGTGGAAGAGGATTTTATAAGTTTCTCCACAGAATCAGCATTGATTCCTGTATTTTCCATGAAGACTTTGCAGACATTTCACCCATCCTGGTGTGGGATTTTAGAGTACAAAGATTCCACATCTATGGTGGCCAGGATGGTTCCTTCTGGTAGAGGGCCTATTGCTGCTAGTTTATTCAGTAGGTCTGTCGTGTCCTGAATGTAGCTGGTTGTATCCTTTACCAGGGGTTTAAGAATCCCCTCTACCCATCCAGAAACTTGCTCAGTAAGGGTGCCCACACATGAAATAATTGGCCATCCTGGATTTCCAGATTTGTGGATTTTGGGGAGCATATAGAATGTCCCTATTCTTGGACTCTCTGGTATCAGGTCATCGGCTCTTATGGATTCGTCAGGCAGACACGATACCAACTTGTTTAGTTCCTTGTAATAGTCCTGTGTAGGGTCAGACTCCAGTTTTTTGTAGTAGCACGTGTCCATCAGTTGTTTGTTTGCTTTCTTCATGTAGTCTGATGTGTTCATCATCACTATTGCACCACCCTTGTCAGCAGGTTTAATGATGATTTCTTTATTGGTTTTCAAAGATTGTATGGCCTTTCTCTCCTGGGCACTGATGTTGAATGCTTGTCTCCAGTTTGTGTCTACAATAGTGGATTTTATCAAATGTCAGAAGGAGTCTATATATTTATCCATATGATGGTTGTGTCCAGGTGGAGGTGTACAGTCTGACCTCTTCATGGTTGTCAAGATCCTCTTCCTTCAGTCCGAGTGGGTTCTGAATCATCTATATCACTGAAATATTCCCTCAGGCACAGTGTCCTGAAATAATTCTCTATATCACTGCAGAGTTCAGTTTTATCTAGGGCCTTAGTAGGACAAAATGAAAGTCCTCTAGAAAGCACAGTCAGCTCCACTTTGTTGGGTTTATAATCTGAGAGATTGATGACACAGTGAGGCTATGTGCACATGATGCGGAAATTCCCGCCAAAATCCGCATGCATTTTTTCCTCTCCCTGGTAGAAAAAACGCATGCGGAATTGACATGCGTTTTTTCTGCCAGGCAGAAGCGTTTTAGCTTTTTTACAGACGTTTTAAGCATGTGTATTTTCAAGCACTTTTCTAAGTGATTTTGAGCATCACTTGGAAAAGAGCTTGACAAGTTGGTCGCACAATATAAATCCATGCAACTGGCATGGATTTATATTGTGTGACCATAAAATAGTTTAAAAAAAGGAATTACGAAGTAAAAAATATTCATAATCACCTTCTGCCAGCCCCCGGTGTCCTCCTGGCGATGATGCGCTCTCCTTGGCTCCCAGCGGTGATCTGCAAGGACCTTCGGTGACGTCATTTAGTCAGCTGATGGTCACGCGACCATCACCTGAAAACTGATGTCAGCGGTCGCATGACCATCAGCTGACCAAATGACGTCACCGAAGGTCCTTGCAGATCACCGCTGGGAGCCAAGGAGAGCGCATCATCGCCAGGAGGACACCGGGGGCTGGAGAGGTATGATTATTTTTTTTTATTTTTAACTTTATAATTCTTTTTTAACTTGTAGGTACGATGGTACATGGGTCGGATGAGAGTCCCCTCTTCTCCAGACCGGGTACCATCCGCACATTAAATCGCATAAGATCCGCATGATTACATTTAGTCATGCGGATCTTATGCGGTCCAATGCAAGTCAATGGCGGTGATTTCGCAGCGGAATCGCACTAGAATTGGTCATTGGTTTTTACCGCAATGCGAATCTGCAGCGGAAATTTCCGCATGATGTGCACAGCACATGCGGATTTGCATTGCAGTACATGGCAGACCTATTACAAGTGATTTTAATGCGCTTTCGCGGTGTTTTCACTGCGAAAATCCGCCGCAAAAATGCATTAAATCTGTATCGTGTCCACATAGCCTTAGATGCTTTTGTGTCTGGAATGGAGTGGTTGTCCAAGTTATCAGGTTTTGGCTTTATTTTGTAACTGTATAGAGTCCTGAATTGAGGCGCAATCTATGTAGTTTCTTTTCCTTGTTATGAATCAGAAGGGTCCGTAGTTAGTTTGTAGTTTGTTGTAATTTTTGCTCTGTGTTTTCTATAAGTGTTTTCCTCCAAGTTTCAAATTGCCCTTGGACTTTACACTTGATGCTGTACAAGACATACAAGAGGTGGTTCCTTAGTCTCTCAGAAGTCCTGTGACAAAGGTTTTGTGCCTTACAGAATTAGTATTGTAGGTATGAAGAACTGGGTTTGTAATCCAAAATCCCTTGGGAATTAGAGTCTCCTTTTTGCATTTAGATAAGAAAAAAATGTTGCTGTCCAATTGTGCCCATTTCTTCAGAAGTGGCTTTAGTTCACTCAAGATGCGGTACATTCTGGTATCCTCCATTTTGATACAGGAAAAATATATATCTTTGTACCGTGTTAGCCAGTAAAAAAATATTAAGATTTGAGACTCCTCAGTGGTTGATACCTTTTAATGGCTAACTGAGAAGATGGTAACAAATTGCAAGCTTTCGGGACTACTAGGGTCTCTACATCAGGCATAGAATAACACAAAATCTGAAGAGTCACATATTTATGTACAACAGAACACAGAAATAATGCAATACAGGCCACGACTAGTAATCTGCCAAGGCTGGCAGATGCCCGGTGGGTCGGTGGCTCTGAATTACAAAGTGGGCCACCAGCCCTTTAAAAATTCTCAATGAAGGCCCTGTGTACGTGCACTCTCTCGTTTGCACTCGGATAGATGTCACTCAGCCGAGGCCACGGGAACATCAAAACGTATCGCCAATCCAGGAGATCATTAGGCTGGAGTGACACCTATTGCGTCACATACTGACACTTCCACTTTCATACTGGCACATGCGCTGTAATCATCATGCGTTCCATTAACTGGAACGCACCTCAATCACGTCATTGCGCTCCAGCCTTCACTAACAGAGGTAAGATGGCTGCCGTTCTTGCCGAACTCACAGCAGGAGAGTTGCCTCGCTTCCGGATGCTGTCAGGGTGTGTTAGGGGTCATGGGTACCCACATGTATAATCCTCAGGGGGACCGTAAATGAACCTTGCTTTGAGCATTCAGGTGAGGTATATAACTGACGCGCCCCCAGGGCTGTGGGGTACTCGGCAGCCGGGCCTATGGATGCTGGTGGGGGAAATGTCACAGTGGCTGGCCCGGTCCGTGGCCCAGGGCGGTCAACCAAAAAGGGGAATTGTAACTTGGATAAAAATAAATAAATAGTTTGTGACGCCACCTGTGGTACCTGATAATGATTACCAGCGCTGCTTCAGACCTCCGGGGGTGTTGGGATGGCAGCTGAGGTGTTTCTGCTCCCCACAGGTGGAGCGGGCCCCCGGGGCAGTGTGGAGTTTGGTGTGTGGTGATGCTGGGACTTGTAGTGCAGGCAGGATGGCGCAGCAGGAGTAACTGACAGAGACAGGGGGTTCACTTCAATACCTTTACTGGTGCGGATGTCAGGTACGGTCAAGGGAACTCGGTAGGATGGGTGCACTTCAGGACTTCTTCCCAGTGAGCGGGTATAAGGCCTCCTGGTCCGTGTCTGCCTCTCTGTATGCTCCTGGCCAGCCTGCAACTGGGCCTAGCTTATGTGTCGTGCTGTTCCTTCATCTGTCGCTCGGTAGTAGGACCTTCTGCTGGCAACCACTATCTCTGGTAACGCTGGGGCCTTCGTGGTTCCTGGTCCTGTGTGGTTCTAGCTTCAGGTCTGCCAGGGACTTGTAGTTCTCCTGGGATGCCAGTTATCCCTACTGGGTATAAAGGGACCCTGTAGGCGCGGACCCGGTGTCCGGTTTGTATATCGGGGTGAGCCTATGATGCTTCTCTGCCCCCTCAACTCCTCTCTCCAGTCTCCTCTTGCCGTCGGCCACACTCAGGGCCCTCAGTACGGCAGCAGCAGACGCGCTGCGTCTTCGTTGCTCTCAGCGTCAGCACGCTCTCTGACTCTCTGACTCTGTCTGAACTTCTCACTGAACAGACTGAGCTGCCTAGCTCCACCCTCCATATATATATATATCCCTAACGGGCTCCCTCTGGTGGTATGAGGTGGAAGGGTGGAGGTGTTTGTATGTAATGAGGGCCTCTTGTGGAGAAGTCCGTCCATGCACCCTGAGTTCTGTGGTACCTGTGCACAGCAGGGTGCCACATTCCCCGCTAGTACTATTCAGTACTCCTGGACTGAAGCATTTTTGTAACAGGTTACAACAATAATAACAATAATAAAGTTACAGCATGTCCCGTAACCAGGTGTCCATTTCACCAAAAATGTAACATGAGGGACCCGCCTGAAAACCCTCAACGTAGGCCCTCGGCGTGGCTGCAGGGCATAAGTGATCCAGGTGCTGGACCACGTCTTCGGCCACGCCAAACGGGTTTTTGTTCTGTGGTCTAATAAGGGGGCACTTTAATAAGTGCAACTATTTACAAATAAAGTTTTTGGCTGCTCACAGACCTCAGCCTACAAGTCTTTGTATACCCTTACGGGTAACTAATGCACACATATTATTGACAGTTGATACAATAAACAATAGGCAATACCCAACTGGGTAACTATTTACAATGTAGGCACTTCATGCTTATTCCCTAAACCGGGCAGGGATTTGTCCTTGTGTGCTGCGTGTGAACCTCCGTAGCACTGGGGTGTCACTAGTGTCTGTGCGTACCCTTTCTGTTAATCTAGCAGGTGTACGTGCTGGTAGATTATAGAACTGCCTTAATCTCTCTATGGGACTGGCAAGTACACTGTCCACTGGGCCTTCAGGCTCTGCTTCAACGGGTGATTCTCCTCTTACTGGGGACTCTTCCTGTTCCTGAGCAGGCTCTTCCAGGGCGCTTACAGGTTCTTCTGGTTGTTGATAGAAGTGTATCACGGGTCTAATCACTGCTACATCAAGTTGAGGCCAGTGCGCAGGGAAATCTCCTAGAACTGTGTGAAGCACTTCTTCCTTGGGTTCTTCCGCTGCTATAGGAGGTACTTCTTCTTCCGTTGTCTTCAGTAGACCTGGGCACACTTTCAGATGGTCTCTTGAGACTGTTGCAGTTGTTTTACCTCCATCTTTGCTAATCAGGCAGGTTTTACTGTTATCAAACTTGGAGTTCAACACTGTGTAGGGTTCTCTTTCCCACTGGTCACCGAGCTTGTGACTTATTCTCTTGCGCTTTAGCACTATCTCTCCAGGTGCCAAGGGTTCTGCTGGTGCATGTTTATTGTACTGTTCTTCCTGTCTTTCCCATATTCTGTTCAGACTGTCTTCGACACAGGCCTGTACTCTCCTGTACTGCTCTTGCCGATTTGTATCCCAGTCTTCAGTGGACATATCTGCTACAGGTTCTACCACTCCGAGTTCCAGGTCCATGGGCAACTTTCCGGGTCTTGCTATCATGAGGTACGCTGGGGTACAATTTGTAGAATTCACAGGTATGTGATTGTACAGATCTACCAGGTCAGGTAGTTTGTCTGGCCACTGGTTTCTTTCTTCCAAGGGTAAGGTTTTCAGCAGGTCTATGACGATGTTATTCATTTTCTCACACAAACCATTGGTCTGAGGGTGATACGGCGTAGTCTGGATCTTTTTGCATCCGTACAGGTGGCAGAATTCTTTAAACAGCTCGGCTTCAAAGGCAAGGCCTTGATCCGTCAGCACTTTGTCCGGGTATCCATGGGGCCTGCAGAAGTATTCTTGGAACGTTCTTGCTGCAGTTTCTGCTGTCAGAGCCTTGACAGGGGCTACCACCAGGAACCGGGAATAGTGATCCACCATGGTCAGGGCATAGGAGTACCCTGACCTGCTGGGTGACAGCTTGACGTGATCCAGAGCGACGATCTCCAGGGGATGGGTTGTCTTGATGGACTGCAAGGGTGCTTTCTGGCTGCCATAATCTTTTCTTCTGAGGCTACAGGGCCCACAATTCCGGCACCACCTCTCTATGGAGCTTCGCATTCCAACCCAGTAGAACCGGTCCTTCAGCAGGGTTTCCAGCTTCTTTCAGCCAAAGTGACCTGCTTGATCGTGGTAGGCTTCCAACACCATCTGGATATCTGTCCTGGGTACAACAATCTGCCACACCATTTCATGGGTCTTGGGGTTGACATATCTTCTGCACAGCTTATCTCTGTAGATGAACAGCTGGCTTCTTTCATTCCACAGTTGCTTGGCTTGTGGAGGAGCATCCTTCTCCAGGTGGGAACCTTCCTGGGTGATCAGTCTTCTGATAAGGCTGACAACCGGGTCACTGTCCTGGGTCTCCTTCCAACTGTGGTGGGGTAGAGGATTCAGCGTCCTTCCCTGACGTCTTCTGGTGACGTGTTGCTCATGGACCACTCCGCTTCAGTGGAAAGCAGGTAATTCAACTTCCTCTAAATCATCCACTTCATCCTCGGTGTCTGACTGGTGAGGCATCCTTGATAGGGCATCAGCATTGATGTTCCTGTGACCTGCCCTGTACTTGATGGTGAACTGATAATTTGACAGTCTGGCCACCCAACGCTGTTCCATGGCTCCCAACCTGGCTGTTTCCAGGTGTGTCAAGGGATTGTTGTCAGTAAAAGCTGTAAACTTAGTTGAGGCTAGGTAATGCTTGAATCGTTCAGTGATAGCCCAGACCAAGGCCAGGAACTCCAGCTTGAAGGAGCTGTAATTCTCCGGGTTCCTCTCAGTAGGGCGAAGCTTCCTACTGGCATACGCAATTACCTTCTCTCTTCCATTTTGTTTCTGGGACAACACTGCTCCCAGTCCCTCATTGCTGGCGTCGGTGTACAGCAGGAAAGGCTGGCTGTAGTCAGGGTAAGCCAGGATTTCTTCACCAGTCAGGATTTCCTTCATTACTGCAAAGGATTCAGCCTGTTCTTTTCCCCACTGGAATGGGGGACTCTTTCCTCTTTTGGACTGTCCTACCAGGAGGTCTTGTAGAGGTGCTACCTTTTTGGTGTAGTCCTTTATGAACCTCCTGCAGTACCCGACCAGTCTTAGGAATTGCCGTACTTCTTTGATGCTTCTCGGTTCAGGCCACTTCTGGATGGCAGTGACCTTCTCCGGGTCGTGGGGCTACTCCCTCCGAGCTGACTACGTGCCCCAGGTACTGAACCTTCTCCTTGAGCAAGTGGCATTTAGAAGGCTTTAGTTTCATCCCATACCGGAACAATGCTTCAAATACCTCCGCCAGGTGCTTCAGATGGTCCTCATACGTCCTCGAGTACACGATAACGTCATCCAGGTACAGCAGCACTGTCTTGAAGTTCCAATGTCCCAAGCAACACTCCATCAGCCTCTGGAACGTTCCGGGTGCAATGAGTCCAGACCTAAATCCCATAGAACACCAGTGGAGAGATCTCAAAATGGCAGTTTGGAGAAGGCACCCATCAAATATCAGGGACCTGGAGCAGTTTGCCAAAGAAGAATGGTCTACAATTCCAGCAGAGCATTGTAAGAAACTCATTGATGGTTACCGTAAGCGGTTGTTCACAGTTATTTTGGCTAAAGGTTGTGCAACCAAGTATAAGGCTGAGGGTGCCAATACTTTTGTCCGGCCCTTTTTTGGAGTTTTGTGTGAAATGATCTATGATTTGATTTTTGCTTCATTCTCTTTTGTGTTTTTTCCTTGCAAGCAAATTAAATGAAGATAATAATACCAAAGAATTTGTGATTGCAATCATTTTCAGGAAGAAACTGAGTATTATCTGACAGAATAGCAGGGGTTCCAATACTTTTGGCCAGCACTGTATCCCTTACTACCCCTGCCTTTTTAATGTCACGCAACATTTCCTTGGCTTTCTGATAATGTGCTGGTGGTATGGGTCGGTAACGCTCCTTAATGGGTGGATGGTTACCGGTGGGTATGTGGTGTTGTACCCCTTTAATCCTTCCAAAATCAAGTGGGTGCTTACGAAACACCTGTTCATATTCCTGAACCACTCTGTAAACACCGTGTTTTTGATGGTCAGGAATGGTGTCAGTCCCAAAATGGAGCTGTTGACACCAATCCTCCAGCTGAGTTTCGGAGTCATTGTCCTCCACTGTATCTGGTGGGGTCAAGGATTCCACTGTGTGTATGGCATCATCATTCACAGTATACAGTCTGGCAACAGTGGCGTATCTTGGCAATTTAACTTCCTCCTCGCCACAATTTAGGTACCCTCCCATTGCGTACATCAACTACCTCTCTAGCAGTTAGGAGTGTAGGTCTGTGCTCTGAGCTAATGGGCTCCACCGCCTGGTAGTTCTGTCCCTTGAGACCTATTGCTGCCCTACACCAAATCAGCATTTCACTCATTGGGGGAATCACAATGGGTATTGGGTCTGTCACCCGTACATTACCAATCTCACCACCTGTTAGCTTTACCTGTTGCTGGTACAGGAGGGCTCGAATCTCTCTCTGGAGCACCTTCCTCTGCCCTGGTTTGGCAGTGTCAGCAATCTGTTGGAGTAAAAACAACACTTTTCCCAAACAGTTACCAACAATATTTGTACCAAGTATCATATGCAAGTCTGTATCACCAGGGTAAGATTCTATGACAATTAGTCCTTGGTCCTTTAGTTCCACTCTCCCCATCTTCACTGTCACGTCCTTAACCCCTACTAGGTTAAGAGGAAGGCCGTTAGAGGCATATACAGAGAGGTTCGGGGCTGGCGGGTGGAGTTCATCTATGGACCAGTACCTTTTGTAGAGGACATCAGGTATGATGGTTACCTGGGATCCGGTGTCCAGTAATGCAGGTGTAGCTATGCCATCCAGCACGATGGACAGGAAAGGCCTTCCTCCTACGAACCGGTGGTACCAGGTTGATGGGCCTGGTTGATTTACTCCTGGGTGTCGGCCCTCGGCCCCAGGGTTTGCCCATTTAAAGGACAGTTCCGCGCTGTGTGGCCTGCCTTGTGGCAGCAGTAGCAGATGAAATCTCCTGGAGGGTGACGTTGGTCGCTGGTCCTCCCACGGGGTGGTGTTGTCCTCCTACGGGGTGGTGTCGTCCTCCTACGGGGTGGTGTCGTCCTCCTTCTTCTCCTCATCCAGATGTCGGCGAGTAGGATCCTTCCTTCCGGCTCGGGCTCCGCCTGTAGCTGCAGGGTGCTCAAGACAGTGGCCAGGGTTTTACTTAGCTGACGCACTTCAGAGCACAGGTTGTCCAGCTCGCTAGGGGGCACTGTTTGTGACGCGCCCCCTGGGCCATGGGGGTACCCGGAGCCGGGCCTTGTGGATGCTGGGGGTTGAAGTCACCGTGGCGGCGATCCGGTCCGTGACCCAGGGCGGTCAAACCAGTGGCAGTCTATGTGTATAGGTTATATAGTCCGACTACTCCACCTGTGGATTGCGGTTATGGAGAACCGCCGCTGCGGAGCAGTCCACTGGAGCTGGTGATATGCGCAGCAAGTGTAGTATAACTCCCCACAGGAAGAGTGTAGCTTCAGGGCAGCGCAGGTGAATGATGGTGGTTGTGCGGGGCGTCCCAGTGCAGTGAGTGCTGGCACGGTAAGAAACACGGAGACAAGATGATGCAGTCCCAGGGTCTTTACTCACGGTTGTCAGTTTCCAAGTTATACTGCAGATCATAACTTCCCATGTCGTGCTGTGCGTACTCAGTGAGGGGCTCAGTCCACCCTCAGGTATCTCTGGAGCATTTAGCAGGACCCCCTTCTGTGTGTCCTCTCTGGCCTCTCTCCTTGTACCTCACACCTAGCGGCACCTCTGTCCAGTGTCCTCGGGCCTTGGCGGGCGACGTGTGTTCCGTCCCCTGGCCCTATGTGGCTACTTTCCTAGTGGCTGGTGCGGGCGGCCTGCTGTACTTGAAGAGCTGCAGCCTCCGGTTTCCAGTTCAGCCCTGTAGTCTCTGCTGGTTGCGGGACCCAGTTCCCCTTCTTGGCCTGACCCCCCGACCTCCTGGCAGCGGCGGGCGTACGGGTGGCTTGCTGCACGGCCCGTACCCCTAGGGTCCCTTCTCTCTTCATTCCTGGAGCCTTTCCTGCTCCCTCTTTCCTTCTCAGGCTCAGGCCTCCTGACTAGGCCCGCCCCTGGAGCAGAGCTCCCACAGAGCCCCTGCTCCTTCACTCTCCTCCTCTGACTGTCTGCTCTCTCTACGATGGCTACTCCCTCTTATATGCTCCTACTCAGTGCGCCCAGGATCTACGTCCTCCACCCATCCGCTACCTGGTTCCCCCTCTCTAGGTGGTTCCTCTCCATTCCAGCCAGGGATCAGGGACAGTTGTGCTCTCCCTTAGGAACATTGTCGCCCTGTCCCCCGGAAATGTGGTGTAGTGGTTGTAGTGTTAGGGTCCTGAGTCATACTCCTTCCTTACCTGAGAGTGAGATACCACACCTCTGGGTGAGATGCAATACCTCTGTGGTGACCGAACCCTCAGGGGCGCCACATTTGCATCTTTGCTTCAGCCGTTAATGAAGCAGCAGTGGGTGCTGCGGGCACTGGAGTGGCCCCACCCTGGTAACGCTGGATAGCAGTCCCTGATGTTTCCAGGGGCAGTAGACCCTTAATAGCCATGTCCTTCAGGGTGTCAAAGGTGGCGTCTGGATGATCTAAAGCCCACCACCGTACAGTTCTGCTCTCCTCCTGGGACCTCAACCCCCGGATGAACTGTTCCGTCAGCATTTTATTTTCATCTTGTATGCTGGCTGGACTAACCTGTTTCAGGGCCCGCAGGGCTTCCTGTAAGCGCCAGGCGTAGTCCCGGATACTGTCCTCAGGTTTCTGGGTACAGTGGTAGAACCTCATCCGGAGATCTGTCTCAGTGCAGTTTTCAAAGACAGTTTGCAGTCTCTTAAAGATAATGGATCCTGATTCCTGGTCTGCGGCTGGACAGGTTTCAACTTCCTGCTTTGCGGCACCAGTCAATTGTCCCAGCACAACAGCGGCTTTCTGCTTACCAGTCATAGAATACATGTCCAGTACACCGCATATTTTTCTCTTGAACTAAGACAGGGTGTCTGGTTTGCCATCAAACTGGGGAAGCCATTTCGCTCCAGGGATATACGGCAAGGCCATGGGTATCAACGGAGTCACGACCCCTGTGTAGCGCCGGGCGCAAGTTGAGTAACAGGAGCGTTAACTGGTGCTCCGGCGGCTTGCTGGTCGTCGGCCATGGTTGCACCCCCCTAGTGAACCGTAGCCTACCTCCTGTTTTTTTTTCAGGTAGGCCGCAGCTCCGCAGGCGACGGTCTCCTTCCAGGACCTTGCGTCTCCCTCGCGGCTGACGTCAGAGCGTGCGCTTGACAACGGTCTCCTTCTAGGACCTGACGCTTCCTGGTTCGGCGTCAAGGCGCGAGGTGGGGCCTGGGCTTCGCGCGCTTCCAGCGGTTACGCCTCTCCGATTCCCACGGTTACGCCCCTCTTCTTCCTGCGCGGCGACAGGAAAATGGCGGATAATGGCGGGAAACCTCGGGAATGGTGGGAAATCTTCACCACAGTAAGTGTTACAGTCTTTTAAGGTGCACAGTACCCGGTGGCAACGGGCATGGAATCCTGTTTGTTGTAACGGGCACGAAATCCTGTTCGTGACGCCAGAAGTTGACGCGCCCCCAGGGCTGTGGGGTACTCGGCAGCCGGGCCTATGGATGCTGGTGGGGGATATGTCACAGTGGCTGGCCCGGTCCGTGGCCCAGGGCGGTCAACCAAAAAGGGGAATTGTAACTTGGATAAAAATAAATAAATAGTTTGTGACGCCACCTGTGGTACCTCGTAATGATTACCAGCGCTGCTTCAGACCTCCGGGGGTGTTGGGATGGCAGCTGAGGTGTTTCTGCTCCCCACAGGTGGAGCGGGCCCCTGGGGCAGTGTGGAGTTTGGTGGGTGGTGATGCTGGGACTTATAGTGCAGGCAGGATGGCGCAGCAGGAGTAACTGACAGAGACAGGGGGTTCGCTTCAATACCTTTACTGGTGCGGATGTCAGGTACGGTCCAGGGTACTCAGTAGGATGGGTGCACTTCAGGACTTCTCCCCAGTGAGCGGGTATAAGGCCTCCTGGTCCATGTCTGCCTCTCTGTATGCTCCTGGCCAGCCTGCAACTGGGCCTAGCTTTTGTGTCGTGCTGTTCCTTCATCTGTCGCTCGGTAGTAGGACCTTCTGCTGGCAACCACTATCTCTGGTAACGCTGGGGCCTTCGTGGTTCCTGGTCCTGTGTGGTTCTAGCTTCAGGTCTGCCAGGGACTTGTAGTTCTCCTGGGATGCCAGTTATCCCTACTGGGTATAAAGGGACCCTGTAGGCGCG
Source organism: Phyllobates terribilis (assembly GCF_046119375.1). Taxonomy (NCBI): domain Eukaryota; kingdom Metazoa; phylum Chordata; class Amphibia; order Anura; family Dendrobatidae; genus Phyllobates; species Phyllobates terribilis. The sequence continues at coordinate 921,360,774 of NW_027362761.1, read as the reverse complement.
GACCCGGTGTCCGGTTTGTATATCGGGGTGAGCCTATGATGCTCCTCTGCCCCCTCAACTATTCTCTCCTTTCTCCTCTTGCCGTCGGCCACACTCAGGGCCCTCAATACGGCAGCAGCAGACGCGCTGCATCTTCGCTGCTCTCAGCGTCAGCACGCTCTCAGACTCTCTGACTCTATCTGAACTTCTCACTGAACTGACTGAGCTGCCTGGCTCCACCCTCCATATAAATATCCCTAACGGGCTCCCTCTGGTGGTATGAGGTGGAAGGGTGGAGGTGTTTGTATGTAATGAGGGCTTCTTGTGGAGAAGTCCGTCCATGCACCCTGGGTCCTGTGGTACCTGTGCACAGCAGGGTGACACATAACGATACACAAACATGGCGCATAGCACAGTATTCCTTGAGCATCTGTGGCACCCCAGGGGTCCAGTTGCCACAGTGGCATTGCCTCCCTCATAAGGGGTGATGCCATGCCTGGAAGCAAGAAGGGGTCCCCTAATCAGGTTTACCAGCATACAACACTTTCCTGGCTCCAGACCAGAAAGGGGAGTACCTCCCCTTAGCAACTGGAATCTGGAGGCAGGGTTAGTTAGAGTAGTTGAGAGGAGTTGAAGACAGGACAGCAACGAGGAAAGACATGGGGAGTGGAGCTGTAAGCCAGCTCACCCCAGAGGAGAGAAGCGCAGAAGAATCGGACACTGGAGTCCGAGGTTGTGGGGCACTGAAGACCCAGCAGCAGAAACCGGAGGGCAGGAGACTGCTGGTCTCCTGGCCCCATCAGACGCCCGGTGACACAGCAGCACCATAGGGCCCAGCACCGCCACATGGGAGCGACACTCCAGGAAGGCCCGAGCTGCCTGCCATACGGGTGAGGAAAAGACGTTTTACTCAGGGACGAGGGCCACAGCACAGATATAGGTTGCAAGGCTTAAGGGATTAGCGCAGAGGGAAGACCTACAACTTCACCTGGCGAGGTGGATCCCCAACTTGCTCCCAGGCCGCCCGTACCTCTACTACCAGCTAGTACCCGTGCCCCGGTCTGCTTAACAACCGCAAGTAAAGATGAGAGGAAACCGCCATTAAGCTGTGGACTGGTCATTATCTGCACCATCACCTGCATTGCACTACACCAGCAACATCCATAAAATCACCACTTACTGCCCTGGAGCTAAGCTCTGCCTATGGAGAGCTGAACCGACTCTGCTGCGTCAACATCAGCTCCAGTGGATCTGCATCGTGATATCCCCCAGCATCGACCGGCTCGGCTACCGAGGACCCCACGGCCCAGGGGGCACGTCACATCCATCTTTGGGGAAACACATTGAGGCATTAAGGGATTATCTGAGACATCATTCATGGATAAGTAACCCCCTTGAGACATTAAGGGATTATTCGAGACATCATTCATATATAAGTAGCCCCTATTTCTTTATACCATATATGTAAAGCACAGGCATTTTATTTTCTGCAAAGATAGACCTTTTTGTCCATTGCCTATGTTTGTCTTTTGTAATATATTTTAATACTATCTAATAAACATTATAAGCTTTAATAAGGTTTTTTTTTTTTTTATGCAGTGAAGCCAGAGCTCCCACCCGCACTAAATTGTTTGCAGACTTGCACCCAGACAGTTGGGAACACTAGAACTGTGTACCTCAGTTGCCCTGTCAGCGGCAGACGGCTGGACCAAGGTGGATTCCAGTGATTAGAAGGGGATCGGAGAGTGATCTCAGGCGTGTGTCCTCCTTACACCCCGTCCAGCCGCAACCAAAATCTCACCCTGCTGCCAGTGTACCCACCACAGTTACCGCTCAGCAATACTGGGAAGAGAACAACCCATCAGAGACAGTTAACCCTGCCAAGACTTCACTGTGCTGCCAATGTACCCCAACACAGTTACTGCTCAGCAATTCTGGGGGAAGGGAACACCTCATCCAAGACTCTAGTTAATCCCTAATTGCCTGCAGGGCTAATAGACTATCTATCTCCTGTCACGTCTCCCCTGAAGGAGAACCCCAAAAATAAAAAAGCAAGATTAAATGAAGGAAGTGGTAGTCGCAGTAGCCGGCCCTTTCAAAAGATATGGACCGAGACGTATGGTATTATTGACAGAAAGAGCAGATCATTTTGCGTACTGGGTAATGAAGCAGAACAAGCAGAATGGGTAATATAAATAGACATTTTGAAACTAATCATTCCCAGCTCTTGAAAGAAAGTGAGGATGAAAGGAAGGAATACATTTCCAGGCAGCTACACCTTTATTAGAGTCAATCAAATTCTATCCTTAAATTTGTAAGAGGCTGTACAAATTTAACATCTGCAAGTTTCAGCATTGCTCACTCCATAACTCAGCATGGAAAAGCCCTCAGTGAAGGAGAATTCATTAAAGTCTTCTAAGAAGTGCACCAGTTTTATTTCACGATATGCAGAATAAAGATGCAATTATTAAGCGAATATCTGATTAATCACTCAGTAGAAATGTCATAAAAGACAGAAACAGAATAATGAGACTGAACACAAACATACAGTATCAATTAAAAGGAGACTTAATTGTACATTTTTTTCTGATCTCTCTTGATGAAACTACTGATGTCACATCAAATGCTCGTCTGGCCATTATTGGTCGATATTCTGATGGTCTCACAATGAGAGAAGCGTTGATAAAGTTAGAATCAGTGCCAATAAGTACATCAGGAAGCAAAATATGTAAGGTTGCTGTAAAAACATTCCATGACCTAAGCATTCATATCTCTAAAGTTGTGTCAGTGATGACTGATGGGGCATCCAACATGGTGAGAAAAAAAAAGTGGGATTTGTAAAATTGTTTATGGAAGCTATTGGACATCCACTTGTGTCTTTTCATTGTATTATCCATCAGGAGGTGTTATGTGCCAAGGCAGGATTCACAGAATTAAACAACTTAATGTCAGTTGTAACAAAAATAGTGAATTTAATAGCTGTTCGACCCCTTCACAAGTGAGAATTTTCTGCACTCTTAGGCTATGTGCGCACGTTCAGGATTTGAAGCAGAAATTTCCTGAGCGTTTCTGCATTTCCTTGGCAGGAAAAACGCTGCATAAAAAACGCGATTTTGACACGTTTATGGTGCGTTTTTTATGCAGGTTTTGAAGCGTACATCAAGAATGCTATTTGGAACTAAATAAAGTTATTTGGTGGGACATTGCTTAAACCATTGGATTAAGGTCAGAACTGGGATGAGTATATTGGTTAATTTAAATTATTAAAGACTGTCTGTTATATTTCAAATAAAGTGTTTACTCTGTGTCTGTGTGTTTGTTTAACTCTTTACTTTATTTTAATTAGGTTTGGTGATGAAAGGGTCTGATTGACACCTTGTCATCACCAAACAAAAGAGTTAGGTCTCAGCTAATCCCATTCGCCCAATCTCATTAGCATTTCCATTCATGAAATTTCTGGAGCAGCTGTGAGATGCTATTTTTAGCCTAGGAAGGTGCCATTAGGCAAACATGGTCCCTGACCATTATTAATAGCTCACAGCTGTTTCGTTAGTTGCTAAGTCCCCACGAACAGCACTCAGCAGTGCTTTGGACACAGCGTATTTTTGCTGCATCCAAAACGCAGTGTTCTAATGCCGCACGTTTGTTGTCAGTACACGTGAATCCACCACATATAATGACACTTCAATCTGTCAAAATCTGCAGCGGAGACTAGTGTGTCCGCTACAGAAATTGACATGCTGTGGGTGAATTTTGGTACGTGGCCATGGTCAGGAGCCGCTGCAGGTTTCACGCTGCTTGCTTATGCAGCGTCAAACCAGCATGCGTAGCGTCCAGATGTTACAGCATAGTGGAATCTCTAGAAATCCCATGTCTACTAAGCGTGCATCAGAGGCTGCGAATCACTAGTGAATACTGACATGCGGCACGTCTTTCAGGAGTGCAGCATGTCAAATTCTCTTGCGGAGTCATTATTCTCTGCAACAGAAATTTGACCACTAGAATGTATTGAATGCAGTAAATACGCATGTTTCAGTGAACACATGTGGATTTACCTGCTTTCAATAGAATCCAACGTTTTGGACGCAGCAAAAAATCAAAAGCGCAGCTACATCCGTAGGGTACAAAGCCTAATTTTTTTTTTAAAAAATGGCGTGGGCATTTTTATAACCAGCAGATGGAAAGCCGACCGCTGGGGGCTTATCTTAGTAGCTGGGGAAGGGGCCATTAGCCAACAATGTTCCCTGGCTAGTAATATCAGCCCACAGCTGTTTGTTTAGCTGTTACTAGCTATATTACAGCCAGACCCCAGAAAAAAAATTGACGTGGGGTCCCCCTATAAAATGTAACCAGAAAAGGCTAAACAGACACCTGCGGGCTGATATTAATAGCCAGGGAAGGGGCCATGAATACTTGCCCCCTCTGCAGCTATTAATATCAACCCTCAGCAGTTCCAGAAATGGCGCATCCATAAGATGCGCCATATCTGGTGCTTAGCCTCCGCTCTTCCCACTGCCCTGTAGCGGTGGCGAGTGAGGTAATGGGGTTGGAGTTCACGTCAGCCTTGTATTGGCGGCTGACGTGAAGCCCAGGTTAGTAATGGAGGGCGTCTATAAGATGCACCCATTACTAACTGCGTAGTAAAATTATCGCCGCCTTTTCAATAAATACACAGCCAGAAAAAAGTATTTTAATGAAATAAAAAACACATCGTTTTAAAAAAAATGTATTGCGCTGTCTGTCCCTGAAGCCTTCGATCTTCTGAAAAAAAAGTAAAACAACAAACAACCATATCCCTCACCTGTCTGCCATTATGACGCAGTCCACGATTACCGCCAACAATTGTCCCTCGGCAATCCGGGTCACTTCTACAGCAGTGACATCAGCAATCACTGATGTCACTGCTGTAGAAGACAGCAATGTATACTGACAGGGGTGTAAAATCACTCCTGTCAGTGTACATTGCTGCTGCAGGAGTGAGGTCACTGGGGTTCATCAGCTGAAGATCAGCTGATCAGCCCCGGTGAGTTCACCACCATGGGAACATTTTTCAGAATGTTCCCATTGGTGAGGTCACATGAGCGATCAGCTGATCGCTCACGTGACCACAGGTCCTGGCAGCGCAGTACACTGCAGGGAGCGAGAGGAGAGCATCACCGAGGACCAGGAGGACACCGGTGGGCGCCAGACAGGTTTTTGTTTTCTTTTTTTAACTGTGGGGATGCTGGCTGAGCTGAGCAGACTACTGCTCCCCCCAGCCGCACCGCTCTTGCTGTTATAAGCAGAAGAGGTGGTCGGATGAGAAGAGTAGTAGTCCTCCTCTGTCGACCTGGGTACCACCCGCAGCACGTTTCCACCGCGAATTCATGCCCATTGGCTTTAATTGAAATGCAGTAAATCCGCAGGTATAGATATTATACCTGCGGATTTGCTGTGGTTCAATTCAAGTCAATGAACACTAATTCGCGGCAGAAACGCGCAAAGAATGGACATGCTGTGTTTTTTTTCACAATGGTAATCTTGAGCGGAAATGTCCACATCATGTGCACAGCACATCAGGATTACCATTGCAATAGCTTGCAGACCGATTGGCAAGTGTTTTCACAGCGTTTCCACAGCGGAAAAACTGCAGCGGAAATGCAACAAAAATCTAGCGATGGCTTTACTCACAATTTTTCTCTCTACACACTTTTGTGAGACCTTATTCTCAGCATTAAATAATATTAAAACCAATAAAAGAAAACGACTAACAGATGACGTTAGTAGCGCTTGAAGTATACGAAATACCAATCTGCAATTGAAGATTTAGCAAACGAAATTCAGCAACAAAAAAGTCACTAAGATAAGGTAAAGAATTATTTGTTTTTGCTTTATTAATAAATATAGTACATACATTAAAAATAAAAATTTTTGTTATTAAAGCTACAAATATCACAAAATTATGGATTTTTTCTAGAACTGACACACCACCCAAGTTAAGCTTTTTGCACAAATTTTGACACACCAAGCTCAAAAGGTTGACCATCACTGACATATATAATGTATACACAGCAGTCACAGTATCACATACATAATGTATATACAGCAGACTACACACATTATATAGGTGATACTTCGACTGCTATATATACAATAAACAGTGCTCAAAAAAATAGAGGGAACATTAAACCAACACAATGTAACTCCAAGTCAATCACACTTCTGTGAAAGCTACCTGTCCAGTTATGAAGCAACACTGATTGTGAATCAATTTCTCCTGCTGTTGTGCAAATGTAACAGACAACAGGTAGAAATGACAGGCAATTAGCAAGACACCACAAATAAAGGTGTGGTTTTGCAGGTGGCTACCACAGACCATTTCTCTGTTCTCTTCCTTTTTGGCTGTTGTTTTGGTCACTTTTGCATTTTGCCATTGCTCTCACTCCTAGAGGTACAGTAGCATGAGGCGGTGTCTACTGTACAACCCACAGAAAATGCTCAGGAAGTGCAGCTCATCCAGGATAGCACATCAATGCAAGCTGTGGCAAGAAGGGTAGCTGTGACTGTCAGTGTGACGCTCACAGCCAGGGGCGTACATAGAAGTCATGGGGCCCCATAGCAGAAACTCTAATTGGGCCCCCCCCCTACAAAAAATAAATATTTGTCTGTGTCACAGAAGAGCAGATCTCATAACTTTCCAGCCTTTACATAGTAATTTACCTCCTTCTGAAGTCGTAGATTTCTCCTTCATTGCCCCCATAAAGTATGATGCCAACAAAAGTGCCCCCCAAACAGTATGATACCCCTATGGTGCATTCCTCCACATGCACAGTATAATGACCCTATTGTACCCAACTTCAACTCCCACGGCAAAGTATGGTGACCCTAACACAGTATAATCCCCCAACTGTGAACTCCACAGAGCCCTCCATACACTCACATGGCCCCCACACAGCCCTCCAAACAGTATAATGGCCCCCACACAGCCCTCCAAACAGTATGATGGACCCCACACTAACCTTCACACTGTATAATTGCTTTCATACAGTATAATGGCCCCCCACATAGCCCTCAAAATATTATAATGGCCCCACATAGCCTTCCATATAGTATAATGCACCACCAATAATCTTCCATATAGTATAATGCACCCCCATAATCCTCCATATAGCATAATGCTCCCCCCATAAACCTCCATATAGTATAATGCGCCCCCCATAATCCTCCATATAGTATAATGAACTTCCCATGGTCCTCCATAGAATATAATGCACTCCCTATAGTGCTCCATAAAGTATATTACACACCCCATAGGGTAAAATGCAGGCCCCATATAGTATAATGCACGCCACAGTCCTGCAGTATTATGGGCACCACGTACTCACTGATTTTAAAATACCGTATATTTTAAATTAGCTGACCCGAATATAAGCCGAGGCCCCTAATTTTACTACATAAAAATGGGAAAACCTATTGACTTGAGTATAAGCCTAGGGTGGGAAATGCAGCAGCTACTGGAAAATTTCCCCATCCTCGTAGGTGTGGCCCCTCAATCCCACAATCCCTGGTATGTGTGGCCCCCACAATCCCTGGTATGTGTAGCCTCCTCAATCCCACAATCCCTGGTATGTGTGGCCCCCTCAATCCCACAATCCCTGGTATGTGTGGCCCCCTCAATCCCACAATTCCTGGTATGTTTGGCCCCCTCAATCCCACAATCCCTGGTATGTGTGGCCTCCTCAATCCCCCAATCCTGGTAAGTGTGGCCTCCTCAATCCCCCAATCCTGGTATGTGTGGACTCCTAAATCCCCCAATTCTGGTATGTGTGGCTTCCTCAATCCCCCAATCCTGGTATATGTGGCCTCCTCAATCCCCCAATCCTGATATGTGTGGCCTCCTCAATCCCCCAATCCTGGTACGTGTGGCCTCCTCAATTCCCCAATCCTGGTATGTGTGGCCTCCTCAATCCAAGTATCCTGGTATGTGTGGCCTCCTCAATCCCCCAATCCTGGTATGTGTGGCCTCCTCAATCCCCCAATCCTGGTATGTGTGGCCTCCTCAATCCCCCAATCCTGGTATGTGTGGCCTCCTCAATCCCCCAATCCTGATATGTGTGGCCTCCTCAATCCCCCAATCCTGGTACGTGTGGCCTCCTCAATCCCCCAATCCTGGTATGTGTGGTCTCCTCAATCCAAGTATCCTGGTATGTGTGGCCTCCTCAACCCCTCAATCCTGGTATGTGTGGCCTCCTCAATCCCCCAATCCTGGTAAGTGTGGCCTCCTCAATCCCCCAATCCTGGTATGTGTGGCCTCCTCAATCCCCAAATCCTGGTATGTGTGGCCTCCTCAATCCCCAAATCCTGGTATGTGTGGCCTCCTCAACCCCCCAATCCTGGTATGTGTGGCCTTTTCAATCCCCAAATCCTGGTATGTGTGGCCTCCTCAATCCCCTATTCCTGGTATGTGTGGCCTCCTTAATCCAAGTATCCTGGTATGTGTGGCCTCCTCAATCCCCCACTCCTGGTATGTGTGGCCTCCTTAATCCAAGTATCCTGGTATGTGTGGCCTCCTCAATCCCCAAATCCTGGTATGTGTGGCCTCCTCAATCCCCAAATCCTAGTATGTGTGGCCTCCTCAACCCCCCAATCCTGGTATGTGTGGCCTCCTCAATCCCCCATTCCTGGTATGTGTGGCCTCCTCAATCCCCCATTCCTGGTATGTGTGGCCTCCTCAATCCCCCATTCCTGGTACGTGTGGCCTCCTCAATCCCCAAATCCTGGTACGTGTGGCCTCCTCAATCCCCAAATCATGGTACGTGTGGCCTCCTCAATCCCCATATCATGGTACGTGTGGCCTCCTCAATCCCCAAATCCTGGTACGTGTTGCCTCCTCAATCCCCAAATCCTGGTACGTGTGGCCTCCTCAATCCCCAAATCATGGTATGTGTGGCCTCCTCATCCCCCCAATCACTGCACACATAAAACAATAAACACTTATACTCACCTTCCTTCCTCACCTCTGCTCCAGCACTGCTGCGTCCTGTCTGCTGCAGCTCATGTCGGCATCTGAGCAGCGCGCGCTCTCAGACACAGAGGTGAGCTGCTGCCGGCACATTCACTCCTCTGCACTGACAGCAGGAGACGGGGCTCAGCGCTCCTCCGTGCCCGCTACTAAAGATAATGAATATTCCGTCTTCTCCACGCCCATGGGAGTGGAGAAGAGGGAATATTCATGTCCCTTTAGCAGCTGGCACACGGATAGCTGCAGCAGCCGCTACTGCCTGAGCACCGCTCCTCCACAGCCACAACCGGCTCCTCTGCCACCGCAACCTCCTACTCACCTATCCTCTTCGGCCCCATGCTGCTTGGGGCCCTCACGGGCCCCCTCCGGCCACGGGCCCCATAGCAGTGGCGTGGTCTGCCGCCATTGGCGGTACGCCACTGCTCACAGCCCTCCCTGGTAAATGGGGTACTCGGAGTCGGGTCAGATGTTGGGGAGGCTGTCGTGGCCTGGACCCGTTCCGTGCCCAGGGCCGTCACATTAAAAAGGATGTAAGGGCTTTCAAGGTTGAGTGGTATTTATCGACTACGCCACCTGTGGTGTCTGGTGATGCGCCACCCGCGCTGCTAGCAGTCCTCTGAGGCTGGATGTAGTGGCAGCAGGCGATGTTATATCTCCCCACAGGCGGAGCAGGGCCTCAGGGCAGATGTGACAGGAGGATGGGGAGAGTAGTCCTGGGTCACTCAGGTGCTGTGTGGTGCAGTGCAGAAATAAAGGAACCAGAGCCATAGGGATAGTCTTCCAGGTCTTTTACTCACAGTTCTTTTAAGCAGCGGCAAGGCTTCTCCCAGCTCCTCACGGATTACTGTGGCCACCAGGGATGAGGGCTCAGCGCACCCAAGGTATTCAGGTACCTCGATCAGGACCCTCCGAGTGTTCCTAACAGTCCCCTTTGAACCTCTCCTGTCCGTGTGCGTGCAAAGGCTGGGTCTCCCTCTGGACTATGCACAGATATAGGGTAAGGCGGCAATTCCGTTCCGCCTGTCACCCGACGGGATCCACTGTAGCCTACCGGGCTTCTCTGACAGAGACGTGAAGTGGCAAAGTCAGATATCGGGGGCCGGTACCCCTCTTGCAGCAGGAGTCCATCTGGCAGGGCCAGAATGGAGAGTACAGGTGAGGTACGCCGCTCCGTCCGTGCTCCCTGGGATCGTTTTGCTTGTGGAGCTGTCACTATAGCTCCCGACCTTCTTAAGCAAGGGAACTTGACCGGGATAGAGACACTGTCAAGGTCAGAGCATGAGGACCGTGCATCTTCAGCACACTGCAGGCTCCTACACAAGGCCACTGTCAGCTGCAAAGACCACAATCAAAGAACCTTGTGCTTAAGATGGCTGGGTAATATATATGAAACTATGTGTGTAAACTAAAACTGTGTTCTACCCTTCACCCACTACATGGTTCCCCTAACTTTTGGTTCCCCCACTCGTGATCCTGCTGAGGCAGCACTATGGAGCATACTTGCCTCCCATAGGCCAGGAGTGTGTAGTGTTGAATGTAGACTCAGGGTCCTGACCAGTGCACCTTCCTTACCTGGGTGAGGAGACACTACACCTGCTGACAGGCTGCAGTATCCCCCCTTGTGGCGACCGAACCCTCAGGGGCGCCACATCAGCACTGTGTCCAGAGCATGGAGTAGATACCAGGAGACAGGCCAGTACACCAGGAGATGTGGAGGGGGCCGTAGGAGGGCAGCAACCCAGAAGCAGGACCGCTACCTCCTTCTTTGTGCAAAGAAGAAGAGGAGGAGCAGTGCCAGAGCCCTGCAAAATGATCTCCAGCAGGCCACTAACATCCATGTGTCAGCTCAAACTGTCAGAAACAGACAACATGAGGGTGGTATGAGGGCCCGAAATCCACAAGTGGGTGTTGTGCTTACAGCCCAACACCATGCAGGGCGATTGGCATTTGCCAGACAACACCAAGATTGGTAGATTCGACTGTGCTCTTCACAGGTGAGAGCAGGTTCACACTGAGCACACGTGACAGCCTGGAGACGCCGTGGAGCGTGATCTGCTGCCGGCAACATCCACCAGCCTGTCCGGTTTGGCAGTGGGTCAGTAATGGTGTGGAAAGGCATTTCCTTTGATGGCCGCACAGCCCTCAGTGTGCTAGCCAGAGGTACCCTGACTGTCATTTGGTACCGGGATGAGATCCTCAGACCCACTGTGAGATGTAGTGAACCCTGGGTTCCTTCTGATGCATGACAATGCTAGGCCTCATGTGGCTGAAGTGTGTCATCAGTTCCTGCATGATGAAGGCATTGATTCTTTGGACTATCCTGCCCGTTACCCAGACCTGAATCCAATTGAGAACACCTGGGACATCATGTCTCGTTCCATCCATCAATGCCACGTTGCACTACAGATTGTCCAGCCGTTGACTGATGCTTTAATCCTGGTCTGGGAGGAGATCCCTCAGGAGAACATCCGCCGCCTCATCAGGAGCATGCCCAGGTGTTGTAGGGAGGTCATACAGTTCACACACACTACTGAGCATCATTTCCTTGTGTTGAGGCATTTCCACTGAAGTTGGATCAGTTTGTAATTTGATTTTTAACTCTGATTTTGAGTATCATTTCAAATCCAGACCTCTATGGGATATTAATTTTGATTTACATTGATCATTTTTATGTTTTATTGTTCTCAACGCATTCCACTGTCAAGGTAAAATATATATATTATAGAAAATCAATTAGTTTCTTTTAATAGATTACCTAATCAGTGTGAATCAATATAGAGATGATGGAATAATCTATGATGGATTATGTTGATAGTTAATGAATATATAACTAATAGCTTCTATTCTTATTATAGATACGAACAACTAAATGATTTCCTGGGAATGACATATGCATGTGCACGGCTGATAACAGAGAGATTCATGTCGAGTTGGCAAAGATGGCACTGAGAGACAAACTCACCCCCTCCCATTGGAATTCCTAAGGCGTTACTCAGACCAAGAAATACATAGATGAACAAATTACAGTGTGCCGAGTTATCAGAAAAGAGAAATAAATTTTACTAATCCCACCTAGAAGGAGAATGCTATTTAACCCCATGTCTACGTAATAAAGTATGCCATTTGCGTGGTTCAGTCTCTGAGTGAAGTTTTTCAACCAGATTAGCAGATTTGGTTAATTCACTTCTCTGCATGCACTCGGACATCTTTAATTTGGAGGAGAGCAGTTACGTAGTGTATCTTAAATTGGTGAAACCTTCACAAATGGTGCCGTGACTCAGATCACACTCGAGGGGACTCTAGGTCTCGGGGTGCACATCACAGGACCACCTACGGATGAGCCAGGACTACTCAAAGCGAGAGCCTGATCAACTCTCATCATTGAATACGGTAAGTCTGCAGATTTAATGAATCCGTAGTACTTACTCATATTTTGAGCGGTCTCTGGTGAGTTTGTGGTGTCTAGATTGGCCCTTAGGGACAGCCCCATGCGACTGGGCGGGTCCCCGCTGTGTGATTCCAAGAACTCTCGTTTGTAGTCGCTCCTGGCTAACTGCTGCTCTGTGGTATATCAGGGGTCCCGTACCAACGATCTTTGTACGCAGGGGCGTACACGTATACACTTGAGAATTTAGGAAAATTTCTTTGTTTATAACGCGGGCACGCGGGGAGTGACGTTGTTACTGATAAGTCGTGTATTAAGTCGTAATCAGGACGCGGGTGCGCGGGTCAGACCAATCCTCTATTAAGTCGTGTATTAAGTCGTGGGACACGCGGGGAGTGAAGTTACTGATAAGTCGTGTATTAAGACGTCATTAGGACGCCGGCACCCGGGGTTAACCAATCCACTATTAAGACGTGGAATACGCGGGGAGCCAACTGCATCGTTAAGTCATATATTAAGACGTCACTAGGATGTGGGTGCGCGGGGTGTTCAGTGCTTCATTAAGTCGTAAAAGAATCAATTCAGTGCTTGTTAGGGAGTGTAGGGACTTGTTACAATTCTACTTGTGTATCAGCTGCCTGGTCTGATCATAAGTCTAAGGTGACGGAAAGCCTGGAGCCAAAATCATAAAAAAACTAATGACATTGCTTGTGTCGCAGGGGATGCTCGATCAGGAGCAACAGGACCCCAAAGATATAGTTGCTAGAAGAGAAGGAAGGAAATATGTAGAGAAAACCGAAAGAGTAATGTCATTGTTTTTGTTGTACCCGGGGGGTAGATTACAGTACGAGATGTTGAATGCAGCAATTTGTGAAAACGGGAAAACTGGAAGATAATGAGTTGTTGCAAAGTGAATACATGTGGAAAAAGGCTGTGCTGAGTTTATCGAAAGAAGGGAAAATGTATGTGCAGAAACTTAAACAGTTAACTAAAATATGCGAGCTACCAGATAAGGGCCGGTTACAGCTGCTAGAATGGCAAGAAATTATGAAATAGACAAAGGGCAAGCTAGAAGATAAAGGATTGTTACAAACAGCCTTGCCTTGGTATAGAACAGCAGAGAATTTGTCAAAAGAAGGGTGGGTGGAGGAAGAAAATACAGACAATAAGGGAAAGACGCTATGTTATGTGTATTACAAAGATACTGCTCTCCAGCCACCGCCCGATAATGGCGGATGGGGGGGTGGACCTGTACAAATTACAGTCAGCAGAATCCTGATAATAGAGATACTTGTCTTGCATGCGGGGCACCATGTCCCAGACCTCACACTGTTCCTCCCCTCCCCACCATGCCTCCACCACCGCCCTATAATGGCGGCACAATGAATTGTTGGGGGTGTTCTAATTGTGGCCAGCAGAATCCATTGTCAGCAGATTATTGTGTTGCATGTCACACGCCCCGTCCAGGAGGCCCACCCCTTGCTACTATCCAAGCCACTCCTAGTGCCCCATGCTCATCTGTTATACCTACAGTATGTCCGCCCAAAGTTCCAACCCTTCCTGCAGTGGCCATGTTGCTACACCCATTGCATCACCTCCGGCCTCTGACCAGATGTCCCTTTTGGTGGCAGCCATCTTGGCGCACCCTTCCTGTAGTGTGCTTCCTTCCAGTGGTGGCCATCTTGGCACACCCGGAATACAGGTCGCAATACACACTACACCCAGAATGTGTATGATGAAGATCATCATGATCAGTGTGTGTCACAACTTAGAGTTACAATCAACAATATTCTGAGATATGCTGGAACAAGGAACCTTACTTCTATTGCTCTTCCTGCTATAAATTCTGGAATGTATGGATTTCCTATGTAAGCCTGTGCCCAAGCGATAGTCCAAGCAGGAGTATAGAAGATTAACTATGTTGGAGGAGATAAGACTAATCAGCAATGACTATCATAAATCTCAAATTCTCACCCGAGCTGTGAAAAGTGCCACAGCTAGATCAGACTCACTCAGCCGCCAAATGACCTCAGAAGATAACCCGAATGAACTATTTCCTGGACAAACTAACTCACCTCCTGTTGCTACAGTATGTTGCCAGTATCTCCCTCAACATCTTCTCAGTCAGAATCTCCAGTGCCAGATTACCATAATAGATATGTGGCATTCATACCTTTGCAAGTTTATCGAGTGATTAGTCAACTACCTGACCCAGACAGACACCCTATGGCGTTCTACAGAAGAATCAGACAAATTCAACAAACTTATTCAGCCACTTGGAAAGATCTTCATGAAATCACTAGCATTAAAGTGAGAGATGCCATCTGGCCAATAATTCAAGTAGTTCTGAATGACAGCCAAGTGACAGACAAGGAGACTTACCAATCAGGAGGAGCTTTTTGTCAACAACGGGCCAAGGAGCAGCTCACAGACTCATTTACCAGTGTATCGGACTGTACTCAAGAATCAGGGGAGAATGTCAAAAAATTTTACACCAGAATCTATACTCTGTTCAAGGATCAAGGGTTCGATGAAGGTCAGAGGATCCAACAGAATCTGCTAGTCACTTCATTTGTTAGGGGACTCAGAGAGGAAATCTCAGCGAAACTTACAGACTCCAGACCAGAATATGTGGACATGTCCCCGCGAAAGGCACTCCTCATTGCTAAAGCTATAGAGAAACAATTGAATGCTGTACCAAGGCCTGCTCCAAGGCCTGCTCCAGAGACTACTCCAGCGCCTACACCGACTCCTGTTCCTGCTCCGGCTCCAGCTGCTCTAGCATTCTATCAACCTGCAGATAATCAGCAAGAACAGTTGCCATATCCCCCAGGATACTCACAACAAATATACCCCTCAACCCCACGATGGATGGGTCCTCAACAAATGTACAGGACCTAGTTTAAGACTAAGGGAACCAATCTGTTACCGTTGTAATCAACCAGGGCATTTCAGAAGAGGATGTCCAGAGAATAGAGGAGATCCTTTCTATGGCTCAATGCCACTCTCCTACAACCTGCAATTTGAAAGAAGAGATTCTCCACGCTACCAAGGAAATCCACTGTACTCCCGCCAAGAGTATAGACAGTCATCACGGCAGCCACCACAGAGAGAGTATGAGACAATGCCAAGAGAACCTGTGCAGAATTACAGAGACCGCCCACCGCAACAGATGTACCAAAATAACAGGGACCCACCACGCCGGTTTGCGGGAGAAGACCAGAATTACCCCGCATAGGACAGTGGCAAACCCATGCTCACCTTGACCTCAGTTCAAAATGCCCCCACTAAATCTGGACTGATTTCTACTGTCAAAATTGATGTAAAGGACAGAACTTTACCTTTCCTAGTAGACACGGGTGCAGCCAGATCAGTAATACAGTCAAGAGATTTTCCCTATGAATCACTTATATCTGATGATTTCCTTTCATGCGTGGGAGTGGATGGAAAACCACACTCATCCCGACTAACATTTCCATTGCCTATTAGGAAAGAACAGAAGCTGCTGGCCAGATTGCTCATTTCAGACACCTGCCCGCTTAATTTGTTAGGAGCAGATCTACTCCAGAAGTTAAATGCTCAGATATCATATGATGAGAATGGAATGCATCTAGATGTCTCTACTCCGTTATTATTAGAGGAACAGGCAAAGGTACATGCCCTCCCATTGTGTGTCATCCAATTTGCAACAACCGCCATACCACAGCATTATCTTGACGGCATACCACCTGAACTCTGGTCTCAAGGTCCTGATGATATAGGCCGGCCGCCTGTCCTATATCATCAGGACCTTGAGACCAGAGTAGATGCCCAGATCCAAGAATTACTCAAGAAAGGAGCATTAATTCCCTGTGTTTCTCCTGCTAATACTCCATTGTTTCCAGTGAAGAAGAAAACTGCAAGAGGAGAACTGGATAAATTGAGGATGGTGCAAGATCTGAGAGCTGTGAATGTAGTTACAATCCTGGAGACCCCAGTGGTGCCAAATCCACATACATTACTCAGAGAAATTCCCCCTGAGGCAACACATTTTACAGTGATCGACTTGGGAAATGCCTTCTTCAGTGTGCCTCTGCATCCAGACTGCCTGTATCTTTTTGCTTTTACACACACAGGAGTACAGTACACCTGGACCGTTATGCCTCAAGGAGCTCAGAACTCCCCTCATCACTTCACACTGGCCTTAACTACCTGTCTCTAACTCTGGAAGAGTGAGAACCTTGAAGTCACATTGATACAATATGTCGATGATCTACTCCTCTGTTGTCCCGACGACCAAACTTGCCACAGGTTCAACTATTCTTTGCTCCAATTTCTGGCCACCATCGGATGCAAAGTTACTCTGCGAAAGCTACAATGGTGTTGTACCAAAGTTGTGTTTTTGGGTCATTGCATATCGCAAGGTACCAAGCATCTCACAGAAGAGCGGAAAACTGCCATCCGTGACATCCCGTACCCGAGAACTGTCAAACAACTCCAAGCTTTCCTGGGAATGGTCACATACTGCAGGCAGTGGATCCCTAATGTGTCAGCTCTCATGCAACCTCTATATGATCGGGTCCACTCTTCTGAGCTCCACCTGCATTTTGAGCAAGAAGCTGAAGATGCAATGGACCAGTTGAAAGAACTCATCATTTCAGCCCCTGCACTGGGGATTCCGAACTATGAATTCCCATTCTTTCTATTTGTCTCTGAAGCGTGTGGCCATGCCTCAGGAGTTCTGGCACAAAAAACATGGAGGCCAAATGAGACCCATCGGATATTATTCCAGTAAATTGGATCCAGTGGCGTAAACAGCTCCAATATATCTCAAAGCAGTGCTGGCAACTACAGAACTCCTCCACAGAACAGCAGATGTTGTACTTAGCCATCCTACAACTATATTAGCCCCTCATGATTTGAAAGCTATCCTTGCACAAACCCAGCACAACCATCTATCCATGCAACGTCATGTCAGAATCCAATGTGAGCTCTGCTCTGAAGACTTAGGGGGGTCCTCAGAAGACCATGGATACCCTGATTCAAGTGACCATGATTGCCTTGAGGTCATGAAGGCAGAAACCTCTCACCTACCTACTGTCTCTGAGCAGCCACTGCCTGAAGCGGATCTGATTCTGTATACTGACGGGTCCAGATACACAGATGAATATGGAACTTACCATACCGGATATGCGGTGGTGTCCCCACCAACGGTTGTTTCTGCTGGACCACTGCCATCTTATATGTCAGCTCAAGAGGCTGAACTGTATGCTCTGACCGAAGCCTGCAAGTGCGCAGAGAGTTGAGTGGCCAATATCTACATGGACTCGAGGTACGGATTCGGGATTGCCCACAACTTTGGCCTGTTATGGGCCCTGAGGGGCTACAAGACAGCCAGTGGAGCTCCAATCCGGAATGCAGCGGCAGTGAGAAGTCTGCTAGAAGCTCTGAAGTTACCTAAGCAAGTGGCTGTGATCAAAATTAAGGCTCATGGGAAACTGAATTCAGAGGAAGCCAAGGGGAATCATCTGGCTGACATTACAGCAAAAGCAGCAGCTATGGAACCAATATTTCCAGAGGAAGCAGAGGTGTCGGGGGGTACGGAAGTGTTTGTGCTTACCAGAAGTCAGAGACAACGAGGGGATGAGGAAGAAATGGGAATGAGAAATTTGGGGTTGGAAGAAGAAGAGGAGGAAGATGAAGAGGAGCAAAGACTGGAAGAGAGTCTGACACACAGGACTTAAGTGGACCGGCAGAATGCGGTAACAGAAGAAGGAAAACAAGGATGGATCGGAAGGGGAGGAACGTTTTGTAATGACGGAATCTGGAGAGTGGGAAGAAGAATATGTCTGCCAAGAGCACTGTATCCTGCAGTGGTTCAGTGGGCTCATGGAAAGGTACATAGAGGGAAGAATCAGATTATTTCAGCTATCAATAAACTCTATATTGCACCCAAGATCTCAGTTCTTGCTCCAAATTATACTAGGAGCTGTGAGATTTGTAACACTTGTAATCCCGGAAGAACAGAACATGTGCCAAAGAAGAAACTAGCAAAGTCACAGTATCCTTTCCAGAGAATCCAAATTGATCATATGCAATTACCCAAGAGTGGAAGATATGAATATGTTCTGGTGGTGGTGGATATGTTTTCCGGCTGGACGGAAGCACACCTAGTAGCCAACATGACTGCTAGAACTACAGTGAAAAGGCTTCTGGCAGAACTTATCTGCTGATTCGGGATTCCAGAAGTGATTGAAAGTGATCAAGGACCCGCCTTCACTGCAGAAGTTACCAAATCAATCTGGGAGATGATTGGGGCGGATGTGGGCCTGCATACTCCTTATTATCCTCAAAGTAATGGTAAAGTTGAAAGGATGAATGGCACTTTAAAAAACAAAATTCTTAAAGCTAGTAAAGAATGGTCACTTCCATGGCCGAAGGTGCTGCCTATTTCCCTATACTCAGTCCGAAATACCCCAAGACAACCCACAGGACTCACACCATATGAGATCTTGTTTGGGGGGCCACCTAGAATGGGTCGATATTACCCAGAGCAGCTTTGTTCAGGGAATGATAAGCTTGTGAATTTTGTTGTCGGACTTGCTAAAGAGTTAAAACTAGCACATGCTCCAGTGTACTCTTCTATTCCAGACTCAGATCTTGAACCAGGTACTCACAGCATCCAGCCTGGAGATTTTGTCTGGATAAAGAATCACGTGCGAGGCACACTGGATGCCAGATTTGGAGGGCCCTACCAAATGTTGCTTACATCACCTACGGCTGTGAAGGTCGAAGGCTGAACATTATGGGTCCACACATCCCATTGCAAGAAGGCGGTCTCAGGCCCACAACCCTGATGTTCCTTTGTCTGATGACAGTAGCTGGGGGGGAAGCCTTTGTTACGGAAACACGTGCATTCCAATCAATTATTACTAAAGAGAACGATATTCCAGTTTTCTGGTACAACACTTCCTTGAATGTGGTGACATGAAGATTAGGATTAGATTGGAGGGCAAATGGACTGGGGAATGTGCCTTAACTAAAGCAATAATGTCTATTTACCTTATATCTGAGTCCCTGGAATCCAAAAAGGAAATAAAGGCTGCGTTTGCAGGCACATACAGGGTCAAGAGAGAAGTTAACCCCAAAGGCAGTTTTGACCCACATATATATATTGATGTTCTCGGAGTGCTTAGGGGAGTGCCAGACGAATTCAAGGCCTGAGACCAAGTGAAGGCGGGATTTGAGTCCATAATACCCATAATAACCATTAACAAGAACATAGATTGGATAAATTACATATATTATAACCAACAAAGATTTATCAATTACACCAAAAATGCCTTACAAGGGATAGCTGACCAACTAGCACCCACATCTACCATGGCTTTCCAAAACAGAATAGCTCTGGATATGTTACTTGCAGAGAAGGAGGGGTATGCAAAATGATAGGTGGGCATTGTTGTACGTATATCCTAGAAAATACCGGCCCCACAGGGAAAGTTACTAAGCCTCTCAAAATCTATGAACAAACAGTTCTCCTTAGAACAAAAGTGTTGTACCAGAGAGATTACCGGAAGTAAATGAGTTTGTAAAGTTAATATCCATATTTCTGTGTTAGGGGTGGCCCTCGATTACCCAATCACTAGATCTTTTAGGGTCTCCATCTCTTTCCTGTAGGTCTTCGTATGAGTTAGATTTAGGAACGTCGGTGGGTCCGTCTAAAAGGGACGGGGCGCCCGTCACATCGTAGGGTTCCAGAATGGCCTTAACATAGGGACAATTCTTCTCCCCCCTCTGATTTTTAGCATATGGGTATTAAAAGCAAATAATTGATTTTAGGGGGGTCTGTCAAGGTAAAATATATATATTATAGAAAATCAATTAGTTTCTTTTAATAGATTACCTAATCAGTGTGAATCAATATAGAGATTATGGAATAATCTATGTGAATGTATGTATGCAAATGTGTATATGCACATGGATTATGTTAATAGTTAATGAATATATAACTAATAGCTTCTATTCTTATTATAGATACGAACAACTAAATGATTTCCTGGGAATGACGTATGCATGTGCACGGCTGATAACAGAGAGATTCATGTCGAGTTGGCAAACTCACCCCCTCCCATCGGAATTCCTAAGGCGTTACTCAGACCAAGAAATACATAGTTGGACAAATTACAGTGTGCCGAGTTATCAGAAAAGAGCAATAAATTTTACTAATCCCACCTAGAAGGAGAATGCTATTTAACCCCATGTCTACGTAATAAAGTATGCCATTTGCGTGGTTCAGTGAAGTTTTTCAACCAGATTAGCAGATTTGGTTAATTAGCTTCTCTGCATGCACTCGGACAGCTTTAATTTGGAGGAGAGCAGTTACCTAGTGTATCTTAAATTGGTAAAACCTTCACACCATTATGTAATGAATAAAGATTTGCAACTGGAATATTTCATTCATTGATATCTAGGATGTGGTATTTGAGTGTTTTCTTTATTTTTTTAAGCAGTGAATAAATGATACTGCGACTGATATGTATAGTTGCAGTATCACCTATATAATGTATATACAGTAGTTGCAGTGTCACCTATATAATGTAAATACAGCAATCTCAATGTGATATATATTCAGCAGTAAGGGTGCATCCTACAGTGCTGGCCAAAAGTATTGGCACCCCTATTATTCTCTTCATTTAATTTGTCTTCAATGAAAAAAACACAAAAAGAATTGTCCTAAAGCCAAATTGGATATAATTCCACACCAAACCTAAAAAAGGGGGTGGAGAAAAGTATTGGCACCTTTTGAAAAATCATGTGATGCTTCTCTAATTCGTGTAATTAACAGCACCTGTAACTTACCTGTGGCACCTAACAGGTGTTGGCAATAACTAAATCACACTTGCAGCCTGTTAACATGGATTAAAGTTGACTCAACCTCTGTCCTGTGTCCTTGTGTGTACCACATTGAGCATGGAGAAAAGAAAGAAGACCAAAGAACTGTCTGAGGACTTGAGAAACCAGAGTATTGGCACCCCTGCAATTCTGTCAGATAATACTCAGTTTCTTCCTGAAAATGATTGCAATCACAAATTCTTTGGTATTATTCTCTTCATTTAATTTGCTTGCAAGGAAAAAACACAAAAGAGAATGAAGCAAAAATCAAATCATTGATCATTTCACACAAAACTTCAAAAAAGGGCCGGACAAAAGTATTGGCACCCTCAGCCTAATACTTGGTTGCACAACCTTTAGCCAAAATAGCTGCGAACAATCGCTTCCAGTAACCATCAATGAGTTTCTTACAATGCTCTGCTGGAATTGTAGACCATTCTTCTTTGGCAAACTGCTCCAGGTCCCTGATATTTGAAGGGTGCCTTCTCCAAACTGCCATTTTGAGATCTCTTCACCGGTGTTCTATGGGATTTAGGTCTGGACTCATTGCTGGCCACCTTAGAAGTCTCCAGTGCTTTCTCTAAAACCATTTTATAGTGCTTTTGGAAGTGTGTTTTGGGTCATTGTCCTGCTGGAAGACCCATGACCTCTGAGGGAGACCCAGCTTTCTCACACTGGGCCCTACATTATGCTGCAAAATTTGTTGGTAGTCTTCAGACTTCATAATGCCATGCACACGGTCAAGCAGTCCAGTGCCAGAGGCAGCAAAGCAACCCCAAAACATCAGGGAACCTCCGCCATGTTTGACTGTAGGGACCGTGTTCTTTTCTTTGAATGCCTCTTTTTTTTTTCCTGTACACTCTATGTTGATGCTTTTTCCCAAAAAGCTCTACTTTTGTCTCATCTGACCAGAGAACATTCTTCCAAAACGTTTTAGGCTTTCTCAGGTAAGTTTTGGCAAACTCCAGGCTGGCTTTTTTATGTCTCGGGGTAAGAAGTGGGGTCTTCCTGGGTATCCTACCGTACAGTCCCTTTTCATTCAGACTTCGACAGATAATACGGGTTGACACTGTTGTACCTTCGGACTGCAGGGCAGCTTGAACTTGTTTGGATGTTAGTCGAGGTTCTTTATCCACCATCCGCACAATCTTGCGTTGAAATCTCTCGTCAATTTTTCTTTTCCGTCCACATCTAGGGAGGTTAGCCACAGTGCCATGGGCTTTAAACTTCTTGATGACACTGCACATGGAAGACACAGGAACATTCAGGTCTTTGGAGATGGACTTGTAGCCTTGAGATTGCTCTTGCTTCCTCACAATTTGGTTTCTCAAGTCCTCAGACAGTTCTTTGGTCTTCTTTCTTTTCTCCATGCTCAATGTGGTACACACAAGGACACAGGACTAGAGATGAGCGGTGTTCGACTCGAACACCGCCCAAAAAGCTCAAATTTGAGATTGGCAAACACGACCGATTTGAAAAAAATTCGGCTGTTCGAGGTTATGTTCGATAACTGTTCGTGCACCAAAATCATAACTGGATTTTTTCTCAGTAATGCTGAAAATTAATGTTAATAATCTGAGTGCACAGCGGGGCGGGGGGGGGAGGCAGGGGATGGATCTCGGCAGAAATAATGAAGATCTCCATTTTTTTTTCTCTTTCCCGCATTTACAGTGGGGAGGTGCAATCTGTCAACCTATCAGCAGCGCACACACGGAGCGAACTGCTTTTTTTCACACAAGCAAGGGCATGTGTCATTGGCAGTGTATGTCACATGTCCTTGCCCTATAAGACCCAGCCATTTTCCCCATCGCCACCATTTTCTCACTGCTGCAGCTGCGTGTTAGACGGCACCGCTGTTGCTGTGTGCGCTATACTTTGTTAATTTCAAGCCAATTTTCGCACAAATCTACAGATAGCTTGGGAGCAGGGAAGAGTTGTGATTGCAGTCCTTTTCAGGACTAGGTTACATCATTTCCTACGACTTTTATCAGGCAGGTCTGTGCTCTTAAATAGATAGGTTGGGAGTAAAGACTAATTGTAATTGCAGTCCTTTTCAGGGCTAGGTTATATCAGTTCCTATCACTTTTTGCCAGGCAGGTCTGTGCCAATGCTGTGCAAGTTTTTTTCACAGCATTTGGCTAAATCTAGCAAAGCAAATCCTTTTTGGCCTATTGCAGAGTGTGTTAGTCAGTGGAGTAGCCTATCTGTGTTGCAAGCTACACCACCTGTGTATAGAATACAAATTTTTTTACTGCACCTAGTGAAGTAAAACCTTTTGGGCATAGCATCATTCTATTAGTCCATCTATACTAACCTCCACCAGGTTGCAAATTCAATATAATTTTTTCCTGCATCGAGCTCTGAAAAAATATTTAGGCTTCTAGCAGTGTGTGGGACTTGTTCTATTAGTCCATCTATACTAACCTCCATCAGGTTGCAAATTCAATATAATTTTTTTCTGCATCTAGCTCTGAAAAAATATTTAGGCTTCTAGCAGTGTGTGGGACTTGTTCTATTAGTCCATCTATACTGACCTCCATCAGGTTACAAATTCATTATAATTTCTTTCTGCATCTAGCTCTGACAAAATATTTCAGCTTCTAGCAGTGTGTGGGACTTGTTCTATTAGTCCATCTATACTGACCTCCATCAGGTTGCAAATTCAATATAATTTTTTGTGCATCTAGCTCTGAAAAAATATTTAGGCTTCTAGCAGTGTGAGGGACTTGTTCTATTAGTCTATCTATACTGACCTCCATCAGGTTGCAAATTCAATATAATTTTTTTCTGTATCGAGCTCTGAAAAAATATTTCAGCTTCTAGCAGTGTGAGGGACTTATTCTATTAGTCCATCTATACTGACCTCCATCAGGTTGCAAATTCAATATAATTTTTTTCTGCATCTAGCTCTGAAAAAATATTTCAGCTTGTAGCAGTGTGTGGGACTTGTTCTATTAGTCCACATATACTAACCTCCATCAGGTTGCAAATTCAATATAATTTTTTTCTGCATCTAGCTCTGAAAAAATATTTAGGCTTCTAGCAGTGTGTGGGACTTGTTCTATTAGTCCATCTATACTAACCTCCATCAGGTTGCAAATTCAATATAATTGTTTTCTGCATCTAGGTCTGAAAAAATATTTAGGCTTCTAGCAGTGTGTGGGACTTGTTCTATTAGTCCATCTATACTAACCTCCATCAGGTTGCAAATTCAATATAATTTTTTTCTGCATCTAGCTCTGAAAAAATATTTAGGCTTCTAGCAGTGTGTGGGACTTGTTCTATTAGTCCATCTATACTAACCTCCATCAGGTTGCAAATTCAATATAATTTTTTTCTGCATCTAGCTCTGAAAAAATATTTAGACTTCTAGCAGTGTGTGGGACTTGTTCTATTAGTCCATCTATACTGACCTCCATCAGGTTGCAAATTCAATATAATTTTTTTCTGCATCTAGCTCTGAAAAAATATTTAGGCTTCTAGCAGTGTGTGGGACTTGTTCTATTAGTCCATCTATACTGACCTCCATCAGGTTGCAAATTCAATATAATTTTTTTCTGCATCTAGCTCTGAAAAAATATTTCAGCTTCTAGCAGTGTGTGGGACTTGTTCTATTAGTCCATCTATACTAACCTCCATCAGGTTGCAAATTCAATATAATTTTTTTCTGCATCTAGTTCTGAAAAAAATATTTAGGCTTCTAGCAGTGTGTGGGACTTGTCTATTAGTCCATCTATACTAACCTCCATCAGGTTGCAAATTCAATATAATTTTTTTCTGCATCTAGCTCTGAAAAAATATTTAGACTTCTAGCAGTGTGTGGGACTTGCTCTATTAGTCCATCTATACTGACCTCCATCAGGTTGCAAATTCAATATAATTTTTTTCTGCATCTAGCTCTGAAAAAATATTTAGGCTTCTAGCAGTGTGTGGGACTTGTTCTATTAGTCCATCTACACTGACCTCCATCAGGTTGCAAATTCAATATAATTTTTTTCTGCATCTAGCTCTGAAAAAATATTTCAGCTTCTAGCAGTGTGTGGGACTTGTTCTATTAGTCCATCTATACTAACCCCCATCTGGTTGCAAATTGACTATAATTTTTTTCTGCATCTAGCTCTGAAAAAATATTTCAGCTTGTAGCAGTGTGTGGGACCTGTTCTTTTAGTCCATCTATACTAACCTCCATCAGGTTGCAAATTCAATATAATTTTTTTCTGTATTGAGCTCTGAAAAAATATTTCAGCTTCTAGCAGTGTGTGGGACTTCTTCTATTAGTCCATCTATACTGACCTCCATCAGGTTGCAAACTCAATATAATTTTTTTCTGCATCTAGCTCTGAAAAAATATTTAGGCTTCTAGCAGTGTGTGGGACTTGTTCTATTAGTCCATCTATACTGACCTCCATCAGGTTGCAAATTCAATATAATTTTTTTCGGCATCTAGCTCTGAAAAAAATATTTCAGCTTGTAGCAGTGTGTGGGACTTGTTCTTTTAGTCCATCTATACTAACCTCCATCAGGTTGCAAATTCAATATAATTTTTTTCTGTATCGAGCTCTGAAAAAATATTTCAGCTTCTAGCAGTGTGTGGCACTTGTTCTATTAGTCCATCTATACTGACCTCCATCAGGTTGCAAATTCAATATAATTTTTTTCTGCATCTAGCTCTGAAAAAATATTTCAGCTTGTAGCAGTGTGTGGGACTTGTTCTATTAGTCCATCTATACTAACCTCCATCAGGTTGCAAATTCAATATAATTTTTTTCTGCATCTAGCTCTGAAAAAATATTTAGACTTCTAGCAGTGTGTGGGACTTGTTCTATTAGTCCATCTATACTGACCTCCATCAGGTTGCAAATTCAATATAATTTTTTTCTGCATCTAGCTCTGAAAAAATATTTAGGCTTCTAGCAGTGTGTGGGACTTGTTCTATTAGTCCATCTATACTGACCTCCATCAGGTTGCAAATTCAATATAATTTTTTTCGGCATCTAGCTCTGAAAAAATATTTCAGCTTGTAGCAGTGTGTGAGACTTGTTCTATTAGTCCATCTATACTAACCTCCATCAGGTTGCAAATTCAATATAATTTTTTTCTGCATCTAGCTCTGAAAACATATTTAGGCTTCTAGCAGTGTGTGGGACTTGTTCTATTAGTCCATCTATACTGACCTCCATCAGGTTGCAAATTCAGTATAATTTTTTTCTGCATCTAGCTCTGAAAAAATATTTCGGCTTCTAGCAGTGTGTGGGACTTGTTCTATTAGTCCATCTATACTGATCTCCATCAGGTTGCAAATTCAATATAATTTTTTTGTGCATCTAGCTCTGAAAATATATTTCAGCTTGTAGCAGTGTGTGGGACTTGTTCTATTAGTCCATCTATACTGACCTCCTTCAGGTTGCAAATGCAATATAATTTTTTTCTGCATCGAGCTCTGAAAAAATATTTCAGCTTCTAGCAGTGTGTGGGACTTGTTCTATTAGTCCATCTATACTGACCTCCATCAGGTTGCAAATTCAATATAATTTTTTTCTGCATCTAGCTCTGAAAAAATATTTCAGCTTGTAGCAGTGTGTGGGACTTGTTCTATTAGTCCATCTATACTAATCTCCATCAGGTTGCAAATTCAATATAATTTTTTTCTGCATCTAGCTCTGAAAAAATATTTAGGCTTCTAGCAGTGTGTGGGACTTGTTCTATTAGTCCATCTATACTAACTTCCATCAGGTTGCAAAGTCAATATAATTTTTTTCTGCATCTAGCTCTGAAAAAATATTTCAGCTTGTAGCAGTGTGTGGGACTTGTTCTATTAGTCCATCTATACTAACCTCCATCAGGTTGCAAATTCAATATAATTTTTTTCTGCATCGAGCTCTGAAAAAATGTTTCAGATTCTAGCAGTGTGTGGGACTGGTTCTACTAGTCCATCTATACTAACCTCCATCAGGTTGCAAATTTAATATAATTTTTTTCTGCATCTAGCTCTGAAAAAATATTTAGGCTTCTAGCAGTGTGTGGGACTTGTTCTATTAGTCCATCTATACTAACCTCCATCAGGTTGCAAATTCAATATAATTTTTTTCTGCATCTAGCTCTGAAAAAATATTTAGGCTTCTAGCAGTGTGTGGGACTTGTTCTATTAGTCCATCTATACTGACCTCCATCAGGTTGCAAATTCAATATAATTTTTTTCTGCATCTAGCACTGAAAAAATATTTCCGGCTTCTAGCAGTGTGTGGGACTTGTTCTATTAGTCCATCTATACTAACTTCCATCAGGTTGCATATTCAATATAATTTTTTTCTGCATCTAGCCCTGAAAAAATATTTAGGCTTCTAGCAGTGTGTGGGACTTGTTCTATTAGTCCATCTATACTGACCTCCATCAGGTAGCAAATTCAATATAATTTTTTTCTGCATCTAGCTCTGAAAAAATATTTCCGGTTTCTAGCAGTGTGTGGGACTTGTTCTATTAGTCCATCTATACTGACCTCCATCAGGTTGCAAATTCAATATAATTTTTTTCTGCATCTAGCTCTGAAAAAATATTTCGGCTTGTAGCAGTGTGTGGGACTTGTTCTATTAGTCCATCTATACTGACCTCCATCAAGTTACAAATTCAATATAATTTTTTTCTGCATCTAGCTCTGAAAAAATATTTCAGCTTCTAGCAGTGTGTGGGACTTGTTCTATTAGTCCATCTATACTAACCCCCATCAGGTTGCAAATTGAATATAATTTTTTTCTGCATCTAGCTCTGAAAAAATATTTCAGCTTGTAGCAGTGTGTGGGACCTGTTCTTTTAGTCCATCTATACTAACCTCCATCAGGTTGCAAATTCAATATAATTTTTTTCTGTATTGAGCTCTGAAAAAATATTTCAGCTTCTAGCAGTGTGTGGGACTTCTTCTATTAGTCCATCTATACTGACCTCCATCAGGTTGCAAACTCAATATAATTTTTTTCTGCATCTAGCTCTGAAAAAATATTTAGGCTTCTAGCAGTGTGTGGGACTTGTTCTATTAGTCCATCTATACTGACCTCCATCAGGTTGCAAATTCAATATAATTTTTTTCGGCATCTAGCTCTGAAAAAAATATTTCAGCTTGTAGCAGTGTGTGGGACTTGTTCTTTTAGTCCATCTATACTAACCTCCATCAGGTTGCAAATTCAATATAATTTTTTTCTGTATCGAGCTCTGAAAAAATATTTCAGCTTCTAGCAGTGTGTGGCACTTGTTCTATTAGTCCATCTATACTGACCTCCATCAGGTTGCAAATTCAATATAATTTTTTTCTGCATCTAGCTCTGAAAAAATATTTCAGCTTGTAGCAGTGTGTGGGACTTGTTCTATTAGTCCATCTATACTAACCTCCATCAGGTTGCAAATTCAATATCATTTTTTTCTGCATCTAGCTCTGAAAAAATATTTAGACTTCTAGCAGTGTGTGGGACTTGTTCTATTAGTCCATCTATACTGACCTCCATCAGGTTGCAAATTCAATATAATTTTTTTCTGCATCTAGATCTGAAAAAATATTTAGGCTTCTAGCAGTGTGTGGGACTTGTTCTATTAGTCCATCTATACTGACCTCCATCAGGTTGCAAATTCAATATAATTTTTTTCGGCATCTAGCTCTGAAAAAATATTTCAGCTTGTAGCAGTGTGTGAGACTTGTTCTATTAGTCCATCTATACTAACCTCCATCAGGTTGCAAATTCAATATAATTTTTTTCTGCATCTAGCTCTGAAAAAATATTTAGGCTTCTAGCAGTGTGTGGGACTTGTTCTATTAGTCCATCTATACTGACCTCCATCAGGTTGCAAATTCAGTATAATTTTTTTCTACATCTAGCTCTGAAAAAATATTTCGGCTTCTAGCAGTGTGTGGGACTTGTTCTATTAGTCCATCTATACTGATCTCCATCAGGTTGCAAATTCAATATAATTTTTTTGTGCATCTAGCTCTGAAAATATATTTCAGCTTGTAGCAGTGTGTGGGACTTGTTCTATTAGTCCATCTATACTGACCTCCTTCAGGTTGCAAATGCAATATAATTTTTTTCTGCATCGAGCGTTGAAAAAATATTTCAGCTTCTAGCAGTGTGTGGGACTTGTTCTATTAGTCCATCTATACTGACCTCCATCAGGTTGCAAATTCAATATAATTTTTTTCTGCATCTAGCTCTGAAAAAATATTTCAGCTTGTAGCAGTGTGTGGGACTTGTTCTATTAGTCCATCTATACTAATCTCCATCAGGTTGCAAATTCAATATAATTTTTTTCTGCATCTAGCTCTGAAAAAATATTTAGGCTTCTAGCAGTGTGTGGGACTTGTTCTATTAGTCCATCTATACTAACTTCCATCAGGTTGCAAATTCAATATAATTTTTTTCTGCATCTAGCTCTGAAAAAATATTTCAGCTTGTAGCAGTGTGTGGGACTTGTTCTATTAGTCCATCTATACTAACCTCCATCAGGTTGCAAATTCAATATAATTTTTTTCTGCATCGTGCTCTGAAAAAATGTTTCAGATTCTAGCAGTGTGTGGGACTGGTTCTATTAGTCCATCTATACTAACCTCCATCAGGTTGCAAATTTAATATAATTTTTTTCTGCATCTAGCTCTGAAAAAATATTTAGGCTTCTAGCAGTGTGTGGGACTTGTTCTATTAGTCCATCTATACTGACCTCCATCAGGTTGCAAATTCAATATAATTTTTTTCGGCATCTAGCTCTGAAAAAAATATTTCAGCTTGTAGCAGTGTGTGGGACTTGTTCTTTTAGTCCATCTATACTAACCTCCATCAGGTTGCAAATTCAATATAATTTTTTTCTGTATCGAGCTCTGAAAAAATATTTCAGCTTCTAGCAGTGTGTGGCACTTGTTCTATTAGTCCATCTATACTGACCTCCATCAGGTTGCAAATTCAATATAATTTTTTTCTGCATCTAGCTCTGAAAAAATATTTCAGCTTGTAGCAGTGTGTGGGACTTGTTCTATTAGTCCATCTATACTAACCTCCATCAGGTTGCAAATTCAATATCATTTTTTTCTGCATCTAGCTCTGAAAAAATATTTAGACTTCTAGCAGTGTGTGGGACTTGTTCTATTAGTCCATCTATACTGACCTCCATCAGGTTGCAAATTCAATATAATTTTTTTCTGCATCTAGATCTGAAAAAATATTTAGGCTTCTAGCAGTGTGTGGGACTTGTTCTATTAGTCCATCTATACTGACCTCCATCAGGTTGCAAATTCAATATAATTTTTTTCGGCATCTAGCTCTGAAAAAATATTTCAGCTTGTAGCAGTGTGTGAGACTTGTTCTATTAGTCCATCTATACTAACCTCCATCAGGTTGCAAATTCAATATAATTTTTTTCTGCATCTAGCTCTGAAAAAATATTTAGGCTTCTAGCAGTGTGTGGGACTTGTTCTATTAGTCCATCTATACTGACCTCCATCAGGTTGCAAATTCAGTATAATTTTTTTCTACATCTAGCTCTGAAAAAATATTTCGGCTTCTAGCAGTGTGTGGGACTTGTTCTATTAGTCCATCTATACTGATCTCCATCAGGTTGCAAATTCAATATAATTTTTTTGTGCATCTAGCTCTGAAAATATATTTCAGCTTGTAGCAGTGTGTGGGACTTGTTCTATTAGTCCATCTATACTGACCTCCTTCAGGTTGCAAATGCAATATAATTTTTTTCTGCATCGAGCGCTGAAAAAATATTTCAGCTTCTAGCAGTGTGTGGGACTTGTTCTATTAGTCCATCTATACTGACCTCCATCAGGTTGCAAATTCAATATAATTTTTTTCTGCATCTAGCTCTGAAAAAATATTTCAGCTTGTAGCAGTGTGTGGGACTTGTTCTATTAGTCCATCTATACTAATCTCCATCAGGTTGCAAATTCAATATAATTTTTTTCTGCATCTAGCTCTGAAAAAATATTTAGGCTTCTAGCAGTGTGTGGGACTTGTTCTATTAGTCCATCTATACTAACTTCCATCAGGTTGCAAATTCAATATAATTTTTTTCTGCATCTAGCTCTGAAAAAATATTTCAGCTTGTAGCAGTGTGTGGGACTTGTTCTATTAGTCCATCTATACTAACCTCCATCAGGTTGCAAATTCAATATAATTTTTTTCTGCATCGTGCTCTGAAAAAATGTTTCAGATTCTAGCAGTGTGTGGGACTGGTTCTATTAGTCCATCTATACTAACCTCCATCAGGTTGCAAATTTAATATAATTTTTTTCTGCATCTAGCTCTGAAAAAATATTTAGGCTTCTAGCAGTGTGTGGGACTTGTTCTATTAGTCCATCTATACTAACCTCCATCAGGTTGCAAATTCAATATAATTTTTTTCTGCATCTAGCTCTGAAAAAATATTTAGGCTTCTAGCAGTGTGTGGGACTTGTTCTATTAGTCCATCTATACTGACCTCCATCAGGTTGCAAATTCAATATAATTTTTTTCTGCATCTAGCTCTGAAAAAATATTTCCGGCTTCTAGCAGTGTGTGGGACTTGTTCTATTAGTCCATCTATACTAACTTCCATCAGGTTGCAAATTCAATATAATTTTTTTCTGCATCTAGCCCTGAAAAAATATTTATGCTTCTAGCAGTGTGTGGGACTTGTTCTATTAGTCCCATCTATACTGACCTCCATCAGGTTGCAAATTCAATATAATTTTTTTCTGCATCTAGCTCTGAAAAAATATTTCCGGTTTCTAGCAGTGTGTGGGACTTGTTCTATTAGTCCATCTAGACTGACCTCCATCAGGTTGCAAATTCAATATAATTTTTTTCTGCATCTAGCTCTGAAAAAATATTTCGGCTTGTAGCAGTGTGTGGGACTTGTTCTATTAGTCCATCTATACTGACCTCCATCAAGTTACAAATTCAATATAATTTTTTTCTGCATCTAGCTCTGAAAAAATATTTCGGCTTCTAGCAGTGTGTGGGACTTGTTCTATTAGTCCATCTATACTGACCTCCATCAGGTTGCAAATTCAATATAATTTTTTTCTGCATCGAGCTCTGAAAAAATATTTCAGCTTCTAGCAGTGTGTGGGACTTGTTCTATCAGTCCATCTATACTGACCTCCATCAGGTTGCAAATTCAATATAATTTTTTTCTGCATCGAGCTCTGAAAAAATATTTCAGCTTCTAGCAGTGTGTGGGACTTGTTCTATTAGTCCATCTATACTGACCTCCATCAGGTTGCAAATTCAATATAATTTTTTTCTGCACCTAGCGCTGAAAAAATATTTCAGCTTGTAGCAGTGTGTGGGACTTGTTCTATTAGTCCATCTATACTAACCTCCATCAGGTTGAAAATTCAATATAATTTTTTTCTGCATTTAGCTCTGAAAAAATATTTCGGCTTGTAGCAGTGTGTGGGACTTGTTCTATTAGTCCATCTATACTGACCTCCATCAGGTTGCAAATTCAATATAATTTTTATCTGCATCTAACCCAGCCAATACTTTTGGGCTAATACCACAGTTTGGCCACTCAGCTCTGCTCGGTTCCCATCCATTGTTTTTTGTGCAAACAACTCCAGAGTTGTGAATTAGTTAACCAACAAAATGAGTGGAAAAAGGCCTGCTGCTGGTGGAAAGGGGAATAGGCGTGTTGGGAAGGGAAAAAAAAAACATCTTCCAGCCAAACTAAGATGTCTACTTCTTTTAGCGGACAATGTGATAAGATCCCTTTCTTACGACCACGCCAATCGCTACAAATTCCAGATGAGGCACAAAAACAGCAGGTGCTTCAACGGATATCAAGTGCTCCTTTAAGAGGGCTCTCCTCCACCTCAACTTCAACATCACAAATACTCCAGTCCTCAGAGGTGTCACCCCAATCGCACTTGCTTCCTCACAGCTCCCAAGTCTCAAGCTGCCCATCTGAGTATGGGGTAGAACAGATGGTTGAGTCTGCAGAGCTGTTTACTCATACTATAGCCTGGGAATCAGAGGTCGGCTCCAGAGCTTCTGTGAATCCAGACAAGGAAATGATCTGCATTGATGCCCAGAATCTTTATGAGTTGGATCCAGGACCAGACGCAGAAGGTTCTGACCATAATGTAGACCCTCGTTCCCAAACTGTAACTCCTGTTGGTGGAGACAATGAGGAAGACGATGATGAGACTCAAATTCCTGATTGGAGCGACAACTTTAGTTTTTTGTCAGGGCAGGAACAGGTTGGCTCTGAGGACGACGAGTGTGATAACACACAGGGTGATGATGATGAGGATGGAGATCCCACTTACTGTCAACCCACAGTCAGCCAAGAGATGAGGTCAGCAGAGGAGGTGGAGGAGGATGCTAGTGACGGCGAGGTCAGGTTGCGCCTTCCTGGACAGAGACGTAGTACTGGAAGCACGTCGAAAACTGCATCCTCAAACACAAGTCTGCCTCTGACCACAAGTCGTGGTGGCTCTTCAGGTCGCATGGGTGCTAAGCCTTGCATAGCCTGGGCATTTTTTCAGGTCGATAAAGATGACCCAACTCGTGTTATCTGTAACATTTGTCAGCAAAAACTAAGTAGAGGCCAAAAAATACATAGTTTGAGTACTTCATGCATGAACCGGCACATGGATATGAAGCATAAGTTGCAGTGGGAAGCTCACTGTGCTACAATGCGGCCTAGCAGGCCGGGCCAACCACCGTCTGCCACATCTTGTGCATCCGCGGCCCCTTCATCCTCTGTGACTGGGGGGACAGCAGTCACACCTGTTTTGGGACGCAGACCTGCCACCTCTTTACCCGCAACAGCCAGCGTGATAGGCAGGTCATCATTTTCTTTGGAGGTGGAAACACCAGCTGGTGTTCAGCGCTGTCCGACATCGATAGCACCACCTTTGGATCAAGGCAACCTAACATGTCCGCCTGCATCTTCGTCACAGACCGGCAGTTTGCCGGGGACACCCTTCTCAACCCCGTCTAAGCACAACAGCCAGCCCTCGGTCCCTCAGATGTGGACAAGTAAAAGACCATTTCCTCCTAGCCATGAGAAAGCTAAGAGGTTGAATTTCACCATCTGCAAGCTCTTGGCTACAGAAATGCTGCCTTTCCGCCTCGTGGACACAGAGGATTTTCGAGACCTTATGTCCGTCGCAGTGCCCCAGTACCAGATGCCCAGTCGGCACTACTTCTCATAGAAAGGTGTGCCTGCGCTCCACCAGCATGTCGCACACAACATCACCGCTTCTTTGAGAAACTCTGTGTGTGACAGGGTACATTTCACCACAGACACTTGGACGAGTAGGCATGGACAGGGGCGTTACATGTCGCTGACTGGGCACTGGGTAACTACGGTGACAGCAGGACAAGGGGCTGCTGTCCAAGTCTTGCCGTCCCCACGAGTTGTGCGTCAATCCTCTTTATCTCAAAGTTCTTCCACTGCTTCTGCCTCCTCAACCTCCTCTCGGTCCTCCACCTGCACCCAAAGCCTGTCTGGTCATGCCACAAGCTTTCTAACTGTGCAGAAGGGATCCTGCACACCTCCTTACTATGCTGGCAGCAGGGCTCAACGTCATCAGGCGGTTTTTACTTTGAAATGTCTGGGAAATGTGAGTCACGCAGCTGAGGAGTTGTGGTCAGCTCTGGAGAACCAGTTTCATGAATGGTTGTCTCCACTGGACCTGAAACCAGGGAAGGCCGTGTGCGACAATGCTGCAAACCTGGGTGCGGCCCTTCGCCGGGGCAATGTCACACACGTGCCTTGTATGGCTCACGTGTTGAACCTGGTTGTCCAGCAATTTTTAGCCCACTATCCCGGCCTAGATGGCCTTCTGCAGAGGGCACGGTCGCTGTGTGCTCACTTCCGCCGTTCGCATCCTGCAGCTCAGCGACTTACATCTCTACAGAAGTCGTTGGGCCTGCCACTTCACCGGCGATGTGCCTACCCGGTGGAATTCAACTCTGCACATGTTGCAGCGACTGTGGCAGCACCGACAAGCCCTGGTGAAATACGTTCTGACGTATAGCCTGGGCCAACGAGATCCAGAGGTGGGGCAAATCACGCTGGAGGAGTGGTCTCAGATCAGGGACCTATGCACCCTTCTGCACAGTTTTGAAATGGCGACGAAGATGTTAAGTGCTGATGATGCAATTATCAGCATGACTATTCCGGTGATTTACATGCTGGAGCACATGTTAAACAGAATTCGGAGTCAGGTGGTGCGACAAGAGGAGGTGGAGGAAGTAGAGGAGGAGGAGTTGTATGCGGAAGGGCTAACATCTGCAAGGTCCAGACGGTCAGCAGCACCAAGGCGGCAGGCATGTGAGGGTGGGGGAGATGGTTTTACCAGGGCGCATGGTAGCAGCCAAACTAGTGAGGAAGGTGCAGGAGCCCAGGAAGGAGTGGAGGACGAACTGATGGAAGACTCATCAGATGAGGGAGACCTTGATCACATTTCTGTTGTGCGAGGTTGGAGGGAGAGGACAGAGGAAGGAAGCATGATTGTTACCTCGCCACCAACACAACAGGGACTTGGTGCTCCTGGATGCGCAACACACATGAGTGCCTTCTTGCTGCACTACCTGCAACATGACCGTCGAATTGTGAGAATTAGAAATAATCCTGACTAATGGGTTGCCACACTGTTAGATCCCCGGTACAAAAGTAAATTTGCAGAAATTATTCCTGCCATAGAAAGGGATGCACGCATGCAGGAGTATCAGCAGAGACTGTTGCAGAATCTTACATGTGCTTTTCCACAAAACACCAGTGGTGCACGTAGTGAATCTCACAGTTCCAACTTGCCAACCGTGGGACCGTCGAGTGTTCAGCACTCAAACCGTAACAGAAACACAGTATCTGCTGGTAACATAAATTTTGCGGAATCATTTTACCACTTTTTTAGCCCATCCTTTGCAAGGCCACAGGAGACAAGAAGTCTGACACATAGTCAACGCCTAGAGACGATGGTACAGGAGTATCTCCAAGTAAACATTGAAGCCATGACTGTGTCACTGGACCCTTGCTCTTTTTGGGCTTCCAATCTGGATAAATGGCCGGAGCTTGCCACTTGCGCCTTGGAGATCTTGTCATGCCCTGCAGCCAGCATTCTGTCTGAACGTGTGTTCAGCGCTGCTGGTGGTGTGCTGACAGATAAGCGCACGCGGCTCTCCACTGATAATGTAGACAGACTCACGTTCATAAAGATGAACAAATCATGGATCCAAACCGGCTTTTCTACCCCTGTGTCATCCTGGGGAGAGTAAAAGCTTGATGATTTGTTAAAATCACCTCACCAACCGTTTTAAGCTTTAAAATTAATAATCATTTTTATCTGTATCTTGGCTGGAAAATAATTTGGGCCTTGTAGCAGTGTGCAGTACTGATACTATTAGGCCATCTACAGTGGTGGCCAAAAGTATTGGCACCCCTGCAATTCTGTCAGATAATACTCAGTTTATTCCTGAAAATGATTGCAATCACAAATTCTTTGGTATTATTCTCTTCATTTAACTTGCTTGCAAGGAAAAACACAAAAGAGAATGAAGCAAAAATCAAATCATTGATCATTTCGCACAAAACTCCAAAAATGGGCCAGACAAAAGTATTGGCACCCTCAGCCTAATACTTGGTTGCACAACCTTTAGCCAAAATAACTGCGAACAACCGCTTCCGGTAACCATCAATGAGTTTCTTACAATGCTCTGCTGGAATTGTAGACCATTCTTCTTTGGCAAACTGCTCCAGGTCCCTGATATTTGAAGGGTGCCTTCTCCAAACTGCCATTTTGAGATCTCTCCACAGGTGTTCTATGGTATTCAGGTCTGGACTCATTGCTGGCCACATTAGAAGTCTCCAGTGCTTTCTCTCAAACCATTTTATAGTGCTTTTGGAAGTGTGTTTTGGGTCATTGTCCTGCTGGAAGACCCATGACCTCTGAATGAGACCCAGCTTTCTCACACTGGGCCCTACATTATGCTGCAAAATTTGTTGGTAGTCTTCAGACTTCATAATGCCATGCACACGGTCAAGCAGTCCAGTGCCAGAGGCAGCAAAGCAACCCTAAAACATCAGGGAACCTCCGCCATGTTTGGCTGTAGGGACCGTGTTCTTTTCTTTGAATGCCTCTTTTTTTCCTGTACACTCTATGTTGATGCTTTTTCCCAAAAAGCTCTACTTTTGTCTCATCTGACCAGAGAACATTCTTCCAAAACGTTTTAGGCTTTCTCAGGTAAGTTTTGGCAAACTCCAGCCTGGCTTTTTTATGTCTCGGGGTAAGAAGTGGGGTCTTCCTGGGTATCCTACCATACAGTCCCTTTTCATTCAGACGCCGACGGATAGTACGGGTTGACACTGTTGTACCCTCGGACTGCAGGGCAGCTTGAACTTGTTTGGATGTTAGTCGAGGTTCTTTATCTACCATCCGCACAATCTTGCGTTGAAATCTCTCGTCAATTTTTCTTTTCCGTCCACATCTAGGGAGGTTAGCCACAGTGCCATGGGCTTTAAACTTCTTGATGACACTGCGCACGGAAAACACAGGAACATTCAGGTCTTTGGAGATGGACTTGTAGCCTTGAGATTGCTCATGCTTCCTCACAATTTGGTTTCTCAAGTCCTCAGACAGTTCTTTGGTCTTCTTTCTTTTCTCCATGCTCAATGTGGTACACACAAGGACACAGGACAGAGGTTGAGTCAACTTTAATCCATGTTAACTGGCTGCAAGTGTGATTTAGTTATTGCCAACACCTGTTAGGTGCCACAGGAAAGTTACAGGTGCTGTTAATTACACGAATTAGAGAAGCATCACATGATTTTTCAAAGGGTGCCAATACTTCTGTCCAGCCCCTTTTTTAGGTTTGGTGTGGAATTATATCCAATTTGGCTTTAGGATAATTCTTTTTGTGTTTTTTTCATCGAAGACAAATTAAATGAAGAGAATAATACCAAAGAATTTGTGATTGCAATCATTTTCAGGAAGAAACTGAGTAATATCTGACAGAATTGCAGGGGTGCCAATACTTTTGGCCACCACTGTATACTAAGGTCCACCAGATTTAAAATTACTAATCATGTTTATCTGTATCTTGGCTGGAAAATAATTTGGGCCTTGTAGCAGTGTGCAGTACTGATTCTATTAGGCCATCTATACTAAACTCCACCAGATTTAAAATTACTAATCATGTTTATCTGTATGTTGGCTGGAAAATAATTTGGGCTTTGTAGCAGTTTGCAGTACTGATTCTATTAGGCCATCTATACTAAGCTCCACCAGCTTTCAAATTAATAATAATTTTTAGCTGCATCTAGCCCGGAAAATAATTTTGGGTCTCTTAGATGCGCAAGACACATGAGTGCCTTCTTGCTGCACTACCTGCAACATGACCCTCAGATTGACAGAATTAGAAGTAATCCTGACTACTGGGTTGCCACACTCTTAGATCCACCACACTCTTCGATCAACCTTTTCATTTTAATAAAGAACAAAAAAATGGTCATTTTTGAAATTATAAGCATTAGCAGGTTATTAGAAACTGAAATCAAACAGTTTTCAACTCAAAACTTTATTCTAGGTGATGTTACATTTGCACATAGGACCCCTTGTTCAAAAGGAGCTTCTGAACTCTCTCGTCCATTCAATTTGTCAGGTTTTGGATGGTTTCTGCTTCAGTTGTTTTGCATGAGGACAGAATACCCTCCCAGAGCTGTTGCTTAGATGTGAACTGCCTCCCGCCATCATAGACACTCCTTTTGATGATGCTCCAGAGGTTCTGAATGGGGTTGAGGTCAGGGGAGCATGGGGGTTACACCATAAGTTTGTCCCCTTTTATGCCCATATCAGCCAGAGATACAGATGTGTTATGAGCAGCATGAGACGGTGCATTATCATGCATGAAAATGATCTTGCTGCGGAATACACGGTTCTTCTTCTTGAACCATGGCAGGAAGTGCTGTTTGAGAAACTCCACATACATTATGGAGTTCATCTTTACCCCTTCAGGGATCCTAAAGGGGCCGACAATCTCTCTCCCCATGATTCCAGCCCAAAACATTACTCCACCTCCTCCTTGTTGGCGCTGTAGCCGTGTTTGCGTGGGGTGTCCATCAACCAGCCATCCTCCACTCCATCCATCTGGACCATCGAGCGTTGCACGGCACTCATCGGTGAACAAAACAGTTTTGAAGTCAGTCTTCATGTATTGTTTGGCCCACTGGAGCCGTTTCTGCTTGTGTGCAGTGGATAGAGGAGGTCGACAGGATGGCTTACGCACAGCTGCAAACCTCTGAAGGACTCTCCATCTTGTTGTTCGGGGGACGTTGGAGGCACCAGCAGCTTCAAAAACTTGTCTGCTGCTATGACAAGGCTTTTTTGCTGCTGCTCTTTTAACCTGACATAATTGCCTGGAGGAAAGAGTACTCAATTTTCCCTTATCAGCACGCACACGTGTGTACTGTGAATCAGCTACATACTTCTTGATTGTGCGATGATCAGGATGAAGTGTCTTGGCAATGTTGATTGTAGTCATGCCTTGACCTAAACACTCCACAATTTGTTGCTTCTCAGCAGCCGACACATCCTTTTTCTTTCCCATTTTGGCAGAAAATGTAGGTTGCTTAATAATGTGGGACAGCCTTCTTAAGTAGTCTTGCCTTTCATTGGACACACCTGCCAAACTAATTAGCACAGGTGTCTGCAATTGCTTACAGTGATATAAAGAGCCCTGACACACATCACCATCAATGAGTTTAACTGACAAACAAACAAATTCTTCCCTTATCACTCCTAAACACTTTTTGCATAATAATTTGGAACACAGTGTACATGAGCTTTTCCACAAAACACCAGTGGTTCACGTAGTGAATCTTACAGTTCTAACTTGCCAACCGTGGTCTGTATGGAGTTGTTCAATAAAGGGCCCAAAATTAAGATAACATAGACGGGAGAGGTCTCTATGAATACGAATTCCTAAGTATTTGATACCCTGTGAGGGCCAGGCAAAGGGAAAGTTGGACTGGATGGAATCCTGTATGGATTTGGGGAGGGAGACATCGAGGGCCTCAGACTTCGCGGCATTGATTTTAAAATTTGACCATGTAACAAAGTGATCTATTTCAGCCATAACAGCAGGGATGGATA
Source organism: Phyllobates terribilis (assembly GCF_046119375.1). Lineage (NCBI taxonomy): Eukaryota > Metazoa > Chordata > Amphibia > Anura > Dendrobatidae > Phyllobates > Phyllobates terribilis. Next base: position 921,320,412 of record NW_027362761.1, on the reverse strand, counting down.
TATGTGATTGAGTGATATATACTAGGACATCATCAGCAAATGCAGAGCACTTGTACTCGGTGCCTCCCACCTCAATCCACCTAATATTGGGGTTATGGCGAATTGATGAGAGCAGGTGCTCCGTCACTAGGATGTATAAGAGAGGGGACAGAGGACATCCCTGCCTTGTCCCATTGGTGATTATGAAAGGTGATGAAAATGTTCCATTTATCTTCAGCCTAGGTGACGTATTGCGATACAGGGCCGTGAGTTTGCCTATAAAAGGGTCCCCTAGACCCCTACCCCAAGCTTTTTAAGGGAATAATATATGGCGTGCCAGGAGACTCTATGTAGTGCTTTCTCAGCATCCAACGAGAGTATCTAATTACAAATTTTTAACTGCATCTTGCCCAGGAAATACTTTGTGCCTAGTAGCAGTGTCTGCTAGTCAGCGGATTATCCCAGCTGTTAAGCAAGCTACACCACCTGTAGTTTGGACACTTAATTTTTTCAAAGGAAATGGTTCAGGCCCCCGGGACACTCAGTAAAGAGCATCGGGGAGACACCCCAAGGCATAGGGGCTGGGACTGGTGGTAGGACGCCTTGCGGTGGACCGCCGAGCTCGATCCTTATAAAAGCTTTTTAACTGCAGCAGCTTTAGTGGACGCTACTGGAGCTGGAATTACGCGGCTGCTGGCATGAGACTTGCCCTCCAATAGATCCTAGTAAAAGGATTTAAAGTGTATTCATTCAAATTAGAGAGACAATTTAAATTAAAAAGCTTAGACCTGCCTCCACCACAGGGGGGCTCGCTCGAGCCACCAGCGGACAGGCACCAGTATTAGGAGAGGGGGATGGCCGTCAGGGTACACCGCAGCTCTGGCACAAACCCGGCGACACGGAGGTGGCACGGGCAGGAACGGACTGGCCGCGTCGGCTTCGCACTTTTTTGGTTTTAGAAGGGCATAACATGCCTATATCTGCGTCTCCCCCTCCTTTTACTCCTCCACCTCTTTTCTTTTCGCATGACTATATGTATTTGTCACTTTTCCATGTGTTAGTTGTGTCTTCTGAGCAGTTTGTCAGCTTTTGGACACCTTTGAAGGTGTTTTCTATGTATTTCTATTTGTTTTTGTTTGCCTGCAATTGGTTTTAACGGTGTTCGAAGGTGTTCGACGAACAGTTTGACGAACAGTTCGGCGAACATACGGGTGTTCGACGAACCGAACCGAACTCGAACACTACGGGGGAGGCTCAACACTACACAGGACAGAGGTTGAGTCAACTTTAATCCATGTTAACTGGCTGCAAGTGTGATTTAGTTATTGCCAACACCTGTTAGGTGCTACAGGTAAGTTACAGGTGCTGTTAATTACACGAATTAGAGAAGCATCACATGATTTTTCAAAGGGTGCCAATACTTTTGTCCACCCCCTTTTTTAGGTTTGGTGTGGAATTATATCCAATTTGGCTTCAGGACAATTCTTTTTTTGTTTTTTTCATTGAAGACAAATTAAATGAAGAGGATAATATCAAAGGATTTGTGATTGCAATGATTTCAGAAAGAAACTGAGTATTATCTGACAAAATTGCAGGGGTGCCAATACTTTTGGCCAGCACTGTAAGAAGGGGTTACATACCAAATACAGATATCACTTACAGTAAACAGACTAACAATGATAGACTGGTACAGAAGGAAGGGGACCCTGCCCTTGCGGGCTTACATTCTACAGGAACGGGGAAGGAGACAGTAGGTTGGGGAGGTTGCAGTAGCTCCAGTGTTGCTGAGGTGGCAGCAAGCAAGGTCATGGCAGGCTGTAAGCTTGTTTGAAGACATGGGTTTTGAGGTTCTGTCTGAAGGATCCAAGTGTGGCGGATAATTGGATGTGTTGAGGCACAGAATTCCATAGGATGGGGGATATTCGGGAGAAATCTTGGAGGCGATTGGGCGAGGAAAGAATAAGTGTGGAGGAGAGAAGGAGGTCTTGGGAGGATCGGAGATTATGTAAGGGAGTGTATCGGGAGATTAGTTCAGAGATGTATGGAGGAGAGAGGTTATGGATGGCTGTGTAGGTTAGTGTTAGTAGTTTGAACTTGGTATGCTGGGCAATTGGGAGCCATTGAAGGGATTTGCAAAGGGGAGTAGCAGAGGAGTAACGAGGTGAGAGATGGACCAGTCGCGCCACAGAGTTAAGGATGGACTGGAGGGGTGCGAAAGTGTTAGCAGGGAGGCCACAGAGGAGGATGTTGCAGTAGTCCAGGCGAGAGATGATGAGGGCATGCACAAGCAGTTTAGTAGATTGAGGGTTGGGGAAAGGACGGATTCTGGAAATATTTTTGAGCTGAAGGCGACAGGAGGTGGCAAGAGCTTGGATGTGAGGTTTGAAGGACAGGGAAGAGTCAAGGGTTACTCCGAGGCAGCAGATTGTCAGTGCAGGGGAAAGAGTGATGTCATTTATTGTGATAGAAAGATCAGGTGGGAAAGATATGCAAGATGGGGGAATGATGATCAGTTCAGTTTTGTCTAGACATGCTGGGATTCTGGACAGCAGAGAGGTGACATCTGGGCCAGAGAGGTAGATCTGGGTGTCATCAGCATACAGATGGTACTGGAAGCCATGGGATTTAATGAGCTGTCCCAGGACAAGGGTATAGATTGAGAAGAGTAGGGGTCCTAGGAAAGAGCCTTGAGGGACTCCAATAGAGAGGGGGCTGGGTGAGGAGGTAGTGTGGGAGTGGGAGACGCTAAATGTGCGGTTAGAAAGGTATGAGGAGATCCAAGATAGGGCAAGGTCTTTGACGCCAAAGGAAGAGAGGATCTGTAGTAGGAGACAGTGGTCAACTGTATCGAAAGCAGAGGACAGGTCAAGAAGAAGGAGAATTATCTGTTAGATTTGGCTGTAAGTCATTGGTGATTTTGGTAAGGGCAGTTTCGGTGGAATGGTGGGGGCGGAAGCCAGATTGTCGGTTGTTGAAGAGAGAGTTAGATGAGAAGTGGGAGGAAAGTTCAGCGTGAACGTGTTGCTCAAGGAGTTTAGAGGCAAATGGGAGCAGCAATATGGGGCGATAGCTGGACAAGGCGGTTGGGTCGAGGGATGGCTTTTTGAGGATGGGCGTGATTGTGGCATGTTTGAAGGCAGCGGGGAAGGTACCAGAAGTTAGTGATAGGTTGAAGAGATGGGTTAGGGATGGAATGAGTGTGGGGGTGAGGTTGGAGAGGAGATGGGATGGGATGGGGTTGAGTGCGCAAGTGGTGGGATATGATTTAGAGAGGAGACGAGTAAGGTCTCTTTCCGTGATGTTGGGAAGGGAGGTTATGGGGGAAGGGCAATGGTGTGGAAAACAAAGGGGTTGTGTTGGTTGGGCAGTAAAGACTTGCTGTGTTTGGTCAATATTGTTGTTGAAGTGTGTGGCAAACTTCCCAGCAGAGATGACGGAGGGGGCAGTGGAGGGCAGAGGAGAGAGTTAAAAGTGTTGAATAGCTGCTTGGGGTTGTAGGATAGGGAAGATATGAGGGTTGTGAAGTAGGCCTGTTTAGCAGAGGTGATTAATGATTTGAATGCGAGTGTTGCTTGTTTGAATGCAGTGAAGTCATCTTGAGAATGTGTTTTCTTTGAACGCCGCTCTGCAACCCTGTACGCTTGTTGTAGCTGTTTAGTGAGGTTGTTGTGCCAGGGATGCCTATTGACTCATTGTGCTCTGCCATGCATAAGAGGGGCGACCGAAGCAATAGCTGATGCAAGAGTGGCATTGTAGAAAGTAGTGGCGCTGTCTGTGTCGTGGAGTGAAGATATGGATGTCAGTAGTAGAATAGAGTCAGAGAGTGTGTGGGTGTCTAGATGTACAAGGTTTCTGCGGGGGTGTGCTAGTTGCTGGACATGGATGACAGGTGAGGAGGACAGGGTGGAGAAAGTGAGTAGATGGTGGTCAGATAGGGGTAGGGGGGAGGTTGCGAGGTTAGATAGGGAGCAGAGTCAGGTGAAGATGAAGTCTAGTGTGTGTCCATCTGTGTGGGTGGCTGAGGAGGACCACTGAGTAAGTCCAAAGAATGAAGTAAGCGACAGGAGTTTGCATGCTGTTGACTGGCAAGTGTCAGTGGGGATGTTGAAATCGCCCATGATGATTGTGGGAATGTCAGCAGAAAGAAAGTAAAGAAGCCAGGTGGAGCATTGGTCAATAAAGGCAGTGACCGAGCCTGGAGGTCGGTATATGACAGCCACTTGGAGGTTGGAGGGAGAGTAGATGCGGACAGAGTGGACTTCAAAAGAAGGGAGAATAAGGGAGGGTAGAGGGGGAGTAGGGCTAAAGGTGCAGTTGTTAGAAAGGAGGAGACTCACTCCTCTGCCATGTCTGTTACCAGGGCGAGGAGTGTGGGTGAAGTGCAAGCCACCGTAACATAGCGCAGCAGGGGAGGCAGTGTCGGAGGGTGTCAGCCATGTCTCTGTGATGCCCAGTAAGGAGAGATTGAGAGAGGTAAAGAGGTCGTGAACAAAATGGAGCTTGTTGCAGACAGAGGGGGCATTCCAGAGTGCTCCAGAGAGAGGGAGCAGGGGGGTGGGCGTCAGGGGGATGGGTTTTACATAGGAGAGGTTGTAGTAGTTTGCAGTTGGTTTGAAGCAATAGGTGGCGGAATTGGTGGAAGGTGCAAGCTGTGAGGGTCCAGGATTGGGAGATATGTCACCAGCAGTGAGGAAAAGTAGAGAGAGGGAGAGCAGGTGGGAGAAGGAGAGTGTCCTGCTTGTGTTATGTTTTGGTAGAATAGAACTGAGGTTGAGGAGCAGGTCTGTAGATGAGGTCAGGTGAGGAGGTAAGAGGGAAGGAGAGATGATGATTAGGTTAGAGGATGCTGGGGTTTGAGGATAGGACAGTGAGGATTAGTGGGGCAAAAACAGTAAGGGCGTATGTAAGCATAATGAATGTTAAGTGTGAATGAGAAAGAGAATCTAAGTACAATTAGTAAATAGTTATTCGTACCTTCTGGTCACTTCTGGCCCATTTCTGGCATATTTCATTTTTAGACCCTTAAAGAAGTCAGACCCGTCTGTCTTAATTATAATGTAGAGTTGTGTATGTATAGTATATAGTGTAGAGATGTTTATATAGTATGGTGCTGTGTATATACTGTAGTATATACAGTAGTGTGGAATTCACACTATATACACTGGCACATCTCTGCACTATATATACTATATACACAATTCCACTCTATATTCTTTTGCACAGTATATAGTGTGGAGCTGTGTTCATAATTGATTGTAGCATATATTGTGGATTTGTGTATGCTGTTTATACTTCTGATGTCCTGTATACATGGTGCAATTCTCAGTATCTGCTCTTATTATGTGTGTGTGTATACTGTATATATAATATACAGTTGTGCTCAAAAGTTTACATACCCTGGCAGAATTTTTGCTTTCTTGGCCTTGTTTCTGAGAATATGAATGATAACAAAAAAAACTTTTTCTCCACTCATGGTTATTGGTTGGCTGAAGCCATTTATTGTCAAACTACTGTGTTTTCTCTTTTTAGATCTTAATGACAACCAAAAACATCCAAATGACCCTGATCAAAAGTTCACATACCCCAGTTGTTAATACTGTGTATTGCCCCCTCTAACATCAATGACAGCTTGAAGTCTTTTGTGGTAGTTGTGGATGAGGTTCTTTATTTTCTCAGATGGTAAAGCTGCCCATTCTTCTTGGCAAAAAGCCTCCAATTCCTGTAAATTCCTGGGATGTCTAGCATGAACTGCGCACTTGAGATCTCCCCAGAGTGGCTCAATGATATTGAGGTCAGGAGACTGAGATGGCCACTCCAGAACCTTCACTTTGTTATGTTGTAGCCAATGACAGGTCGACTTGGGCTTGTGTTTTGGAACGTTGTCATGTTGAAACGTCCAAGTACGTCTCATGCGCAGCTTCCTCGCTGATGAGTGCAAATCTTTCTCCAGTATTTGCTGATAATGTGCTGCATTCATCTTTCCTTCAACTTTTACCAAGTTTCCTGTGCCTTTGTAGCTCACACATCCCCAAAACATCAGCGATCCACCTCCATGCTTTACTGTAGGAATGGTGTTCCTTTCATCATAGGCCTTGTTGACCTCTCTCCAAATGTAATGTTTATGGCTGTGGCCAAAAAGTTCAATTTTGGTCTCATCACTCCAAATTACATTGTTCCAGTAGTTTTGAGGCTTGTCTCTGTGCTGTTTGGCGTATTGTGGGCAAGATACTTTGTGGCATTTGCGCAGTAATGGCTTTCTTCTGGCGACTTGACCATGCATCCCATTTTACTTCAAGTGCCTCCTTATTGTGCATCTTGAAACAGCCACACCGCCAGTTTTCATAGAGTCCTGAATTTCAGATGATGTTATTTGTGGGTTTTTCTTTGCATCCCGAACAATTCTCCTGGCAGTTGTGACCGAAATTTTTGTTGGCCTACCTGACAGTGGTTTGGTTTTTACAGAGTCCCTGATTTTCCATTTGCTAATCACAGTTTGAACGCTGCTGACTGGCATTATCAATTCCTTGGATATTTTTTTGTATCCCTTTCCTGTGTTTTACAGTTCAAGTACCTTTTCCCGTAGATCCGTTGACAATTCTTTTGCTTTCCCCATGACACACAATCCAGAAACGTCAGTGGCTGGATGAAGGATGCAAGAGTCTGTCTGGATCCCAGAAACTCACTCAGCTTTTATACACACACACTGATTACAAGCAAACAGGTCACAGGTGAGGATGTTACCTTTAGTAGCCATTCAATCCCATTTGTGTCAAATTCTGTGAATGTTATCAGGCCAAAATCACCAGGGTATGTGAACTTTTGGTCAGGGTCATTTGGATGTTTTTGGTTGTCATTAAGATTTAAAAAGAGAAAACACAGTAGTTTGACAATTAATGACTTCACCCAACCAATAACCATGAGTGGAGAAAAAGTTTTTTTGTTATCATTCATATTCTCTGAAACAAGGCCAAGAAAGGAAAAATTTGGCCGGGGTATGTAAACTTTTGAGCACAACTGTATAGTCAAAAGCATTTTGGTTAAAATTAAGGTCTTGCATGGTGACAACTTCATGCACTTTCAATTTATCACCAGGAAAATGGTATCACAACAACCAGACAGAAATAATCACACTGTTAAAAAAATGCAAAACTTTTGGTCACCACTGTACACAGCAATAATATATGGTCAAAAACTTCCAAAATATTTCCTTACCCAGCTCCAAATGATATTTAGTGACACTATTTTTTGCATTATAAAGGGTCAAGTAGAAAAAAAATATGGCAACAAATATAAATGTTTTATTGCTGTAATCATTCTGACCAACAGAGTAAAGTTTACAGTTAGAATGTATTTTTTATCTACTACAAAATGGTGCCAATAAAAATATTAGAAAAGAACAAAGCCTAATAAGATTATATTAACCCCTTTACAACCCAAGGTGGTTTGCACGTTAATGACCAGGCCAATTTTTACAATTCTGACCACTGTCACTTTATGAGGTAATTACTCTGGAACGCTTCAACGGATCGCCCTGATTCTGAGAATGTTTTTTTGTGACATCTTGTACTTCATGATCGTGGTAAAATTTCTTCGATATCACTTGTGTTTATTTGTGAAAAAAATGGAAATTTGGTGAAAATGTAGAAAATTTTGCAATTTTCAAAATTTGAATTTTTACACTCTTAAATCAGAGAGATATGTCACACAAAATAGTTAATAAATAACATTTCCCACATGTCTACTTTACATCAGCACAATTTTGGAACCAAAATTTTTTTATTATTAGGGAGCTATAAGGGTTAAAAGTTGACCAGCGATTTTTCATTTTTCCAACAAAATTTACAAAACCATTTTTTAGGGACCACATCACATTTGAAGTCACTTTGAGGGGTCTTTATGATAGAAAATACCCAAAAGTGACACCATTCTAAAAACTGCACCCCCCAAGGTGCTCAAAACCACATTCAAGAACTTTATTAACCCTTCAGGTGCTTCACAGGAATTTTTGGAATGTGGAAGAAAAAAATGAACATTTAACTTTTTTCACAAAAATGTTACTTTAGACCCAATTTTTTTTTTATTTTCGCAGAGGTAACAGGAAAAAATGGACCCCAAAATTAGTTGTGCAATTTCCCCTGGGCACGCAGATATCCCATAGGTGGGGAAAAACCACTGTTTGGGCGCACGGCAGGGTTCGGAAGGGAAGGAGCGCCATTTGACTTTTTGAATGTAAAATTTGTTTGAATAATTAGAAGACGCCATGTTGCGTTTGGGGAGCCCCTGATGTGCCTAAACAGTGGAAAACCCCCACAAGTGACACCATTTTGGAAACTAGACCCCTCAGGGAACTTATATAGATGTGTGGTGAGCACCTTGAACCCCCAGGTGCTTCACACAAGTTTATAACATTGAGCCGTAAAAATACAATTTTCACATTTTTCCCACAAAAATGTTTTTCAGCCCCCAATTTTGCATTTTCATAAGGGTAACAGGAGAAATTGCACCATGCAGTTTGTTGTGCAGTTTCTCCTGAGTAAGCAGATACCCCATATGTGGGCGAAAACCACTGTTTGGGCGCATGGCAGGGTTCGGAAGGGATGGAGTGCCATTTGACTTTTTGATTGTAAAATTTGCTTGAATAATTAGCGAATGCCATGTTGCGTTTGGAGAGCCCCTGATGTGCCTAAACAGTGGAAACCCCCCATAAGTGACACCATTTTGTAAACTAGACCCCTCAGGGAACTTATCTAGATGTGTGGTGAGCACATTTAACCCCCAGGTGCTTCACAGAAGTTTATAGCATTGAGCCGTAAAAATAAAATTTCACATTTCTCCCACAAAAATGTTTTTCAGCCCCCAATTTTGCATTTTCATAAGGGTAACAGGAGAAATTGCACCATGTAGTTTGTTGTGCAATTTCTCCTGAGTAAGCAGATACCCCATATGTGGGGAAAATCCACTGCTTGGGTGCACAGCAGGGTTCGGAAGGGAAGGAACACCATTTGACTTTTTGAATGTAAAATTTGCTTGAATAATTAACAGATGTGCCCCTGCTGTGCCTAAACAGTGGAAACCCCCACAAGTGACACCATTTTGGAAACTAGACCCCTCAGGGAACTTATCTAGATGTGTGGTGAGCACCCTGAACCCCCAAGTGCTTTACAGAAGTTTATAACATGGAGCTGTGGAAATAAAAAAATCAAACTTTTTCCACAAAAATGATGTCTTAGCCCCAATTTTTTTATTTTCACAAGGGTAACTTTTGTGCAATTTCTCCTGAGTATGCCAATACCCCATATGTGGGGAAAATACAGTGTTTGGGCGCACGGCAGAGTTTAGAAGTGACTTTTTGAACGCAAAATTGGCTGGAATCGAGAGTGGACGCCATTTCGCGTTTGGAGAGCCCCTGATGTGCCTAAATAGTGGAAACCCCCATAAGTGACCCCATTTTGGAAACTACACCCCTCAAGGATTTTATCGAGGGGTATAGTGAACATTTTGAGCCTAGAGGTACGACACAGAATTTGATAACATTAGGTCTTCATATTGAATAAGTTGCCATTAGTCTTGTGCGCAAGTGCTCGCTACTTGAGTTTGCATTGGGTACTTATGTATGCATCATGTATCGAGGGTGCTCGAGTGACATGCTCGAGTCCCCTCCCACATGTTTCACTGTTATTAGACACCCCAAAAAAAACATGCGGGGATCGCTCGTGCATGGCAGGCAATCCCCGCAAATTTTTTTTGGCCGCGAAGCATATGGGGCGGAGACTCGAGCATGTCACTTGAGCACCCGCGATACTCGGTGCATACCCGAGCACCCGATGCAAACTCAAGTAGCGAGCACTTGCGCTCAACACTAGTCGCCATATTGTCATCATTTTTTTTCTTACTTTTGAAAAAAAACACAACCCTAACCCTAGCCCAACTCTAACCCCAACCCTAACCCTAGCCCAATCCTAACCCTAGCCCAAACCTAACCCCAACCCCAACCCTAGCCCATCCCTAACCCTAGCCCAACCCTAACCCCAACCCTAGCACAAACCTTAACACCAACCCTAACCGTAGCCCAGCCCTAACCCTAGCCCAACCCCAACCCTACCCCTCATCCTAACCCTAGCCCAACCCTAGCACAACCCTAACCCTAGCCCCAAACTTATCCCTAGCCCAACCCTAACCCTAGCCTGACCCTAACCCTAGACCAATCCTAACCCTAGACCAACCCTAACCCTAGCCCAACCCTAATCCCAACCCTAACCCTAGCACAACTCTAACCCTAGAGTTTATTTTTTACGTTGTTCCTCATGCGGTATAAGTGATTAAACGACTTTATTCTTCGGGTCGGTGCGATTACAGCGATACCAGAATCATATCGGGTTTTTATGATTGACAGCTGTCACACACTAAAAGACGCATTTTTTTGTAAAATCTAGTTTTTGCATCGCAATATTTGAGAGCTATAATTTTTCCAGATTTTGGCCGACGTTTTTATTGGTGCCATTTTCAGGCACGTGACATATTTTGATCACTTTCTATTCCGATTTTTGGGAGGCAGAATAAACAAAAACCAACAATTCAGGAATTGTTGTTTTTTTTTTATGCTGTTCCGCATGTGGTAAAATTGATAAGGTAGCTTTATTCTTTGAGTCAGTACGTTTACAGCGGTACCACATTTATATAATTTTTCTATGTTTTGCCGCTTTTACACAATAAAAGCTATTTTATAGAAAAGATTATGTTTTTGCATCGCTTTATTCTGAGAGCTATAACTTTTTGATTTTTCGGCTGATGGAGCTGTATGGCGGCTTGTTTTTTTGCGGGACAAGATGACGTTTTCAGCGGTACCATTTTTATTTATATTCATCTTTTTGATCGCGTGTTATTCCTTTTTTTGTTTGGCAGTATGATGATAAAGCATTGTTTTTTGCTTCGTTTTTTTTTTTTTTTTTACTGTGTTCACTAAAGGGGTTAACTAGTGGGACATTTTTATAGGTCAGGTCGTTCCAGATGCGGTGATACCAAATATGTATACTTTTATTGTTTTGTTTTGTTTTTTTCATAATAATATTTATTGATGAGTACATTATATTTTTATTTTTGGTGGATTCTTTTTTTTCTTTTTTTTTTAAATATTTTTACAATTTTTTTTTAGTTTTTCTTTCACTTTCTGACAGTTTTTTTTACTTTTATTCTTTGTCCCACTATGGGACTTTCACTTTTTTTATTCTGATCATCTGTATAGCACAGGGATGGAGCACCATACCTGTGCTATGCAGGCTGTCAGCGCTGCAGATGCAGAAGATACTTTGGTCATGCACTGCGCATGACCAAAATATCTTCCTGCTGTCTGGTGACCCGGATGTTGTAATGACGACATCGGGTCGTCTTGGCAACATTCGCGAAGCCATGGCAGACAGCGCTGGAGGCCGGCAGGAGAGGTGAGTATCGCAATTACCTCCCCTTCCCCCTGCAATGCTGCGATCGAAGTCCCGCTCCCTGCACATAGAACCGGTTGTCAGCTATGACAATCAGCTTACACCTGGCGTCGATCGTGCCCGCATAGCCTGTGTGCAGGCGCGATCGCAAAGACGTAGTAATACGTATCAGTCTCTTAAAGCCCAGGACGCAATACGTATTAGTACGTCTTGGGCTTTAAAGGGGTTAAAGAAAAAATAAAAATGTATGGTTTTTAGGGCATTATAAGAGATGACCTGCAAAAATATATTGCAGAAAAATAATATAATAACTGACAACCAGCACAGATTCATTAAAGATAAGTCGTGTCTAGCCAACATGTTGGGTTTCTATGAGGAGGTAAGGACAAATCTAGATTTTGGTCATGAGGCTAACGTCATATGTCGACTTTGCAAAGGCATTTGATACTACAACAGCCTTATACTGAAGCTCAAAAGCAGGGATTACAGGACATTATATTCACATGGGTAAAAAACTAATTAAGGCCTCATTCACACATTTGTGCTTAAACACGTACGTGAAAAAATGGTACCAGCGTCATGAGTGTTTTGGATTAGTGTGTCATCAGTGTACGGTCCGTGTGTTCGTTTTTACCATCAGTCATCAGTGTTTTTCATGGATGGAAGTATAAATAGATGTATGTCTAAACTTCTCCTATACTTTACAATGTTTAATACGGACAGCACATGGCTGGCACATGGATGCTATCTGTATGTCGTACGTGTTTTTCACGGACCCGTAGACTTGTATTGGCCCTTTTCACACTATAATGAGTATGTGCTGTACCCGTGAAAAACACAGAACATGTAAGTGTGGCGCCCCTGTGGGTTCAGTCACCACAGAGGTACAGCATATCACTCAGAGGTGAAGTGCCCCACTCTCAGGTAAGGAAGGAGTACTGCCCGGGACCCACCCATCTGCATCCAACACTACACCATTCCAGACCAGCAGGCAGGGCAAGATGCACTGGCTTAGGCTGAGCCCTGTCCCTGGTTGGAAGTGGGAGGAACCGAGAGAGGGGGAACCATGTAGTGGGTGTGGGTGGAGGAAGTAGTTAAGGGGAGAACGTTGAGTGGCGGTATAAGAAAGCATAGAACTATCTAGAAGTGTTCAGTTCAGTCAAGTCAGTTCAGGAGACAGAGGAGAGAGAGTGGGAGCAAGAGCTCTGGAGGCGCTCTGCTCAGAGAGGAGAGAGGAGCGGGCCTAGATTGAGAGGCCCAGGAGGACAGGCTGGTAGAGGACGGGAGCAGAGGGAAGGCTCCAGGAACAAGGGGATCCCAGGGGCACGGCCAGTGCGGAAGCCAACCGTGCACCCGAATCTGCCAGTACGTGGAGGGATCAGGCCGCAGAGGGGACCGGCCCCTAACTAGTGGAGAACTACAAGGCTCAGCTAGGAACCGGAGGCTACTGTATTTTCAGGCTGCAGCTGCACACTACCGCAACTATCTCATTAAAAATGTGGCCGCATAGGATTCAGGGGACTGCAGGTTGCCGGCCAAAATCCGAGGCTACCGGCTTGGGACATTGGTTGCGAGGCGCAGGGTAGGAGGGTGAGAGCCAGCGTAGGAAGACGACCGAGGAAGGCACACAACATGGGGTCCCGTTAAGTATTCCTAAGATACCTGGGAGATTGCTGAACCCCTCCCTGGGTGAACACAGGTCGGCGTAGGAGGTTACCCTGGCGCTGGTAACCTGGAGTCTGACAAGTGTGAGTACATCTGAAGACTGCACCCCCACTGTGTCCTAGAATTATTATCTGCGCCATCACCTGCACTACACTGCACGGCCACAACTACCTAATAACATCTCTACATTGCCCTGGAGCTAAGCTCTGCCTGTGGAGAGCTGAACCAACTCTGCTGCGTCACCATCAGCTCCAGAGGATCTGCAACGCAGCGGCGGCCCCATATAGCCGCATACCACAGGTGGCGTCACGAATATTAACTATAAAAACTTTATTCCTTTTATTTTATTCCCCTTTTTTTGACCGTCCTGGGTCACGGACCAGGTCACTGCCACCGTGACATCCCCCAGCACCGACCGGCCCGGCTACCGAGTGCCCCACGGCCCAGGGGGCGCATCATAAGTGCAGCACAGATGTCTGAATGAGGCCAAAGGGACAGGAAACAAAAAGTCGTTATCAACGGTACATTCTTAAATGGGATACAGTCAGCAGTGGGGTACCGCAGGGATCTGTACTGGGAGCAATGGGGACCACAAGGATCTGTGCTAGGACCAATTCTTTTTAATCTCTTTATTAATGACATTATGGATGGGATTGAGAATAAAGTGTCAGTCTTTGCTGATCACACAAAATTATGTAGGATAATAAAAACTGAGCTTGACAGTATAATATTATAAAAGGATGTTGATAATGTAGCACCCTGAGGATTCGGCTGCTACAGGGGTATTGCACCTCAACCCAGAGGTGTGATATTCCACTCCCGGGTAAGGATGGAGTGTGGACCTGAGCTCGGTAGGCTGCATGCACTACACACATCCCATTTCCGAGGAGCAGGCCGACGGTACTCCCACTTAGAAATGTGCAGGTACGACCGAGTCTGTTCCTGGCTGGAGTGGGAGGGGGGTGGAACATCCCAAGTAGTGTAGGGGCAGATAGGGGGAGCAGCCTGGGTAAAGATAGGAGCTCATTGGGTGCTGGTCGCCTGAGCTCACACATAGAGGGTGTATATAAGGTGGGCACCATCAAAGAACAGGGTCAGTCAGTCAGTCTGTCAGAGGAGGAAGAGGAACAGAGCAGCCCTAGAGAGAGAGAGAGGAGAAAGAAAGAGAGACCCAGAGGGGAAAGCAGAAGAGAGGACTCTGAGACCCCAAATCCAAGCTACGGGTGAAGAGTCGGCATCAGGGTACCGGAACCCAAGCTGGTGGGGGCAAAAACACACCCCAGCCAGAGACCGGAGGCCGTGGGCAGCGTCTGCCACGGCCACCCACCACATCCACCACGAAGGCATACCACGTGGAGGGTCAGGGAACCCAAGGCCAAGGGTCACCCAACAGAAGGCCCGAGGGAGCTGGACCTGGGTGGATCAATAGTGGGGACGGCCAGAGAAAGGACAGAAGGAGAGCTCAGGGTCACGCTCCGGACTTATTTGGGAGTTGGCTGGATCCAGGACCTGGTGGACGCAGCACGGCTCGGGTGGTCACTTGAAGCTGGAGTGACCGGAACATCAGCAGTGAGTAAATACCCTAAACTGCACAACCCGACTCTGTCTTCCTTTAAACACCTATGCTGCACCACCACAACCCCCATCCTCTGCACCTGACCCCCTGAGGCTATACCCCACCCGTTGGGGGTTATACTACCAAGAGCTGCACCAACACCATCAGCCTCAGCGGACCCTGCTGCAGCGGCGGCCATAGTGACCGCAATACAACGGGTGGCGTAGTCGACATTAAGAACTTTATAACATCTGCAGGACTGCCACATACTCTGAGCTTGACACCCTGGGCACGGACCGGGTCACAGCCACTCGGAAGACTACAACCCCCATCTGATCCGGCTCCGGGTATTCCCCTAAAGAATATGGCCCAGGGGGCGCGTCAATAACATATATCTGCATAGGCAAACACTTGGCAGATGAAGTTTAATGCTGATAAATGTAGAGTAATGCACCACAGCCAGAGAAATCATATTGCTGCATATATATATTGAATGGACATATATTATGGATTATAGAACAAGAGAAGAACTTGGGTATTCTGGTTACAAGTAAGTTGAACAGCAGTACTCAATGTCAAGCAGCAGCTACAAAAAAAGTGATTCCAATGTATTATTACTCCTCTATAAATCACTTGTAAGGCCACATCTAGAATATGGGATCCAGTTTTGGGCTCCACGTTTTAAAAAGGATATTCAGAAGTTAGAGTCAGTTCAAAGGTGGGCAACTAGATTATTACAAGGGATGGAAGGCCTCTCATATAATGTTGGAAAAGTTGCGCTTGTTTAGCTTAGATAAACACGCCTCAGAGGAGATATCATTTATATGTATAAATACATGTGTGGTCAGTACAAAGGACTAGCACATGACTTATTCCTTCCAAAGATGTTACATAGAACCAGAGGATATTCACTATGTGTGGAAAAAGGGCGATTCCTGCAGCTAACTAGGAAAGGGTTCTTTACAGTTAGAGCAGTCAGACTATGGAATGTCCTACCGTAAAAGGTAGCAATGGCAGAGAGATAACAGCATTTTAAAAAATGGCTGGATGCTTTTCTCACAACAAATGCATTGTAGGTAATAAATAATCTAGCAATCGAGAATGTATAACTGTTAAAGAATCTGATGGACCTATATCTTTTCTCAACCTATACAACTATGTAACTATTAAGGGAATGCTAAAACATTTTTTTAAAAAAAATGCTCCGTATTTAAAGGGATTTTCCCACGAACAAAAGTTCATTTTAATCAGTAGATCTTCAAATAATAATAATTTCCACAATTGGATGTGTTTAAAAATAATGTTCCTGTGCTGAGATAATCTTATAAATGTGCCCCTGCTGTGTACTGTGTAATGGCTGTGTCTGAACACGATCTGATCATAAAACATCTCCTGGGCAGGGGGGAAGCAAAAGAGAATACAGATATTACAGCAGGGGGTCACAGCTGATTCTTTTTGTGAGGTAAAACATTTCCCGACCTGTTTTTAAACAATATTTTACTTCAAAGAAAGAATCATTTGTGATCCCATACTGTAATGTCTGTATAATCTTTTGCTTCCTCCCCTGCCCAGGAGCTGTGGTATGATCAGACCATGTTCCTGTATGATCAGACCATGTTCCTGTGCGGTCAGACACAGCCATTACACAGTACACAGCAGGGGCACATTTATAAGATTATCTCAGCACAGGAACATTTTATTTAAACACATCCAATTGTGGAGTTTATTTTAATTCCAAGATCTGTTGATTAAAATGTACATTTGTTTGTGGGAAAACCCCCTTAAGGCCAAAACCGGTTCTGTCCATGATGATTTAAAAGACCATTCCACGTATACTGCATTGGTTGTAGGTAACTGGCAGTTATGAGGTCACGGAATGTTGTGACATCGTGGTGGCATATAGGCAACTGCCGAAAGGAACTCCTTTGAGGGTTGCAGATAGTAGTAGAGTGTGAGTATCGTTATATTAGCTCCTTATTTATGTTTAATCTTTTTTATTATATATTTTCAACATATATAAATAAATATAGATAACATTGATACAGGGTATAATGCAGAACAAATCGTGAAACAGACCATATACATTCTTATGGAATCAAATTACACAACTGAGGTCAGATATTACAGCTTGCAGCATACTCTATTATTTATGATTTGGTTTAATTCAAAATGTGTGCTCCAAATATAAGAAGTAAAGTTGGAAGGATGTGATTTGTATTTTAAGATATTATGAAAGCAGGGGAGATAGTTACATGGTGAGAACATAAGGTCATCTGCATGAGTCCTAAAGGGGAGCTAGAGAAGGCTGGTGGGACATGTATTATGGGGCACCAACAAGCCTCTAGTTGGGGCACTAAATGTAATTTTTAGTCTGGGGGGACATTATCTATCTATCTATCTATCTATCTATCTATCTATCTATCATATCCCTTTTCCATTGTATCCATCCACAGATGAGTACAATACAATGTAATGTATGAATTAGGTATAATTAGGAACATGGAAATAAGTACCATAAATCTTTACCTATTCATTTTAAGTATAACTAAACTGTGAGTTAGCCTCATTTTAAATCCTTTATTTTGTTCTGTTTCTCCTCTATCTATAACTGACCCTTACCCCCATCAATTCTTCAGAAATATTAAAACAGGAATTTTATTTACTGAACTAGAAATACAGTTTCTGCTGAAATTCTTGTTCGTTTATCATTCTACGGTTTTATTGCCGGTGAGTGAGTTCATTGTGAGAAAAATAAGGTAAATTTATCCTTATCCTAAATCTAAAATTTCTGATAGACTGGGGTCACTTGAGGGCAGAGAGTCACCTTCCATGTGACCCATAATCTCCTGCAACTTGTTTTCCCGTAGAGAAACCTTGAAGCTCCATATGAGTAAGGAGAATGGCAGGTGACTCCGTGTTACCATCGAGCATTAGCCTAAGGCCAAGTTCAGATGTGGCAGATTTATAGTAACACAGCAAATTCAGCCACAGAATTGCAGCAAATTCTACAGCACAAAGTTACTGCTGTATCTGAATACAGTATAGAGCTCCAAACCCGGTTTAGATAAAATCATTGTGTTGGGTGTTCTGTTTTCTGTGATAGGCTACATTCACACAACTGTGTATCGCTGTATACACGGACCGTCTGCAGGTCTCCTGACCAGAGCAGAACAGCCTCATATGCATATATTCACACAGATGTGTGACTGTAGCCTCATACAAATTGGATTAGAAATGCAGCCATAGGGGAAAATTCATCTCACGCTCTCCCAGTTTTCTGCCATATAAAACTTGTGCATTTTTATGTTTATGTAACACAAAGTTCCTAATACAGTTTTGTACCTTTAGTCTTCTTACACCAGCCATGACACTTTTTAAAAACATGGGTACAGCGTAGCTGAGATGCGGGGCCACGCGAGATCCAACAGAATAGTTATACTTTGCAACAGAAAGCGACATAAAAGGGGCAAACTCCACCCAATGTGTTTGGAAGGCTTGACATGAGGGTTTGTGGAGACATTACTGGATTTAATGTCCCAATTTTGGCTACTATAATATTGATAAGTATGTTATAAGTTGGGTCTCTATTCTATAACTACTGTCTATATCTGATTATAAAAACCGTCTAGTGACCATTGATGATCTTCTGCTATCAGCTATGGAGCAGATACAATCAATTCACATTGTCTTCCTTGCTCTTTAATAGGATGAAGGTAGCAGAGGAGGAAGAGGAATATCCTGATGAGAAGTATGTATCTGATGTAACTAGGATTATTTATTTATTTTACTCGCTTATAAAGCGCCATTAATTCCACAGCGCTTTACAGATATCATCATTATAGCCCTATTATAATACACAAAGATGTCTGCAATGGTTTTATTAAAGAAGTTGTCCAGTACTTTATATTACCTCCCCAATGTATCCACCCGGGGCCCCTAAGGATTTTTGTAAATACCTTAAGTTGCTGTTTCTGCCTGTGAGCGGCGCTATCCATGGCCTCTCACAGGCATCACGTAACCCCATGCTGACATCACGACAAGTGAGGCCTGACTCAGCGCTGGGGTCCCCGCGGTGGCTTCTGGGTTGTGGGTGGGGTTACCCCTGCATCATACCCAGCATCCACCGCGCACTTTCCCAATGAATGGGGAGAGGCAGAGCGCGCTGTGGATGCTGGGTGTGATGCGGGGGGTGACCACACCCACAGCCTGGCATCCACAATGGAACCAGGAAGACAGAGACCCCGGCTGCTGCCAGCACTTGTTGTGACGTCAGCGGATGTCAGAGCCGGGGGTCACATGGTGCCTGTGAGCGGCCAGTGATAGCGCCGCTCACAGGCAGTATCTGCAACGTAAGGTAATTACAAAAATCCTTAGGGGCCACGGGGGGATACATTGGGGGCGGTAATATAAAGTACTGGACAATCCCTTTAAGGCTCAATAGTATCATTTATCTTCCTATCATTTTGGTAATCATTGTTTTTTTCTTGTCTTTTTTTTTAATAGATGGATAGAGAGAATAAAGAACGCAAAGCCAATATTCCAGTAATTATCATATTAAATCTTCCTTCCACATTCATATTGGAGTACTATGTGTCCCAATAAGGGGAGGACTCCATAATGATGGGATCATGGCATTACTGCTCTCACTCATGGATTGTTTCCATACGAAGGATAAGATTGCTTTCATTAATAGAGAATATAGACCTCATCGAATTCTTCATACTATTGCTTATCCCTTTCATTCAAAGGATAACAATGAGGTCATGAGCGAATTACGGTAATGCCAAAAATGTATCCGGACTCATGACCGAACAAATATTGTCCTAGATTAAAGGATAATCATACTGTGCAGTACAATCTATGAGAACATAGATTCTGGAGGTGATGTCCATGCTGTTACCTGACAGATAGGTTATATAGATTTCTATAGGCTTCATATTAGCCAAAGTGTTAATGATTCTAATAAGAGCTTTATGTTCTATTACAGGCGTTTTAAATTTAGAGAAGTGTCCCGCTTCAATTTTCTGGAGAGAATTGTGTAAGTAGGTGTGATAAGCAGGGTAATATAAGAGTAGGGAATTCATGAGGATTTTACATACCTACAATGTCACTGTGCCACCATCAGCAGTCACAGGGGCACTCATGTATAAAAACTCTTCTAAGACAAAGTATCAGTTTGACCCATCACAGTCAATCAGAATCCTGATTTCACAATCTCAGATTCCTTTAAAATGAGACAGATTGGTTGCTGTGAGTAAAACTGAGACTTTCTCTTAGGCCACATTCACATGTTCAGTATTTGGTCAGTATTTTACATCGGTATTTGTAAGACAAAACCAGGAGTGAAACTGAGTCGGTCGACAGGGGTAGGGGTACTCGGATACCGGGATGGATGGGTTACTTCTGTCAGGATCAGGGTTGGTCGGTTCCTAGTTCCGTGCCCTGGACCGTCTGTAAAGGAATGGGGGTGAGGATGATGGGAGTATTGTGTCCTGACGCCTCCTGCGGTAACTGGTAAAATCGGTTACCAGCGCTGTGTATGGTTGCTGAGGTGGTCGGCATACGGCTTGTATGAACGCTATAAGCAGTAATGTCAAAGTAGGCACACACACACATTAAGTCTTTGTTTCAGTACATTTCTTTTACTGATGTCCGGTAACAGGTACAGTTCAGGAGGGTAACCAGGTTTTCGGTGCAGGTAGAGATATTCACTCTGTGAGGCCTCCTCTAACAATGTGTGCGTTGTTTGGGATCAGTCCTGCCTTAAGCTGAACCTGCCACCTTTTACTTTCTTTGGGGTCCTTCTCCACAACTGACAATGAGGACCTTTCCTTGGGGCTACCAATTCTCTTCCTGGGCCCCTGGTCCTATACTTGGTCAAGTTTGGCGACTCTTTCCCCTTCTTCTTCAGGGGGAATAGATCCTCCTGATCTGTCCGTGTTTTCTATGCTATTCCTGAATTAATAGCAATCTCGGACTCCGGTGTCCGGGTGAGCTAAAGGGATAATAGTTTTATCTCTTTCGCCCTCCTTCTAGCCTCCGTCCCTCTCTCTAGGGCGCTTCACAACACAGACCTGTTTCCTAGTTTCAGGGCTTAACTGGTCCTCAGCCAACCGCTCTTTGTGTCTCCCTCCTCCATCTTCCCTCTCTAGACCAACTGCCGCTTTGCTGTCTCCCTGGAAACTGACTCGTCCCCTCAGACCTGGAAGGTGTTGTGCGTGTCCAAACCTACATCTCCCCATTCACCTATGGACCCTGTAGGAATCCCCCGCAGGGGTGCCACAAAACAATCAGAGGAAAAGTATAATAGTAACAGGTGCGCCATTTCTACATTTTTCTCCCACTCCTGGTTTTGGCTTATAAATACTGATGTCAAATACTGAACACATGAATATGGCCTTAGAGCAGTTTTCATGGATTATGAAACCATTTATGTCCTCCATACACAGTCCACCATAAATACATCCTTCATTCTGCTAACGGTTGGCAACTGGAGGATAACAGTGATGATGGATAGAAATTCAGAATTTTTTTAGAAAAATTTCTCCTATAAAATGAGTGATTATAACAATGGTAGTTTATGAGAGTTGCTACATAGTCTGTTATATATCCAATAGTGAGGAAGATGAGGAAGAAGATGGTGATTTGTATTTGATAGATATCAGACCAGAAGACACCACCATTAAGTACATCAAATTGTAAGTAGAGATATTGAGATTATAACGTACTGACCACCACTCCCAGAACATCCGAGTCGCCAGGAAAAAGTTACTCAAAGATACTGTACATCTATAGCAATGTTATACAGTCAGATAACTTAATCCGTAGGCTTCCTAAGCATCAGTTCTTCTAACCAGAGATGAATTTTTTTATTTCAGATGCTCTGGACGTGATGTAATGATCGCATGGCCCAGTGAGGAGTCCCTGCCGTAAATAATTGGGGTAATCATGGTCCACGACTGTCAGTGTTTGAAGTCCTCAGTTATTTTTCACTTTGAGACGTGGATATGTGACACCCCAGGGGTCTGGTTGCCACAGTGATAGAGATATTACGTCTGAGAGCAGGTGGGAGGTCCTTTGGTCAGGGATCCTGTGCATGCCACACCTCCTGCCCAGTTTTGGGAGGGGAAGGACTTCCCCTATATAAACCCGGGGCTGAGGCAGAGTGAGTGAGAAAGAAGACAGAACAAGAGTAGAGAAGAGAAGCAGCATAGCAAGAAACATCAGGAGCTCTGTGGGGAGCAGTGTTACAAGGAGTCAGGGGCTGGCAGCTGCAGAGCTCGCCCTGACTGAGAAGATTTCTAACCGGACCCGGAGTCCGAGGCTGTGGGGACTAACTCCTACCCAGCAGCAGAAACCGTCCGGCAGAGGATTTCAGGTCCTCTGGCCCAGAAGCCCGAAGGCACGGTCACACGCGTGGGACCAGCACCTCCATCGTGGAGCGGAAGCCATTAGAAGGCCCCGAGTCACCGGCCATACGGTTGAGCACCACACGGTACACTCAGGGACGTGGGCTACTTATTCCCGCCTCTAGCAAGGTAGCCAGAAGAGTACAGTTAGTTGGGAAGGCCTACAACTCCGCCTGGCCAGGGGAGATCCCATCTGCTCAAGGACTGACCAGGCCCCTATCACTAGCCAGTACTCCGGGAGGGTCTATCTTTGTCACCAGTAAAGACCCTGAACTACACCGCACCGTCTCTGAGTGGTTCCTGCTACCCCCATCATCCACGTCGGCTGCCCTGAGGCCATACCCCTCCCGTTGGGGGTTATACCATCCACGCTGCACCATCCTTCCACCGGCCTCAGCGGTCTGCCCTGCAGCGGCAGCTCCATAGCTGCATTCAACGGGTGGCGTAGTCACCAACCATCTACTGCTAGTACATCGCCGCTCAGTTTGACTCCCTGGGCACGGACCGGGTCGCCGCCACGAGACTACAACCCTCAAGAGATCCGGCTCCGGGTAAGCTCCCGCGTGCGCATCGCAGCGCGACACAGGCCCAGGGGCGCGTCAACTTTGGCGTAGTCGGCAGGATCTCGTGCCCGCAACCACCGGGTACTGCGTGCCTGAAAAGCAAAGACTGTTCAAACTTACCAGTGGTGAAGATTCCCGCTATCCGTGGAGGTTTCCCGCCATCCGGCGCCATCTTCGACCTTCTTCCCGCCATCCGTGGAGTTTTCCCGCCATTGGACGCCATCTTGAGGACGCCGCGCGGGAAGAAGAGGGGCGTGGACTCCGAAAGCGCGCGAGAACTGAAGCCCCGCCTCACGTCCGGACGTTGCGTAAGGTCCTGGAAGGAGCCCAGCAGACGCCGACGTCACCGGAGCGCGACGGAAGGTCCTCAACCCTGACGATCCACTGCGGAGCCGCGGCCTACGGAGCAGGATCATCGCAAGGTAGGCCACGGTCCACTAGGGGGGAGGAAGATGTCGGATACGGAGGAGAGCTTCACTGCCTCAACCCCCGCCAGCGCCACCGCTGCTGCAGTTATGCCCTTCACCATGCCCTATATCCCGGGAGCAGCTTGGCTACCCCAGTACTCAGGGGAGTCACATACCCTGCATGACTTTAGAGAAAAGCTGGATAGCCTCTTCCAGGTGTACCCCCTCACAGAAGAGCAAAAAGTGAGCATCCTGGTGGCCCAACTAACTGGGGCAGCCAAAAGGGAAGTAAAATCCTGGCCACCTGGGAGGAAGACTGTCGCAGGGATACTAACCCGGCTGAAGGACACCTTTGATACCCGCACCTCAGCTGAGATTAAGCTTAGATTCTACGGGTGCAAGCAGCGAGCGCATGAGAGTATAAGGGACTATGCACTAAACCTACAAGAGGCCCTGAGGGCCATAAAGCAGACCGACCCTGATGGGGTGGGAAACGAGGACAGGCTGTTGACTGAACAATTTATAGAGGGTTTATATTGCAATGCCCACCGAACCCAGTTGCGGGCAATGGCCTTACAGGATCCCCATCTAGACTTTGCACAGTTCAAGGACAGAGCCATCCGGGTGCTCCGAGAACCGGCACCGGGTGGCGTTGTGACCCACAGGCGCCCAGCTATCACTTACCACCAGGAGGCGGCGCCCTTGTCGGCAGGGCCTGTGGGAGCTGATGCGCAGGCTTTGGACAATGACCCGGCTCCAGACCTACGCCATCAGGTCCAAGAGCTAGCTAAGAGCGTTGCTGCGCTAACCCGAACTGTGCAGTCTTTACAGGTTTCCACCCCAGGGAAGATCCAGTTGGCATCCGGACCGGAGGACATCCCGTGGCGTCGACCAAGGAGGACCCCACCGGCCAGAGGAAGACCCAGTGACCGATACAGCGAGGACGGACGACCCATCTGCCGCCGCTGCAATCAACCCGGACATATGGAAAGGTACTGTTCTTTAAACGGGCACAACCTGGGGTAGAGGGCCAACCCCCAGGAAAAAGATCACCAGGCCCATCGAACTGGCGCGACAGATATGTGGGAGGACGTCCAGTCTTGCCTGTGGTACTGGATGGCATTCCCATGAGTGCCCTACTGGACACCGGGTCACAGGTCACCACCATCCCGTACGTGCTCTTTAAGCAGTACTGGAATGACTCGGATATTACCCGCTACCCTGACGACGACTTGAGTATCATCGCCAGCAATGGCCAGCCCGTGCCACAAATCGGATTTAAAGAGGTGACCATCAAAATCGGTAGAGTCGAACTGGCAGCACAGGGACTGATCATTGTAGACATTGACAAACATGAGAGCCACCCAAAAATAACTCTAGGAACTAATGTAATTGAGAATTGTCTTGCAGAAGTGATTTTCCTTCTACAGCAGGTTGCCAAGAACGCCAGCTCCGGCGAGCAGCGAGTGCTCCAGAAAGAGATCCGGGCACTGATGCGACGGCAACAGGTGGAACTCTCCGGCGGTGAGATTGGTAGCGTAAGAATGTGTGACCCTTTCCCTATTGCCATGCCCCCAAAAAGTGAAATGATGATTTGGTGCCGGGCAGCTATTGGTCTGAGAGGTAGAGATTACCAGGCAATGGTAGAACCAGTTTACTCAGACAGTAGGCCCACCATTTTGACAGCACGGGGGGTGGTCAATGTACGCCATGGGAGGGTGCCCGTTCGCATAATCAATATCGGGGAGAGGGAAGTGTACCTGCCCCGGTATGCCACGCTAGCAAAATTATATACCATCAACCAAAACTCTATACAGTCTGTGGAACCCTTGCCTCCATCTCACCCGGAGGAAGGTAACGGCTCTAAGAAAGTAATGGAGGATTGGTGTCAGCAACTACACTTGGGAACTGACTCCACTCCCTCCCACCAGAAACAGGGAGTCTACCGGGTGGTTCAAGAGTATGAGAGAGTGTTTAGTAAACACCCGTTAGACTTCGGGCGAGTCAAGGGGGTAGAACACCGCATCCCCACGGGAGATCATCCTCCCATAAAAGAGAGGTATCGACCCGTACCCCCTGCACATTACCAACACGCCAAGGGGATGCTTAGAGACATGAAGGAGGCTGGGGTAATCCGGGATAGCTGTAGCCCCTGGGCAGCCCCGCTAGTTTTAGTCAAAAAGAAAGACAACACCATGAGGATGTGTGTAGATTACCGGAAAATCAACCGTATCACACACAAGGATGCGTACCCCTTACCAAGGATAGAGGAGTCATTGGCTGCTTTAAGGTCTGCTAACTTCTTCTCTACCTTGGATCTCACTAGCGGGTACTGGCAGGTTCCTGTAGCAGAGGCGGACCGGGAGAAGACCGCATTCACCACCCCGATGGGACTTAGCGAGTTCACCTGCATGCCGTTCGGACTCTGCAACGCCCCAGGAACCTTCCAACGATTAATGGAGTGCTGTCTGGGCCACAGAAACTTCGAGACGGTCCTGTTGTACCTGGACGATCTCATTGTATACTCCAAAACTTATGAGGACCACCTGAAACACCTGGCGGAGGTGTTCGAAGCTCTGGCGAGTTACGGCCTAAAGGTGAAACCCTCCAAGTGTCACCTCCTGAAACCAAAGGTGCAGTACCTGGGACACGTGGTGAGCGCTGACGGAGTGGCTCCCGACCCCGACAAGATCACCGCAATTAAGGGATGGCCAAGCCCCTCCAGCGTAAAAGAAGTGCGGCAGTTCCTCGGGTTGGTAGGCTACTACCGAAGGTTTATTCCCGGTTTCACCAAAAAGGCAGCGCCTATGCAGGACCTCCTGATAGGCCAGTCCCGGAAGGCCAAGAACCAGAAGCCGCCCTTCAAATGGGAAGAGCTAGAAGAAGAGTCCTTCCGCCAGCTGAAGATGGCCCTCACGGGGGAAGAAATCTTTGCGTACCCGGATTATAGCCAGCCCTTCATCCTCTACACCGACGCCAGTAACATCGGGCTAGGAGCCGTACTGTCCCAGATCCAGCAGGGG
The DNA here is from genome assembly GCF_046119375.1 of Phyllobates terribilis. Taxonomy (NCBI): domain Eukaryota; kingdom Metazoa; phylum Chordata; class Amphibia; order Anura; family Dendrobatidae; genus Phyllobates; species Phyllobates terribilis. The sequence goes on along the minus strand of NW_027362761.1, from coordinate 921,294,376 downwards.
AAAGAACGAGTAATCGCCTACGCCAGCCGAAAACTGCGACCCACTGAAAGGAACCCCGAGAATTATAGCTCATTCAAGCTAGAGTTCCTGGCCGTGGTATGGGCAGTCACTGAGCGCTTTAAGCATTACCTTGCTTCTTCCCGGTTCACCGTGTACACGGATAACAACCCGTTGACACACCTGGACACGGCAAGACTCGGTGCCCTGGAGCAGAGGTGGATGGCCCGTCTGTCCAACTACGAGTTCATAATCAAATACCGGGCAGGGCGCTCCAATACTAACGCGGACGCCCTGTCCAGGATGCCCAACCTGCCGGACGAAGGAGAAGATCCGGAGGGACTGGAAGAGATTGAACTCCCTGCGTTCCACCGTCATGGGACTATCCAGTATTCCCACCGGGTAAGGAGTAAGCAGGCTGCTACGTTGAACCCCTTACCTCACTACAACTGGGCGGAAACGCAAGACAGCGACCCTGCCGTCCGACTGGTGAAGGAGATGCTGACTCGGCCGGAGGCTCGCCTTGAACCAGACGCTCCGGAGGAAGCCAAACAACTATGGGCAGAGAAGAGTCGACTGTTCCTTTACAAAGGGAAGTTGTGCCGCAGAATGGTTAACTCCCGGACGCATGAATTACTCTGGCAAGTAGTGGTGCCACGAAGAGACGCAGCCATGGTGATGGAGGCATACCACGACGGAGCTGGACACTTCGGGTGGAAGAAGCTGGAGTTCCTGCTGCGCGAGCGATTCCACTGGGTAGGCATGAGGGGAACCATTGAGAAGTGGTGCAGAGACTGTGGCCCGTGCAACCTGAGAAGGAAGGACCGCGCCAGCCAGAAGACTCCCCTGCAGTCCATCGTCACCCGGCAACCGTTAGAACTGGTAGCCTTGGATCATGTAAAACTGACCCCAAGCAGAAGCGGCTACGTCTACGCGTTAACCATCGTGGATCATTACTCCCGGTTTCTGGTTGTCGTCCCCGTCAAGGACTTAACGGCTCAAACAGCAGCTAGAGCCTTCCAGCAGCACTTTTGCCGTCCACACGGGTACCCGGACCAAGTGCTGACGGACCAGGGACCTGCCTTTGAAGCGGAGGTCTTCCAGGAATTCTGCAATCTGTATGGCTGCCGGAAGATAAGGACGACACCCTACCATCCGCAGACTAATGGACTTTGTGAAAAAATGAACCAGGTGGTAATGGATCTTCTAAAAACGTTGCCCCTGGAAGAACGCAGTCTGTGGCCTGAAAAGTTGCCCGATCTGGTGGACCTATACAACCACATCCCGGTAGGTTCCACCAACTGTACCCCGGCTTACCTAATGAGGGCAAGACCTGGTAAGCTACCTGTTGACCTGGAAATGGGAGTCCTGACACCCGAGGACACTTCACCAGAAACAGACTGGGACACAGAGAGGCAGCAGCAGTACCGGAGAGTACAGGAGAGCGTGGAGCGAAGTCTCTGTCAGGCTAGGGAAAGACAAGAGAAAACTTACAACCAGTATGCTCCCGCTGTTCCCCTGGTACCCGGAGAGCAGGTCTTGAAGAGGAAGAGACGGCTCCACAAGTTGGACGACCAGTGGGAGAAGGACCCGTACACCGTACTGCCCTCAAGCCACGAAAACCCGAAGGTCTGTACCATCAGTAAAGACGGAGGGGAAACCACAGCCATTGTATCCCGGGACCACCTGAAGAAGTGTCCCGAACAACTGAGGAACCCTGAAGAGGAACAAGAAGACCATCGACCCGTAGAGGAAAGGGAAGATATGGTTAGTACCGTGCTCGGGGACTTCCCTCGGTCTTGGACTCAAGTCAATGGTGCAGTTGTGGTACCCGTGCTCACCTTCCTCCAACCATCATCCCAAGAACCTACGGAGCAACCGGTAGAGCTGGAAGAACAGCCGGTCCAGGAGGCAGAAGACTCTACACAAGCAGACCCGGAAAATCAACCCTCTGCTTATAGTGAGCCTGCCATACCCCTAGTGAGCCAGAGGGCCCATAGACAGCTGCCCAGTTTACCCTTGACAGCTCCTACACCCTGTAGTTCAGGGCCAGACAGTCAGCTCCGTAGGTCCACTAGGGCCACTAGAGGCCAGCTACCCGCACGTTGGAGGATCTAAATGTTTAAGCTATCTTATAATGTTTACTTGTTTATAGTTGCTTGTGTATAATTTTGTGTTTCTAGTTCTTTTTAGGAGTCCTTGGTGGATTTACCGGGAATCCTTGTACATAGTTGGAGCGTAACCCAGGATGGACTAAAGACTGTTAAGGACTCGGGGCAGGACAGGCCCCTACCTGGTTACGTCTCCCTGTTTTGGTGAAATGGACACCTTGCTTTTCAAAACTGCACCCGGTTGCGGACACGCCGTAACCATCTTATGTGTTTTTCTTATTGTATTGTTATTGCTATACCTTGTTATGTTTTTCTAAAAAAATATGTTTAGTCCCGGAGTACTAAATTTCACTAGGGGGGAATGTGACACCCCAGGGGTCTGGTTGCCACAGTGATAGAGATATTACGTCTGAGAGCAGGTGGGAGGTCCTTTGGTCAGGGATCCTGTGCATGCCACACCTCCTGCCCAGTCTTGGGAGGGGAAGGACTTCCCCTATATAAACCCGGGGCTGAGGCAGAGTGAGTGAGAAAGAAGACAGAACAAGAGTAGAGAAGAGAAGCAGCATAGCAAGAAACATCAGGAGCTCTGTGGGGAGCAGTGTTACAAGGAGTCAGGGGCTGGCAGCTGCAGAGCTCGCCCTGACTGAGAAGATTTCTAACCGGACCCGGAGTCCGAGGCTGTGGGGACTAACTCCTACCCAGCAGCAGAAACCGTCCGGCAGAGGATTTCAGGTCCTCTGGCCCAGAAGCCCGAAGGCACGGTCATACGCGTGGGACCAGCACCGCCATCGTGGAGCGGAAGCCATTAGAAGGCCCCGAGTCACCGGCCATACGGGTGAGCACCACACGGTACACTCAGGGACGTGGGCTACTTATTCCCGCCTCTAGCAAGGTAGCCAGAAGAGTACAGTTAGTTGGGAAGGCCTACAACTCCGCCTGGCCAGGGGAGATCCCATCTGCTCAAGGACTGACCAGGCCCCTATCACTAGCCAGTACTCCGGGAGGGTCTATCTTTGTCACCAGTAAAGACCCTGAACTACACCGCACCGTCTCTGAGTGGTTCCTGCTACCCCCATCATCCACGTCGGCTGCCCTGAGGCCATACCCCTCCCGTTGGGGGTTATACCATCCACGCTGCACCATCCTTCCACCGGCCTCAGCGGTCTGCCCTGCAGCGGCAGCTCCATAGCTGCATTCAACGGGTGGCGTAGTCACCAACCATCTACTGCTAGTACATCGCCGCTCAGTTTGACTCCCTGGGCACGGACCGGGTCGCCGCCACGAGACTACAACCCTCAAGAGATCCGGCTCCGGGTAAGCTCCCGCGTGCGCATCGCAGCGCGACACAGGCCCAGGGGCGCGTCAGATACAATCAGAGATGTAACTTGAACATCTTGGGTCCCGATACCCCTCAACTGCCATAAAACATTTGTAATAGTGATTAATATACTGTATATGTAGCAGATGAGGGTGTCCCAATGCGAGTTCTCCATCTGCACTCTCTGTACCTATATGTAAATGTTCATCTCACCCCAGCCTCCATGCACTTGTCCAAATCCTACCTAAACAAGTAAAAAAATTATGGCATCGGATACCCTAAAACTATATTTTTCCTAATTACTCTATATAGTTAGTGTCACGGTTCCACCCCTCACTGTGCCTGGGATGCAGTTACTGACAGCTCAGCCGTCCAATCTTGTATAGGGGCATGCTGGAGCTGTCAGTACTGTGATTGACAGCTCGACCATCCAATCTGGTACAGGGGCGTGCAATAGCCGTCAGTGTGGTGATTGACAGCTCAGCTGTCCAACCTGAGACTGGGAGGCACTGGCTATCTTCAGGTGTTCATTATTCCAATTGAATGCCTGGCTACTTAACTGAGCTGTTTCCCCCAGATCTCTGCCAGATGTACATTCAGCTAGTGTGATGTTTGTTCTCTGTGCCTTGAGTTCTGTTTATTGATCTTCTGTTTCCTGACCTTGGACCTTCTTCTGACTATCTGTCTGTTTAACCCATTCTGCTCTGATCAGCTTTCCTCCTGGTATTCTGATCTACGGAACATTACCTGACTACACCTTTGCCTCTTCCCTCTGTTTATGACGTACCCTCCTGGCTTTGACTTCAGACTCCTTGACTATCCTGTCTCATGGCCTGGCCGTGAAAAGTGACTCAGCGTCACATTACGTCTGGCCCATACGTTTTTCTTTTTCATCTGTATGGAGACTGTTCACAAGTTCTGTGACCAGATGGTGAATTTGAAGCTGATGACTCAGGATCTGGCTAAGGAATGCCAAAATCTGGAGTCATCACAATGTCAGCTGCAGGGTCAGATAACTAATATAATGAAAACCTCAGATAGCCCTTCACTGCCGGCAGTCGCTGTGACGTCAGTACCCACTGATGTACAGTTGTTTTCTCCAGAACCTGTAATAGACCAACCTGATAAATTTTCTGGAGAGAGAAACCAGTTTAGGGTCTTCAGGGAGAGCTGTAGGTTATTCTTTACCCTGCGCCCCCGATCGTCAGGAGAGGAGTTCCAGCAGGTGGGAATAATCATGTCCCTACTGCGAGGGGGCCCTCAGACCTGAGCATTTACCTTGTCCCCACAGGCACCAAAACGGTTTGTTGACGCCTTCTTTGACAGTTTAGGACTGATATATGATGAACCCTACAGGATCCAGGTCGCTGAGGTTAAGTTCACGAACCTGGCACAAAGGGTTCGCACAGCTGAGGACTACAGTACTGAGTTCCGGCAGTGGTCCACTGCAGTTCTGTGGAACGATGCAGCTCTCAGGTGCCTATTCCGCAAAGGTCTTTCTGAAACCCTAAAGGACACCCTGGTCCTCCATGACATTCCTTCTTCTCTGGCGGAGGCCATGACCCATGCCATACGAATGGACCGTAGAATCCGTGAGAGACGTGATGAACGGCAGGCTGCCCGTTACATTTCCCTGGAGCATGGCCATTTACTGGAGGTGGAACCATTGGAGATCAGAGTTGCCAGTCTTGGTGTTGTGGAGAGAAGACGCAGACAAGATCTCGGACTCTGTCTGTACTGTGGTCTCTCTGGACATTTTCTCAAGGATTGCCCTACTCGTCCTCAGGCTACCAAACCATCAGGTGAATGTCTGAGTCTGGGTGACGGCCGAGGAGGTCACCCAGACTCCCAGGTACCTTTTTCATCCTCCTCCAGGGTACTGATAAATACTGTGTTATCCTTCCAGAACCAGGTGTTATCAACATTGGCGATCATCGACTGTGGGTCTGCTGCTGACTTTATTGATTCAGGACTGGTTCTGAAGTTTGAGTTAGGGACAGTTAGTTTAGAAAGACCCTTGCAAGTCTTCGCACTTAACAAAACACCATTATCCAGGAATTTGGTCAAGAAGGTTACGGTGGATTTCACGCTTCAAGTAGGAGCTCTCCACTCTGAATCCTTCTCATGTTTTGTGTTGGATAATTTACCTGCTGGGTTGGTACTGGGACTTCTATGGTTGCAGATGCACAATCCTGTCATTGATTGGTGTCAGAGGAAGACTGTTAAATGGGGCCCTAATTGTTGCAAGAAATGTCTAAAAACTGTACAAATATGCTCCGCTAGTCTGAAGGGTCTGCCGACGTACCTGAAGGACTTCGAAGATGTGTTCTCGGAAGAAGAGGCGAAGATACTATCTCCCCATCCTCCGTATGATTGTGCTATTGAGCTTATTCCTTGTGCCAAACTACCTAAAGCTCGCCTTTACAATTTGTCCGGGCCTGAATGGGCTGCCATGAAAGAATATGTTAACGAAAGTTTAAGGAAGGGTCACATCCGTTCTTGCTCCTCTCCGGTAGCTGTCGGTTTTTTATTCATAAAAAAGAAAGATGGGGGTCTCCGTCCTTGCCTCGATTTCCGGGAACTAAACAAAATCACGGTTTAAAATACGTACCCACTTCCACTCATCCCCGACCTATATACAGTGGGTACGGAAAGTATTCAGGCCCCTTTAAATTTTTCACTCTTTGTTTCATTGCAGCCATTTGGTAAATTCTAAAAAGTTCATTTTTTTTCTCATTAAAGTACACTCTGCACCCCATCTTGACTGAATAAAAACAGAAATGTAGAAATTTTTGCAAATTTATTAAAAAGAAAAACTAAAATATCACATGGTCATAAGTATTCAAACCCTTTGCTCAGTATTGAGTAGAAGCACCATTTTGAGCTAGTACAGCCATGAGTCTTCTTGGAAATGATACAAGTTTTTCACATCTGGATTTGTGGATCGTCTGCCATTTTTTCTTGGAGATCCTCTCCAGTTCCGTCAGGTTGGATGGTGAACGTTGGTGCACAGCCATTTTCAGGTCTCTCCAGAGATGCTCAATTGGGTTTAGGTCAGGGCTCTGGCTGGGCCAGTCAAGAATGGTCACAGAGTTGTTCTGAAGCCACTCCTTTGTTATTTTAGCTGTGTGCTTAGGGTCATTGTCTTGCTGGAAGGTTAACCTTCAGCCAAGTCTGAGGTCCAGAGCACTCTGGAATAGGTTTTCATGCAGGATATCTCTGTACTTTGCCGCATTCATGTTTCCTTCAATTGCAACCAGTCGTCCTGTCCCTGCAGCTGAAAAACACCCCCATAGCATGATGCTGCCACCACCATGTTTCACTGTTGGGATTTTATTGGGCAAGTGATGAGCAGTGCCTGGTTGTCAGGACTGCAAATATTTTTAATTACATTTTGTCCCTTTTTGCCCTCTTTCAAGATGGTGTCTTTTGTCTCATGTGCCCCTTGTCTCCCTGCTTTATAACTCCACCCCAGCCTCTAATCAGTGCTAGAGTATTCTGCCTGTGATCTGCTCCAGATGGTTTCCTAGTTTCCTGCTCTGCCCTGCAGACTTGTTTGGATATTCTGTTACCTGCTCTCAGAGACTCTGCATTCAGTTGTTACCAGTATTCATCCTTCTCCTGGCTGCTCCTGCTGCTACCTTTGAGCCTCAGTCTTCACCTGCATTCTGCTAACAAGTAAGCTGGTTTCTGCTCTGACTCACCTGCTTTAGATAGTGCAGCACCGTCCCGTGCTCTGCAGCTATCCGGAACTTCCTATCCAGGCCTCCCTAGATTATCTAAATATTGTATGGACTTCCTTGCATGGACTTGATAAGGACTTCCTTGTTTTCTAGCATCCTCTAGTGTGAATTGTGCTTTACAGATTGCTTTGCTGATTACATTTAGTGCACGGGACTGTGCTGCTTTATCTGGGACTTCCTACCCAGGTCTCCCTGGATTATATAATATATATTGTTTGGACTTGATAAAGACTTCCTTGTTTTCTAGCATCCTCTAGTGTGAACAGTGCTTTACAAACTGCTCTGCTAATTGCATTTTCCTCTGAGTGTTTATGGACTTTGTGTTTTCGTCTGCACTTGTTTGAAACACCGTGTGTTTATAATATACACTTTGACACCTATAAGTTGTGTTCTGTTGTATCTTTGTTCCACGCAAAAAGACTCCTGTGGTATCCATTATAATTATTACACTGGTTTTCTCCACACATACTGCTTAGAATTATCACCAAGTTCTATCTTCATGAATCTTATTTCTCATACTCTGGGAATCCTTCATGTGTTTTTGAGCAAACTCTATGCGGGCTTTCATATGTCTTGCACTGAGGAGAGGCTTCCGTCAGGCCACTCTGCCATAAAGGCCCGACTGGTGGAGGGCTGCAGTGATAATTGACTTTGTGGAACTTTCTCCCATCTCCCTACTGCATCTCTGGAGCTCAGACACAGTGATCTTGGGGTTCTTCTTTACCTCTCTCACCAAGGCTCTTCTCCCACGATTGCTCAGTTTGGCTGGACGGCCAGGTCTAGGAAGACTTCGGGAGGTCCCAAACTTCTTCCATTTAAGGATTATGGAAGCCACTGTGCTCTTAGGAACCTTGAGTAATGCAGAAATTCTTTTGTAACCTTGGCTAGATCTGTGCCTTGCCACAATTCTGTCTCTGAGCTCCTTGGGCAGTTCCTTTGAGCTCATGATTCTCATTTGGTCTGACATGCACTGTGAGCTGTGAGGTCTTATATAAACAGGTGCGTGCCTTTCCAAATCAAGTCCTATCAGTTTAATTAAACACAGCTGGACTCCAATGAAGGAGTAGAACCATCTCAAGGAGGATCACAAGGAAATGGACATCATGTGACTTAAGTATGAGTGTCTGAGCAAAGGGTCTGAATACTTATGACCATGTGATATTTCAGTTTTTCATTATTAATAAACGTGAAAAAAATTTCTACATTTCTGTTTTTTTTTCAGTCAAGATGGGGTGCAGAGTGTACTTTAATGAGAAAAAAATGAACTTTTTAGAATTTACCAAATGGCTGCAATGAAACAAAGAGTGAAAACTTTAAAGGGGTCTGAATACTTTCCATACCAACTGTAATCAACTTCTGAGGGCCAGGGTATTCTCTAAACTTGATCTTAGAGGGTGTAACGGGTCTGGGAGGTGGAACCTCTGAGCTACTATACAAAGGGGCAGTCCTTGTAAGGAAGCGGGTGGCTCCCAGGGAAGGCGGGCAGGTAGTCACGGCAAGTGACAGGAACAGTCTCTGGGTAGAAGGGCAGGTGGTCACGGCAAGTGACGGGGAAAGTCTCTTGACAGGCGGGTGGTCACGGCAAGTGACAGCATGGTAAGAGTCTCTAGACAGGCTGGTGGTCACGGCAAGTGATGGCAAAGCCTCCAGGTAGGCAAGCAGGCGGGTAGCAGGTGAGCGCTCCCAGGTGAGCGGGTAAGAGTCTCTCGGCTGGCTGGCTGGTGGTCACGGCAAGTGACGGCAGAGCCTCCAGGTAGGCTAGCAGGCGGATAGCAGGTGAGCGCTCCCAGATGAGCGGGTAAGAGTCTCTCGGCTGGCTGGCAGGTGGTCACGGCAAGTGACGGCAGAGCCTCCAGGTAGGCTAGCTGGCGAGTAGCAGGTGAGCGTTCCCAGGTGAGCGGGTAAGAGTCTCTCGGCTGGCTGGCAGGAGGTATCAGGCAGGTATCAGGCAGGTCCCTCCTGATCCGCAGGCGGACTGGTCCATAGACAGACTGGCTGATGCTGGTAGACAGACTGTCGGACCGCAGGGAATGCAAGCAGGTAGACAGAGCGGGAAAACAGACTGGCAACGGGACCTGAGGGCTGAAGCAGAGGTGAAAGGCTTGCAACAACTTTGCTCGGGCACCTCGATTTTGGAGGAGGTGCCTTACATATGGGAGCTCCACCGGCAATTGGCCGGGGACTCCTTAGGACGGCGCGCGCGGCCCCTTTAAGAGAGAGGGAGCGCGCACGCGCGCGCCCTAAGCACAGTGCCCGGGAAGCAGCGAGCCCTGCCGGCAGCGCGAGAGGAGGACGCCGAGGACGGAGCAGGGAGGTGAGGGGAACGGCGTCTCTGCCTAGCAGGAGGCAGGGACGCCGATGCTACAGTACCCCCCCCTTTAGGCCCCCCCTTCTTTAGGCCAGAGAGAAATTTATCAAGGATGAGCGGGGCATGGATATTCTCTTGGGGCTCCCACGTTCTCTCCTAAGGACCAAACCCCTTCCAATCCACTAGAAAAAAGGTCTTTCCTCTTACCCTTTTGGTGGCCAGAATGCTCTCTACCTCAAACTCGTCCTCAGTGGAAACCGGAGCAGGTACTGCTACGAACGTCTTACCAGGTGGAAGACGATTTAGATCCACGGGAGCCACCTGAATTACCTTGGCGGGGTCGATGATGTGCTTTGGCTCCTCCTCTAGATCGGAGAACAAAAAGGATCAGGACAAGGCATCAGCTTTGATATTTTTGTCTGCCGGGCGAAAATGAAGAATGAAATCAAAGCGGGCGAAGAACAAGGACCACCGGGCTTGGCGCGGGTTAAGTCTGCCGGGCACTCTGGAGATAAGCCAAGTTTTTGTGATCCGTGTAGATTATTACCGGGTGAAGAGCCCCCTCGAGCAGGTAACGCCACTCCTCCAGTGCCAACTTAATAGCTAACAATTCTCGGTCTCCTATAGAATAATTGCGCTCAGATGAGGAGAAGAGTTTGGAGAAGAAGCCGCAGGTTACCATTCTTCCGGAAGACGACTTTTGGGTGAGCACCGCTCCAGCTCCGGAGGAGGAAGCGTCTACTTCTAAGAAGAATTGTTTGTTGCAGTCCGGACGGTGTAGCACAGGAGCGGAAGAGAAAGCTTGTTTTAAAGACAGGAAGGCCTCCTCTGCCTCGGGCGGCCATTCTTTGGGATTAGCGCCCTTACAGGTGAGCGCAGAGATAGGGGCAGTCCGGGAAGAGAAGTGCGGAATGAAGAGGCGGTAGTAGTTGGCGAAGCCCAGGAACCGCTGGATAGCCTTCAACCCCTCCGGTCGGGGCCACTTCTGGATGGCAGAAAGTTTCTCAGGATCCATTCGTAGACCGGTCTGAGAGATGATGTAGCCCAGAAATGGAAGCGAGGTCTGTTCAAAGAGGCACTTCTCAAATTTTGCGTAGAGGCGGTTCTGCCTGAGCAGGACCTGACGAACGTCCCTCCGGTGTGTCTGGAGATCCGGAGAGAAGACCAAGATGTCATCCAGGTATACCACCACGCAGGAGTAGAGAAGGTCACGGAAGATATCATTGACCAACTCTTGAAAGACAGCGGGAGCATTACAGAGACCGAAGGGCATTACGAGGTATTCATAGTGGCCGTCCCGGGTGTTGAATGCCGTCTTCCATTCATCCCCCTGACAGATACGAACCAGGTTATAGGCCCCACGGAGATCCAGCTTGGTGAAGATTCTAGCACCCTTCAGACGATCAAATAATTCAGGAATGAGCGGAAGGGGGTATTTATTCTTCACCATGACCTGGTTAAGGCCTCTATAGTCTATGCAGGGACGGAGTGAGCCGTCCTTCTTTTTAACGAAGAAGAAGCCTGCTCCCGCCGGGGAGGTAGATTTCCGGATAAATCCCCGGGCCAGGTTCTCCTCAATATATTCAGACATGGACCGGGTCTCAGCAGCGGACAAAGGGTAGATACGCCCTCGGGGCAGAGTAGCGCCAGGTACCAAGTCGATAGGGCAATCGTATGGTCTATGAGGAGGTAATGTCTCTGCTTCCTTTTTATTAAAGACATCAACATAAGACCAATAGGGTACCGGCAGGCCGGGTAGATTGGCTGGGGGAGGAGAAGGATGGGCAGGACGAACGGGAACTAAACAAGTCTTATGGCAGTCCTGTCCCCAGCGAAGGACTTCTCCAGTCTGCCAATCAAGCACGGGTGCATGTCTCTGGAGCCAAGGTAGGCCTAGCAAAAGGGCATGAGAGAGTCCAGGTAGAACATGGAAGAAGATGCTCTCAGAGTGCAGCATTCCCACCTGCAGAGTTATGGGTTGGGTGATAAGTTGGATGGGATGCGGTAAGAGACCCCCATCCACGGAGGCGACAGATAAGGGTTCAGCCAGAGGTTTGGTGGGAATGCGGTATTTCTCTACCAGGGACTGAGAAATGAGATTTCCGGCAGCTCCAGAATCAAGTTGAGCAAGTTCAAAGTAACGGTTCTCCCCGCAGATGATAGAGACCGACAGCATCAGAGATGGAGAGGGTTTATTCTTGTCTAGGACGACCTCTCTGAGCGATCCTAGACACAGGCGTTTCCCGACCTCTGTGGGCAGGAACGGATCCGGTGCTCCTTACTGCCACAGTAGAAGCAGCTCCCCTCTGCACGGCGTGATTCTTGACGGGTTTTGAGCATCTTGATCTGGTCGACCTGCATAGGCTCGGGTGAGTGCGCCTGGGGAATAACAGAGGAAGTGACGGGATTCTGGAAGGTAGGAGCAAGGCGAGGAAACCTTCTCTCACGGGTGACCTCTTTGGTACGCTCCTGGAACCGGATGTCAATCCGGGTGGCCAGTGTTATTAAGTCGTCGAGAGTGGTAGGAATGTCCCTGTTAGAACCTTGCTCTTAGGTTTTTTTTTCCTTTGCTGGTCACATGACCTTGTTGGCCTATTTAATCCTGCTCCGCCCTTCTGGCTTTGCTGGACTTCATTGTATATCTACTTTCTAGCTAGCCTGTGCTCTGTATCTTACTCTGTTAGTTTGCTTGGTCTACGGACCTCTATGTTCTATATATGTTGTTTGTTCGTCTGTCTGCTACTATTTCTGTTAGGAGGTGTCCATTTTCCTCCCAGTCCTTAGTACTTGTAGGGATTCCTTCCCCACATCTATAGGTCTCCGTACAGACTAGCTTAGGACTTTAGCAGGTCTGATCGCAGGATCAGGTTCCCTGTTACATCGTAGGGATTCAGCTGAGTTCTATCGTAGGGACAGATCTCCTCTCTTTCCTTAGCTCTGGTAGCAGAACATAACAGTAAGTCCAGCCCGCAAATTCTCTAAGGAAAGATTTTTCTGTTCCATCATGGTGTCGGTTCAGGATTTGGCTCATCGCCTGCAGGGACTCTCTCTGGAGGTGGCCGAGCTCCGTCAGCACGTGAGTAGCTGTCCTGGAGCACATTTCTTGGAGCCTAAGGTATGTTTGCCGGATTTATTTTTTGGTGAACACTGAGAATTTTTTTCATTTAAAAATGCTTGCTTATTGTATTTTCGTTTGAGACCTAAGTCCTCTGGGGATGAATCCCAGCGCGTAGGGTTCATAATGTCACTTTTGCGCAAAGAGCCTCAGGAGTGGGCCTTTTCTTTGCAACCTAGTGATACATGCTTCAGATCAGTGGATAGTTTTTTTTCTGCTTTGGGACTATTATATGATGATCCTGACCGTGTCGCATCAGCTGAGACTGAGTTGAGACGTTTAAAACAGGGATCAGGTAATGTGGAAAAATATTGTACTCATTTCCGTCGTTGGTCTACTCAAACAGGGTGGAACGATTCTGCTCTGAAAAGTCTATTTCTTGCTGGGCTCAGTGAAAGGGTTAAAGACCTGCAAATTGCTTATCCTACACCTGAAGATTTGCAACAGGCTATGCAATTAGCTATACGGGTGGATAGAAGACTGCGTGCAAGGGTTAATGAGAGCAAATCCTCTGCTATGTCAGTTTCTGGTTATGAGAATGTGTGTACTAACAGTGGTGAACCGATGGAGATTGGATCGGTGGCACCTCGCTCTCAAGAAAAAGACCGTCGATTTTTTGAAGGCTTGTGTTTCTATTGCGGAAAATCTGGTCATTTGATTAAAGGCTGTGAGCTTCGTATGAAGAAAGAAAAAAAAAATGGTCAGTCATGCCCGTATTGCCTGTTTAAATTCCAAGGGTGTATTTTTAGCTGCTTCCACGATTGCTCAGGAAAAATTAATGGAATTTCGGGTGTTTGTCGATTGTGGGTCTACTCTGAATGTAATTGATGGGGGATTCGTGGAAAGACTCAATTTAAAACCTGAACCTTTATCATCCCCCATTGCTGTGGTTTCTGTGGATGGTTCCCCTTTGAAGAATATTACTCTCAAGGTCTGTGAATTTCCTCTCACTATTAATGGTGTTCACCATGAGAAATTGGATTTGGTAGTGTTGAATAACTTGCCTTCTCCAGTAATATTGGGATTGCCCTGGTTAAAATTTCACAATCCTGTACTGGATTGGTCTACCAGTGAAATTAAATCCTGGAGCCATAAATGTTATGACAAGTGTTGTAACGGGCGTATTGCAGCTTTGGATAGGGGAGAATTGCCTGTTCCTATTCAGGATTTTTGGAGAGTTTTTTCTGAGAAGGAATCGCAGGTTTTGCCTCCCCATAGAGACTATGATTGTTCTATTGAATTTGTCCCTGGAGCGACTCTTCCTAAAAGTCGTTTATTTAACCTTACTATTCCTGAGAGGAAGGCTTTGGAGGAATACATACAGACAAGTTTGGCCGCCGGTCACATTAGGCCCTCTAAGTCTCCTGTGGCGGTTGGATTTTTTTTTTGTAAAAAAAAAGGACGGCGGTTTACGTCCTTGTCTGGATTTTCGTGAGATTAACAAAATTACTGTACGCAATCCTTACCCACTGCCATTGATTCCTGATCTGTTTAACCAGTTAATGGAGGCCAAGTGGTTCTCTAAAATTGACCTTAAGGGGGCATACAATCTGTTGCGCATGAAGGAGGGTGACGAATGGAAGACTGCTTTTAACACTCCTGTGGGTCATTTTGAGAATCTGGTTATGCCTTTTGGTCTTACTAATGCTCCTGCATTTTTTCCGAATCTGATTAATGACATCCTTAGACCTTTGATCGGTAAAAATGTGGTTGTGTATTTGGATGACATTTTGATTTATTCGCCGGATCTGGAGTCTCATTGGCGGAGCGTGCGTGAGGTATTACAGTTATTAATGGACAATTCGCTTTTTGCTAAGCTGGAGAAATGTGAGTTCGCTGTACAGAGAATTAGTTTTTTGGGCTACATTATCTCCAGCAAAGGTTTTGAGATGGATCCGGTTAAGGTTCAGGCTGTGCAGGAATGGCCTAGGCTTATTGGTTTGAAATCGATACAGAGGTTTTTGGGTTTCGCCAATTACTATAGAAAATTCATAAAAAATTTTTCTAGTATTGTCAAACCTCTGACTGATCTCACCAGGAAAGGTGCTGATGCGGTTCAGTGGTCTTCTGAGGCCATTGAAGCTTTTGTGTATCTCAAGGAGAGGTTCACCTCTGCTCCCATCCTTATGCAGCCTGATGTTACTAGGCCGTTTTTGGTTGAGGTTGATGCTTCCTCTGTGGGGGTTGGCGCAGTATTGTCTCAGGATAACGGGGATGGATTACATCCCTGTGCCTTTTTTTCAAAAAAAATTTCGGAGACTGAACTGAATTACGATATTGGTAATCGGGAATTATTGGCTATTAAACTCGCATTTGAACACTGGCGCCACTTCTTGGAAGGTGCGGAATTTCCCGTTCAGGTTCTTACGGATCATAAAAATCTGATATATCTTGATGCTGCCAAGCGCCTGAATGCCCGTCAGGCTAGGTGGGCACTGTTTTTCTCGCGGTTTAATTTCTCCGTTACTTACATCCCTGGTACTAAGAATGTTAAGGCGGATGCCTTGTCTCGCAGTTTTTCTCCCATAGTCGGTGCTGAGAAAGAGGAGAACATTTTACAAGAAGGTGTTGTGATAGCTGCTTTGGACTCCGTTTTGGAAAATGAGATTCTTAAAGCACAGGAGAATGCCCCTTCTAACACTCCTCATGGGAGGTTGTTTGTGCCTGGGACCTTTAGGAGAGATTTGTTTGTTGAGTGTCACGAATCTCGGTTGGCAGGTCATCCCGGAATCTCTGAGACCAAGAGACTGGTGGGTCGCAGTTTTTGGTGGCCTGGATGGCAGAAGGAAGTCATTAAGTGGGTGCGTCAATGTACTATATGTGCTAGATCTAAGTCCTCACATACTCCTGCTGCGGGGTTGCTTTGTCCTTTGGAGGTTCCCAGTGCTCCTTGGACACATTTGGCTATGGACTTTATAACTGACCTTCCCCCCTCTGAGGGTTTTACTGTCATCTGGGTGGTCGTGGACCGTTTTAGCAAGATGTGTCACTTGGTTCCTTTCGTCAAACTGCCCTGCGCTAAAACTCTCGCTAAGGCCTTTGTCAAGGAAATTGTCAGACTTCATGGCGTTCCTACTGACATTGTTTCTGATAGGGGTCCTCAGTTCGTGGCTCGTTTTTGGCGTGCCTTTTGTGATAGGTTGGGAGTTCATTTGTCGTTCTCGTCCGGATATCATCCTGAATCTAATGGCCAGACAGAAAGGAAAAACCAGGATGTTGAGCAGTTCTTGCGTTGTTTTGTGGCAGACAATCAAGAGGGGTGGTCTGAGTTTCTGCCACTTGCTGAATTTGCTCTGAACAATCATACATCTTCTTCTGCTGGTTGTTCGCCTTTTTTTTGTTGTTCTGGGAGACATCCGTCGTTTGGGTCGTTCTCCAAGTTGGGATCTGCCGTGCCTGAGGAGGAGAATTTTTCCGGTGATTTGGAGAGAGTTTGGACGGATGTGCGTGGTAATCTTCAGGAGGCCAACAGAAAATCTAAAGACTACTTTGATAGGAAACGACAGGAGGTTTTGTTCGCTGTTGGTGACATGGTTTGGTTGTCCTCTAGGAATCTGCGGTTGAGGATTCCTTCAAAGAAATTGGGTCCCAAGTTTGTAGGGCCCTTTAAGGTGCTTCAGGTTGTCAACCAATCTGCTGTTAGGTTGGAGGTTCCTACCTCCTGGAGAATTAATCCGGTATTTCATGTCTCTCTGTTGAAAAAAGCTGTTGTATCAGATTGTGACGCCTCTGCCTCTGTTCCTCCGGTGGTGGAGGACGGGGAATATGAAATTTCTCGCATCCTTAACTCTAGACGGTATAGAGGTAGTTTGCAGTATCTTGTGGCCTGGAAAGGTTTCGGTCCCGAGGATAACTCTTGGGTGAGGTCGGATGATGTTTCCGCGTCCAGACTTATCAGAGCGTTTCACAGGAGATTTCCTGATAAGCCTGGTCCTAGGGGATCCGGAGGATCCTCTTAGAAGGGGGGGTACTGTTAGAACCTTGCTCTTAGGTTTTTTTTTCCTTTGCTGGTCACATGACCTTGTTGGCCTATTTAATCCTGCTCCGCCCTTCTGGCTTTGCTGGACTTCATTGTATATCTACTTTCTAGCTAGCCTGTGCTCTGTATCTTACTCTGTTAGTTTGCTTGGTCTACGGACCTCTATGTTCTATATATGTTGTTTGTTCGTCTGTCTGCTACTATTTCTGTTAGGAGGTGTCCATTTTCCTCCCAGTCCTTAGTACTTGTAGGGATTCCTTCCCCACATCTATAGGTCTCTGTACAGACTAGCTTAGGACTTTAGCAGGTCTGATCGCAGGATCAGGTTCCCTGTTACATCGTAGGGATTCAGCTGAGTTCTATCGTAGGGACAGATCTCCTCTCTTTCCTTAGCTCTGGTAGCAGAACATAACAGTCCCGACCGGCAAGTTCATCTTTAATTCGACCGGATAGACCCTCCCAGAAGACGGACACCAGGGTGTCGTTATCCCAGGCAAGCTCAGAAGCAAGGGTACGGAACCGTATGGCATATTGGCCCACGGTGATACTCCCTTGACGGAGGCGTAGCAGAGATGAGGCGGATGAGGTCTTTCGTCCTGGTTCGTCGAAGACTTTCCGTAAAGTCGTGAGAAAGACTGGCAGGTTGGACACCAGGGGCTCTCCTCTCTCCCATAGAGGATTTAGCCAAGCCAGCGCCTCCTCAGTGAGATGGGACATGATGAAGGCCACTTTGGCTCGGTCGGTGGAAAACTGGTGTGCCAAAAGTTCGAAGTGCAGGGTGCACTGGTTAATGAAGCCCCGTGCCTGACCGGGATCTCCATTAAAACGAAGCGGGGCGGAAAGGCGGGGACCGGGAAGGGATGCCATGGTATTGATGGGCAGCGACGCTGCCGGGGTAGGAGTCGTGCAACTGGAAGCAGGTCCCGAAGAGTTAGTCAGTGTGTCCAGGCGGGAGTTAACACTACGCAGGTGACTCAGGATGGACTCCTGTTGGGACCTCTGACGGGATAGTTCATGGCATAGGTCCGAGAGCGAGGGAGCTTGGATGCCACCGGGTTCCATGGCCCGAGCAAACTGTAACGGGTCTGGGAGGTGGAACCTCTGAGCTACTATACAAAGGGGCAGTCCTTTTAAGGAAGCGGGTGGCTCCCAGGGAAGGCGGGCAGGCAGTCACGGCAAGTGACAGGAACAGTCTCTGGGTAGAAGGGCAGGTGGTCACGGCAAGTGACGGGGAAAGTCTCTTGACAGGCAGGTGGTCACGGCAAGTGACAGCAGGGTAAGAGTCTCTAGACAGGCTGGTGGTCACGGCAAGTGACGGCAAAGCCTCCAGGTAGGCTAGCAGGCGGGTAGCAGGTGAGCACTCCCAGGTGAGCGCGTAAGAGTCTCTCGGCCGGCTGGCAGGTGGTCACGGCAAGTGACGGCAGAGACTCCAGGTAGGCTAGCAGGCGGATAGTAGATGAGCGCTCCCAGGTGAGCGGGTAAGAGTATCTCAGCAGGCTGGCAGGTGGTCACGGCAAGTGATGGCAGAGCCTCTAGGTAGGCTAGCAGGCGGATAGCAGGTGAGCGCTCCCAGGTGAGCGGGTAAGAGTCTCTCGGCTGGCTGGCAGGTGGTCACGGCAAGTGACGGCAGAGCCTCCAGGTAGGCTAGCTGGCGGGTAGCAGGTGAGCGCTCCCAGGTGAGCGGGTAAGAGTCTCTCGGCTGGCTGGCAGGAGGTATCAGGCAGGTATCAGGCAGGTCCCTCCTGATCCGCAGGCAGACTGGTCCATAGACAGACTGGCGGATGCTGGTAGACAGACTGTCGGACCGCAGGGAATGCAAGCAGGTAGACAGAGCTTGAAAACAGACTGGCAACGGGACCTGAGGGCTGAAGCAGAGGTGAAAGGCTTGCAATAACTTTGCTCGGGCACCTCCATTTTGGAGGAGGTGCCTTATATATGGGAGCTCCACCGGCAATTGGCCGGGGACTCCTTAGGACGGCGCGCGCGGCCCCTTTAAGAGAGAGGGAGCGCGCGCGCGCACCCTAAGCACAGTGCCCGGGAAGCAGCGAGTGCTGCCAGCAGCGCGGGAGGAGGACGCCGAGGACGGAGCAGGGAGGTGAGGGGAACGGCGTCTCTGCCTAGCAGGAGGCAGGGACGCCGATGCTGCAGAGGTGCTTACAATTTGATACGCATCTGGGAGGGTGATGAGTGGAAGACTGCGTTTTTAACGTCTGAAGGTCTGTTTGAAAACCTTGTCATGCCTTTTGGGTTATCAATGCACCTGCTGTTTCAAAATAATTTTATGAATGATATTTTCTCTGATTGCATTGGAAGATATGTTGTAATTTATCTGGATATATTCAAATTTTCTCGCCAGATTTTGGACTCTCACCAGGACCATGTCCGGGTTGTGTTACAAAGGTCAAGGGAGAACTCTTTGCTTGCTAAATTGGAAAAATGTGGGGGTTTTTTGTATGGTCGCCGAGTGCTATCAAGGTTTTCGAAAAATTAAGAGTGTTTCATGTCTGCCCCAATTCAGATCCAACTGGATCTCCAAGAACCATTCATTGTACAGGTGGATTCTTCAGAGGTCGGAGTAGGGGCAGTTTTGTCACAGGGGCCCAAAACTCCGACTAACTTGCGTCCATGTGCTTTTTTTGTCTAAGAAATTTTCGCCAGCGGAAAGAAATTATGATGTTGGGAATCGTGAGTTACTTGCTGTAAAATTAGCTTTTGAGGAATGGAGGCATTTTTTGGAGGGGGCGCTTCATCCAGTTACTGTGGTCACTGATCACAAGAATTTAGCCTATATTGAGTCAGCTAAAAGGTTAACACCTAGACAAGCCAGATGGTCATTGTTTTTCTCAAGGTTTAATTTTTCGATTACATTCAAACGGGGGTCTAAGAATGTGAAAGCTGACGCATTGTCTCGTAGTCTCGATCCAGTTTCTCCTCCAGAACCTCCATCCTCCATTATTCCTCAGGGTATTGTGGTTTCTATGGTAACCTCAAAATTGGAGGAGGAGATCCTTAATGCCCAGTCAATGGCTCCTCCCGCTACTCCTGGGTCTAAATTATTTGTACCTGTGTACCTAAGATTGCGTGTGTTACAGGAATTTCATGATTCCGTCTTGAGTGGTCATCCTGGGGTTACTGCTACACGGAAAGCCATTGCCACACATTTTTGGTGGCCATCCATGTTTAATGATACCAAAGATTTTGTATCTGCTTGTGAAGTCTGCGCATGCGCTAAAGTCAGTCACCGCCACCCGGCGGGGGAATTGGCTCCATTGCCAATTCCAGAAAGACCGTGGACTCATTTGTCCATGAATTTCATCATGGATTTGCCTCTGTCTAATGGGAAAACTGCTATCTGGGTGGTAGTGGACCGATTCAGCAAACAAGCTCATTTTATTCTCTTGTCTGGATTACCTAATGCAACGACACTCTCTAAGTTGTTTATTTCCCATATTGTAAGGTTACATGGTATCCCTCTTAACATTGTGTCCGATAGGGGAGTACAATTTGTCTCTAAATTCTGGAGAGCTTTTTGTAGTAAAACTCAGAATTGACTTGTCATTTTCATCTGCCTACCATCCTGAGACCAACAGTTAGACTGAGAGGACAAATCAATCTTTGGAACAAATTTTAAGGTGCTTTGTGGTGGCTCAGCAGGAGGACTGGTCTTCGTTTTTACCTCTCGCTGAGTTTGCCTTTAACAGTCGAGTGAATCAGTCTACTTGAGCTTCTCCGTTTTTCTGTAATTATGGGTTTGATTCCCATTTTGGTGAATTTTCTAGGATTACTTCTGAATGTTCTGGGGTGGAGGTCACCTTACAAAGACTTGGGGATGTTTGGAAGGAGGCTCAAAAGAATATTGGCACTGCTCAGACTCGCCAAAAACTGAAGGCCGATAGAAGACGTTCGGTGGGCCCTGTTTTTAAGATTGGGGATAAGGTTTGGTTGTCATCCAGGAACATTAAAGTGCCGTCGGCAAAGTTGGGTCCTATGTTTATTGGTCCTTATGAGATCCTTGAGGTGGTCAATCCAGTGGCATTCACATTAAAGCTTCCTCCATCCCTTCGCATCCCTAACGTCTTCCATAAATCCTTATTAAAGGTGTTTGTTCCCTCGGTATTGTCTCCCTCATCCCCGCCTCCTCCTTTCAGTCGACGGTGGCTTAGAGTATGAGGTTCAGAGAGGTGTGGATTCTCGTAGGGTCCGTAATTCCCTCCAATACCTCATCCACTAGAAGGGATACGGACCAGAGGAGAGATCATGGGTCCCTGCTCGAGATGTGAAGGCCGTTCGGTTAGTCAGGGCCTTCCATCTAAAGTTTCCTGGGAAGCCTGGGGGTCTGGTGGCCCCCCTTTGAAGAGGGGGTACTGTCACAGTTCCACCCCTCACTGTGTCTGGGATGAAGTTACTGACAGCTCAGCCGTCCAATCTTGTACAGGGCATGCTGGAGCTGTCAGTACTTTGATTGACAGCACGACCATCCAATCTGGTACAAGGGCGTGCAATAGCTGTCAGTGTGGTGATTGACAGCTCAGCTGTCCAACCTGAGCCTGGGAGGCACTGGCTATCTTCAAGTGTTCATTATTCCAATTGAATGCCTGTCTACTTAACTGAGCTGTTTCCCCCAGATCTCTGCCAGACGTACATTCAGCTAGTGTGAGGTTTGTTCTCTGTGCCTTGAGTTCTGTTTATTGACCTTCTGTTGCCTGACCTTGGACCTTGTTCTGAACATCCGTCTGTTTAACCCCTTCTGCTCTGATCTGCTTTCCTCCTGGTACTCTGATCTACGGAACGTTATCTGACTACGCCTTTGACTTTTCTCTCTGTTTATGATGTACCCTCCTGGCTTTGACTTCGGACTCCTTGACTGTCCCGTCTCACGACCTGGCCGTGAAAATTGGCTCAGCATCACAGTTAGGCCCCTGAATGCTACCATTTGTCATTGCATTTATTAATGAAACCCACCATATAGATGATATTTTCTGTAGGTTTCTTAAGTATCACTGTTTGAAACAAAAGCTACAATTTTTTATAGGCCAATGAGACACAGAAAAACAGCCTGGGCGAGAGTAGAGTCGATCAAGTAAGTTATTAGAACTTTGATTGCTGCATTTACAATTATGGAACCAATAGACCAGGACTGAAGAAATCCTGGAAAAAATGAATACCGTATTTTTCGGACCATAAGATGCACTTTTTTCCTCCAAAATTTTGGAGGAAAATGGGGGGTGCGTCTTATAGTCCGAATGTTGGGGGGGTGTATATTTATGTGGGGTGTGGGGGGAGTGGTATCGGTGGAGGAGCGGGGCACAGGAGGCCGCAGCCGCCTGCTGCATCCTACACTGTCCCCGCTGCTAAAGAAAATGAATATTCACTGCTCTCCACGCCCATGAGGCGTGGGGAGCACTGAATATTCATGCTCCTTAATAGCGGTATACAGTGTAGCCGTGCTGCGGCTGCTGCTGCTGCCGGCTATCTCCTGTGCCCGCTGTTAAAGGGCATGAATATTCAACCTCTCTCCATGCCCATGTGCGTGGGGAGGGGGTGAATATTCATGCCCTTTAATGAGCGGGCACAGGAGATAGCCGGCAGCAGCAGCCGCAGCGCGGCTCCGCTGTGTGCCGCTATGAAGGAGAGTGAAGTCACTGCTCCCCACGGACACAGACCCGGCGTGGGGAGCAGTGACTTCCGGCAGCTGACCTCTCCATGTGAGCCGCGTATGGCAGTAAGTGTTTATTTTTTTTTAATGTGCAACCTGATGGGGATTAGGGGGACCATGCAAACTAGGACAGGGATTAGGGGAGACATGCATACCAGGACAGGGATTAGGGGTGCCCTGCATACCAGGACAGGGATTAGGGGTGCCAAGCATACCAGGACAGGGATGAGGGGTGCCATGCATACCAGGACAGGGATGAGGGGTGCCTGCATACCAAGACAGGGATGAGGGATGCCATGCATACCAGGATAGGGATGAGGGGTGCCATGCATACCATGACAGGGATGAGGGGTGCCATGCATACCAGGACAGGGATGAGGGGTGCCATGAATACCAGGATTGGAGATGAGGGGTGCCATGCATACCAGGATAAGGATGATGGAGCCATGCATATCAGGATAAGGATGATGGAGCCATGCATATCAGGATAGGTATGAGGGGTGCCATGTATACCAGGATAAGGATGAGGATGTGCCATGCATACCAGGATGGAGGGATGCCAGGCATACCAGGATGGGGACCACATATAAAAGGAGGGGGGGCGGCATATATACCAGGATGGGGGATATTGTCAGAATTGGGGGACATTACCTCTATACCAGTGTCAGCAGAAGACCCCCTCCCCCTTAAAAGTGCATCATGACCACATTTTTTGCTTAAATTTTTATTTTCCTCCTCTAAAACCTAGGTGCGTCTTATAGCCCGAAAAATACAGTAGATATTTCTTTAATTTGCATAAGAAGCTAACTTTAAAAGAATTTCTAACTTTTCTGTTTAGAAAAGAGGCAGAGAAGTATCAAATTTCAAGGGTTAATCCATTACTTATTTAATGCCCTTCGGTATCGTAACTAGTGTTGAGCGATACCTTCCGATATCGGGAAATATCGGATCGGATTGGATCGGACCGATACCGAAAAAGTATCGGATATCGCCGATTCCGATACCGGAAACCAATGCAAGTCAATGGGACAGAAATATCGGAATGAAAATAAACCCTTTCTTTCCTTGTAGGTTAATTCTACATGAAGGAAAACAACTAAGAATAATGTAGAATGTATTGGGGGAGGTGGGGGAGACAATAAAGGCATAGAGGTTTAGCCCAATCAAATGGAATAGCAGGAATTAATATTTTTCTTAAGACGTTCTGAGTTACGGAAATATTGACTATGTTAAGTATTTTTATATTTTGTCAGATATTTGTTTCACTACTTCCATGCTCTTCACCTTCTTTTTTACTTCTCCCACACTTTCTCCTTCATCATCCTCAGCATCTTTTTCATCCTCTTCTTCTTCACCTTCTTCATCTTCTTCTTCTTCACCTTCTTCGTATTATTCTTTTTTTTTTACATTCTTCATATTCTACTTCTTCATCTTCTTCATATTCTTCTTCTTCATCATATTCTTATTTGTGACAGGCATTCCTGTAGTTGTTATCTATAAAAGGTTGGACATTACACCTTTCGTTCTGCCCGTCACAAAAGATTTACAACAGGATTTGTCCGCGTTCAGTTTGGCCTGCAGCAGCAGGTCTTTTCCAGGGGCACCACGAGGAGGAGGAGGAGGAACGGACTCACCCCCATACACTGCTTAGTCATCTTCTGCTTATAATTTAGATATTATCTTTTGCTCTGATTTTTAGTCTTATGCTTAATGTTCTTCCGCTTTTTGTTCTGCAGCTTCTTGTATTTCTGCTTCTTGGTTTTCTGTCTCTTGTTCTTCTGTATCTTGGTGCTTGTCTTCTCTTCTTTGTCCTCTTGGTCAACTTCTTCAGGGTCATCTTCTTGGTCTTCTTCGGGGTGGTCTTCAGGGTCGTCGTCTTCGGGGGTCCTCGTCTTCGGGGTCCTCGTCTTCTTCGGGTTGGTCTTCTGGGTCCTCGTCTTCGGGGTCCTCGTCTTCTTCGGGGTGGTCTTCAGGGTCCTCGTCTTCTTCGGGGTGGTCTTCAGGGTCCTCGTCTTCTTCGGGGTGGTCTTCAGGGTCCTCGTCTTCTTAGGGTTGGTCTTCAGGGTCCTCGTCTTCAGGGTCCTCGTCAGGGAGATCCAGAGTGATTACCAAGAACCATTTCAAAAAGCTTGAACTTGGAAATGTAGCAGAAGGTACAAGAAAGCTGAGGAACTACCGAGAACCAGCTGACGGTACTGGAACCCGGATGGGTAGCAGAAGGTACAAGAGCCAATGGAACTGCCGAAGACCAGCTGACGGTACTGGAACTCGGTTACTAAGCAGGAGGTACCTGTGCCAGAAAGCACTACCAAGGACCAGCAGACGTTGGT
Source organism: Phyllobates terribilis (assembly GCF_046119375.1). NCBI lineage: Eukaryota > Metazoa > Chordata > Amphibia > Anura > Dendrobatidae > Phyllobates > Phyllobates terribilis. The sequence continues at coordinate 921,269,819 of NW_027362761.1, read as the reverse complement.
GGAACTTGGATACCGAGAAGGAGGCACCTAATCCAAAGGCACTGCCGAGAACCAGCTGACGGTACTGGAACCCGGATGGGTAGCAGAAGGTACCCATGTAAAAAAAAGTTCAAGGCCGCGAGCCGGCCGCAGTTACCAAAACCCACAGTCCTACAGGGGGTGCTTGTCCTATTGGCACTATGGAACCAGCCTTCATTGCCTGATCCCGCAGCCCACATAGGAGTCACCTAAACTGCAGGCACCATAGAGTCGGCTAACCCGACCGCAACACGACAGGACAACGCATTGGAGGCAAAGTGACGTTGACACTACCCGGAAACAGCTGGCGTGCTGGAACCAGGCTGGGCAGGAGGGAGTACCCGTGCCAAAGTCACTGCCGAGAACCAGCTGACGGTACTGGAACCCGGATGGGTAGTAGAAGGTACAAGAGCAAATGGAACTACCGAGGACCAGCTGACGGTACTGGAACCCAGATGGGTAGCAGAAGGTACAAGAGCCAATGGAACTGCCGAAGACCAGCTGACGGTACTGGAACTCGGTTACTAAGCAGGAGGTACCTGTGCCAGAAAGCACTACCAAGAACCAGCAGACGTTGGTGGAACTTGGATACCGAGAAGGAGGCACCTAATCCAAAGGCACTGCCGAGAACCAGCTGACGGTACTGGAACCCGGATGGGTAGTAGAAAGTACAAGAGCAAATGGAACTACCGAGAACCAGCTGGCGGTGCTGGAACCCAGGGTAAATACTAAAAACAGAGTGGAGCCAGAGGTGTAATTGGAGCAAGTTTTAAATCAGTAGTACAGTGGATGTGGACAAAGCAGGAGAATTTGCCGGACACACAGCAGGGGAACAGCTGACGTTACTGAACCCCAATAACACTGGAGCAAGCGTTGACTGTGCAGACGGCACTTCTGAGCAGCAACTAGCGGTATTGGAGCCCAGGGTAAATACTAAAAACAGAGGAGCCAGAGGTGTATTTGGAGGAGGTTTTAAATCAGTAGTACAGTGGATGTGGACAGAGCAGGAGAAATTGCCGTCCGCACAGCAGGGGAACAGCTGACGTTACTGAACCCCAATAACACGGCAGCAAGTGTTGACTGTGCAGACGGCACTTCCGAGCGCCAACTGGCGATGTTGGAGCTTAGGGATAATACTGAAAACAGAGGAGCCAGAGGTGTATTTGGAGGAGGTTTTAAATCAGTAGTACAGTGGATGTGGACAGAGCAGGAGAAATTGCCGTCCGCACAGCAGGGGAACAGCTGACGTTACTGAACCCCAATAACATGGCAGCAAGTGTTGACTGTGCAGACGGCACTTCCGAGCGCCAACTGGCGGTGTTGGAGCTCAGGGATAATACTGAAAACAGAGGAGCCAGAGGTGTAATTGGAGCAACTTTAAAATCTGTAGTAGTGAGAATGTGGACAGAGCAGGAGAAATTGCCGTCCGCACAGCAGGGGAACAGCTGACGTTACTGAACCCCAATAACATGGCAGCAAGTGTTGACTGTGCAGACGGAACTTCCGAGCGCCAACTGGCGGTGTTGGAGCTCAGGGATAATACTGAAAACAGAGGAGCCAGAGGTGTAACTGGAGCAACTTTAAAATCAGTAGTAGTGAGAATGTGGACAGAGCAGGAGAAATTGCCGTCCGCACAGCAGGGGAACAGCTGACGTTACTGAACCCCAATAACACGGCAGCAAGTGTTGACTGTGCAAACGGCACTTCCGAGCACCAACTGGCGGTGTTGGAGCTCAGGGATAATACTGAAAACAGAGGAGCCAGAGGTGTAATTGGAGCAACTTTAAAATCTGTAGTAGTGAGAATGTGGACAGAGCAGGAGAAATTGCCGTCCGCACAGCAGGGGAACAGCTGACGTTACTGAACCCCAATGACATGGCAGCAAGTGTTGACTGTGCAGACGGCACTTCCGAGCGCCAACTGGTGGTGTTGGAGCTCAGGGATAATACTGAAAACAGAGGAGCCAGAGGTGTAATTGGAGCAACTTTAAAATCTGTAGTAGTGAGAATGTGGACAGAGCAAGAGAAATTGCCGTCCGCACAGCCGGGGAACAGCTGACGTTACTGAACCCCAATGACACGGCAGTAAGTGTTGACTGTGCAGACGGCACTTCCGAGCGCCAACTGGCGGTGTTGGAGCTCAGGGATTACAGTTCAGGTGGTAGAAACATGAACAGAACAGGAGACCTGGATACTTTCGCCAACAATTATTTATTCTGGAAGAGGACTGGCAAATTCATGAGAGATCCAGGCCTTGTTCATTTTGAGAAAAGTAAGCCGGTCAACGTTATCGGAGGATAGTCGCATGCGACGGTCTGTTAGTACACCACCTGCGGCACTAAAGACGCGTTCCGATAATACACTAGCAGCAGGGCAAGCTAGCACCTCCAATGCATACTGACTTAGCTCTGGCCATGTATCTAGCTTACAGACCCAAAACTTGAAGGGAGAAGAGCCGTCTGGGAGTACACTAAGAGGGCAAGACATGTAGTCTGTCACCATCTGACGGAAACGTTGCCTCCTGCTGACTGGAGCCGTCTGTGATGGTGTAGACATTTGTGGCGGCGGGGACACAAAACTTTGCCACATTTCGGCCATACTGGTCTTGCCTTGTGCTGAGGCGCTGCTTCTGCTCCCTCTTTGTGCAGAGCTTCCTCCACTGCCTCGACGCACTGAGCTGCTTTGTAAAGCACTAGCAGCACAGCTCTCGGTTGGAATGGAGAACATGATGGAATGCACCAGTGCGTCTTGGTACTCCCGCATTTTACGCTCCCGGTTCAACGGTGTTATGAGGCTTTGTAAGTTGTCCCGGTAGCGAGGATCTAGGAGGGTGGACACCCAATAATCAGCCGTGTTGAAAATGTGGGCGATGCGGCGGTCGTTTCTCAGGCACTGCAGCATGAAATCAACCATGTGCTGCAGACTGCAAACTGGCCAAGAAACGCTGTCCCCTGCTTGAGGCGTGATCTTTGCCTGCTCTGCATCACCCCACCCTCGCTCTAGATACTGACTACTAGAGCATTGTGTACCTCCCTCCTCTGGACAGATGTCTTCCTCATCCATTGACTCCTCCTCATCCTCCTCACAAAGTGTCCCCTGCCTAGGCCTTTGTGAGGAACCACGTTGCGCAGACTGTAGAGAAGCAGATGTGATTTGTGACTCCTCATCCTCCACCTCTTCCAAAACCTCATCCCTTAGTGCTTGCAGTGTTTTTTCAAGCAGGCAGATAAGGGGGATAGTCATGCTGACTAGTGCATCATCTGCACTCGCCATCCGCGTGGAATAATCGAAGGCACGCAAAACGTGGCAAATGTCCTTCATAGAGGCCCACTCAGTGGTGGTGAAGTGTAAACGGCACGCACTGCGACTTGTTTGCGCCTGCTGCAGCTGGTACTCCATTACTGCTGCCTGCTGCTCACACAACCTCTCCAACATATGTAACGTTGAATTCCACCTGGTGGGTAGGTCACATATGATGCGATGTTCCGGAAGACGTAATCGGCGCTGCAGAGCTGCAATGCGTGATTTTGCATTGCTGGAACGCCGCAAGTGAGCGCACTCTATGCGGACCTTGTGAAGCAGTGCATCAAGATCCGGATAGTCCCTCAAAAAACTCTGCACGACCAAGTTGAGCACATGTGCCAGACATGGGATGTGAGTGAGGTTGCCTAGGCCCAGAGCTGCCACCAGATTTCGGCCATTGTCACACACTACCATGCCTGGCTGGAGATTCGCTGGCACAAACCACACGTCACTCTGCTGCTTGATGGCATTCCAGAGCTCCTGCGCTGTGTGGCTTCGATTCCCCAAAGAAATTAATTTTAATACGGCCTGTTGACGTTTGGCCACGGCTGTGCTCATATTGGTCACCATAACAGGTAACCGTTCACGGGTCGATGTGGAGGTAGACCGTGACGGCTCCTGCAGCGCTGATTCAGAGGAACTGGAGTATGAGGAGGAGTCAATGTGTACAGACTGGATTCCTGCAATCCTTGGAGTTGGCAGAACACATACAGCGCCACTCTCAAGATCTGTACCCGGCTCCACAACATTTACCCAATGGGCAGTGAGGGAAAGGTATCGTCCCTGTCCATGCTTACTGGTCCACGCATCGGTGGTCAGGTGGACCTTGCTACTGACGGCGTTTTGTAGCGCATGTTTAATTTTTCCCTCCACATGATGTTGCAGGGCAGGGACGGCTTGCCTGCTGAAATAAAATCGGCTGGGCACGTTGTATTGTGGGACTGCCAATGCCATAAAGTTACGGAATGTGTCAGTCTCCACCAGCCTGAATGATAGCATTTCAAGGGCCAGTAGTTTAGCAATGCCAGCATTCAGAGCCTGTGCTCAGGGGTGGTTTGCCGAGTATGGGCGCCTTTTCTCCCATGCCTGTGCTAACGATGGCTGTAGACTGGCCTGGGAGTGTGAGGATGACTGGGAAAGTGGTGCTGTGGGTGGAATTACACTGTGTCTCTGTACAACAGTGCCAGAGATTCTTCCATGGCGATCCTGTGAGGAAGCCGAACCAGCTGTGTGTGAGCTGGAGGAAGAGGCTACAACACGAGCTGAAGAGGTGGTAGGTGGCGCTGTAGGTTGGCCTAGGTCTTCAGTGTGTTTTTGTAACTCCACCACGTGCTTGGTCCGCACATGTTTCCACATATTTGTGGTATTGAGGTTGCTGACACTTTTCCCTCTTTTCACCTTCTGATTACACAGCTTGCATTTGACAAAGCAAATGTCATCTGCAACTGTGTCAAAAAAGGACCAGGCACTGCAAGTCTTGGGAGCGCCCGCTTTGGATTTTGGAAGAGCCATGCTCCTAATGGGTGCCGAAGTGGAGGCTACAGGCAACCAAGTCTGCCCCCTCCCTCTCCCTCCTTTTTGGGCTGTTCGGGGAATCTCTTCCTCAGAGCTGCTCCCACCACCTTCCTGTCCCTCACACCATGATGGGTCAAGGACCTCATCATCTACACCACCCTCTTCAAACAACTGCTTCTCCTGGGTAGTCTCGACAGCACAGTACGCACCAGAAAGTGGCACCTGAGTCTCATCATCAGATGCGTACTGAGGTGTGCTGCTGACCATAGGCACTGGCCCACCCACCTCTTCAGATTCAGAGAGACAAAACGGTTGCGCATCACTGCATACTACCTCTTCTTCAAATTCTCGAATTCTGCTTGGCTGGCCCCCTCTTTCCAAGCCAAGAGATTCAGAGAACAGAAGTAGAGATGGCTCCTGTCCAGGGCTCTCTGACTGCCTGGGCAATTTGGCAGGTGGTGAAGAGACAGATGGGTGCTCTTCAGTGCTCAGGACCTGAGAGGATCTGGAACTAATTGAAGTCGATGCGTTAGCTGCCATCCTTCCGACAACGGCTTCAATTTGGTCCTCCCGCAGCAGTGGGGTACGGCTAGCTCCTACAAAGCTGCGCATAAAGGACTGTTCCCTGGTAAAACTGGGGGATGCTGAGTCACTGGTGCCCGCAGCAGGCACAGAATCCCCACGTCGTCTCCCTGCAGGCACAGAATCCTCACGTCCTCTCCCTGCAGAAACTCCACGCCCACGCCCACGCCCACAACCACATGCCTTACTCCCTGCCTTCTTCATCTTGGTAGACTGATAAAGATAGGCAGAAAAGTACTAAGGGCTTAGTGTGCTTATTCCTGAACAGCTGCTAACAGGTATAAGAAACACTAATTTTATAAAGTGTGGACTAGACTTTAATATGAGCTAATGTGGCCTACACAACTGTAAAGTGGAGTGTTTGGTGAACTTTATTTAGTTTTTTTTTGTCACAAAAAGACACTGGATGTGCCTAAAGATGTAATAGCGATAGTATCACAAACTTTTTGTAGCTATTACAATGTAGGAAGGTAACCTACAATGCAATAGATGAGGCTGCAAAAAAATAGGCTAATACTAATCTGGCTGGGGCTGCAGGGCCCAATGCTGCAGAAAGGCTCCTCTAACTACTCCTATATAGTGTGTTTGGAACCAATTTAGCTGAATACGGATGGAACCACCACACTAATAGGAGAAATCAGGAAAAATTATGAATTGGCAAAAAAGGACAATGTATGAGGCAGTGACACACACTGAGTGCACTACAACCAGACATGGTTGAAGCACACACTACAGGGTGAGCTGCACTCACACACCAGACCTTGCAGACAGCGGTGAACAGTACAGATGCAGAGCACTGTGCACTAGCGCTGCAAGACCAAAAAAATTTCTCTATCTACTCCTATATAATGTGTTTGGAACCAATTTAGCTGAATACGGATGGAACCACCACACTAATAGGAGATATCAGGAAAAATTATGAATTGGCAAAAAAGGACAATGTATGAGGCAGTGACACACACTGAGTGCACTACAACCAGACGTGGCTGAAGCACACACTACAGGGTGAGCTGCACTCACACACAGAGACCTTGCAGAAAGCGGTGAACAGCACAGAGAACTGTGCACTAGCACTGCAAGGCACAGCGATTTATAAAGTAGCTTGGGTAAAGCAGAATAGACCAAATAGGTAGTTAAAACTGTCCCTCAGAACAACAGCATCCTATCCCTAACTGAATTCACAGCAGAGTGAGCTCAAAATGGCGGCGGCGGCTTTTATAGTGCATCATGACATCATTTCAGCAGCCAATCACAGCCATGCCATTAGTTAAGATACCTACATGCCTAACAGGATGTGCCCACACTTCTTAGGATCCTCATTGGCTGAATAAAATGAAAATGGCTCATTGCATTATGGGAACTTCCGATTCCGGTATACGATATTGCAAAAGTATCGGAATTAAGTATCGGAATGCTCAACACTAGTCGTAACACATTGGGGTCCTGTACACAATTATTGCCCCACACCGGACACTTGTCTATCATGGAAGAGTACTAAAGGGGTCACTATATGGCAGTTGGTCAGAAAGGAGTTAAAGGGGTATTCCCATCTCCAAGATCCTATCCCATTATGCAGTAGATGTAATAATAATAATATTAGCAAATATCTCCAATTAGAAATGTAGTATAGTATTTTTGATTCGCTATGTCACTTTCCTCATGTGCAGGTGACTCGTCCCCTGGGCCGTGGGGCACCCGGAACCAGGCTTCAGTGCAATGTTGGGGGTAGTAGTGGCAACCCGATCCCGTGGCTCAGGGTGGTCAGACCAAATGCTGTGGCAGTCTATTTGTAGGGTTTTGAATGTCCGACTACGCCACCCGTGGATTGCAGTCAGGGATGACCGCCGCTGCAAGGCAGACCGCTGAGGCTGATGTTGGTATGCAGCACAGGGATAGGATAACTCCCCACGGGAAGAGTGTAGCCTCAGGGCAGTGTAATAGGATGCTGGGGGTGATGGTGCAGACGCAGCAGAAATCATACAATAATGCAGTCCAGGGTCTTTTACTGCAGATGTTATCATTGACCCACCAGGAGTACAGGGTAGGAATGGACCTGGGTGTCTGAGGGCATTCGGGCGAGCCCCACTGGTCAGGGTGAGTGGGTAGGCCTACCGTTCTCTCTCTGCCCTTGCTGACTATCCCCCTTTTCGTGGTGTGATAGCCCACGTCCCTGAGCTGGCCGTGTACTACGCCTGTATGGCTTGCGACTCGGGCCTTAGGTACCTGTTGCTTCTTCGTGCTGTACCGGTCCCTCTGTGTGGCGGAGCCTCCAGGCTTCTTAGGCCAAGGGACCTGAAATCCCTTGCTGTTTGGTTATCTGCTGCCGGGCTTGCAACCCTGACAGCCTCGGACCCCAGTGTCCGGTTGTGTAGTTCTCTCTCAGCAAGGACCGGCTCTCGTCGCCTCTGTCCCTGGCTCGCTGTTCCTCCTCTGCCTCCCGGACTCCTCAGCTGCTGCTGACCTGTCCCTCTTCTCTGGGAACCCTTCTGGATCCTTCAGAAGTGGGTCCTGGTCTCTCTATGTTAGAACCTTGCTCTTAGGTTTTTTTTCCTTTGCTGGTCACATGACCTTGTTGGCCTATTTAATCCTGCTCCGCCCTTCTGGCTTTGCTGGACTTCTTTGTATATCTACTTTCTAGCTAGCCTGTGGTCTGTGTCTTGCTCTGTTAGTTTGCTTGGTCTACTGACCTCTATGTTCTATATATTTTGTTTTGTTCGTCTGTCTGCTACTATTTCTGTTAGGAGGTGTCCCATATTCGTCCCAGTCCTTAGTACTTGTAGGGATTCCTTCCCCACATCTATAGGTCTCCATACAGACTAGCTTAGGACTTTAGCAGGTCTGATCGCCGGATCAGGTTCCCTGTTACATCGTAGGGATTAAGCTGAGTTCTATCGCAGGGACAGATCTCCTCTCTTTCCTTAGCTCTGGTAGCAGAACATAACACTCTAACCCTGCCCTCAGTTCCAGCTTTTATAGGGGCAGCCTGCTCCCTCTACTGGCCTGGGACAGGAGGTGCTGCATGCTAATGGTCCCTGACCAGGGAACCTCCCTCCTGCTCTCAGACACAGCCTTAGATATTTGTGGCATCCAGGCCTGGGGTGACACATTCCCCCCTAGTAAATTTTAGTACTCCGGGACTAAACAAGAAACACAAATACAGGGTATAAATGCATGACCATAAACACAACAGGGAAAGAAACAACAAACTACACCACATATTGAGTTCTTTAGGTCACAGTGTGGTCTGTGACCGGGTGTCCATATCACCAACAAAAGGAGAGGGTCACAGTATGATCCGTGACCGGGTGTCCATATCACCCAACTAGGTGTAGTTCCGAACGGTGTTGGGACCTGTCTCCATAAACCCCAAGTTCCTGGCCTTGGGCGTGGTGACAAGGCTGATCTAACTACTTTGGGCCACAAGGGAGCCACGCCGGACAGGTTTTTCTTCTGTGGCCATCTTCACAAGAGGGAACCAAGTGCAAATATCTACAACTCAGTTTCGGCCATTCAGTGTCCATGACCTGTTAGTCCATAGAACTAGAAAAACTGGGAAAACAGTATTAATAATCAGGTACAAACATAAAACATTAAATATATACACTGTGCATTTAGATCTTCCAGCGAGCTGGTATTTGACCCCTAGTGATCCGGGTTGACCTCCGTAACCCACTGTCTGGTGGTGGTCTAACCTGGCTTTCCCCACTAGTATTAAGGGTACAGCTACTAGCTGGGTTTACAGGCAGGGCAGGCAGCTGTCTGCGGGTCCTTTGGCTTACCGCAGGCATGGCAGGCTCACTGTTAGCAGAGGGTTGACTCTCCTGGGCTGCTGGCGTGGGTTCTTCTGCCTCCGGGGCTGCTTGTTCCTCTTGTTCTTCCTGCTCTCCTGTAGGCTCCTGCTGGGTTGGCTGAAGGAAGTGTAGGACGGGTACCACTATTGCGTCATTTATCCGAGTCCAGGTCCGGGGGAACTCTCCGAGAACGGTGCTGATTAGTGTTGTGCGAGCACTAAAATGCTCGGGTGCTCGAAGCTCGGGCCGAGCTCGCCGTGATACTCGGGTGCTCGACCCGAGCAACGAGCCCAATGTTAGTCTATGGGAGACTCGAACATTTTTGCGGTGGCACCCCCGGCAGTCTTTTAAAAGCCTAACAAGTTCCCAAAACGATAGTGACAGTGCTCAAATGACATGTGGACAGCATGGGGATCGCCCCAGGAAGCATTTCTGACCCCCAGGTCACTGCTGTCAACAACGTGGTCAGAGGTATTAAGCCACTTTTACAGGCTCACAATAAAACGTTCAAAAATGAAAGTGAAACTTTTTCCTGTGAAATATGTTAAGGAACATCCTTTCCAGGGTAAAGACTTGTGTATAAGTTAAAATAAATGACCAAAAACAAAAATACTCCTCCACACCTTTGGCTATGTTCACAAGTAGCATTTTTTATGCGTTTTTGCACTTTTGTATTGCTTTCAACTATGACAAATGCATTCACCGTGAAATGTCATTTTTACATTTTACAACCTTATCTGGCCATGTGCTGTGTGACACATGCATAAAGTGCTGAAAAGACAAGGGAACAGCATGGGGAAGACCCCTGGAAGCATCTCTGACTCCCAGGTCACTGTCTAAAAGTGTGCCCATCATAAGTGATCCTTACCGCATCAGACGATGCAGACTTGCAACTATCCCCATGCAAGTTCTAGTCCCAGGGCAGTGTTCAATTGTACCTCCCCCATTCCTTGCAATACAAGCTCAAGTATGCAGCCTGCCACCCACCCACCCCCAGGCTGCAATACCATACTGCTTGCTTGCTTGAACTTGAAATTGGGCCTTTTAGGCATGTGGAGGCGGAATCTGGCCACCACGTCATGGCTGTGTTGGCGGCCTGGAATCCATACTCAGTCCCCAGCCGCCCGGCGGCCGGGTGTCCATACTCGGTCCCCAGCCGCCCCGCGGCCGGGTGTCCACACACGGTCCCCAGCCGCCTGGGGGCAGCCAGGTGTCCATAAACGGTCCCCAGCCGCCCCTATTTCTCCTTGGAACATCCCCCCCACACACTTTTCTTAGCCCGGCCTGCTTTAGGAAGCATTGGACGAGCCCACCAGAGAACCAGACTCCTCCGGTGGGCCCATACTTCTCCATCGGTGGAGTTGAGAGTGCCAAGGTGAGGAGCATGATGATGATGACAGAAGTTAGCATCTGCTATGTTTTCTTTTAATGCAAGTGTAAGTGTGCAGCCTGCCACCCACCCACCCCCAGACTGCAATTCCATACTGCTAGCTTGCACTTGAAATGGGGCCTTTTAGTTTGGAGGAGGCCGAAGCTGGCCACTACCTCATGGCTGCTTCGGCAGCGAGGTATCCATACTCAGTCCCCAGCTGCCCATATTTGTCCTGGTGTGCCTTATACATAAGATTAAGCGCGTATACCAAAACATTACCTGTGCCCTCCCCAGTGCATTTAGTGGGAAGGAGAGCCTATTCCGCTGTAGTGTGTGCATGCCAAACCCCTGTTCATGGTACATGCGAAGATGCCTCCCACCTTGCACCTGTCGTTGCAGACTTGCAACTATCCCCATTTAAGTCCTTGTCCCAGGGCAGTGTTCAATTGTACCTCTCCCATTCCTTGCAATGCAAGCGCAAGTATGCAGCCTGCCACCCACCCACCCCCAGGCTGCAATACCATACTGCTTGCTTGCTTGCACTTTAAATTGGGCCTTTTAGGCATGTGGAGGCGGAATCTGGCCACCACGCCATGGCTGTGTCGGCGGCCTGGTATCCATACTCAGTCCCCAGCCGCCTGGTGGCCGGGTGTCCCCGCTTGCTCCCTAGCCTCCAGGGGGTGGCCGGGTGTCCATACTCGGACCCCAGCCACCCCTATTTGTCCCGGTAACCTTTCCCACACTTTTTTTAGCCTGACCTGCTTTAGGGCAGCATTGACCGAGCCCACCGGACTATCAGACTCCTCCGGTGGGTCCTGGTTTCTCCATCAGGGGAGTTGAGAGTGCCAAGGTGAGGAGCATGATGAGGATGATAGAAGGTAGCATCTGCTTTGTTTCGTTGTAATGCAAGCGCATGTATGTAGTAGCGGCTAGGCCTGAGGTGGTCAGCGTTTTGGCGCATATCCTACCTCCTCCGAGGATTGCTGGATGTTTTCCTGCTACTATCCAAGTTCTATGACTCCCGTTAAAACAAAGCTTCAGGTGATAAATGATGGATGAGGTAGTGGCAAAGGAGAAAGAGCAGGAGGAACAGGGACCATTCACATCAATATCAGGCCAGTCAACCAGATATGTCTTGTAGGATATGTTTCTGTAACAAAAGGAGCGGTTCGGCTACACAGTTATAGGGCATACAGTGAATGCAATGCCTACCAAAAATTTCGAGCCACTCCAATGCCCCTTGGAAATGACATGGAGGTCAGAGGGCGTTAACTAAACCTTTTTTTCCATTTATAGCAACTGGGTCTCCCGTGCACTGTTGGCCTAAGCAGTGAATGGAAGGCTTTCCAAAAATTATGATGAACTGCAATGCCCCTTACAAGAGCCATGTGTGGCACCCCAGGGGTCTGGTCACCACAGTAATAGAGATATTACGTCGGAGAGCAAGTGGGAGGTTTTCTGGTCAGGATCCCTTAAACATGCAACATCCTCCTCCCCCAATCCTGGGAGGGGAGAATTCTGCCCTTATAAACTGGATCTGGGGCGGGGTTGAGTGAGTCAGAGAACAGTCAGAGTCAGAGTGAGAGCAAAGGAAAGTAACAGCAAGGAGCTCTGTAGGAGCTAGGAGCTAAAGACCAGGGGCTGGAAGCTGAGCAGAGCTCGCCCTGGCAGAAGACAATAGGAACCGGACACAGGAGTCCGAAGCTGTGAGGACATATATATCCAGCAGCAGAAACCAGCCGGCAGGGGATTTCAGGTCCTCTGGCCATAGAAGCCCGGAGGCTCAGTCACAAGCAAGGGACCAGCACCGCCGTCGTGGAGCGGAGGCTAACAGAAGGCCCCAAGTCACCAGCCATAAGGGTGAGCACTACATGGTACACTCAGGGATGTGGGCTACTTCTACCCGCTTACAGCAAGGTAGCCAGGAAGAGTGCAGACAGACGGGGAGGCCTACAATTCCACCTGGCCAGGGGAACTCCTGCTTGCTCACAGACTGACCAGGCCTCTTATGCTAGCCAGTACTCCCGGGAGGGTCTACCTTATAATCATCAGTAAAGACCCTGAACTGCACTGCAAAGACTCTGAGTCATTCCTGCTGTGCTCGTGCACCATCACCCCCATCATCCACACTCACTGCCCTGAGGCTATACTCCTCCCGAGGGGAGTTATCCCATTCTATGCTGCGCACACAACACCAGCCTCAGCGGTCAGCCTCGCAGCGGTGGTACTCCCTGACCGCAATCCACGGGTGGCGCAGTCGGACAATTAACCTCAAAACCTAAGAAAGACTGCCACTGGTTTGACCAGCCTGAGCCACGGGACCGGGTCACCGCCACGGAGACTACAGACCCCAGAGACCCGGCACCGGGTATCCCACACACGTGTACACACGGCCCAGGGGACGCGTCACATGCAGTACAGCATATTACAAACATAAGTCCCATTATTGGGGAGTGGGTGTCCCATGGTATTTGCTTATGCTTTCCAAGCAAAAGCTGCCAAAAATTAGGATGGAGCAACTTGCAATGCCCCTTACAAGAGCCATGCAGTACAGCATATTACAAACATAAGTCCCATTATTGGGGAGTGGGTGTCCCATAGTATTTGCTTATGCTTTCCCAGCAAAAGCTGCCAAAAATTAGGACGGAGCAACTTGCAATGCCCCTTACAAGAGCCATGCAGTACAGCATATTACAAACATAAGTCCCATTATTGGGGAGTGGGTGTCCCATAGTATTTTCTTATGCTTTCCAAGCAAAAGCTGCCAAAAATTAGGACGGAGCAACTTGCAATGCCCCTTATAAGAGCCATGCAGTACAGCATATTACAAACATAAGTCCCATTATTGGGGAGTGGGTGTCACATAGTATTTGCTTATGCCTTGCAAGCAAAAGCTGCCAAAAATAAGGACGGAGGAACTTGCAATGCTGGCACCCTGGTGGTATAGTGGTGGTGGAGGCTGAGGATAAGGAGAAGAAGATTAAACAGCCGAAACGAGGAAGCGTATACCCATGTGTGGGTGTGAAGCGGTGCATGTGAATACACCTCCCGAAATAACACAGTGGATTTGACTTTATGTTACTCTGCTGTCATTTGGTGGTGATGAGAAGTCTGGCCCAATCCAGCCCTTGTTCATTTTGATAAGGGTCAGCTTGTCAGCATTGTCAGTTGACAGGCGAGTGCGCTTATCAGTTATAATTCCCCCAGCGGCACTAAAAACACGCTCCGATAACACGCTAGCGGCAGGGCAGGCTAGGACCTCCAAGGCGTACAGAGCGAGTTCATTCCAAGTGTCCAGCTTGGATACCCAATAATTAAAAGGCACAGAGGAATCACGGAGGACGCTGGTACGATCGGCAAGGTACTCCCTCACCATCTTTTGAAACTTTCCACTCCTTGTGAGAGTACCCCGCGCCTCAGGGCCTGTAAGCTGGGCGGGTGTCAGAAAACTGTCCCAGAACGTTGACAGTGTTCCCCTGCCTCTGCTGGATTGGAGTTGCATCTCTCTCGCCTGTACGCCTTGGTTGGGCAACGAACTGTGACCTCTGCCGCTAGCGTGTTCAGATGGGAATTTTTTTAAGAGTTCTGCAGCAAGGACCTTCTGGTATTGCCCCATTTTTGTAGACCTCTCCACCTCAGGAATAAGAGAGTGAAAGTTCTCCTTGTAGCGGGGGTCTACAAGTGTCACCAACGAGTAATGACTGTCACCCAACATTTTGACAACGCGAGGGTCACGGTTAAGGCAGCGTAACATAAAGTCAGCCATGCGTGCCAGACTGGTAATGGGCAAGATTTCCGTGTCCTCACCAAGATGACGACTGACCATGCTCTTCTCCTCCTCCTCCTCCTCCTCCTCTTCCTCCTCCCCCCTGTCCTCAGGCCACCCACGCTGAACCGACGGTATGACACTTGTACAGGTACTACCGTCTACAACGCATGATAGCAGCTCCTGTTCTTCCTCCTCCTCCTCCTCCTCCTCTCCCTCATTGTCCCCCAATGCACGTTGGGATGAGATGAGGCTGGGCTGTGTGTAATCGCCCGCTACGGCTTCTTGATCCATCTCATCATACTCTGGCTGCAATGCCTCCTCTTTAATTCTCTGCAGAGAGCGTTGCAAAAGACAGACAAGTGGGATGCTGACGCTAATGATGGCGTCATCGCCACTCACCATCTTGGTGGCCTCCTCAAAGTTTGTCAGGATGGTACATATGTCAGACATCCAGGTCCACTCCTGAGGTCTTATGTGTGGAGTCTGACCTGAATATCGACGGTCTTGTTGCAGCTGGTACTCCACAACTGCTCTCTTCTGCTCACAAATCCTTTGCAACATGTGGAGGGTAGAGTTCCAACGTGTGGGGACATCACACACCAGTCGGTGTGCCAGAAGCTGCAAACGCTGCTGCAACACAGCAAGGGCGGCGGAAGCTGTAGCCGACTTGCGAAAATGAGCTGACAGGCGGCGTACTTTCACAAGCAGATCTGGCAACTCGGGGTACGATTTAAGAAACCGCTGAACCACGAGGTTAAGCACATGAGCCAGGCATGGTACGTGTGTGATCTCACCTCGCCTCAGAGCCGCCACCAGGTTACGGCCATTGTCACACACGACCATGCCGGGATGTAGGTTCAGCGGTCTCAGCCACAGATCTGCCTGCTCTTTCACAGCTGTCCACAACTCACAAGCAGTGTGAGGTTTATCACCTAAGCTTATGAGTTTCAGCACAGCCTGTTGCCACTTGGCGGAGGCAGTACTGCAATGCTTCCAGCTTGTAACTGATGTGGTGATATCTGAGATGGACGCTGAACATGAGGAGGAGGAGGAGGATGCGCAGGAGCTGTACACTGTGGGGGCAACTCTGACTGACATAGGGCCCGCAATCCTCGGTGTGGGGAGGATGTGTGCCGTCCCAAGGTCCGACTGGGTCCCGGCTTCCACTATGTTTACCCAGTGTGCCGTCAGAGAGATGTACCGTCCCTGGCCACAAGCACTTGTCCACGTGTCCGTTGTCAGGTGGACTCTCCCAGTAACTGCGTTGTTGAGGGCACGGCAGTTGCTTTGGGACACGTGCTTGTGTAGTGCGGGGATGGTACACCGGGCAAAATAGTGTCGGCTGGGGACCGAGTACCGAGGGACGGCCACCGCCATAAGATTGCGGAAGGATTCCGTCTCCACCAGCCTAAAAGGCAGCATTTCCAATACAAGCAGTCGTGAAATGTGCGAATTTAGGACTGTGGCCTGTGGGGCGTTAGCTGCGAATTTCCGCTTTCATTCAAAGGTCTGGGATATGGATAATTGAACGCTGCGGTGGGACGTGGACGTGGACATTGATGCTGTTTCTTGAGAAACTGCCAGAACAAGTGAAGACTGAGAGGAAGGGGCATCTTTACATGCAGTATGAACAGGGGATTGCCTTGCACACACAACAGGGGGTTCTATTGCACGCACAACAGTGGAAGAAGCAGTGGTGACACCCGCTGACACTGGTCGTGGACCCTGGGTTTCGCCCCACAAAGTCGGGTGCTTTGCTGCCATGTGCCTGATCATGCTGGTGGTGGTCAGGCTGGTAGTTTTGTCACCCCTGCTGATGCTGGCATGGCAGGTGGAACATATGGCCTTTTTGGGGTTATCAGCAGAGTCTTTAAAAAAATTCCAGACTCTGGAAGACCTACCGCTTGTACTGGCAACGTCCCTTGTGTTGGTGTTATGGGGAACGGTTGCCTGCCTTCTGTCTGCGGCCACCACACTGCTTCTTCCTGCCTGTTGGGGTACTCTGCCTCCCTCCCTGTGTGTGCTGCTGGCCTCACTCTGCATGTCCTCCTTCCACGTTGGGTCAGTTACTAGATCATCCACCACCTCCTCCTCTTCCACTTGCGCACCACGATCCTCCTCCTCACTTCCTGGCAATTGTGTCTCGTCATCGTCCGCCTCTTGTGACAGATTGCCAACGTCAACTTCCTGTGGCCGTGGCTGTTCAAATATTTGAGCATCGCAACATGGGATCTCCTCTTCCACCACTTCAAGCGTATCAGGCAAGGGGCCCAAATATGGAAATGGACCAGTGAACAGCTCTTCAGAGTGTCCAAGTGTGGGATCACTTGCTGTCTGACGTGGGAGGAAGGAGCATCAGGGTGAGGAGGAGTATGCTACTAAGAGTTGACCGTGTGGAAGACAGACCGGAGGTGGTGGTGCCCAGGTAACTGGAAGTATTATCTGCTATCCAATTAATAACCTGTTCACACTGATCAGTTCTCAATACTGGTGTTGTTCTGGGCTTCCCTAGTAATTCGGTCAAGAAGTGGGAGCGAGAAGATGTGGCTGTTGGTTGCGGCACATTTTCACCTTGGCCACGGCCCCGTCCTCTGCACGAACCATCACCAGAACGTCCACTTCCACGTCCCTTGCCACGCGCCTTGCCCATTGTAAATGAAGTAACATAGCTTACACTTGCACTATCAATGGAAAAAGGGTAATAAAGAGTAGATTAGAACCGTGGAAGAGGAAAACCACAGTTATTGTTTACTGGGGTATACCACACTTTTTTAAATAGAGATATTTGCGGCTGAACAGTGAGCGACACACTCAAACTGCTTTTTTTTTAGATACCAAAGGCCCAAAACTGGATAGTACAGCGATTTGACCCGTGGAACTGCGAAACCACACTGGGATGTCGGGCCTACACAAGACTATTTTCAACAGATATATTTTTGTGTCACAACAGTCAGGAGACACTACTGTTTTTCTTTACGGAAAAAACTACCAAAAGATGAATAATAGAGATTTTGTACCGTGGGATGGCAAAACCACAGTTATTGTTTACTGGGGTATACCACACTTTTTTAAATAGAGATATCTGCGGCTGAACAGTGAGCGACACACTCAAACTGCTTTTTTTTTAGATACCAAAGGCCCAAAACTGGATAGTACAGCGATTTGACCCGTGGAACTGCGAAACCACACTGGGATGTCAGGCCTACACAAGACTATTTTCAACAGATATATTTTTGTGTCACAACAGTCAGGAGACACTACTGATTTTCTTTACGGAAAAAACTACCAAAAGCTGAATAATAGAGATTTTTTACCGTGGGATGGCAAAACCACAGTTATTGTTTACTGGGGTATACCACACTTTTTTAAATAGAGATATTTGCGGCTGAACAGTGAGCGACACACTCAAACTGCTTTTTTTTTAGATACCAAAGGCCCAAAACTGGATAGTACAGCGATTTGACCCGTGGAACTGCGAAACCACACTGTGATGTCGGGCCTACACAAGACTATTTTCAACAGATATATTTTTGTGTCACAACAGTCAGGAGACACTACTGTTTTTCTTTACGGAAAAAACTACCAAAAGCTGAATAATAGAGATTTTTTACCGTGGGATGGCAAAACCACAGTTATTGTTTACTGGGGTATACCACACTTTTTTAAATAGAGATATTTGCGGCTGAACAGTGAGCGACACACTCAAACTGCTTTTTTTTTAGATACCAAAGGCCCAAAACTGGATAGTACAGCGATTTGACCCGTGGAACTGCGAAACCACACTGTGATGTCGGGCCTACACAAGACTATTTTCAACAGATATATTTTTGTGTCACAACAGTCAGGAGACACTACTGTTTTTCTTTACGGAAAAAACTACCAAAAGCTGAATAATAGAGATTTTTTACCGTGGGACGGCAAAACCACAGTTATTGTTTACTGGGGTATACCACACTTTTTTAAATAGAGATATTTGCGGCTGAATAGTGAGCGACACACTCAAACTGCTTTTTTTTTAGATACCAAAGGCCCAAAACTGGATAGTACAGCGATTTGACCCGTGGAACTGCGAAACCACACTGGGATGTCGGGCCTACACAAGACTATTTTCAACAGATATATTTTTGTGTCACAACAGTCAGGAGACACTACTGTTTTTCTTTACGGAAAAAACTACCAAAACCTGAATAATAGACATTTTTTACCGTGGGATGGCAAAACCACAGTTATTGTTTACTGGGGTATATCACACTTTTTTAAACAGAGATATTTGCGGCTGAACAGTGAGCGACACACTGAAACTGCTTTTTTTTTAGATACCAAAGGCCCAAAACTGGATAGTAAAGCGATTTGATCCGTGGAACTGCGAAAACCACACTGGGATGTCGGGCCTACACAAGACTATTTTCAACAGATATATTTTTGTGTCACAACAGTCAGGAGACACTACTGTTTTTCTTTACGGAAAAAACTACCAAAAGCTGAATAATAGAGATTTTTTACCGTGGGAGGGCAAAACCACAGTTATTGTTTACTGGGGTATACCACACTTTTTTAAATAGAGATATTTGCGGCTGAACAGTGAGCGACACACTCAAACTGCTTTTTTTTTAGATACCAAAGGCCCAAAACTGGATAGTACAGCGATTTGACCCGTGGAACTGCGAAACCACACTGGGATGTCGGGCCTACACAAGACTATTTTCAACAGATATATTTTTGTGTCACAACAGTCAGGAGACACTACTGTTTTTCTTTACGGAAAAAACTACCAAAAGCTGAATAATAGAGATTTTTTAACGTGGGATGGCAAAACCACAGTTATTGTTTACTGGGGTATACCACACTTTTTTAAATAGAGATATTTGCGGCTGAACAGTGAGCGACACACTCAAACTGCTTTTTTTTTAGATACCAAAGGCCCAAAACTGGATAGTACAGCGATTTGACCCGTGGAACTGCGAAACCACACTGGGATGTCGGGCCTACACAAGACTATTTTCAACAGATATATTTTTGTGTCACAACAGTCAGGAGACACTACTGTTTTTCTTTACGGAAAAAACTACCAAAAGCTGAATAATAGAGATTTTTTACCGTGGGATGGCAAAACCACAGTTATTGTTTACTGGGGTATACCACACTTTTTTAAATAGAGATATTTGCGGCTGAACAGTGAGCGACACACTCAAACTGCTTTTTTTTTAGATACCAAAGGCCCAAAACTGGATAGCACAGCAATTTGACTCGTGGAACTGCGAAACCACACTGGGATGTCGGGCCTACACAAGACTATTTTCAACAGATATATTTTTGTGTCACAACAGTCAGGAGACACTACTGATTTTCTTTACGGAAAAAACTACCAAAAGCTGAATAATAGAGATTTTTTACCGTGGGATGGCAAAACCACAGTTATTGTTTACTGGGGTATACCACACTTTTTTAAATAGAGATATTTGCGGCTGAACAATGAGCGACACACTCAAACTGCTTTTTTTTTAGATATCAAAGGCCCAAAACTGGATAGTACAGCGATTTGACCCGTGGAACTGCAAAACCACACTGGGATGTCGGGCCTAAACAAGACTATTTTCAACAGATATATTTTTGTGTCACAACAGTCAGGAGACACTACTGTTTTTCTTTACGGAAAAAACTACCCAAAGCTGAATAATAGAGATTTTTTACCGTGGGATGGCAAAACCACAGTTATTGTTTACTGGGGTATACCACACTTTTTTAAATAGAGATATTTGCGGCTGAACAGTGAGCGACACACTCAAACTGCTTTTTTTTTAGATACCAAAGGCCCAAAAATGGATAGTACAGCGATTTGACCCGTGGAACTGCGAAACCACACTGGGATGTCGGGCCTACACAAGACTATTTTCAACAGATATATTTTTGTGTCACAACAGTCAGGAGACACTACTGTTTTTCTTTACGGAAAAAACTACCAAAAGCTGAATAATAGAGATTTTTTAACGTGGGATGGCAAAACCACAATTATTGTTTACTGGGGTATACCACACTTTTTTAAATAGAGATATTTGCGGCTGAACAGTGAGCGACACACTCAAACTGCTTTTTTTTTAGATACCAAAGGCCCAAAACTGGATAGTACAGCGATTTTACCCGTGGAACTGCGAAACCACACTGGGATGTCGGGCCTACACAAGACTATTTTCAACAGATATATTTTTGTGTCACAACAGTCAGGAGACACTACTGTTTTTCTTTACGGAAAAAACTACCAAAAGCTGAATAATAGAGATTTTTTACCGTGGGATGGCAAAACCACAGTTATTGTTTACTGGGGTATACCACACTTTTTTAAATAGAGATATTTGCGGCTGAACAGTGAGCGACACACTCAAACTGCTTTTTTTTTAGATACCAAAGGCCCAAAACTGGATAGTACAGCAATTTGACCCGTGGAACTGCGAAACCACACTGGGATGTCGGGCCTACACAAGACTATTTTCAACAGATATATTTTTGTGTCACAACAGTCAGGAGACACTACTGATTTTCTTTACGGAAAAAACTACCAAAAGCTGAATAATAGAGATTTTTTACCGTGGGATGGCAAAACCACAGTTATTGTTTACTGGGGTATACCACACTTTTTTAAATAGAGATATTTGCGGCTGAACAGTGAGCGACACACTCAAACTGCTTTTTTTTTAGATATCAAAGGCCCAAAACTGGATAGTACAGCGATTTGACCCGTGGAACTGCAAAACCACACTGGGATGTCGGGCCTAAACAAGACTATTTTCAACAGATATATTTTTGTGTCACAACAGTCAGGAGACACTACTGTTTTTCTTTACGGAAAAAACTACCCAAAGCTGAATAATAGAGATTTTTTACCGTGGGATGGCAAAACCACAGTTATTGTTTACTGGGGTATAGCACACTTTTTTAAATAGAGATATTTGCGGCTGAACAGTGAGCGACACACTCAAACTGCTTTTTTTTTAGATACCAAAGGCCCAAAACTGGATAGTACAGCAATTTGACCCGTGGAACTGCGAAACCACACTGGGATGTCGGGCCTACACAAGACTATTTTCAACAGATATATTTTTGTGTCACAACAGTCAGGAGACACTACTGTTTTTCTTTACGGAAAAAACTACCAAAACCTGAATAATAGAGATTTTTTACCGTGGGATGGCAAAACCACAGTTATTGTTTACTGGGGTATACCACACTTTTTAAATAGAGATATTTGCGGCTGAACAGTGAGCGACACACTCAAACTGTTTTTTTTTTTAGATACAAATGGCCCAAAATGGATAATACAGAGGTTTGAACCGTGGAAGTGCAAAACAACACTTCTGTTTCTCTAGCCTACACCAGACTATTTTCAACAGTTATATTTGTGTCTGAAAAATCAGAGACACGCTCTTTTTTTTTGGGGGGGGGGGACCCACCAAAAGGTTAATAAGACGGGTATTTGTACAGTGTGAAGGAGGAAAAAAAAAGGAGGATTTAGATGAAAGAAAAAGGATTTTTGCTGGCCCCCGACACCTGGTGCTAAGTCCAGCAATTTCAGCAACAGGAGCACACAGGACTGTAATGCAGCGTTTGCTGGTATAACCACTGTGTCTCCTATACAGCCTGCCTGCCTGGTATCTGGGATGGATATTAGTCCTGAAAAGGACTGTTTGTTTGTTCTGGCAGCCTTTACAGACCCTACACTAACTATTTTGCAGTTTATATCTCTCCCTAAATCAGCAGCGCTGTCCCTACACTGTCTAATCTAGAGCGACTGTGTCCAAGATGGCGGCGCCCTGTTTTAAATACTCAAGGTGACGCTGTGCAGCCAGCCAATCACTGTAATGCCCACAACCAACATGGCTGCAGCATTACAGTGACTGGCTGGCAATCCCTGCAAGTTCATTGGCTCTGTAAAGAGCGCCAAACATGCAGGGCGGAGACCCGAGCTCCCGCCCGAGTAACCCGGAAATGCTCGGTGCTCGCCGAACATCCCGAGTAGCGTGATGCTCGGGCGAGTACCGAGCAGTGTCGAGCATGTTCGCTCAACACTAGTGCTGATCATTTCTTCCTTGTCCTCTGCGGGTTCAAGGTCATCTTGATCTTCACTTGGACTCTGTAGTTGCTCGGGGCACCGTTTTAGGTGGTCTCTGGAGACGGTGCTAGTGGTGTCTCCTCCATCCTTAGTAATTACACATACCTTCGGGTTGTTGTGGTCGGACAGCAGTACTGTGTACGGGTCTCTCTCCCACTGGTCGTCCAGCTTGTGAAGCCTTCTGTTCCGCTTCAGGACCTGCTCACCAGGTTCCAGGGGACCAGCAGGGGCATGTTGGTTGAAGAGCCTCTCTTGCTTTTCTCTCGCTTGAGCCAGACTCCTCTCCACACTCTCCTGTACCTTCTTGTACTGTAGCCGCCGTTACGTATCCCAGTCTGCGTCTGGGGAGGTGTCCTCGGGTGTCAGGACTCCCATCTTCAGGTCTATTGGCAGCTTATCTGGTCTCGCTCGCATCAGGTAAGCCGGCGTGCAATTTGTAGCATTCACCGGGATGTGGTTGTACAAGTCGATCAGGTCTGGCAGCTTCTCCGGCCACAGGCTGCGTTTTTCCAGGGGCAACGTCTTGAGGAGATCAATGACGATATTGTTCATTTTCTCACACAGCCCGTTGGTTTGCGGGTGGTAAGGCGTTGTCCGAATCTTCCTACAGCCATAGAGGTTGCAGAACTCTTGGAATACTTCAGCCTCAAACGCTGGACCTTGATCTGTCAAGACCTGTTCCGGATACCCGTGTGGACGGCAGAAGTGTTGCTGGAAGGCTCTGGCCGCTGTTTGGGCTGTCAGGTCTTTAACAGGAACCACCACCAGGAACCGGGAGTAATGGTACACAATCGTCAGGGCATAGAAGTAGCCCGACCGGCTTGGAGCCAATTTCACATGGTCCAGAGCTATCTGCTCAAGAGGCTGCCTGGTGACGATGGGCCTCAAGGGTGTCTGCTGGCTGGTACGGTCCTTCCTTCTGAGGTGACATGGGCCGCAGTCCCTGCTCCACTACTCTATGGCCCTTCTCATACCGACCCAGTAGAACCGTTTTCTCAGTAGGAACTCCAGTTTCTTCCACCCGAAGTGTCCTGCTCTGTCATGGTAGGCCTCCAGGACCATTGCTGCATCTCGCCTTGGGACCACTACCTGCCAGGTCAGCTCGTGCGTCCGGTGGTTGACAAGCCTTCTGCACAGCTTACCCTCGTAGAGGAATAGCCTGCTTTTCTCCTTCCATATCTGCTTGGCTTCCTCTGGAGCGTCCGGGCCATGGCTAGCATCTGCCTGGGTTAACAGGTCTTTCACCAGGCGAATTGCAGGGTTACTATCTTGCGTTTCGGCCCAGCCGTGGTGGGGTAAGGGGTTGAACATGACGGTGGTTAGGTCTTTGTCTCTTACCCGGTGAGAGTACTGAGTGGCCCCACACTGGTGGAACGTAGGGAGCTCTACTTCCTCCAGCTCTTCCGAGTCTTCTTCTCCTTCGGGTAGGTGAGGCATTCTTGATAGAGCGTCTGTGTTGGCGTTGGTTCTGCCCGCCCGGTACATGATTGTGAAGTCATAATTGGATAGCCGGGCCATCCACCGCTGTTCTAGGGCACCTAGTCTTGCATTGTCCAGGTGTGTCAGCGGGTTGTTGTCCGTGTACACAGTGAACTTTGCGGAGGCCAGGTAATGCTTAAACCGTTCTGTGATGGCCCACACCACTGCCAAGAATTCTAGCTTGAAGGAGCCGTAATTCTCCGGGTTTCTTTCAGTGGGCCTCAGCTTCCGGCTGGCGTACGCGATCACCCTTTCTCTGCCCTATTGGTTCTGTGACAGTACGGCTCCCAGCCCCACATTACTGGCTTCTGTGTGGAGGATAAAAGGCTGGCCATAATCGGGGTAGGCCAGGATCTCATCCCCCGTGAGGGCCATCTTCAACTGGCGGAAGGACTCCTCTTCCGGCTTGTCCCACTTGAAGGGTGGCTCTTGGCTTCTGGTCTTAGATTGTCCTATCATGAGGTCCTGCATTGGAGCTGCCATCTTTGTGAACCCGGGGATGAACCTTCGGTAGTAGCCTACCAACCCGAGGAATTGCCTCACTTTTTTGATGTTAGAGGGGCTTGGCCAGCTCTTGATGGATGTATCTTTGTCGGGTCGGGGGCTACTCCCTCTGCACTCACCACGTGTCCTAGGTACTGTACCTTCGATTTTAACAGGTGACACTTTGAGGGTTTCACCTTCAGGCCAAAGCCTGCCAGGGCTTCGAACACCTCGGCCAGGTGCTTTAGATGGTCCTCGTAAGTCTTCGAATAGACAATCACGTCGCCAGGTAAAGTAGGACCGTCTCGAAGTTTCGGTGCCCTAGACAGCATTCCATCAGCCTTTGGAAGGTCCCGGGTGCGTTGCAGAGCCCGAATGGCATACAGTTGAATTCGTTCAATCCCATCGGGGTGGTGAAGGCGGTCTTCTCCTTGTCAGCCTCTGCCACAGGAACCTGCCAGTACCCGCTAGTAAGATCCAAAGTAGAGAAGAAGTTAGCTGATTTTAGGGCTGCTAAAGACTCCTCTATCCTAGGTAGCGGGTACGCGTCTTTATGGGTGATACGATTGACCTTTCTATAGTCCACGCACATTCTCATGGTGCCGTCTTTCTTTTTTACCAAAACTAAGGGAGCTGCCCAGGGGCTACAGCTATCTCTAATGACCCCAGCTTCTTTCATTTCTCTCAGCATGCCCTTTGCGTTCTGATAATGTGCAAGAGGTACAGGTCGGTGTCTCTCTTTTATTGGTGGGTGGCTCCCCGTGGGAATGTGGTGTTCTACTCCCTTTACTCGGCCGAAGTCTAGCGGGTGCTTACTAAAAATTCTCCCGGTAGGCTCCTTGTTTTTGGTGCAGGGGAGTGGAGTCAGCATCCACATGGAGTTTCTGGCACCAGTCCTCCTTGTGTTTCTGGGAGCCATTACCCTCCACCGGGGGAGATGGAGGCAAGGGTTCCACGACCCTGATAGCATTGTGTTCGACGGCAAACAATTTGGCTAGTGTAGCGTACCGGGGCAAGTGTACTTCCCTTTCCCCAATGTTTAAGATCCGGACGGGCACCCTCCCATGGCGGACATCAACCCCCGGGCTGTCAAAATGGTGGGCCTGCTGTCTGAGTACACGGGTTCTACCATGGCTTGGTAGTCTCTCCCTCTTAACCCGATTGCAGTCCGCCACCAGATCATCATTTCGCTTTTGGGAGGCATGGCAATGGGGAACGGGTCGCTCATCCTCACGCTACCGATCTCACCACCAGACAGTTCTACCTGTTGCCGTCTCATCAGGACTCTTATCTCTTTCTGGAGGACCCTCTGTTGACTGGAGCTCGCATTCATCGCCACCTGCTGCAAAATCACAATTACTTCTGAAAGACAGTTTTCAATCACATTAGTACCCAAGGTTATTTTAGGGTGACTTTCACGACGGTCAATGTCCACAATGATCACTCCCTGTGCCGGCAGTTCAACCTTACCCATCTTGATGGTCATCTCTCTGAACCCCACCTGCGGCACGGGTTGGCCATTGCTGGCAATGATGCTTAAGTCATCGTCTGGATAGCGGGTTATATCCGCGTCACTCCAGTACCGCTTGAAAATTACGTAGGGGATTGTAGTCACTTGAGACCCGGTGTCCAGCAGTGCACTCATGGGGATACTTGATGGGTCTTGACGGTTCCACCTGCAATGACTGTACGGTCCTGGTCAATGCAGCCACACTCTTTGTTAGCTCTTGGACCTGATGGTGCAGGTTTGCAGGCTGGGATGGATTTAGGGCCTGCGCATCAGCCCCCACAAGGTCTGCGGGGTAGGGCGCCGCCCCCTGGTGGTAAGTGATGGCAGGGCGCCGGGAAGCTACAGCGCCACCTGGTGCGGGTTCTCGGGAGCACCCAGATGGCCCTATCTTTGAACTGCGCAAAAGTCAAATCGGGGTTCTGTAGGGCCATGAGGCACAGCTGGGTTCTGTGGGCACTGGACAGCAGACCTTCTATGAAATGGTCAGTCAACAGTTTATCGGTGTCCTGCCAGGGTCAGCTTGCTTGATTGCTCCCAGAGCTTCTTGCAGGTTCAAGGCATAGTCTCTGATACTATCTTGGGCTCGCTGCTTACAGCCATAGAACCGCATTTTGATTTCAGCTGAGGCAGGGGCGGACACAGACTGTAGTGGGCCCCTGTGCAAGAAATTTTTGGGGGCCCCCCCCTGCGCTTCATAAGGCAACAAAGTTATGTAAACATAACCCCCCCAATGTGCAGCTCTCATCCCCCCCATGTGCAGC
Source organism: Phyllobates terribilis (assembly GCF_046119375.1). NCBI lineage: Eukaryota > Metazoa > Chordata > Amphibia > Anura > Dendrobatidae > Phyllobates > Phyllobates terribilis. The sequence goes on along the minus strand of NW_027362761.1, from coordinate 921,243,133 downwards.
TCTCATCCCCCCCATGTGCAGCTCTCATCCCCCCCATGTGCATCTCTCATCCCCCCCATGTGCATCTCTCATCCCCCCCATGTGCATCTCTCATCCCCCCACATGTGCATCTCTCACCCCCCCATGTGCATCTCTCACCCCCCCCATGTGCATCTCTCACCCCCCCCATGTGCATCTCTCACCCCCCCATGTGCATCTCTCACCCCCCCCATGTGCATCTCTCACCCCCCCCATGTGCATCTCTCACCCCCCCCCCCCATGTGCATCTCTCACCCCCCCCACTCCTAGTTAATTAATTGTATTTAAAACAAATAAAACTTGTTATACTTACCCCCATGCGATCCCTGCAGAATCCTGGTGCTCGTCCTCGTCGCTGCCACCAGGCTCTCCTGACGTTCGGCCATGTGACGGTGCCACATACATAGCCATCAGCTTTTGTTTTGGCCAAAAGATTTTTAAAGCCGCCACCATGATAAGGTAGACTCTTCTGGCCGGGCCCTACTCTAACCTATTAAAATTTTCTTAAAATATCCAATACTCTTTTTAGATATATTTTTATTTAGTTTTCTCTAAGGGAATGTGTCATATACATTTTTTTTTTAAAATGACCAATAATACCACATACAGGGAATACCGCCACACCATGACCAGACCACATATTACCACAACATAGTGACCGAATAATACCACACAGAAGGGGGAAAAACTGCCACACCATGACCAGACCACATATTACCACCACATTACTAATATTACCACCACATTACTAATATTACCATAAGTGTCATTATACACGGGAGCTCTATACATGGTATGTATAATGTAAGTGTCCAGGTAATCTAGTGATCACCAGTGACATTATACACAGGAGCTCTGTATATAGTGTACAGGTAATACAGTGATCACCAGTGACATTATACACAGGAGCTCTGTATATAGTGTCAGTGTACAGGTAATACAGTGATCACCAGTGACATTATACACAGGAGCCCGGTACATAGTATATAGTGTAAGTGTACATGTAATACACTGACTCACTGGTGACGTCTCTAGGTGAAGTCCTTCAGCTACGCTTTTCTCCTTCATCCAGCACAGACCGCCATCACGTCTTCCAGCCAGGACTCGTCTCTGCATAAAATAACACAGTTATCTAGAGCACATTCCCCAACTTCTACATTACACAGCTGAATACAGACGTGCATCCACCATCAATATATGGTTAGTTATTATGCAACCTACCATTCCAAATATAAATTGTAATCCACCACGGTGCCCCCATTAACTGTAAATAGGCACTTAATATATAATTTAATTAGAACCTCTACTCTTTCTGCCAATTTGTTACTAGTTACACTCCTGCATCCGCAACGCCCCCTACTCTATACTTCCTGCTCCCCGCATTCATTATTTACATGCACCCCCTGCCCCAATTCATTATATCATGTCCGTGCTCTCCCCACCCCATCATCATTTATAATTTACTGTCCCCCACCCCACATTCATTATGTGCAGCTCGCTATCCCCCTACTCCCAATTCCCCCATGTGCAGCTCATTTTCTCCCAATTCCCCCATGTGCAGCTCTCATCCCCCCATGTGCAGCACTCACCCCTCCATGTGCACATCTCTCATCCCCCTCCCCCACATGTGCACCTCTCTCATCCCCCTCCACCACATGTGCACCTCTCTCATCCCCCTCCCCCACATGTGCACCTCTCTCATCCCCCTCCCCCACATGTGCACCTCTCTCATCCCCCTCCCCCACATGTGCACCTCTCTCATCCCCCTCCCCCACATGTGCACCTCTCTCTTCCCCCTCCACCACATGTGCACCTCTCTCATCCCCCTCCACCACATGTGCACCTCTCTCATCCCCCTCCACCACATGTGCATCTCCCATTCCCCCCACTCCTAGTAAATTGTATTTAAAAAAAAAAAAACTTGTTATACTTACCCCCATGCGATCCCTGCAGAATCCTGGCGCTCGTCCAAATCGCTGACACCAGGTTCTCCTGACTTCCGGTCATGTGACGGCGCCGTCACATGACCGGAAGTCAGGGGAATCATGAAAGCGCTGCCGCAGCAGCGCAGCGCTGAGATGTCCCGGACCCGGCTCTTAGCATGGGGCCGGGGGCCTCATGAGGAGAGAGACGCACAAGAGGGGGGCCCCCAAGGGGGCCCCTACCGGCTGGGCCCCATACTGGAGTCAGGGCAGTCATGCCCTGATGGCGGCCCTGCTGGAGGGGCCCCCTCTCCCTCGGGGCCCCCGTTCAATGAACCGGCTGCACGGGCGGTAGTTCCGCCCCTGAGCTGAGGTACGGGTATCAAAGGTACTCCGCAGCCAGGTCAGAATGTCCTTTACAGTCCTTTTCTCCTCAGCTGTCCAAGACTTTACCTCCCGCTGGGCTGCACCAGTTAACTGCCCTATTAGTATGCTTACTTTCTGTTCTTCTGTCAGGGGATAAACTTTAAATAAGCTATACAGTCTTTCTTTGAAGTCGCTCAAGGTATGCGACTCACCAGCATACTGTGGCAGCCAGGCCATCACAGCTGCAGCGGCCACGCTGGTGGTAGAGGGTCCCTCCGCGTCCATCATCTTCCTCCCCCCTAGTTAACCGTGGCCTACCTTCCGTTGATCCTCTTCCGTAGGCCGCGGCTCCGCTGGTGCTGCTCCGGGTGAGGACCTCGCGTCGCGTCCTGGTGACGTCAGCGTCGTTCTCTCTCCTTCCGGGACCTTGCGCAGCATCGGTGCATAGGGTGGGGCTTCAGGTCTCACACGGTTTGGACGTCCACGCCCCTCTTCTTCCCGCGCAGCGTCCCGAAGATGGCGTCCGATGGCGGGAAAATGGCTGAAGATGGCGGGAAACGGCTGAAGATGGTGGGAAACGGCTCCGAATGGCGGGAAATCTCTTTTTAAGGTACGCACAGTCTTTTCAGGCGCGCAATACCCATTTGTGGCGGGTTGGTCACAATCCTGCCGACTACGCCAAAGCTGACTCGCCCCCTGGGCCGTGGGGCACCCGGAACCGGGCTTCAGTGCAATGTTGGGGGTAGTAGTGGCAACCCGATCCCGTGGCTCAGAGTGGTCAGACCAAATGCTGTGGCAGTCTATTTGTAGGGTTTTGAATGTCCGACTACGCCACCCGTGGATTGCGGTCAGGGATGACCGCCGCTGCAAGGCAGACCGCTGAGGCTGATGTTGGTATGCAGCACAGGGATAGGATAACTCCTCACGGGAAGAGTGTAGCCTCAGGGCAGTGTAATAGGATGCTGGGGGTGATGGTGCAGACGCAGCAGAAATCACACAGAGTCCAATAATGCAGTCCAGGGTCTTTTACTGCAGATGTTATCACTGACCCACCAGGAGTACAGGGTAGGAATGGACCTGGGTGTCTGAGGGCATTTGGGTGAGCCCCACTGGTCAGGGTGAGTGGGTAGGCCTACCGTTCTCTCTCTGCCCTTGCTGACTATCCCCCTTTTCGTGGTGTGATGGCCCACGTCCCTGAGCTGGCCGTGTACTATGCCTGTATGGCTTGCGACTCGGGCCTTAAGTACCTGTTGCTTCTTCGTGCTGTGACCAGCCCAGGGGAATGGAGATAACTTGGTACCCGGGCCTTTGGCCTGACCTTTAGGGATGTCGCGGTGGTCAGCTCCCGGGCCCGTACCCTCTGGTCTCTCCTTAAAAAGGGGGTTGATAATTGGTTGATTTTATAAAAGAAAGAGTTTGTGACGCCACCTGTGGCTTCTGGTGAGGATCACCAGCGCTGTGGCAGTCCACTGAGGCCAGTGATAAGGCAGCTTGATGGTATAGCTCCGCACAGGTGGAGCTGGGCCTCAGGGCAGTATAAGAACAGGGATGCAGGACAAAGAGACTCCGCTGGGCCAGAACAAGAACAGGGACAGACACGATAGTCACTTCACTACCTTTTACTGGTGGAATTTCAGGCACTCCTCGGGGCACTGTAGGGTGAAGGGTGTATGTCCGGATCCTCCCCAGTGAGCAGGTTTTGGGCCTCCTGGTTCTTGTTTCTGCGTAGTAAGTTTCTGACCTGCCTGGAACTAGGCCTAACTTTGTCTCTGTCCTGCGCTGGCTGACCTTGTGGTAGGGCCTTCTCTTGGAGTGCACGCTCCCGACCTACGGGTCCTATGTGTCTCCTGGCTCTGGTACGTATCAGCACTTTAGCGATCCTGGGACTTGTAGTTCTCCAGGGATTACGGTTTGCCTTACTGGGTCGTGGAGATCCCGGCAAGCTTCGGACCCGGTGTCTGGTAACTGCTTCTTCTTCTCGGGGTGAGCTAATTAAGCTCCTCTGCCCCCTATCTACTAACTCTCTACTCTTTTGCCTTCGGCCTACTCGGACCCTCAATAGGCTACTCACACTAACGGCAGCGTGCCGCACTTCACCAATCTTATGGCGCCGGCACACCTAAAGCTCACCTCTCTGAGCAACAACCGAGTCTGGACTGTGCTCCACTGCAGACAGACCTCTCTCAGGCTTTTGCACTGCAGGAACTCTCTCAACAGGTTTGCTTTCTGTCAACTCCAGTTTAGACTAACTGCAGCCTGGCTCCACCTTCCCTTATATATCTCCCTAACGGGCTCCCTCTGGTGGTCTGAGGTGGAAGGTGAAGATGTGTGAATGGTTATGGGGGCCTCTTGTGGAGGAATCCTTCAATACACCCTTCTAGGATCTGTGATACCAAGCACAGCTGGGCTTCACAGCTGTACCGGTCCCTCTGTGTGGCGGAGCCTCCAGGCTTCTTAGGCCAAGGAACCTGAAATCCCTCGCGGGTTGGTTATCTGCTGCCGGGCTTGCAACCCTGACAGCCTCGGACCCCAGTGTCCGGTTGTGTAGTTCTCTGTCAGCCAGGAGCGGCTCTCGTCGCCTCTGTCCCTGGCTTGCTGTTCCTCCTCTGCCTCCCGGACTCCTCAGCTGCTGCTGACCTGTCCCTCTTCTCTGGGAACCCTTCTGGATCCTTCAGAAGTGGGTCCTGGTCTCTCTAACCCTGCCCTCAGTTCCAGCTTTTATAGGGGCAGCCAGCTCCCCCTACTGGCCTGGGACAGGAGGTGCTGCATGCTAATGGTCCCTGACCAGGGAACCTCCCTCCTGCTCTCAGACACAGCCTTAGATATTTGTGGCATCCAGGCCTGGGGTGACACACATGCATTGCAGGACCTTAGGTATCCATGGTTACGTCCACTGATAAAGTCAGTTAGTTAGCTGCTAGTGGTCGTAACCATGGATACCTAAGGTCCTGCGATGCCTGCACATGAGGTAAGAGAGATAGCGAATCAAAAATACTATACTACATTTCTAACTGGAGATATTTCTAATATTATTATTACACTTACTACATATTGGGATAGGATCTTGGAGATGGGAATACCCCTTTTATGAAGAGAAGGACATAAATTAGACAATAAATGGAAAATGGCTACTGAATTCAATGTCTCCTAAGTGCCCGGTTGCCCTTTAGTTTCATTATGTTCAGTGACGTCACTGCCCAATGGATGCCAATTTCCAATTTATTGCTTGTATAGCACCCAAATGGCACTAAAAAATGAATAATGAGTGGCAAGTGGGCACTAAGGAGGCCCTGAACTATGTACCATTTTGCCATTTATTGCATCTTTAAATATGCCATTTATTTCTAATCAGTGCCCAAGTGCCCCCATTTAAAGGGTATATCCAGACCTTTTTTTTTTTTTTTTAACTATAGGCCTAAAAACTAACAGGCAGGTAGGTGCTACCCATCTGCCTGTTGTGCCCGGCCTCAATCTCCACCGGCAAAGGGTGGTCACAGCAGCAGCTTCTTTTCTGTTCTGATCTGTTGATGGGGCTTGACTGCCGATGTCATGCTGATTGACAGCCGGTTCTCTAACTGTGGAAAGCTGGCTGTCAATCAATATGAAGCCAGTAGTCACATTTTGTGACCAGTGCAGCCCAGAAGAGGAAGAGCTGCTATGTTGACATGAAGCTGCTGAATCGCTGGCAGGAGCGATCAGTGACCGCTCTGTGCCAGTGCTGGGTAGAACAGGCAGATAGCAACTACTTCCCAGTTAGTCTTTAAGCACACATTAAAGAAAAAAAGAAAATCCTGGATTAACCCTTCAATCACCAGCTCAAAATGACTAACTTAGGTTTTGTATTTGTGTAGCCTCTCTGCACCTGTGCCTAGAAAGAGGGCTATTGCAGTGCCCTGTCTTATGGCCTGACTCCTGACTATGGATACAGACGAGCATAATGTCATCATTGACAATATTACTGCCTAGAAAATCCCTAGAAAATATTAATGCCCTGTGCAGATGCCTTAGAAATGTGTCAACATTTTGCCCCTAGAAAGTAATAAATACCCCCATGTGCACTTTTGATGGTCACAATACTGTGTGCACCTTCAACAATAATGCTTAAGTCCCCACTTAACAGTTAATAATGTCCTCTGAGTGACCACATGTACAGCTCCCCTATGCACAGTATGATAAGTTCACAGCTACCCTATACAGAATATAATGGGCCAACAGCTCCCGTATACACAGTATAATGTCCCCACAGTTCTCCTATACACAGTATGATAGGCCGACAGTAGTCCCTACACTGTACGATGGCCCTCGCATTAGTCCCCAAACTGTAAATGGCCCTCACATTAACCCCCACGCTGTATAATAGCCCCCTCAGTAGTCGCCAAACTTTGAGATCCCCCTCATTGTGTGAAAGCCCCATACAGTAGTTCCCACACTGTATGAGGTCTCCCCACAATCGTCTTCAAACTGTATAATGGCCCTCACATTAGCCCCCACACTGTATAATGGCCCCACACTTTATGATGCCCCACTGAGTAGTTCTATCACTTTATGGTGTCCCCCTCAGTAGTTCCCACACTTTGAGGGCCCGCACACTGTATGATGGTCCCCATGTTAGCTCCCGCTCTGTATGAAGGCCCCCCACAGTAGTCCCCACACTGTATGATGACCCCCACATTAAGTCCTACACTGTATGATGTTTCCCACATTAGACACAATACTGTATTATGACCTTCAAATTAGCCCCCTTACTGTATTATGGCTGCCAAATAAGCCCCAATATTGTATGATGACACCCCATATTAGCTCCCATGCTGTATAATGACCCCCACTCTTTGAGGGCCTCCAACAAGTATTAGGACCCCCCTTCCCTCTGTATGCGGGACCCTTCCCCACTGTATGATGTCCTTAGAGCCACACTAAAAGTTTAAAGCCATAAAAAAAACATCATATGCTCTCCAAATCCAAGATCCTGAGGGGTCAACCGGGCAGACTAAAGCGTTGTATCTCAACGCGCGGGTGCACACAAAGGACATTAGAGTCCCCTCGGCCGCTGCATCATCCTGCCATTCTGTAGAGCGCAGGTAAGGAGACATGAAAGACCATGTTTCCCTGCTCTAACACAGAGCTTAACTGTACATGTGTGCTGCGCATTCCTACAGTTAAGAGTAGCAGTAGCAACCACCCCCTCTGCCCTACTGGTACGCTACTGAGTATTGAGAAAGAGAAAGGACAGGCGAACACTGATAATAAAGTGATAGAAATAAGAGGACGATGGTAATGAGTGGAACATTAGATGTTTAATAGTAACTGATGAATGATTTGTTATGCGTATAGATTGAAGAAGAATCAGGCTGAGCTTTGCATCACACATGGCAGACAGGGAAGCCTCCAGCAGATCCCAAGCTGCAATGGCAAACAATCGGCAATCTGCAATCGCATTGCATGGGGCATGGGGGATGGGGGGGCGATGATAAAGTGATAGCTGCATGTTAAGGCCCCGTCACACTAAGCAACGCTACAGCGATCCCGACAACGATACGACCTGTCAGGGATCGTTGCTGCGTCGCTGTGTGGTCGCTGGTGAGATGTCAAACAGTCAGATCTTCCCAACGACGCAGCAGCGATGCAGCGATCCGTAACGATCTGTATAACGATGCACGCCTATGTGTTTCTGTGTCTGGGTCGTCAACAAGGTCGTTGGTAAGGTGTCAAACACAGCGATACATGCTACCCAGAGGGGCCTCAACGATCAAAGAAATGTCCAGACTATTCCGACACGACCAGCGATCTCACAGCAGGGGCCTGGTCGCTGCTAAGTGTCAAACGTAGCAAGATAGCTACTGAGGTCGCTGTTGTGTCACAAAACTTGTGACTCAGCAGCGATCTCGCTAGCGATCTCGCTTAGTGTGACGGGGGCTTTAAACCCTCTTTTTATGCTGCTGTCATGCTTCATAGCAGCATTCAAGGGGTTAAACTAATGTGATTGGGGCTAGCCCCAATTGCATCAGTTCCCTTTGGTTGCTAGCTGTGTAACAGAGACCACAGATATAATGGGTGATATATATACCATGTAGATATTACAACATTATATACTTATAGTTATGGCACCACCATTTAAAATTAAACTTCTTTTTACTGAAGAGTGACTTGATATGAATTATATACAGCCGATAGTAGGCATTTATCTTCAAGGACGTTTCTTTAACCAGAAGCGACATGAACACATACATCTCCTTTTTCCCTGAAAATACTGCCCAGCACACTATCTTGGGAGCTTCAATTTTCCTCTTAGGGGACCGCACGGATCGAGGTGTTATGCTACGGCCGCTCACAGCTACTCTGTTTCCAGTCCACAAGAGTCATAGACTCCATCCTGTAGCAACGTGTCCTGTGATTTCTCCGTAGGAGAGGATGTGTCCCAATATGGCGACACTTGACTTTCTTTATAGTAGACGCTCAGTAGCTACAATGACAAACGTATTCTCTTCCTTTTGCTTCCTTTTACTTTTGCCTTCCGTTACCTCTCTGACTGAAGACTCCGTACCGTCCTGCTAGGCTTCCTGTCCCAAGTCCCGATATTCTCTCACTCTGTCTCTGTCCCAATTCCTGACTGCTATTCGCTTCTCTTCTCTGCTATCTCTTCTCTTACAGCCTCTTACTTTCTGCTCCTGTAGTTCCTCTACCCACTGCATGCAGCACTGCTCACACTAGACCTGAGGTCTTTACTCTGCACACTCTGGGCTCTTTCTGACTGACTACCAGGAAGTACTTTCTGATCCTGCTGCATAGCCCCTCCCTCTCTGGGTTAAACCAGGGTCGGCTCCAGGTTTTTGTGGGCCCGGGCGAAAGAGTCTCAGTGGGCCCCTTAAACACATACCACGATTCATGATGCACAGATACCGCAGAGAAATATATATACAGTACAATGCAAAGATTTCACTTCTTACATTACATTCCACAATAGCTCAGAAGCCGGCGAATCGCTCCATACAGAATACTGGCCACCATATAATGCTCCATACAGAATACTGGCCCCCCATATAATGCTCCATACAGAATACTGGCCCCCCATATAATGCTCCATACAGAATACTGGCCCCCATATAACGCTCCATACAGGATACTGGCCCCCATATAACGCTCCATACAGAATACTGGCCCCTACATAGCGCTCCATACAGGATACTGGCCCCCATATAACGCTCCATACAGGATACTGGCCCCCTTATAACGCTCCATACAGGATACTGGCCCCCATATAACACTCCATGCAGGATACTGGTCCCATTATAACGCTCCATACAGGATACTGGCCCCCATATAACGCTCCATACAGGATACTGGCCCCCTTATAACGCTCCATACAGGATACTGGCCCCCATATAACGCTCCATACAGGATACTGGTCCCATTATAACGCTCCATACAGGATACTGGCCCCCTTATAACGCTCCATACAGGATACTGGCCCCCATATAACGCTCCATGCAGGCTGCCCCCCCCCCATAATGCCTCATGAAGGCTGTTCCCCCCTTATAATGCCCAATGCAGGATGTCACCCCCCCTTATAATGCCCAATGCAGGATGTCACCCCCCCTTATAATGTCCAATGCAGGATGTCACCCCCCTTATAATGCCCCATGCATTGTCACCCCCCCTTATAATGCCCCATGCAGGGTATCACTTCTCCCCCCCCATATAATGCCCAATGCAGGATGTCACTTCCCCCCCTTTTAATGCCCCATGCAGGTTGTCACCTCTCCCCCCTCCTTCCTTATAATGCCCCATGCAGGATGTCACTTTCCCCCTTATAATGCCCCATGCAGTATGTCACTCCCCCCCTCCCTTATAATGCCCCATGCAGTATGTCACTCCCCCCCTCCCTTATAATGCCCCATGCAGTATGTCACTCCCCCCCTCTCTTATAATGCCCCATGCAGGATGTCATACCCCCCCTCCCTTATAATGCCCCATGCAGGATGTCATACCCCCCCTCCCTTATAATGCCCCATGCAGGATGTCACACACCCCCTCCCTTATAATGCCCCATGCAGTATGTCACTCTCCCCCTCCCTTATAATGCCCCATGCCTCCATACATTAAAAAAAAAAGAAAAATCAAATACTCACCTCACTCCTCCTCACCTGCTGCCGCTGCTCCGGACTCCAGCGTCGCCGGCGTCTTCCCGCTCTGCGCTGTGACGGCTCAGGAGAGAGCGCAGTGTAAAGACGTCACCCGCCCTCTGACCTGAGACGTCACAGTCAGAGGACGCGGAAGAGACCGGAGCTGCTGCGGAGGCACGGGGAGAGGTAAGTATTGTTGCTCAGGGCCCCGGCAGCCGGCGAAAGCAGGGGGAGCGGACGCTGACACCGCTCTCCTCCGCTCATGGGTCCCATAGCGCGGCGGGGTGCCCGAGGGAGAGTGGGCCCCCCTGCCTGCTCATGGCCTCGGCACTTGCCAGGGTGCGCCGGGTGCTGGCGCTGGCCCTGGGTTAAGCTCTGGACTTAACTCTATCTTACCCTACTTACTGTTTGTTTCTGGGCAGACTATAATAATGTTATTGCCATCTTGTGGCCATTATACTTAACATCACATAATATTACATATCACACAGATAACATTATGTATCACACAGTACACACTACACTGTACAACCCTGCATGAAGGCTTCTCAAGGGGGCACGGGCAACGTGCCCATGCCCCTATACATGAGTAGTTCAGTACAGTCTATAAAGTTGTTACCCATTTCTATCCCTCCACTCAATCAAATTCCTAACAGGTAAGTGACATCAGGGAGGGTCCTAGTGCTAATTAGGACTTTTGCAGGTCCCCTTTAGCTCCCTGCACTGATCAATGTCCCACATGGAGAGAGACTTGTGCAGGTCTCTCCTGAACACGTCTCTCCCCCTGCCTCCTCTCAGGCCAACTTGCTTTCCCAGGTCCTGTTGCAGTCCTTATCGCTGACACGGCTGTAGTGCTGCCCCTGTAAAAGGGTCAATAAACATCAATTGGTGAAAAAGGGGACAATGAACAGAGGGTCACTAAAGGAGATACAATGATTTGGGGTGGGTAGGTTTTCCCTGGGTTTCCTCCCAAACTCCAAACACATACTGACAAGGAATTTAGATTGTGAGTCCCAATGGAGACAGTGCTGATCATGTCTGCAAAAAAAAAAAAAACATTTGTATAGACAGCCAAGCATCTACACAGCTGTACTACTACTTCCATATGTAAAAACATGCTGACAGGTTTCCTTTAAAAGCACCTGTCCCCGTTCCTGATATGTTTTAGGAAATAATTGGGTATCTCATAAAATGTTAATTCCGGACTATCTTTTCATCGAACTCCACCTTGTAGCACTCGAGATGAGTGGTTAGATCCGCACAGCATCAAGTTTGAGTCGAATTTCCCAAAATTCGCAGTTCCACTTTGGAATACTTTGCAATTTGATTAGCAATGATCACAAAAATAAAATACCTGGCTGCCGTTTTAGTGAACCGTAAAGCATCGGTAAATGGTAAAAAAACCAAACAACAAAACAATCCTAATATTCACCTCATCGCTCACCTATTCGTCCGTCCTGCTGTCTGCCATCCTGTTATCAGGGCTTCCTTTTTTCATCCATCACATGCTTCATCTGCCTGTCCTTCACTTTTATTCATAAAAAAGAAAGATGGGGGTCTCCGTCCTTGCCTCGATTTCCAGGAACTAAACAAAATCACGGTTTAAAATACGTACCCACTTCCATTCATCCCCAACCTATAGACAGTGGGTACGAAAAGTATTCAGACCCCTTTAAAGTTTTCACTCTTTGTTTCATTGCAGCCATTTGGTAAATTCTAAAAAGTTCATTTTTTTTCTCATTAAAGTACACTCTGCAGCCCATCTTGACTGAATAAAAACAGAAATGTAGAAATTTTTGCAAATTTATTAAAAAAGAAAAACTAAAATATCACATGGTCATAAGTATTCAGACCCTTTGCTCAGTATTGAGTAGAAGCACCATTTTGAGCTAGTACAGCCATGAGTCTTCTTGGGAATGATACAAGTTTTTCACATCTGGATTTAGGGATCGTCTGCCATTCTTTCTTGGAGATCCTCTCCAGTTCCGTCAGGTTGGATGGTGAGCGTTGGTGCACAGCCAGAGATGCTCAATTGGGTTTAGGTCAGGGCTCTGGCTGTACCAGTCAAGAATGGTCACAGAGTTGTTCTGAAGTCTCTCCTTTGTTATTTTAGCTGTGTGCTTAGGGTCATTGTCTTGTTGGAAGGTGAACCTTCAGCCAAGTCTGAGGTCCAGAGCACTCTGGAATAGGTTTTCATGCAGGATATCTCTGTACTTGGCCGCATTCATGTTTTCTTCAATTGCAACCAGTCGTCCTGTCCCTGCAGCTGAAAAACACCCCCATAGCATGATGCTGCCACCACCATATTTCACTGTTGGGATTTTATTGGGCAAGTGATGAGCAGTGCCTGGTTTTCTCCACACATACTGCTTAGCATTATCACCAAGTTCTATCTTCGTTATTTCTCATAGTTTGGGAGTCCTTCATGTGTTTTTGAGCAAACTTTATGCGGGCTTTCATATGTTGGTCCCCTGAACGGGCGACTTGTTGATCCCCTCCACGGGCGACATGGCTCTGCGTTGGAATGATGCATTGGTCCCCTGCACAGGCGACATGACCTTTCTCCTCATCCCCGGAACATCCTCAGGGGATTCAGCTAACTGGATTTTGCTTGGTGGTTGTGCCTCCGGTCTGGCTTGCAAGAGTTTTAACACGTAGTCCATGTTTTTGGTTAGTTGTAACACCTGATTACGTAGGTCATCAGCAGATTCAGGTGCGACAGCTTGTCCTATCGTTTCTACAGAGTTTTTAGGGGTAGGCTCTAAGTTCATGTGAGAGGTATTAACCTGCCAGGATAGGATTGCAGGTTTTGCAGGTAATGGGTCTCGTAGTACAGTTATAGCACGGTCGTTTAAGGTATTAAAATCCACATCTGGATGATCTAGGACCCACATGTGCACCTGCTGACGGTGAAAGTCTGATCTCAACCCATTCATAAACTGTTCTGCAAGCAATTTATCTTCGTCTTGCACACTTGCTGGATCTACCTGTTTTATGGACCGAAGTGCCGCTTGTAAACGTAGGGCAAAGTCTCTGATGGTATCTTGCAGTCTCTGCTTGCATTGGTAGAATAGCATCCTTAGTTCAGACTGTGTGCATTTTTCAAAAGCAGCTTTGAGCTTATCAAACACATTTTCTATAGAGTCTCCATCAGCATCGCTCCAAGTCTCAGCTTCAAGCTCCGCTGCACCTATTAGTTGTTCCTGCACCACGGAGGCTCACTGTTTGGGATCAGTCCTGCCTTAAGCTGAACCTGCCACCTTTTACTTTCTTTGGGGTCCTTCTCCACAACTGACAATGAGGACCTTTCCTTGGGGCTACCAATTCTCTTCCTGGGCCCCTGGTCCTATACTTGGTCAAGTTTGGCGACTCTTTCCCCTTCTTCTTCAGGGGGAATAGATCCTCCTGATCTGTCCGGGTTTTCTATGCTATTCCTGAATTAATAGCAAACTCGGACTCCGGTGTCCGGGTGAGCTAAAGGGATAATAGTTTTATCTCTTTCTTTCTCCTTCTAGCCTCCGTCCCTCTCTCTAGGGCGCTTCACAACACAGACCTGTTTCCTAGTTTCAGGGCTTAACTGGTCCTCAGCCAACCGCTCTTTGTGTCTCCCTCCTCCATCTTCCCTCTCTAGACCAACTGTCGCTTTGCTGTCTCCCTGGAAACTGACTCGTCCCCTCAGACCTGGAAGGTGTTGTGCGTGTCCAAACCTACATCTCCCCATTCACCTATGGACCCTGTAGGAATCCCCCGCAGGGGTGCCACAAAACAATCAGAGGAAAAGTATAATAGTAACAGGTGCGCCATTTCTACATTTTTCTCCTACTCCTGGTTTTGGCTTATAAATACTGATGTCAAATACTGACCAAATACTGAACGCATGAATATGGCCTTAGAGCAGTTTTCATGGATTATGAAACCATTTATGTCCTCCATACACAGTCCACCATAAATACATCCTTCATTTTGCTAATGGTTGGCAACTGGAGGATAACAGTGATGATGGATAGAAATTCAGAATTTTTTTAGAAAAATTTCTCCTATAAAATGAGTGATTATAACAATGGTAGTTTATGAGAGTTGCTACATAGTCTGTTATATATCCAATAGTGACGAAGATGAGGAAGAAGATGGTGATTTGTATTTGATAGACACCAGACCAGAAGACACCAATAAGTACATCAAATTGTAAGTAGAGATATTGAGATTATAACCTACTGACCACCACTCCCAGAACATCCTAGTCTCCAGGAAAAAGTTACTCAAAGATACTGTACATCTATAGCAATGTTATATAGTCAGATAACTTAATCCGTAGGCTTCCTAAGCATCAGTTCTTCTAACCAGAGCTGAATTTTTTTATTTCAGGAGCTCTGGACGTGATGTAATGATCGCATGGCCCAGTGAGGAGTCCCTGTCGTAAGTAATTGGGGTAATCATGGTCCACGACTGTCAGTGTTTGAAGTCCTCAGTTATTATTCTCTTTGAGACATGGATACAATCAGAGATGGAACTTGAACATCTTGGGTCCCGATACAAAATATGTAACAGACCCCCTCAACTACCATAAAACATTTGTAATAGTTATTAATATACTGTATATGTAGCAGATGAGGGTGTCCCAATGCGAGTTCTCCATCTGCACTCTCTGTACCTATATGTAAATGTTCATATCACCCCAGCCTCCATGCACTTGTCCAAATCCTACCTAAACAAGTAAAAAAATTATGGCATCGGATACCATAAAACTATTTTTTTCCTAATTACTCTATATAGTTAGTGTCACGGTTCCACCCCTCACTGTGCCTGGGATGCAGTTACTGACAGCTCAACCGTCCAATCTTGTACAGGGGCGTGCTGGAGCTGTCAGTACTGTGATTGACAGCTCGACCATCCAATTTGGTACAGGGGCGTGCAATAGCTGTCAGTGTGGTGATTGACAGCTCGGCTGTCCAACCTGAGACTGGGAGGCACTGGCTATCTTCAGGTGTTCATTATTCCAATTGAATGCCTGGTTACTTAACTGAGCTGTTTCCCCCAGATCTCTGCCAGATGTACATTCAGCTAGTGTGATGTTTGTTCTCTGTGCCTTGAGTTCTGTTTATTGATCTTCTGTTGCTTGAACTTGTTCTGACCATCTGTCTGTTTAAACCCTTCTGCTCTGATCGGCTTTCCTCCTGGTATTCTGATCTACGGAACGTTACCTGACTACACCTTTGCCTCTTCCCTCTGTTTATGACGTACCCTCCTGGCTTTGAATTCGGACTCCTTGACTATCCCGTCTCACGGCCTGGCCGTGAAAAGTGACTCAGCGTCACATTACGTCTGGCCCATACGTTTTTCGTTTTCGTCTGTATGGAGACTGTTCACACGTTCTGTGACCAGATGGTGAATTTGAAGCTGATGACTCAGGATCTGGCTAAGGAATGCCAAAGTCTGGAGTCATCACAATGTCAGCTGCAGGGTCAGATAACTATTATAATGAAAACCTCAGATAGCCCTTCACTGCCGGCAGTCGCTGTGACGTCAGTACCCACGGATGTACAGTTGTTCTCTCCAGAACCTGTAATAGACCAACCTGATAAATTTTCTGGAGAGAGAAACCAGTTTAGGGTCTTCAGGGAGAGCTGTAGGTTATTCTTAACCCTGCGCCCCCGATCGTCAGGAGAGGAGTTCCAGCAGGTGGGAATAATCATGTCCCTACTGCGAGGGGGCCCTCAGACCTGGGCATTTACCTTGTCCCCACAAGCCCCAAAATGGTTTGTTGACGCCTTCTTTGACAGTTTAGGACTGATATATGATGAACCCGACAGGATCCAGGTCACTGAGGCTAAGATCACGAACCTGGCACAAAGGGGTCGCACAGCTGAGGACTACTGTACTGAGTTCCGGCAGTGGTCCACTGCTGTTCTGTGGAACGATGCAGCTCTCAGGTGCCTGTTCCGCAAAGGTTTTTCTGAAACCCTAAAGGACACCCTGGTCCTCCATGACGTTCCTTCTTCTCTGGCGGAGGCCATGACCCATGCCATATGAATGGACCATAGAATCCGTGAGAGACGTGATGAACAAGGCCATTTACCGGAGGTGGAACCATTGGAGATCAGAGTTGCCAGTCTTGGTGTTGTGGAGAGAAGACGCGGACAAGATCTCGGACTCTGTCTGTACTGTGGTCTCTCTGGACATTTTCTCAGGGATTGCCCTACTCGTCCTCAGGCTACCAAACCATCAGGTGAACGTCTGAGTCTGGGTGACGGCCGAGGAGGTCACCCAGACTCCCAGGTACCTTTTTCATCCTCCTCCAGGGTGCTGATAAATACTGTGTTATCCTTCCAGAACCAGGTGTTATCAACATTGGCGATCATCGACTGTCGGTCTGCTGCAGACTTTATTGATTCAGGACTGGTTCTGAAGTTAGGGTTAGGGACAGTTAGTTTAGAAAGATCCTTGCAAGTCTTCGCACTTAACAGAACACCATTATCCAGGAATTTGGTCAAGAAGGTTACGGTGGATTTCACGCTTCAAGTAGGAGCTCTCCACTCTGAATCCTTCTCATGTTTTGTGTTGGATAATTTACCTGCTGGGTTGGTACTGGGACTTCCATGGGTGCAGATGCACAATCCTGGCATTGATTGGTGTCAGAGGGAGATTGTTAAATGGGGCCCTAATTGTTGCAAGAAATGTCTAAAAACTGTACAAATATGCTCCACTAGTCTGAAGGGTTTGCCGACGTACCTGACGGACTTCGGAGATGCGTTCTCGGAAAAAGAGGAGGAGATACTATCTCCCCATCGTCCGTATGATTGTGCTATTGAGCTTATTCCTTGTGCCAAACTACCTAAAGCTCGCCTTTACAATTTGTCCGGGCCTGAACGGGCTGCCATGAAAGAATATGTTAACAAAAGTTTAAGGAAGGGTCACATCTGTCCTTCCTTCTCTCCGGTAGCTGTCGGTTTTTTATTCATCCGTCCTTGCCTCGATTTCCGGGAACTAAACAAAATCACGGTTTAAAATACGTACCCACTTCCACTCATCCCCGACCTATATACAGTGGGTACGGAAAGTATTCCGACCCCTTTAAATTTTTCACTCTTTGTTTCATTGCAGCCATTTGGTAAATTCTAAAAAGTTCCATTTTTTTTCTCATTAAAGTACACTCTGCAGCTCATCTTGACTGAATAAAAACAGAAATGTAGAAATGTTTGCAAATTTATTAAAAAAGAAAAACTAAAATATCACATGGTCATAAGTATTCAGACCCTTTGCTCAGTATTGAGTAGAAGCACCATTTTGAGCTAGTACAGCCATGAGTCCTCTTGGGAATGATACAACAAGTTTTTCACATCTGGATTTAGGGATCGTCTGCCATTCTTTCTTGGAGATCCTCTCCAGTTCCGTCAGGTTGGATGGTGAACGTTGGTGCACAGCCATTTTCAGGTCTCTCCAGAGATGCTCAATTGGGTTTAGGTCAGGGCTCTGGCTGGGCCAGTCAAGAATGGTCACAGAGTTGCTCTGAAGCCACTCCTTTGTTATTTTAGCTGTGTGCTTAGGGTCATTGTCTTGTTGGAAGGTGAACCTTCGGCCAAGTCTGAGGTCCAGAGCACTCTGGAATAGGTTTTCATGCCGGATATCTCTGTACTTGGCTGCATTCATGTTTCCTTCAATTGCAACCAGTCGTCCTGTCCCTGCAGCTGAAAAACACCCCCATAGGAGGATCACAAGGAAATGGACATCATGTGACTTAAGTATGAGTGTCTGAGCAAAGAGTCTGAATACTTATGACCATGTGATATTTCAGTTTTTCTTTTTTAATAAATGTGCAAAAATTTCTACATTTCTGTTTTTTTTTCAGTCAAGATGGGCTGCAGAGTGTACTTTAATGAGAAAAAAATGAACTTTTTAGAATTTACCAAATGGCTGCAATGAAACAAAGAGTGAAAAATTTAAAGGGGTCTGAATACTTTCCATACCTACTGTAATCAACTTCTGAGGGCCAGGGTATGCTCTAAACTTGATCTTAGAGGGGCTTACAATTTGATACGTATCTGGGAGGGTGATGAGTGGAAGACTGCTTTTTTAACGTCTGAGGGTCTGTTTGAAAACCTTGTCATGCCTTTTGGGTTATCAATGCACCTGCTGTTTCAAAATTTTATGAATGATATTTTCTCTGATTGCATTGGAAGATATGTTGTAATTTATCTGGATATATTCAAATTTTTTCACCAGATTTTGGACTCTCACCAGGAACATGTCCGGGTTGTGTTACAAAGGTCAAGGGAGAACTCTTTGTTTGCTAAATTGGAAAAATGTGTTTTTTCTGCTCAGGAAATTTCGTTCTTGGGGTTCATTTTGTTTGCAGAAAGGTTTAAGATGGACCCTGGGAAGGTACAGGCCATAATTGACTGGGTTCAGCCTCGTGATCATAAGGCTTTACTGCGTTTTCTGGGATTCGCCAACTATTATAGGAAATTTATGAAGGGGTTTTCTCAGATTGCTAAACCTCTTACTGAGCTTACACGTAAGGGGGCAAATCTCACAATATGGTCACCGAGTGCTATCAAGGTTTTCGAAAAATTAAGAGTGTTTCATGTCTGCCCCAATTCTGATCCAACTGGATCTCCAAGAACCATTCATTGTAGAGGTGGATGCTTCAGAGGTCGGAGTAGGGGAAGTTTTGTCACAGGGGCCCAAAACTCAGACTAACTTGCGTCCATGTGCTTTTATTGTCTAAGAAATTTTCGCCAGCGGAAAGAAATTATGATGTTGGGAATCGTGAGTTACTTGCTGTAAAATTAGCTTTTGAGGAATGGAGGCATTTTTTGGAGGGGGCGCTTCATCCAGTTACTGTGGTCACTGATCACAAGAATCTAGCCTATATTGAGTCAGCTAAAAGGTTAACTCCTAGACAAGCCAGATGGTCATTGTTTTTCTCAAGGTTTAATTTTTCGATTACATTCAAACCGGGGTCTAAGAATGTGAAAGCTGACGCATTGTCTCGAAGTCTCGATCCAGTTTCTCCTCCAGAACCTCCATCATCCATTATTCCTCAGGGTATTGTGGTTTCTATGGTAACCTCAAATTTGGAGGAGGACAGATCCGTAATGCCCAGTCAATGGCTCCTCCCGCTACTCCTGGGTCTAAATTATTTGTACCTGTGTACCTAAGATTGCGTGTGTTACAGGAATTTCATGATTCCGTCTTGAGTGGTCATCCTGGGGTTACTGCTACACGGAAAGCCATTGCCAGACATTTTTGGTGGCCATCCATGTTTAATGATATCAAAGATTTTGTATCTGCTTGTGAAGTCTGCGCATGCGCTAAAGTCAGTCACCGCCAGCCGGCCGGGGAATTGGC
Organism: Phyllobates terribilis; assembly: GCF_046119375.1. Taxonomy (NCBI): domain Eukaryota; kingdom Metazoa; phylum Chordata; class Amphibia; order Anura; family Dendrobatidae; genus Phyllobates; species Phyllobates terribilis. The sequence goes on along the minus strand of NW_027362761.1, from coordinate 921,223,359 downwards.
TCCATTGCCAATTCCAGAAAGACCATGGACTCATGTGTCCATGAATTTCATCATGGTTTTGCCTCTGCCTAATGGGAAAACTGCTATCTGGGTGGTAGTGGACCGATTCAGCAAACAAGCTTATTGACGTGGTCAATCCAGTGGCATTCACATTAAAGCTTCCTCCATCCCTTCGCATCCCTAACGTCTTCCATAAATCCTTATTAAAGGTGTTTGTTCCCTCGGTATTGTCTCCCTCATCCCCGCCTCCTCCTATCAGTCAACGGTGGCTTAGAGTATGAGGTTCAGAGAGGTGTGGATTCTCGTAGGGTCCGTAATTCCCTCCAATACCTCATCCACTGGAGGGGATACGGACCAGAGGAGAGATCATGGGTCCCTGCTCGAGTTGTGAAGGCCGTTCGGTTAGTCAGGGCCTTCCATCTAAAGTTTCCTGGGAAACCTGGGGCTCTGGTGGCCCCCCTTTGAAGAGGGGGTACTGTCACGGTTCCACCCCTCACTGTGTCTGGGATGCAGTTACTGACAGCTCAGCTGTCCAATCTTGTACAGGGGCGTGCTGGAGCTGTCATTACTGTGATTGACAGCTTGACCATCCAATCTGGTACAGGGGCGTGCAATAGCCGTCAGTGTGGTGATTGACAGCTCGGCTGTCCAACCTGAGACTGGGAGGCACTGGCTATCTTCAGGTGTTCATTATTCCAATTGAATGCCTGGCTACTTAACTGAGCTGTTTCCCCCAGATCTCTGCCAGATGTACATTCAGCTAGTGTGAGGTTTGTTCTCTGTGCCTTGAGTTCTGTTTATTGATCTTCTGTTGCCTGACCTTGGACCTTGTTCTGACTATCTGTCTGTTTAACCCATTCTGCTCTGATCTGCTTTCCTCCTGGTACTCTGATCTACGGAACGTTATCAAACTACGCCTTTGACTTTTCTCTCTGTTTATGATGTACCCTCCTGGCTTTGACTTCGGACTCCTTGACTGTCCCGCCTCACGGCCTGGCCGTGAAAATTGGCTCAGCGTCACAGTTAGGCCCCTGAATGCTACCATTTGTCATTGCATTTATTAATGAAACCCACCATATAGATGATATTTTCTGTAGGTTTCTTAAGTATCACTGTTTGAAACAAAAGCTAAAATTTTTTATAGGCCAATGAGACACAGAAAAACAGCCTGGGCGAGCGTAGAGTCGATCAAGTAAGTTATTAGAACTTTCATTGCTGCATTTACAATTATGGAACCCATAGACCAGGACTGAAGAAATCCTGGAAAAAATGAATACCGTATTTTTCAGACCATAAGACGCACTTTTTTCCTCCAAAATTTTGGAGGAAAATGGGGGGTGCGTCTTATAGTCCGAATGTTGGGGGGGGGGGGTGTATATTTATGTGGGGTGTGGGGGGAGCGGTATCGGTGGAGGAGCGGGGCACAGGAGGCAGCAGCCGCCTGCTGCAGCCTACACTGTCCCCGCTGCTAAAGAAAATGAATATTCACAGCTCCCCACGCCCATGAGGCGTGGGGAGCACTGAATATTCATGCTCCTTTATAGCGGTATACAGTGTAGCCGGGCTGCGGAGGCTGCTGCTGCCGGCTATCTTCTGTGCACACTGTTAAAGAGCATGAATATTCAACCTCTCTCCACGCCCATGTGCGTGGGGAGGGGGTGAATATTCATGCCCTTTAATGAGCGGGCACAGGAGATAGCCGGCAGCAGCAGCCTCAGCGCGGCTCCTCTGTGTGCCGGCTATGAAGGAGAGTGAAGTCACTGCTCCCCGCGCACACAGACCCGGCGTGGGGAGCAGTGACTTCAGGCAGCTGATCTCTCCATGTGAGCCGCGCATGGCAGTGAGGTGAGTATGAGTGTTTATTTTTTTTTTAATGTGCAGTCTGATGGGGATTAGGGGGACCATGCATGCCAGGACAGGGATTAGGGGAGACATGCATACCAGGACAGGGATGAGGGGTGCCAAGCATACCAGGACAGGGATGAGGGGTGCCATGCATACCAGGATAGGCATTAGGGGTGCCATGCATACCAGGACGGGGACGAGGGGTGCCATGCATACCAGGACGGGGACGAGGGGTGCCATGCATACCAGGACGGGGATGAGGGGTGTCATGCATACCAGGACGGGGATGAGGGGTGTCATGCATACCAGGACAGGGATGAGGGGTGTCATGCATACCAGGACAGGGATGAGGGGTGTCATGCATACCAGGACAGGGATGAGGGGTGTCATGCATACCAGGACAGGGATGAGGGGTGTCATGCATACCAGGACAGGGATGAGGGGTGTCATGCATACCAGGACAGGGATGAGGGGTGCCATGCATACCAGGATAAGGATGAGGGGTGCCATGCATACCAGGATGGGGATGGGGGGCGGCATATATACCAGGATGGGGGATATTGTCAGAATTCGGGGACATTACCCCTATACCAGTGTCAGCGGAAGACCCCCTCCCCCTTAAAGGTGCATCATGACCACATTTTTTGCTTAAATTTTTATTTTCCTCCTCTAAAACCTAGGTGCGTCTTATAGTCCGAAAAATACGGTATATATTTCTTTAATTTGCGTAAGAAGCTAAACAATTTCTAACTTTTCTGTTCAGAAAAGAGGCAGAGAAGTATCAAATTTCAAGGGTTAATCCATTACTTATTTAATGCCCTTCGGTGTCGTAACACATTGGGGTCCTGTACACAATTATTGCCCCACACCGGACACTTGTCTATCATGGAAGAGTACTAAAGGGGTCACTATATGGCAGTTGGTCAGAAAGGAGTTAAAGGGGTATTCCCATCTCCAAGATCCTATCCCATTATGCAGTAGATGTAATAATAATAATATTAGCAAATATCTCCAATTAGAAATGTAGTATAGTATTTTTGATTCGCTATGTCACTTTCCTCATGTGCAGGCATTGCAGGACCTTAAGTATCCATGGTTATGTCCACTGATAAAGTCAGTTAGTTAGCTAGCTGCTAGTGATCGTAACCATGGATACCTAAGGTCCTGCGATGCCTGCACATGAGGTAAGAGATAGCGAATCAAAAATACTATACTACATTTCTAACTGGAGATATTTCTAATATTATTATTACACTTACTACATATTGGGATAGGATCTTGGAGATGGGAATACCCCTTTTATGAAGAGAAGGACATAAATTAGACAATAAATGGAAAATGGCTACTGAATTCAATGTCTCCTAAGTGCCCGGTTGCCCTTTAGTTTCATTATGTTCAGTGACGTCACTGCCCAATTGATGCCAATTTCCAATTTATTGCTTGTATAGCACCCAAATGGCACTAAAAAATGAATAATGAGTGGCAAGTGGGCACTAAGGAGGCCCTGAACTATGTACCATTTTGCCATTCATTGCATCTTTAAATATGCCATTTATTTCTAATCAGTGCCCCCATTTAAAGGGTATAGCTAGACCTTTTTTTTTTTTTTTTTTTTAACTATAGGCCTAAAAACTAACAGGCAGGTAGGTGCTACCTATCTGCCTGTTGTGCCCGGCCTCAATCTCCACCGGCAAAGGGTGGTCACAGCAGCAGCTTCTTTTCTGTTCTGATCTGTTGATGGGGCTTGACTGCCGATGTCATGCTGATTGACAGCCGGTTCTCTAACTGTGGAAAGCTGGCTGTCAATCAATATGAAGCCAGTAGTCACATTTTGTGACCAGTGCAGCCCAGAAGAGGAAGAGCTGCTATGTTGACATGAAGCTGCTGAATCGCTGGCAGGAGCGATCAGTGACCGCTCTGTGCCAGTGCTGGGTAGAAGAGGCAGATAGTTAGCAACTACTTCCCTGTTAGTCTTTAAGCACATATTAAAGAAAAAAAAAAAAAGAAAATCCTGGATTAACCCTTCAATCACCGGCTCAAAATTACTAACTTAGGTTTTGTATTTGTGTAGCCTCTCTGCACCTGTGCCTAGAAAGAAGGCTATTGCAGTGCCCTGTCTTATGGCCTGACTCCTGACTATGGATACAGACGAGCATAATGTCATCATTGACAATATTACTGCCTAGAAAATCCCTAGAAAATATTAATGCCCTGTGCAGATGCCTTAGAAATGTGTCAACATTTTGCCCCTAGAAAGTAATAAATACCCCCATGTGCACTTTTGATGGTCACAATACTGTGTGCACCTTCAACAATAATGCTTAAGTCCCCACTTAACAGTTAATAATGTCCTCTGAGTGACCACATGTACAGCTCCCTATGCACAGTATGATAGGCTCACAGCTACCCTATACAGAATATAATGGGTCAAAAGCTCCCGTATACACAGTATAATGTCCCCACAGTTCTCCTATACACAGTATGATGGGCCCACAGCTCCCCTATACACAGTATGATAGGCCGACAGCTCCCCTATACATGGTATGATGAACCCACAGCTCCCCTATACATAGTATGATGTCTCACTACTTCCCCAAAACACAGAATACACTGTGTTCCAAATTATTATGCAAATAATATTTTCTCAGATTTTCCCAAATTACCTATATGAGTTGCAGTCATTGCAATTTTCCAGTCAAATAACTATTAGAGTACAATTGAAAGGTTTTTGTACAAACTGCCTATGATAACAGTATATTTTTAAAAAAATAAAAACTCAAACTGAACTCAAAATGCATGTTCCAAATTATTATGCACAGCAGAGTTTTCAACCTTTTCATTTTAATAGAGAACAAAAAAATTGACATTTTTGAAATTATAAGCATTAGCAGGTTATTACAAACTGAAATAAAACAGTTTTCAACTCAAAACTTTATTCTAGGTGATGTTACATTTGCACATAGGACCCCTTGTTCGAAAGGAGCTTCTGAACTCTCTCGTCCATTGAATTTGTCAGGTTTTGGATGGTTTCTGCTTTAATTGTTTTGCATGAGGATAGAATACCCTCCCAGAGCTGTTGCTTAGATGTGAACTGCCTCCCGCCATCATAGACACTCCTTTTGATTATGCTCCAGAGGTTCTCAATGGGGTTGAGGTCAGGGGAGCATGGGTGCCACACCATAAGTTTGTCCCCTTTTATGCCCATAGCAGCCAGAGATGCAGATGTGTTATGTGCAGCCTGAGATGGGGCATTATCATGCATGAAAAGTATCTTGCTGCGGAATGCACAGTTCTTCTTGAACCATGGAAGGAAGTGCTGTTTGAGAAACTCAACATACATTATGGAGTTCATCTTTACCCCTTCAGGGATCCTAAAAGGGCCGACAATCTCTCTCCCTATGATTCCAGCCCAAAACATTACTCCACCTCCTCCTTGTTGGCACCGTAGCCGTGTTTGCATGGGGTGTCCATCAACCAGCCATCCTCCACTCCATCCATCTGGACAATCGAGATCATTTCATGCATGATAATGCCCCGTCTCATGCTGCACATAACACATCTGCATCTCTGGCTGCTATGGGCATAAAAGGGGACAAACTTATTTTGTGGCACCCATGCTCCCCTGACCTCAACCCCATTGAGAACCTCTGGAGCATCATCAGAAGGAGTGTCTATGATGGCGGGAGGCAGTTCACATCTAAGCAACAGCTCTGGGAGGGTATTCTATCCTCATGCAAAACAATTAAAGCAGAAACCATCCAAAACCTGACAAATTCAATGGACGAGAGAGTTCAGAAGCTCCTTTCGAACAAGGGGTCCTATGTGCAAATGTAACATCACCTAGAATAAAGTTTTGAGTTGAAAACTGTTTTATTTCAGTTTGTAATAACCTGCTAATGCTTATAATTTCAAAAATGTCAATTTTTTTGTTCTTTATTAAAATGAAAAGGTTGAAAACTCTGCTGTGCATAATAATTTGGAACATTCATTTTGAGTGCAGTTTGAGTTTTTTATTTTTTTAAAAATATACTGTTATCATAGGCAGTTTGTACAAAAACCTTTCAATTGTACTCTAATAGTTATTTGACTGGAAAATTACAATGACTGCAATTCATATAGGTAATTTGGGAAAATCTGAGAAAATATTATTTGCATAATAATTTGGAACACAGTGTAATAACCCCACTGAAGCACTCAAACTTTATAATGGCCCACACTTTTGCTCCCACACTGTATAATGGCCCCCATACTGTATGATGGCCCCCTCAGTAGTTCCTACATTTATAATGACTCTCACATTATATCCCACACTGTATAATGTCCCCTACAGTAGCCCCACACTGTATGATGGGCCCCTCAGTAGTCTCTACTCTTTATGAGGACCCCATAGTAGTCCCCAAACTTTATAATAGCCCTCACATTAGCTCGCACACTGTATAATGGCAACTGCAGTAGCCCCACAATGTATGATGGAGCCCTCGGTAGTCCCTACATCGTATAATGGCCCTCACATTAACCCCCACGCTGTATAATAGCCCCCTCAGTAGTCCCTAAACTTTGAGATCCCCCTCATTGTGTGAAAGCCTCACACAGTAGTTTCCACACTGTATGATGTCTCCCCACAATAGTTTTCAAACTGTATAATGGCCCTCACATTAGCTCCCACACTGTATAATGGCCCCACACTTTATGATGCCCCCCTGAGTAGTTTTATCACTTTATGGTGTCCCCCTCAGTAGTTCCCACACTTTGAGGGCCTGCACACTGTATGTTGGTCCCCATGTTAGTGACGCGCCCCCTGGGCCAGTGCTGTGCAGGGGATACCCGGAGCCGGATCGCTGGGGGTTGTAGTCCTCCGTGGCTGTGACCCCGTCCGTGCCCAGGGCGGTCAAACCAGTGGCAGTCTGAGTGTGAAAACAAATGTCCGACTACGCCACCCGTGGATTGCGGTCAGTGGGGACCGCCGCTGCGCTGCAGGCCGCTGAGGCTGATGTTGTAAGCGCAGCCAAGTATGGGATAACTCCCCACCGGAGAAGTATTGCCTCAGGGCAGCTAGTGTGGATGATGGGAGTGATGGTGTGAGCGTCCCAATACTGATGGTGCTGGTGCGGCGATGAAACACGGAGACGTGGGGTTGCAGTTTCCAATGCTTTACTCACAGTTGTTATTCGTGTCAATCCTGCAGGCGATGACTGCCCAAGCCGTGCTGCGTCCACCAGGCAAGGGGCTCGACCAACTCCCAGGCAATTCCAGAGCGTGGCACAGGGCTCCCTTCTCTTCCCTTCTCTGGCCGTCCTCACCAGTGACCCACCTTTGTCCAGCTCCCTCGGGCCTTCTCTTGGCGAAACCTATCTCTGGTTTCCCTGACCCTATGTGGTATGCTTTCCTGGTGGATGTAGTGAGGGGTCGCACCAAGATGTGGTCACAACCTCCGGTCTTTGGCTGAGGAATCTGTTGCCTCCACCAACTTGGGTTCCGGTACCCTGCTCTGCCAACCCTTCACCTGCAATCTCCTGGGCCTATGGGGTTCCTTCTGTCCTCGTGTCTCTGGGCCTTTCTCTGTGTTCCAGTTCCCTTATCTCCTTTCTGTTCCAGTTCCAGTTCCTACTTCTCCTCTCAGGCTCCGGCCTCTTCTCTAGGCCTGCCTCTGGAGCAGCACCCAGCCTGAGCTGCTGCTCCCTGTCTGCTCTCCTCACAGACTGCACTGAACTGGACCCTGTCCTAAGATGGTGCCCACCTTATATACCTCCCTTATGTGTGAGCCCAGGTGACTAGCAACCAATGGGCTCCTACCTTTGCCCAGAGACCCACCCCTATCTGCTCCTACACCACTGGGTTTTCCTTCCCCTCCCCACTCCAGACAGGGACAGGTGCTGTCATGCCTGCACTTCTGTCTAGTGGGAGCACCATTGAGATGTCCCTCGGAAATGGGGTGTGTGTGGTGCATACAGCCTAACGAGTCCTGGTCCACACTCCATCCTTACCCGGGAGTGGAATATCACACCTCTGGTTTGAGGTGCAATACCCCTGTAGCAGCCGAGCCCTCGGGGTGCTACATTCCCCCCTGGTAAATCACAGCACGTCCTCGGGCTGGAAAAGAGCAAAACAATTTAAAACATACAAAAATTTTAGAATGCATTCGTATATAAGACAATAACTATTAACCCATCCCTTTATGGGAGGCACTCTTCTCTTTTAACGTTACTGGTACTCTTTTATCATATATAACATCACATAAAACATTTGCATTATTACTCTAACAGCATATAAAACTTTTTCATTATAAAACACTCGCAAGGAAAACATTCTCAAAACACATTCTTGAATCCTGGCCGCGGTGCAACTTGTGACCAGGTGCTCGATCTTCTTTTTAAGTGCAAAAACTTCAGTAAACTTGTAAACTGGAGGGACTCTCGGTCCCGAGGTAGACGTTACAGTCTTTTTATAAAACCAGTAGGGGGCACTTTAAGAAGCGCAACTATTTATAGGGGATTGGCCGCTCTCAGTCCTTGGCCAGTGGGGATAGGGGAATGGCTGCTCACAGTCCTCAGCCTGGTTAGGGATTGAGGGGGTTAACTTGCACACAGTCAACAGTTCCACAACAATAAACAGTTCTCTGTACCCTTACGGGTAACTATGCACAGTTCCACTTTACCATTCACTGGTAACGGTGTCCTCCTCGCTCTTCCGGGTAGTCTTCAGGTCCGTCCGGACCCTCAGGGTACTCTGTGTCTGGGCGGTACTGCAGTTCCTCCTCCGTGAGCCGGTGAACGTGGAGGGCGTACGGTCCCTTGGCACCCTTGTGCCGGGTGAAGGTGACCACATCACCCGGGTAGAGATCACGTCCGCGGTGTCCCTCCGGCAGGTGGCTCTCGACGTCCCTGCGGGTAACAAAGACGTCGCCGGGGGTTCTATGGTCCCTGATAAAGCCCCAGCCATGCTCCAGCTGGAACTTTATTACGGTCCCGTTGACTCGGGGACCGCGGGCGGCTCGGGGGTCTTGTCGGGCCCTGCGCTTCTGCTCCGCGCTCCGGGCCTGCAGCTGCTCCTCTCGGATCCGCCTCTCCCGCCGTTCCCTCTCAAATACCCCCAGCTGTTGACGGCAGCTCTCCTCGCGCCGGGCTGCGTCCGCCCGGGTCTCCTGGGTGAACCCCATGAGATTCTCACCGGTGGGATCCCAGGCAAATTGAGCGTCCTCCAGCGGGAGCGGAGCGATTTTGGCGGGCTCCGAAGCCGGGATCAGAGGCTCACGCAGGGGTTGTTCTCTCCGGAGACGGGGGTTGACGTACTCCGGTGGCCCCACGAAGGGCAGCCCGTCCGGGCTGGTATGTTGCGCAAAGAGGTCTGCGCCCAGGGGTGGCACCACGGGCCTCGGTCGGGGAGCAGCGCCCGGGGGCACTCGGCCTTGCGACCTGGCCGGGGAATTTCCGGTTGGGCCTGGGGGTGGCACTTTTGAGGAAGAGGGCGCTGGAGGGGCAGCGGCGCCCCGGTTCACCAGGCCTTGCGACCAGGCCGGTGGTACTTCCTCTTTTGCCGCGCCCGGGGTCGAGGGGTGTGGCGCGGAACGGGGCGTGACCGCGGCTCCTGCCGCTTGAGGCCTAGTTGGGAGCGGTGGCGGCGCGGCAACGGGTGTGGTGAGTAGGGCTTCGGGCTCTGCGACGGGAGGCTGGGGCAGGCTTGCAGCTGCTGGGCTCGGGGTGGTGACGTCCCCATTACCTGCCTCAGTCCTCGCGGCTCCCTCCGCGGCGTCGTCTCCGGCCTTCGTCCCTCCTGCGCCATCCTCGGAGGCAGGCGTGCTCCAGGTTGCGGGTGGCGCCTCCTGCTGGCGGGTTCCAGCCTGCCGGACCATCTCTCTTCTCCACTCGGCCAGCGCATTCTGCTGCGCCCGGACCATCCTCCGGTCCAAGTCCTCCAGCGCAGCTCGCGCGCAGTCCGGGTCTCTGGGCAGCTGTGCCAGCAATTCCGTTAAGCTGCAAGGTGGCTCTGCTTGCAGTAGGCTGCGGGCCAGGGTGCTGGTGGGGTTCGCTGCTCCCTCCATCTCCGGGTGCAGCAGGTTGACTGATCCAAGCCGCACCCGACCCCACAGTTTTCTTTCCTATCCGCCCCCATGGGGGGTGGTCCTGGGGGCATCTGCTGACAATCACCTTTAGGGGCAGCCCCCCCACGTTAATGGACATCTCCGCTGCTGCATTCGTAGTTGCTGGGGGCAGGCCCCTTCTTTGGCGCCACTCTGGGACCTGGCCCACGATGGGAGGCGGCTTCCTGCTGTCTTTAGGTGCGCACATAATGGCGTCCGCTCTGCCAGGGCGGGAAAAACAGATGAAGATGGTGGGAAACGGTCCAAGATGGCGTCCGATGGCGGGAATCGGCTCCTGACGGCTGGAAACTTCTGGAAATGGCGGGAGACTCCTTTTCAAGGTACATGCACAATCTTCTTCAGGCACGCAATACCCGCTTGTGGCGGGTTGGTAAAGATCCTGCCGACTACGCCAAAAGTTGACGCGCCCCCTGGGCCAGTGCTGTGCAGGGGATACCCGGAGCCGGATCGCTGGGGGTTGTAGTCCTCCGTGGCTGTGACCCGGTCCGTGCCCAGGGCGATCAAACCAGTGGCAGTCTGAGTGTGATAACAAATGTCCGACTACGCCACCCGTGGATTGCGGTCAGTGGGGACCACCGCTGCGCTGCAGGCCGCTGAGGCTGATGTTGTAAGCGCAGCCAAGTATTGCCTCAGGGCAGCTAGTGTGGATGATGGGAGTGATGGTGTGAGCGTCCCAATACTGATGGTGCTGGTGCGGCGATGAAACACGGAGACGTGGGGTTGCAGTTTCCAATGCTTTACTCACAGTTGTTATTCGTGTCAATCCTGCAGGCGATGACTGCCCAAGCCGTGCTGCGTCCACCAGGCAAGGGGCTCAACCAACTCCCAGGCAATTCCAGAGCGTGGCACAGGGCTCCCTTCTCTTCCCTTCTCTGGCCGTCCTCACCAGTGACCCACCTTTGTCCAGCTCCCTCAGGCCTTCTCTTGGCGAAACCTATCTCCGGTTTCCCTGACCCTATGTGGTATGCTTTCCTGGTGGATGTAGTGAGGGGTCGCACCAAGATGTGGTCACAACCTCCGGTCTTTGGCTGAGGAATCTGTTGCCTCCACCAATTTGGGTTCCGGTACTCTGCTCTGCCAACCCTTCACCTGCAATCTCCTGGGCCTATGGGGTTCCTTCTGTCCTCGTGTCTCTGGGCCTTTCTGTGTTCCAGTTCCCTTATCTCCTTTCTGTTCCAGTTCCAGTTCCTACTTCTCCTTCTCCTCTCAGGCTCCGGCCTCTTCTCTAGGCCTGCCTCTGGAGCAGCACCCAGCCTGAGCTGCTGCTCCCTGTCTGCTCTCCTCACAGACTGCACTGAACTGGACCCTGTCCTAAGATGGTGCCCACCTTATATACCTCATGTGTGAGCCCAGGTGACTAGCAACCAATGGGCTCCTACCTTTGCCCAGAGACCCACCCCTATCTGCTCCTACACCACTGGGTTTTCCTCCCCCTCCCCACTCCAGACAGGGACAGATGCTGTCATGCCTGCACTTCTGTCTAGTGGGAGCACCGTTGAGCTGTCCCTCGGAAATGGGGTGTGTGTGGTGCATGCAGCCTAACGAGTCCTGGTCCACACTCCATCCTTACCCGGGAGTGGAATATCACACCTCTGGTTTGAGGTGCAATACTCCTGTAGCAGCCGAGCCCTCGGGGTGCTACATTAGCTCCCGCTCTGTATGAAGGCCCCCCACAGTAGTCCCCACACTGTATGATGACCCCCACATTATGTCCTACACTGTATGATGTTTCCCACATTAGACACAATACTGTATTATGACCTTCAAATTAGCCCCCTTACTGTATGATGGCCCCCACATTAGCTCCCATACTGTATTATGGCTGCCAAATAAGCCCCAATATTGTATGATGACACCCCATATTAGCTCCCATGCTGTATAATGACCCCCACTCTTTGAGGGCCTCCAACAAGTATTAGGACCCCCCCTTCCCTCTGTATGCGGGACCCTTCCCCACTGTATGATGTCCTTAGAGCCACACTAAAAGTTTAAAGCAAAAAAAAAAACATCATATGCTCTCCAAATCCAAGATCCTGAGGGGTCAACCGGGCAGACTAAAGCGTTGTATCTCAACGCGCGGGTGCACACAAAGGACATTAGAGTCCCCTCGGCCGCTGCATCATCCTGCCATTCTGTAGAGCGCAGGTAAGGAGACATGAAAGACCATGTTTCCCTGCTCTAACACAGAGCTTAACTGTACATGTGTGCTGCGCATTCCTACAGTTAAGAGTAGCAGTAGCAACCACCCCCTCTGCCCTACTGGTATGCTACTGAGTATTGAGAAAGAGAAAGGACAAGCGAACACTGATAATAAAGTGATAGAAATAAGAGGAAGATGGCAATGAGTGGAACATTAGATGTTTAATAGTAACTGATGAATGATTTGTTATGCGTATAGATTGAAGAAGAATCAGGCTGAGCTTTGCATCACACATGGCAGACAGGGAAGCCTCCAGCAGATCCCAAGCTGCAATGGCAAACAATCGGCAATCTGCAATCGCATTGCATGGGGCATGGGGGATGGGGGGGCGATGATAAAGTGATAGCTGCATGTTAAACCCTCTTTTTATGCTGCTGTCATGCTTCATAGCAGCATTCAAGGGGTTAAACTAATGTGATTGGGGCTAGCCCCAATTGCATCAGTTCCCTTTGGTTGCTAGCTGTGTAACAGAGCCATCACCAGCACTGTAGGGAGTAGACTCAACTTTTGAGGCCGCTCCATACAGAGATGGTACACCCTCATTAAGAGATTAACAGGGACCCTTCATTCAGCATATCCTACCCCAGTATTCATATAACCCTGTGACTTATTTTGTGTCCAATAGTGTGGAAGACTGGAGTGAAGATCAACTAGAAGAAGAAGAAAAAGCTGCAGAGTGTGATAATTGTAGTGTGAATAGGTAAGTGAAGAGTGCAAGACCACAGATATAATGGGTGATATATATACCATGTAGATAGTACAACATTATATACTTATCCTTATATACTTATCTCCTTTTTCCCTGAAAATACTGCCCAGCACACTATCTTGGGAGCTTCCATTTTCCTCTTAGGGGACCGCACGGATCGAGGTGTTATGCTACGGCCCCTCACAGCTACTCTGTTTCCAGTCCACAATAGTAAGACTCCATCCTGTAGCAACGTGTCCTGTGATTTCTCCGTAGGAGAGGATGTGTCCCAATATGGCGACACTTGACTTTCTTTACAGTAGACGCTCAGTAGCTACAATGACAAACGTATTCTCTTCCTTTTGCTTCCTTTTACTTTTGCCCCATTATAATGCTCCATACAGGATACTGGCCCCCTTATAATGCTCCATACAGGATACTGGCCCCCATATAACGCTCCATGCAGGCTGTCGTCCCCCCCCCCATCATAATGCCTCATGAAGGCTGTTCCCCCCTTTATAATGCCCAATGCTGGATGTCACCCCCCCTTATAATGCCCCATGCAGGATGTCACCCCCCCCTTATAATGCCCCATGCATTATGTCACCCCCCCTTATAATGGCCCATGCAGGATGTCACTTCCCCCCCCTTTTAATGCCCCATGCAGGATGTCACCCCCCCCTCCCTTATAATGCCCCATGCATCTATACATTAAAAAAAAAAAATCAAATACTCACCTCACTCCTCCTCACCTGCTGCCGCTGCTCCGGACTCCAGCGTCGCCGGCGTCTTCCCGCTCTGCGCTGTGACGGCTCAGGAGAGAGCGCAGTGTAAAGACGTCATCCGCCCTCTGACCTGAGACGTCAGTCAGAGGACGCGGAAGAGACCAGAGCTGCTGCGGAGGCACGGGGAGAGGTAAGTATTGTTGCTCAGGGCCCCGGCAGCCGGCGAAAGCAGGGGGAGCGGACGCTGACACCGCTCTCCTCCGCTCATGGGTCCCATAGCGCGGCGGGGTGCCCGAGGGAGAGTGGGCCCCCCTGCCTGCTCATGGCCTCGGCACTTGCCAGGGTGCGCCGGGTGCTGGCGCTGGCCCTGGGTTAAGCTCTGGACTTAACTCTATCTTACCCTACTTACTGTTTGTTTCTGGGCAGACTATAATAATGTTATTGCCATCTTGTGGCCATTATACTTAACATCACATAATATTACATATTACACAGATAACATTATGTATCACACAGTACACACTACACTGTACAACCCTGCATGAAGGCTTCTCAAGGGGGCACGGGCAACGTGCCCATGCCCCTATACATGAGTAGTTCAGTACAGTCTATAAAGTTGTTACCCATTTCTATCCCTCCACTCTATCAAATTCCTAACAGGTAAGTGACATCAGGGAGGGTCCTAGTGCTAATTAGGACTTTTGCAGGTCCCCTTTAGCTCCCTGCACTGATCAATCTCCCACATGGAGAGAGACTTGTGCAGGTCTCTCCTGAACACGTCTCTCCCCCTGCCTCCTCTCAGGCCAACTTGCTTTCCCAGGTCCTGTTGCAGTCCTTATGGCTGACACGGCTGTAGTGCTGCCCCTGTAAAAGGGTCAATAAACGTCAATTGGTGAAAAAGGGGACAATGAACAGAGGGTCACTAAAGGAGATGCAATGATTTGGGGTGGGTAGGTTTTCTCTGGGTTTCCTCCCAAACTCCAAACACAAACTGACAAGGAATTTAGATTGTGAGTCCCAATGGGGACAGTGCTGATCATGTCTGTAAAGCACTGTGGAATTAATGGGGCTATATAAGCAAAAAAAATAAAAATACATTTGTATAGGCAGCTAAGCATCTACACAGCTGTACTACTACTTCCATATATAAAAACATGCTGACAGGTTTCCTTTAAAAGCACCTGTCCCCGTTCCTGACATGTTTTAGGAAATAATTGGGTATCTCATAAAATTTTAATTCCGGACGATCTTTTCATCGAACTCCACCTTGTAGCACTCGAGATGAGTGGTTAGATCTGCACAGGATCAAGTTTGAGTCGAATTTCCCAAAATTTGCAGTTCCACTTTGGAATACTTTGCAATTTGATTAGCAATGATCACAAAAATAAAATACCTGGCTGCCGTTTTAGTGAACCGTAAAGCATCGGTAAATGGTAAAAAAACCAAACAACAAAACAATCCTAATATTCACCTCATCGCTCACCTATTCGTCCGTCCTGCTGTCTGCCATCCTGTTATCAGGGCTTCCTTTTTTCATCCATCACATGCTTCATCTGCCTGTCCTTCACTATAGGCCAGGAGTTACCAATTAACCCTGTAAATATTGCTCCCCTCCAAGTATGCTCTTCAGCAGGGGTCTCAAACTCGGCTCAGTATATGGGTCATGGAAGGAACATAAAGACAGGGGGTCCCGTTAAGTGCTTCTGATATACCTGAAGAAGTGCTGAACCCCTGCCTGTTAAACGCAGTGCGACGCGGGAGTCTGACACCTGGACAGTGTACCCGAGGAATCTAAAAAGAACTGTGAGTAAACTCGGATGACTGCACTCCACTGTCTCTGTCAGTTATTTCCATCACGCTTCCGCTCCTGCACTACAACGCCCAGCATTACCATCTGCAACTACACTTCCCCGGGGGCCCGCTCCGCCTGTGGGGAGCAGAAACATCCCAGCTGCCATCCCATCACCCCCCGGAGGTCTGCAGCAGCGCCGGTACTCATTACCGGGAACCACAGGTGGCGTCACGAGACAAACTGTTAACAAAACCCCTTTTTAAAGAGTAACCCCAGGGTACCGGCCCGGGAGCCGACTGTCGTGACATCCCAAGGAGGTAAAGGCCCGGGTACCGAGTCTCCCCCATATTCCCCCTTGGCGAGTCATAATGACTGACAGTCTGCTCTCCTGATCTACATGTCTCACACTGGTAACGCCCCCTTTCATTTAAAATAATCTTTGGAGGCAGATTCTCAGGGAGATCTGTGTCCGGCCAATAGATTTTAACAACTAATTTACATATTTAGAAAAATGTGAATTCCTCAGGAATAAGACTTCGGATCGCCGAAATAAAGGAATAATTTTATTCAACTTTTTATGTCCTACATGCCCATATAGATGGCTTAGGATGGTTGATCCTACTGATAGATTCAATTTAAGTCATTGCATTTATTTAGGAGATACACTATATAGATAATATTTTCTGATATTTTATAAGTATCTGTGTTTAGAATGAAAACTTAATTTTTATTATAAGCCAAAAATGCATGAAGTAAACACAGCATGGGCCAACACAGAGCCAATGCAGTAAGTAATAAGAGCAATCATGGCTGCATTTACTCTAATGGAACTGTGGACTTTTGAAAGTTGACATCATACAGTGACATAACCGGACATTACACAGGACAATATCACTGTATAGACTGATCGTAGGCTCATACACTAATCAGAATGATATTGTGAATTATCTGAATTTGTTTGTTTGGATTTTTTTTAAGACACAAAAGTAAATGGTTGATCCTGAAATGTTTCAGAAAAACGAGCAAGAGCAAAGCCAGAAACATGTACTGTGCTGGCCAAAAGTATTGGCACCCCTGCAAATCTGTCAGATAATACTCAGTTTCTTCCTGAAAATGATTGCAATCACAAATTCTTTGGTATTATTCTCTTCATTTAATTTGTCTTCAATGATAAAAACACAAAAAGAATTGTCCTAAAGCCAAATTGGATATAATTCCACACCAAACCTAAAAAAGGGGGTGGACAAAAGTATTGGCGCCCTTTGAAAAATCATGTGATGCTTCTCTAATTCGTGTAATTAACAGCACCTGTAACTTACCTGTGGCACCTAACAGGTGTTGGCAATAACTAAATCACACTTGCAGCAAGTTAACATGGATTAAAGTTGACTCAACCTCTGTCCTGTGTCCTTGTGTGTACCACATTGAGCATGGAGAAAAGAAAGAAGACCAAAGAACTGTCTGAGGACTTGAGAAACCAAATTGTGAGGAAGCATGAGCAATCTCAAGGCTACAAGTCCATCTCCAAAGACTTGAATGTTCCTGTGTCTTCCGTGCGCAGTGTCATCAAGAAGTTTAAAGCCCATGGCACTGTGGCTAACCTCCCTAGATGTGTACGGAAAAGAAAAATTGACGAGAGATTTCAACGCAAGATTGTGCGGATGGTGGATAAAGAACCTCGACTAACATCCAAACAAGTTCAAGCTGCCCTGAAGTCCGAGGGTACAACAGTGTCAACCCGTACTATCCGTCGACATCTGAATGAAAAGTGACCGTATGGTAGGATACCCAGGAAGACCCCCACTTCTTACCCAGAGCCATAAAAAAGCCAGGCTGGAGTTTGCCAAAACTTACCTGAGAAAGCCTAAAACGTTTTGGAAGAATGTTCTCTGGTCAGATGAGACAAAAGTAGAGCTTTTTGGGAAAAAGCATCAACATAGAGTGTACAGGAGAAAAAAAGAGGGAGGCATTTAAAGAAAAGAACACGGTCCCTACAGTCAAACAAGGCGGAGGTTCCCTGATGTTTTGGGGTTGCTTTGCTGCCTCTGGCACTGAACTGCTTGACCGTGTGCATGGCATTATGAAGTCTGAAGACTACCAACAAATTTTGCAGCATAATGTAGGGCCCAGTGTGAGAAAGCTGGGTCTCCCTCAGAGGTCATGGGTCTTCCAGCAGGACAATGACCCAAAACACACTTCCAAAAACACTATAAAATGGTTTTAGAGAAAGCACTGGAGACTTCTAAGGTGGCCAGCAATGAGTCCAGACGTAAATCCCATAGAACACCTGTGGAGAGATCTCAAAATGGCAGTTTGGAGAAGGCACCCTTCAAATATCAGGGACCTGGAGCAGTTTGCCAAAGAAGAATGGTCTACAATTCCAGCAGAGCATTGTAAGAAACTCATTGATGGTTACCGGAAGCGGTTGTTAGCAGTTATTTTGGCTAAAGGTTGTGCAACCAAGTATTAGGCTGAGGGTGCCAATACTTTTGTCCGGCCCTTTTTTGGAGTTTTATGATCAATGATTTGATTTTTGCTTCGTTCTCTTTTGTGTTTTTTCCTTGCAAGCAAATTAAATGAAGATAATAAGACCAAAGAATTTGTGATTGCAGTCATTTTCAGGAAGAAACTGAGTATTATCTGACAGAATTGCAGGGGTGCCAATACTTTTGGCCAGCACTGTAGGTTCTTTAACACCTTCCCACAAATGGACGTGCCCGTATGTCCTAATTGTTGTCTTCTAAATGCAAAAATATGTAATGGTCCATCCTGGTAGTTACACAGGCAGAAAATCAGTCCTAATGCAAATGCATGTGAAAGTGATATTTATACAATGAGCTATTACATAGATCAATGTCATTACTAATTATGTGATACATTATGTTTATTGTCTGTGTCCCTATGGGACTAGGATTTGTTCCTGATTATTATTTTACATGGTATTTATTTGTGATCATTTCTTCTATTTCTCCAGCAGCAACGGTGACCGCAAAGAAAAAGTATGCAGACCACCAAAGTAAGGAATAGCTTCCCTCATTGTTATGTGACATGTTGTTACATTGTCCTTTCTTCTCCATTCTAAGCACTAGAATTTTTTGGCTTCCTCTTAGGCTCCTAAGACCATTTTTATGCTGCTTCAAGAACACAACAGCAGAGTAAAGAAAAAAACAAGAGTTTATTTTTTTTTCATTAAAAGATTTTAAGATTTATAAAATCCAATCATATCATAGGTGTTTGATTATTATATAAACAGTTGGGTGGTGATAAATGAGTTTTATTCAAAAAAATTTGAAATAATTGTCGGGGTCACCAAAGATCAGATCTCACAACTTTCCATCCTTTACATAGTAATTTTTCTCCTGCTGAAGTCCTAGATCTCTCTTTCATTGCCCCATAAAGTGTGATGCCAATAAAAGGGCCCCCCCAAACACAGTATGAAACCCCCATGGTGAATTCCTCCACATGCACAGTATAATGACCCTACTGTACCCCACCTCAACTCCCAGGGTAAAGTATGCTGACCCCAACACAGTATGATCTCCCAACTGTGAGCCGCTAGAGAGGATGGTACATAATAAGGGACGGCGCTATACTTAATAAAAGAGGAAACTATATAACTAAGGATGGCGCTATACATAATAAGTGAGTACACTATATACTAAGGGACTGTGCTATACATAATAAGGCTACATTCCTGTATCTGTGTGCAGTGTCGGTGTGCTGCCCTGTTTTACTGACGCATTGAGCATGTCCTATTCTAATCCTCAAAATCGGATCAGAACAGGACATTCTCTGACCCTCTTAGAGCTCATTCTCAGATACGTGATTTTCATGGATGTGTGAATGGATCTATAAAACTGTACGAGTCCGTGGACCATCCGATAAAAAGATCTGGCAGCACACGGACATTTCACACAAATGTGAGAATGTGGCCTAAGGGATTTTACAGATAACATTATCACTCCAAGTCACACAGTGCAGATATAGAATAATATTTACATCCAGGCACTTACCGCTGATGTGTCATATGATCAGAGTCAGTTTCTGCTGCTTCTTCTCCATCTGGTCAGACCTTCGTGTCGACATCTCCCAGCCACGACTCGTCTTGTCACGATGATCTCCAGCCTAGAAAATAACAAGGTCACATATTGTATGAATACATGTATCTCCCCCGCTCTGTGTCCTCGAATACAGATATGTAACCCCCCCCCATTAATATACTATTAGCCACTTAGTAATCAAAATATAAAGTGATAAGCAGCACTGTGCCCCCCATTAACTATAATCTGCACCGGCCAATAATATAAATTATTCAGTCTCTGTGACTCTCCCCAATTAACTGTAAGGCTATGTGCACACGGAAAACATACAAGGCTTCACAGTACAAGCAAAGTGAAACCCCCGTCATTGCTCTGTCCCAGCACCCTCGTCATTGCTCTGTCCCAGCACCCTCGTCATTGCTCTGTCCCAGCACCCTCGTCATTGCTCTGTCCCAGCACCCCCGTCATTGCTCTGTCCCAGCACCCCGGTCATTGCTCTGTCCCAGCACCTCCGTCATTGCTCTGTCCCAGCACCCCCGTCATTGCTCTGTCCCAGCACCCCTATCACTGTGCTCTCCCAGCACCCCCATCATTTCCTCTCAGCACCATCATTACTCTGTCCCAGCACCTCCATCATTGCTCTCCCCTGCCCCATCAGCCCCATTAATGCTCTCCCCAGCCCCATCATTCCTCTCCTCAGCCTCACTATCCCCATCATTCCTCTCCCTAGCCCCATTATTCCTCTCCCCAGCCCCATCAACCCCATTATTCCTTTCCCTAACCCCATTATTCCTCTCCCTAACCCCATTATTCCTCTCCCTAACCCCATTATTCCTCTCCCCAGCCCCATCATTCCTCTCCCCAGCCCCACCATCCCACCATTGCTCTCCCCACACCTCCCCTCCCCAGCATTTCAGTAAAAAAAAAAAAAAAAAAAAAAACAACTTACCGCAGCATCCTCCTGGTTGTCAGCAGCTTTCTTCCTGACCCAGGCGCGCCCTGCATGATGACGTCATCAAGCTGCGTGCCCCTGGGTCAGGGAGGAAGCAGAGGACGAACCCTCCAGCTCCGCTGCTATTCTCCTCCTGACAGCAGTGGAGCTGCAGGGATCACTCCCTGACCGCCGCGTGCAGGGAGCAGCTGCACCTTGCGGGCCCCTTGGTGCAGCTGCATGGTGAGGACCCGGCGCAGCTGCACCGGCGGCAGTGTGTCCACCCCTGGACTGCTATGGGGCCCCCCCGGCTCACGGGCCCCATAGCAGTCACGTGGTCTGTCGCCATTGGCGGTATGCCACTGGATATAGGACACCTGCTCCTTTCTAATGGGAACATTTTTTTATGAGGCCTTCCTCCACGTCTTTTCCAAGGTGCATTGGAGTGCCTCCCAATTTTTGGTAGCCCTTGCATTCACTACATAGGCCAACACTATGGGAGACCCACTTCCTAATAATGGGAACATTGTTTTCAGTAGGCCCTCATCTAAGTCTCTTCAAAGGGGTATTGGGGTGTGTCCAAATTTTGGGCAGACCTGCCACTCACTGCATACACAATAACAATATAGGAGACCCACTCTTTAGTAATGGGAACAGCAAAGCATAGACGGCTGACGGCTCTCTAAGAATAGCAAGGGCCGACTGCTGGCCCTATAAAAATAGGCTTTGTGACTTTCAGAGTCCCTCCTTCATAAATGAAACAGGATGTGTCTGATCATGTCTCACACACCACATGGATAGATAAGGTTGTAAAATGTTAAAACGACATTTCCTGGTGAATGCATTTGTCACGGTTGAAAGCAATGCAAAAGTGCAAAAAACGCATCAAAAACGCTACGTGTGAACACAGCCCAAGGTGTGGAGAAGTTTTTGTTTTTTTTTAGGAAAATCCATATTGGTTTCATTTTTGTATGTTTTATTGTGAGTCCGTAAAAGTGGCATAATACCTCTGACGTTGTTGACAGCAGTGACCTGGCAGTCAGAAAGGCTTCCAGGGGTCTTCCCCATACAGTTCCCATGTCATTTGAGCACTGTTCCCATAGATTTGGGCAATTTTTACGCCCTCTGCAGACCACCAGGGGGAGCCGCCTGAAAAATGCTCGAGTTTCCCATAGACTTACATTGGGCTCGTTGCTCGGGTCGAGCACCCGAGTATTCCAATGTGCTCGACCCAGGCATCGAGTATCCGAGCATTTTAGTGCGCGCTCATCACTAGTCATTACATGTGATGTTGATTCACCGTCACAAAGACAAGCCATTGACACCTTTCACAGAGTTAATAAGCTCCCCTCACTTTTGTTATACAGCAGGTCATTGACTGATTGTGCCCTCTAGTGGTGATTGCTTGCAGGTACAACATAACATTTTGCCATGTAGCTAAATGTCTGAATTTGCAGGACAACTTAATACAGCTCTGAGGGAATGATCAATTGCTTGAATTCATTAGCATTTAATTAAATCTGCCTATGGATTGTCGGCAGGTCCATGCAGGGGTTAAAATTTTTGCACGTTTTCATGATTTGCAATATATGTTGTGTTTTGAAAATATAACAAATCCTGATGGTAGGTGACATTTCTTGAACAGAAAGTTACATATAAATCAGCTCATAAATGTGTG
The DNA here is from genome assembly GCF_046119375.1 of Phyllobates terribilis. NCBI lineage: Eukaryota > Metazoa > Chordata > Amphibia > Anura > Dendrobatidae > Phyllobates > Phyllobates terribilis. The sequence continues at coordinate 921,201,362 of NW_027362761.1, read as the reverse complement.
TGGCGCTTCTGAGGGTTCAGTCGCCACAGAATTACTGCACCTCCCCCAGAGGTGTGTTATCTCCTTCTCTCAGGTAAGGAGGGAGTACTGCCCGGAACCCCAACACCTGCACTCAACACTACACTGTTGCAGGCCGTCTGGAAGGGCGATATGCACTGTGTGTGCTGCCCTGTCCCTGGCTGGAGTGGGGGGGGACCAAAGTGAGGGGGAACCATGTAGTGGATGGGGTGGAGGACGCAGATCAAGGGAGCACTTCAGTAGCAGTATATAAAGGGAAGCCATCTTGGGTGAGTCAGACAGTCTGAGGAGGACAGAAAGGGGAGCAGAGGCTCTGCAAGAGCTCTGCTCCAGAGGCGGGCCTAGCCTGTGAGGTCCAGGACTGAGCAGAGTGGTTGAGGAGAACCGTAATGATGAGAGAACAGTGAGGACTGTCAGTCCGGGAGCAGAGTCTCTTTAGGAGCTTTGCTCCACAGGTGGGGCCTAGTGATAGAGGCCCAGGAGGGGCCTAGTGATAGAGGCCCAGGAGGGGATCAGAGGAGTAGGCTCCGATCTACAGAAGGGATCCCAGGGGTACGGAAGGAGCAGGAAGCCACCTGTACGCCCGAAACTGCCTGGAGGCAGGAGGGATCGTAGGCCGCAAGAAGGGGACCGGCCCCTGGTCCAGCCGTGTTACTCCAGGTCTCGGCTGGAAAAACCGGAGGCTTCTGGCTTTTATAGTCAGTTGCCGAAGCCTCATTCTAATCCCCGTGAGGGTCACGCAGGTCCGGGACTTCGATGAGACAGGAGGGACTTCAGAGCACCCGAGCGGGATTGAGAGTGGGGAAGCGCAGGGCAGGAGGGAGAAAGACCCAGCGCGAAGACGGTCTAGTTAGGAACACAAGAAATTGGGGTTCTGTCAAGTACTCCTAACTCTCCAGAGGAAGTGCTGAACCCCTGCCTGGTGAAAGCAGCACGACGTGGGAGGCTGACACCTGTACAGTGCACCAGTGGAACTGTCATAAAGAACTGTGAGTAAAAACCTTGGATGACCGCACTGCACTGCCTCCGTCCATTTCTTTCGTCTGCGCCATCTCTCCCTCCCTGCTTCTACCATCCATCTACATCTACACTGCCCTGAGGCCCGCACCACCTGTGGGGAGCCGTCCCATCATCAGCTGCCTTAACATTCGCCTCAGAGGACTATCGCAGCGCTGGTAATCCTTATCAGACACCACAGGTGGCGTCACGAACATTTAAAATCTACTAATCCCAAATAATTTCCCCCCCTTTTTCAAGAGTGACCCCAGGGTACGGGCCCAGGAGCCGACCACCGCGACATCCCCAAGACCAGGCAAAGGCCCGGGCGCCGAGTCATCCCCATCCCCTGGGCACGTCATGTGCATAACTTGTTTGTGTATTTTATTTTTTATGCGACTGTTTAAATTAATCAATTATCAAACAAAGTAGCAGTCTGTTTGTTTGTTAATTGTATATGGAGGTAGCTTCTCCTAGTAAGCACCTGTTTACACCTATTTCTTGTATTGGAAGTGCCGTCAGTTTTTTCTGTTTAAATGAATCAGTCATGACATATTTCACTTGTCACCCGGAACACTGGGAAAGGCAGGGGCTGACTACAGTAAGTGAGTAAAATAGATAAATAAAAATTGATGCCACTTTAGTGGTATCTGCCCATAATTCTTGGAAATGTTTGGTCTCTAAGTTGGGTCCCCATCATGTGTGTTGCCTGAATTTGGCAGAGATCTCAGAGCACCAGGCATACACATGTCATTCATCCACCTGTTGCTGATCAAAGTGTAAGCTAGAAATGCTGCTCCAAGCACTGTCCAATGCTGAAATGTGGCCTGATTTCAGAACCATGCTATTACCACAACCGATTTAGATACAGACATTTAGACTCCTGGATGGAGCACAATATTAGCACAAAATATTTATATGCTGAAATGCGGCCTGATTTCTGGACCAGGCTATTAGCACAAAGAATTTAGATTGTGAAATGTGGACTCCTGGTTAGAGAACAATACTTGCACAAAATAATTAAAAGCTGAAATGTGGCCTGATTTCTGTAGCACCGTAGTACCAGAAAAAAATAAATTTTCTAATGTGGAGTTCTGGATAGAGCATGATCTCAGTGGAAAACACTTACAAGCTCAGATGTGGCCTGGTTTATGTAGCACGGTAGCAGCAGCAGCAGCAAATATTTAGATTTTATAATGTCAACTCCTGGATGGAGCAGAATATCAGCACCAAAGAATTAAAAGATCAAGCGTGACATGGTTTCTCTAGCACAGTAGTAAGACAACAATTAATATTTTTTTCATGAGAACCCCTGTAAGGAGAAGAATATCAGCACCAAAGAATTAAATGCTGAAATGTGGCCTGCTTTATGTAGCACAGTTTTGTAGGGCAACAAATTTAGATTTTATCATGTGAACCCCTGTATGTAGAAGAATATCAGCACCAAAGAATTAAAAGCTCAAATATAGCGTAGTTTCTGTAGCACTGTAGTAGTAGCAAAAATTGAGCTTTTCAGTTGTGAACTCATGGATGGAGCAGAAGATCAGCACCAAAGAATTAAAAGCTCAAATGTGGCATGGTTGCTGTAGCACAGTAGTAAGACAACAAAGTTATATTTTATCATGTGAACCCCTGTATGTAGAAGAATATCAGCACCAAAGAAATAAAAGCTCAAATGTGGCCTAGTTTGTGTAGCACAGTAGTAGCAGCAAATATTGAGATTTAGTAATGTGAACTCCTGGATGGAGCAGAATATCAGCACCAAAGAAGTAAAAGATGAAATGTGGACTGCTTTATGTAGCACAGTAGTAAGGCAACAAAGTTAGATTTTATCATGTGAACCTGTGTATGGAGAACATTATCAGCACCAAAAAATTACAAGTGAAGATGTGGCCTGCTTTATCTATCACGTTAGTAACAGAAGAAATGAGATTTTTTACTGTGGACGAGACCTGTATACAGCAGAATATATGCGCCAAAAATAACAAACTGAGTTGTGGCCTGCTGTATCATATTAGTAACAGAAATTTTTTTTTTTTTTTTACTGTGGACGAGCTGTGGATACAGCTGAGTTTTGACCCCAAAAAAATTACTCGCTGAGATGTTGGTTGCTGTATGTATTACAACAGTAATGGAAAAAAATTGAGTTTCAAAGGTGAACTCCTGCATGCAGCACAATCTCATCAGTTCATAACATACAGTACAGACCAAAAGTTTGGACACACCTTCTCATTTAATGATTTTTCTGTATTTTCATGACTATGAAAATTGTACATTCACACTGAAGGCATCAAAACTATGAATTAACACATGTGAAATTATATACTTAACAAAAAATTGTGAAACAACTGAAAATATGTCTTATATTCTAGGTTCTTCAAAGTAGCCACCTTTTGCTTTGATGACTGCTTTGCACACTCTTGGCATTCTCTTGATGAGCTTCAAGAGGTAGTCACTGGAAATGGTTTTCACTTCACAGGTGTGCCCTGTCAGGTTTAATAAGTGGGATTTCTTGCCTTATAAATGGGGTTAGGACCATCAGTTGTGTTGTGCAGAGTCTGGTAGATACACAGCTGATAATCCTACTGAATAGACTGTTAGAATTAGTATTATGGCAAGAAAAAAGCAGCTAAGTAAAGAAAAACGAGTGGCCATCATTACTTTAAGAAATGAAGGTCAGTCAGTGCGAAAAATTGGGAAAACTTTGAAAGTGTCCCCAAGTGCAGTTGCAAAAACCATCAAGCGCTACAAAGAAACTGGCTCACATGAGGACCGCCCCAGGAAAGGAAGACCAAGAGTCACCTCTGCTTCTGAGGATAAGTTTATCCGAGTCACCAGCCTCAGAAATCGCAGGTTAACAGCAGCTCAGATTAGAGACCAGGTCAATGCCACACAGAGTTCTAGCAGTAGACACATCTCTTCAACAACTGTTAAGAGGAGACTTTGTGCAGCAGGCCTTCATGGTAAAATAGCTGCTAGGATACCACTGCTAAGGCCAGGCAACAAGCAGAAGAGACTTGTTTAGGCTAAAGAACACAAGGAATGGACATTAGACCAGTGGAAATCTGTGCTTTGGTCTGATGAGTCCAAATTTGAGATCTTTGGTTCCAACCACCGTATCTTTGTGCGACGCAGAAAAGGTGAACGGATGGACTCTACATGCCTGGTTCCCACCGTGAAGCATGGAGGAGGAGGTGTGGGGCTGCTTTGCTGGTGACACTGTTGGGGATTTATTCAAAATTGAAGGCATACTGAACCAGCATGGCTACCACAGCATCTTGCAGTGGCATGCTATTCCATCCGGTTTGCGTTTAGTTGGACCATCATTTATTTTTCAAATGATGGTCCAACTAAATATATATATATATATATATATATATATATATATATATATATATACAGTACAGACCAAAAGTTTGGACACACCTTCTCATTTAAAGATTTTTCTGTATTTTCATGACTATGAAAATTGTACATTCACATTGAAGGCATCAAAACTATGAATTAACACATGTGGAATTATATACTTAACAAAAAAGTGTGAAACAACTGAAAATATGTCTTATATTCTAGGTACTTCAAAGTAGTTACCTTTTGCATTGATGACTGCTTTGCACACTCTTGGCATTCTCTTGATGAGCTTCAAGAGGTAGTCACCGGAAATGGTCTTCCAACAATCTTGAAGGAGTTCTCAGAGATGCTTAGCACTTGTTGGCCCTTTTGCCTTCACTCTGCGGTCCAGCTCACCCCAAACCATCTTGATTGAGTTCAGGTCTAGTGACCGTGGAGGCCAGGTCATCTGGAATAGCACCCCATCACTCTCCTTCTTGGTCAAATAGCCCTTACACAGCCTGGAGGTGTGTTTGGGGTCATTGTCCTGTTGAAAACTAAATGATGGTCCAATTAAACGCAAACCGGATGGAATAGTATGCCGCTGCAAGATGCTGTGGTAGCCATGCTGGTTCAGTATGCCTTTAATTTTGAATAAATCCGCAACAGTGTCACCAGCAAAGCACCCCCACACCATCACACATGCTTCACGGTGGGAACCAGGCATGTAGAGTCCATCCGTTCACCTCTTCTGCGTCGCACAAAGACACGGTGGTTGGAACCAAAGATCTCAAATTTGGACTCATCAGACCAAAGCACAGATTTCCACTGGTCTAATGTCCATTCCTTGTGTTCTTTAGCCCAAACAAGTCTCTTCTGCTTGTTGCCTGTCCTTAGCAGTGGTTTCCTAGCAGCTATTTTACCATGAAGGCCTGCTGCACAAAGTCTCCTCTTAACAGTTGTTGTAGAGATGTGTCTGCTGCTAGAACTCTGTGTGGCATTGACCTGGTCTCTAATCTGAGCTGCTGTTAACCTGCGATTTCTGAGGCTGGTGACTCGGATAAACTTATCCTCAGAAGCAGAGGTGACTCTTGGTCTTCCTTTCCTGGGGCGGTCCTCATGTGAGACAGTTTCTTTGTAGCGCTTGATGGTTTTTGCAACTGCACTTGGGGACACTTTCAAAGTTTGCCCAATTTTTCGGACTGACTGACCTTCATTTCTTAAAGTAATGATGGCCACTTGTTTTTCTTTACTTAGCTGCTTTTTTCTTGCCATAATACAAATTCCAACAGTCTATTTAGAAGGACTATCAGTTGTGTATCCACCTGACTTCTGCACAACACAACTGATGGTCCCAACTCCATTTATAAGGCAAGAAATCCCATTTATTAAACCTGACAGGGCACACCTGTGAAGTGAAAACCATTTCCGGTGACTACCTCTTGAAGCTCATCAAGAGAATGCCAAGAGTGTGCAAAGCAGTCATCAAAGCAAAAGGTGGCTACTTTGAAGAACCTAGAATATAAGACATATTTTCAGTTGTTTCACACTTTTTTCTTAAAAATATAATTCCACATATGTTAATTCATAGTTTTGATGCCTTCAGTGTGAATGTAAAATTTTCAAAGTCATGAAAGTACAGAAAAATCTTTAAATGAGAAGGTGTGTCCAAACTTTTGGTCTGTACTGTATATATATATATAGTACAGACCAAAACTTTGGACACACCTTCTCATTTAAAGATTTGTCTGTATTTTCATGACTATGAAAATTGTACATTCACACCGTCAATCCCCAGTGTTTTCCTGTCCCCCTTGGGGCATGGAGAGATCCTGCAGTGCTGTCCGGCCGGCAGGGCAGCGCTGTATTTTTACCTGTTTTGCCAGGCAGTGGTCGGTCGGGGTGCTCCCCCCTCCTTTTTTGCTGCTCCCCATTAGGGACCACCCTGGCTTCCTGCGCCCCACTGAGGGTAAAGCAAGCCAGGGGATTGTTCATGCCGGAGGCCGCTCCTGCTATCTGGCATCTCTTCTTTTCTGGAGTGAGGACGTTGCACCGGAAGTGGCGTGGCGGCGCCTCGCGCACCTAATGTGGGGTCGACGCGCGCGCACCGGAAGTGGCGTCGCCGTGGGCCCTGCCACTCCGGCCTGAGCGTTCCACGCTGACATGTGGGTTTCACGCTCCTGAGCCGACGGGTGGTTTGGGCGCTCGTGCACCGGGTGATGTCACTGCGGTCCCATCACTCTGGTCGGGGCGTTCCACGTGGGACGCTGAATGGCAGGTGGATCAAAAGATTCATAACTTCAGCACTCAGACTTCACCCAAGAATTCAGTCTCAGGTCCCATCCTGGGATCTAAATGTGGTACTCAAGGGTTTAACCCTCTCTCCCTTTGAGCCTCTATCCTCTAGCACAATACAGACTCTCTCTCATAAGACTGCCTTCTTAGTAGCCATCACTCCAGCACGGAGAGTAGGAGAACTTCAGGCCCTTTCTATCAGAGAACCTTACATGAATGTGACCGAAGATAGAATTACGCTTCGCCTGGACCCTTCCTTTCTCCCAAAGGTAGTTACGGACTTCCATCGTTCCCAGGAAATCATCCTTCCTTCCTTCTGCCAGAATTCTTCCAATCCAAATGAAGCAGAGTTCCACCTCCTAGATGTCCGCAGAGCTGTCCTTTATTATCTTCAACAAACTGAGTCTTGGAGATTGGATGGGAACCTATTTATACAGCACTCAGGGCAGAACAGAGGAAGGAAGGCAGCTAAGTCCACTATAGCAAACTGGATCAAAAAGGCAATTGGGGAAGCTTATAGCAATCAACAAATGAATCCACCGATTGCCTTAAAGGCTCATTCTACCAGATCCACATCAACTTCATGGGCCGAAAGAGCTTTCTTCTACTGAGCAGATTTGCAGGGCAGCTACATGGTCCTCCCTTCATACGTTTTATAAACATTATAGATTAGACTTATCATTCACTAGGGATTTAGCCTTTGGTAGGAAAGTCCTACAAGCTATTGTCCCTCTCTAATAAAATATCGTTGGTATTCCTCCAATGCTGTCGTGGAAGGCGTATTGAGAAAATAGAATTAGTCCTTACCGGTAATTCGGTTTCTAGAAGCCTTCCACAACAGCACGAATTTCCCTCCCTTTGGATTCCATATAACTGTCAGGTAACCATTTTTCCAGGTGATCTTGGTAAACACTGGGGATTGACGGTGGGGAGGGGCTTTTAAACTTTCTATGTTCCTATCCCCCAATAGGACGTGGACAACATCCTCCAATGCTGTTGTGGAAGGCTTCTAGAAACCGAATTACCGGTAAGGACTAATTCTATTTGTCAGTTGTTTCACACTCTTTTGTTAAGTATATAATTCCACATGTGTTAATTCATAATTTTGATGCCTTCAGTGTGAATGTACAGTTTTCATAGTCATGAAAATACAGAAAAATCTTTAAATGAGAAGGTGTGTCCAAACTTTTGATCTGTATTGTGTGTGTATATATATATATATATATATATATAACTAAATATATATAATATATATATATATATATATATATATATATATATATATATATATATATATATATATATACTGCTCAAAAAATAAAGGGAACACTTAAACAACAGAATATAAGTAAATCAAACTTCTGTGAAATCAAACTGTCCACTTAGGAAGTAACACTGATTGACAATCAATTTCACATGCTGTTGTGCAAATGGAATAGACAATAGATGGAAATTATTGGCAATTATCAAGACACACTCAATAAAGGAGTGGTTCTGCAGGTGGGGACCACAGACCACATCTCAGTACCAATGCTTTCTGGCTGATGTTTTGGTCACTTTTGAATGTTGGTTGTGCTTTCACGCTCACAACCCACAGAAGTTGCTCAGGTAGTGCAGCTCATCCAGGATGGCACATCAATGCGAGCTGTGGCAGGAAGGTTTGCCAGGAGACAGGCCAGTACACCAGGAGACCTGGAGGGGGCCGTAGAAGGGCAACAACCCAGCAGCAGGACCGCTACCTCCGCCTTTGTGCAAGGAGGAACAGGAGGAGCACTGCCAGAGCCCTGTAAAATTACCTCCAGCAGGCCACAAATGTGCATGTGTCTGCACAAAGAGGTAGAAACCCACTCCATGAGGGTGGTATGAGGGCCCAACATCCACAGATGGGGGTTGTGCTCACAGTCCAACACAGTGCAGGATGCTTGGCATTTGCCACAGAACACCAGGATTGGCAACGTCGCCACTGGCACCCTGTGCTCTTCACAGATGAAAGGAGGTTCACACTGAGCACATGTGACAGACGTGACAGAGTCAGGAGACACCGTGAGAGTGATCTGCTGCCTGCAACATCCTTCAGCATGACCGGTTTGACAGTGGGTCAGTAATGGTATGGGGTGGCATTTCTTTGGAGGGCCGCACAGCCCTCCTTGTGCTCGCCAGAGGTAGCCTGACTGCCATTAGGTACCGAGATGAGATCCGCAGACCCTTTGTGAAACCATATGCTGGCGCAATTGGCAATGGGTTCCTCCTAATGCAGGACAATGCCAGACCTCATGTGGCTGGAGTGTGTCAGCAGTTCCTACAAGATGAAGGTATTGAAGCTATGGACTGGTCCGCCCGTTCCCCAGACCTGAATTCGATTGAGCACATCTGGGACATCATGTCTCGCTCCATCCACCAACGTCACATTGCACCACAGACTGTCCAGGAGTTGGCGGATGCTTTAGTCCAGGTCTGGGAGGAGATCCCACAGGAGACCATCCGCAACCTCATCAGGAGCATGCCCAGGCGTTGTAGGGAGTTCATACAGGCACGTGGAGGCCACACACAATACTGAGCCTCATTTTAACTTGTTTTAAGGACATTACATCAAAGTTGGATTAGCCTGTAGTGTGTTTTTCCACTTTAATTTTGGGGGTGACTCCAAATCCAGGCCTCCATTGGTTAATAAATTTGATTTCCATTGATGATTTTTGTGTGATTTTGTTGTCAGCACATTCAACTTTGTACAGAACAAAGTATTCAATGAGAATATTTCATTCATACAGATCTAGGATGTGTAATTTGAGAATTTGAGTGTTCCCTTTATTTTTTTGCGCAGTCTATGTATACACCGCGTGCTGAATTATTAGGCAAATGCGTATTTTGATCACTTCGATACTTTTTATACATGTTGTCCTACTCCAAGCTGCATAGGCTTGAGAGCCAACTACCAATTAAGTAAATCTGGTGATGTGCATCTCTGTAATGAGGAGGGGTGTTGTCTAATGACATTAACATCCTATATAAGGTGTGCTTAATTATTAGGCAACTTCCTTTCCTTTGGCAAAATGGGTCAGAAGAGAGATTTGACGGGCTCTGAAAAGTCCAAAATTGTGAGATGTCTTGCAGAGGGATGCAGCAGTCTTCAAATTTCCAAACTTTTGAAGCGTGATCACCAAACAATCAAGCGTTTCATGGCAAATAGCCAACAGGGTCGCAAGAAGCGTGTTGGCCAAAAAGGCGCAAAATAACTGCCCATGAATTGAGGAAAATCAAGTGTGAAGCTGCCAAGATGCCATTCGTCACTAGTTTTGCCATATTTCAGAGCTGCAACGTTACTGGAGTATCAAAAAGCACAAAGTGTGCAATACTCAGGGACATGGCCAAGGTAAGGAAGGCTGAAAAACGACCACCTTTGAACAAGAAACATAAGATAAAACATCAAGAATGGGCCAAGAAATATCTTAAGACTGATTTTTCGAGGTTTTATGGACTGATGAAATGAGAGTGACTCTTGATGGGCCAGATGGATGGGCCAGAGGCTGGATGAATAAAGGGCAGAGACTCCGACTCAGACGCCAGCCAGGTTGAGGTGGGGTGCTGGTATGGGCTGGTATCATCAAAGATGAACTTGTGGGACCTTTTCGGGTTGAGGATGGAGTGAAGCTCAACTCCCAGACCTACTGCCAGTTTCTGGAAGACAACTTCTTCAAGCAGTGGTACCGGAAGAAGTCGGTATAGTTAAAGAAAAAGATGATTTTCATGCAGGACAATGCTCCATCACATGCATCCAACTACTCCACAGCGTGGCTGGCCAGTAAAGGTCTAAAAGAAGAAAAAATAATGACATGGCCCCCTTGTTCACCTGATCTGAACCCCATAGAGAACCTGTGGTCCATCATAAAATGTGAGATCTACAGGGATGGAAAACAGTACACCTCTCGGAACAGTGTCTGGGAGGCTGTGGTGGCTGCTGCACGCAATGTTGATCGAAAACAGATCAAGCAACTGACAGAATCTATGGATGGAAGGCTGTTGAGTGTCATCATAAAGAAAGGTGGCTATACTGATCACTATTTTTTTTTTGTTTTTGTTTTTGCATGTCAGAAATGTTTATTTCTAAATTTTGTGCACTGATATTGGTTTACCTGGTGAAAATAAACAAGTGAGATGGGATTATATTTGGTTTTTATTAAGTTGCCTAATAATTCTGCACAGTAACAGTTACCTGCACAAGCAGATATCCTCCTAAAATAGACAAATCTAAAAAAATCCCACTCCAACTTCCAAAAATATTAAGCTTGGATATTTATGAGTCTTTTGGGTTGATTGAGAACATAGTTGTTGATCAATAATAAAAATAATCCTCTAAAATACAACTTGCCTAATAATTCTGCGCACAGTGTGTGTATATATATATATATATATATATATATATATATATATATATATATATATCTAACAAATATATAAATATATAGAATATGGGGTCATTTATAAATGTCATTATTTTTTAAAGAAAAGCACATTTTTTATCAATGAATCTAACATTAAATGAATCAGAAATATACTCTATCCATTGTTAATATGGTAAATGACTATTTTAGCTGCAAATGTCTTGTTTTTATTGTAATCTCTACATAGGTGTATAGAGGCCCATTTCCAACAACCACCACTCCAGTGTTTTAATGGTACATTGTGTTTGGTAACTGTGTAAGAAGGCTAATGGATGTTTAGAAAACCCTTGCACAAGTATGTTAGCCCAGCTGAAAACGGTTTGGCTGATTTGAGAAGCTATAAAATTGACCTTCCTTTGAGCTAGTTGAGAATCTGGAGCATTACATTTGTTTGTTCTATGAAACTCTCAAAATGGCGAGAAAAAGAGAACTTTCATGTGAAACTGGACAGTCTATTCTTGTTCTTAGAAATGAAGGCTATTCCATGCGAGATATTGCCAAGAAACTGAAGATTTCCAACAAAGGTGTGCACTACTCCCTTCAGAGGAGAGCACAAACAGGCTCTAACCAGAGTAGAAAGAGAAGTGGGAGGCCCCACTGCAAAACTGAGCAACAAAACAAGTACATTAGAGTCGCTAGTTTGAGAAATCGACAGCTCCTCACAGCTCCTCAACTGGTAGCTTCATTAAATAGTACAAAACGCCAGTGTCAAGTGAAGAGACGACTCCGGGATGCTAGCTTTCAGGGCAAAGTGTCAAAGAAAAAGCCATATCTGAGACTGGCTAATAAAAGGAAAAGAGTCATATGGGCAAAAGAACACAGACATTGGACAGAGAAAGATTGGAAAAAAGTTTTATGGACAGACGAATCAAAGTTTGAGGTGTTTGGATCACACAGAAGAACATTTGTGAGATGCAGAACAACTGAAAAAATGCTGGAAGAGTGCCTGACGCCATCTATCAAGCATGGAGGAGGTAATGTGATGGTCTGGGGTTGCTTTGGTGCTGGTAAAGTGGGAGATCTGTACAAGGTAAATGGGATTTTGAATAAGGAAGGCTATCACTCCATTTTGCAACGCCATGCCATACCCTGTGGACAGAGCTTGATTGGAGCCAATTTCATCTTACAACAGGACAATGACCCAAAGCACACCTCCAAATTATGCATGAACTATTTAGGGAAGAAGCAGGCAGCTGATATTCTATCTGTAATGGAGTGGCCAGCGCAGTCACCAGATCTTGACCGTATGGTACGCAAAAAGTGCCCATCAAGCCAATCCAACTTGTGGGAGGGGCATCAGGAAGCATGGGGTGATATTCTCAAGATTACCTCAGCAAATTAACAGCTAGAATGCCAAAAGTCTGCAATGCTGTAATTGCTGCAAAGGGAGAATTCTTTGACGAAAGCAAAGTTTGAAGGAGAAAATTATTCTTTCAAATAAAAATTATTATTTCTAACCTTGTCAATGTCTGGACTATATTTTCTATTTATTTTGCAACTCATTTCATAAATAAAAGTATGAGTTTTCATGGAAAACACAAAATTGTCTGGGTGACCCCAAACTTTTGAACGGTAGTGTATATATCTATACATGTATACAGTTGAAACCAGAAGTTTACATACACCATATAAAAAGACACATATGCATGTTTTTCTCAATATCTGACATGAAATCAGAATAAACCTTTTCCTGTTTTAGGTCAATTAGAGTTACCATAATGTTTAATATTTGCCAAATGCCAGAATAATGAGAGAGAGAGAGAATGTTTTAAGGCATTTTTATTACTTACTGCAAAGTCAAAATTTTGCATACACTAAGATTAGTATGCCTTTAAACAATTCTGGACTGCCCATATGATGATGTCAGGTGTTTGGAAGCTTCTGATCGTTTTTTTGGCAACATCTGAGTTAAATAGAGACACACCTGTGGATGCATTTTAATGCACACCTGAAATACACTGCTTCTTTGTGTAGCCTCATGGGAAAGTCTAAAGAAATCAGCCAAGATATCAGGAAGAGAACTGTGAACTTGCACAAGTCTGGCTCATCCTTGAGTACAATTTCAAGATACCTGAAGGTGCCTCGTTCATCTGAACAAACAATTATACGCAAGTACAAACAAGATGGGAATGTCCAGCCATCATACCGCTCAGGAAGGAGACGGGTTCTGTGTCCCAGAGAAGAACGTGTGTAACATCCCTGGCGGCGTGCTTGCATAGTGCACCACCTCCCACTAAGCAAGACCGCAATCTTACCTGTCAGTCCAGCCTGCAAACCGTGCTCCAGTTCATGCTGTGTGCATGTCTCTTGACTGACTGCTTAGGGCGGCGGTCCAGTTACTTCCTGATTCTTATAGCTGCTGTGGGCGCACCCCTAATGCGTCTCCAGCCTATTGCTGTGAGTCACTGGATATTTAAACCCCCTCCACCCAGTAGGAGGTGCCTGAGCAACACTAACATTCAGTGTGCTCCCTGACTCTGAAGTTGCCAGGTCCAGTTCTGCTTTTTGTCTGTTTCCGCCATCTCTGGGGGCTGTATACCCAGGTCTGTTACCTGTGACTTCTAGTCTGTTTCCGCCACTCTGGGAGTTGTATACCCAGGCTCGTTCTTGTATCTCATTGCAGTAGCAGTTCCTGTCTGAACTGTATCCTAGCCTGTTACCTGTTTTGTCTCTATGTCCGTACCCTCCCTTTTCCTGCATTGTCTGAACCTGCACCTAGCTCCAACTCGTTGTCTCTGTACTTCTATTTGTGAGTTTTGTGTCCACTCGCTACTTCATTGTAAGCACCTTGTGTGTATCTAGTTCTGCTTGTCTTTTTTCCCTTCCTCCGTATCTACCTTCTGTGTTCTAGGCATTTTTCTTTATTTTCCTATCTGTTCCATGTGAACAGAGCCCTGTCCTTACTGCTTGCACTTTCAGCCCTGTTCTGCTGTCTTGTCCACCTCGCCTGCGGTTCTGCTCTGCTCTGCTTGTTCACCGCGCTTGCGGTTTTGCTCCGCTCTGCTTGTTCTCCGCACCTGCGGTTTTGCTCCGCTCTGCTTGTTCACCGCGATTGCGGGTTTGCTCCGCTCTGCTTGTTCTCCGCACCTGCGGTTTTGCTCTGTTCTGCTTGTCTACCGCATCTGCGGGTTTTGCTCTGCTCAGATTGTCTACCGCATCTGCGGGTTTTGCTCTGCTTAGCTTGTCTACCGCATCTGCGGGTTTTGCTCTGCTCAGCTTGTCTACCGCATCAGGCGGTTTTGCTCTGCTCTGCCTTGTCCACCGCACCTGCGGTTTCGTTCTGCTCTGTCTTGTCCACCGCTCCGGTGGTTTCGCTTTACTCTGCTTGTCTATTGCTCTGTTCCTGTCTCCTAGTCTGTACTGGACCCTATCCAGCCTGTGCTCCAACCTACTAGTATCTCCCTGTCTGCACTACAGCCGTGCTTGCCAGTACCCACCTGTCTGCATACCAGCCGTGCTTGTCAGTGCCCACCTGTCTGTTTATCAGCCGTGCTTGCCAGTACCCACCTGTCTGCATACCAGCCGTGCTCACCAGTACCCACCTGTCTGCATACCAGCCATGCCTGTCAATACCCACCTGTCTGTATACCAGTCTAACCTGCCTGTTCCTGCATTCCCCGATGTGGGTCAACAGCTGTGACCGGGGTCTGACCTGCAGTGGCACCTGGTCCCTCTGATCGGTTCCTCCTTGGTTCACAGAGTCGTTAGCCTTGGTCGGATCGGGTAGATACTTAGTTACACCCCTCCAGGCACTCCTCGGTTCATGGTACAGTGGGATCACTAATCACGCTCACGCCAGTCAGTTCGGGCGCGAGCGTAACAACGTGCTTTGGTCCGACATGTGCATATCAACCCAAGGACAAAAGCAAAAGACCTTGTGAAGATGATGGCGGAAGCTGGTAAGATTGTGTCAATATCCACAGTGAAACGAGTACTGTATCAACATGGGCTGAAAGACCACTTTGTCAGGAAGAAGTCATTACTCCAAAAGAAACATAAAAAAGCCAAATTAATGTTTGCAAATGCATACAGGAACAAAGACCTCAATTTTTGGAGACATGTCCTGTGGTCTGATGAAACTAAAATTTAACATTTTGGGCATAATGAACATCATTACGTTTTGGAGGAAAAAGGGAGAAGCTTGGAAGCCTAAGAACACCATCCCAATTGTGAAACACGGGGATGGCAGCATCATGTTCCGGGATTGTTTTGCTGAAGGAGGGACTGGTGCACTTCATAAAATAGATGGCATCATGACAAAAGAAAAAAGATGTGGCAATACTGAAGCAACATCTCAAGACATCAGCCAGGAAGTTAAAGCTTGGGTGGAAATGGGTCTTCCAAATGGACAATGACCCAAAGCACACTGCCAAAATGTTAACAAAGTAGCTTAAGCATAACAAAGTCAATGTTTTGGCGTGGCCATAACAAAGCCCTGATCTCAATCCTATTGAAAATTTATGGCCAAAGCTGAAAAGGCAGGTGCGAGCAAGGCGACCTACAAACCTGGATCAGTTACACTAGTTTTGTCAGGAGGAATGGGCCCAAAAAGCGACCAACTATTGTGAGCAACTTGTGGAAGGATATCCCAAACGTTTCACCCAAGTCATTCAGTTTAAGGGCAATGGTACCAAATAGTAATGAAATGTATGTAAACTTTAGACTTTGCAGTAAATAAAAAAATGCCTTAAAACATTCTCTCTCTCTCTCATTATTCTGGCATTTTGCAAATATTAAAAATTATGGTAATCCTAACTGACCTAAAATGGGAAAGGTTTATTCTGATTTCATGTCAGATATTGAGAAAAACATGCATGTGTCTTTTTATATAGTGTATGTAAACTTCTGGTTTCAACTGTATACAGCAGGTGAAATAAGTATTGAACACGTCACCAATTTTGAAAGTAAATATATTTCTAAAAGTGCTATTGACATGAAATGCTCACCAGATGTCAGTATCAACACATCCAGTCCACACAGGCAAATAAATCAAACCATAGATGTTCATGAATTAAGTTATGTGCGAAACGGACTGGGTGGTGGAACTACTGTGCCATGAACTGAGGAGAACCTGGAGGGGCGTGACTAGGTACCTCGCCTAGTCCGTCCTCGGATGCACGGCAGCTGATGATACCGCAATCTGAGGGGATATGAGGGAGGTGGAACCAGGTGCTACACCAGGACCGACCTTGGGTGGATGGCAGCTGACCTCCAAGGGACTGGAGGCAGGAACGGCCAGGAATGGTAGTCTTGGCAAGCACAGACAGCTGATGAACAAGCAGACTGGCATAGCTGATGGACAGGTAGGCTGGCACGGCTGATGAGCAGGCAAGCTGGCACAGATGATGGATAGGCAGGCTGGCATGACTGATAGACAGGCAGGCTGGCACGACTGATAGGCAGGCGGGTACGGCTGATGGACAGGCAGGCTGGCACGACTGATAGGCAGGCGGGTACGGCTGATGGACAGGCAGGCGGGCACGGCTGATGGACAGGCAGGCAGGCACGGCTGATAGACAGGCAGAGGGGAACGGCTGATGGACAGGCAGGCACGAACCCCCTTTTCTCAAGCTCACAAGAAATTTCCCCAGGAGGAGATGGGAATGGATGTTCTCCCTGGGCTCCCAGGACCTCTCCTAAGGACCAAACCCTTCCAATCCACAAGAAAAAAGGTCTTTCTTCTTACCTTCTTGGTGGTCAGAATGTTCTCTACCTCGAAAACATCTTCAGCAGGAGTGATACCATGGTCTCTGAAGAAAGAACTGAGGATGACAGATTTGAGAAGTGACACATAAAAGGAATTGGGGATTCGTAAAGAGGCCGGGAGTTTGAGCTGAAGCTAGGACCCAATTTATATGATGGTAACTTGAGACGAACTTACTTGGATGACAACCATACCTTATCCCCAGGATGAAACAGACGTGAATACAGACGACTCTTGCCGGCATGTCTTTTCATCCACTCGGAGGACGTTAATGAGGAAGATTTGGTGTCCTTCCAAATTTCAGAGAAAGTCTTGATGAGGGAATCAGCAGCAGGTATATCGGAGGGGTAGGCACAGGGAACGGGATATTGGGATGTTGACTGTAGACCACAAAGAACAGAGATTTGGCAGAAGATTCGCTCACATGGTTATTATATGAGAATTCGGTCCAAGGCAGGAGCTTGGCCCAGTCACTGTGCTGGGCATTGACAAAGTGCCGGAAAGGAGAAGAAATCAGTCAGGATCCTATTGACCGGCTCCACCTGACCATTGGACTGAGGACCATAGGCCGAAGAGAAATCCAAGGTAACATTCAGTAGCTTGCAGGTGGCCCTTAAGAAACGAGAGGTAAACTGGACTCCTTATCTGAGACAATGTGGAGCGGTAGACCATGGAGGCGAAAAATACATTTTTCTGCAAGCACTGGTGCAGATGAAAGACCGGGCAGCGGAGTGAAGTGTGCCATCTTGAAGAAGTGATCCACAACCACGCAAATGCTGCCAGGGAGAATGTATGGGCAAGGAAAGTAACCGACCACTTGGAAGCCATCTGGGAGTTTTGTTTTGGGCACACGAGGGACAGGCAGAGATGAAATCCGCAACATCCTTGCGCAGGGTCAGCCACCAATAGTGTCGGGTGAGGAGAGCTGTCTTCTTCTGTGCATGGCCCGCCAGTATAGATGAGTGACCCCAAAGAAGAACCCAATTCCTATCTGGTTCAGCAACAAAAGTCTTACAGGAGGGAAGGCAAGACAAATCCAATGGAGCAACCATAATTATTTTGGAGGACTCAATAATGTGTTTAGGCTCTTCCTCCTGATCGGAAGACGGAAACGATCTGGAGAGTGCGTCTGCCTTGAAGTTCTCCTCCGCTGGGAGAATATGGAGAGTAAAGTTGAAGCGTGCAAAGAACAACGACCACCTGGCCTGCCGTGGATTAAACCGTTGTGCAGACTGCAGAGAGGCTAGGTTCTTGTGTCCATGTAGATAAACACTAGATGTATATCTCCCCCAGCAAGAATCGCCACTCCTCCAGGGCCAGTTTTATCACAAGCAGTTCCAGATTGCCAATAGAGTAATTGCGTTCTGGAGCAGAAAAGGTTTTAGAAAAGAAACCACAAGACATCATGCGACCAGATAAGGACTTCTGGGTAAGAACGGCTCTGGCCCCTGAGGGGGAAGCATCCACCTCCAGAAACAACTGATTATTATTGTCCGGACGATGCAGCACAGGAGTAGAGGAGAAGGCCTACTTAAAAGATGCAAAGGCGCTTTCAGCCTCAGGCGTCCATATCTTAGGATTGGCCCCCTTGCAGAACAGGGCAAAGATGGGAGCAGTCCGAGAAGAGAAGTGGGGGTGAACTGGCGGTAGTAATTAGCAAATCTGAGAAATAGCTGGATGACTTCAAAACCATCTTGATGGGGACACTTCAGGACGGCAGAAACTTTTTTGGGATCCATTTTCAGACCGGTCTCAGAGATGTTGTATCCCAGAAACGCAAGAGAAGTCTGTTAAAAAACGCACTTCTCAAATTTGGCATACAGACGGTTACTCCTAAGTCTCTGCAGAACCTGGCGAACATCTCTATGGTGTGAAAGCAGATTGGGGGAAAACACCAAGATTTCGTCCAAATACACCACCACACATGTGTAGAGAAGATCCCGGAAGATGTCATTCACCAGTTCTAGAAAGACTGCCGGAGCATTACAGAGGCTAAAGGCCATAACACAATACTCGTAGTAGCCATCACGAGTATTAAAGGCAGTTTTCCATTCATCTCCCTGGCGAATATGAATCAAAATGTACGCCCCCCCCCCCCCCTCCCACGAAGGTCGAGTTTTGTGAAGACTCTGGATCCTTTAAGGTGATTGAACATCTCGGAGATGAGAGGCAGAGGGTACTTATTTTTTATCGTTATTTGATTTAGTTCCCTATAGTCGATACAGGGTTGCAATGAACCATCTTTCTTTTTCACAAAGAAGAATCCTCCTCCAGCTGGGGAGGAAGATTTCTGGATAAATCCCCTGGCCAGATTCTCTTTCATATATTCGGACATGGCTCAGGTCTCGGCCTGCGACAGGGGGTAGATTTGACCTTATGGAGGAGATGCGCCTGGAAGGAGATCAAGAGGGCAGTCATACGGCCTATGGGGTGGAAGGGTCTCAGCCTCCTTCTAGTCAAAGATGTCGGCGTATGTCCAATATGGTGCCAGCAAGCCAGGGCGTTTTAATGGAGAAACCAGAGGTTGAGCTGGACGGATGGGGACCAGAGAGGTTTCAAGGCATTCTTATCTCCAACGCAGTACTTCTCCAGATCTCCAGTTCAAGACAGGCTTGTGTCTCCGCAGCCAAGGTAAACCCAATAGCAGAGGGTGAGACAGACCGAACAGCACGTAAAGGGGAATCTTCTCTGAGTGCAGCATCACTATCTGAAGTTCCATGGGCTCGTTAACAAACTGGATGGTCTCAACAAGAAGCTATTCATCCACCGAAGAAACCACCAACGGACCCTGCAAACGTTGGGTCGGGATTTTATACTGCTCGACAACGGCCTGTTGGATGAGGTTGCCTGCGGAAATGGATTCCAGATAGGCCGACTCGATAAAACTATAGTTACCGCAGGAGACTGATATGGTCAGATTCAGTGATGGAGAGGAGTGATTCTTGCCCAAGGTAGCCTCACCAACAGACCCTAGGCACTGGAGTTTTCCGGTTTCTCAAGGCAGGATCAGATTTGGTGTTTGGGACTGCCACAATAGAAACACGTTCCTTCTGAGCAACGAGCCTTCTGCCGACGTTTAGCCAACCTCACCTGGTCAATTTGCATAGATTCAAGGAGAGGAACGGCAGCAGGGGTCTTGCTGGGTGATCGGCCTTTGGAAGGAAGGGGCTAGGCACACAGATCTTCTTTCGCGGGTCACCTCTTTGATTCGCTACAGGAAGCTGATGTCAATCCGGGTTGCCAGGTCATCCAATGAGGTGGGTATTTCCCAACCGGCCAACTCACCTTTAATTCACTCAGAGAGGCCTTCCCAGAAGGTAGACACCAATGCATCATTGTTCCAAGTGAGTTCGGATGACGGTACGAAAAAGAACTGCATACTGGCCCACGGTGAGGTTACCCTGGCAAAACCTGAGCAGAGACAAGGCAGTGGACGAAGAGTGGCCAGGCTTGTCAAAGACCTTAAGGAAGGCCTCTAAGAAGGACTAGAGGTTCGACACTAGGGCATCCCTTCCCTCCCATAGGGAATTGCGCCACGCCAGAGCTTTGCCGGAGAGATGGGACATGATAAAGGCCACTTTGGTCTGATCAGAAAAAAACTGATGGGACAAGAGCTCGAAGTTTAGCGTGCACTGGTTAATAAACCCACAACATAGAGCAGGGTCCCCACCATAGTGTAGAGGAACAGACAGGTGAGGTCCAAAGCAAGGTGAATAACCGGCAGACTGCAGCGGCATAGTCGCAGTCATAGCAGCCTGAGTAGATGCGGATGCGAGTGCAGTTGACAGCGTGTCCAGGCGGGTGTTTACAGTCTCTAGATTTGATAGGACTGTGTCTTGCTGGGTTTTCCGGCAGGAGACCTCTTGGTATAGGTCAGACATGGAAGGATCCTGAAAGCCAGCGAATTCCATGGCCTGAGCAAACTGTAATGGATTGATTGGGTGGTGGGACCACTGTGCAGTGAATCACAAAGAGCCTGGAGGGGTGTGACTAGGTACCTCGCCTAGTTCGACCTCGGATGCACAGCAGCTGATGATACGTGGACAGGGTGCGGCGGTGGATAAGCTGGCGTCCCTGCGCGGGGGGGAGGGGAGAGGCGTGCAGGGACGCCGGTGCTACAATTTGTAGAAATGACACAGGGAAAAAATATTGAACACGTTTACTGAAATTTATTTAATATTTCATACAAAAGCCTCTGTTGGTGAAAAACTAGTCACATACATTTAAGGCCAGCTCCAGTGGGTCCGTTTAACACATACCACCATTCATGATGCACAGAAATGGCGGAGAAATATAGGTATACAACACAGGGCCCAGGCTGTCCCCTCATCCTTCACATATGCAAGCATGCACACACAGTATGCAGACATGCACACACAGACAGTGCGCAGATATGCACACAAACACAGTACATAGACATGCATACACAGTACGCAGACATGCAGACATGCACACATTACGCAGACATGCACGCACACACGGTTCGCAGACATGTACACGCACACAGTACGCAGACATGCACACACACAGTACGCAGACATGCACACACACAGTACGCAGACATGCACACACACAGTACGCAGACATGCACACACACAGTACACAGACATGCACACACACAGTACACAGACATGCAAACACACAGTACACAGACATGCACACACACAGTACACAGACATGCACACACAGTACGCAGACATGCACACACACAGTACACAGACATGCACACACACAGTACGCAGACATGCACACACACAGTACACAGACATGCAAACACACAGTACACAGACATGCACACACACAGTACGCAGACATGCACACACACAGTACACAGACATGCACACACACGGTTCGCAGACATGTACACGCACACAGTACGCAGACATGCACACACACAGTACGCAGACATGCACACACACAGTACGCAGACATGCACACACACAGTACGCAGACATGCACACACGCAGTACGCAGACATGCACACACACAGTACACAGACATGCAAACACACAGTACGCAAACATGCAAACACACAGTACGCAAACATGCAAACACACAGTACGCAGACATGCAAACACACAGTACGCAGACATGAACGCACACAGTACGCAGGCATGCACGCACACTCTACGCAGACATGTGTGCACACTCTACGCAGACATGCACACACACTCTACGCAGACATGCGCGCACACTCTACGCAGACATGCGCGCACTCTACGCAGACATGCGCGCACACTCTACGCAGACATTCGCGCACACTCTACACAGACATGCGCGCACACTCTACGCAGACATGTGCACGCACACTCTACGCAGACATGTGCACACACTCTACGCAGACATGTGCACACACTACGCAGACATGTGCACACACAGTACGCAGCCATGCGCACACATGCACATGGTACACAGATATACACATACTCAGATACGTACACACACAGACATGCATACATATTTGAACACAAATTGTTAAAAACAAATAAAACGGACATAAATATATATACACTGACATACACAGATAATCACATCATACATGCGCGCGCACACACACATTAGAAATATTTTTAATATGGGGATTGGGGAAGCTGGCAACAAGCCTCACTCACCTGCCCCCAGCCTGTGTCCTGTCCAGCTCCTCTGGTATGTGGCTGTGCAGGGCCGCTGGCGTCTCTTTGATGGCCATCACAGGCATGGCCCTGAACCATCAGTGGGGCCCACTCGCTGTTGAGTCCCGGGAAGAGATTTGGAAGAGTCAAATGTGAAGAGATCAGGAAGCTATTATGATGTTGGCACCTGAGGCAGGCTGTACACATTGTATGGAGCTGGCATGTGTCAGACTACCACCTAAGCAGTATAGAGATGACCACGGCACTACTGCATAATGGTGCACAAGTAGGATCCAATCCCTTCCAATGATGCATAAGAAAACTTGCCACGCAGAGTAGATTAAATTAAATAAATGATTTAATATGCAATCCAACAATAAAGGTTCACAAACGTTTTGGTCTTCCTCAGTGTGCCTACTGTCCAATTGAAAAGATATCACATTGTGTTTTATCCCCTGGGTCAGCTAGGGAGCGCTGAATGTGGTGTCCAACGCTGGTTCAAACCTTCACTCAATAGGCACACTGAGGAAGTTACACTCATATAATTGTCTAATTTCCCAGGGTTTTACCGGGTAACAGGTGGCTGGATTAGACAGGCACGCCAGTGGGTAAAATTATTGAAAGTATAGTAGGCACAGATTGTTTGGGCGCCACGCTATACAACACATGGACCTGAGCCTTCCGGTTGAATGTCTGTATAATGTTTTGAATGTTTCCCATTTTCTGGTTGAGTCATCCACATAACTACCGTATTTTTTAGACTATAAGGCGCACTTTTTAGCAGGAAAAAACCCTGCTAAAAAGTGCCTGCGTCTTATAGTCCAGAGGCAGCTCTCCCCGCCCGCACCCCCGCAGTGTCAGTAGTCCTCACAGGACTTCCTCAGTGATCTGGGAGGGCACAAAGAAAGCTGCTCCTCCCCCGATCACCGAGAGCAGAGCACAACACAGCGATGTGGAGAGCGCTCTCTCTGCTAGACACGAATCTGTCTAATTAGTGCTAGGCGGAGAAGACAGCAGATCTTTCTGTCTGTCTGAGACTCCCCAGCTCCTGCACTCTCCTGTCACATACATACATATTCTCCAGCTGACACTGACATCTTCCACTCCTCCCCTCAGGTCAGACAAGGCTCCGATGTCAGTGGAGCTTAAAGTGAAAGTGCAGCACAAATTGTGGGGACTGCTGCATAGCCTGGGCTGCCATCAGGGCATTACTGCTGTATGGGGCCCGGTGAGCAGAAGTACAAAGGTGGGGCCTGGGCCCATTCAGGGTCCCCCTCTTGTGAGTCTGCTCACCGGGTCCCATGCTGTAACAAAGTGATGAGCGGCGCATACCTCGGCACTATGTGCCTTACCGGAGCTCCCTCATACTTCTTCGGACTTCTGGTCAGGTGACAGCGCATACGCGCCGTCACCTGACCAGAAGTCCGGAGAAGTATGAGGGAGCTGCGCGGTTGCAGAGCTCCGATAAAGCACCTAGCGCCATTGCCAGGACACCACATGCCGAGCTGCGCCTGCAGGTGATGGTAAGTATGATCAAACTTTTTTTTTTCCTTTTTCTTTCTAAAATGAATTAAATAGATGAAGGGGGTTGTAAATTATAAAGTGAGGGGGGGCTGTGAGTGATGGAGTGAGGGGGGCTTTGAGTGATGGAGTGAGGGGGGGCTTTGAGTGATTGAGTAGGGGGGCTGTAAGTGATGGAGTGAGGGGGGGGCTGTAAGTGATGGAGTGAGGGGGGGGCTGTAAGTGATGGAGTGAGGGGAGGCTGTAAATTATGGAGTGAGGGGGGACTGCAAATGATGGAGCGAGGGGGGATGCAAAAGATGGAGTGAGGGGTGGGGCTTTAAATGATGGAGCAATGGGAGACTGCAAATGATAGAGCAAGGGGGGTCTGGAAATGATGGAGTGAGGGGGTCTGGAAATGATGGAGTGAGGAGGTCTGGAAATGATGGAGCAAGGGGGGGGTTGCAAATGATATGAGAAGGGGGATGCAAATGATGGAGTGAGGGAGGGACGAGGGACTGCAATTGATCGAGTGAGGGGGGAAAGAGGGACTGTAAATGATGGAGTGAGGGGGGAAAAGAGGGACTGCAAATGATGGAGTGAGGGGGTCTGCAAATGATGGAAAGAGGGGGAGGGGGACTGCAAATGATGAAGTGAAAGGGGGAGGGGGACTGCAAATGATGGAATGAGGGGGGATGGGGGACTGCAAATGATGAAGTGAGGGGAGGACAGCTAATGATGAAGTTAGGAGACGAGGGGGACTGCAAATGATGACGTGAGGGTACTGCAAATGATGAAGTGAGGGGGGACAGTAAATGATGAAGTACAGAGTGAGGGCGTTGAGGTTGCAGGAGTGTGACTGACTGAATTGGCGGAAAGAGTATGGGTGCTAATTTATATATTTGGTGGGGAAAGTGGCTATTTATAGTTAGTTGGGGTACAGTAGTGGATTACAATTTATATTTGGAATGGTGGGTTGCATAATAACTAATGATATATTAATGGTGACTGCACGTCTGTATTCAGCTGTGTAGAAGGGGAAAAAGTGGGGAATGTGCTCTAGATAACAGTGTTATTTTAAGCAGAGATGAGTCCTGGCTGGAAGAAGTGATGGCGGTCTGCGCTGGATGAAAAAGAAAAGCGAAGATGACGTCACCGGTGAGTCAGTGTGTTACCTGTACACTTACACTATATACTACAGTGGTGACCAAAATTATTGGCACCCCTGCAATTCTGTCAGATAATACTCAGTTTCATCCTGAAAATGATTGCAATCACAAATTCTTTGGTATTTGGTATCAATGAAAAAATACAAAAAGAATTGTCCTAAAGCCAAATTGGATATAATTCCACACCAAATCTAAAAAAGGGGGTGGACAAAAGTATTGGCACTGTTTGAAAAATCATGTGATGCTTCTCTAATTCGTGTAATTAACAGCACCTGTAACTTACCTGTGGCACCTAACAGGTGTTGGCAATAACTAAATCACACTTGCAGCCAGTTACCATGGATTAAAGTTGACTCAACCTCTGTCCTGTGTCCTTGTGTGTACCACATTGAGCATGGAGAAAAGAAAGAAGACCAAAGAACAGTCTGAGGACTTGAGAAACCAAATTGTGAGGAAGCATGAGCAATCTCAAGGCTACAAGTACATCTCCAAAGACCTGAATGTTCCTGTGTCTTCCGTGCGCAGTGTCATCAAGAAGTTTAAAGCCCATTGCACTGTGGCTAACCTCCCTAGATGTGGACGTGTATAATATCACTGGTTTTCACTGAATTACCTGTACAGTATACACTATATACAGAGCTCCTGTGTATAATGTCAATGGTGACCCCTGTATTACCTGTACACTGACACTATATACAGAGCTCCCGTGTATAATGCCACTTATGGTAATATAAGTATTGTTGTTGTTTTTTTAATGATCAGTATTGTAATATTCGGTCACTATGTGGTGGTAATATGTAGTCTGGTCATGGTGTGGCGGTATTTTTCTCTTGTATGTTGTATTATTATTAAGTCACTATGTTGTGGTAATATGTGGTCTAGTCATGGTGTGATGGTATTTGTCCCTGTATGTGGTATTATTTGGTTACTATGTGGTGGTAATATGTGGTCTGGTCATGGTGTGACGGTATTTCTCTCTTGTATGTGATATTATTGGTAATTTTAAAAAATGTATGCGACACATTCCCTTAAAGAAAAAGAAAAATATACCTAAAAAGAGTATTGGATATTTTAACAAATGTTTAATAGGTTAGAGGCCCGGCCAGAAGAGTCTCCTTGTCGTGGTGGCAGGTTAAAAAATCTTTGGGCCAAAACAAAAGCTACTGGCTATGTATGTGATCTTGTGTTCAATGGGAACTGTTAGTGTGTGATTGGTGAGGACATGTTGCAGAAGTGAAGTTTTTCCAAGAGTTAGGGGTGGGAATGTGGAAGTTTCGAGGTGTGGAGGTGGAGCTGAGGTGGAGTCTCAAAGGGGCCATAAAATTTTGCCCGTATGGGGCCCTGAAATTCCTGGTGGCAGCCCTGCACATATCACAGGAGTTGTGATAAGGCAGGCTAAGTTTTGTTACTTAGTCTGCTTTGTGCCACAAGCTGGAGATATTATGAAATCAATGACACACAGCTCAGCTCTGCTACATACAGTATGTCTAAGGCTATGTGCCCACGATCATAGCAGCATCTTGGAAGCAGTATACCCTAATGCAACCTGATTTATCTGTTGATGTGCAGTATTTCACAAGTCACATCAGTCATTTTGCATCAGCGAAAGGACATTAACGCTTTAGGCAATGTGGCACATTTTTTCCATGAAAAACCACAGCGTTTGACAGCACAAGAAAAGTGATTGAGATTCCAGAAATCTCATGCCCATGTTACTTATTTTTTCCTCACAAATTTCAAGCAGTTTCATATCTGTAGCATGTCAATATATTCAGCATTTTTGCAGTTTTTCACCCATTGTAATGAATGGGAACAAACACAAGTAAAAAAACACATGAAAAAAATGTGTCAATTTTCAAACTTTTAATTTTTATGCCCTAGGTAGTGTTATCATGTAAAATAATTAATAAATAACACTTCCTATATATCTACTTTACATCAGCATCATTTTTCAAAAGTTTAAAAGTTTAGCTGTAATTTCTCATGTTTTTCAAGAAATTTACAAAACCTGTTTCTGTAAAGACCTATTCAGGCTTTAATGGACTTTGAGGGGCCTGTATATTGGAAACTCCACAAAAGTGATACCATTTTATAAATTGCACCCCTCAAATACTTCAAAACTGCTGACTGCTGTCAGGAATTTTTTTAACCCTTCAGGTGTTACACAGAAATTAATGCAAAGTGGAATAAAAAAAAATTGTAATGTTTCCTCTAAAATGTTAAAGGGGTTGTACACTACTTTATATTACCCCCCTCCTCCCAATGTATCCCCCCAGGGCCCCTAAGACTTTTTGTAAATACCTTATGTTGCAGATAATGCCTGTGAGCGACGCTATCCGTGGCTGCTCACAGGCATCATGTGACCCCCGGCTGCAGCCGGCTCTGACATCCGCTGATGTCACAACAAGTGCTGGCAGCAGTTGGGGGTCTTTGTCTTTCGCGTTCCAGGTGGATGGCAGGCTGTGAGCGGGGTTACCCCCCGTGTCACACCCGGCATCCACCACGCACTCTGCCTCTCCCCATTTATTAGGAAAGCGTGCGATAGATGCTGGGCGTGACGTGAGGGGTAACCCCGCCCACAACCCAGCAGCCACCGCGGGAACCCCAGCACTGAGTCACGCCTCACTTGTCCTGATGTCAGCGCGGGGTCACGTGATGCCTGTGAGGGGCCACCAATAGCGGCATTATCTGCAACATAAGGTATTTAACAATAAATTCAAATCAGCGAAAATTAGCTGTGCAGACACATGACTATAATACCCTACAATTAGAATGCACAACAGCCAATGATAACAACATTGAAAAACCTTTATTGAATAAAATAGACATACAAATTCAGGTCAATACAGAATCCAACAGGTGATGTATATAGGGTAAGGTGCCAAATTAATAATTAAATTATATCATGGGAACATATATATCAATGTACAGTTGGCCAGTTTATATACTATAGCATGAAATACCCATAAAAATACATATTAAGTTCCACATGGTGGATAAAAGATAAAGCACAAAGTGTATGTTCATCAATATAGAAAAAGATAATATAATCAGGGGCTCCAAAGATGAAAATATGGTAAAAAAGGCTCTTCAAGATATGTATAGTCCACAAAGTGGTGGGATAATTGAATACACAATTGTGATTATTTCACCTAGTAGTGAAGAGATAAAGTGACCATGCAAAAAAAGTGCAAATATGCAGAAATAAAGAAATGGAGAGTGAACAAAAGTTCTTCCTTTTCTTCATTCTTTTTAGTTCTTCCTTTTCTTCATTCTTTTTAGTTCTTTTCTTCATTCTTTTAGTTCTTCCTTTTCTTCATTCTTTTAGTTCTTCCTTTTCTTCATTCTTTTTAGTTCTTCCTTTTCTTCATTCTTTTAGTTCTTCCTTTTCTTCATTCTTTTTAGTTCTTCCTTTTCTTCATTCTTTTTAGTTCTTCCTTTTCTTCATTCTTTTAATTCTTCCTTTTCTTCATTCTTTTTAGTTCGCCCATTGTTCTCTCCCATAATGAATTAATAAAAAAAGAGAAATTAACCCCTGTCCTTATTGTGGCCGTTGATAACGCGGGAGCTGCCGCTTTCCCCACAGAACTCCTACATTACCACACAGCATCTCCTACATCGCGCACTGGGTCATCTCTCTCCCCCGTATGTGTCCCACTCTACATGTAGCAGACAAATAAAGTTATTGAACAAAAAAAAAAGCACACTCTCCTCGTTCTCTCCTTGACTGAGTGACGTCACAAGTGAGTGCCGTGGCGCTTTATTGTGACCGTCACCTGGTGAGCGGCAAGGCGACGCTGTGCTGCAGTCCTGTCCCTCTCCACTCCCGGACACTGAGACCCCCCGCTCACTTTTCCCTTAGGAGACCGGTCTGTGGTGTGCGGCTTCGCGTCCCCTCCCCCCGGCGGGTGTCGTCCAGTGGTGACCCGGAGGAACCCGGCACGGGTAATGGAGGGGCAGCAAGACGCCTCCGGCTGGGGCTGGGACTATGTGTGGATCGTCCTGCTGAACGCGGGGCTGCTGGCGGCGCTGGTGTACGGGGCCTGGCGGGTGTACGGGCGCTGGAGAGGCAGCGGGAGCCGAGAGGCCTGCACGTTACCCCGCATGAAGAGGAGAGACTTCTCCCTGCAGCAGCTGCGGGACTACGACGGGACCAAGAACCCCCGCATCCTGCTGGCCGTGCACGGGAAGGTGTTCGACGTGACGGAGGGCAGCAAGTTCTACGGGCCTGGTGAGAGGGGTCGGATGAGGGCACGGGGTGGGAGAGGGCTCTGCGGGTCGGGTGAGGGCACGGGGTGGGAGAGGGCTCTGCGGGTCGGGTGAGGGCACGGGGTGGGAGAGGGCTCTGCGGGTCGGGTGAGGGAAGTCTGGGTGGAGGATGTGTTTACACCCATCATTGCTCTGGGGTGGGCACTCCTGCCTAGCATCTTTTTTGGGTGAAGGGTCCAGTTAGATCCTAAGGACATGCCATAGAGGTCTGATAGTGGGCGTCCTACTGATGCAGCTCCCACCCACCTGCAAACCTGTGCTGCTCACCCACTGGTTGCATCTGGCGTAGCCTTTAATAGAGGTGTACCCCCTTTCTACACCAGGTGTGGGTTCTGGGCGCCTTATGTTCTTAAAGGTAGTAGGGGGCTCCCAAAAGTGAGTGGAGACATTGGTCTCCTTTCCAGCCCTTACTTCATCTGGGTGAAATATCTGGAAACTCATCAGGTGGGTCATGAGACCCCAATTCTGGAGAGGGGTGAGGACCACACAACTGGACCGCCACCTGTCAGACCTTTATTGTGTAGATATATTCTGAAAGTTTTCTTCAGAATACCCAATTTGACGTGGGTATGCAATCAGGACACCCTATCCATGTGGTCCGTGTAAGAAGATTGCCTAATATTCCATACATTACATCTGTCTGTCTATAGCAGTAATCTTAGGGAAGAGCTAAGGTTACTGAGGTTCATGTTCCAGGAGAAAGTCCATGGCAGAGGTCTACAGGGCAGCTTTACTTGTGCTATTGGTAGCGTTCATATATCTCGTATGTCAGTAACCATGCTGTTACAGCTGCATGTAGAATCATTTAATTAAAGGAGTTTTCCCATGGACAGCATGTGTAACCCGTTTACTGGCTATCCTCCACTGATCCCAAGTACTGGGGGCCCAAAGTCCCCTTTGTGACTGTAGCATTGGTGAACATGTGCGACCACAGCTCTTATTTATTGTCTATAGGAGTAATGTGATCACATATGCTCACTGGCGCTCCATTGCTACAGGGGGTGTCTGTGGGGGCGTCATCTGCTCAGAAATTGTATATCCCGTGAATAGAGGAATTATTATTATATTAGGAATAGTTCTTCTTTATGGCTGTTAGCTGGATACTCACTTGGTCAACAACTTTTACAATGCAAATGATGCTACTTGCATACTGAGATCCTCCAAAAAGTGATTTCATAGCCCACAATGCCTTATAGTACAGATATGTCAGATTGGTGGGGTCCAGTATACTGGATCCCACAACTTTTCAACCTATATATAGCACCTTACCTCCTTGGACAATACTCATTAATCCTTACTAGATTTTTTGGTTTCAGTCTATATCCATGCTTAAAGGTGTTGTCCAATCCAAATCAATAAGTCTGCAGTCATTCTGTGTCACTGCAGACTTATGAATCCCCCTGCCATGATGCACCAAGCGCTTGTACTTGGTTTGAACAGACCTTCTGTGCTGACAAAGCCATTTAAAGGGACCCTGTCAGCACAGAATGGCTGTTAAACCAAGTACAGGTGTTAAGTGATTCATGGCAGGGTCAGACATTTAAGTACAGCTTTCTATCTGTCTTCACTAGAGATGAGTGAGCGTGCTCGTTTTACCCTTTAAACGAGCACGCTCGTGTACTTGCCGAGTAGTGTCAGCGTGCACAGCATTTCAGTAACAGCTGCTGCATTATTATTATTGTGCCATTTATGCCATGGCGCTTTACATGTGAAAAAGGCAAAAACATTTACAATAATCTTAACAAAACAAGTCAGCGACTGGTATAGGAGGAGAGAGGACCCTGCCCGAGACTCAGGGCTCACAATCTACAAGGCTGCATGTGTCACATCTGTTAGACAGCTGTGACACATGCAGGGATAGCCTGTCAAAAGGGGTTTTCTCATCATGAAATCTGGGTAAAATTGCAAAGTGCCTGTAAACACAAGCAATTTTATTAAAATTCCTCTGTACTCAAGAATGAAGTTTTTTATTTTAAACTTGCTGCCTAGGTTATTGTCCACTTTTTCAGTGTTTTGGAAGTTGCCAGTCTCCTAGGCAAGCAAGGAGTACAGTGCCTACATTCTCTTTCCTATACAGCTTTTAAATGGAACCTGCCCCCTCCCCCCACATAAACGATATTTTCCTGCAGGGTAAATGGTGTTTAAACCATGTCTGTCAGACCTACTGGAAGCATAGCTACAGTGAGAAAATTGAGTTTTACTCTCCTTCTTACTGCTGCTTCTAGCCATTGGGGCGGTGCACTGAGCTGTTAGTCACAGCTCACTATACAGTGCTGTAATCATTCCCCAGCATATTGACTGGCAGCAAGTAAGTGTGAGTGTGCGTATGTGTGCAGCACAGGCTGTCAGTGTGCAGGGAGTGATTACAGTGCTGTCACTGTGTAGTGAGTGGTGCCTGTAATAGCTCCCTGCACCTCCCCTGGATGAGAAGGGAGCTGCTGCAGGGAAAATATACAGGTGTATCTCACAAAATTAGAATATCATCAAAAAGTTCATTTATTTCAGTTCTTCAATCCAAAAAGTGAAACTCATATATTATATAGAGTCATTACAAACAGAGTGATCAATTTCAAGTCTTTATTTCTGTTAATGTTGAGGATTATGGCTTACAGCCACTGAAAACACAAAAGTCATTCTCAGTAAAAATAAAATAATTAACAAAAAACACTTGCAAAGGCTTCCTAAGCGTTTAAAAAGGTCCCTTAGTCTGTTTCAGTAGGTGCCACAATCATGGGGAAGACTGCTGACTTGACAGATGTTCAGAAGGCAGTCATTGACACACTCCACAAGGTCCCAGAGTTCCAATTTTCATTTGCAAATCAAGGTCCCAGAGTCTGGAGGAAGAGTGGAGAGGCCACAATCCAAGCTGCTTGAGGTCTAGTGTGAAGTTTCCACAATCAGTGATGGTTTCGGGAGCCATGTCATCTGCTGGTGTAGGTCCACTGTGTTTTATCAAGACCAAAGTCAGCGCAGCCGTCTACCAGGAAATTTTAGAGCACTTCATGCTTCCCTCTGCCAACAAGCTTTTTGGAGATTTAAATTTCATTCTCCAGCAGGACTTGGCGCCTGTCCACACTGCCAAAAGTACCAATACCTGGTTTAAAAACAACAATATCACTGTGTTTGATTGGCCAGCAAACTCGCCTGACCGTATTGTCAAGAGGAAGATGAGAGACACCAGACCCAACAATGCAGACGAGCTGAAGGCTGCCATCAAACCAACCTGGGCTTCCATAACACCTCAGCAGTGCCACAGGCTGATCGCCTCCATGCCACGCCGCATTGATGCAGTAATTGATGCAAAAGGAGCCCCGACCAAGTATTGAGTGCATTTACTGAACATACATTT
Source organism: Phyllobates terribilis (assembly GCF_046119375.1). Lineage (NCBI taxonomy): Eukaryota > Metazoa > Chordata > Amphibia > Anura > Dendrobatidae > Phyllobates > Phyllobates terribilis. The sequence goes on along the minus strand of NW_027362761.1, from coordinate 921,168,681 downwards.
CGGATTTTAAAAACATTATTCAAGCTGTCGCTATAAAGTATTCTAATTTACTGAGATAATGACTTTTGTATTTTCATTGGCTGTAAGCCATAATCATCAACATTAGCAGAAATAAATACTTGAAATAGATCACTCTGTTTGTAATGACTATATATATGAGTTTCACTTTTTGTATTGAAGAACTGAAATAAATGAACTTTTTGATATTCTAATTTAGTGAGATGCACCTGTAACTTCATCTTCTCCCTGCAGCCGCCCTCCCGATAAACCAGCCAGACAAGATTCACACACTATTTACCTCCCGATTACCAATATATCTGCAGGCAAATGGCTTTTTTGGAGCTGATGGCACTGCTCTCACTGAATGGATCTGGCCAGCTTCAGTGTCTCTGCGCTCCTCCAAGCTTCAGTGAAGTGTATTCTGTTCCCAGCAAGCAGAACGCTGGGGAGTGGTGCACTTCTAAATAATGAAGATATGTCAACCCCTTTAAGCTGGCCATATACATTAGATGTATATTGTGCAGGATCCTGACAGTCTTGAGGGGCATGGCTGACTATGTAGTGTGTATTCAGGCCCCTGCCTCTTGCCTGATGGCAGATGTCACTGCAGATAAGGATCAGACAGTTGGATTTCAGGGGCTGGACTCTTTTGTTCTTTGTAGGATCAGTTGCTACCTGCTGTGTCTGGCCCTGGCATAGTCCCCTCTTCCTACTGAGAAGACCAGCACTCTTGTCCATGCTAAGAGTACATGTGGGGGATGGGGTCCAGGAAGGATGGCTTTCATTCAGCCGGCAGCCATCTAATGCTTATGACCAGAATTAGAAACTGTATAGATGATTAGTGTTATGATAGATCTCTCTTCTTAGAAATCTGAGTTCTGTAGCTTCTTTGTTCTGAAATCGCCTCCCAATCTCCTCTACTATAATCCGTTTGTTAAGCTTCAGTCACAGCTCATACACAAACACCAATAGAAACTCCCTTGCCCTGTAAATGTGTGATGGTGGCTACTGTTTATGGCAGACTGTATTCTGTCTATGGAGCAGAAAACACTGGTGTATGCCTGCTGTCGGGGGTCTTTATGGGGTGACGCTCTTACTGCTCTGTCAGACCAAACACGTGTGATTGCTATTTCTAGCACTGTGTGCCTCTGGATTCCCATCAGACCTTCCCTGGCATTTCTGTGAAATACCGTCTAGTCTCATAGCTGAGCTGGCACGTTGCATTGTTCACATTGTGATTTGTAATATTTCCCGGGCAAATGACTGAAGTAAAATGACATATTTGGCAATGCTAACTTTGTAAAATTCACAGCACATTCCAGAGCTAGAAGAAAACTATCCTTAGCACTGTGTGCACATCTCTTGTTGGTAGAATAAGTGGTTTTGGAGAATTGAATAGATTACATTTAGATGGAGTCTAGCCCCAGTGCCATACCACCACGTAACCTTTCCATGAGGGTGATGATGGTAACGCAGCAGGGAGTGCAGGCTGCGGAAAGCACTATGTATGGGGGGCTGCACATCGCTGACCTTGCTCATGTACTTGACTTGTTGGTTACATATGACTGTAATGCAGGTTCGCTCCTCACCAGGGCAGCGGCTGGGTCTAGGGGTCAGAGATTAATACTTTGCTATGTACACAGCGTTATCTGACATTTGTCTGGGTTAGTTACTGTTCAGTGGCCATGAGAGTCGTGTAATAGAGAGGAGGTTAAACTGTACTGCTCTACCCTGCACATGGCAATAGCTGGGGCCTGTAACCTAACACACTTCTCTACTAACTTCTACATAAAACAGGAGAGAATTACTGTAGATGAAAATCCCTGGGGAAATCTGGATATTTGCTTCTGTCAGTGTTGTACTTTTGGCGTATTCCACTAGTTATCTGGCATGTCACAGTATAGGCATATGTGCTCTGGATTTGTGTGTAGGGTGCCAGAACAGCCCTGTGGATAACATTTTCGAAAAGGAATGGTGAGGAAATAGACATGCGGCTTTTGAAATTTACAGGGTATGAATGCAGGTTTCACTTTTTGCAATGAATATTGGGAAATCCGCTACAAAATTCACATGTAATATACATTCACAAATGCTACAGATTTCTAGCAAAAATGTTCAGTGGTTTAATCAGCCCTGTGTATGAGGATGTTGCAGATTCTGCTTCAAGGGGCTAAAGTTATGCCCAATAGGAAACTTAAATCCCTGCTATGAAACTTTGACAGGTCAAACGTTTGACCTCAGCTGAGCCTAATTGCAGTGTACAGCAGTCCCATCAGAAATGAGTGGAGCAGAGGTCAAGCATGTGCGCTGCCGCTCCATTGTCGGAATAAATGCTCCCTGTACAGCTGTACCAGCAGTCCGACACCCATTACTCAACAAGTTATCACCTATCAACTTTGTTTTACCCTTTAAATGTAAACTTCAGAAAAATACCACAGATGTCCAATACAGTGGAAAAATGGAGAAATATATTTAAATGTGATTTTTAGTTTATAGCAGCAATACTTCCGGTATTTAACATCACCGTTGATATGTTGCTTTGAGTTGCATAAGTCCTGAGCCCCCTGCAATTACATATAAATCCCTAAGGTTAATGGTTGTAGGGAAATATGGTCAGTAGGTGGTCAGCAAGACCAGTCACCACGTCAGAGACCTTATGTCTGTATATAATGTGTTGTAGGAGCACTTTTTGGAAAGTAGTCCTAAGGCCAGGTTCACACAGTGGAGTTTTGATAAAGTTTTATTTTTGTACTCTCTTCTGTCTAGGATTTGGTTTTACTAAAAAAAAGAAAAAAAAAGCATGAACATTTACCCAGTGAGAACCTGCTGGAAAGAGGACTCCTTGGATTAAGCCTTTAATGCATCTTTGTTTTTTTTCTGACCTATTGAAGGAACCAGTGGGAATTTGGTTGCAATGATGATCACCAGCCCTAAAAATGCTAGATTTAGTCGCATTGAATCACTCAGAAATGTTAAACCCATTAAAGGGAGTAGGAGAGGTGTAGATGTATAAGCACACCTTAATGCATTGTACTGTACAGCAGCTGCAGTAATGAGAAAATTGTTTGATTCTGGCCATTCTGCTCGTGCAAATGCTCCAGCCATGAAAGATAAACCTAAGTGGACGGATTCTACGGTTAAACTACAGGTCTAGCTATATAGGTCCTGGGAATAAAATAAAACTGATAGCTATCTTGTAGTACTCCAGTGGGCCTGCACATAGAAATCCAGCTTCTACAGATCTGCAGGGTCAAAGCTTCTGTTTTTCTCATTGCAATGAGGAGCAGCCTCTCTTCTGTGCCAAATATGAGGTTTAGCATTTGACAAATTCCTTGTCAGATGGCAGCAATGGCCGACCTATTTCAGTAGGTGTATTTGCCGCTTGGTATATCATGCTTTTGTTCTTAGTGCATACACAAGTGAGACACGAGTGCTCATATGGTGCAGTGTCTATATATAAAGAAGGAGGGAGCTGGTTCCTACTGGGTATTCTGAAGAGGATATGTTCAGTGTGTGTATTCTATGTGTGTCATGTTATGGAGCATGGTAATTGTTGCGTTTGGTGTCTTGTTTCTTGAGCATGTGCACAGAGATGGGGTTGAATGCACCACATGGCGGTCTTGTTGCAATGTTCAGCTTTGATTACCCTATCTACTTAATTTACAAGGAGGTCTTGCTTTTCTTTTTTACAGATGGACCATACGGGATATTTGCTGGTAGAGATGCTTCCAGGGGACTTGCAACTTTTTGTCTTGACAAAGAGGCACTAAGAGATGAATACGACGACTTGTCAGACCTCAAAGCTGTACAAATGGAAAGTGTTCGAGAGTGGGAGATGCAGTTTAAAGGTACAGTATAGCTGTAAATGTATACAGTGTATTCTGTAGAATCTGGCTTGCTAGTAGATGGTTTCTGAAAAGTTTTTCAAAATCGGATTGAATTTTGGAATATTCTCTTACTGCACAGGATGTAAAAATTGTAATTTACTTGGATACTTGGTCTTGAAAAAGACACTTGCCATGGCGTGCTGCTCCCCTTCCCCCACCATCGTCCATCCTTGGGGTAGTGTTGTCGCATGACGGGTATCCGATACTAGCACAACCTTGTGGCTATAACAATCCTGTGATACATTTTTATACTACTCTACAGAAGTAAACCCGTACAAAAATTGACTGGTTGCTGATTAATATATTACATGTTGCTGATTTGAACAGCTAGCTGCTTGCTGATTAATATATTATATGTTGCTGCCTTTCCATCAGATAGACTTGTGATTCCTACTAAAGCAGTAGCTTAGCAAATGTGATATCTGGCCAAAGATTCCCTAGTTTATGACCAGGATGTGTTCATATATTGTCCACAATGGCTATTTTGTAAAGTATTAGTTTGTATGAATGGTTGAAATACAACATGAAGAAAGGCGATTCCAGCAGCTAAACAGGAAAGGGTTCTTTACAGTCAGAGCTTTCAGACTTTGCAATGCCGACCACAAGAGGTAGTAATGGCGGACACTATAACAGCTTTTAGAAAAGGCTGGATGATTTCCTCAGTACTCAACATTGTGGGTTATAGTTAGTGTTGAGCGAGTATATTCTGTTCCGAGTATGCTCGGGCTGAGCTCCGAGTATTTATAGCTGCTCGGTGATATGGTTGAATTGCTCCCGTGTGCATGATTTGCAACTGTTGGACAGTTTTATTACATGTGAGGAATGTGTAAGAAATAGACATTCCTCACATGTATTAAAACTGTCAAACAGGCTCAAATCATGCACACGGGAGCGATTCAACCATATCACCGAGCAGCTATAAATACTCGGAGCTCGGCCCGAGCATACTCAGCGAAAGGGTTAATAGAACATACTCGCTCAACACTAGTTATAGTTAATTTAGTGACAGAGTGTATAATTGGTGGAGAAAAGTTGAACTTTATGGACCTAGGTCTTTCAGCCTATGTAACATGAAATGATTAGCCTGACATGGTCCTTCCCCGGAAGCTTAGTGAGATCTGAGTGTTAGTTCTGTTCAGTGGAGCGTGTCGAGCTCCTGGCACTAATGAACCAGAAGGAAACCTTTCTAGCTTTCCATGCTGTACCTGTGAGTTCTCTTCCTAATGAGGGCTTTCTTTTTAACAGAAAAGTATGAATATGTTGGGCGATTGTTGAAGCCAGGAGAAGAGCCGTCTGAGTATACAGATGAAGAAGACGTACGAGACCACTCAAAGCAGGAATGAACTTTCACAACCAAAGTCGGGGGGCCTTTCAAAAACTGTGACCTGTAACTCCCCAAAAATAAAACATGGATGTTTCAGGTGGATAATGTGCTCAACACTAGTGTCCAGATTTTGTACAAAGATGACCCTGCAAAGAAGATTTTAATAATACGCATTCTTTGATCCTTACTGCCAACTATTTCCTCCACCCTCCCGGCCACAAGGCAGTAGCTGTGTAATGAACCCTGGTCCAGGATCCCAGCTTTGTGGGAAACATTACCTATAGCTCTACTTGTTTTATCAACACTAGTCCATAATTCCTTGTAAATCTAGCTGGGCATTCCTATGCCATAGTGCTGGCAGGTACAGTTAGCTCCGGCCTGGGAAGAAGCGTACACTTTGTGGTGTCCTGGTTCCTGTGTGATGAGTAGAAATGTTGACCTCCCTTATTCTTCAGCCCCTTCCCTTTCTTCTTCTGGACATTTGTCAGTCTGCACTACTTATACCAATGTTTCGATGTGAAGTCCACAGTAATTTTGTATGTACGTTTTCACTAGCAATGCCAGGTATTAGCATCTCATATATATATTTTTTTTCTGGGAAATCTTCAGGTGAATCTCACAAAGATCAGACAGGTTTTCTTTTTATTTCTTCTTCTTTCCACTGTCTAAAACATCCAGCACTGCACTGTAGGTGTTGGCCTGGTGATATGTAGGAGGGGGGGTTTCTAAATCCACTTGTATTAAAGGCAACCTTTTCAGCATCTTGTAGGCTAGTGTTCGTCTGCACTCGTGATGAAATCAATCTGAACAGCTTTGCTGCTGCAGAGGCCTCTGATCCATTGATAAAATGCCATGCAGCCGTCTCCAGCAGCCCTGCTGTTCTCTATGTGCCTTACTTCTTGTAAAGACTTGAATCGCTTTAAGGGAATTAAAAAAAAAAAAAAGCCCAACATGTATTAATTCAGAGTCACTGCAAGCAGCTTTGATACTGAAGTTGATGTTCTGTATTGACTGGAAAACTTTGTCATTCTCTATAAATAGAATGGAAAAAAGGAGTCTTCAGTATTACTGCCATATAATATGTTCTAAAGATAGCATTGTATGGCCACGTGCAGCCCCTCCTGCCCCCAGCACTGCTTTATTTTGCTCAGAAAAAACCGTTCAGTCTACATGTTTGTGGAGTAGTCGGTGTGCTTGGAGAGTGTGTGGGTGTTGTGAGAGATGCGAGTTGTGTTTTCTGAGGAAACTGTAAATAATGGGTACCATTTTAATAAAGCATGTACAATAAACCAAATGTCGGCTTTTCTATGGTTCACAGTGGAAAGTAAAGCTTTGGGAGTAGGGGCAAAACTTAATCTTCATTGATCTCAATGTCTCATATTGCAATTAGGGGTGAAAGGTTTTCATAGAAAATGTGTCCAATGGGATCTATGAAGTTTCCTCATTGTTATTTCCTGCTGTGTTACAACATCCTAATTCTGTGTCAGTCTCACTCCATGGCATGAAGTCCACAAGAAGGTACCACGTCTTCTGTAGCAGAATACCTTAAATTGTCTTGTTCCGCAAACCTCTCCTGAATGTGTCGGGTCACATTATCCCCCCCCCGTAACGGCACATGCCCCTAGATGTCCATAAGATGTGATGGATCCTGTTCTAAAGCTTTGGTGGACATTGGTAAGCAGGAGCGCACTCACCGTTCTGCAGCTAGCTATGCAACCAAATGCCATGCACGGTATTTTTGTTTTTACACCTTTCTATACAGTAGCTGTTTAGTGGGATCGGACTAGACAAGCTGCTACACTTCCCATGTGCATAAGTGTTCCCTGTACATTGTGCCAGTTAACCACTTCTCTTTTATATTGTTCTCAGTCTTATCTGGCCATCACGTATTTACCCTTGTCAAATTCACTCAGATCTTTAAAGAAGCACTCCTCCCATCAAAGTATTATCCTAATATATTGCAGTCATCATATTATACGGCACTGTGTACTTACAATTGCTAGTTTTGCCTTTCTACCCAGCTAATTCTTCTTTTTTCTCTTCTGTATGTAGAAACAGGAAGTTTCTTTTCCCTGCATTTTTAAAAAACATTTGTAGGAATAAAAAAGAAATAAGACCTGCACACCTTTTTAGTATTTAATGTAAAGGTGCACAAATACGCCATGTGGCAAATAGACTAACATGATGCGTCATCACACTGCCATTAATGAACTCCATAATTGCTGTAACAGTTAAAAAGTGAGGTACTTGGTTACCATTTTTTGATCAAAAAGTGCAAAATCCATCCAACCATGTCAAGGTGACCTTTTATTATGGATGGTTCCTAACCACTATATGTCCTACCTCTCCATGTGCCAAACCAGCCTCATGTGAATGGTGAAAAGGAAACCAGGCGTAGCCTGTTCTTGATTACCCTCTCTAAACATGCCAGCAATCACTTCACAAAATGAGTAACTACCTATTCTTCTAGTAATTTAATTGCTAGGCCGGCATAAATATAACAAAAAAAACACATTGGCCTGTGTAAACGGGTTGTACTTCCGATACAACCATTCTGTGCCTCTGAACAGTATATTTTGTTAGGAATCTTTCTGTCACTATCAATATTTGTCAGCCTGGGTAAATACGCTGGTTAACGAGCGCTGAACAACTTAACTATAATCAGTCGGTTCTCATTATTTGCCTGAAATCGGCCAGTATAAATGGACTATTATACTTGTCTTTTTTTTCTTTTCAGCACAAAATCTTAATATTCACTTGCTGCCGAATATAGTCTACCCCTCAACAAGTGCATTTATAATGATATAACCCTTTGAGAGCTGAAACACCGTAAATAACACGGATCTATCTTATGGCCGATTCGGTTTTATTTCCTCCATAACTGACAAATCCCATTATTTACACATAATTTAAACTAACTACATCTTATGGGCCATCTTTTACATGGTAAAGGAAGTACTGCACATGCTACCCTTTCTGAACTACAATGGAGCCTCAGCAACAGCAAAGGTTAGATGTGTCCATAAAGGTCCTGCAATAAATCCATGACAGAAGTGGGAACATAGCCTATAGCCAGTTTGAAAAAAAAAAAAAAAAACTTTCCATCCACATAATTTCATATGTAATATTTGGAATTGATACCACTGGCCCTATGGCTTTTGTTTTCCATAACGCACAAATGCATAATTTTATTTCTATAGTGCCAACACATTCTGCAGCACTTTACATTTTAGAGGGGACTTGTACTTGCACAGACAATAAAGACATTACAGAATAACACAACAGCTACCAAGAGGAGTGAGGGCCCTGCTCATAAGCTTACAATCTGAGGAAATGGAGGAGACACAAAAAGATGAATGGTAAAGAGTCCTTGTATGGTCTAGCTATCAATATAATAATGAGGGTATTCAAATAACGCTCCATGAACTGGTTACCAGCCAGTATATGTACAAATACATCCACAGAGGGCTAATTTAGGTGTATGGAGGATGTGTGAAAAGATGCTACGAGGGTCCTGATCTTGAAGAAAATTGTGTATGGGCAAAGCAGGAATAGTTAAGTGAGGTGAGGCAATAGGCCAGTCTAACGAAATACATTTTTAGGCCACGCTTAAAACTGGGGGTATTGGGCATTCATCGAATTGTCCTGGGTAGTGCATTCCAGAGAATTGGCGCAGCATGCAAGAGGCCTTGGAGACTGGGGTGGGAGGTTCAGATTATTGAGCATGCAAGTTTTAGGTCATTAGCAGAACAGGTAGGGTGGTAGACTGAGAAGAGGGAGGAGATGTAGGGTGGTGCTGAAGCACGGAGGGCTTTGTGTTTGAGAGTGATACTTTTATATTGGCCTCTGTAGCAGATGGGCAATGACTGGCACAGGGTAGAGGCATCGGTGTAGCGGTTGGAAAGGAATATGATCCTGGCTGCTGCATTCAGGACAGATTGGAGAGGGGAGAATTTACTAATCGGTCTCCCTCTTACTAAAAAGTTGCAATAGTCCAGACAAGAATGATTAAGAGCTACAGTGAGAGTTTTTGCCAAGTCACAGGTAAGAAAAGGTCGAATTCTAGAGATGTTTTTGAGGTGTAGGTGACATGAGTGGGCAATGATCAGATGTGAGGAGTGAAGGAAAGATCTGAGTCAAATAAGACACTATTATGATTAGTTCGGAGATACACAGAGGAGACAGATTATGGACGGCTTTGTAGTTTGAACTGAATTTGTTGGGGAATTGGGAGGCGATGGATTTGCAGAGGGTAGAAGCAGAAGAGAAAAGGTAGATTAGTCATGCAGCAGAGTTAAGGACGGACTGGAGAGGTGCGAGTGTGTTCGCTGGGAGGCCACAGAGGAGGATATTGCAGTAGTCGAGGCAGGAGATAAGGGCATGCACTAACATTTTAGTAGATTCAGGGTTGAGGAAAGGACAGATTCTAGAAATATTTTTTGAGTTTGAGGTGGAAAGAGCTTGGATGTGCGGTTTGAAGGGCAGAGGCAAGTTTTACGCCGAGGCAGCGGACTTCCAGTACTGCAAAAAGTGTGATGTAATTTATTGTGATAAATCAGGTGGGGGAGCTAAGTGAAATGGAGGAAAAATTCTGTCAGTTTTTTCCATACTAAGCTTAAGGAAGCATGATGAGGAGGATATAGCTGCTAGACACTCTGGGATTCTGGACAGCAGAGAGGTGATATCTGGGCTAAAGAGGTAGATCAGAGTATCATCAGCGTATAGGTGCTACTGGAAGCCACCTATATGCTGAGTGAGTGAGATGAGAGATTGGAGGGAATTTCAGCATGGACATGCTGTTCAAGATTACAGGTAAATGGGAGCAGCGATATGGAGCGATAACTGCACGTAAAGCTCGGGTCAAGGATTCTCTTAAGGATAGGTGTGATTGTGGCATGTTTTAAAGCAGAAGGGAAGGTACCACAAGTTAGCAATAGGTTGAAAAGATAGGTTAGGGCCAGGAGAAGCGTAGTGGTGAGGTTGACGACGAGGTGGGATGGGGTCAAGTGCACAAGTGGTGAGGTGCTCTTTGCAGAGGAGATGTGTAAGCTCTCCTTCTGTGATGGTGGGGGAACTAGGAACTAATTAATTTACATGGATGTGCATGTGCTATCTGAAAACATACTCACCTGAATTAAGTCTAGAGCAGAGTTCCAATTAGCCTATTAAAAAGTTGTCCATTTTGATTCCTAAATTCGGGTTCCATATGTGGTCTGAACAGTGGCTTGCGAAAGTATTCACCCCCTTGGCTTTTCACCTATTTTGTTACATTACAACCTGTGTTTAAATATTTTTGTAATGCGATTTGTGTGTGATACATCAGCATTAAATAGTCTAAGTTGGTGAAGTGAGAAAAATATAGGCCTAAATTACATTTATGGCATCAAATAACTAAAAATTGACATGTGCATATGTATTCAGCCCTTTTGCAATGAAGCCCCTAAAAATTTCTGGTGCAAGCAATTACCTTCATAAGTCACATGCTTAGTGAAAGGAAGTCCAACTGTGTGCAATCAAAGTGTCACATGGTCTGTCAGTATAGAGACACCTTTTCTGAAAGGCCACAGAGACTGCAACACCATTTAACCATTAAGGCACCACTAACCAAACACCACAATGAAGACCAAGGAGATCTCCAAACAAGTCATGGACAAAGTTGTTGAAAAGTGCAAGTTAGGGTTGTGTTATAAAAAAATATCCCAATCTCTGATGATCCCCTGGAGCACCATCAAATCCATTATCAAAGAGATTAATCAGAGAGGCAGCACAGAGACCAAAGGTAACCATGATCTGTCCACAATAAGCCGTATACGCCATAGAGGAGGCCTTTATGGAAGAGTGGGCAGAAAAAAGCCTTTACTTACAAAAATTGTAAGGCTTGTTTTGTGTTTGCCAAAAGACACGTGGGAGACTCCCCAAATGTATGGAGAATGGTGCTGTAATCAGAGGAGACCAAAATTGAACTTTTTGGCCACCAAGGTAAATGCTATGTCTGGAGTCAAACCAACACCGCTCATCACCCCAAGTGAAACATGATGGTGGCAACATCATGCTGTAGGGCTGTTTTCAGGGGAAGATGGATGGTGCAAAATAGAGGGATATTAGTGAGCAAAACCTGTTTCAGTCTGTCAGTGATTTGAGACCGAGATGGAGGTTCACCTTCCAACAAGACAATGACCCAAAGCATACTGCTAAAGCAACACTCGAATGGTTTAAGGGGAAACGTGTAAATGTTTTGGAGTGGCCTAGACAAAACCCAGACCTTAATCCAACTGAGAATCTGTGGTCAGTCTTGAAGATTGCAGTTCACCAAAGGAAACCATATAACTTGAATCAGCTGGAGCTGTTTAGCCTTGAGGAATGTGCAAAAATCCCAGTCGCAAGATGTGGAAAGCTCAGAGACAGCTGAAAGTCACTGGATAATTTCCGCAAAAGGAGACTCTAAAGTACGGACTTTAGGGGGGTGAATAGTTATGCACAGTGAAGTCTTCAGTTATTTTGTCCCATTTGATGTTTGCTTCACAACAAAAAGAAAACTAAATGTTCACAGTTGTAGGCATGTTCCTTACATGAACTGATGCAAACCCTCAAAAAAAAAAAAAAAAAAAAAAAAAAAAGACATTCCAGGCTGGGAGGCAGCAAAAACTTTCGCAAGCCACTGTCTTTACCATCCATCTTTGAAAAGATGCAAACAAAATTTGCAACTTCTTGCCAGCTCTGCTGAAGTGGGTAGATCAGAGATATGATGAGGCATGTCAACACCTGCTCAATTCATAAAAAAAAAGTGGCTATAAAGGAAGGACAGGAGTAAATTTTCTGGTTAGGTGCTGATGCAGGAATAAGATGCAGCAAATGCATTAAGACTGGCATACAAAATTCCAGCCGTAGTCAGATTTTTGGTTTACATATACACAAGTGTAATGTGGATCCATACAACAGCAGAGTTGTACAGCATGTTAACATTGAGGCCGCAGCTACTGTGTAGCCATATCACATCAATTTGCCAGCTTTTAAGTGAGACTTGCAGAGGGACTGCTGAAGCTTCTGCTTTGGATCTTAAGTGGATTGAAGAGGTACAGAGATGGCAGATTTGCAGCACTTTACAACATTCACATACAGTTTTCAAACACCAGTCTTTGTGGAAATGTGTATTAAAATCACAACATGCTGTGCACAAAATCATAATAGATTCCCTTTAAATGTGTCAGGTCATTTTTGCCTACCCTACTAAGAGGATCCTGAAATAGGGCTTGGGCAGCCCTTTCAGGATATGCATAATTTATTCATGTACGTTGACCCATTGTGCTGCTGCAAGCCCCTGAAAATTTATTGTTATGCGCCAGCAAGTCAAGCGCATGTTAATAACAAATGAATATTCACCCCTTCCACAACCCATAATCCCACCCATAATCAGTGTTTGCAGTTTTGAGTTAATGATATGTCCGTGCCTCAGGGTGGGACTGTAGGATGGATCTTTCCTTGGTGCTCTAGGCCAGATCAGCAAGATAAGACCTGCCCACAGGCCGCCCCGAAGCACAAGTATGTTCCTCATCATAGAGACAGCTAGACACGGAGACAGATAGGGTGGGTCTGTGGACAGGTCTTTTCTTGCGGATCTGGTTCAGAGTACCAAGGAAAGACCCTGCCTACAGTCCCACCCGAAAGCACAGAGACCTATCATTAACTCAAAACTGCAAGCACTGATTACACAAGACGAATTTCTTCACCTTAGGTATTATATTAATCAGTGCAGCAGCCACAACATGACACAGCAGGATTTTGCCAAGTAAACTACAGGCAGACAGGTGCGCTTTAAGGACGGACTGGAGAGGTGCGAGCGTGTTCACTGGGAGGCCACAGAGGAGGATATTGCAGCTGTTGAGACGGGAGATGATGAGGGCATGCACAAACATTTTAGTAGATTCAGGGTTGAGGAAAGGATGGATTCTGGAAATATCTTTTTTTTTTGAGTTGGAGGTGGCGAGCGGTTGGATGTGGGGTTTAGAAGGCAGAGGCAGCGGACTTCCAGTACTGCGAAAAGTGTGATGTCATTTATTGTGATAGATCAGGTAGGGGAGTTAGGTGAAATGAAGGAAAAATAAGTTCAGTTTTGTCCATACTAAGCTTAAGGAAGCATGATGAGGAGGATATGGCTGCTAGACACTCTAGGATTCTTAACAGCACAGAGATGTGACATCTGGGCAGGAGAGGTAGATCTGAATATCAGAGTATAGGTGGCTTCTAGTAACACCCATACACAGAGTGAGCTAAATGAGAGATAGCATGTTCATGCTGAACTTTGCTCCTGTTCAAGGATGTTAGAGGTGAACAGGAGCAGCGATATGGGTTGAGAGGTCGGGTCAAAGATTCTCTTCAGGATAGGTGTGATCGTGGCATGTTTTAAAGCCGAAGGAAAGGTGCCAGAAGTTAGTAATAGGTTGAAAAGATAGGTTAGGGCCAGGATAAGCATAGTGGTGAGGTTTGCAAGGAGGTGGGATTGGGTCAAGTGCACAAGTGGTGAGGTGCGCTTTGGAGAGATGTGCAAGTTCTCCTTCTGTGATGGTGGGGGGAAATAGGAACTAATCCATTTACTTAGATTGATTTATGTGCATGTGCTATCCAAAAACATATGTCACCTGAAGATTTTACCAAGTTGCCAACACTGAGTTTTTTGTTCATTTGTTTCACCATGGGTCAGCGGTTCTTCCTGGAGTGGCAACACAATATTGTGAACGATTCCATTATCAAACACAATGAGGCAATAACCTTTTTCTTTTCTACAGTTAGGTAGGTGGAGGGTTTGTTGCCTAAATACAAAATGACTCCTAAAAAGGCAGATCGCTCAGAATGGATTAAAGAATCATTCCAGAATGGGTTTTCAAAGGGACTACTCCATCTGGTGATCCAGTCTCCTCTTTAAAAAGGGGGAAGTGCTGGCCCAAGAAAAAATAAATAAAACTACACACCCCTAGTTGAATGAAGTCCTAGAGAAACTTCTGCAAATGGCAAAAGCTGTGAAAAGCAAAGTTATAGGTTAAGTTTGCATGATTTAAGTTCAGGCTAAAAATGTACTACGTGATTTATGCCACAAACTTCAAATCATTCAATATAAATTACATTCCTATAAGATGTAAATGTTTTGTTAAAACACTATTTACTAGCACTGTACAGTAATTGATGCAGACTTCGTGCAAATGCAAACTTTCCCCAGGGTAGTTTCTTGCAACAAATACTATTCAAACACTATAATGCCACCCAGCAAATTGTAAGCCGCCCCAGTGTCTAAAATGCAAATTAAGAAGGGGACGATTTGATTTTGGTGCAAACTTCTGCAGTAAAGTTTGAGAAATTTGGTGCATTTTTTTTTTGCTTCACAGTCTAAGTTGCTAAGTTGACAAGCAGTTTTCGTCTACAGTGTAATGTGACTGATCAATGGTTCAAGCTGTTTTTTAAAAAGTGTTAGAGTAATTCAGTACATAACCACTAAAGGGAAAACTCAGGTTAACACTATTAATGGTTTGAAAGCCAGTGTTATTCCAACTTTTAGCCACATGTCAAGATAAGTATAAGAAAATTACTGAAAGTGCAAAAAAAAAAAAAAAATGGGGAAGTCAGTGCTGCATCACATGTTTTGTGATTTTTAGTCTTGTGCTAGCTGCTATAAATAAAGGGCATGGGTCAGAGTATTAGGACATCTAATCTCAAGTTGTAGGACATCACAAGCTACGCAATACAATTTCCACAACTCTAAACACTGATGACACCTCATGGCTAGTCAAACATTTAGGATGGTATTATGCATAAATAAGCAAACGAGTTGCATAAAAATATATATATTTTTTATTTATAAAAAAAATGCCACAATCACATTTAATACCAGACCAAACCCATCTATGCTTTAATCATTTCTACACATACAGTTAGTGCAGAAATGCATTTCCTTATTATATGCAAGATAAAGCAGGAGGATAAAATGTGAAGAAATACTCTGTGCACCAACTGTATTTATTCACTTAAGACCGTGAGATAAAAGGCATCTGTAAGAGCTCCAGGAAGAACGGGAAATAAACAGTTGGCTTTGCTCAGATACTTGCAGTCTGCTATATCCTACTGCTTCCAAAATAAATGTCTACCTTTGATCACAAGTCATTAATAGACCCAACAGTGTGGGAATTCATTTCTTAGTTGTACCAGTCCGGCCTTTGGAATATGGAGCTGTGCATTAGACAAACTGCTCAAACATTGACTTGATAACATGGATCGTGATGACACAAACCTCTAGCTGGAGCTTAGTTTACGCATAAGATCTCATTATTGGGTGTACTATATTGCCAGCTTACATCACGTTCCCCTTTATAGAAAAAGGAGTAAACCAATATAAAGAAAAAAAAAAAAAAAAAACACACACATGAACCGGATATATGTATATTAAAAAAGAGAAAGTAAAAGTTGTAAAATCACAAGATTTTTATTAAAAAAAGGCAAAGGAATATCCCAGTCAAAAAGAACCACATGTGCAGTCTGCATATAAAAGCCCTAGAATTAGACCAATTTTTTATTACTGAAAAGAATATCAAGCAATATACTGCACATGAAATCTGCTTAGAAAACATTGTCATGGTACATGATTGTCATTTGCAATGCCATTAATTGCCTTAATGTGAACATAATTTACAATTAACCCATGCTGAAAACCACATCATCTTCCCAATGTATTGCCATAATTAGCCTATAGAAATTTGGTTTATTCAGCTTTTTATTCCCATATCATAGCACCTGGATTTCTAAATCTAACGACAATTGGGAAGTTAGGATGGAAATGAAAAGTCATGGATTGAGGTCCTATTATAATGCAGAAAATGTCTGTATTCCTTCAAGTTCTGTACGGTATGGATATCCCCAAATGGTGAGGACAGCACAAGTATGGCTACTTTAAAAGGTTCCTAAGCACTTGTTAGAAACAATCGGCATCCTGTGACTTGCATGTGCACAAAGAATGCAGAAACCATTTGTGCCTTCTCATGTATAAAACACTCAGCTTGCAATCCAATCATACCACACATAAAATCTTATTGCTTGCCCCGATCATGCCAATCAAGCTTTCACAAGTCAGAAGCACCTCTAGCTAAGATACTGCTTTTTTTTGCTTGTGTTTTTTTAAATCTGACGTAGTTTGCAAAGTTAATTTGTCCAGATTCATTTCTTCGATGACCTTACCCCAGCTGTTAAACGTTTGCTTTGTTGCGGTAATCAGTAGGACCCTGAGAATGCATAGCAGCTGAGTGCTTCGTGACAGCACCTGTTCTTGAAGACCCTAAACGGGGTCTGCGACGGCTCGTCTCTTCATTTCCAGAATTTGATGGACGCCTGCGTAGTCCACATTTTTCAGCGATTGGTGGCTGTAAAAACATAGAAGATTCAAATGAAAACATGAGCAGATTCATGACAAGTTAGTCTAGATCTGAAACACAGAATTAGTTATCTGAGCAGCAGAAGTAATTGTCAATTCTGGACACATTTTTATGTTATCAAGTCTATGAGCTGTACATTGATGGATACACCAACAATAAGAAGCTTTTCAGTCACTAACATCAATTCTGAAGTCTTCCAGTCTCTTGAACTTGCTCAGATGATTCTGTAACGTTGGGTTGACAGACATATTCTTAATTTGAGCATACTTGAGGAAAGCCCAAAATTTCTCTAACCCATACAGCTGACCTGATTAAAGAGGATAACAATTAGTTACCATTGTACTGGGCAAGCATTTCTGAATAAAATTATGCCTTAGTAATGAATTATTAATCCAGAATATGGTTTATCATTTTAGATTTTCTGGATATGTAAAGTTCAGATTTTAATATATCTTATGCACAAATCGTGTTCTATGTAATGACATGTCAAACCCATTGTAGATTGGTCAATATAAAATTTTAGATTACCCGTTTCATAGTCTTTCAGAGTCTCGTCTTGAAAATCTTTGAATATATCTGGTCTGAGTTTCTTTTCCAGTCCGTAGCTATAAAATCTGAACAGGCATTCCAGACCATACCTGTATGCAGGAGAAGACTTAGGATCTTTGTATCAAGTGCTCAACACAATCAGTTTTCACAAAAGCTGCAGGCAAATGCCAGCACTTTACGGCTCCATGTCACCAGGGCAATTAGAAAGTAACAATCATGGCAATCAGGTTTTTGAACACACTGCTATTATTTTGAACACTACTTACTGTACATACGAGTTAAGCAAAAAATCTTTATACTAGTTTTTATTTCATTTCCATGCATTGGGAACATTGCACACTGTTTTCTAATTCAAAACATGGAGAGAAGTGTACATAATTCTTAACTACTTTACAGAAAATACCCCAAACTCAGAATATGTACTTATTAGGTTTAGTGATTCACAGGAATGCCAACTCCTCAAATCTAGTTGTATACCCACAATTTTTTAGAAATGCTTCACATCTATGTTGAAGCAGGTAATGGAGAAACAAATGGGTTAATTCTGCACTGCCATGTAGAAAGTATGAGGGATGCCAATCCGAGTGCAAGTGGTTGTCCTGAAGAAGTTTGTACACTTCAAAACACGTTGACTAAATAAACCACTTGCACTCGGATTGGCATCCCTCATACTTTCTACATGGCAGCGCAGAACTAACCCATTTGTTTCTCCATTACCTGCATTTCATCCCCTTGTGGGTCTGCAGCAGCCTAAGCGTTATTAGTGGTTGTGTGCACACAACCACACCAGGTGAGCACCATCAAATTATTCTTTCAATATGGTTACCCAGATAAGACCCTATTTTTGCACGTTGTGTCTTTCCTGTCCCTTTACTCACATCTATGTTGCATAGAGTCAACCAACTTCTGGAACCTGTCAACTGTTATTTCAGCCTAGGATGGTTTGACTATATCCTAAAATTGTTTGGCATTTGTTGGCTTTGCCTCAGAAACGGCATTTTTGATGTCCCCCCCCCACAAGTGTTCTATCAGATTAAGGTCCGGGGATTGGTCTGGCCACTACATAACCTCAATTTTGTTGGACTGGAAACAAGATTTTGCTCGTTTACTGGTGTGTTTAGGGTTGTTTTGTTGAAACATGATTGACCTCACTAATTGAACTCCACACTGCTATTATTTTGAACACATCTTTTAATAAATTATGCAATTACACAGACTCAAAAACATGTAGATCATGAATGCCAAGTTGGTTTTCTCAGAATCTACTGCACCAACTGGTTAATCGTTTGTTTTTGGTATAAATTATATTACCACATGTCAGTGATTAATCTGGTTATATTGGACTGCTATTATTTTGAACACTGCTGTATATATCCCACCAAGGACAACATCTGCAAGGAGTTTGTATGTTCTCCCCGTGTCTGCGTAGGTTTCCTCCCACACTCCAAAGACATACTGATAGGGAATCTAGATTGTGAGCCCCGATGGGGACAGCGACGATAATGTATGTAAAGCGCTGCTGAATATGTTAGCGCTATATAAACATAAAGATTATTATTTCTGTACACAAATTAGTAGATGGGACCCAACAACCAGTGTGACATGGCTGTAGTGTTGTGCT
This sequence comes from Phyllobates terribilis, assembly GCF_046119375.1. Classification (NCBI taxonomy): domain Eukaryota; kingdom Metazoa; phylum Chordata; class Amphibia; order Anura; family Dendrobatidae; genus Phyllobates; species Phyllobates terribilis. Next base: position 921,149,889 of record NW_027362761.1, on the reverse strand, counting down.
CATAGAAGAATGGTTTGCAGGTGTAGTGTTGCCTGCCCCCTCTAACTGCACTGCAGGCTGGAGGGTCCCATGTTTCATGTCAGCACCATGTCTGCACACTGTGGTGGAAGCTGGGTACATGAAGTTGGCTACCTGCTGAAGTGAATGCATAGTATGCACACTGTTGTCCATCTAAGGGTCAGCAAATTTATAGGTCTTTAAAATAGAGAGCCATTGTATCCCTTTCATTGTTATTGGGTAATTAAAGGAACAAAAAAAAAAAAAAAGCTAGGGGTGTGTTTTGGGCTTCACAGCTCAATATGTGCAATGAACAAGCAGAATGTTGTAGGTCATTCAGGAATTCCAGGTTTATTAAAAAGATGTCTGCAAACTCCCCCCAAAAAATTGAATTTGCCACTGAAATGAATGGGATGGGTGATCTGAAGGGATTGTCCGGTCAATTGAAAAAAAGTTAATACCTAAAGTGGCTTGCCTACATCCTTTCTAGTGTTCATGTGATGCTTTCTGTTGCATTTTATGGTTTTCAGATATTTGTAGACTTCTACAGCCTAGCAGCAGCACCTCCTGTTTGGAAGCAGTTTTCTGACTAAACAAATTACTGGTATCCATTGCAGTTCCCATCCGCCCTCCAACTCTCAACATTGCCTGCTCTAGATTTTGGAACCATACCCATTAGCCCTCACTGCAGGAATTCCCAACGCCAGTAATGGATGTTTCCACATACCTCCCCATATCACTGCTGCAGTCCCTGCCCCCGACTTACCAATGCCAGGAGAGCTGCAGCCAGGTGATTACATAACGCAGCTCTTGGGCAGAGCCAGCATGATGGCGAGAATAATACCTCCCAAGTGTCAGGAGAGGTGCAGTGACAGGATAATGACAGTTAAGGGGGGTGGGGAGGAAGAGAGAAGGTCTGATGGGAGTCTGATAATTGAAGGACAATATTGAGGAGGCAAGACCAAAAGGGTGTGGCTTGGAACACTGGATGGAAGGAAGCCAAGCCCCTTAGGTCACATCACGGCATGAGTGGCAGCAGCTTTCTCCTATGCCTATGTAAACTAGAACTACTGAATTTTCGGCCCTTAAAAAAAAAAAAAAAAGGGCAAAAAAGTGATGAAAATGCACTTAAAACATTGTTTTCCAAATTGCAGATATCAGTAAAACATTTTTCGTTCTGTGTATGATTTGTGTGCACACTGAATATATTTGAAGAGTCGTTGACTACTAATCTTCATACTAAAAATCAGGCCTGGTGCGGTGTAAAGATCCTCATGTACTGAACCACCAGCGCTCTTGAACACACAGACAACTGAAGCCAATCTGTGACCATTGTCAGCTGTAGTCTTGGACAGCACAAGTCAGAAGAAACCAGATGGAATGTCAAGGCGACCAGCGGCCACTGACTAGCTCGCACTGACATACTAATATATACATTTTTAGGTGCAACTAGTATGGGATCATAGTACCAAGCTGTAAAGTGGTGGTAGTGTTAAGGGTACAGGATTGCACTGCTAACCTGTAGTTCACTCTGGCTTCTTCCACAGCAAGCTGTCTAAATTCCTCGTACATTTTTTTGTTGAAGTGATCTCGGAGAAAGAAAGACCAAAAACGGAATAGAGTGTTCATCTCTGGGGATTGACCAATTCCCAGTCTTTTTCTTTCTGATAAACAAGAGGCAGATATAAGTTTAGACCTGGTTACAGACGTGACGATTTGAGATCTGATCCATCCTTTATCATCAATAGATAGAAATAAGCCTTGCAGGCCAACTGTTAACATAATTACTCAAAGACTAGAAATTTTGCCTAATGTGAAAAATGTTATGATTTTTCTTTGGAGAACAAACAATATTTACAAATATTGGTTTGTTAATCTTATCGGAAGAATAATAATCTTATATGGAAGCTGTGCTACATACATACGAATACACCACCATTCCAGATTTCTGTAGAGGAGATTTAGGATAATGTGCAGAGCATAACCATGCAAAAAGTTCATATACCTTTTATCACCACTAGAGGGTGATAAAGTTGCGGTCAGGACTAGTGATTCTTCAATGAATGCGGCTTGTGTATCAGGGAAGCAAGAAGTCGCATATCTAGGCAAAACTCAGCAAGAACGTAAAATATCTGCAAATTATTGACTTGATGTGTCCTTATCGATTCTGTGTTGCAAAACACTTACTGCACTTTTGAGTAGAATAAGCAATAGAGGGGGTAGAACAAAAAAAGCAGTACAGTGACATCGCATTTGACCCTTATGTTATCAATAGTGTCCAACAGATCCAGAAGGCTTTAATTTATGTGAGCAGAGCCTTATGTAAAATTGGAAGATTTATTGTTGTAATGAAATCTCTGTCCAGGATTAAACACAAGGTAAAAACATTTAAAAGTGAACCTGTCAGCAGGACTTAGCCCTATAATCTAAAGGCATGGCTATAATGGCGCTGATTAATCTGATACCTGATGTGAAGGGATCCGCTCAGTGGCTGCTGAATACTCACTTTATGAAGCTTTCAGAAAATGACAGTTTCATAAGGTGAGTATTCTGCAGCCAATGAGCGGATCCCTTCACATCAGGTATCAGATTAATCAGCATCACAGCCCCATTATAGCCATGCCTTTATTTTATAGGGCTAAATCTTGCTGACAGGTTCTCTTTAAAAAGAAGTTATCCAGGACTATAATTTTTTTTTTTTCTCATTGGGTTAAGAATAGTGTTGAGCGAGTATGTTCTGTTCAGAGTATGCTCGGGCCGAGCTCCGAGTATTTACAGCTGCTCGGTGATCAGGTTAAATCGCTCCCGTGTGCATGATTTGCAACTGTTTCACAGCTTTATTACATGTGAGGAATGTTTAACAGTTGCAAATCATGCACACGGGAGCGATTCAAACGTATCACCGAGCAGCTATAAATACTCGGAGCTCGGCCCGAGCATACTCGACGAAAGGGTTAATAGAACATACTCGCTCAACACTAGTTAAGAACTGACAGGAGTCAGCAACTACCTGCCTGATCGGCCCGGCACCTGCTGCTTCATTTAACCTAAATTCTAAAGCAGCTCTTAAGCCAAGTGCCCAAGATGCAGAAATGCTGCTGATTTTTTCTGCATCTCCCTGGCAGGAAAAACACATGCGGATTTTACATGCGTTTTTCCTGCCAGGTAGAAGCATTTGTCAAGCGTTTTTACATGAATTTCTGCATGCAGGTTATCAAGCACTTTTCCAAGCGATTTTAGCATCACTTGGAAAAGTGCTTGACATCTTGGTCACACTATATAAATCCATGCATGGCATGGATTTATATAGTGTGACCAAGTTAATAGTTAAAAAAAAAAAAAAAAAAAAATAGAATAAAAATGGTAAAAAAGACAAAGAAAAAAAAAAAAACCATACTCACCTGATGGCCCCCGGTCTCCTCCTCCGGTGTGTCCAGTCTCTTGTACGGCTCACGGTGGTGTAAAAGGACCTTCCATGACGTCATTTAGTCATGCGACAGGTCACGCAGCCGCCAACGTCAGCGGTCGCGTGACCTGTCCCATGACTAAATGACGCCATGGAAGGTCTTTTTACACCACTGCGAGCCGCCATGGAGCCAGGACGCACCGTACAGGAGACCGGGGGCCATCAGAAGGCAAGTATAATGTATATTTTTTATTTTAAATTCTTTAAACAAGTACTATGGTACCCGAGTCTGGATGAGAGAGTCTCCTCTTCTCCAGACCCAGGTACCATCCGCACATTGAATCACTTAATACCCGCATGTGCACATGTAGTCATGCGGATATTAAGCGATTCAATGCAAGTCAATGGCGGCAATTATGCCGCGTGTCCGCAAAATTAATGGACATGCTGCAGATTTTACCGCAATGATAATCCGCAGCAGAAATTTACGCAGCATGTGCACAGCACATGCTGATCATTGGGGACCATGGGGCACATATTACCAAGCGTTTTCGCTGCGGAAATTCTGTGGCAAAAACGCTTGAAAAACACGTAGTGGGCACGCAGCCTTACTCTTCTGAGCATGACTGCCAACGTCCTGCCTGCTGTCAGTCACGCCCCATGAACAGAACAGAAGCGAAGCAGCTCTGAGCTGGCAAAAACCTATAAATAAATTCCAGATGACCCCCTTTAAATATTACACAACCTATATTATAAATGAACAAGTGCATATCTTATGCTTCATATGACATTATTTTACATTCATTAGTAATATTTCTCTTTATCCAATTTTTCTAAAGCAATGACTTGGATGAATATCTGACTGTTCTAGAGTAGAGTAGTTATCAGTTTATTAAGGTGTATCACAGCCATTTAGCCAAAGACTAGTCAGTGCTCACCATTCAAGCATCTCCGCCGATATTTATGGTATGCTTGCTGCGTAAACCCATTTTCTTTTAAGAGTTCATGAGAAGGGTGCTGGAACTTGGGTAGAGCATGAGAGGTACACCCAAAGCTGCCTACAAGTACTGTCGCATCGAAGGGGGAAGCACAGGAACGGCTAGAAAGGAATTAGACACCATTATGGAAATCCTCAGCCCAATACAGAACTTTACATTTTAGGGTATGTGCCCACGGTCAGGAGCCGCTGCAGCACTGAAGCTGTGGAGTAGCCGCGCAGCTTCCACCCTCATTTTATGCAAATTAGTGGCGCAATTTTTACTTTTTTTCCCCCCACATGCAGACTTTCCTTATCAATGTTAATCTATGGGGAAAGTCCAGATGCGGACCCGCAAGAGAAATTGATATGTTGCAAGTCTAAAAGACACGCCACATGTCAGCTTCCGCAGGTGATCCACAGGTGTAAAGGGACGCAGAGTGGACATGGGATTTCTAGAAATCCCATCCACTAAGTTGCAACATCAGGATACTGTGGGTTTGATGCTGCGTAAACACGTAGCTTCAAACCTGCAGCGGCTCCTGATCGTGGGCACATACCCTCAAAAGATAATCTGTCACCAGGTCAAAAGGGTCCAGTTTTTGCTTATGTTATTTCCACAGTCCCTCTTAAGTATACTGTATTTCTTGAACCATATGGCAGATTTAAAGGAAGGTGGCCATTTTTTATGGTCTTTACGCGGGGGCATAGCTCACAGCATTCTCTGCGGCATGTCTGAAGGCTGCTCTGCATTATTACCCCGTGAGCAATGCCACATTAGTAAAGACTATAAAACTTATTTCATTCCTGCTGCTAAGTGCTAAGATCAAAATCTGGCCATGTAACCCACTTTAAAACAAATATTAACTCACAAATGTAGCCAAGGTCAGGGTCTGTTCAGTGAGCCATGTAAATAAGCCCCATCACTAGAGGAGCTGGACAGGATTTGCACCTTGAACTTGAGTCTTACAATAATTTGCTGTAGAACAAGCCTGTCTCTTTCAGACGTGAATATAGTTTAACACTTCGGTGCAGATACAGGGGCAAAGCAGTGGAGCACTTGTCAGCCCCTTCCCCAAGTAGATTCTCAGGGACCACATTGCTTGGGCTGCCAGCTGTGTTTTGACGGCCACCGGCCCTTTAGTTTCTTGCTCTGTGAGCACACGAACGCAGTGTTCACTACAGAACACTGAGGCACGAGCAATGGAAGATTACGTCCTGACACCAGTGCCAGCATCGGGACGTACTTTATGGGTAGAGTGAGCATGCGATTTGTATGGCCCCCAAATGATGGTATAAATATCCAAATGGCCCTTAGAAAAAAAAGTTGCTCACCCCTGCTTTAAGGGCACAGTGACAGGAAGTCTGCAAAGATGAGCACTGGGAATGAAGTCTCCTCATGAGACCTGTATGGTCTGCAGTCTGACAATTGTTGGCACCAATGAGGAGATACTGGGAGTTTTTGCATGTTTACGTGATACAAGTGTATGAGGCTGACCTGAAACTGATTGATCACTGTACTAAGCTTGGCGATTTATTCCTGTAATAACAGTGGTCTTGGCACTGAATTCATGTACTGACAGTGGTTGTGATCATGCAGCAATCTATACCATGCTTCATGTTAATCTCAAAATGTTTTCAGGATTTTTCAGTTAATGTTGAGGATTTGTTCAAGTTTCTGCTACAAAAACTCAGTATAAGCAAGTTCTGGAGTGTTCACACCTTTAGAGCAGCAACTCTCCAAATCCTTATCAAATAATCAAATATTGGTTCTGATTATGTATTAATGTACCGACAGTGGTTCTGTTCATGCATTCATGCAAGTACCCCTTTAACTTTTCTTGCAGCTCTTCATATGGTCATTCTGAATGGCTTTTGGTATATTAAAAAAAAAAAAAAAAAAAAAAAAAAAAAAAAAAAAAAAAAAAAAAAAAAAATTGTGCATCCCAGCTATAGAAACATTAAGAAGTCTTGCAATGCTTACCCTTCTATAGAGAGATAGTCACCTTCGGCTTGTATTTTTCACTTTTAGCTTAGCAGTAAGAACTAAGTGTAGAATGTAACAATTTATAGCTCTGGGAAAGAACAGCATGTTGCACTGATGTGTTGCTGTAAAATACTCCCCATATCACTGTAGAAAGCAAGAGTGTCCCATGACAAATCATTTGTCAAAGAAATGCATAAAATGGGAGTTTCCTGCCGTACTGTGAGTGTACTGAAAGGTGTAGTCTGTGGTGACAGCCCTTTAAGCATGACCAGATCAAACGGACATTCTGTTGAAAAAGCTAAAAAACATAAAATGTCAGTTCTAAGTCAAATCATACTTTACCTGACAGACGAGGTTGTCGCTTTGTGTTCCCTAGAATCCATTACCCAACCAACATGAGATTCAAGAGGTGGATTTGAACTGTAACGGGTCTTCCTCTTTCTTGGAGTCTACAAAAAAAAAAAAAAAAAGAGGAAAAAAAAAAAAAAAAAAAAGTCAAATTATGCGAGATCTAGCTTATTAAGAAGTGTCAACCAAAATGACTGTTCAAACCAAGCCCTTGGTGCACTTTTGATGTGGCTTAGCAGTTCAGGGAACCACCCATTTATCTCCACATTCCTGTGACCCCTGTAAAGCCCGAGTTGTCAAAGTAGAGGTGGTGAAGACAGAAAACGAGTAGGTGAGAAGGTGCACTGAACAGGTAGGCCAGACCAGGGGTGCATAGAGTGCCACTGCTAGCTTTGAACAATCATTTTGTGCTGAGAAGACTCCCTTTAAAGCTGATGCCTAGTACTCGTGTATGCTCTATATATTGGTTTTACATGATTTGCAATAGGTTATCTGGCTTTTTATTTGGTCTTCCCCCTCTGAAATGGTTCATCGAGTGAAGAATAAAATTTCACAAGATGCCTTTGAAATAGAGTGGAGTCTAAATACATTTTAATTGCTCCAACCAAATAGTAGCAATGATGGCTTTAGAGGACAGCAGTTCTGAGTCACTGATCTCAGGGAATGCCATGTTATGCAGATTCAGGCCGTTTCCCTGGCTACTAATGAGTGCCTTTGTTTATTTGGTTTCTTCTTTGAAATTGCAAAGCAATGTTTTATTGTTGTATTACTTTGGACCATTAATTAAAAAATCCTGAGGATATAACTTTGGTACATTTCCATTTATTTCTGAAGATATTGTACTGTCTATGAAAAAAAATTAAGGGGTGCCAATAATGGTGAGCAGCACTGTATGTGCAAAGCCACAATTCAATTATGACTGCTACATTTACATAGCCCACAAGCTTTGCAAGTCACGAAAGTTCAGGTGTTTCATGGAACCGTAGTATAATGGATTTTAGTGCATTTTACCTGGACATCAATAGATTTGGCATCCTTCACAACAGGGTAAAACCTTGGGGTTTTAGTGGGATCTTGAAGACGTGGTGTACGTGGGGTCTTTGGTCTTGTAGCAGGATGGGACACTGGAGATTCTGGACCCGCTGTAGCTAGAGAAGTACAGTGCTATTTGATCAAAATACATATGCCAGAAGTTCATAAAATCTCTACAATAGATACCAATAACAATTGTAAAGAATGAAAAAAAAAAAAAAAACACCACTGGTGATTTTGTTAACCATTTTTAGTGTTAAGCCTGAACAACATTAAGGATCAGTGGTTTTGGTGCATAATGCCAAAACTTTACATAACACTTCAGCAAATTGCGCTTTTTAACAAGTTATGTGTGGATTTTCATTTTTTTAAAGATCTAGGCTTTCAACTTGTGACTGAACCTATAGTGTTTTTTCATTAATGGGATGAAAGTCTGGCTTGGCCTTCTGATCAGGATACATTAATGTATGGCAACAGTAATAATGCATGAACACGTGACCATCATAGGACCAAGGCAGAGTACTGGTAAGTGCAGTCAGTGTTTAACTGCTTACTTTCAGAGAAGTATCCATTTCAATAAAAATAAATAATCTGCTAGGGTTGTATTATAGTGATGTGAGAAAATCAGATTAAAAATAATGCAGGCAATTCCATTACCTTCTAGAAAAATAGGTATATTCGGTGGAGAATGAAAAACCTCTGGATCAGTCGGAATTTCTGGAGCAAGACTGTCAAATTCTTCTTTACTGATGAAATGAAGTTTCCTGAAATGCTCCATTTCCTGCTGAATTTTGAAAAATTACAAGAACATTAGATCTATGCTGTACAAGTTACTGAGACAAGATGTTGAATTCTGTAGGGTTTGCATACATTAGCATGCATTACAGCCACAGACTGTTGCAGCTGCATAATTAATACTATAAGTAGACTTGGCCATATTCTATAGTATGCATTGGAGGATGTGGCCACCTTCAAGGATGAGCCACTGATCCAACTGGATCATATGAGGCATAGGCGCAAAGATCAGCAAGTGTTAGCCTTGTTGTCAGTTGAGCCCATGAACTGATCAAACCATATGCAACGTCCCTCACATTTTACACATGTAGCAATAGTGAAATTCCTGTATATAATGCTTGCAGAGTGCATTCTAATGTCAGCTGAACCCACCACTATCAGCAAGTTCAGCTGACAGTGTAATGTTTATGGGGCACAGGAAAACTGATTGTCGGGGAAGATGTCGATACTTTTGATCTTATGTCTAATGGTGGCTTATCTCCAGGAGACCACGTCTGGCGATAGCTCTCAGAGAACACAAGAGCACTGACCAAGCAAGCGCCCTGACAGCAATCTAATGTGTATGGCCAGCTACTTTTAGTATGAGCAGTTTATTGTCACAAAACTAAAGGCCCCAATGTCTTACCCCACCTGTTCCGTTAAAGGCCCACCACCCCTCATGGATTGAATATATAAACATCAGCGTTCCCTGCATCCGTAGGGCATAAGATGGCAGCAATCTTGTGATTTAGTCAAGTATACGCTTTCTCACCTTGGGGAATCCACTTCTGTGCGGTCCCTGTGAAAGCACTGGACACATTCAGCTACTGTTAAGCAGAAGTTGTTCCAGAAAGGGAAAGTCAAGGGAGAATTCCCATGGTAAATCACTTCACTGCTGCCACATTATGTCCTATAATTGCAGAGACTGTATAATCTGCATACGGGGAAATATATGGTTAGCAAGTGTTCTGCTTTCAAATGCTTTGCTCCTTACGATAACTCAAAATCCTGTTCAATACCTTTTTTACTAGATTATCACTTTGCCCATCATCTATCGTCCATAGATCTTGTTCATAGTAATATAGACCATCATTTATAACCTTGGCTAGTTCAGAGGTTATCTTGGCTCGAGAAACATGATTTCCAGTGCGATCTCCTCCAGGGTGCTTTTTGACAGGAGGGGTCTGTGTTACAATGAGGATTTTATTAATGTCCTGATCATCAATTTCAAAGTCTGAATCATCAGACCAATCTGTGAAGTTGTTCTTGCGACCCTGTAGAGGCTCCATCTCCTCGTCAAACACAAAGTCAAGTTCTTCTTGCTCAACTTCTTTAATTTGAGGTTTGGTCGACACTTGAGGACATTCCACCTGCATACAACAGTAGAAAACTCATGACTAAAGAGCTCTACTACAGAACATTGCTTCACAAGAAAAATTATTAAATATTGTAATAAAAAGGAAAAAATATGTAAAAACTAAAAAGGGCACCGCAGTGGACAATTATTTAATAACTATTAAGACAAGTGATTGCATAAGGCTAAGTGCCCACGATGCAGAAATGCTGCATATTTTTTACGCTTCTCCCTGGCAGGAAAAACACATGCGGATTTTAAATGCGGTTTTCCCGCCAGGTAGAAGCGTTTGTGAAGAGTCTTTGCATGCATTTCTGCATGCGGGTTATCAAGCACTTTTCCAAGCGATTTTAGCATCACTTGGAAAAGTGCTTTTGTGACCAAGTTAGTTAAAAAAAAAAAAAATAATAATAATAATAAATGAATAAGAATGGTGAAAAATAAAAAAAAAAATAAAGTTTATACTCCCCTTCCGATGTCTTCCCGGTGTTTTGTCTGCTCCGTCCGGTGTCTTGCACTGCTTGCGGGGGTGTGAAGGACCTGCGGTGACGTCATTGAGCCATGTGATGGGTCACATGACTCAGTGACGTCATGGCAGGTCCTTCACATCAACGCGAACATTGCAAGACACCGGACGGAGCAGACAAAACACCGGGAAGACATCGGAAGGGGAGTATAAACTTTATTTTTTTTTTTAAATTCTTTTTTTTACAGCTTCTATGGTACCCAGGTCTGGATGAGAGTCTTCTCTCCTCCAGACTTGGGTACCATCCGCACATTGAAAAGTGTGATATCCGCATGTGCAAATGCAGTGATGCGGATGTCACGCGGTCCAATGCAAGTCAATGGCGGCGATTACGCTGCGTGTCCACAAAATTAATGGGTATGCTGCGCATTTTTGAGCGCAGCATAAACGCTGCGGAAAAATCCGCAACATGGGCATTGAAAGTGCGGCTTGTCATTGAGTACCATGGGGGGCGGATTACCAAGCGTTTATGCTGCGGAAATTCCGCAGCATAAACGCTTGTAAAACGCTACGTGGGCACCCAGCCTAAAAAAAATAAGAATAAAAAAAATTTAAAAAAAAAAAAAGGTACACTGAGCAATGGAGCAAGTAAATTTCTCTGGAAACCATCTTTCGGTCACTGGTTCTATATACATAATTTTAATAATTTTAGAGCACAATATAAGCATTTCTAGATTTTACCCCAATGATAATGTCGCCCGAACAGCATGTACTTCGCAGCATACCTTTGGTTTTATTGGAGATGTTCGGTGTCTTCTCTTCACCTCAATCCATGGCTCAGACTCTAACTCTGGTAAACTTGCAGACAAGCCTTTTGACATGGTTAGTAAATTGCTTGACTCTGCATTCTGTAATAAAGGACTACCCTTCGTTGGAGAACTAGGAGCAGATCCTATTTAGGAATTAAAATGTTAAAATAAGCCTTCAGCATGTATACACATACAATAACTTGTATAATCTAGCACATATGCAGATACAGGAGTTTCCAAGTTCTGAAAAAAACTAAAATAAACAAAAAATTAGAGATTGTCCAGGACTTAATAGCCTATGCTAAGGCTAGGTCATCAGTTTATATATTAGATTTGTGGGGTCCAACAACCACCACCCCAACTGATCACCTGTTTGCATCTCCACTCCTATTGAACTAAATAGCCAAAGCTGCAGTTACCCAAAAACCAAACTACTCAATGTACAGGGCTGTGCTTTGTACAACGTGTACATCTTGAAGAGATAATTGCTGAATAGAGGGGTGCTTGCAAACAGACCCTAATCTGATATTGAATACCTATCCTAAAGTCCTGGACAACCTATTTAAAATAATGTCCAATACATTTACTATAGCTCCCATACTCTGAGGACAAGGAGTATCTTTTGGACATTTATTTTTTTTAATTAAGCACAAACAGAAAACTGCCATTTGTTCCAGGTGCTTCTTACTAAGGGTTTGGTCACATTCTCTCTTGCCTAGAAAGAATTAAGTTTTTTAAAAAAATAAAAGGACTTTGGAAACCTGAAGAGGGTTGATATCTGCTCAAGACCCTGAACCGAGACACAAAAGGGGTTAATGAAGTGACTTGTTAATTCTTCAGGCTTATGCAGCTCTGAAGACGCTCTATACTTTACAATACAGGTCAATGTGAAGGCTCAAGAGACACACCAAGCACGCAGCCCTGTCCAGTGTATGGTCTAGTAAATATGAGGGTAGTATAAGAAATCATCGTTCTTCCTACAGCCCACAAGAGCAATGCTGAAGACGTCCTGATTTATAATATAGTCAGTGGTTTTTACCATAACTTTAAATACTAAAATGCATACCAGAGTGATGCGCCGGCATCTTTACAGGTATAAATTCAGGACAGTTGACGAGTTTAGAAAAGTCAGTTTGTCCAAGTTCTTTCGATGGCGTAGTAGGAATTGGCCACTTTTCTGGATCCACTTTTCGTCTTATTTTTTGGTTTATTACCTCCACTTCTGTACTGTTCTTTAATGCCTGAAACAAAAGATTAGCCAAGCTTCCTCAGAAATCTGTTAGTAATAAATTGTAATCTGTAAATCTCTTATGCAGGTCTGCGATTTCAGGAAATAAGCCATGCGGCCTAAGCAGTCTTTCATGTGTAAAAAAAAACCTCAAGCTGGTAGTTTCTCAATGATGTGTGAACACTTGCCTATTTGAGCAATGGACATGCTCATAGTGCTTCTAGTGATAAAAAGTGCCTCTAGACATTATTTACTTCTGTAAAGTTCAGCAGTTTGATTACTTAGAGGGGTTTCCCACAGACAAATTATATTATTATTCCAAGACTTATTAAAATGTATTAAGTTCTACAATTGGATGCATTAAAAAAAGAAAAAAAATATATATGTTTTTATGCCAAGAATCTCATATGTGCCCCTGCTGTGTACTGTGTAATGGCTGTGTCTGACCGTTCAGGAACATGGTTTTATCATACCACAGCTCCTGGGCAGGGGAGGAAGCAAAAAAATAAGAGTATACAGACATTACAACAGGGGATCACAGCTTCTGGTTTGTGAGGTAAAACAGGGTTTAAAGACAGGCAGGGAAAGGTTTTACCTCAAAGAATCAGCTGTGATCCCCTGCTGTCCTGTCTGTATACTCTTTTGCTTCCTTCCTTTTACTTTAAAAACTACATTTTTTTTAAAGTGCTTAGTTACCCTGCACAGGGCTGGGACCTCTACTACCTCATAGACCAGTGAGGAGCTTGAATGAAGCGGCAATTTAGCTGCCAAGCATGATAGGGGGGTGGGGGGAAAGGAAGTGTTCTTGTAGTTTATGGAGCTGTCCACATGTTCGTGATTTCTGCGGAGAGAGAGGTCTGCACCAAAACATGTCCGATTTTCATTCGGGTCAGGGATCAAACACTACAATGGTAGTCTAAAAATTAATATATATATATATATATATATATATATATATATATATATATATATATATATATATATATATATATATATATATATATATATATATATATATAAACAGTCTTGCACACACAAATAATGCAACATTGATGGTAGATACAAAATGGAGATGAAAAGCAGTCTTTTTTGCTTAGGAAAAAAACTCACATTACAGCTAAACATGCACTGAACATTAATAATGGTTGTGTGCTGACGATGACAAAAAGACAATACCTCACAAATAAGAGCAATATCTGTAGTCAAAGTCTGCACTCGATAAAAACCTGCAACCAGAGCAACAGGTAAAAATCCCTGTGAATCCATCTGCCTTCTGAGAAAGAAGTCCTTCTCCAGATTCTCTGAACTGAAGTAATATTCACTGAAAAGTAAAGCATTGGAATTAATTTCAATCCAAATCCTTATTCAACCATGGTTTACGCTAAAAATGTTACTTACATCTGACGTTTAAGATATTCCTTCAGCAACTTTTCATGAACTTGATATACTTGCATCCCCAATCCGTCATCATAACAGTACACCATGCTGGTAATATTTTCAGAAAGCCCAGCCTCAAAAGGCACAGAACCGGTGCTGAAGGGACGCATGCCATGGTGACCTTGATGGAAAAAAAGTTAAAGGAAAGAATCATTTTGCGTTTGATGGTTGTGTGTAATGTATATAACCATGGATGTACTAAACGCATGGCGAAATCACTGACCATTGCCCCTGCCTCGTCCTCTTCCTCTCGATCGGCCTCTAAAGCCATCTCTCATTCTGCTAGATTCCCTTTGGGTGCTCAGGACATCATCCTGGTCAAGTCTACTCTCTCGCTGCCAACCTGTAGAAAACCGTAATTGAAATGTCACAAAAGAAACATCTATAATAATAAAAAAATAAAATCTCTCTATATCTATCTATCTATACATACTAGTGACAACACATTAAACGAGCAACTCCATATTAAGCAATGTTATATCATAGACAAGATGTGCTCCTTCGTTAAAATGGTACTCAAAAACAAAAATTATAAATCTAATTTTCTGTACTTGTAAATATTAACCAAAAAGAGAACACCCAAAGAGTTCTACCAAAGTATATCAAGAACCACAAATCTCAAATACATGATCAGTGGTAAAACATCTGCAGCAAGTTACAGATGAATATCACTGAAACAACCACTTCAAAAAGAATGAGAATATACAAGGAATGAAGTCTTAAAAGGTTGGTACAAAAGGTCTAACAACTTTATTAGTGCAAAATATACACAAAATCTACAAATACAAAATGGTGAATGGTATGTGTAAGAGGGTAGAGAAAAAAAATAGCAGCACGGGCACAAAGACACCAAGACCCAAATGGCAATTATTAAAAATAGATGTAGATATATGACGAGAAGGGGAAAAGCAAGGGAAATAGTTATCAGACAGTGCTATGGAGCTCCATAATGCCCCATCTCCTAATGATATAGCACAAAGATTTGGGCTAAAGAACCACTCAATAGCCTTGTGCCCATTGGCTGTTCTGTGATCCCAAACGAAATCCCCAGGACTTCCCTTGAGAAAGCTGGACTTTTCCCGCGAAACGCGAATCGGGGAGGGAAGAGGAACGTGCCTCCCTTACCACCTGTCTGGGCGCAACTTCTATTCAGAGGTATAACCATTTGGCAATTTAAATATTCGTTGGGGATGCATGGGGATTTCGTTTGGGATCACAGAACAGCCACTGGGCACAAGGCTATTGAGAATGGTTCTGTAGCCCAAATCTTTGTGCCATGTCATTAGGAGATGGGGCATTATGGAGCTCCATAGCACTGTCTGATAACCATTTCCCTTGCTTTTCCCCTTCTCGTCATATATCAACATTTTTAATAATTGCCATTTGGGTCTTAGTCTTTTTGTGCCCGTGCTGCTATTTTTTTTTTATATCTCTACCCTCTTACACATACCATTCACCATTTTGTATTTGTAGATTTTATGTGTATATTTTGCACTAATAAAGTTGTTATACCTTTGTAACAACCTTTAAAGACTTCATTCCTTGTATATTCTCAAAGTATATCAAGGCAGCATGGCTGTGTCAATAAGGACAATACAAAATCAACTCAAATAGGTGTATACATAATTACAAAAAGCAATAAAGTTACATACAGGGTGGTCCAAAAGGAGAGAGCTTCCATTGTTGTCAAAAAGGCTCCAGGGCGCCCAAGAAAGACCAGAAAGCGCCAGGACCGTATCTTAAAACTATTTCAGCTGCAGGATCGGACTACCAGCAGTGCAGAGCTTGCTCAGGAATGGCAGCAGGCTGGTGTGAGTGCTTCTGCACGCACTGTGAGGCGGAGACTCTTTGAGCAAGGGCTGGTTTCAAGGAGGGCAGCAAAGAAGCCACTTCTCTCCAGAAAAAACATCAGGGACCGACTGATATTCTGCAAAAGGTACAGGAAGTGGACTGCTGAGGACTGGGGCAAAGTCATTTTCTCTGATGAATCCCCTTTTCGATTGTTTGGGACATCTGGAAAACAGCTTATTCGGAGAAGAAGAGGTGAGCGCTACCACCAGTCTTGTCTCATGCCAACTGTAAAGCATCCTGAAACCATTCATGTGTGGGGTTGCTTCTCAGCCAAGGGAATCGGCTCACTCACGGTCTTGCCTAAAAACACAGCCATGAATAAAGAATGGTACCAGAATGTCCTCCAAGAGCAACTTCTCCCAACCGTCCAAGAGCAGTTTGGCGCCCAACAATGCCTTTTCCAGCATGATGGAGCACCTTGCCATAAAGCAAAGGTGATAACTAAATGGCTCATGGAACAAAACAGAGATTTTGGGTCCATGGCCTGGAAACTCCCCAGATCTTAATCCCATTGAGAACTTGCGGTTAATCATCAAGAGACGGGTGGACAAACAAAAACCAACAAATTCTGGCAAAATGCAAGCATTGATTATGCAAGAATGGACTGCTATCAGTCAGGATTTGGTCCAAAAGTTGATTGAGAGCATGCCAGGGAGAATTACAGAGGTCTTGAAGAAGGGGCAACACTGCAAATATTGACTTGCTGCATTAACTCATTCTGTCAATATAACCTATTGGTACTCATAATATGATTGCAATTATATTTCTGTATGTGATATAAACATCAGACAAACACTAATAAAAACCAGAGGCCAGCAGATCATGTGAAAATATAATTTTGGGGTCATTCTCAAAACTTTTGGCCATGACTGTATATAGAAACAATAGATGATTATATAATGGAAAATGTAGACCTAGAGAAGATCATGCCGCTCCTCAGCTACCCTGCACTCCAACGCATGTTTGGAGTTTTAACAGTTTAGTCCAAGTTCCACTTTTACAGTGGCGACTATATAGTGTTTGGTAAAAATTAAACTCCTACAACACCCACCCCCTCCCCTCTCTCTATCGATTTCAAGGTCATATTTGGTGAAGTCCAAAGCTTCTAGCAAGGATCAAGACCTGAGGCATCCATAGAAGAAAAATCGAGTGATAAGCCCACCACACCCATGGCTTCTGAAAAACCTGTGTTTTGGAACGGATTGCGTGGGTCTCCTGCAGGCACACAATATTGAAGTGTTTTGTACGGAGGCATCTTATTGCTAAACGCCTCTTAACCTTATCACCAAGCTCCTACACAGTCAACAAAAAAGATTAACAAATTCATCCCTGTGCCAAGGAGCTTCTAATATGTCAGCCAAGGGAATAAATAAATGGAGCTTGCATCAGGATAAGAGTCACACCAAGACTGGCGGCCCTTACCCACACCACTGAGTGAAGTAAATACAACAGCAATTACATAAGAAATAGAGCTGTAGAGGGGGTGAGGGAAATCTCCACAACTGCAAGTGTCCGATCATATTCATGCTTTGCTGTGTGAACTGCAACTTTTTACACTATCAAAGCACTGCCCGGGAAGCAGAACCCAATAGCCAAGAAACTGGTCCATTGGCCCCTTGTTGGTTTAAGAAGCTGGAGCAGAGGCCATGTGTATGTAGATGAGTGGAATCAAGTGCAGAACCAATGGGAATCACCTCCCAATGGGCGCAACCTTAAGCTGTGGCTCCAGACCCTCAGGAAGGCCAAGACTCAACAGCGGTGGATTCAGGATGCATCGGGCCCAGAAGGTTTTATAGGGAACCCTAAAGCTGGGACAGTTCCCAGTTAGTAAAAATAAAAAAAAAGTATGGTTGGAGTGGATGGCATACACGCTTTCATGGGGCTCTGGGTGCCATCTTCTCAATGCCAGGCATTAACCGACCCCCCCCTTCCTTGAGTAGCGGAGGTTTATATTAATGCAGAAATGCTTGGATTATGCACTTAAAAATGCAACCAATTTGTATATCTATTCTTTCAGGCTCCCTATATAGAGAAAGTTGCACCCAAATTAGGAAAAAAAAGTACAGTGGGCACTGTACCCCACAGAAAAATGCAAGACGGGTTGGGGGGGGGGGGGGGGGGGGGATATATTTATCTCCAAGTATTCAAGTTTTAATTTTGTCAAATCTGACATACAGTCTAGAAATATGGGCCTTTTCACTTACTGCCAAAACTAAGGGGGAATGGCTTATAGGGTATTAATGCAGAGCAGTCAAAAGACACGGCCCTGGAGAATCTTGTGAGTCATGCCTCCTTGAAAAAGTCCAAAGAAATTTGCACTAAATTAAAAAGACCCATATCTCTGGGACCGTACGGTGGATTAAAAAAACAACTGAAAACACCACAGAAGCAGTGGGAATAAAAGCAAAAACTGGCCACTTTTGATCTGGTGACAGGCACTCATTTACATTACATGAATGTTGACAATGCCTGTCGACTTCAGCAGTACTGACCAACTGATGTGTATGGGAGACCTGACTTCTGCCTGAATATATTTTAATTTTTGGTAAGCAAATCAAGCAGTTTAAAAAAACGGATCAGTCTGAAATTCTCAGGAGATAAGCTGCTGCCAGTGGCCTTCTCTCTTCCGTTGAAAAACACACTCAGTTAGGCCGAGAACTTATGAACACTAGGATATTACAAATCGTAATTTTATTTTTTTATCTTTCCATTTTGACTACAAGAGCCTATAGCTACAGCTTGCCAAAAAAAGGAGGATATTCCAGCCTCCCTCAATAAGTGAAATCTAGCTGCCGCTTGGACACTCCCGAACTGGAAAACGGACTTCCAGGAGAAGTCAGTGCCTGGAGTTCAGCAACTGACACTAGGTGTCCAGTACAAACTCGAACTTTACAATTCAGGTTCGCTCATCTCTATTAAGTACGAAAAGTTTGCTCACCGTGAGAGTAATGTCCTCGCTTTGGTTTTTTGCTTGATTCGGGTTGAACCTGTGACACCAAGTGATCATTCTGGGTTTCCACATGGTCTGTTTTCTTGTCCACCAAGCACAAAGGAACCCATCTTTGTTTGGCAACTGAAGATAAAGTGGAACAAAATTAAAACAAATATTAGATATAGAATATATAACAATCTGTCCAGGAAGATATTTTTTTTTACCAAAATGTTATCACTAAACATGCAATATATGAGCAACGACTGGAGTGATTTTGGACAATGTTTATGTGCATTGATGCATTTGTAGGTTTCAGCAAGACATATCAATGCACCTGAACAACATTGTCCAAATAACGAAACTATAAAGAAAGTCCTATATATTCGTTTTACTAATGTGTCCTCAGCCACAAGCAATCATTTTAGCA
Source organism: Phyllobates terribilis (assembly GCF_046119375.1). NCBI lineage: Eukaryota > Metazoa > Chordata > Amphibia > Anura > Dendrobatidae > Phyllobates > Phyllobates terribilis. The sequence continues at coordinate 921,130,865 of NW_027362761.1, read as the reverse complement.
TAATACACAAAAATCACAGGTCATCGATCAATGGTAACTTCTATTGATCAGATGCTGAAGATTTAATAAAGTTCTGCTAAATGAAATAATTACTGACCAGATCTTCCATCACTGCTGATTTCTTGTTACCAAATAGTATAGCGCTTAAAAGGGGTTGCCCACTTTATATTACTGTTACGTGTGGGAAACAAGCTTTTCTGTCACTAATATATAAGTATTACAGGGACCTGTTGGTGCAGCCTCTGCTGCTGGTGAGGCAGCATGTGACCACATTTTTGTGGACTGGTTTGACGGTGCCATGTCACCTTGGCAGAGCCCCTAATGTGCCAGCACAGCAGACCCTCCCCATCCCCCCACTTTACAAACTGCATCTCTCAATTCATCTAAGCGTGCAGTGAGCATGTGGACACGAAATGTGCCTCACAGTTTTATATTTTTGGGCGATGAAGAATGAATAATTACGTTTTTATCATCAAAGTTTTGTTATAGCCCCAGATTTTACATTTTCGCATTGGGAAATGGCACACAATTTTACTGAATGTAGAAATACCCCATATGTGGCTGTCCAGTACTGCTTAGCCATATGTCAAGACTTGGGAGGCATGGAGCGCTAATATTCCTAGAATAGTATGCAGACTCCCTAAGTGCTAGAAGAGCAGAACTTTGGGAATTCATCTACAGGTGTAGTGAGGATTTTAACTCCATGGGTGTTTTCCAGAAACAAGCAGCAATGGAAAATGCAAATCTGCCATTGTAGTGGTGACCAGTGCATTATGCTCGTGCTTCTGGAGACATGCACCCGTAAATTAGGTGCGCTCTCATTGATACAGAAATGTCAAATATGTGGATGCTAACTGCGGTTTAGGCACACTGTGGGGCTCAAAAGGGAGGTGGACATTTGTATTTGGGAGCACGCAAGGAGCCATTTCACTTTTCCAGAGTCTTTGTGCTACCAGTAGCGCGAGAGCACCCCTATATTTCCGTTAACAGATGACGGACCTGAGTGGGGACTTGCTTTTTTTGTGGATTGAGTCAAAGTTTTTATTGGAAACATTTTACATCACATTTATCTGGCGCTCTACGCCATCTAAATCTCAGAGTGACATGATTCAGATGAAACACCCGAGGAATCCATTCCCTATAATGGAGGCAGCAGTTACTCTGGACTCAGTCTGGCCTCTTTTTAGCGGTGTCCTTTTCAGGCTTCACAAAACTGTGGCAGACGGCATTTATGCACACCTAATAAAAAGACGGACATCGCCAGACTGCGTCCACAGTGCCTCCATCTGCCTCATTATAGGGAATCTTCTGCTGGGGGGGGGGGGGTTCTGTCTGAATCAAGTATTTCAGAGATTTACATGGAAACCCCGATGTAAGCGCTCAACGCAAAGCGCAGGGCCTTACTGCAATCTTTGGGAGACAAAATGAACAAGTCAACAACAGGTGAAGAATTGGTTTTATTTTTTATGCCATTCCTTGTGCGGTACAAGTGATTGGCTGCTGCACATTAAAAAGACTTTTTGCCAAAACTAGTTTTTTGCATCCGCCATATTTTGAGAGCTATAATTTTTTCCATATTTCTGCTGACCGTCACAAAGGCTTGCTTTTTGCCAGACGAGTTAATGTTTTTATTGGTACCATTTTTTGATCGCTTTCTATTCTAATTTTTGGGAGGCAGCACAAATACCAACAATTCAGGATTTTTTATGCTGTTCTGAATATGGTAAAATTGATAAGGCAGCTTTTATTCTTTGAGTCAGTACAGAGATACCCCATTTATATTTTTGTGTGTTTTGGCGCTTTTACACAAAAAAACACATTATAGAATAATTATGCTTGCATCGCTTTAGTCCGAGAGCTGCAACTTATTTTTCGGCTGATTGAGTTGGATGGCGGCTCGTTGCAGACGTGGCAATGCCAAATGTGTACTTTAATTTTTAATAATATTTATTTATGGGTACAATATATTTTTTATTTTAAGATCATTATTTTGTGATTTTTTTTTAAATATTTTTACAACTTTTTTCAGTTATTGCAGCATTTAGGGGGTTAAAGTGAAGGGAGAGCTGTGGGCACCGCTCCTTGCACTGAGTGCCGGGTGTCAGCATCATTCTACAATTGAGAGGTCTTTCCTTATCAAATAGAATGATGAAATTTCATATGGGAACAAAACTTAAAGGGCTTTTCCCATGAACAAAGTAAATTTAAATTAAGAGATTTTAGAATAAAATTAGCACATAATCACAAATGGGGCATACTGGACTAATATGTTGTGTAAGAACAGTAAAAAGCATATGGCCCAATGGCTTAATTTAAATATGTAACAAAAGGATAAAAAAAAAAAAAAAAAAAATCAACCTTAAATAATAGAGAAGTATGATGCCAAGTGCCCCTGAAACACAATATGATACCCCCACATGCAAAGTATGATGCACCACACAGTCCTCGACAGTATAATAGGCCTCACACAGTCCTTGGTGTCGTGGGCCAAATACAGTCCTGCTCACCATTATTGGCACCCCTTCATTTTTTTTTTTTTTTTCATAGACTGTACAACATCTTCAGAAATAAAAGGAAATGTATTAGGTTATGTGCGCACGATCAGTATTTGCTTGCAGAAATTTCTGCACTTCAGCAAAAACGCTGTGGAAATTAGAGCGTTTTTTTGATGCGTTTTTTCCAATGCACTGTATAGGAAAAACGCAGGCAAAAAAAAGAGAAAGCATGGACACACTGCTTATTTAAATGCACATTAAATCCTGTCAGGAAAATTCCTGATCATGTGCATAGATCTTCCAAATTCTCATTGAAAATGCTGGGATAAGGTTTGCAATGCGTTTTTTTTTGGGACCAATTCCGCTCAGATTTACCACATCAAAAATGCACATACCCTTAATGTTATATCCTCAGGATTTTTCTCATTTGTGGTCCAAAAGTAATACAACAATAAAACATTCTTTGAAACGGCAACATGGAAGTAACAGAAGAAAACATGTGCAGCAATAAAGGCACCCCTAATTAATACTTCGTTGCACACTCTTTGGTATTGCTGACAGCCTCCAAACGTTTCTTGTAGCCATCTATAAGCTTCTGGCACTTCTCAGCTGGAATTTTCTCCCACTCTTCCTCTGCAGTTTGTTCAAGCTCTTGAATGTTTGCAGGGTTCTTTTTCCTTATGGCAGATTTCAGCTGACCCTAAAGATTTTCAATGGGATTCAGGTCAGGACTCATTGCTGGAAATTTTAAAACCATTCAGTTTTTCTTTTTCAACCATTCCTGTGTACTTTGGGTCATTATCTTGTTGGAGAACCCTTGATCTTCGACTCAAACCAAGTTTTCCTACACTGGTGGGACATTTCACTCTAAAAATCTCTTGAAAATCCTCTGATTTCATGATTCCTGTGATAAGGTCAAGGCCTCCAGTACCAGACGCAGCAAAGTTACCCCATAGCATTATGGATCCTCCACCATGCTTAACCACTTTACAGCCTGTGCCGTATTAGTACGCACAGGCTGTAATCCCCCGGTTCAGTGAGGGCTCTGGGGCTGAGCCCGCACTGAACCGGGCACATGTCAGCTGATTATTACAGCTGACATGTGCCCGCAACAGCCGCAGGTGGAATCACAATCCACCCGCGGCTGTTAACATGTTAAATGCCGCTGTCAATCTCTGACACCGGCACTTAACAGCGCCGCGTCGGAAGTGCGTCACTTACCCAGCCCATCGGTGACCCCGTCACGTGATCGCAGGTCACCGATGTCCAACTAACAAATGCAAACAGCAGTCTCTCTTCGATTACCAGCAGAATTGGTGCCCACAGTGAACCCGGATCAATGAGTATTAAGTGTCCTCAGGATAAAGTGACTAAGTGCAAAAAAAAAAAAAAAAGGCTACACGATATACCCTGCCTAGCAGAGGAGGTTGGCACCCTAGGTGAAGATGGCGATGTGGCGCCCCCGCTCCTCAGAGGCTCTCACTCACTGGCCCTGCTGCTACGTTGCATCACAGTCCGATGCAACCTCCTCATAGAAAGCAAAAAAAAAAAAAAAAAAAAATAGATAAAAAGGAAGACTTCTTAGATGATCATGGATGTAGATCCCATAAATAGCCTCAAAGGCAAGCCTCAATTCTTTTCCCCATAAACTGGTTCCTCAGGAGGCAAAAAGATGTGTGGTATGTCCACAGGCATATCTGTTACAGCCAGATCATGTCTCCGTATTGATAATGCAGTGAGTTGTCATGAGGGCAGGCATTGCCAAAAAGCTCTATTTTTGTTTAATCTGTCCACAGAACATTTTTCCAGAAGGATTGTGGTTTGTCAAGGTACTCTTTGGCAAAGATCAGTTGTTCCTTTTTGTCTTTTCTTCAGCAATTGTTTCTTCCTTGGCCTTCGCCCATAAAGCTCTGCTTGGTTTAGTGTGCGGCGTATGGTACTTGTTGAAACCATGACCCCAGACTGTTCCAGGTTGGCCTTCAGGTCTTGGACGGTGTTTGAGGGCCAGTTTTGGTCGTGGGCCAGAGTTTGACATGTGTGATTTACACCATCCAGTCTTTGATTGATAGCTCTGGTTTTATAGTGCCAGAGAAGGGAGGAGAAAGAGGGGGAGGGGGAAGCAGGTGGGAAAGTATATAAATGATTGGCCCCACTATGAAGCACTCAGCGACTGTCAGCACAGAATGATTGTTCAAACCAAGTCCAAAATAAAACGAGAAAAAAAAAAAAACACAGCGCAGTGGGGTTTCATCCAAGGGAGATAAAAAGGAGTTTAAAAGGTTACACTAACCTTATTTAGTTGTGTATATACAACATTTAAAATCACTTATAAATCCATCTGCTGCAGATCCAACGGGTCATCAGACTTTGTGGATAATCTGGGATGCTGGTTTCCCATATAATAAATCCAACTCCAGACCGAAAGTACATGTGGTTTTTCGTAAGTCACACGTTTCAAAGTACGACAGACTTCATCAGGACAAGAAAAGCCTGGTGGGAAGGTGTATTTAAAATGATTGGCTTCGCCATGAAGCACTGAGCAGCAGGACTTCGTTTGAACAGTCTATGCTGACAGTCCCTTTAAAACTTGTTAGTAACCGTCAGCTCTCGTCACTGATATTAGAGGCAGGTGCCGGCTGTGTAGACAGCCATCTACAAGGTATGATGCAGGGGATCTGACACTGCACGCAATAGTACATCCAATGTTGGGAAGGAGTTAAAGAGAACCTGTCACTAGAATTTACCCTTCTAAGCCGTCATGAAGCTGAATAAAATGATACCTGCAATCCAATGTTCTATTCCAGAGAAACATTTTTTCTTATACACAAGTGACCTGTTCAAGGTTATGGGCCGGTCACCAAATTCCCTGAGAATCAGCCTCTATAGCTTATTTTCAATAAAATGGGGCACTTCCGATGTAATTAACACAGAACAGTAGATCTGAACTTTGTCTTAAACACATTGCTGTATTGCAAAAGTATTGAAATACTGGCAGCCTGTGAGATGGAGGCTGAAGACGAGAGGAACCTGCAGATGTCAGTTAATTACACAGCTCTGCAGTGAGATCAGGAGAGCAGCCATTACACAACACACTGGTAAGGGCATGTGCACACAATCCGCTGCGTGTCTATGCAGCGCCAAACCCGCAGCGGCCAGATGTTACAGCATAGTGGATGGGATTTATAGAAATTCCATGTCCATTCCGATGCGCATCTCGGCACCTGCGGATCACCCGCAGAAATTGACATGCGGCGAGTCTTTCCAGACCGCAGCATGTCAATTTCTTTTGCGGGTCTGCATGCGGACTTTCCCCCCCATAGGCCTAACCTCTGAGGAAAGTCCAGAAATGGGGAAAAAAAAAATTACATAATGAGCGGAAGACGTGCGGCTATTCCGGAGCCTCGGGACAGTGAGCACATACCCAAACGCTCTTTTTTTTTATTAAAAATAAGCTCTGGAGACAGATTCCCATGCAGATCAGTGTCTGGCCCATAGTCCTGAACAGCTCATTTACATATAAGAAAAACATAAGATTTCTCTGGAATAAGACACCCAGATATCTGCGATCTGATATTTTATTCACCTTTCTAAGACCTACATGTCCAAATAGATGGCTTAGTAAATAGTATAGAGGCCAGAGCAAAGTACTGCAGTGCGCATGCGCTGGCGCTCTTTGGCCTTTTCCAGCGCACTGCAGTACTTTGTTCTTTCCTCGACCGGGCATAGTGAAGTACACCTGCACAGGAGCGCGATGCTGGACATTGTGTGGATGACGTAGGACAAGTCATCCACACAAAGCAGTGAAGGAGGACAGCAACTGCAAGAGGAGGCCTCGAATCAAGACCAGCAACATTCACCAGACCGGACCGCACTGCACTATAGGGGAGTATAATAAAAGTTCTATTTCTTGACTTGCAGATACTGGCCTTACCACATATGAGAGGAAAAAAAAAGTGACAGGTTCCCTTTAATTCTACGGATATTCCCTTTAATTATACTTAAGAGGGGTAAAATAATGGAGAATATATTTGAATTATGCTGAATACCTTTTTTCTTTGTTACAGGAGACTGAACGTCCAACTCACAGTTTTCTTTGCTTTCATCGCCATCAGTCCCCTTTACCTGATTAGGCGATATGTTTTGTGAGTTGAAGGATAAGTGTTGGCGCTAAAACAAAAAATGAAATTAGTAAAAGCAAAGACAAGTCTGGTCAGGAACATCGTTGTGTTTTTAAGTAAGATTCTTTTAATGGAATTTGGTTACAGCCAGGCTTGGACTGGCCCCATCGGAGAATCCGCCAGTGGGCCCCTGTGCAAGAGTGGGCCCCACCCTCTTATATGAGCAGTACTTGGCACTATATACTTGAATCACTATGTACAGACAGAGGCAGCATCTTATTCATTTAACAGTCTACCCAGTTAATTGTTATATAAATTTGTGATTGACGATAGGGTCACATTTGGATGTAACTGAAAAGTGGGGCTGTGACGACAGAACATTTCTTCTTAATTATGGCAGATGCAAATTAAGTACATCCAGAATGATTGACTATTGAATTTGGTGTTTCTTTCTAAGGTTGGTCAAGACACATGGACTTTTGTCAAGAGTCTGAATGTGGACTTTTCTTGTAAGTGGAGCTGATATTTGTTAATTGGTGAATGGCTGTTATTTACATCTTATTAGTGATGGGCTAACCCGAACAGTAAAGTTCGGGGGTCTGTACTGAACACCTACTGTTCGGGCATGTACTCCCTAACATGGACTTCACCAGAAAGTCTGTTACTGTTCAGGTTCGGCACCGGGTGTTCCTCGCCTTGTCATCTGCATGACAGCGCAAGAAACAGCTCTGATCGGTGGCAAGATTAATACCTCCTGTCAGACGACAGCGTGGGAATGGGGAGCCCAAACATCGGGTGTTTGCCTCGCTGTCATGCGCTGCCTCTGATTGGTGGTAAGATTAATACCACTGGTCAGAGGGCTGCGGTTCCCACGCTGTCAGGTGACAGTGTGAGCCCGCAGCTGTGACCAGAGGTAAAAAGTTTACCTCTGGTCACAGGTCGTCAGCAGATGGGCTACTATACCCATCAGCCTACGCCTGCTGTCGCAGATAACAGCGAGAGCAGGCGCAGCTGATGGGAATATTCATCTGCCAGCGCTATAAATTAAAAAAAAAATAAAAATAAAGTAAAAAAAAATACAGGGGAACCCCCCCCCCCCCCATTTTTGACAACCAGCCAAGCTAAAGTAGTCAGCTGGGGGCTGGTAAGGGGCCATGGACAATGGCCCCCCAGCCTAAAAATAGTCCGCAGCTGCCCCAGAAAAGGAACATTAAATACGTATCTGGCCAGCACCTAACCACCATCAGACGAAGCATTTCAGTGCGAAACACGCGTCGGGTGTGGTGGGTCCCTGGAGCTACTAAGTTAATTCATAGGCTCTTATGGTTATGTGGTTCCCTGCTGTATCTATTAATATCCATATATATTGTTGTCACTGTTAGGTATTGTTACCTCTATGTTAAATTATATGCTATGATAATATGTCAGGCGAAAATACTGTTTAGGCGATAGATATGGCATAGACATATGTTATTTAGAAGCATTTATGATTCCTCTGAGTATTTTTGCAACAGGGGCTTCATTGAATAATTAATAAGTAGCATATTATTGATGGTTATTGCCGCCCAGGTGTTCCCACCAATGGTTTTCTCACTTGCCTTGTGTGTGTTTTTACTGTGTTCTGTATCAAGAATAGAGGGGCCCCCACGCCGTTATTTATTTATTTTTTTTTACTTAAAAAATGATGAAAAATGGTGTGGGATCGCCCATGCTGGGGGCTGATATTACCTGCCAGGGAAGGGGCCATTAGTCAAAGATGTTCCCTGGCTATTAATAACAGCCCACAGCTGTTTGCTTAGAGTTTACTGGCTAGATTACAGGGGGACCCCCCCAAAAAAAAATTGGACATAGGATCCCCCTATAAAGTCTAACCAGCAATGGCTAGGCAGACAGCTGTGAGCTGATATTAATAGCCAGAGAAGGGGCCTTGGATGCTGCCCCCTCTGAGTCTAAAGACATAAGCTCTCAGCGGGGCCAAATCTGTCACTTAGCCGCGCTGTTCCTACTTGTCCTGTGGCAGTGGCAAGTGGGGTAATAGGGATGGGGTTCATGTCAGCCTTGTATTGGCAGCTGACGAAGCCCAGGTTAGCAACGAAAAGGGGTCTATAAGACACCCGCATTACTAACCTCCATAGTCAAATTGGGGGAAAAAACAAAACAAAACTCTAACACCCAGAATAAAGTACTTTATTTTAAATAATGACAGACTCCTTATTGATAGTCAATTTACCAAAAACCCAATGTCTCCTGTAAAAAAAATAAATAAAAAACCATACTCCTCACCTGTCCAAAGTTCTATCCCACGCCGTAATCCATGTCTGGGAAAAATATTTCCAACCTGGACAGTGCAAAGATGCGACAGTCCTGGCTGAAAACCACAGAGGAATGAGCTGCTGCGAGCTCAGCCTCAGTGACTAGCGGTGATGTCAGAGTGCACCGCCGGTCATGGAGGCTGTGTTCCCAGTCGGGACGGTCACATCTTGGCACCGTCCAGGTTGAAAAATATTTATCCCAGACATGGATTACGGCGTGGGACAGAACTTCGGGCAGGTGAGGGATATATATATTATTTTTTATTTTGTTACAGAAGACAAGGGAATCTGGGATTAGGTGTTAGGTGAGTATAACTGTTTGTTATTTTTAAATTAAAAAAAGTGTGTGCGTGTTTTATTTCAAATAAGAGACTTTATTCTGGATGTGTATTTATTTACAATATATAGTAATGGAGAGGCGTCTTATAGACTCTGTAATTTTGCACCACCTTGTGTACTTGCTGGGACTGTTCTATATGTTATTCTCTGTTTGGTGCTTCAATAAAGTATTACCACACTGTTTCACCCTCACTGTGTTGTCCGAGTAGTATACTGCCCACGGGAGACCCGGTGTCTCCACAGGGGCCCTGGAGTACGTTACTGGTGGGCCCTCGGCACCCCAGTTCGACACTGATTACAGTGGTCTTTTTGAGTGCCCCATTCCCAAGAAGCCTACCAAGGCTGTTAGAAAAACTTAAGGTCATAATTTAATGCTTACCACAGGACTGGCAGTCTCACTTGGAGTTGGCCAATTTGCGAGATCACTGAAATCACTAGCCTTCATGAAGAGAAAAATAAAATAATTAAAAATAATCTTTGTGCTAGAAACGTTATGGAACTCATCATTTTAAGAAAATAAAGTGACAAGAAAATATAGTCCATGCAAATAAACAGCTTTGCACAGAATCCCTTTTCTTTTTTTTTTATCTATTTTTTAAAGTTTTATTCCACACCATCTTTAAGTCCATGCTTGCTGTCATTGTAGTCAACATTTTTGTTTTCAACTTAAAGGGAAGGGGATGTTCTGCTTTAGAAAATTGTATTTTGTGAGAAACGATATTCTAAATAAAATTTAAAAAAATAAAAATAAAAGATGTACCTTCTGAGAAGCAGGTTTTCGAGCCTGGACAATTCTTGCTGAGCACTGCAAACCTGAAAACAAATGAGAACCACTTACGGCATATATACACACACACAAATAGTTGTTGACCTGGAGCAACCACCTCTATTAAATGCAAATATGATTTATTATGTTCTGTCTATAGCTTTATGCAAAGTGGACCATACATACATATAGTGGCATTAATTCCAGAGTACTTTACAGACATCACTGTCCCCATCGGGGATCACAATCTAAATCAGTAGGTCTTCAGAGTGTGGGAGGAAACCCACGCAAACACGGGGAGAACGTACTAACGTCAACATCTCCTACAGATGTTGTCCCTTGTAGGGTTTGAATCCAGGAACCTAGTACTACAAAGCAACAGTGCTAACCACTGAGCACCATGGGGTACTATATAATAGCACAGTTCTTCAACATGGCATTGGAAATGGACAGTGTTGTCGCTCACTGCTTTGGAAGAGACTCACTGGCAAATACAGCAAGTATAATAGGAACACGGGATGAAACTTACAGTCATTACATAAACTGACATTTTACTGGCATTCTAATATTACAGAGTTATACTCCGTTACCACAAGAAAATTATGAACTCCTCAATAGGCTCTAATCTCACCCATGAGATGTATAATCCTAGCTATATACCTAAGGCCTCATTCGTACCTTTTATTCCTCCCATGGATACAACACGTATCCATTATAAAGGGCTGTTCACATGTCCATGTTTTCAACTGACCGTCTGTCCGTTTAAAACACATGGAGACAAGTCCATTTTTTCCAGAAGCACAGAGGAAGAGGGCCAATACAAGTCTATGGGTCTGTGAAAAATACGTATAGCATCAGTTTGTCATCTATGTGCCGTCCGTGTTTAACGCTGCAAAGTACAAGAGAAGCCTTGTCTCTTTATCTATCTGTGAAAAAACACTGATGACACTCATGTCCAACATTCACAACACAGACGGACGTGTTTAAACACGGAAATGTGAATGAGGCCCAAGACTAGGATTGCCACAATGTGGCCAACCATACAAGTTCACAGCACACCAATATGTAGCAGATCTCTTCTGGCTGTCAAATACTGGTCACTGCAGAGGCATAGTGACCACACCGATGCCACCACTGTGCTGTCAACTCTATGTAACCTCCGAGGACCAAGCATCCTCAACTCCACGCTGATAAATTTTAGGTTGAGCGCAGGCTGTGACCAACTGTCTGCAGAATAAGTTGGTTAAGTTCCACAAAGCAACCAGTTTTGTAGCCACACTACTGCAGAGGAGAAAAAAAATAAAAATAAAAATGTAAAGTTGGCTGTGACACCATAGTTGGTTGAGCACATCCATTTCGTTTTGATCCACTGAACTTGAAGAGCTACCAATAATTTTAGCTACACTTGTGTAGTATCGTGCAAGTCTGTTAATATACTTACTGATGGCAGTCTTCACCGGTTTGCAGGGATCACACTGGGGTTTATGTGCAAATCGGAAATCACTTGTACAATGTAAACCCATGGAGTGGCAGAAAAAGGTTGCACACATTCAAAACTCAGACTTTTTGTTGTGTGTTAGTGATTTTCACAGATAGCACTAGTACCCATCGTAGCGAATGGGGTCATTTACAAGTTCATGATTCTGCAGAAAATTGTGGATCCATGTCTAATTTAACCAGTGTCAGATTAAAATCTGCAATGCAAGTCTGTACATTAAAAAACAAAAAATCCACTGGACTATTAAACGGTGGGAAGGCTTTTTTTCCCCCCCATGCAAAAGAAAAACTCATACCAAACCCTGAAAGAAATCACTGATTGAGCATTTTTTCTGTTTTTTCATGTACGAGAAAAATTGACAGTTAGAATGAGCCTTAACATTGTAAATGCTACTTCTGGCTCAGACAAACCTCAGTGTGATCCAGCAAGTTAGAAGAGAACCAGAGGAAGATGGCGATCAGAAAGTATATTACCACACTTACACAGGTTTAACTTATAAACTATTGGGAGTGATCCTTTATTGGCAATCACTGGATACCTATGCGGTAACAGGTCCTCTTTAAAGTGCACCTGTCAGCAGGTTTGTGCTCCGTAAACTACATACACTGTCAGGTGTGCGACATTACACTGATTAATATGACACCTTGGTTGATTAAATCAGTTTTGTGGTTCTTGTGTAATCTTTACTTTCAGTTTGGAGATGATATGCTCGTGCTTCGGGGCGGCCGCTCTATCTGGTGCTCTGCTTACATATTCATCTGTATGCTCTTATGTCAGCTCACTGTGCCTTCACTGACCAGCCTCCTGTTTTACCTCGACCCGCACTACTAGATGCATTATACAGATGAATATGTAACTAGAGCACCAGATAGAGCGCCCCCCCCCCACAGGCTGACCTGAAGCACGAGCATATCATTATCTCCAAAGCGAAAGTAAAGATTACACAAGAACCACAGGACGAATTTCATCAACCAAGGTATCATTTTAATCAGTGTAATGTCGCCCACCTGACAGTATGTAGTTTACGGAGCACAATCCTGCTGACAGGTGTACTTTAAGGCCCAACAGCCTCATCACACTAACCAATCATCCCCTCAATTACTTCAGCAACACCCATTGACTTTAAAGTGAGTCAAGTCGCTGCAAGAAAAGGGAACTGCCCATTCTAGGTGCCAGGGTATACAAAACTATTTATGGCATATCAGATTATAGCTTATCTAAATCAATCTGTGATAACAGTAGCGCTGTCTTGCTCTATTGCGTGATGGCCGACGACTAACAGTACTGATACCATAAAGCTCCACCGCCATCCAATAGAAGCGCTGCTGCATTTATCAGTTATCTTTACTACTGCCCCTATACATTAGATAAAAGTTGACGAAAACAGGAGATTTTGTTCATAAAGGATAATTGGCTCTTTCGTTCAACGAACACTTGTTATTGGTCAAACACTTGGCTGCAGCATTATCCAAAAATATTAAATTATCCAACACGGCCACTGTAGTCTCAGATACATACACAAACACGTCTTACCAGTCTGATCGCGCCCACCAAACACAAGGGCGCTGTTTGCAGAGGCTGTGTTTGCTCTCTTGGTCCAGGGATTGGTGCTGGGTGCCTGCACCTTGCTGGGTTTGGTCTGGTGGTCCCTTCTGCGACGCTCTGGGGGATGCAGGGAGGATTTCTGCAGGTCACTCTTCTTGTTACAGATCTGTTCCAGGGGTTCTAAGGCTGGGGATACAGGATGGTGGCAGCCACTGGCTCCATCTTCATGGTGGGCACAGCTGGGCATAGTCTGCTGGGGCACTTGGGATGCCATTCTCAGGGCTCAGTGTATATGGTGGCTACTAGGCTACAGCACTGCCTGTGTGTAATACATGCAGGGATGGGGAGAAGAGGGTTGGTGACGCCCGGGACACGGACCACTTGTGGGGAGAAGTTTTTGCACTGTCCCAGCACTCTGCATGTACAGCACCCAGCAGAGAGGACGGGCACAGGGTGCGGGCGAGGAGGAGGAGGAGGCGGGGGCCGGGGTGACTGCGCTGCTCACAGCTGACAACACCAGAAACAGGAAAAGCTGCAGCAGCCCCTGCACACAGCCCCCCTTACACCGTGCACACAGCCAGTACACAAGCCCCCCTACACCGTGCACACAGCCCGTACACAAGGCCCCCTACACCGTGCACACAGCCAGTACTCAGCAGCCCCCTACACCGTGCACACAGCCAGTACTCAGCAGCCCCCTACACCGTGCACACAGCCAGTACTCAGCAGCCCCCTACACCGTGCACACAGCCCCACACTCCAAGCACCAGTAACCCGCTGAGCTCGTGCACCCGCAAACTGACCACCCGGGCGTCTAAATAAGCGCAGGCGTCACGGAGCACACAGCGCGCTCACGGCAGCGTTTATTTACTTCCACACTCCACGCTGGGGTGCCCCGCCCATCGCTAAGTGCGCCTGCGCAGTGAGCTGTATGTCAGCACTCAGCTGTCAGATGTCAGTGGTGTGTGCGGGCGGTGCTGTGTCAGCCTCTCCACAACGGTGACCTATGGGAGCCATGACCGCAAAGTACGAAGCGGCTCTGTTCATGAGTAGTTGGTGCGTTTATTGGTTAGGTGCGATCTAATGAACCCGAAAGCAGATTTCGGGACATTTAACAACGCCTAAAAATAAACTAAACCCCCCCCTTCTGTGTGGTTTAGGCTGGGGTGAGGCTGTACTCAGGGGTCCTGTGGTTATTACCAGTTGTGGAACCATCCGGGGATACTAAAAATGAAAAGTCCCAGTGCAGTTCATGTGTGTGGGGAGCCTCATATAATGGTTGCTGTTACCTCCTTTCCACTTTTAAGCCAGAAATCTGCATTTTCTGTCCAGACAAAAGAAATGGATAGCAACCGGGTGTGGTTTTGTTTTATTTTTTTTTTACATTGAAGTGTATGGGAAACAGACTATGATGGCTGGTCTACAAAAAAAAAGAAAAATAGAATAAATAATAATTATCGGGGGGGGGGGGGCTGGGAGTTGGTGGGTACAAGGTTTTAATTGTGATCTACGCCTGGTTGCCTTTTCCCAATTCACATGAGGCTGGTTTGGCACATGGAGAGGTAGGACATATAGTGGTTAGGAACCATCCATAATAAAAGGTCACCTTGACATGGTTGGATGGATTTTGCGCTAAATGATCAAACAACGCTAACTAAGAACCTTACGTTTTTTACTTTTACAGCAATAATGGAGTTCATGTGTTCATTAATCGCAGTGTCATGATGCATCATGAATGTATAATGACTAGTCATCAGGGAAAAACTGATACAACTCTGACCAAACTGAAATAAACCTCAATTTATTTCGTAAAAGAAAAAAACCTGATGTCCGAATAAGGCCATAATAGCATTTATGCTCCCTAGCAGCCACGTGGACTATAGACAGGCTCTGATGATTGTGGATCCTGTGTTATCTATGTACAAGAGTTACTTTTCATTGTAATCCTGCCTGTAAGAATAAGGCCTCATTCACACATCCGTGTTTAAACACGTACATGAAAAAATTGCACCGGTGTCATCAATGTATCTTGTGTCCGTTTTTACCATCAGTGTGTTATTGTGTTTTTCATGGATGGATAAATAAATGACAAAGCTTCTCCTATCCTTTGCAATGTTAAAGCGGTTGTCCAGCATTGGGGTACAAGTCAGCAGTCATTCTATGCGACTACAGACTTGTGAATCCTCACAGCGCATGAACCGCCGAGAGTAGGTGGTCATGTAACCACAAGTATGCAATTTGTATACTTACAGCCACATTACGACTAGACGTGTACGTCCTTGCTCAGTACACTTGCATTGAGTGAGGTTGCGCACTTCTAGTTGGCATATGACCATATGTATGAAAATCCCATACTTGCGGTCACATGTCCGACACCCCCAGCATCAGAGAATTTTCACAGCGCATGGATCACGCACTGTGAGGATTCACAAGTCTGCAGTCACAAAGAGTGACAGCATACTTGTACCCCAAGGCCGGACAAGCCCTTTAAATATGGACATGAATATGAATCTAGGTTTTCCGGCAGCCGGGGCAAGAATTCTGTTTTGCCCCGTTCCCCCAAGCACATATGAGATTTGCACACTTACAGTCACGTGCCGACGAGCTGCTCTTCCTAATTCTTTCAATGTCCAGTGAAAAACTGAGAGAAGCAGGAAGAGAAGCTCGTTGTCACGTGACCGTATGTATGAATGAAGTGGCCATAAGATGACTGCTGGAACCAGCAAGAAGAGCTGAATCCTGACAGTGAGTAAATTACACGCTGTTAGAATTGGCTACAGGGCTTCATTTTATAATTAAGGGGCTTGTCCAGGTTTGAGATGAAAGTCTGCCTTCACTCTATGTGACTGCTGGCTTCTGAATTATCACAGCGCATGCACTGCCCACTTTTAGGATTCTCCCTTGCACAAGTATGTCATTTGTATACTTCTGGCAACATTCCAACTAGACATGTCCGGCTTCACTCAATTCATTTTCATTGAGTGAGGCCACGCATGTATAGTCGGCATGTGACCACATGTGTGCAAACCGTTGGCACCAGAGAATCCTGACAGCATGCTGTGCTCACTGTGAGAATTCAGAAGTCTGCAGTCACTTAGAATGACGGCAGACTCAGCACAAACTTGGACAACCCCTGTAATGCTCCTAACATAAATAAAATCATGAGAATTAGTCAGTATCACAAAAAACATTTACATCCAGGACCCTGATGGATGACGTTGTCTCTGGAGTCGTTCTCTTTCTTTTCTTCATCTTGTCCAGACTCCATGATGAGTTTTCTCATCCACAGCCATCTCTACAGACTTCCATCTTCTCCGATCTTCTGCAGCACATCCCCACACTGTGCCCTTAAAGATAGCAGAGTCATTATAATGCTCCTGAATAAAAATATCTGCCCTACACTGAGCCGCTGAATAAATAATTACTTCTCACAATATTCCCTGCACAAAATATTACCTCCACACTGTCCCTCTTATGGTACATGCCCTCGACGCTGCCCTCTCCTTACCATACTGGGCCCCCTCTCACACTGTGTCCCCCCCTACAGGGCACAGTCTCTATACTGTGCCCCCTCATCACACTCCCCCTCCTTGTTATACCTTCCCCTCCTGGTTGTGCCCTTAGGCCACGGCCCCACTATCAGTATTTGGTCAGTATTTTTTCTCAGGAGTGGGAGCCAAAACCAGGAGTGGGTGATAAATGTGGAATTGGTGACTTGTTTCTATTCTACCTTTTCTCTGATTGTTCCTCACCTGGTTTTGGCTCCCACTCCTGAGAAAAAATACTGACTGAATACTGACCAAATACTGCTAGTGGGGTCGTGGCTTTACACTGTTCCCCCATGCTACCACCCTCTCCCACACTACTCAGTCTTTATTCTGTGCCCCCTCACACTTTTCTCTCCCCATGCTGTCTCCTGACACTATTCCTCTCAATAGTCTCCTGACGTTTCCCCCCCCCTCCTTTATACATTTACCCTGTCACTCTCCATACTGCCTCCTCACACATCCCCCAAATCCCCATACTGTGTCTGTACACATCTCATCACTCTCGCTCTCCTTGCTACTTATACTGTGTCCTCCCATACGGTTTCTTTATACATGCCCCCCATCTCCCACCTTCCTCCTCATACTGTTTTCAAATTTCTCCCGCTCCTCATGTTGTGTCTGCACCTGTCCCTTCCTTGCTCCCCAAACTTGTGTCATCCAATTCCCCCCCTCTGTTACACTAAATCTACCCCACCCTAAATCTCCCGTTACATTTAATCTTCGGTGTCTTCAGCTCTACAAGTGTGGAGCACTTACCACCGATGCTCTTCACGCTTCAGCGCGGCAGCGAGTGACAGCAGCGTGATCCCATGACCTAATCACGCTGCTAATGTCGCTCTGAGCTAACAGTCAGAGCTTCAATTGTGATTACAATTGATCAAAGAATGCAGCCAACTCCATATCTGGCTTCACGGCTTGATCATAGATGCTGGCTCCTGATTCCCAAGAAAATCCCATTAACACAAGATTGTGAAAGAAACGCACAAAGCACTTTTATTGGATGTCAAATCAACAGAATTTTATTACAAATCGCAATATTATTATTTCATTCAGTGTCTGAAATTTAGAACCAGCCAATTACTATGAAAAAGACACTGAAAATGGCAAACCTCCGACTCACGAAGAATCATCCTTCAGCACTCAGGAGAGGAAAACCCCCTGTGGAGGAAACCTCTAGGGAACCATGACTGGAGGACTGTCCTTCCCTCAGGCTTAGAAGGTTATTGTCAATACATAAGAGCAAATTGTACCAGAATTTGTACATTGTATCATAATTTACAGTGAGACATACTATACATCCACTATAGATATGATAGCAGTGACATCAAACAGTCACAAAAGTTACACATTACATCAGCAGAAAACAGATAGTAATGGAGAAGGTTAAAGCAGGTGCCCTGTGCGAGCGCAGTGTGGAGAAGCCTAATGCGACATCTCCAGGCCATACATATAAAGGTGAAGGCCGTTAGTACTGGACGTGAGGGAGATCTGGCCGCAACATCTGTCACCCCGTTGATCACTAGGGTTAGTTTGATCTGGCTGGCTAGGCGGCATGGCTGATCTGGCTGGCTTGGCGGTATGGCTGATCTGGCTGGCTAGGCGGCATGGCTGATCTGGCTGGCTAAACTTCCTTCCTCCCTTATAGATTGTGGAGTGATGAAGCTCCAGGTCTCCAGATACATCAAGTACGGCACCGAATACGGTTGAATGACCTGTGGTTCCAGAATCGTCTTTTATATCTATGCTATATGTGCTTATGACATCAGCAAAGTTCCCGTAGTTACCACAGGTGTTTATTACTCATGCTTCATCGGCTAGAAAGTCCATCCCAGTGTTCCAAAGAATTAACCCTTGAATGACTGGCATTGTGGCTTTCTCCAGAAGCCTGTAAAATAAACTTAGAACAACTTTTAAATATGTGACCAGTCTAACTAGTGAGCACGTCTACAGATCTATTGTGTAACAAGCACAATAATTCCCTTAAGCTAGAGGTGGGCAATTCATTTTCCCGAGGGGCTACATGAGAGACTGTGACTGTTGTGGAGGCCGCACCAATAGACTGAAATTAATTCTGCTCAATATTAATATAAACATAGTAATTATAATTATTTATATTAATTGTATCTCTTAATATTGAGCAGAATTAAGTATGCTGACATCCCCTATATACCGCATGAGCCCCCCACAGCCTCCCTTCCCTATATACAGCATCAGCCCCCACAAGACCTCCCTATATAGAGTTAGCTCTACATACATACTATATATATATATATATATATATATATATATATATATATATATATATATATATACACACATACACAGGGTGGTCCCAAAGCAAGTGGACAGAAAGTGTAATAAGGTTATGAAGGGGGAGATTTATCAAACACTAAATTGCAGCCGCCTGTCTGGATCATCCTCCAATAAACCATGAATTAGACGTGGACGATAACCTTTCCACCCAATAGATTTCAGGATTCGCATGATAGAAGCTCGTGAAATTCCCAATTCCAAAGAGGCTCTTCTGATGGACTTTTTTGGACTCTGAACAAATGTTTCAGCAATAAGTTGCTTACTATCTTCTGTACAGACTGTTTTGGGTCGACCAGTTTTCGGAGCATTAAGGATTGAGCCAGTGGCATTGAATTTGTCACGAATGTGGTAAATGGTTTGTCTCTTTGGGGCTTGAGTACCAAATGTTTCAACCCAATTTGCTCTAACGGTT
Source organism: Phyllobates terribilis (assembly GCF_046119375.1). Lineage (NCBI taxonomy): Eukaryota > Metazoa > Chordata > Amphibia > Anura > Dendrobatidae > Phyllobates > Phyllobates terribilis. The sequence goes on along the minus strand of NW_027362761.1, from coordinate 921,111,519 downwards.
TCAGCATTTTGAGATTTCCAATACTCTGTTAAAATCCATTTTCTTTGATCTGTATTTAAATTATTTGCCATTATGTGTTATCTGAATTATCTGAAAAGAAAACACCATATTTGATAAATCTCCCCCTTCATAACCTTATTACACTTTCTGTCCACCTACTTTTGGACCACCCTGTATATATACAGTACCGACCAAAAGTTTGGACACACCTTCTCATTTAAAGATTTTTCTGTATTTTCATGACTATGAAAATTGTACATTCACACTGAAGGCATCAAAACTATGAATTAACACATGTGGAATTATATACTTAGCAAAAAAGTGTGAAACAACTGAAAATATGTCTTATATTCTAGGTTCTTCAAAGTAGCCACCTTTTGCTCTGATGACTGCTTTGTACACTCTTGGCATTCTCTTGATGAGCTTCACCGGAAATGGTTTTCACTTCACAGGTGTGCCCGGTCAGGTTTAATAAGTGGGATTTCTTGCCTTATAAATGGGGTTGGGACCATCAGTTGTGTTGTGCAGAAGTCTGGTGGATACACAGCTGATAGTCCTACTGAATAGACTGTTAGAATTTGAATTATGGCAAGAAAAAAAGCAGCTAAGTAAAGAAAAACGAGTGGCCATCATTACTTTAAGAAATGAAGGTCAGTCAGTCCGAAAAATTGGGAAAACTTTGAAAGTGTCCCCAAGTGCAGTTGCAAAAACCATCAAGCGCTACAAAGAAACTGGCTCACATGAGGACCGCCCCAGGAAAGGAAGACCAAGAGTCACCTCTGCTTCTGAGGATAAGTTTATCCGAGTCACCAGCCTCAGAAATCGCAGGTTAACAGCAGCTCAGATTAGAGACCAGGTCAATGCCACACAGAGTTCTAGCAGCAGACACATCTCTACAACAACTGTTAAGAGGAGACTTTGTGCAGCAGGCCTTCATGGTAAAATAGCTGCTAGGAAACCACTGCTAAGGACAGGCAACAAGCGAAGAGACTTGTTTGGGCTAAAGAACACAAGGAATGGACATTAGACTAGTGGAAATCTGTGCTTTGGTCTGATGAGTCCAAATTTGAGATCTTTGGTTCCAACCACCGTGTCTTTGTGCGACGCAGAAAAGGTGAACGGATGGACTCTACATGCCTGGTTCCCACCGTGAAGCATGGAGGAGGAGGTGTGATGGTGTGGGGGTGCTTTGCTGGTGACACTGTTGGGGATTTATTCAAAATTGAAGGCATACTGAACCAGCATGGCTACCACAGCATCTTGCAGTGGCATGCTATTCCATCCGGTTTGCGTTTAGTTGGACCATCATTTATTTTTCAACAGGACAATGACCCCAAACACACGCTGTGTAAGGGCTATTTGACCAAGAAGGAGAGTGATGGGGTGCTACGCCAGATGACCTGGCCTCCACAGTCACCAGACCTGAACCCAATCGAGATGGTTTTGGGGTGAGCCGGACCGCAAAGTGAAGGCAAAAGGGCCAACAAGTGCCAAGCATCTCTGGGAACTCCTTCAAGATTGTTGGAAGACCATTTCCGGTGACTACCTCTTGAAGCTCATCAAGAGAATGCCAAGAGTGTGCAAAGCAGTCATCAAAGCAGAAGGTGGCTACTTTGAAGAACCTAGAATATAAGACATATTTTCAGTTGTTTCACACTCTTTTGTTAAGTATATAATTCCACATGTGTTAATTCATAGTTTTGATGCCTTCAGTGTGAATGTACAGTTTTCATAGTCATGAAAATACAGAAAAATCTTTAAATGAGAAGGTGTGTCCAAACTTTTGGTCTGTACTAATATATATTATATATATATTATATATATATATATATATATATATATATACACATATATACATACATATATATATATATACATACACACATATACACACACACATATACACACATACACATACACATACACATACACATACACATACACATACACATACACATACACATACACATACACATACACATACACATACACATACACATACACTGCTCAAAAAAATAAAGGGAACACTCAAATAACACATCCTAGATCTGAATGAATGAAATATTCTCATTGAATACTTTGTTCTGTACAAAGTTGAATGTGCTGACAACAAAATCACACAAAAATCTTCTATGGAAATCAAATTTATTAACCAATGGAGGCCTGGATTTGGAGTCACCCCCAAAATTAAAGTGGAAAAACACACTACAGGCTGATCCAACTTTGACGTAATGTCCTTAAAACAAGTCAAAATGAGGCTCAGTATTGTGTGTGGCCTCCACGTGCCTGCATGACCTCCCTACAACGCCTGGGCATGCTCCTGATGAGCTTGCGGATGGTCTCCTGTGGGATCTCCTCCCAGACCTGGACTAAAGCATCCGCCAACTCCTGGACAGTCTGTGGTGCAACGTGACGTTGGTGGATGGAGCGAGACATAATGTCCCAGATGTGCTCAATCGGATTCAGGTCTGGGGAACGAGCGGGCCAGTCCATAGCTTCAATGCCTTCATCTTGCAGGAACTGCTGACACACTCCAGCCACATGAGGTCTGGCACAGTCCTGCATTAGGAGGAACCCAGGGCCAACCGCACCAGCATATGGTCTCACAAGATGTCTGAGGATCTCATCTCGGGACCTAATGGCAGTCAGGCTACCTCTGGCAAGCACATTGAGGGCTGTGCGGCCCTCCAAAGAAATGCCACCTCACACCATTACTGACCCACTGCCAAACCGGTCATGCTGAAGGATGTTGCAGGCAGCAGATCGCTCTCCACGGCGTCTCCAGACGCACGTCTGTCACATGTGCTCAGTGTGAACCTGCTTTCATCTGTGAAGAGCACAGGGCGCCAGTGGCGACTTTGCCAATTCTGGTGTTCTGTGGCAAATGCCAAGCGTCCTGCACGGTGTTGGGGTGTGAGCACAACCCCCATCTGTGGACGTTGGGCCCTCATACCACCCTCATGAAGTCGGTTTCTAAGCATTTGTGCAGACACATGTCAGAAGCTACAAGTAGGCACCGACTCCACCCCTTCGCACCAAAAGCATGGGGTGTACCGGGTGGTCCAAGAATATGAGCGAGTCTTTAGCAAACACCCACTAGACTTTGGGCAGGTAAAAGGGGTCCAACATCATATCCCCACAGGAGATCATCCGCCCATTAAAGAGAGGTACCGGCCTGTACCCCCAGCTCACTATCAATGTGCCAAGGGAATGTTACGGGAGATGAAGGAGGTTGGGGTGATAAGAGATAGTTGTATCCCCTGGGCAGTTCCATTAGTCCTCGTTACAAAGAAAGATGGTACAATGAGGATGTGTGTTGAATTGATTATAGGAAGATTAACCGCATTACACATAAGGATGCCTACCCATTACCCAGAATTGAGGAATCATTAGCTGCACTGAGATCCGCTAACTATTTCTCCACTTTAGATCTCACCAGTGCGTATTGGGAGGTTCCCGTGGCAGAGGCGGACAGAGTGAAGACCGCGTTTACGACACAAATGGGCCTCTGCGAGTTCAACTGCATGCCATTCGGGCTCTGCAACAACCCGGGAACATTCCAGCGGTTAATGGAGTGTTACCTAGGACACAAAAACTTCAAAACCGTTCTGCTGTACCTGGACAACGTAATCGTCTACTCAAAGACGTACGAAGACCACTTAGAACACCTGGCCGAGATGTTTGAGGCTTTATCTGGTTTTGGCCTAAAAGTGAAGCCATCCAAGTGCCACCTGATGAAGCCCAAGGTGCAGTACCTAGGCCAAGTGGTAAGCGCCGAAGGTGTAGCACCAGACCCTGAAAAAGTCACCGTGATCAAGGAAGTGCGGTAGTTCCTCGGGCTGGTAGGATACTACAGGAGATTCATCAAGGGTTTCACCAAGATAACGGCACCCATGCAGGACCTCTTAGTGGACCAGTCCAAAAAGGCCAAGAACCCGAATCCTCCATTCGAGTGGGGTAAAAAAGAAAAAGAATCCTTCACTCGGCTGAAGGTGGCTCTTACGGGAGACGAAGTCCTGGCCTACCCCGACTATGGCCAACCCTTTATACTCTATACGGATGCCAGCAACATGGGATTGGGAGCGGTGCTGTCCCAGGTACAAGGCAGAGAGAGAGTGATTGCCTACGCCAGCCGGAAGCGCCGTCCCACGGCAGCGAACCCCGGCAACTATAGTTCCTTTAAGTTGGAGTTTCTAGCCATACACTGTGTGCAGAATTATTAGGCAAAAGAGTATTTTGATCACATGATACTTTTTATACATGTTGTCCTACTCCAAGCTGCATAGGCTTGAGAGCCAACTACCAATTAAGTAAATCTGGTGATGTGCATCTCTGTAATGAGGAGGGGTGTTGACTAATGACATCAACACCCTATATAAGGTGTGCTTAATTATTAGGCAACTTCCTTTCCTTTGGCAAAATGGGTCAGAAGAGAGATTTGACGGGCTCTGAAAAGTCCAAAATTGTGAGATGTCTTGCAGAGGGATGCAGCAGTCTTGAAATTTCCAAACTTTTGAAGCGTGATCACCGAACAATCAAGCGTTTCATGGCAAATAGCCAACAGGGTCGCAACAAGCGTGTTGGCCAAAAAAGGCGCAAAATAACTGCCCATGAATTGAGGAAAATCAAGCATGAAGCTGCCAAGATGCCATTCACCACCAGTTTTGCCATATTTCAGAGCTGCAACGTTACTGAAGTATCAAAAAAGCACAAGGTGTGCGATACTCAGGAACGTGGCCATGGTAAGGAAGGCTGATAAACGACCACCTTTGAACAAGAAACATAAGATAAAACGTCAAGAATGGGCCAAGAAATATCTTAAGACTGATTTTTCAAAGGTTTTATGGACTGATGAAATGAAAGTGACTCTTGATGGGCCAGAGGCTGGATCCGTAAAGGGCAGAGAGCTCCACTCCGACGCCGGCAAGGTGGAGGTGGGGTACTGGTATGGGCTGGTATCATCAAAGATAAACTTGTGGGAACTTTTTGGGTTGAGGATTGAGTGAAGCTCAACTCCCAGACCTACTGCCAGTTTCTGGAAGACCACTTCTTCAAGCAGTGGTACAGGAAGAAGTCGGTATCATTCAAGAAAAACATGATTTTCATGCAGGACAATGCGCCATCACATGCATCCAACTACTCCACAGCGTGGCTGGCCAGTAAAGGTCTAAAAGAACAAAAAATAATGACATGGCCCCCTTGTTCACCTGATCCGAACCCCATAGAGAACCTGTGGTCCATCATAAAATGTGAGATCTACAGGGAGGGAAAACAGTACACCTCTCGGAACAGTGTCTGGGAGGCTGTGGTGGCTGCCACACGCAATGTTGATCGAAAACAGATCAAGCAACTGACAGAATCTATGGATAGAAGGCTGTTGAATGTCATCATAAAGAAAAGTGGCTATATTGATCACTAATTTTTTTGGTTTTTGCATGTCAGAAATGTTTATTTCTAAATTTTGTGCACGGATATTGGTTTACCTGGTGAAAATAAACAAGTGAGATGGGATTATATTTGGTTTTTATTAAGTTGCCTAATAATTCTGCACAGTAATAGTTACCTGCACAAACAGATATCCTCCTAAGATAGCCAAATCTAAAAAAAAAACACTCCAACTTCCAAAAATATTAAGCTTGGATATTTAGGAGTCTTTTGGGTTGATTGAGAACATAGTTGTTGCTCAATAATAAAAATAATCCTCTAAAATACAACTTGCCTAATAATTCTGCACACAGTGTAGTCTGGGTTGTAACAGAGCGCTTCAAACACTACCTGGCTTCAGTGAAGTTTACCATTTTCACAGACAATCCGCTGACCCACCTTGAAACGGTGAAGCTAGGTGCGCTGGAGCAGCGATGGATGGCCCTGGCTGTCCAACTACGAGTTTACCATCAAGTATCGGGAGGAGCATAAAAACGCTAATGCTGATGTGCTGTCCAGGATGCCCGACTGGCCAAATGGAGAAGACCCGGAAGAGCTGGAGGAGATAGCTACCGGCTTTCCATTATCACGGGGTGATCCAGTGCTCCTACTGTGTGAGGGACAAGTGCTCCGCCAACAGAGAGGCCACGTTTAACCCATTGCCCCACCATGGATGGGCAGAGAAGCAGGATAGCAACCCGGCTGTCCACCTAGTAAAGGAGTTGCTGACACAAGCTGACTTGCACCCTGGTCCAGATGCTCCACAGGAGACCCAACAGTTGTGGAAGGAGAAGGGCAAGCTGTTCATCTACGAGGGAAAGCTGTGTCAGAGAAGCATCAACTCCCGGACACACGAACTGGTCTGGCAGTTGGTAGTCCCTAAGTGGAATGCGCCAATGGTCTTAGAGGTGTACCATGATGGAGGACACTTCGGGTGGAAGAAGTTGGAAGTCCTGCTACGTGAGCGATTCTACTGGGTTGGCATGAGGAAAGCAATCGAGAGATGGTGTCAAGAATGTGGTCCAAGCAACCTGAGACGGAAAAACAGTGATAGCCAGAGGGCTCCCCTGAAGCCCATAGTCACCAAACAACCCCTTGATCTGGTAGCCTTGGACCACGTGAAGCTAGCCCCAAGCCGGTCAGGCTATGTCTACACTCTCACCATAGCAGACCACTACTCCCGGTTCCTGGTAGTAGTGCCAGTGAAGGATCAGACGGCAGCCAAAGCGTTTCAACAACACTTTTGTCGCCCACACGGTTACCCCGAACAAGTGCTTACCGACCAAGGCACAGCCTTTGAAGCAGAAGTGTTTCAGGAGTTCTGCTACTTGTACGGCTGCAAGAAAATAAGAATGACGCCGTATCATCCCCAGACCAACGTTGTTATGCGAGAAAATGAAGCAGGTAGTAATAGACCTGTCGAAGACGCTGCCCCTTGAAGAGCGTAGCCTGTGGCCAGAGAAGTTACCGGATTTCGTAGACCTATAAAACCACATCCGGGTGAACTCCAGCAACTGTACACCCGCCTACCTGATGAGGGCAAGACCTGGCAAGTTACCCATTGACTTAGACATGGGAGTTTTAACACCCGAGACTACATCACCAGATGCAGACTGGGATACAGAGCTGAATCTACCGCCTGCTAGTGGTGAATCTGTCAGTCTCATGGTGAGTTTAGGAGTTCGCAGAAGGCAATCTGGTATACCAGTACTACGTAGGTCCACAAGTAGCGTAGTGAATAGTGCACGCACCACACCAGAGGTAGACACTAGGGACCCGGGTAGGTCATTAGCAATAACTGTACTGCGTAGATCAACCCGTAGTACCAGAGGTCAGCTCTCTGCCCGTTATAGGGACTAAGGTGTAATAAGATAATAGTGTATAGTATATAATTGCAACCGTTACGCATGAGAGCCTACAGAGACTTCCTGTAAGAACTTTTAAGCAATCGTGAGTGCATATAGTTATTATATTTATGGACAAATGGACCACAGGACTAGATGTGGTCAGAACAATATTGAGTAAAGTTAATTGTTAGCCTTGAAAATAAACCGCAGGCGTGGCCGAAAACAGGCCCACCGACAGAGTGCCCTGAAGCCACACCCAGGAACGATACACAAAGTATATCCACCAACCAACCTTAAGGTACCCAGAAAGACAATTCCCGGATAGCAGCGTAAAGAATAAGCGCCACAATGACTACTCCCAATTTTTTTTTTTTGTTCTGTAATTTTTGCCTTAATGAGACTTTGTAAATTTTTGATAATATAAATAGTTATTGTTGTTAATTGTTTAACTCTAAAGGTGTCCTCAGTCCGGGAGTACGGAATTTAACTAGAGGGGAATGTGGCACCCCAGGAGTCTGGTTGCCACTGCCTCACTCACAGGGGGTGATGCCATGCCTGGAAGCTAGGAGGGGGGTCCCCTTATCAGGTAACACCAGCATCCAACACTTTTCCTGGCTCCAGACCAGAAGGGGGAGCTCTAACCCAGTCTCTGGGGAGCTTCCCCTTTAAATTGGGGCCCGTAGGCGGGGGTTAGGAGAGTCAGTTGGGGACAGAGGAGAGTGAGTGTTTATGGGGCAGCAGCGGGCCCATCATGCTGTGTTTTTGGGGCAGCAGCGGGCCCATCATGCATGTTCAGGGAGCTGTAGACCCATCATACTGTGTATAAGGGGAGCTGTGGGCCCATCATACTATGTATAGGGGAGCTGTGAGGGGCATTATATTGTGTATTGGGAAGCTGTGGGCCCACCACACTGTGTACAAGGGAGCGATGAGCCCACCATACTCCGTATAGGGGAGCTGTACATTGGGGGACTAAGGGGACATTATTAAATGTTAAGTGGACACAAGCATTATTGTTATAGGGGCACTCAGTATTGTGACCGTCAAAGAAGCACAGAGGGCATTACCACTTTCTAGGGGCAAAATGTAGACACTTTTCTACGGTACAGGACATTAATATTTTCTAGGGGGCATTGAAGCATTATTACTATGTAAGGGGCACAGTGGTGGGCATTACTATGTGGGGCAGTAAAAGGAGCACTGTTATTGTGCAAAATAGCATGTGCCGTAATAGGGACACATACAGAAGCCGCTGAGCATCAGTAGTTTGTGCAGGTTGGGAATAGATGAGGACGGTGCTGGAAATGTGAGAAGTCAAAATGTGTCTGTTGTAATCTCTGCAGATGAGTCGTGGCTGCAAGTTTACAATGTCTGCCTGGGCAAGACTGAAAAGTGAACGACTCCATCAAAAATAATGTCAGCTGTAAGTCACTATCTGGAACTGTACTGTAATCTCTTACATGATCTCATGGGCTGGTAGCTACCACTATATGGTCATTGTATGGCGGTAATAACAGTGTTGTTCTTTTTGTAGACATTTATTTTCATTAACAGCCCTGTAATCTGCTGAGGTTCCCCTACACCCACGATTAGGGTGCGCAACCATAGTTGTAATCAGGGTTACCGGTTAGGGACCCACTCAGATGTTTTGACCCCTCTGAGCTGAACCCCGAGATGCGCCTCTGAGTTGCATAAATGCCGCAAAAAATTTGGAATATCAAAAACTCACCAAATACTCAAACCTACAGTGTAAAAATCGGCTGCTGCGCTTGCTTGAAATCATTGTTTATCTAAACATGCTGATAAAAGTCAATATCGAGCCTTTAAGGAGCCTTGCTACATAACTTGGGATAAAAGCCAAACCAGAATCTCAATTTGCAGACACTGTTTCAGGGTATTGCTCCTCGTCAGTGCAAAGTATGAGGTCTGATTTGGCTCATCTCATACTTTGCACTGATGTAACGCAATAAATACCCTGAAACACCGTATCTGCAAATTGAGATTCTGGTTTGGCTTTTATCCGAAGTCATATGGTAAGGCATTTTAAAGGGTCAATACTGACTTTTAGGATAGCTACTTTCAGGAGGCGGCACTAGAGTTCTAGTTGTCTTCTTCTCTGAAGAGGCAATTTGCAGGTTTAATTTCCCAGAGGAGCATGCAAGGCATACAAGTCTCCTCACTCTGACCTCACTCTACACAAGGAGAAATGTTACTCCTTAGAACCAAGGGAAAACTAGACACCCCATTATCATATTTGGATAAGGAACGATTTCTGGCAAACAAACAGATTTAATCACTTTAAATATGGCAGATATGAACTGAGTCCAACAACAAATATTGCCCTGTTTTCTTGATTTCATTAACTACAAAACACATCGTTTTAGGATTTTTTTATTTTATTCAAGATTATTAATTTCTTGATCAGTGAAGAAATGGTGTGCCATCATACCGCAGGGAAATTCTTCACAGCAAATAATTTACATTCACAAAAGGTACATCTCATTTTTACTTCTCTGAAACGTGATATATTAGATCTTTTTTAAAAAAAAAGTGGGTATAAAATGTTAAAAATGATTAAAGTACAAGTGCCAATGTTCACACCCTTTAAATTTGAGAAATAAGTAGTCCAATCTTTTAGCATCCAAAAGCTTTTTTTTATCATAACCCGGAAACAAAAAGAGGACTTCAGGTAGAGATAAAAAAAAAATAAATTCTGAACCAAAAGGAGGTACATTGAATTAAGGGCTGGGTGATTAATCAAATTAAATCGCCACTGGCACGATTCAGATTTTTATTTTGCAGAATCGAAAAAAAGATGATTTCAGCTTTCCCCCTCTGCTCCTATTGTAAGTCATAGGTGGAGCAAGCGCTGTACGAGAAGAGAAGAGCTGTACGTTGTGACTGGGCAGGACTGCTCAAACCCGAGTGGTGAGGAGAAGCTGATAAAGAACTAGCAGGTGGTGAGCTGTGCTGGACCTGTAGTTCTCTCTGTGTTGCACGGTTTCTATTAACCCCCTAATAGCCAGAGCACAGCTCGGAAGGCTGTTTAAGTGCAGGTAGAACAGCAAATAAATGATTGCAACATCTCCATAAAATCTTCTCTGCCCCCTCGACTCAGTGGTAAAGTGTGATACCCGTTCACCTTTCTGTGTATGAGGGGCTAACCCTTAATCCCCCCTGCATCTAGCGTGTGCGTTTTGCTTCCATTGCAAAAGCAAAAGTTAAGGATTACCCTCTCACAAGTGCCCCCTTTTCCTTTGGCTTCTCACCTCTGCTCCATGCCGACAATAAAAGTAGTTTCTGACCCCTAGCTTCTTAGCTCCCACCACCCCCTCTTCCTCTCTCTGCCCAGCCCTATCAAACCTCAAAAAAAAAAAAAAGGAGGAGGATGTCGGCATGATCAGAATTTTACTCCAGCCACAAATTGGAGTAGGAGTTCTGCTATAACTTACGCCAGTTTTTGGCACAGATTACAGTAAAGTCAATGGGCTGTAAACTGCTTCGCACTACTAAGCCCCACCCCAAAAAAAAAAGATTTTATTTTAATTTTGAAAACTCGCCCAGCCCTAGTTGAATTAAAAAGGCAGCTGTAGCCTAATCCTAAAAAGAATGTCCTCTTGTCTGTAGAAGCGGAAACATAGCTGAAGAGTACTGATCTTCTCTCAATCAAAACCGTGCTTAACTCATGATATCACCAGTCTGTAATACGAGGACGGAATGGATGTTGATGCACAAAATCACATAGGATATTTCTGAAGAAATCGATTGAAGGCATCGTAGATGGCTTGCCTGTGGGGGAGGGGGGAGAAAAAACAGCTATAAAATCATTGCATTCAACAGAAGAGAGTAGCACGAAGGCGAGCTGCACCAAGAATACAGAGCGGTCGTGGCTGGCAACTACTGGAGGAACGCAGATGATCTTAAATTATACATTGCTGTTAAAAATGTCCAATGTCTTCCAGAGAAGGCATCACATCATCTGACGTGACTTCTATGAAAAATATAAACTATTTCCTAAAACAACTTTGGAGCATATTTTGTTGCAACTCTGCATTATGCCGTTCCTCTAATTCCTCCAAGAAATGTATAAATAGATAACTGGGTGTTACCTGCACAGTCTGAAGTCACCCAATCAGTAGTGACGGTAACAGACTTTTAGGGACATGGCACTTTGGCAAGAGGAATAGTAATGATCAGTATACACTTTAGTTATACATTTTCTAACAGTAATAAAAGAGGAACGGCACAAGGCAAACAATGTGTCACGCAGTCACTTGTGATTATAGGTGCTAAACGGGTCCCGAGAACTAGGGGCGCCCTAGTCTATTCCTGTCCCCCGGATTACTCCTGAAGGTGGAGACGCCGTGCCTTACTATGCTCCTAAATCAACCCTCATCTGTCCCCTCCCCCACCCAGGGAGGTGAGAAGCCAAAAGTGTATAGGAATACACTAACCAGACAAACAAGGGAAGACAGACCGGGATAAATTAAAACAATTACATAAAATACACTCCCCAAACAGAGTGGAACACAGGGTAGGTAAAGGAAGGAGAAACCAAATAGGAGAGGAAGGGGATGTACACACAAACAAAACTCCAAGCAACAATCATCTGAACAAATCTCTAAACGCCTACTCCAACCACGAACTACACCTCCAACTCCAGTAAGAGGCCGTAAGAACACTGCCAATCCTTAAGTGCCAGAGGCAAGCATATATAGCAGAGGCGAGTGGTCAACACTGAACAGCTGAGACAATCCAGATAGGGAAGCTCCTGGAGCTTCAACTGAACAGATTAACCCTTGCACGGCTAGCAAGGAAAAAAATCTGCACGGTTCAATAAGATGGAATCGCATTTATTGTTATTTATCAGTTGACAAAAGCTGTATGAGGACTTGGTTCATATGGGTAGAGTTGTAGTTTTTTAAATGTCATCATTCGCTTTACCACATAAAATTTATTAAGAGGCGAGAAATGGTGAGGGGGTAAAAAAAGAAAAAAAGGCAATTCTGCTACCATATTTTTGGATTTTGTTTTCATGGTGTTCAGTATAAGGTTACGTGCACACGATCAGAAATAGTAGCGTTTTGGACTCAGCGCATTTCCGCTGCATCCAAAACACTGCATCCAACATTGCAAGCACACTGGATGAGATTTTTAGAAATCCCATGACCACTGTGCTTCTATCTAACGCTGCGTAAACTCACCCGCGGTGTGGGTTTCCGAGCCGCAGTATGTCAAATTCTGTAGCAGAGACGCTTGTCTCCTGTGCGTATTTTGCCCAATAGACTGTCATTAGATGCGGTAAATCAGCATAGTTCCAAAACACGTGTTTAACCCCTTAACAACATCTGACGTACTAATACGCGTCTGTGCCCTGGGACTTAAGAGCCAGACCAGTATTAGTACGTCATGGCGATCGCGCACGCACACAGGCTGTGCGGGCGCGATCGCCGCCGGGTGTCAGCTGATAGTATCGGGTGTCAGCTGTGACAATGTGCAGGGAGCGGTCCTGCACCGCTCCCAGCACATTAACCCCCGCGATGCTGCGATCGAAGTCGATCGCAGCATTGCGGGGGCAAGGGGAGGTGATCGCAGATACTCACCTCCTCTTCCGGCTTCCATCGCTGTCTGCAAAGGCTTCCCGGGTGTTGCCATGACGGCCCGATGTCGTCATGACAACATCCGGGTCACCAGACAGCAGGAAGATTGTTTGGACATGCGCAGTGAACCTCCAAACAATCTTCTCCCTGTCCAGCGCTGACAGCCTGCATGGCACAGGGATGGTGCTCCATCCCTATGCTATGCAGGCGATCAGAGAAAAAAAAGTGAAAGTCTCAGAGTGGGACAAAGTAATAAAGTATATAAACTTTCAGAAAGTGAAAAAAAAAATAAAAAAAAAAATTGCAAAAATATAAAAAAATAAATAAAAACAATCCACCAAAAATAAAAATATAATGTACCCATCAATAATTATTATAAAAAAAAAAATAAAAAATAAAAAAGTACACATATTTGGTATCGCCGTGTCCGGAACAACCTGACCTATAAAACTGTCCCACTAGTTAACCCCTTCAGTGAACACGGTAAAAAAAAAAAAAAAAAAATAGCAAAAAACAATGCTTTATCACCATACCGCCAAACAAAAAATGGAATAACACGCGATCAAAAAGACAAATATAAATAAAAATGGTACCGCTGAAAACGTCATCTCGTCCCGCAAAAAACAAGCCGCCATACAGTTCCATCATCCGAAAAATAAAAAAGTTATAGCTCTCAGAATAAAGCTATGCTAAAAAATATTTTTTTCTATAAAATTGCTTTTATTATGTAAAAGTGCAAAACATAGAAAAACGATATAAATGTGGTACCGCTGTAAACGTACTGACCCGAAGAATAAAGCTGCCTTATCAATTTTACCACACGCGGAACAGAATAAAAAAAAACAATTCCTGAATTGTTGGTTTTTGTTTATTCTGCCTCCCAAAAATCGGAATAGAAAGCGATCAAAAAATGTCACGTGCCTGAAAATGGCACCAATAACAACGTCAACTCATCCCGCAAAAAACGAGCCGTCACATGACTATCTGCCAAAATCTGGAAAAATTATAGCTCTCAAAATATGGCGATGCAAAAACTAGATTTTACAAACAATGCGTCTTTTAGTGTGTGATAGCTGTCAGTCATAAAAACCCGATATGATTCTGGTATCGCTGTAGTCTCACCGACCCGAAGAATAAGGTCGTCTAATCACTTATACCGCATGCGGAACGGCGTCAAAAATAAACTCTTGGGTTAGGATTGGGCTAGGGTTAGGGCTGGGTTTGGGGTTACGGTTGGGCTAGGGTTAGGGCTGGGTTTGGGGTTACGGTTGGGCTAGGGTTAGGGCTGGGTTTGGGGTTACGGTTGGGCTAGGGTTAGGGCTGGGTTTGGGGTTACGGTTGTGCTGGGGTTACGGCTGTGCTAGGGTTACGGCTGTGCTAGGGTTACGGCTGTGCTAGGGTTACGGCTGTGCTAGGGTTACGGCTGTGCTAGGGTTACGGCTGGGGTTAGGGTTACGGCTGGGGTTAGGGTTACGGCTGGGGTTAGGGTTACGGCTGGGGTTAGGGTTACGGCTGGGGTTAGGGTTACGGCTGGGGTTAGGGTTACGGCTGGGGTTAGGGTTACGGCTGGGGTTAGGGTTACGGCTGGGGTTAGGGTTACGGCTGGGGTTAGGGTTACGGCTGGGGTTAGGGTTACGGCTGGGGTTAGGGTTACGGCTGGGGTTAGGGTTACGGCTGGGGTTAGGGTTACGGCTGGGGTTAGGGTTACGGCTGGGGTTAGGGTTGTGATGGGGTTGGGATTTTTTTCAAAAGTAAGAAAAAAGATGACGATATGGCGACTAGTGTTGAGCGCAAGTGCTCGCTACTTGAGTTTGCATCGGGTGCTCTGGTATGCATTGAGTATCGTGGGTATTTGAGTGACATGCTCGAGTCTCTGCCCCATATGCTTCACGGCCAAAAAAACTTTACGGGAATTGCCTGCCATGCACGAGCGATCCCCGCATGTTTTTTTTTGGGTGTCTAATAACCGTGAAACATGCGGAGCAGGGACTCGAGCATGTCACTCGAGCACACGCTGTACATGGTGCATACCTGAGTACCCGATGCAAACTCAAGTAGCGAGCACTTGCGCTCAAGACTAATGACAACTTATTCAATTTGATGACCTAATGTAAACAAATTCTGTGTCGTACCTCTGGGTTCAAAATGTTCACTATACACCTTAATAAAATCCTTGAGGGGTATAGTTTCCAAAATGGGGACGACACTTGTGGGGGAGCTCCACTGTTTAGGCACATCACGGGCTCTCCAAACGCGACATGGTGTCCGCTAACAAATTGAATGGAAAATCGGCTCAAATTGTTAGCGGACGCCATGTTGCGTTTGGAGAGCCACTGCGTGCCCAAACATTGGAGCTCCCCCACAAGTGACCCCATTTTGGAAACTAGACCCCCCAAGGCACCTATCTAGATGAATAGTGAGCACTTGGAACCCCCAGGTGGTTCACAAATTGATTTATAAAAATGAAAAAGGGTTTTTTTTTTTCACTTTTTCATTTTTACGAATCAATTTGTGAAGCACCTGGGGGTTCCAAGTGCTCACTATGCATCTAGAGAGGTGCCTTGGGGGGGTCTAGTTTCCAAAATGGGGTCACTTGTGGGGGAGCTCCAATGTTTGGGCACACAGGGGCTCTCCAAACACAACATGGTGTCCGCTAATTATTCAAGCAAATTTTACAATCAAAAAGTCAAATGGCGCTCCTTCCCTTCCAAGCCCTGCCGTGCGCCCAAACAGTGTTTTTTCCCCACATATTGGGTATCTGCGTGCCCAGGGGAAATTGCACAACAAATTTTGGGGTCCATTTTTTCTTGTTACCCCTGTGAAAATAAAAAAAATTGAGTCTAAAGTAACATTTTTGTGAAAAAAGTTAAATGTTCATTTTTTTCTTCCACATTCAAAAAATTCCTGTGAAGCACCTGAAGGGTTAATAAAGTTCTTGAATGTGGTTTTGAGCACCTTGAGGGGTGCAGTTTTTAGAATGGTGTCACTTTTGGGTATTTTCTGTCATAAAGACCTCTCAAAGTGACCTCAAATGTGATGTGGTCCCTAAAAAAATGGTTTTGTAAATTTTGTTGGAAAAATGAGAAATCGCTGGTCAACTTTTAACCCTTATAGCTCCCTAACAAAAAAAAATTTTGGTTCCAAAATTGTGCTGATGTAAAGTAGACATGTGGGAAATGTTATTTATTAACTCTTGTGTGACATATCTCTCTGATTTAAGGGCATAAAAATTCAAATTTTGAAAATTGCTAAATTTTCCAAATTTTCGCCAAATTTCCGTTTTTTTCACAAATAAACGCAAGTGATATCGAAGAAATTTTACCACAATCATGAAGTACAATATGTCACGAAAAAACAATCTCAGAATCAGGGGGATCCGTTGAAGCGTTCCAGAGTAATTACCTCAAAGTGACAGTGGTCAGAATTGTAAAAATTGGCCTGGTCATTAACGTGCAAACCACCCTCGGGGCTTAAGGGGTTAATGTAGAGCGCAGAGTTTTGGATGCAGCGAAAATAAGCTGCATCCAAAACACTACTATTCCTGATTGTGGGCACGTACCCTAACCTGGGAACTTACAGATCAATATTATTCCAGCAATAAACTTATACTGTACACATTTTTCTAAAATATTTCATAAGATTTAAAACACTAGAACATTGTGACAAATATTTATTTTTATTTATTTATTTATTTTTTTTGAGACCCATAATTTTGTATTTTTTCTAAAATGGAGAACTTTAAAGTTTTTGAATGGCAAATCATAGTTTTTATTGACACCATTGTAGTGCAATTTTTTAAGGAGTTGTAATGACTAATAAAGAGGAAATCTGTCTTTAAAGTTTTTTTTCTTCTTTACGCCGTTTGATGTATGGGTTAACTTGTATATCATGTTAGATCAGATAGTCACAGATGTGCTCATACTAAATATGCTTATTTCCCATTTTTAGAATTGTAGAAAAAGGAAAAAGAGGGGCGACTTAAACCTATGGGGGTTTGTTTTATTACTTATTTTTTTAAAGCCTTCTTTAGGAACTCGTATGGTCGCTTGCACAATATTAGTATTCAGTTCAATATTAAATTCATGTGCACCATTGATAAATTTGTGCCAAACTTGGCAGGGCCTTCCAGCAGGTCCAAAGGCAATACAGAAATTCAGATAAGCCGAGGCACCAAACGGCAAAACAAAAAAACACTATGAATTTTTTTGGGACTTGAAAAGGGACAATTTTGGCTGAAACGTTGCCTGCTGTGTCCTCCTGTGATGTTATTTTAATAATTGACATGGAATAAAGAACAAGGTTTTTGTTTTTCTTCCCCAAAACCTACTGTTTGGTGCCTCGGTGCAATATATTAGTAGCACAATATTTGGTGAAATTAACAATCTCCTACTAACATCTCCCAAAGATGGTGAAGACAACATCATTCAGTAGACCCCTGAATGCCACGGTAACCATTAACAGTTGTGTCGCAGGGTAGTGGGTGGGCAGTGGGCATATAAACAGACCAGCTTCCCAGGTTAACACCACTTATATGCTGCCATTCAGAGATAGATAGCCACATCCAAGAGGTTAAACAGCAGCAAACACAGTTGTAACCCATACCATAGTAGACGGAGCAGGCTCAGCTACTGAGCCAACATCATATACCCATACCTACCGTGACAAGGGGTTAATATTTAAAAGAAACTACATAAAAATTCTCATTATAACCTATGAGACTTAAACATGACTCATTCACCTCTGCAGACATATGTTTTAGTAAAAGTGATACATTTATCAAGAAACAACAATACAGAAGCATCATCTCTTACTCCTAGAAATGTCTGAGTAAATTGACGACTGACTGATGCCCTCCTCTATGTCCTTACCCAGTCTGGCACTGGTAACACCAATTGGAAAGGATGCACCCAAACTTGTAACACCCCGTTGTCAATTTATTCACACATTTCAGGAACTAGTAAGAGGAACAATACGATGCAGAGTTCTGTAGGAAGACTCTTGAGAATTATTTCATGTGGAATATAAATACTTATTATATATGTAATAACAGCATCATTACCTGAACAGCCCTTGTTTAAAGAGGTAGGCACTGATATGGCCGCCGTCTAAATATCGGACTTCGCACCCCGGCCAAACCTCCTGGAGGCTACGTACACCAACCCTTGGCACATAGGCATCCTCTTTGGCTTGAACAACTATGATTAAGGATGGGTCCACTGGAACTGCAACAAATACAGGATTATAGATTATTACAGTCAAGTAGTTTATCCGCATGGAGATGTGAAACTTTGTCAAATAGCATTAAGAATTTTGCTGAAAGGCGTTGTCTACATTATCGTTTCATAGTAAACCGTTAAAGGGGGTATTCCCAACTCCAAGATCCTAGCCCAACATGTAGTAGGTGTAATAGTAATATTAGCAAATATCTCCAATTAGAAATGTAGTATGTTTTTTCTGATTAGCTATGTCTCTTTCCTCTTGTGCAGGCATTGCAGGACCTTAGGTATCCATGGTTAAGACCACTGATAAAGTCACAGTTAGTTAGCTAGTTGCTAGTGGTCATAACCATGGATACCTAAGGTCCTGCAGAGCCTGCACATGAGGAAAGAGATAGTGAATCAGAAAAACTACTACATTTCTAATTGGAGGTATTTGCTAATATTATTACACCTACTACATATTGGGATAGGATCTTGGAGATGGGAATACACCTTTAATAATAAGGATTCCCAACCCGTCTCCCTACAGTGCTACCTGGGTTCCCCACCAGTCATCTTACTGTTCGATCCAGACGGGCATCCACTAGCTGCAGTGATCACATAGAACAGGATCGCCAGAGGCTGGTGAGGAGCCTGGGCAGCATTGGAAGGGAGCAAGTGAAATATTCCAGGTATAACAAAAACAAACTTTAAGCACTTGCATTTTATTTAGAGACTACCTTTTTTTTTTATTACAGACAGATTATACCCTACATGTGTAGCAGCCCCCGCCCGCCACCAATTGAAAAAGGAGTTGCACGGCATACGTCACTTAGCAGGCAGATGTGCTGACCTTCAGCCTGAGCACATTAATGCAGCCATCTATGGGGTCAACAGAAAGTCTAGGAGTCTGTACAAGAGGGGATCATAGACTTTATATTGAGCCTGTACACAGTGCGCATGGTCAGGCACAAGCTCAGCTCTTCTGTCTGCCGCTTTTTGAGTGATCAGACCCTGAATGAGGGTCTCCACTGAACTGAAACATGTTAGGTAGTACACTAAATAGAAAATAAAAAAATTATATGTATGCTTTAAAATATCTTTGGTTTTATGCATTTTAGCCATACGCACGCTTAATTGGGTGGGGTTGAAGAGTATGAACAATCAAACTTCGTTAAATTACTATATACATTAGAGTAAGGTGCTCAGTAATATTTATAACTACGTGCCTGGAATAATTAAACACCATCTATACAGATATTTTTTTCATCAGTCTCTGAGGGTTTTGTTTTCTCTTAAATTTTTGCAGTATAAATTTTTAGCATGTATTTATTATTTCTATACAAAAGTTTCATTTCACCTTTGTATATTTATGGCTATTTAGCTCCGGCATATACAGTCATGGCCAAAAGTTTTGAGAATGACACCAAAATTATATTTTCACATGATCTGCTGGCCTCTGGTTTTATTAGTGTTTGTCTGATGTTTATATCACATACAGAAATATAATTGCAATCATATTATGAGTACCAATAGGTTATATTGACAGTTAGAATGAGTTAATGCAGCAAGTCAATATTTGCAGTGTTGCCCCTTCTTCTTCAAGACCTCTGTAATTCTCCCTGGCATGCTCTCAATCAACTTTTGGACCAAATCCTGACTGATAGCAGTCCATTCTTGCATAATCAATGCTTACATTTTGCCAGAATTTGTTGGTTTTTGTTTGTCCACCCGTCTCTTAATGATTGACCACAAGTTCTCAATGGGATTAAGATCTGGGGAGTTTCCAGGCCATGGACCCAAAATCTCTATGTTTTGTTCCATGAGCCATTTAGTTATCACCTTTGCTTTATGGCATGGTGCTCCATCATGCTGGAAAAGGCATTGTTGGGCGCCAAACTGCTCTTGGACGGTTGGGAGAAGTTGCTCTTGGAGGACATTCTGGTACCATTCTTTATTCATGGCTGTGTTTTTAGGCAAGACCGTGAGTGAGCCGATTCCCTTGGCTGAGAAGCAACCCCACACATGAATGGTTGCAGGATGCTTTACAGTTGGCATGAGACAAGACTGGTGGTAGCGCTCACCTCTTCTTCTCCAAATAAGCTGTTTTCCAGATGTCCCAAACAATCGAAAAGGGGATTCATCAGAGAAAATGACTTTGCCCCAGTCCTCAGCAGTCCACTCCCTGTACCTTTTGCAGAATATCAGTCGGTCCCTGATGTTTTTTCTGGAGAGAAGTGGCTTCTTTGCTGCCCTCCTTGAAACCAGCCCTTGCTCAAAGAGTCTCCGCCTCACAGTGCGTGCAGAAGCACGCACACCAGCCTGCTGCCATTCCTGAGCAAGCTCGGCACTGCTGGTAGTCCGATCCCGCAGCTGAAACAGTTTTAAGATACGGTCCTGGCGCTTGCTGGTCTTTCTTGGGCGCCCTGGAGCCTTTTTCACAACAATGGAAGCTCTCTCCTTGAAGTTCTTGATGATGCGATAGATTGTTGACTGAGGTGCAATCTTGTAGCTGCGATACTCTTCCCTGTTAGGCCATTTTTGTGCAGTGCAATGATGGCTGCACGTGTTTCTTTAGAGATAACCATGGTTAACTGAAGAGAAACAATGATACCAAGAACCAGCCTCCTTTTAAAGTGTCCAGTGATGTCATTCTTACTTAATCATGACTGATTGATCGCCAGCCCTGTCCTCATCAACACCCACACCTGTGTTAATGGATCAATCACTAAAACGATGTTAGCTGCTCCTTTTAAGGCAGGACTGCAATGATGTTGAAATGTGTTTTGGGGGTTAAAGTTCATTTTCTGGGCAAATATTGACTTTGCAAGTACAGTAATTGCTGTTAAGCTGATCACTCTTTGACATTCAGGAGTATATGCAAATTGCCATTACAAAAAATGAAGCAGTAAACTTTGGAAAAATTACTATTTGTCTCATTCTCAATACTTTTGGCCATGACTGTACAGTGCTGGCCAAAAGTATTGGCACCCCTGCAATTCTGTCAGATAATACTCAGTTTCTTCCTGAAAATGATTGCAATCACAAATTCTTTGGCATTATTCTCTTCATTTAATTTGCTTGCAAGGAAAAAAGAGAATAAAGCAAAAATCAAATCATTGATCATTTCACACAAAACTCCAAAAATGGGCCAGACAAAAGTATTGGCACCCTCAGCCTAATACTTGGTTGCACAACCTTTAGCCAAAATAACTGCGAACAACCGCTTCCGGTAACCATCAATGAGTTTCTTACAATGCTCTGCTGGAATTGTAGACCATTCTTCTTTGGCAAACTGCTCCAGGTCCCTGATATTTGAAGGGTGCCTTCTCCAAACTGCCATTTTGAGATCTCTCCACGGGTGTTCTATGGGATTCAGGTCTGGACTCATTGCTGGCCACCTTAGAAGTCTCCAGTGCTTTCTCTAAAACTATTTTATAGTGCTTTTGGAAGTGTGTTTTGGGTCATTGTCCTGCTGGAAGACCCATGACCTCTGAGGGAGACCCAGCTTTCTCACACTGGGCCCTACATTATGCTGCAAAATTTGTTGGAAGTCTTCAGACTTCATAATGCCATGCACACGGTCAAGCAGTCCAGTGCCAGAGGCAGCAAAGCAACCCCAAAACATCAGGGAACCTCCGCCAAGTTTGACTGTAGGGACCGTGTTTTTTTTCTTTGAATGCCTTTTTTTTTTTTCCTGTACACTCTATGTTGATGCTTTTCCCAAAAAGCTCTACTTTTGTCTCATCTGACCAGAGAACACTCTTCCAAAAAGTTTTAGGCTCTCTCAGGTAAGTTTTGGCAAACTCCAACCTGGCTTTTTTTTATGTCTCGGGGTAAGAAGTGGGGTCTTCCTGGGTATCCTACCATACAGTCCCTTTTCATTCAGACGCCGATGGATAGTAAGGGTTGACACCGTTGTACCCTCGGACTGCAGGGCAGCTTGAACTTGTTTGGATGTTAGTCGAGGTTCTTTATCCACCATCCGCACAATCTTGCGTTGAAATCTCTCGTCAATTTTTCTTTTCCGTCCACATCTAGGGAGGTTAGCCACAGTGCCATGGGCTTTAAACTTCTTGATGACACTGCGCACGGAAGACACAGGAACATTCAGGTCTTTGGAGATGGACTTGTAGCCTTGAGTTTGCTCATGCTTCCTCACAATTTGGTTTCTCAAGTCCTCAGACAGTTCTTTGGTCTTCTTTCTTTTCTCCATGCTCAATGTGGTACACACAAGGACACAGATTGAGTCAACTTTAATCCATGTTAATTGGCTGCAAGTGTGATTTAGTTATTGCCAACTCCTGTTAGGTGCTGTTAATTACACGAATTAGAGAAGCATCACATGATTTTTCAAATGGTGCCAATACTTTTGTCCACCCCCTTTTTTTACGTTTGGTGTGGAATTATATCCAATTTGGCTTTAGGACAATTCTTTTGGTGTTTTTTTCATTGAAGACAAATTAAATGAAGATAATAATATCAAAGAATTTGTGATTGCAATCATTTACAGGAAGAAACTGAGTATTATCTGACAGAATTGCAGGGTTCCAATACTTTTGGCCAGCACTGTAGGTCACAGAAAATGTAGTTTCAAATCTCGCTTGTAGAGAGATTTAGAAATTGGCATACCAGAAAAGTTGGCCACATGTGTACATTCATCCATGACTCCCTTCATAAATAACAGTGACTCCCTCTGCAGAGCTTCACTTCTTTTTGCCTGTAGGCTTTTTAGCTGACTGTTTAGCCCACCAGTCATTGCCCGCCTGATATACGTCCCTTTGGGGTCACTTTGAAACATCAGTTCATGGTCATTGTTACTTGAGGCTTGTGTAGACTCCGCAGATAATGGTTTCCGGGTGCTGTTAAGGCGGAAGATACTAGCAGCAAATTTTAAGTTGGTCAGGCTATCAACACTTTTTGGAGAATTTTTCACAAAGTCTTGTCCCATCTTGAAAGAATCTGTCTGAATATAGGGGAACATATACAAAAACATAAGACAGGCACCATACAAATGTATCAAGTGTATCACATTATGTTTGGGACATACTATTGTACTAAACAAGTATAAAACAATACATGTGATTTCTTTATACATGCCGTAGTAAAAAGATTCTGTACATATCCTGTCCCTGGCAATGTATAGTCAAGCACAGCACAATCTGGACATGCCACCATTATATCTGCTTTGCCATGTTGTAAATATTCCACTAAACGTTTCCCATCCAAAGTCGTCCTTTGTACACTTGTGTAAACACATACAATTTTGACAGGATCTAACTAAAATCTTAAGGGCCAACTGTCCCTGGTTGTGGGAATTAGAGGCCAGAGCGGTTGGCTTATAACCTACCCTTATATACTTAGGTATACTAATAGACCATAGACTGAACATGAGTCAACAGTGTGATGCAGCAGCAAAAAAGGCAAACACAATTCTGGGATGTATTAACAGAAGCATACAGTCTAGATCACGGTTTAGTCATTACCGGACTTTACTGCTCTTTGGTCAGACCTCATCTGGAATACGGTGTCCAGTTTTGGGCACCACATTTTTAAAAAAGACATCGACAAACTGGAGCAAGTTCAGAGAAGAGCGACCAGAATGGTGACCGGTCTGCAAACCATGTCCTATGAGGAACGGTTGCAGGATTTGGGAATGTTTAGCTTGCAAAAAAAGAAGACTGAGAGGAGACTTAATAGCTGTCTACAAATATGTCAAGGGCTGTCACATTGTAGAAGGATCATCTTTATTCTCATTTGCACAAGGAAAGACTAGAAGCAATGGGATGAAACTGAATGGGAGGAGACACAGATTAGATATTAGGAAAAACTTTTTGACAGTTAGGGTGATCAAGGAGTGGAACAGGCTGCCACGAGAGGTGGTGAGTTCCCCTTCAATGGACGTCTTCAAACAGAGGCTGGACAGACATCTGTGAGATGATTTAGTGAATCCGGCTTTGAGCAGGGGGTTGGACCAGATGACCCAGGAGGTCCCTTCCAACTCTACCATTCTATGATTCTATGATCATTAGCTAGAGAAGCAATGTAAAATGTACCAGGCAACCAACTAATTCCACCCCATCAACTACAATGAACATTATTCCCACATGTATGCAGTACTGGAGAAGACGGCTGTGAGCCAACTATTATCTTATAAAAACACAATCTTTATTAAGACTAAAGATATTGGCTAAAGAAACAAAGAGGAGATAGGCTTGTTGTAGACAGAGAACAATGGCCCCCTGATACTGTACTCAAGGTATTCCTGTGGCATTTTTTCTTTTTTTTGGAGAGAGGAGTTAAGGTATGGTGGCCGAGAAACTGAACTTGGGCAGCAGGGTGGCTCGGTGGTTAGCACTGCAGCGCTGGGGTCCTGGGTTCAAATCCCACCAAGAACAACATCTCCAAGGAGTTTGTATGTTCTCCCCATGTTTGTGTGGATTTCCTCCGGGTTCTCCGGTTTCCTCCCACACTCCAAAGACATTCTGACAGGGAATTTAGATTGTGAGCCCCAAAGATGATGATGATGTCTGTACAGCATTGCGGAATATGATGGCGCTATATACGCAATGCATAATAACAACTGAGGCTTTCAACGTTTTTTTTCACAACATTTTTTTTTTTTTATTGCTTTTCCCATACGGGCTCATTTTATATTTTAATAGATTGAACTTTCAGGCTATGTTCACACACTGTTTTTTCAGCTTTTTTAATGTAAATTTTTTGCTGCGTTTTACAGTACCAGCAAAGTCTATGAGATTTCAGAAATCTCATTCACACACCTTGGTTTTTGTTTCATCAGGATTTTATGCTTTGCACGTTTTTTTGCAGAATAGAGCATGTCACTTCTTTCAGCATTTTTCACCCTTTGGAAGTAGTGGGTGGTGAAAAAACGCACCAAAAATGGAGGTGTCAGTTTTTTCAGCACTTTTTGTGCCAAAACCTGATGAAATACAAGGAGATTTTTTTTTTCACTGAACTTTATGTAGATGCATAAAGAGACAAAAGGACAGAGAAAAAAAAACAGCAAAAAAACAAACAAAATCCTGAACAAAACTTTCTGGCAAGAGATCAGGTTTTGCTGTGAACATAGCCTTAAAGGGAGTCTGTCAACCCCAAAACTCCAATTAAACAGCTAGAATAACCTTATGGGGAACTTGACCCTTGTAAAAATCATTCTGGACTACAGATTTTACTGCGGCGTTTGTCCTGATAAAAACGCTTTATTTAATGTTTAAACTGGACCGCCCCAGTGCACCCTCAATTAGCATGGGATGCACTGCCCCCAGAGTGAGAGCTGTCTTAAAAGGGGTCTACCAAGACAACCCTTTCTTGATCTAACTGTTTTGCCCTGATAAAATTAAAAAAAAAAAAAGCCTATGCTCCCCTCCGCTGCCGGCGCCATTCCAGTGTCGGGATGCACGTCCCGGGGATCTCGTGTAGTCTTCGCCTTAGTACGAATTGAACATGAAGAGGCAGTCCAGGCTGCAGCTGATCTCGGACTTCCTCTTGATGTACAATTTGTACAAAGTCGGGGGACAGTGACGACAGCGCTGATTGGGCGCCGGGCTCACGTGTCATAACAACCGCATGAGAGCCCCAGGATCGCAAGTGCTGACACCGCTGGAATGGCGCAAGGGAGGGGAGTAGAATCTTTTTTTATTTTATCGGGGCCAAACATTTAGCTCCTAGTAGTAGACAACCCCTTTAACTGAACTGCGCATGTGCAGTGATCCTCTCTGGAGCCCAGTGGAATTCAGTGTTTGCAAAAGCGCAATCTCCTTCCTCGACCCTGACTGTAGTGCCCACTCGCTACACCGTTTAACACCAGTCAGTGTAGTGAGCGGCTGCTACAGTCAAGAGTTAGGAAGGGCTCCAAGCATGGAAGTGCACAAGCACAATTCTGTTAAGGCAAAGCTCGCTCTGGGCAACCAAGAGCTGTCAATCAAGCTAAGGGAAAGTGCACCACATGCTAACCAGCACCAAAGCTGTACCATGGAGCCCTGATTACCTAAAACATTTTTCTGGACAGTTAAACCATTAAAATGTATTGTACAGGCATGATTTTTATAGGGACCAAGTTCCCTATATGAATGTACTAGCAGCTTTATTAGAGTTTTGAGGGTGACAGGCTTCCTTTAAGAAGGCAGCGATCATAAATCAGTTTTATATTTCTATTTATTTGAACAGGGAAATGTGAGAAGTCAATTCAAACGTGGACTTTTTTTTTCTTCTTAGCCATAAAAAAACATTTTGCTTTATTTTTTTACTAAGGTTCCCTATATGGGACTTGATCCTGCAACTTTGTTCTGTTCTGTATGCAGCAATACTACACTGTAGTATATAAAAGAAGTGACAATCTGGAAGTACAAAGATGGCTTCACTTAAGGGGTTTTCTCACGAACAAAGTTAAATTTAATCAACAGATCTTTAAATAATAATAATAATTATTATAATAATTTCCACAATTGCATGCAATTAAATAAAATGTCCCTGTGCTGAGATAATCTTATAAATGTGCCCCTGCTGTGTACTGTGTAATGGCTGTGTCTGACCGCACAGGAACATGGTCTGATCATACCACAGCTCCTGGGCAGGGGAGGAAGCAAAAGAGTATACATATATTACAGCATGTGATCCCAGCTGATTCTTTCAGGTATAACATGGCTTATAAAACAGGCAGGGAAATAGGCAGTGTCTCACAAAAAGAATCATTTGCGATCCCGTGCTGTAATGTCTGTAGACTCTTGTGTCCTCCTCTGCCCAGGTAACATGGTATAATCAGACCATGTTCCAGCACTGTCAAATACAGCAGGGGCACATTTATAAGATTATCTCAGCACAGGAACATATTTTTAACACGTTCAATTGTGCAACTTATTTTTATTCCAAGATCTATTGAGTAAAATGTACTGTGTGGGAAACCCCTTTAAATGCAGCTGGTAATCTCTGACCACTGTGTTAAAGTGTTTCAACTACAAATTTCAGAGTTCGCTTCAATCACTGCTTTTAAAAAGGCAGATGGTGGCTGTATAATACAGCTGGCACCTGCGAAAGCTCAGCTCATAAGCCCACATCTATACACTGTCGAATATCAGGAAGGTGTTAAAGGAATTATCCAGTTCCTTAGAATTATTTGACATCAGTATTAAATTGTAGGGGCTCAGACTCTCCGCATCCCTTCCAACCTGGTGTTTGAAGGGGCCACGGCGCTCCATGTAGCAGTTTTTACAGTTTACAGTAAAAAAGTTTACAGTTTTCTTAAACATATCCCAATTAATGGGTGTAACTAGGCAAAGCAACTACTTAAAGGGGTTGTCCACTACTTTCACATTGATGCCCTATCCGTATGTATGATCAGCTGGGGTCCCGCACGAGGCACCCCTGCCAATCAGCTGTTAACAGATAACAGCTGATCAGCGGGGGTGCCGCGTGCGGGACCCCGGCCAATCAATGTGAAAGTAGTGGACAACTTCTTTTATGCCTGCTAAACAGATTCTTAGTGGGATTGTCATAAAAGAATGATTTTTGTAGCATTGAAATTGGACACTAAAGATTTTTACCAGGTCTATGTCCTATACAAGGTGCTGTGCTTGGTTTGAAAAATCATTTTATGCTGACAGATTACTTTAAACTGAAGTTATTAAAATTTACCATTATACTAATTATTTCTTTAGCACCAATATATTCTGCAGCAGTTTACAATTCTGAGGGTACTTGTACAAACAAGATAAATTATATGTTACTCTGTAATGTTATAACAGATACCAAGAGGAGTGAGGGCCCTGCTCACAAACTTACAAATCAGGAAACAGTGGGGAGAAAAGGTAAAAATAAAGTGCTTGTTGTGTAAGGTGCAGACATCAATATAATTAAATACGGGAATTCAAATAAAAATGCAATTATTTTTCTGTAACTGTTGGTCTTTCATTGTAACAACACAATTTTGAGGAGGTTTATTACATTACTACAGTAGTAAGACCATTAGATGCATACAACAAACTGCATTAATTGGGTATTCCCATGTCCAATATTTTATCTCAACATGTAGTAGATGTAATAAAAATAAGCAGCAAAATTAGAAATGTAGTATAATTCTTCTGATTCGCTATGTCGCTTACCCCATGTGCAGGGCATTGCAGTAGCTTCGGTATCCACGGTTATGACCATTAACAACTGTCACTGTATGAGTAGTCATAACCATGGACACCTAACTTAATGCAATGCCCTGCGCATGGGGTAAGCGCCATAGCGAATCAGAAGCAATATAGGTAATTTCTAATTGGAGGTATTTGCTAATATTATTACTAAACCTATTACATATTGGGATAGGATCTTGGAGATGTGAATACCCCCTTTAATCTGTGGCATTGTTTTCAGTACAAAGTCTTTTGGCTTAAGTATTTCGAAATACAAGTGTTTCACCAGGCAATTGACTACATTTTCCAACCAAGACTTATAAAGCCATTGTTATTGTGGCACTAAAAAACAAAAAAAAACAAACACATAAAATGTACCTACCCCACAGTACTCCAGTAGATGCATTATCTCCTCCTCGTAGACTGACTGTGTGCAATATTGTTTTTCAAGTTCTCTCCAGTTTACAGCTTTACTTAGAACCCCCTATGTCAAAGAATACGATTGAACAAAAAAAAAATCATAATGGAGTACAAATTAATCCACATCTTGCTTGTAAAGCTTACAAAATTTAGATTGTATTATTCTAACTGCGGAAAGAGAGAGAAAGTGGATTAAAAAAGCAAACAAGCAGTTTATAGACTGCATTGGTATAAATCGTGAATGTTAACCTTGTGACTGTAAAAGGTGGTGATTATACACATTAGGCCACGGCCCCACTATCAGTATTCTATCAGTATTTTTTCTCAGGAGTGGGAGCCAACACCAGGAGTGGGTGATAAATGCAGAATTGGTGACGTGTTTCTATTATACCTTTTCTCTGATTGTTCCTCACCTGGTTTTGGCTCCCACTCCTGAGAAATAATACTGACCAAATACTGATAGTGGGGCCGTAGCCTTAGACTGATTGTTCACTAACCCGGTGGATCAAATGATTGTCTGGTGAACAATCATTTCACATAACTTAATTTTAAAGAGGACCTTTTACCAGTATGACCATGTTAAACTGGCCACATCACAGAATGAAAGCTGAATAAAACGTAGATTATTATTTTTTTTAATTTCTCCCCTATGTTCCAGAAATATTAGCATGTAAAGTTTAGATTCTAAATTGGAGGGCTGCCTGATACCACAAGAAAGGATGCGCTCTGACCCTCCCCACACTCACTGCAGACATGAGATCTGGCAGTGTTTGTAATGATACACAGCTCAGCTCTGCTGTATCTTTACACAATAGCTGCAAAGATCAGTGAGGAGGGCATGTTATTTTCTCCTCTGCATAATGCTGCCTGCTTATGATTGGTCTTCCTTGTGCAGAGGAAGAAGTACATGCCTCCAGAGAATCTCTGGTAACACCCAGTTGTACTTGAACATAAAAAAATAACCTAAAAACCTTTATAAGCCAATATCTCCACAATGAAAAAGAGAAACTAAAAAATAAAAACTATTTCTTACTCAGGTCTGCAGCTATTATTCCAAGGTGAGGCCAGTTTAATATGCTCAAACTGGTGAATGCAGCTCACATTCAGGCCACAGCCCCATCAGTATTCGGTCAGTATTTTTTCTCAGGAGTGGGAGCCAAAACCAAGTGAGGAACAATCAGAGAAAAGGTATAATAGAAACAAGTCACCAAATCTGCATTTATCTCCCACAGCTGAGAAAAAATACTGACCAAATACTGATAGTGGGACCGTGGCCTTAGAGGACCTATCATCAGAAAATGAGCAACTGTTTAAATCAGGTTTTTGTATTACATGTATTTTTATTAAAAATAGAGGATTTGTTAAAAAAAAAAAACCTAAATTAGTGATCTTGAAATTCACATTGGCCACTGGGACTTTTATATACACTCACTTTCTGTCCTTTCATAAAGCATTTATGAAAGTGTTTCTTATCAGAGGCAGGATTACTATGACAGGTAACACCTCTATACACAGCTGATAGCACAGGTTCCACCAATCACAATAGGCGATGTCACCGCTGACCCAGCTACACAATGAACCATTGCACATGTTCATTAGGTACTTCAACTTAGACACCGCCGCCATCATTGTGTGGACGGCGCGTGCTACATATAAAATTCAGCATCTCCGCCATCATTGTGTGGGCGGCGCGTGCTACATATAAAATTCAGCATCTCCGCCATCATTGTGTGGGCGGCGCATGCTACATATAAAATTCAGCATCTCCACCATCATTGTGTGGGCGGCGCGTTACATATAAAATTCAGCATCTCCGCCATCATTGTGTGGGCGGCGCATGCTACATATAAAATTCAGCACCGCTGCCATCATTGTATAGGCGATGCGTGCTACATATAAAATTCAGCACCTCCGCCATTCATTCTGTGGGCGGCGCATGCTACATATAAAATTCAGCATCTCCGCCATCATTGTGTGGGCGGCGCATGCTACATATAAAATTCAGCATCTCCGCCATCATTGTGTGGGCGGCGCATGCTACATATAAAATTCAGCATCTCCGCCATCATTGTGTGGGCGGCGCATGCTACATATAAAATTCAGCATCTCCGCCATCATTGTGTGGGCGGCGCGTTACATATAAAATTCAGCATCTCCGCCATCATTGTGTGGGCGGCGCATGCTACATATAAAATTCAGCACCGCTGCCATCATTGTATAGGCGATGCGTGCTACATATAAAATTCAGCACCTCCGCCATTCATTCTGTGGGCGGCGCATGCTACATATAAAATTCAGCACCGCTGCCATCATTGTGTAGGCGACGCGTGCTACATATAAAATTCAGCACCTCCGCCATCATTCTGTGGGCGGCGCATGCTACATATAAAATTCAGCACCGCTGCCATCATTGTATAGGCGATGCGTGCTACATATAAAATTCAGCACCTCCGCCATTCATTCTGTGGGCGGCGCATGCTACATATAAAATTCAGCATCTCCGCCATCATTGTGTGGGCGGCGCATGCTACATATAAAATTCAGCATCTCCGCCATCATTGTGTGGGCGGCGCATGCTACATATAAAATTCAGCATCTCCGCCATCATTGTGTGGGCGGCGCGTTACATATAAAATTCAGCATCTCCGCCATCATTGTGTGGGCGGCGCATGCTACATATAAAATTCAGCACCGCTGCCATCATTGTATAGGCGATGCGTGCTACATATAAAATTCAGCACCTCCGCCATCATTCTGTGGGCGGCGCATGCTACATATAAAATTCAGCACCGCCGCCATCATTGTGTGGGCGGCGCGTGCTACATATAAAATTCAGCACCGCCGCCATCATTGTGTAGGCGACGCGTGCTACATATAAAATTCAGCACCGCTGCCATCATTGTGTGGGCGGCGCGTGTTACATATAAAATTCAGCACCGCCGCCATCATTGTGTAGGCGACGCGTGCTACATATAAAATTCAGCACCGCCGCCATCATTGTGTGGGTGGCGCTAGCTTGTGCAGGATTTCAATAAAATTGCCCCGGAAGCAGCACATATCGAGAGTTCAGCTCTGAACTGAGCAGAGATCTCGATCTGTGCATGCACCGCCTCCAGCGCCATTTTATTGAAATCCTGCACACAGGATGCTAGCTCCCACTGCGGAGGTGCTGAATTTTAAAAAGAAAGCAGGTCACTGAATAATCAGCAACATGCACAAGAAACAGAGGATGCTGGTGGGGGGGTGGAGAACGAGAAGAAGACCCTGCTCTCAAGTCCCGCCCTGAATAACACTGGAGCACACAAGACCATTTTTCTGAAAACTTCATAAGGCGAGTATTCAGCAGCCACTGAGCGGATCCCTTCACATCAGGTATCAGATTAGTCAGCATCACAGCCCCATTATAGGCATGCCTTTAGATTATAGGGCTAGGTCCTGCTGACAGGTTTCCTTGAAGTGCATATTTGCCTTTACAGACATTCCACCTTCGTAGGGAAAAGGATGAAAGATCTTCATGGGAACATATTCTTCCCAAATTTCATTAAAAGAAAGACATTTTGTTTAATCAGATGAAAATTTTTATCCGCAGTGGTCTTCCTTCCAGTTGATGAGCGTGTGTTATAGCTCAGCAACACAAACGCTCATAATGGCTAGTTTCATTAACTTTAGTCTAATGTGTATTGGATCCTTTACCCTTGCAACAATGTAAACTGTGGGACAAAGCTTCCAACAGCAGCGTCTATGTGGCTTTAAATGACCATAAGGCTGACATCATTTTGAGCCCCTAGATAGTTTGTCACTTTCCCTTTCTTTATAGTGGAATAAGGAGTCACATTAATCAGCTAGCCTGCGCATAAAACTTTTTTCCCTTGAGTGTTAAGTACATGGGGGCCAACAGTAATGTTGAATGCAATCACAAATGTACAGGGGACAGAAAATAATTACCGTGGTAAAGACTGCAGAAGCGGTCGACCATGACAGGCATGGAACTAATGGTATTGGTTTAGGCCAGTTGGTTACTGCTAAAGAAGCCATCTGAAATG
This sequence comes from Phyllobates terribilis, assembly GCF_046119375.1. Taxonomy (NCBI): domain Eukaryota; kingdom Metazoa; phylum Chordata; class Amphibia; order Anura; family Dendrobatidae; genus Phyllobates; species Phyllobates terribilis. The sequence continues at coordinate 921,078,848 of NW_027362761.1, read as the reverse complement.
TAAAGTAAAAATCAATAGAAAGCAAGTCAGATCAAACATTCTACCCACAGGCAGTGGGAGTCGGAGAATCATCAATGGAGGATGGCTAGTAAAGACTTGGAAGACTACTGGAGCGGACGGGGTATTTAACAGAAGGGTAGCAACAATTTTGTCTACATGTGTTAAGCTTCAAAGTAAGAAAAACCCACAATAGTCGCTGAAATCACTTGAAATTCGCAAAAGTTATTTTCAATTTAAATTTACTGAACAACATATAATGAAAATCAGACATTACTTTTAAAAAATTGTGGTTTAACAGAAGATTTAAAAAAAAAAAAAGAAAGAATGAAAATGGCCTGGACAGGTAGGATTGTATCCTTAACTTACTATTTTTGCAAACACGACTTCTGTAACTTTCAATGAGACTTCTGCACCTGTCCACAGGTATTTTGCTCCACTGCTCGTAAAGCTGAAGTGACTTGCCAAAATAATCCAGTTTTGTTTCATCTGTCCAAAGAACATTCTCCCAGAAGCTTTGTGACATGTTAATATGCATTGTGGCAAATTCCAGTCTCGCTTTCTTTTAGGATTTGTTTCAAACAGTGGTTTCCACCTTTATCTTTTTCCATGAAGTCTACTTTGGCCAAGACATCGACGGAGGATGCGATCTGACACTGACGCTCCTTGACCTTGGAGTTCACCTCTAATTTCTATGGTTATCATTCGTTTTATAGGTCTCTAAATGTATCAATTTTTCTCTTGATGTCACATGCAGGGAGGTGGCTACAGTTCATAGACCCTAAACATCTGAATAATATGTGCAACTGAAGAAACAGGAACATCAAGCTGTTTGGAGGTGGTCTTCTAGGCTTTACCTTTTACATATTTGTCTAGAATTTTTCATTATAATCTCCAGACACAAATTTGTCCTTAGCTTCCATGTTCAGTGTGATATACACCATGATACCAGACAGCACAGTGACTATTCACACTTTAAATAAGCAGCGTGACTGATTACAAGTTTGCAGACACCCGTGATGCCAATTACAGGACACATCAGTTTAACGTGTCCCTATGGTCAAATAGTTTTTAGCCTTTTCTATGGGCACCATCATTTTTGTTCAGGCCAATGTCTTTACATTTATTTTCTGTTGAACCACAATTAAAAAGCAATGTCTTATTTTCCGACATGAATTGATTTTCAGTAAATTTCCATTGAAAAATTACTTTTTTCAGCTTCATTATGACCATTGTGTGTTTTGCTTACTTTAAAGGCCCCCTTAACATGTCCGGGTTTAAGCACATACGTGAAAAAACGGTACTGGAGTAATCAGTGTGTCCATTTTTATAATCAATGTGTCAATGTTTTTCTGCTATGGATAAAGAAAAAATTTAAATTACAAAACTTCTCCTATACTTTTCAATATTAAACACGGACAGCACATGGATGCCCTCTGTGTGCTGTATGTGTTTTTCATGGACCAATAGACTTGTTTTGGCCTTTGTCATCCATGCTGCCAGAAAAAAAATGACATGTCTGTATGTTTTGCAATGACACACGGTCTGTGTAAAAACAAGGACATGTGCATAGCACAATAGGTTATAATGGGTACATGTGGTATCCGTGATAAAACCGTATACCTTATGTGCTGGAAACACAGACATGTGGAGGAGGACTTACAGAAGGGAATCAACAATTTTGTCCATGTGCGTATAACCAAAGTTATTATTTTATCTCTCTTGCGATGTGGAATTTTCTTTATTTAAAATCCTGTACAACCGGCTTAAAAGTAGTAATAAAATAGACCCAAGTTTACTACTTTATTATCAAGGTGCTTGAAGGGGAATAAAAATCAAAAATGGTCTTCGGGTAGGGCTACACGGTGACTTTGGCAGAAACATCTGCCATGCAACCAAAATTTGTTAGGTGTTGCTGTTACATTGCAGAGCAATACATGTCAATAAAGTCACATTGCAATAATGAGGGTACTGTAACAAGCAAATCCTAAAAAAAATCTGATGTGGTTGGTCTTCTTGAGACTAACTTGTCATAGTCACAACGTGAATCTTGTCAAGATGGTAAGGGTGAACTCATACGTGGCACTTTTGTGAAAGTAGGTTGCTATTTCTGCAGCAAAATTGATACAACTGCCATTATTGGATAACTCAATGACTGACTTCAGAGGTATCTCAGCTTTAGGGCACAGTCAGATGGCCGTGTAACATGGACGACGATCGCATCGCAATGCTTGGAAAGGTCACTACAGCTGGGCTGACAGCAGGGTGTCGGCAACTGCAGATGTATTTTCAGATAGACAAAGCTTAACTGTGCTGTACTGTGTTATAATCACACTCCGCAGTGAGATCAAGAGAGCAGACTGTCAGTCATTACATGCCTCACTCCAGTAATGCCCCCTTTTTATTTAAAATGAGGACGGCATGCAGATTCTTGGGAAGATTTATGTCAGGCCCATAGATCTTAACAGCTCATTTACATTTTAAGAAAAACGTGGATTTCTCTGGAATAAGACATTCGATTGCAGAAATGAAGGTCTCACTGTATTCAGCTTTCTATGACCTTCATACCAATGTAGACAGTTTAGGAGGGTTGAGCCTACTAATAGATTTCCTTTAAAGGGATTTTTCCATGAACAAAGTACATTTTAATTAATAGATCTTGGAATAATAATAAAGTTCCACAATTGGATGCGCTACAAAAAGAAAAAATATATGTTTTTGTGCCAAGAATCTTATAAATGTGCCCCTGCTGTGTACTGTGTAATGGCCTTGTCTGACCGTACAGGAACATGGTCTGATCATACCACAGCTCCTGGGCAGGGGGAGGAAGCAAAAGATTATACAGACATTACAGCAGGGGATCACAGAGGATTCATTCTGTGAGGTAAAACATTTACGGACAGTTTTTAAACATGTTTTACGTCACAGAAAGAGCTGTGGTATGATCAGACGATGTCCCTGTACGGTTAGACACAGCCATTACACAGTGCACAGCAGGGGCACATTTATAAGATTATCTCAGCACGGGAACTTTTTTTTTTTTTTTTTTTAAACATCTAATTGTGGAACTTATTTTTATTCCAAGATCAATTAAAATGTACATGGGAAAACCCCTTTAAATCCAAAATATATCCAAGTAATAGAAGCTACTGAGACACTTTAATGGTTCTCATTTTTATAAATACTGTTTTTTTCCACACTGCATTTTTACTAATATGACCATTTAGGCTCAGACCAATGTTTGGAAAAATATGTCGATAATTGGATTTTGGAAAGGTGAAGCAATTAAGCATAATGTAGGCTTATACCAATAATATAGGCAGAGAGATATAAGCTCCCAAGCAAAGCACAGAAGGTGGAAGAACGTATTGCACTTTTTTCATGGAGTTTTGTATTACATACAGATCAGAATGTATATAAAAAAACAAAAAAAAAAAACAAACATGTAAAGAACTTACATGTCCTCCCATTGAAATGCCAGTCATTCCCAGAGGGCCATATCCTTCTCTCTCCAGCCAGTGTAGGAGGACAGCCGACTCCAGCACCAGAGCACCACCCATTACAAACAAGTCAGAAACGTTCTTTAAGCTCGATCTCCTATTATTGCAGGTAAGAGAGCACAATGATAGTCAGATCACAGTAGACTTGGCCTTTTCCTTATTACTGCTATTGTCAGCCTCCCTTTTGTCCCCCATTCTGATCCTTCACATGTAAGGCTCAAAGGCTATGGACAGTTTTTGGGGAATATATATATATATTTTTTTTTTTACTTAACAGAATGTATTTTTCACGCAAAGCATTTTTGCAACAGGGTTTTTGACTGTTTATCTGCCACAGCCTCTATCACTGTACATACCTGACTGCAGAAGGAGTTACAATTATTTCTTGTTGGCTAGTCGTAGGCAGTGCATTCACATTGTGATGGTCACTCCTGTCAGCCTCTACACCTCTGTTGTATTCCCACCTGTTTCCTGCATTTCATGTGACCACTGCGCTCGCTGACTGACCTCAAGTCTGCTGGAAGGGGCATGTGATATTATTCACATCTTGTCCCTCCTGCATCCCCTGCTTCTCCGATCTCTGCTCCCTCCTGAACGCATGATGCTTATGCACAGCTGCCCAGATTAGCAGGGTCTTTTCCTCCCAATTCTGTATTGAGCCATGGTCTGTCCTGGTGTCTGCTCTGTGGGGGTCAAGTGGAAAAAAAGGCAGTACAAACACAGAGCCCATGCTGAACATTCCTTCAATGTAAAACCTCCCAAAAACACAACAAGAGGGTACTCCCTCTGTTGGGAGAAAAGGTTTAATCTCCAGAGAAGACCGCTTCCTCAAATTCTGGTCAAAGCGGGAACAGTCGATGCTTTAAGAAAAAAAAAAAAGCTTAGATGCTTTTTTAGAAAATAAATTGTTATGTGAATGTATCCAAGGAGTAACGTTTCTCTTGCGGAGAGTGACATGTTACTTTCAGTCTCCTCACCTTGACAAGCTTAACATGTGGCTACACAGCCCCATAGACAGCAAGCCGTCATGTTCTATGTGTTCTGACACCTTAATAGTAGGACACGTTCAGTATTTGGTCAGTATTTTACATCAGTATTTTCAAGTTAACCACTGCGCACCAGAGCCTGTTTTTGCCTTCGTGACCAGGCCAATTTTTTCAATTCTGACCACTGTCACTTTATGAAGTAATTACTCTGGAACGCTTCAACGGATCCACCTGATTCTGAGATTGTTTTTTTGTGACATATTGTACTTCATGATAGTGGTAAAATTTATTCGATATCACTTGCGTTTATTTGTGAAAAAAATCGGAAATTTGCAATTTTCAAACTTTGAATTTTCATGCCCTTAAATCAGAGAGATATGTCACACAAAATAGTTAATAAACAACATTTCCCACATGTCTACTTTACATCAGCACAATTTTGGAACCAAAATATTTTTTTTTGTTAGGGAGCTATAAGGGTTAAAAGTTGACCAGCGATTTCTCATTTTTCCAACAAAATTTACAAAAACATTTTTTTAGGGACCACATCATATTTGAAGTCACTTTGAGGGGTCTTTATGACAGAAAATACCCAAAAGTGACACCATTCTAAAAACGGCACCCCTCAAGGTGCTCAAAACCACATTCAAGAACTTTATTAACCCTTCAGGTGCTTCACAGGAATTTTTGGAATGTGGAAGAAAAAAATTAACATTTAACTTTTTTCACAAAAATGTTACTTTAGACCCAATTTTTTTTATTTTCACAGGGGTAACAAGAAAAAATGGACCCCAAAATTTTTTGTGCAATTTCTCTTGAGCGTGCTGATACCCCATATGTGGAGGCAAACCACTGTTTGGGCGCACGGCAGGGTTTGGAAGGGAAGGAGCGCCATTTGACTTTTTGAATGTAAAATTTGTTTGAATAATTAGCGGATGCCATGTTGCATTTGGGGAGCCCCTGATGTGCCTATACAGTGGAAACCCCCCACAAGTGACACCATTTTGGAAACTAGACCCCTTAGGGAACTTATCTAGATGTGTGGTGAGCACCTTGCACCCCCAGCCGCTTCACAGAAGTTTATAATATTGAGCCGTAAAAATAAAATTTTCACATTTTTCCCACAAAAAATGTTTTTCATTCCCTAATTTTGCATTATCATAAGGGTAACAGGAGAAATTGCACCATGAAATTTGTTGTGCAATTTCTCCTGAGTACGCCGATACCCCATATGTGGTGAAAACCACTGCTTTGGTGTACGGCAGGGTTCAGAAGAGAAAGGAGCGCTATGTTGGCTGGGATAGGTTGCAGACACCATGTCACATTTGAAGAGTCGCTGACATGCCGAAACCCCCACAAGTGACCCCATTTTGTAAACTACACCTCTCAAGGAATTCATCTAGGGAAGTAGTGAGTATTTTTTAATTTTTAAATTTATACCATTGGGCAGTGAAAAAAGCATAATTATATTTTTACCACAAAAAAATGTTTTACCCTCAGATTTTACATTTTCACACAGGGCAATGGGTAAAAATGGTGCCGAAATGTGTCACACAATTTCTTCTAAAAGTGGCAATACCCCATATGTGGCTGTATCGTACCCCTTAGCCATACGGCGAGATCTGGGGGGGGGGCGGAGTGCTATTTCACAATTGGAGAACAAATTATTGTAGAATAGGCATTTGGATTTGGGAGCACAAAATTTTCTGAATTTCTTTTGGGGGGCAAGGGCCATTTCGCTTTGCCAGAGCCTTTCTGCTACCAGTAACTTGGAAGTCCCTTATATTTTTAACAGATGACGGACCTGAGTGGGGACTAGCTTTTTTTGAGGACTGAGTTGAAGCTTTTATTGGGAACATTTTACATAACATTTATCCGGCGCTCTAGGCTGAGCACTTACATCGGGGTTTCCATCTAAATTTCCAAGTGATGTAATTCAGATGAAACCCCTGCAGGATCCATTCACTATAATGAGGCAGCAGAGTTACTCTGGACTCCGTCTGGCCTCTGTTTAGCGGTGTCCTTTTTTTCAGAAGTGCACAAAACTGTGGCCAACCGCACTTTTATGCACGCCTAAAACAAATAACACCGTGGGATCCCAGGCCAGACGGCATCCACAGTGCCTATATCTGCCTCATTACCAGGAATCTTCCGTCATGGGTTCCGGCTGAATCACATATTTCAGAGATTTACACGGAAACTCTGGGGTAAGTGCTCAGCGCAGAGCGCAGGATAAATGTAAGGCTCTGCGCCTTACTGCGATCTTTGGGAGACATAATAAACAAATCAGTAGCAGGTGAAGAATTGGTTTTATTTATTTTTTACGCCGTTCCTAGTGTGATATAACTGATTAGATTACTTTATTCTTCGGGTCGGTGCGATTACAGAGATACCAGATTTATATCGGGTTTTTATGACAGCTGTCACACACTAAGAGACGCTTTTTTTTGCAAAATCTAGTTTTTGCATCGCCATATTTTGAGAGCTATAATTTTTCCAGATTTTGGCCGACAGTCATGTGACGGCTTGTTTTTTGCGGGACGAGTTGACATTTTTATTAGTACCATTTTTGGGTACGTGACATTTTTTGATCGCTTTCTATTCCGTTTTTGGGAGGTAAAGTTAACAAAAACCAACAATTCAGGAATTGTTTTTTGAGGTTTTTTTTATGCCGTTCTGCATGTGGTGAAAGTGATCAGGCAGCGTTATTCTTCGGGTCAGTACGTTTACAGCGATACTACACTTACTGTATATTTTTTTATGTTTTGGCGCTTTTACACAATAAAACCATTTTATAGAAAAAATATTTTTTTTGCATTGCTTTATTCTGAGAGGTATAACTTTTATTTTTCGGCTGATGGAGCTGTATGGTGGCTTGTTTTTTGCGGAACAAGATGACGTTTTCAGCGGTACCATTTTTATTTCCATTTTGCTTTTTGATCGCATTTTTTTCCACTTTTTGTTTGGCAATATGAGGAAAAAGCATAGTTTTTTTCTCCGTTTTTTATTTATTTTTATTACGGTGTGCACAGAAGGAGTTAATTAGTGTGACAGTTTTATAGCTCGGGTTGTTTCGGACGCGGTGATACCAAATATGTGTACTTTTTTAATTTTTGCATAAATATACGGATTTATCGGTTTAATATTTTATTTCTTTATTTTTATTTATTTTGTTATTTTTTTTTAACAGTTTAAAAACTTTTTTTTTACATTTTTACTTAGTCCCTGTATGGGACATTAATTTTTATTTTTCTGATCACTGATCTCATGTAATGTAATAGACATGTATTACATTACATGAGATCTTCCCTGACTGTTTCACAGTCAGTCTCCTGCCTGGCTTCAGCTGCAGGCTGAGCCAGGCAGGACACCATATATGGCAGATCTGGAGGCGGTCATGTGACCTCCAGCTGCCATAGCAACGTCAGGTCCTGGAAAGTATAAGGAGGCCGTCGGAGAGGTAAGTGGACGACCCCCTCTCCTCCTGCTGTCTTCTATATGCCGCGATCACTATAGATCGCGGCATATAGAAGACAGCAAAGGGTTAACATCACTGGGACCTGATCCAATCAGGTCCCGATGATGTTCCCTGTCAGAGCTATCGCTCTGCACCGCTCCCGCAGCGCTTGCAAGACCCTGGGGGTCCTGAGCGCTGCGGGACCACCCACCATTTTTAAACGTCCGCGCTGCACAGAGCCCAGGCAGCGCGGACGTTTATCTACAGTGGGCGGTCGGGAAGCGGTTAAAATCAAGAGTGGAACAATCAGAGGAAAAGTATAATAGAAACACATCACCACTTCTGCATTTATCACCTACATATACTGATCTAAAATACTGACCAAATACTGAATGTGTGAACGTGGCCTAAAGTAGGAGGGGGGGGGGAATCTGCTCTTTTAGGGCAGACTGGATCCTGCATTATAGATATACCTATATCCCTTTCCTATATCCTCACCCATCCCTTGGTTGAACTTGATGGACATGTTTTCTCCAAAAGTGCCATCTACGTAAATATCAGTAAGTATGGGTTAGTGGGCAGACCGGGTAGGTCTAACCAGAATGGCAGAGCCTCATGCTGATGTTCTCTTCCATTGTACTATAATGTGCTAATGTCTGGAAGCCTTGCTACAGTTATGATGCAAGGACTGCATGGTCTAGATCAGTGTTCCCCAACTCTAGTCCACATGGCGCACCAGCAGACAAAGTTTCCAGGATTTCCTTAGTATTGCACAAGTGATAATGCCAGCACCAATCCAATGCTAAAAGACATCTTGAATACATGATCTTTTGCAGGACCTTGAGGACTGGTGCTGGAGAAAATGGATCTAGACAAGTGAAGGCAGAAGTTCCAGTGCTTACCAGTTCACATGACACATGGGAAACTGGTGGGTTGACACAAAACAGCGAAGAATTTGACAGTAGTGATCCCCTCTGTGCAAGTGCACTGGCCAGTACTAGCTAACATGGTAATTATTAGTGCAAAACCCCCTTTTAATAGTGAATCTGTCAGTGAGCTCATCTGACAACATGGTCTATAATCCTTATCCTTCATCTCTCGATCCACCTTCTAAGGAGACCTATTGACGAATCCAATGTAACGGTGCTTTTGCCTTAAAATCAGCCTAGCAGATCATTAATGAAAGGAAAGATAAAAGGCTGCAGAGCGCCATCAGACAAGCTTACTGATGGACTTGACTGCAATACTGATGAACATTTTGCTGGTGTGTAAGCAGATTACTACATACATAGGCTCTGATTCATTAAGACCGGTGATTTTGAGGAAGCTTAGCGGAGTCAGATGCTTCGGATTCATGAAAAGGTGCACGCATCTTCAAGAATCTGTAGTGCCTCATGAGTGGCTTGCATCTCCATGCGCCTAACCAGAAATCTTACTCCACTCAGGGATTGGAGTGAGATTTTTGGTATAGAACACCACAGCTTGTCATGAATTAAATGAGCTATGGTGTCACATCCTTGTCATGCCCTGGCTCAGCCCATTTTGGTGACACTGGAAGAAACCGGCATGAAAATGCAAACATTTTGAGACTTTTTCAAAGCTCTACTCCACTGTTTTAGAGTAAACGTGTTTGATGATAAACTTCAGTAAAACAGAAATGGTAAAATATAAAACACATGTAGACTTACAATTGGTCCTTTGGTTTTCTGTAGCCATTTAAGAAACCACGTCAAGGAAAAGTATAAAAGGTAGTTTCTTAATAGGCATTACAATAAATTATAATGTATATATATTTTAGGATCACTGCATTTTTTTATGATGCTGCAAATGGAATTTCCTACAGTAAACTTTAATACTCATACAGTGGCATAAATCACATATAGGTTTCCATGTTAAACATACCACGGACCATATGACTTCCTGATTTGCAAAAATACCTGTTATAAACAAGAAGACAAATGACACGCTCTCTGTAAATAAAACAAGCATAATTATAAGAAGTTATGAATCTATCACATGTTACACACATCATATTAAGTGATAAGCGAAACATTAGGTGTTCCAGCCACAAGAACGCCATCTGGTATGCTAGACTAAGAAAATATAAGAAACTTGATTAACTTTACATGCTATGCACTGTACATGGTAATCAAATGCCATAATTACGGCAATTTAAATAGTTTGTCTTATTAGCCACTTTTATTAGTTGTTTAACTTAGTTACTTTGGACTAGATGTTGAACTGATGATTAACGTATGCAAATGCTGCCAAACAGACCCTGCTGAAGATGATGGGCCATTTAAGTTTCATTTGCATGCATGTCATTTTAGCGGAAAAAATAAAAATAAAATCAAAGCTGTGCTTTATCTTTTGTTGAACACGGTGGCACTTATGACAGAACCTCTTACACAAGTCGGAGCGTTGCCTAAGATGTTAATAACAAGATCTTTGGAGACCAACAGATTATAACATGTTCTTTACAAAAAGATAAAGGATATAATAAGGATTTTCTAACATCAGGGAAGCAATACCAGCTTCTTTCAGCATAGGACGGGCCATCAATGTTCGCCTTCTCCAGAAATACTGCAAGTGAGGATAAATAAACATATCAGCAGAGATCTATTTCTTATGGGGTCACAGCAATAAATAGGTACACTTTAAGCAAATCATTTTAAAAGCATACTAATGTAACATTCAGATTGCCAACAGGTTTTTGAATGATTGGTGCGGTCTCATGATCCAGACCCACACTAAGCTGCAGCACGTGAAACTGCAAGAAAACATTTTTACAAAAAAAAGTAAATAAGTATTTTAAACAATATGCGGCCATCCACATTTAGGGTATGTGAACACGTTGAAAATTTGGATACAGAAATTTCTGCATCTCTTGGCAGGAAAAATGCAGCAGCAAAAATGCATTCATTGCCGCACTTTTGAACAGCAACGAATGCTATAGAGATAGAGAATAGATAAGTCTAATGAAAACACTACATGTCTCGATATATGGCGAGAAACACAAACGCAATTTTCATACAAAAATCGGAGTTTTTTTCACCACTAAAACAAAAACTAAACTATACAAAGTTTGGTATCTACATACTCGTACTGACCTGGGGAATTATATTGAAGGGTCTCAGTTTCACCATATAGTGAAGATTGTAAATAAAAAACCCAAAATAAGTGGCATTGCACGTTTTTTTGTAATTTCACCGCACTTGGAATTTTGTTCCTGTTTTCCAGTACACGATATTGTAAAATGAATGGTGTCTTTCAAAAGTACAACTCGTCCCTCAAAAAAGCCCTCATATGGCCATATTGACAAAAACAGAAAAAAAGTTATAGATCTTGGAAAACGGGGAGGAAAAAACTAAAACTGGCCACGGTTAGAAGAGGTTGTCTACTACTAGGACAACCCCTTCTCAGTCACTATATTTCCCCCATATAAAATAATAGCAGACTATACTCCCCTCTGCTGCAAGCATTGTTCCAGCGATCTTGGGACCTGGTCTACTGGGGTCTGCTTACGTCAGACAAAGCTGACATATAGAGGAAGTCAGAGAGCAGGAGCTCTCACTTATCTGGCTGTCTGTTTCATCAAAAGGAAGGGAGAGTAAAGTGGCTGCTGGACTGGCGAGACATAATGTCACATGAGTCCTGGGAGACCAGGCACAGACATGGCTGAAACAGCACTCTCACTGGAGGAGAGCATAGTCTGATAGTCTATTATTTTACATTGGGGGAAATTTAGTTGATTGAGAAGAGATTTTCCAAGTAGTAGACAACCCCTTTAAGTACTTTGTGAACATGAGCCCCTAATTGTACACGCACGGGACATGTAATGACTGCAGCACAGAGCCAAAGCCACAGAGAGGCTTCAAGATATAGTATGCAAATGGAGAAAATTGGCACATGATGGTATAGTAAAGTCATCATGGGCTATATACAAAAATAATCTGCAACTATATGAAGTGAAAAAACAAAAATCGTATAAGACTTACATGATCACCTGTGCCAGCTAGATGGATGCATACAGGCCGGTACTTGCTCTTCCATTCTTTAGGCACTATAAATTGAAATCTTATAAAAAATAAAATAAAAAAAATGTAAAACGATTATATGCAATTGCATAAAAACATAAGCATGCCTGTTCACAGAGAGCAAAAATACATTGTAATTATACTATTTATTTCACTGACATTAAAAAGCCAGTGGAGTTACAGATATACAAAAAACAGTTATCAACGGCAGCAATGCTAGAGTTAAATATAGTCATCACTAGTTCCCACAACATAATGGAGAGATGATCATCATTAAATCATGTGAGGCCTAACAGACTAGGTCTCAAGTGACATCACGACGTGCCCAGGAGATTTTAGGAGAAGAATATCGGCCACAGAAGTGAAATCCAGCTGCAACAAAGGACCGAACCACAGGTCGGAATATGGTACGGTTTCATTTTGAATTTGCCAAATTGCTGGGATTTTACCAGGAAATTTGATTGGCAGCAAAGATATTCTCTGCGAAAAAAATGTCCCTTATGTTCTGGGGTCTCTCCAGACCGTAGAGCATAAAAAAGCATAATATATAAAAAAAAAAATACTTCCAACTCATACCTTACCGTTCATCTCTCCAGGCACTCTGCTCTTCACTTCTGCTACCCTACTTGAGAGCAGCATGATGTACGGGCAAAAACCGCGATTTCATTAATGTATCACATACGGAGCTTCTTGCTGCAGTTTTGATATAATCACTTTTCTCTGCTGCAGATCTACCAGCTCTCTGAATGCGGAGCTTTGTATAACACCGCCCACACCACTGATTGCCAGCTTTCTGTGCATACTGTGCATAGGCAGGAAGCTGCCAATAAGTGGTGGGGGTATATAGAGCTCCTGAATATGGAGGACTACACACGTGGTCAAAATTGTTGGTACCCCTCGTTTAATGAAAGAAAAACCCACAATGGTCACAGAAATAACTTGAATCAGACAAAAGTAATAAATTAAAAATCTATGAAAATTAACAAATGAAAGTCAGACATTGCTTTTCCACCCTGCTTCCACAGAATTTAAAAAAAAATTAAACTCATGAAATAGGCCTGGACAGAAATGATGGTACCCCTGAAAATAATGTGACAAAAGGGACATATTAAATCAAGTTGTGTCCACTAATTAGCATCACAGGTGTCTACAATCTTGTAATCAGTCAGTGGGCCTGTATATAGGGCTACAGATACTCACTGTGCTGTTTGGTGACATGGTGTGTACCACACTCAACATGGACCAGAGGAAGCAAAGGAAAGAATTGTCTCAGGAGATTAGAAAGAAAATTATAGACCAGCATGTTAAAGGTAAAGGTTATAAGACCATATCCAAGCAGCTTGATGTTCCTCTGACTACAGTTGCACATATTATTCAGAAATTTAAGATCCATGGGACTGTAACCAACCTCCCTGGACGTGGCCGCAGGATGAAAATTGATGACAAATCAAAGAGACGGATAATACGAATGGTAACAAAAGAGCCCAGGATAACTTCTAAAGATATTAAAGGTGAACTTCAAGCTCAAGGAACATCAGTGTCAGATCGCACCATCCGTCATTGTATGATCCAAAGTGGACTTCATGGGAGACGACCAAGGAGAACCCCATTGTTGAAAAACAAAAAAAACAAAGCCAGACTGGAATTTGCCAAACTACATGTTGACAAGCCACAGAGCTTCTGGGAGAATGTCCTATGGATAGATGAGACAAAAATGGAAGTTTTTGGCAAGGCACATCAGCTCTATGTTCACAGATGGAAAACTGAAGCATATTAAGAAAAGAACACTGTCCCTACTGTGAAACATGGAGGAGGCTCTGTTATGTTCTGGGGCTGATTTGCTGCATCTGGCACAGGGTGTCTTGAATCTGTGCAGGGTACAATGAAATCTCAAGACTACCAAGGGATTCTAGAGAGAAATGTGCTGCCCAGTGTCAAAGCTTGGTCTCAGTCGCAGGTCATGGGTCTTGCAACAGGATAATGACCCAAAACACACAGCTAAAAACACCCAAGAATGGCTAAGAGGAAAACATTGGACTATTCTGAAGTGGCCTTCTATGAGCCCTGACCTAAATCCTATTGAGCATCTTTGGAAAGAGCTGAAACATGCTGTCTGGAAAAGGCAACCTTCAAACACGAGACAACTGGAGCAGTTTGCTCGTGAGCAATGGGCCAAAATACCTGTCGAGAGGTGCAGAAGTCTCATTGACAGTTACAGGAATCGTTTGATTGCAGTGATTGCCTCAAAAGGTTGTTCAACAAAATATTAAGTTAAGAGTACCATCATTTCTGTCCAGGCCGATTTCATCAGTTTAATTTTTTTTTTAATTCTGTGGAAGCAGGGTTGAAAAGCAATGTCTGACTTTCATTTGTTCATTTTCATAGATTTTTAATTTATTATTACTTTTGTCAGATTCAAGTTATTTCTGTGACCACTGTGGGTTTTTCTTTCATTAAACGAGGGGTACCAACAATTTTGACCACGTGTGTATATGGCAGCAGCTTTACTAGTCTTCTAGCAATAATCCAATGATAAAATAGTGATTTTATTAAAACCACAGAAAAAAACAGCCCATTCCAGTGACAAGTCACTGCAATCAGGGTCTGAGTCTCTACATTGTGCTGCTCTCAGATTAGGTGGCAAAAACCTGGTCACAGATTCCTTTTAAGGTTCAATCAGACAATTCATTCACAAGGAACCGCTTCGACACCGCTATTCATTAGTTAATTGCTTTGGGTCCGGGTTTTTAAAAACTGGACAATTATTTGTTAACCCCAGAGAAACATACGGCTAGCCACACAAAGTTACAGGACTCCTATCCAAGTATATTGGAAATTTTGTAATACATCGTGGGTCAGAGTATGTTAAAGGAGGAAAATGCTTGTTTCATACTAGATGTACATTTTAGCTAATCAGGGGGATGGTCTTGCAGTGACATAATGCTAAGGTTTTACACCTTCTGATGAAAAGACAACTTACCGAGCTGTTACTGTTTCAGGTGGCATAACATCCGGCACATAGTGGAACAATGGTGAGGTAAAATGCCCATCAAATATCTTACAGTCAGTTTGTTCTTCCACCTAAATATCAGAAACGACATGTAACCTCATTCTAATGGAACGACCTGCCAAAGAATTATAGCAGTAATTTGCCAACAGGATAGGCTGCCAGTACAGGAGAAGTCTTGTCAGGACTCTAGGTATGTGCCAGACGCCTTTACTTTAGGTTTTATGCTTCTCTACTATCTAGTACATGAAAATCTACCCAATTCACAATGAACCAGCATTCACCATCACATGAATTGTGATTCTACCCATGAATAACTGGATAGAGTAATAGCCTAATAAGGTTGCGTTAGTAAGACTCCAAAAACCCTTTAAAATTCAATGGGACTCATCAGGATTTCACATGTCACAGATCAATGCATAATGGAAGCCATGACACATGTCTTAACATAGCCCATACCCACCCCCACAAAAAAAAAAAAAAAAAAAATCAATGATTAATTTCGAGAGTGTTTTAGAAGGCAAACAGCATTACCGTGTCAATGTGCACTGGATAATCTTTTAGCACCAGGTTCTGGCATTTCTCTCTGTTTCCAATGATTTTTCTAAATTCGAATAACCTTTTAACAGTTAAAAAAAAAAGTTGCAATGATATTACAGATAGACAGTCTTCAAAGCAAGTAACTGGGGAAAAAAAGTTAAGTCCACAAAATTCCCCAGCACTAATCTGTTCTGTAGTTTAACAAACCACACAAAAAAAATCTGTCATCAAATATTGTTCTACTTTTGCACATTTATTATTTATCAGGGCTTGTTCACACGTTGTGTGCTGTTGTGGTTTTTTACACATTAAAAAAAAAAAAAAAAAAACTGTTTTCTTTCCATATGGAAAAACAGTGTTTTCAAAGCACATTCAAACAGTGTTTTCTGTACATGTTTTGTTACATAATAAAACATGACAATTCTTTCACCATTTTTACTCCTGATTCTCTCCATTAGGCTGTGTGCCCACGTAGCATTTTTCAAGCGTATATGCTGCGGAATTTCCGCAGCGTAAACGCTTGAAAAACGCATGTATATCCGCACCCCATGGTCCCCAATGGGATTCCGCAACTTCTATGCACATGCTGCGGATTTTTCCGCAGCGTTTATGCCGCGTTCAAAAATCCGCAGCATGTCATTTAATTTTGCGTTTCCGCAAGCGGAATTGCCTTAGTCCAATGCATAAAAAACGCAAGGCAATTCCGCATGTGGAAAACGCGTGATAAACGCGTGAAAAATGCGCGATAAATGCGTGCGGAATTCCGCATGCGTTTTTCCGGGAGAGGACTTGCATTTATGCAGCAGAAATTTTCTGCTTCATAAATGCAACGTGGGCACATAGCCTTAGGCTATGTGCACACGATGCGTATTTCATGCGTTTCCGCGGCGTTTTTGCAGTTGCGTAAACGCCGCGGAAACGCATGAAAAACGCATGGTAGAAGGGAAGCAATGTTCCCCAATTGAAATCCGCATGTGCTGTGCCCATGATGCGGATTTTTCCGCAGCGTAAGGCTATGTGCCCACGTTGCATTTATGCAGCAGAAAATTTCTGCTGCATAAATGCAAGTCCTCTCCCGGAAAAACGCATGCGGAATTCCGCACGCGTTTATCGCGCATTTTTCGCGCGTTTATCACGCGTTTTCCACATGCGGAATTGCCTTGCGTTTTTTATGCATTGGACTAAGGCAATTCCGCTTGCGGAAACGCAAAATTAAATGACATGCTGCGGATTTTTGAACGCGGCATAAACGCTGCGGAAAAATCCGCAGCATGTGCATAGAAGTTGCGGAATCCCATTGGGGACCATGGGGTGCGGATTACCATGCGTTTTTCAAGCGTTTACGCTGCGGAAATTCCGCAGCATATACGCTTGAAAAATGCTACGTGGGCACACAGCCTAAACGCTGCGCTCAAAAATCCGCAGCATGTCATTTAATTTTGCGGAAACGCGGCGTTTTCGCCGCCATTGACTTGCATTAGAACGCGCCAATTCCGCAAGACTGCATCTGTACTTGCGTTATTGGCGCGTTCTAATGTGCGGATGGTACCCGAGTGTGGAGGAGAGGAGAGTCTCATCCACACCCAGGTACCATTAAAAAAGCTGTAAAAACAAGAATAAAATAAAAAATATATATATACTTACCATCTGTCGGCCCGCGCAGCGCTCCTGCTTGCTTCCCGGCACTTGCAGTGAGTTGTAGGACCTGCGGTGACGTTAGAGTCATGTGACGGGTCACGTGACGCTGACGTCGGCAGGTCTTTCAATTCAAAGTTGCCGGCAGCTGGGAGAACGGAGTGAGCAGGACAGCGCGGGCCATCGGAGGTAAGTATATACACTCTCTCGGGTCACACTATATAAATCCATGCCGTTTGCATGGATTTATATAGTGTGACCTAGTTGTCAAGCACTTTCCAGGTGATGCTAAAATCGCCTGGAAAGCGCTTGTCAATCTGCATGCGGAAACGCATGTGAATCTGCATGTGGATCCGCATGTATTCTGCAGGAAAAACGCATGCACAATCTGCATGCGTTTTTTCTGCCAGGGAGATGCAGAAATTTTCTGCTTCATTTCTGCATCGTGTGCACATAGTCAAATCAGAGGCTTAGCCGCAAAAACAAAAAAAATAAATCCCCCCCCCTTCCCACCAAAACAAGCAGGTTTTCAACTTCAATATTCCAGGTATAGGGCCCAGCAATTAGCAAGTGAGCCCCTATCTTAAACTAATGGTTTAAAATGAAGGTCCAAGCTTAAAACATTTATGTTGCAATCCAGAAAGGCTGACAACCTGCAGAGGATATAACATAACATACAAAGTCTAGTAAGTGATAACCGATAATACTTTTCAGTTCCTTACTGCCGTTGTGTAAACTTTAGGACTAAAATTTATAAGTCATACGTAGGGAGAAATCAAGCTTTACATTATTCCAATAGACGTACTGTTTCAAGTCTTCTGGTTTGCCCCATCCTCGGATGAAAAATTTAGTAAGGAGTAACCGCCTGTAGAGAACATCTAGTTTACTCAATCCCATTTGTATAATTCACATCTGGAAATGAAAGAGAAAATACATTTATAGTAACTGACCAGCATTTTACAGACATCTGAATGAGGCTCAAGAGTAAGGCTGTGTGCCCACGTAGCGTTTTTCAAGCGTATATGCTGCGGAATTTCCGCAGCGTAAACGCTTGAAAAACGCATGTAGATCCGCACCCCATGGTCCCCAATGGCATTCCGCAATGTCAATGCCCATGCTGCGGATTTTTCCGCAGCGTATATGCTGCAGTCAAAAATCCGCAGCATGTTCATTAATTTTGCGGAAGCGCCGCGGAATCAATGTGCGGATGGTACCCAAGTCTGGAGGAGAGGAGACTCTCATCCAGACCTGGGTACCAAAGAACCTGTAAAAAAAAGAATAAAATAAAGTTTATACTTATCTTCTGATGTTTTCCCTCCGTCGCGCTGTTGTCTGAAGGACCTGCCACGTCATTGAGTCATGTGACCCACCACATGACTCAATGACGTCACCGCAGGTCCTGCACACAGCAGCGTGAGCCGCTCAAGCCTCCGGACGGGGCAGAGAATGCATCAGAAGGTGAGTATAAAGTTTATTTTTTTATTTTTTACCATTCTGAACAAGTTGTCAAGCACTTTTCCAAGTGATGCTTGGAGAAGTGCTTGATAACCCGCATGCGGAAATGCATGCAAAGACGCCTCACAAACGCTTCTACCTGGCGGGAAAACCGCATGTAATATCCGCATGCGATTTTCCCGCCAGGAAGAAGCGTAAAAAATATGCTTCAGGTCCGCAACGTGGGCACATAGCCTAAGGCCACACAGTGCAGTTTTGATCAAATTAAAAACTACACAAGTTTCTTTTGCAGAAGAAAATATACCGTAGTTTTGACATTGCAATCGTGACAGCATAACCAAAATGTAATAACCCATCTGTAATGATATTACTGATTATCCTGAAAGCTGCTGTATTACTCAGCAATGCACCACAGACAGGCTCTTCTATACCTATTGTGACTGACCTGTATGCAAAGATGAAAACCTGCTGGAAAAATGCCACCAGCTTCATACAGGGAAAAGTATTAGGGTATGTGCATCCGGTCAGGAGCCACCTGCGGCCCCGACACTGTGGAATAGCAGCGCTGCTTCTACTCAGTATGCAAATGAGCGGCACCATTTTTTTTTTTTTTCACATGTGGACTTTTCTCTTAGACATTAATCTATGTGGAAAGTCCACATGAGGACCCGCAAAAGAAATTGACATGCTGCAGATCTGAAAGACACGCTACATATCAGTTTCCGTGAGTGATCCGCAGGTGCCCAGATACGCATAGCGGGCTATGCTGTAACATCTGGCTGCTGCGGGTTTGATGCTGCATAAACACTCAGCTTCAAACCCACAGCAGCTCTGGATCATGGGCACATACTCTTAAAGCACCTCTCCAGCATCTGTTTGTTTTTCAGCGCTGGAGTGGCACTTTAAAAGTAATCCCCTTGGCCCCGGTCATATACTCACCCTCCGGCTTCATAGTTTTTTCAGCACTTGTCTGGTCTCCCCACGCCATCTTGTGACAGTAGCTTCTGACTGGCCAGAAGCCAGAAGCTACGTCACAAGTTCTCAATGCTAGTCTATGTGAGCTAGAACAAGGCTGTCATAGACCTGTATTAAAAAGTGACCTCCCCGCCATTCCATAAAATACTACAGCTGGTGGCGGGTCACTTTTCACCGGATACCAACCGGAGCGATGCTGGAAACGGATGAAGACGGCAGACTAGCATGAGACAGTGGGCAGGTGAATTACATTTAAGGCACCACTCCAGTAGTGCAATAAAAACAACAACAACAAAAAACCCACAAAACACAACACCACCACAGTAGTTCACCACTTGATACTCTGCTATTCACAAATTTTCAATTTTCGGGCAGTGTACTAAAGACTCACGCGGACCTCACATTGCTCAATGTGAGTACATAATGCACTAGTCCTCTCCGTTTTGTGGACAAGGCAATGCTAGTCTCAGAGGTGGCCATAGAGATGCACGTAGACCTAGCCCTAGTATTAACAATTCACGTGAACTCTGTCTAAGGGCTCTTTCACGAGTCAGTGTGTCCGGTACGTGTGGTGACAGTTTCCACACGTACTGGAGACACTGACACAGGCAGACCCATTCAACTGGCTTCTGGGAATCAGTGGTACAGTTAGCGCTGTTCCCAAGTGCCGGGTGCTGAACACTGCCCTCATCATTGTTCCCTGCCGGTGCTGCGATCACCACAAGCAAGAGTCAATGTTGGGAGTAGTAGCGTCTCCACCCGCAGTGTCCCTGTGTAAAAATAAGAATAAAATACTAAAATCCATATACTCACATATCCGGAGATGTCCCGTGCTGCAATCCTCTAACCGCTGACGCTGGGGAGAATGAGCTGCTCCAGCGAGCGGCAGGACACGCAGCTCCGGGCCCCGCTTGGTTCAGCGGTAAAGAAAAATAAAAAGATAGATTTGGATTCTCCTAAGTGCATTAATGTTTATTACAGGAATTGTCTAATTCAGGGGTCTCAAACTCAGCTGGGCATATGGGCCGCACACTGAAAAACATTTAATTTGGGGGGCCGCATTATTTGCATGACAAAGTGACATTTTGGGTATGTGCCCACGTAGCGTTTTACAAGCGTATATGCTGCGTAATTTCCGCAGCGTAAACGCTTGTGAAACGCTAGGTAATCCGCCCCCCATGGTCCCCAATGAGAATCCGCAATTTCAATGCCCATGCTGCGGATTTTTCCGCAGCATTTATGCTGCACTCAAAAATACGCAGCATGTCCATTAAATTTGTAGACACACATGCGGAATTGCCTTGTCAATGCAATAAAAAACGCGCGATAAACGCTTGCGAAATTCCGCATGCGTTTTTCCGGGAGGACATGCGGAAATGAGGCAGAAATTTTCTGCTTCATTTTCGCAACGTGGGCACATAGCCTTTTACTGATACCACTTTATATTGCAGACATGGTCTCCCCTCCAGGTCCCCCATATTGCAGACATGGTCTCCCCTCCAGGTCCCCCATATTGCAGACATGGTCTCCCCTCCAGGTCCCCCATATTGCAGACATGGTCCCCTATCCTGGTCTTTATCTTGCAGACATCTCCCCCATCCGGGTCCCCGTCCCCCCATACTGCGCTCAGGGCCCCCCCCCATACTGCGCTCAGGGGCCCCCCCATACTGCGCTCAGGGGCCCCCCCCCATACTGCGCTCAGGGCCCCCCCCCATACTGCGCTCAGGGCCCCCCCCCCATACTGCGCTCAGGGACCCCCCCATACAGCGCTCAGGGTCCCCCCCCCCATACAGCGCTCAGGGTCCCCCCCCCCCCATACAGCGCTCAGGGTCCCCCCCCCCCCCATACAGCGCTCAGGGTCCCCCCCCCCCCCCATACAGCGCTCAGGGTCCCCCCCCCTCCCCATACAGCGCTCAGGGTCCCCCCACCCCCCCATACAGCGCTCAGGGTCCCCCCACCCCCCCCACAGCGCTCAGGGTCCCCCCACCCCCCCCACAGTGCTCAGGGTCCCCCCACCCCCCCCACAGTGCTCAGGGTCCCCCCACCCCCCCCCCCCCATACTGAGCACAGGTCCCCTGTGCTGTATTTCACATGACAGAAAGAAAAAAAAAAAAAGGATTCTCACCTGTCCTCCGTTCCCTCGGCATCCTTTCTGCACCTGTGGCCCGCAGGCACAGACCCCGAAACCATCGCGGCTCTCTCCAGCAGCCGCCGCCGACATCAGCGCTGTAATGCAGTGTATTCCTGCGCAGAGACCGGCTCTCTGCACAGCAATACCAGTGCCAGCCGCCGGCCTATCAGAGGCCAGCAGCTGACATCTGCGCATGGCAGTGACATCATACGCCGCTGCGCTGGGACGCAGATGTCAGCTGCCGGCCTCTGATAGGCCGGCGGCTGGCACTGGTATTGCTGTGCAGAGAGCCGGTCTCTGCGCAGAAATACACTGCATTACAGCGCTGATGGCGGCGGCTGCTGGAGATGGCCACGATCATTACGGGGTCTGTACCTGCGGGCCGCAAGAAGCAGCCGGAGGGGCCGCATGCGGCCCGCGTGTTTGAGACCCCTGGTCTAATTGGATGTCTACGCATGTACAGCACATAATCAGACCATTTAAGCAGTGCCTAAAGCCTCATTCAGGTGGTTGTGTTTCAATAGTGTTTTTCATGGGTAGAACACCTACCCATTATAGTATGTGGGGATGTTCACCTGTGTGATAGCAGACCAATATAATACTTTAAAAAAAAAAATAAAAAAAAAACAGAACAGTTTAAGAATATGGCCACACAGCGCAGTTTTGATCACTTCAAAATAAGTGTTTTTTCCCAAAAAAAACAAGGTTTTGACAGTGCATTTTTTGACAGCAAAACCCAAATGTAATTAGTCAATCAAGGTGGATCATGTGTTACTGATCCTGCAATCAGAACATGAACTGTCAAAACCACGCTTGGTTTTCTGTAGACTTTATTCCAAAAACATTTTAAAAAAAAAAAAGCAGAGAGAAAACTAAAGCATGTGGAAAACAACCATACCCGCCTAACAAGCGCCTCTTCCTGGTCAGTGGCAAACACTGCGATTCTGAACACAAGAATGTACCGTAATTGGGTTTTTTTTTCAGGCTCCCCCTACAAACATGGGAGTGAAAACACCAAAACACACACAGTTCAAGAGCATCATGAAAAGCACCGTGTCCATGAGTTTTCATCCACTTTGCTTGAACTATAAAACGCTGTCTACTTTCTATAAAAAAAAAAAAAAAAAAAAAAAAGCAGCGTTTTTGCCAAGTCAGAACAGATCATGTTCTTATCACTGCATTTTTGGAGCACATTTGAAGCGTTTTTTTTTTGTTTTTTTTTATACATTTAAATGCAACAATAAAAACTGCATTTTTACATTCTTTTTTTCCCTAAAGAAAGGTTTTCTAAAGAAGCCTTCATGGTAAAATATACACACAAAAAAACTGCATAGCCAACCGTGTATGGTGGGATTAGGTCACGTTCACACAATGCGTTCCTGATCCAATTTTTGTTGTCACGATTACCTGAAAACATAGTCAAATTGCAGAGTTTTTACAACATTTTCAGGTAATTACGGCAAAAACCGGAATTAGTCTTACCGGTAATGATGTTTCCAGAAGTCCACATGACAGCACCAAAGGAGGAGTAATCCCATATCCTGTGTAGGGACAGGAAGCACAAGAGGCTAAAAGCCCTCCCACCCCCAACCTCCTCAGTGATTTTCCAAGAACCACATTGGCTGGGTACAACAAAATTTTATTTTTAGACTTGCTTAGACATATGTTAGAATCACAATCAGTAGCAATATAGGGAGGGAAATAAGGGTGCTGTCATGTGGACTCCTGGAAACATCATTACCGGTAAGACTAATTCCGGTTTTCCAGTACGTCCCCATGACAGCACCGTAGGAGTATACCCAAGAACTCATAGCTTAGGGTGGGATAACTGCATGAAGTACCTTCCTACCAAACGCAGATCTCTGCTGTGAGAGAACATCTAGCTGGTAGTGTTTGCAGAAAGTGGTATGTCCTGACCATGTGGCTGCGGTACATATCTGTTCAATGGTAGCCCCTGCTCTAGTTGCCCATGAGGTGGAAATTGCTCTGGTGGAATGGGCTTTAACAGTTTCAGGGGAAGGCTGTCCTTCTGGAAGATATGCTAGATTAATCATGGATGTAAGCCATCTAGCTAAGAATGGTTTTGAAGCCTTCCTGCCTCTATTTTTTCCCCCAAACTGTATAAAAAGATTAGAGTCTAATCTCCAGTTCCGAGTGGCTTCCAAATAGGCCAACACTGCTCTGCGGACATCGAAATGGTGGAACTATTCCTCCTTCTGATTCCTAGGGTTTTCACAGAATGATGGAAGAACCACTTCTTGATTTAAGGTCATTGATGACATCACCTTTGGGGAGAAACTTCGATCCAGCTTCAGAATGATGCAATCATCCCGAATCTGCATACAAGGCTCGACAATGGATAGAGCCTGGATTTCACCCAACCGTTTAGCCGTGGTGATTGCCACCAAGAAGACTGTTTTCAGTGTCAAGTTCTTTATTCTCAACTTGTTAACTGGGCCGAAAGCAGGCTTACAAAGGACTCGAAGGGAAAAGATTCAGATCCCATGGAGGGGAATAAATTCTCTGGGTAGGCCTAAGTCTCCGGATTGCCTTAACAAACCTGATTATCCAGGGATGCGAGGACAATGATGTGTCAAAGAAAGCACCTAGTGCCGCAATCTGCACCTTCAAGGTACTTGGTCTAAGACCTGCGTCAAATCCTGACTGCAAGAAATCAAGGATCGCAGGGATGTCTGGCTGAGAGGTGTCTACCGTCCTATGGAACTGACAAAAGGTCTTCCAGACTTTTTTTTATATATGGCCTGAGTTACAGGTTTTCTACTAGCCTGCATAGTCTGGATCACTGGCAGATAAGCCCTTATTCTTCAGGATCTCCCCTTCAGAAGCCAGGCTGAGAGCTGGAGTTGTTTAAGATTCCGATGCAACAGTGGACCTTGCGTCAGAAGATCTTCCTGAAATGGTAAAATGATTGGGTCTTCCAACGCTAGATGACATAGAAGGGAGAACCAACTCCTCCTTGGCCAGAACGGGACAATTGCTATGACTGTCGCCCGATCTTCCTGAATTTTCCGCAGCATTCTCGGAATTAGAGGGGCAGGTGGGAAGGCATATGTTAGGCCTTCTCCCCAATATTGTGAGAGCATCTATTGCCAGAGGATGATCTCCTGGGTCGAGAGAGAAGAAAGATGTTGTCTTTGCATTCGTTCTGGATGCAAAAAGGTCTAGGTGCGGCTGACCCCATCTGCGAGTTAGTTGCTGGAACACCTCTTCGTTCAGTTCCCATTCTGAAGCCTTCATCTGACGCCTGCTGAGATAATCTGCCTCCTGATTGTCGGATCCCCGAAGGTGAACTGCTGAAATGGAGCTCACTATTTTCTCTATCCCTAAGAATATCCTTTTGGTCAGGGACTGGAGAAGTGGATGTCTTGGTCCGCCCTGATGTCTGATGAAGGAGACTGCCATGATGTTGTCCGACAGGATTTTTACATGTCTGTCTCTTAAGACAGCCCGGCTTCTCTGTAGGGCTTCCCAGATCGCCTGTAGTTCCCGAAAATTTGATGATCGGGTCTGAATTTCTGTGGACCATGTTCCTTGGAGATAAGAATCTCCCACTCGAGCTCCCCATCCTGAGAGACTTGCGTCCGTGGTCACTAAAAGATAAGGTTCCAGGATCCACTGCACTCCCGTCTGTAGATTCTTCTGGTCGAGCCACCAGTGTAGAGAGTCCTGGGCGTCTCTGGACAAAGACATCCTCCTGTCTAGGTAATTCTGATGTCCGTCTGTCACTTCCAGGATGCATTTCT
The DNA here is from genome assembly GCF_046119375.1 of Phyllobates terribilis. Taxonomy (NCBI): domain Eukaryota; kingdom Metazoa; phylum Chordata; class Amphibia; order Anura; family Dendrobatidae; genus Phyllobates; species Phyllobates terribilis. The sequence continues at coordinate 921,053,364 of NW_027362761.1, read as the reverse complement.
GTAGAGGCCTAGAATGGAACTGGCTCCATCTGACGCAGGTGATACATGACGTCATAATTCCCAAAATACTCATTGCCTTTCGGATTGAAGGCTTCTTCTCTCTTGAAAAAGAACGAATCCTTTGTGGAATTGAGAGCATTTTGTCTTCCGGGAAATAAGACATTTGCCTTCGGGAGTCGAGCTGGACTCCCAGAAAAATGTGTGAAGTACTGGGGATAAGATTGGATTTTTCTTTGTTCACAATCAAATTCAGGTTGGTAAATGTCTGTAGGACAACTTACAGATGTTGCGTCATACCTAGAGGAGATCCTGCCACCACCAGGAAGTCGTCCAAGTACGGAATGATGGTAATATCCCTGAGTCGGATATAGGCCACCACCTCTGCCATGATCTTCGTAAAGATTCTGGGAGCAGATGACAGGCCAAAGGGAAGACATCGGAACTGGTAGTGTAGAATCTGACTGCCTGATGGTAGTGCAAACCTCAGATATTGCTGACTTGAGGAATGTATTGGCAGGTGGTAGTATGCATCTCTGAGGTCCAGGGTGCACATTACCGCATCTGCGTCTATTAGAGGAATGGTTGATCTTACTGATTCCATGCGGAATTTTTTGTAACGGACCCATCGGTTTAGGGGTTTCAAGTTGATTATTGTACGGAACTCCCCTGATGGTTTCTTTATTGAAAACAGAGAGGAGTAATGGCCCCGATGTTGTTCATGTTCCGGAACTGGCACAATAACCCTCTGATTTAGCAGCTTCTCTATGTCTGCCCGTAGACGGGAAAGAGGAAAGAAAAAACCTTTTGTCAGGTGGAATTTTTGAGGGGGATATTGAGAAAATTCTATCCTGTAACCCTGTGCTATAGTTGTTAGTATCCAGGGATTTTGAGTGACCCGATGCCAACTGTTTTTGAAAAACTTTAATCGCCCCCCCTCCCACACTCTGACAGTCATTGTCGTTTTGGACGGGAGCTAGTACTGGGCTGGTATTTCCTACCTTTGTTCCCCTTATTAAAACTCCAGCTTGTGGACCCCCCTTTTTTCTGAGTGTTATATTTACGGGAGGGGAAGGGTTTATGAAAGGGCTGCTCCTTCTTTTTCTCCTCGGGGAAGCCCTTCCTTCTATCGGACGCTTTTTCTAGAATGTCATCTAGTACAGGTCCGAATACTCTGAGCCCTGAAAATGGAATAGAGCACAGATTATTCTTAGAAGCTGTATCTCCCGATCATGTTTTTAACCAAACAGCTCTACGGGCAGAGTTGGAAAGCACATTATTTCTGGCTGCAAATCTGACCGATTCCGCCGAAGCGTCGGCCAAAAACTTTGTTGCCATCTTTAACAGGGGCAATGATTGAAGGAGAGTTTCTCTCGGGGTGCCATCCTATAGGTGACTCTCTAACTCTTCTAGCCAGATTCTCATGGATCTGGCAATAGATGTAGCAGCAATATTAGATTTAATGATTGCCGCCGAAGATTCCCAGGCTTTTTTCAAAAGTCTGTCCGCCTTCCTATCCATAGGATCTTTAAGTCCTGATGAGTCCTCAAAGGGGATAGAGGATTTCTTGACCACTTTAGCCACTGGGACGTCAATTTTAGGAACAGTGTCCCACACATTGGTGTCCTCTGGGTCAAAAGATAGTCGGGCGCGGAAGTCTCGTGGTATAGAGAGTCTCTTCTCCGCATCTTCCCATTCCTCCAGTATCATGTCCTTTACATGAGCATTAACAGGAAAAACCATGGATCTCTGGGTTTTAAGACCACCAAACATCTTATCCTGAATGTTACTGCTCTTCTCCGTTTCCTCTACTTGCATCGTAGAAGAATATCCATACCATCTGAGTGGAACATATATCTTTTCCGTTCCCCGCCCTGAGGTAGACTAATGGTCTCACTGTCAGAGTCGCCAGATGGGTCGATTTCACCCTCAGAAGATGGTGCTATATCTTCTCTGGGTCTTTTGGGTCCCGGGACTTCCTGGACTCCTGAACCTGGGGGCTGTAGAGACGTGATAGAAGCCTGAACTTCTTCTTTAATTATACTGCGCATCTCATTTAATAAAGCCCCGTGCTCCTCCTTTAGCATGGAGGCTCTACATTCAGCACATAGACGCTTTGTATATGAGTCGGAGAGTTTGATGTTACAATCCAGGCACCTCTTGGATTTTACTGTGGCCTTTTTTCCCGTATCCTTCTTTTTTTCAGAAGGAGGTGGTAACTGCCCAGAGACAACCTATAAAATATATGGAGGGCCTGGTAAGCGCAAGCCCCATTAGCCATATAAAAAGGGGTAATGGTTCACTTACATGACTTTGGGACGATCCAGGGAGGGTATCCAGGTGTGACACGTCAGTCATTGTATTGCCAGGGGTGCCAAAGCTGTAAGCCTGCCTATGCTGCTCCCCAGCCCCCCTTCTTATACCTTACCTGGTCGTCCAGTCATTTTCTCCTGCTCCCTGGCGTCTGGTCTAACCGCGGTTTGAATTTCCCGCGCGACTGCCACCGGAAGTAGTCATCTCCGGACTTCCGGTTTCGACGCCAGGCGTTCCTGGAGCCGGGAGAAGCCGGGCCCGCCCAAAGCAGGACGCCGAGAGCCCCGGCGATGGGGAAGTGGCACCCGGAGGCTCCAGAACACCGGAGGGCTGAGGGACTCCCGGCAGGGAGTGTCGGCCCAGGACCCGCTTAACGGCGGGAAGGAGAGAGCCGCAGCCCCCCCCCCCCCCGATCCCCCCGGGGTCCTCGAGGTAAAAACCTTTTCTTCAGTGCTCCTGCACCAGCGCTCCTCCTGCACTCCCTGTCCTGTGTAGGGACAGGAAAAAACACTGGGGAGGTTGGGGGTGGGAGGGCTTTCAACTTATTGTGCTTCTTGTCCCTACACAGGATATGGGATTACTCCTCCTATGGTGCGGTCATGGGGACGTACTGGAAAAACACATTAGGAACTCCGTGTAGCATGACCTTAAAGGGAACCTGTCACGTCCTAGCTACCCTCTACACTGCCCCCATTGCTTTGTTAGTGATGCCATATGCATCACTAACAAGCTTTTTTCATTCAAATTGGTGGTATTATACTGATTTTATAACGTTTTATATACTTTGTCCTACATGCTTGTTTTCAGTCATAGGGGTGTGATCCTCTCATTCAGTCATGGGCGGTCGTCGCGTTCAATCACTGCTGGCGCCCCCCACGTATTTGAATATCGCTCTCAGCAAGCGCTGATATTTGTGGGGTGCATGCAGTGAGGCTGTGTGATTACCAGTGCGGGGAGCAGCGAGACATAGCGCATGCGCAGTGAAGCTGCGAACTACACAGCCTCACTGTGCACGATCAGGGAACAGCGGCCGGACATTTAAAATTGCACATGCGCCCCATTAATATCAGCGCTTGCCAAGAGCAATATTCAAATACGTGGGCTCCGCCAGCAGTGACCGAATACTGCGCCTGCCCCTGATTGAATAGTAGGATCACACCCCTATGACTGAAAGAGCAGGGAGGATAAAGTATAGCAAATGGTATGAAATCATTATACACGGCTCAAAAAAATAAAGGGAACACTTAAACAACAGAATAAAACTCCAAGTAAATCAAACTTCTGTGAAATCAAACTGTCCACTTAGGAAGCAATACTGATTGACAATTTCACATGCTGCTGTGCAAATGGAATAGACAATAGATGGAAATTATTGGCAATTATCAAGACACCCTCAATAAAGGGAGTGGTTCTGCAGGTGGGGACCACAGACCACACCTCAGTACCAATGCTTTCTGGCTGATGTGTTGGTCACTTTTGAATGTTGGTTGTGCTTTCACACTCGTGGTAGCATGAGACGCACTCTACAACCCACAGAAGTTGCTCAGGTACTGCAGTTCATCCAGGATGGCACATCAATGCGAGCTGTGGCAAGGTGGTTTGCTGTGTCTGTCAACGTAGTGTCCAGAGGCTGGAGGCGTTACTAGGAGACAGGCCAGTACACCAAGAGACGTGGAGGGGGCCGTAGGAGGGCAACACCCCAGCAGCAGGACCGCTACCTCCGCCTTTGTGCAAGGAGGAACAGGAGGAGCACTGCCAGAGCCCTGCAAAATGACCTCCAGCAGGCCACAAATGTGCATGTGTCTGCACAAACAGTTAGAAACTGACTCCATGAGGGTGGTATGAGGGCCCGACATCCACAGATGGGGGTTGTGCTCACAGCCCAACACCGTGCAGGACACTTGGCATTTGCCACAGAACACCAGGATTGGCAAAGTCGCCACTGGCGCCCTGTGCTCTTCACAGATGAAAGCAGGTTCACACTGAGCACATGTGACAGACGTGAGTCTGGAGACGCCGTGGAGAGCGATCTGCTGCCTGCAACATCCTTCAGCATGACCGGTTTGGCAGTGGGTCAGTAATGGTGTGAGGTGGCATTTCTTTGGAGGGCCGCACAGCCCTCAATGTGCTCGCCAGAGGTAGCCTGACTGCCATTAGGTCCCGAGATGAGATCCTCAGACATCTTGTGAGAACATATGCTGGTGCGGTTGGCCTTGGGTTCCTCCTAATGCAGGACAATGCCAGACCTCATGTGGCTGGAGTGTGTAAGCAGTTCCTGCAAGATGAAGGCATTGAAGCTATGGACTGGCCCACCCGTTCCCCAGACCTGAATCCGATTGAGCACATCTGGGACATCATGTCTCGCTCCATCCACCAACGTCACGTTGCACCACACACTGTCCAGGAGTTGGCGGATGCTTTAGTCCAGGTCTGGGAGGAGATCCCACAGGAGACTATCCGCAACCTCATCAGGAGCATGCCTAGCGTTGTAGGGAGGTCATACAGGCACGTGGAGGCCACACACAATACTGAGCCTCATTTTGACTTGTTTTGAGGACATTACATCAAAGCTGGATCAGCCTGTAGTGTGTTTTTCCACTTTAATTTTGGAAGTGACTCCAAATCCAGGCCTCCATTGGTTAATAAATTTGATTTCCATTGATGATTTTTGTGTGATTTTGTTGTCAGCACATTCAACTTTGTACAGAACAAAGTATTCAATGAGAATATTTCATTCATTCAGATCTAGGATGTGTTATTTGAGTGTTCCCTTTATTTTTTTGAGCAGTGTAGTTGCACCACTTTTAATGAAAAAAGCTTGTTAGTGCATCACTAACAAAGCAATGGGGGCAGTGTAGATAGTAGCAAGGACATGACAGGTTCCCTTTAAAACGCCTTGTATATTCTGCACAAAAAACTGCATCTTTTACAGTACGTGGGAATATGGCCATGGGAGGCTGACTGCTGGGCTCCCACAGAGCATGGATACAGAACGTTCCTGACTATAGTAAAAGCAGTAGAAACAATGAAGCCCTGGTCACACACGTGCCTGTCCTACATGGTGTGCTGAGGAAGGCATGGCCATACAGCCCACATCTATGTGACAGCAGACAGCTCACTGCTTAGTGAAAGTACATCAGAACGGATTCAGATTTTATACCATCGATTACACTCAGTTGGTCTAGAACAACTCCTCAGATCCAGACAGTGAGAAATATTGTGACCTTCACATTTCACCCACTTCCAAGTCTCCTCCCTCAGCACAGCCCATCTATGGCCGCAGCCCAAGCAGTGTTATCCAGATCACAGCAGACAAGCTGTAATAGGAGACTTGTGGAAAAGCTTTATAGGGCAAACAGACACACTGTAGGATTACAGCACGTACACGGACAAGAAATAAAGGTTATAATACTCAAAGTAGCTGTAATATAAAGGAAAGTCTGCCTAAATGTGAGCAGGAGAACAGGGTTATAGTTATATAGGCAGGGGCTACAGGGAGACATCACAGCGCAGCTGCTACAATACAGCATAATACAGGTGAATAGGGTCACATAGGTTACTGTGATCAGCTACACACAAAAAGTCACAACCAGTTGGATTTTGGTGACTTGTTTGTCGAGGTTGCTCTACCCCATTCACTGCATATGGCTGCACTGTAACAACCGCACAGAGCGATCTGTGGCTGCGTGACCTACGTCATAGCCAAAAATCGCCATGTAGCCCCAAACCTAAAGACGAGCAACAGATAAGTCAGTACTGCTGCAATAAATAGATAAAACAGATCTGCATCCAATTACTAGGGCATTTAAGAAGCACGCCCATGAAACTTTTTGTTGCCTTACCAGTGTATAACAATATGTAGCCTAGTGCCTGTGCATTAGTATACCCACTGATCGCCATGTTCCCTGGTTTCCAGAGCCACTCTGGTCCTCTTCTGGGTCAAATCACGGCTATTGCAACTTGCTGGCTCACACAGGGGTTTGTGTGCGAGCCTGAAGTGGCCTTAACAATGTAAGCGTATTAAGACTCGTTCTGACGCCCTATAGACTTACATTGCAGCGCTGGGGTCCAGCGTTCAAATCCCACCAAGGACAACATCTGCAAGGAGTTTGTATGTTCTCCCCATGTTTGTGTGATTTTCCTCTGGAATCTCGATTTCCTCCCACACTCCAAAGACATCCTGATAGGGTAAGTAGATTGTGAGCCCCAATGGGGACAGTGCTGATAATGTCCGTAAATTGTCTGAATTGTAAAGCGCTGAGGAATATGTTGACGCTATATAAATAAAAAGATTATTATTGTAAAAGAGTCTGGCGGCTCACAGAGAGCTGGCATAGTGATATAGCCATTGCGAGACCCAGAAGACCGGAACGGTGCTGCGAACCAAGGAAGATGGCGATCGGTGGGTGTACTAATGCACCTACACTAAATTACATATGCGTTTTATTTCTATAATAAAACAATTAAAAAAGAGAACTGATTGCAGTATTGAAATAACAGCAGCTATCACAAGCCCCCCTGGCGTGAGAAGGGAAGTTGGAGACTGGAGGGGGCCCTGACAGCACTGGAAATGGAGGGGCTGGGGATTGGCAAGTATAATATATATATATATTTTTAAGAGTTTATGTTTTTATTTTTTCCTTTAAATCATACAGGTCAAACTCTGGCCTGCGACACCAGAACTGCAACCCCTCTGAGGGCCCATTGCTCTGTACGGGGGATTATGTGGGGCCCATTATACTGTATACTGCTTAGCCCGTGACTTTGTTCAAGTTTGTCATCCCTGATTTAAAGCTAAAAAAAAAAAAAAAACACCATAAGAAAAACCCAGTGTGAACACAGCCTAACATAATTGACAGTGCCGCCAAGAAGACAAATGATTTAAGGTATGTGCACACGATCGGTATGAGCAGAGCTTTGAACGTAGTATACCTTATGCTGTGTCCAAAGCGCTGCACGCTGGTGAATCCGCATGTGTTTATTGAACCATGTGGATTCAGCGCATCCAATACACTGCATTCCAATCCTCCGCAAGAGAAATTGACATGCTGCGTTCTGGAAAGAAATCCCATCCACTATGCTGTAACATCTGGACGCTGCGGACTGCATGCAGGGCAAGTGCGCTACGTGCAATCCGCAGCGATAACTGATCATGGGCACGTACCCTACGGCTTCAATGGAATGATGGTCACCGAGGGTTAGAATTTATTATTCAATGCCGAATTTCACACAAGAAAGTGGAATATGTTGCCCCCACACCCAGCTCCGCTGGACCGCAGCTCTACAGAACACAGCAGCAGCTGGCATCCGTATGGCTCCCCAGGGTGGCTAGTGCTGGCTATGGTGAGCATTACCAACAGCTCCCCTGGGCACTAGTCATAGTCAGTTTGCTCTAAGAGCTGGTAATGCCACCACAGACCCACATGCCCCTGGTTTGGAGCTGACCGTGAGTACAAAGCCGGGCACAGGTGAGGGCACTAGCCTCCACACACCAGCTGATGCCTCCCTGGGATAACACTGCCCCCAGAGCTGGGAAGTGACAGAACTAGACAGCAGAGCGGCATGGCATCCTGAGCGGTGCCCGGCACTGAGGGCACAGCACGTACTCACACGATACTCGGGCCGGGCGGGCAGGAGCCGCGGTGCCGGCAGGAGGCGCCTCTGACTGGGAGCAGCTCACTCACAGGAACGTCGCCTCCCCAGGAGTGGGCGGAGACATGACGTCATTCAGCGCATGTGCTTCGCTAATTAGACGCTTGAGATGTGAATGCGTCAGTGTACCCGTTACCGTACAATGGAGAAGCTTACACTATGTAACATTTCAAGCGTCCACAATCCTTATGGCAGCGGACTGCACCTGTGACCACAACACCAAGAAGGCGCTGACAATGCATGCACTGCATTGTGGGAGCTGTATTTTTTTAACAACAGCTGGAGATCACGGCGGTGTACGGCACCGGACAATCTGTGCGCTGTGTCCTAGCGGTATTGCTCACAGTGAAGTTGGCGCTAACGGGCGGAAGCATGCATAACGTCAAGTCACGTGCAAGGAGCTTGTCGTATTTGGCGGGAAAATAGAGTCGCTTAATGATACAAGGGGAGGCGGCCAGCTGGTCTGTCCTGTCACTATGCTGTGTGTACATGCTGAGCCTACGGTCTGTGTGAGGTGTCCGTGGCGTAGGGCTGAGCCTGCGGTCTGTGTGAGGCGTCCGCGGCGTAGGGCTGAGCCTGCGGTCTGTGTGAGGCGTCCGCGGCGTAGGGCTGAGCCTGTGGTCTGTGTGAGGTGTCCGCGGCGTAGGGCTGAGCCTGCGGTCTGTGTGAGGCGCCCACGGCTAGGGCTGAGCCTGCGGTCTGTGTGAGGTGTCCGCGGCGTAGGGCTGAGCCTGCGGTCTGTGTGAGGCGGTCTGTGTGAGGCGCCCACGGCGTAGGGCTGAGCCTGCGGTCTGTGTGAGGTGTCCGCGGCGTAGGGCTGAGCCTGCGGTCTGTGTGAGGTGTCCGTGGCGTAGGGCTGAGCCTGCGGTCTGTGTGAGGCGCCCACGGCGTAGGGCTGAGCCTGCGGTCTGTGTGAGGCGTCCGCGGCGTAGGGCTGAGCCTGCGGTCTGTGTGAGGTGTCCGTGGTGTAGGGCTGAGCCTGCGGTCTGTGTGAGGTGTCCGCGGCGTAGGGCTGAGCCTGCGGTCTGTGTGAGGTGTCCGTGGTGTAGGGCTGAGCCTGCGGTCTGTGTGAGGTGTCCGTGGTGTAGGGCTGGCGCCCGCGCAGTAGGGGCCCAGCCTGCGGCCTGTGGGAGGCGCCGAGCCTGCGGTGTCACGCTAGGTATGGAGAGAACCCAGCACATAATGATGGGAAAAGGGGAGGGAGTCCTACCACAAGGGAGAGTGGAGACGCCTAAACAGATCTAAACCATAAACCCCATCTCCCCTATAGACCCTAAATAGGTTCTGCACCTATCACCGAGCAGGAAAGCTGGCCCTAGCTGACCCTAAGGCTAGGCCCTAGGTAGGGAGCGGGAGGGGTGAACACTGAGTCAGCCCTACTACCAGCTAAAGTACAAACAGAGGAATACACTTAGCGCCAAGTAGACATCGGAGAAAGCATGGCAACAATCCACGAAGGAACTCCAAGGTAATTCTATCCGACTACTAGAATCCCAGGCCTGACTAGGTATAACACGCTATCACCAGCACCTCTCTGAGCAATCTGCATGTATTTAAGGACACAGCAGGGAAGTGCTGATTAACAAAGGTAAGGATACCTCAGAGTCCTAAAGGGAAAGGTATAATCCCCAAGCAAGTTGAGGATCACTGCTGGGTCCTAAAGAGAAGAATGATAAAAGGATCAGGGAGATGTTTGTAAGGCCAAACGCAGCGACCTTCTACAGCCTGACATTGTATGACTGTCAACCCTGACATACGGTCTGTGTGAGGTGCTCCCGGTGTAAGGCTGAGCCTTCGGTCTGTGTGAGGTGCTCGCTCTGTAGGGCTAAGGCTATGGTCTGTGTGAGGTGTTAGGGCTGAGGCTGTGGTCTGTGTGAGGTGCTCGCGGTGTAGAGCTGAGCCTACGGTCTTTGTGAGGTGCTCAGCGTGCAGAGCTGAGGCTGCGGTCTGTGTGAGGTATTAGCAGGGCTGAGGCTGCGGTCTGAGTAAGAGCTCACGGTGTAGCACCTGTATCAAAATAAAATAATCACAATTTTCCAAATAGTGTTTTGTTTTGTTTTTCCGACCCAGTCGTGATGGTTTGTGTTTTACTGGATGAGTTGTAGATTTTAGTGGCACCATCTAATTTACTATCAAATGTACTGGAAAATAAACAAAAAATAGAAGGTAATTCCTCTGTTATTGTATGGGCTTCAGCTTCAAGGGTTCCACTGTGCTGTAATAAAGACCTTTCCCCTGTGGGTCAGTATGACTACAACATAACAGTTAGGCTATGTGCGCACGTTCAGGATTTGATTGCAGAAATTTCTGCAGCGTTTCTGCATCTCTTGGCAGGAAAAACGCACATTTTTTTTACGTGTTTTTGTGCATCAATGAATGCTTTTTGGAGCTAAACAAAGATATTTGAAAAAAAGAAATGTGGGACATCGCTTTACTAACCTTTGGATTACCGTCAGACCTGGGGTGAGTATATTGGTTAATTTAAATGATTAAATAATGTGTCTTGTGTTTCAGATAAAGTGTTTACTGTGTGTGTGTATTTAACTCTTTAATTAGGTTTAGTAATGAAAGGGTCTGAATAACACCTTGTCATCACTAAACAAAGGGGCTATGTGTCAGCTAATCCCATAAACCCAAGCTCATTAGCATTTTCATTCAAGTCATTTCTGGGGCAGCTGAGAGCTGCTATTTTTAACCTAGGAAGGTGCCATTAGGCAAACATGTTCCCTGGCTATTAATAACAGCTCACAGCTGTTTCGTTAGCCGCTACGTACCCCCAATCAGCAACCAGAAGCGCTTTGGACTCAGCGTATTTTCGCTGCGCCCAAAACGCTGTTTTCTAATGCTGCACTTGTGTTGTCAGTACATGCGGATCCACCAAATATAATGAAATTTCAATCGGTCAAAATGTTGACATGCTGCGGGTGAGTTTGGGTACGTGTTGCTGGAAAAGGGAAAAAAAAAAAAAAAACCTCTTTAAATCTCGTAGTTTGCGAGCGTGAACGAGCTGCGTGTGTCCGGAGCGTAAGTGCGAACGAAAGTAAGTGTGTGACTTGTTTTTCAGTGGCTTTGGATTCAGGGAGTTTGGAAGGGAGGACTTAGGACTGAATTGCTGACTGTATTTCATTCTTTATTTACTTTACTTTTTACTTAATTAATCCACCTGACCTACTTATCTGATTCCCCCGTCCATACTTGATACTTAATTGATCCCCCGTCCATACTTAACTGATCCCCCGCCGATATCTAATTGATACACTTGCACATCCCTAATTGATCCCCATCCATACACCTATATATAAATAATTGTGTTTTGTACTTGTATATATATACTGACTGTATCCCCATATTTAGAATGACGTCCATGTTGGCCGGAGCCGTGCAGTGTACATCTTGCGCAATGTATGCATTCCGTGAGCAACCGCTCGAGGATCCATACTGCTGCGAGAGATGTGAGCATATCGTGCACTTGGAAGCCCAAATTCTGGATCTAAGTGCTCAGATAGCGGTACTGAGGAGCATCGACAACATGGAACGGAGTTTGCTGCTCACCGAGCAGACACTCAATGGGTCAATACTGGGGGTGGAGCATAGAGGGGAAGTGCAGGCTGAACAGGCAGGGAGCTGGATAACAGGAGGGATAGAGGGAAGAAGTATAGGAAGGCTGGTTCAGAACCGGCATTATTGGAGCACGACAGATCCTCTGACCGCCGGGGGAGTGTATGCTCCAGTAATGAGGGGGAGGGGGGAAGTGTAGGGCAGACAAGACAGGTTCTGGTAGTGGGTGACTATTATTAGGGGGACAGACAGGGCAATCTGTCACAAAGACCGGGATCGCCGAACGGTGTGCTGCCTCCCTGGCGCTCGAGTCCGGCACGTCGCGGATCGGGTTGACAGGTTACTGGGTGGGGTTGGCGAAGACCCAGCGGTCATGGTCCACATTGGCACCAATGACAAAGTGAGTGGTAGATGGAGGGTCCTTAAAAATGATTTCAGGGACCTAGGTAGGAAGCTTAGGGCAAGAACCTCCAAGGTAGTTTTCTCAGAAATACTACCAATCCCGCGAGCCACACAGGAGCGCCAACGGGAAGTTAGGGAGGTGAATAAGTGGCTAAAGAGTTGGTGCAAGGCAGAAGGGTTTGGGTTCATGGAGAACTGGGCCGACTTCGCGGTCGGCTACAGGCTCTACCGTAGGGACGGGCTGCACCTCAATGAGGAGGGTGCAGCGGTGCTGGGGAAGAAGATGGCTAATAGGTTGGAGGAGTTTTTAAACTAGAGACGGGGGGGGGGGGAAACCAAGGAAATAGGTGGGATGTGAGGCAAGCAAGGGGGAAGGGGAGAAGTGAATATAATGAGGGTGGAGAGGGGGGTGGGGATAGTACAGTTAGATCGTTAGAGAAGAATAGGATGCTAAATAACCCCAAAGTTTTATCTTGCATGCTGACCAACGCAAGAAGCCTGACCAATAAGGCGGATGAGCTGCGGGCGCTTATATCGGAGGAGAGGTATGACATCGTAGGTATAACAGAGACTTGGCTAGACGATAGCTACGACTGGGCGGTAAATTTATTAGATTATAGTTTATTTAGAAGGGACCGGAAACAGGGGAAAGGCGGAGGAGTCTGCTTATATGTAAAGTCATGTCTAAAACCCAGACTAAGGGAAGATATAGGAGAGGGAGAAGAGGGGGTCGAGTCCATGTGGGTAGAGATAGAGGGGGCAAAAAATAATAATAAAATATTACTGGGGGTCTGCTATAAGCCACCAAATATAACAGAGGAGAATGAGAATCTGCTATTAGGACAAATAGACAAAGTAGCAAAACATAATGAAGTGATTGTAATGGGGGATTTCAACTACCCGGATATTGACTGGGAAACAGAAACCTGTAGATCTCAGAAAGGAAAAAGGTTCTTGACAAATATTAAGGATAATTATCTCTCCCAACTAGTGCAGGAACCAACGAGAGGGAAGGCCGTGTTGGACTTAATATTGACTAATAGGCCTGATAGAATAACTGAGGTACAGATAGGGGGGCACCTAGGTAATAGCGATCATAATATTATCGACTTCAAAATGCCCTTCAGTAGGGTTATCAATAAGGGAACAACAAAAACATTAAACTTTAGGAGGGCGAAGTTTGATCAGCTGATAGAAAACCTTCAATTTATTGACTGGGACAAAGTTCTTAATCAATGGAATACGAATAGTAAATGGGAAACCTTCAAAAGAATTCTGAATACTCAGTGTGAGAGGTATATACCGTATGGGAATAAAAGGGCAAGAAATAAGAGGAAACCAATATGGTTGAACAAGAACGTAAAAGGGGCGTTAAATAGCAAAAAAGAGGCATTCAAGAGATTAAAACAGGAAAACAGTAAGGAGGCACTAATGTGTTACAAGGAAAAAACGAGAACCTGTAAAAAACAAATAAAAATAGCGAAGGAGGAAACAGAGAAACGTATTGCTAGGGAAAGTAGATCAAATCCCAAACTGTTCTTTACGTATATAATTAGTAAAAGGATTAAAACGGATAATATTGGACCAATAAAAAGTGAGGAAGGCAAAATCATAGAGAAAGATGAGGATAAAGCTAATCTACTAAATAATTTTTTTTCGACAACTTTCACAAAGGAAATAGAACTAACAGGAGAAATGAGAAGTGACAAGCTTAATCCTCCATTAAGTATGACAAATCTAACCCAAGTTGAGGTACAGAAACGACTCAGTAACATTAAAATAAACAAATCACCAGGACCTGATGGCATACACCCACGGGTACTAAGGGAACTAAGTAATGTGATAGACAGACCGTTATATCTTATATTTAAGGACTCTGTTGAGACTGGGTCTGTACCACTTGATTGGCGACAGGCGAATGTAGTGCCAATATTCAAAAAGGGAGCAAAAAGTGACGCCGGAAACTATCGGCCGGTGAGTCTGACGTCCGTTGTGGGCAAAATTTTTGAAAGCTTCATTAAAGAGGCGATTACGGAGCATCTTGATGCTAATAATCTTTTAATCCCGAACCAACATGGATTCATGAGGAATCGCTCCTGCCAAACAAACCTGATTGACTTCTACGAGGAGGTTAGCTCTCGATTAGATCAGGGGGAACCAGTGGATGTCGTGTATCTCGACTTCTCAAAAGCGTTCGATAGCGTGCCACATAATAGGTTGGTATACAAAATGAGAATGATGGGGCTTGGGGAAAATGTTTGCAAGTGGGTAGCAAACTGGCTAAGGGATAGAAGACAGAGGGTGGTTATAAATGGAATATACTCAGATTGGGTAAGCGTCACTAGTGGGGTACCACAGGGGTCTGTACTAGGCCCAATGTTATTTAATATCTTTATTAACGACAGTCAACGGGATAAATAGTAAAATATCAATATTTGCAGATGACACAAAGTTATGTAAAACAATTAATACAAAAGAGGACAGTGCAGACCTACAGAGGGATTTGGATAAGCTGGGTAGGTGGAGCATTAAATGGCAAATGAGGTTTAACGAGGAGAAATGTAAGGTCATACATATGGGAAGGAAAAATGGAAGTCACCAGTACTCACTGAATGGGAAATCATTGGGGAATTCAGAGATGGAGAAGGACTTGGGCATCTTGATTGATAGCAAACTAAATTGGAGTGCCCAAAGTCAGGCCGCTGCTGTAAGGGCAAACGGGGTAATGGGATGTATCAGAAGAGGTATAGCTGCAAAGGATGAGAACATTGTTCTTCCACTGTACAAAGCACTGGTCAGACCACACTTGGAATACTGTGCTCAGTTATGGGCCCCAATATATAGAAAGGATATAAATGAGCTTGAAAAGGTACAAAGAAGGGCAACAAAATTAATAAAGGGAATGGAGGGACTGCAATACCCAGAGAGGTTGGCAAAACTAGGACTATTCAGCCTGGAAAAGAGAAGGTTGAGGGGGGACATAATAAATGTGTACAAATATGTTAGGGGACAGTATAGAGATCTTGCCCGGGATTTGTTCAAAAGGAGGGATATTACGGTAACAAGAGGGCATTCACTAAGACTGGAAGAGAAAAGGTTTCAGCACCAGCATAGGAAGGGGTTCTTTACGGTAAGAGCAGTGAGAATATGGAATTCACTGATTGAGGAGACGGTAATGTTGGATTCACTACACCAGTTCAAGCGGGGACTGGATGCATTTCTAGATACCAGGCAGATTTCAGCATATACTTAAAAATAAAATTAAATAGTAGGTTGATACAGGGATTTATTCTGACTGCTGGTTTCAGAGTCGGGAGGGAATTTTTCCTCAGGTGAAGATTGGCTAAATCATTTGGGGTTTTTGCCCTCCTCTGGATCAACTTTAGCAATTACAGAACTAACAGGTCGAACTTGATGGACGCAAGTCTTTATTCGGCTTTACAAACTATGTTACTATGTTTACAAACTATGTGTCCATGATCCGGAGCCGCTGCAGGTTTGACGCTGCATGTTTATGCAGTGTCAAACCCGCAGCGTCCAGATGTTACAGCATAGTGGATGGGATTTCTAGAAATCCCATGTCCACTATGCGTGCATCTGAGACTGCGGATCACCCGTGGACACTGACATGCAGCGCGTCTTTCAGGACCGCAGTATGTCTAATTCTCTTGCGGTGTCGCTAGTCTCTGCAACAGAAATTTATGTTCCCTGGCTGTTAATAACAGCCCACAGCTGTTTGCTTAGCCTTTACTGGCTAGATTACAGGGGGACCCCAGAAAATATTGACATGGGGTCCCCCTATAAAATCTAACCAGAAAAGGCTAAACAGACATCTGCGGGCTGATATTAATGGCCAGGGAAGGGGCCTTGGATCCTGGCCCCCTCCGCGGCTAATAATATCAGCTGTCAGTCGCCCCAGAAATGGCACATCCATAAGATGCGCCAAATCAGGCGCTTAGCCTCCGCTCTTCCCACTACCGTGTAGCGGTGGCGAGTAGGGTAATAAGGTTGGGGTTCATGTCAGTCTTGTATTGGCGGCTGACATGAAGGCCAGGTTAGTAATGGAGAGGTGTCTATAAAACGCCCCCATTACTAACCCCATAGTGAGGTTTACAACGGTTTTTCAAAAAAGACACGGCCAGAATAAAGTCTTTTATTGAAATAAAATTACACGGTTTTAATTATTTATTACTCTTCTAATCCCTGAATCCCTTGTCTCCTGTAAAAAAATAAAAAACAACCATATCTCTCACCAGTCCGCCGTCATGATGTAATCCGAGTGTCCCACGGCGATCCGGGTCACTTCTACAGCAGCCACATCAATCACATGATGTGACTGCTGTAGAAGACAGCACTATACACTGACAGGAGAGTAATCACTCCTGTCAGTGAACATTGCTGTGCTGCAGGCTGAGCTCATCAGCTGATAAGCTCCGATGACCTCATTTACTGCATCAGTGTTGGTGGGAAAATTCGCGAGAATATTCCCACGCAGCACCGGTGCCGGAACGTGAGGTCCCGCAGCTCAGTCATGTTACGGATCCGGGTGGTGGAACCTCTGTGCTGCGGTGCAAGGAGGGACCAGAGGGGCGTAATTAGGTATCAACTCGGACCGACCAAGGTCGTACGGCAGCTCAATCGACTCCGTGACCAGGGAAGGGCCGAGCAGATGGACCAGGTGCTACTCTAGGGACCGACCTTGTATGAGAGCAGGTGACTCCCACGAGTCAGAAGGCAGGGACTGACTGGTACAGCAGATGAGCACGGCAGGCAGGCTGACGAGTGATCCAGGCAGGCACGTCAGGTAACAAGCAGGAGCCTCCAGGTAGGCGGGCTGGTGCTTCTAGGTAAGCGGGCTGGCAGGCACGGCAGGTAAAAAGCAGGAGCATCCAGGTAGGTGGCCTGGTAGGCACGGCAGGTGCTTCTAGGTAAGCAGGCACGGCAGGTAACAGGCAGGAGCCTCCAGGTAGGCTGGCTGATAGGCACGGCAGGTAACAGGCAGGTGCTTCTAGGTAAGCGAGCTGGCAGGCACGGCAGGTAACAGGCAGGTGCTTCTAGGTAAGCGAGCTGGCAGGTAACAGGCAGGTGCTTCTAGGTAAGCGGGCTGGCAGGCACGGCAGGTAACAAGCAGGAGCCTCCAGGTAGGCGGGCTGGTAGGCACGGCAGGTAACAGGCAGGTGCTTCTAGGTAAGCGGGCAGGCACGGCAGGTAACAGGCAGGAGCCTCCAGGTAGGCTGGCTGGTAGGCACGGCAGGTAACAGGCAGGTGCTTCTTGGTAAGCAGGCACGGCAGGTAACAGGCAGGAGCCTCCAGGTAGGCTGGCTGGTAGGCACTGCAGGTAACAGGCAGGTACTTCTAGGTAAGTGAGCTGGCAGGTAACAGGCAGGTGCTTCTAGGTAAGCGGGCTGGCAGGCACGGCAGGTAACAAGTAGGAGCCTCCAGGTAGGCGGGCTGGTAGGCACGGCAGGTAACAGGCAGGTGCTTCTAGGTAAGCGGGCAGGCACGGCAGGTAACAGGCAGGAGCCTCCAGGTAGGCTGGCTGGTAGGCACTGCAGGTAACAGGCAGGTACTTCTAGGTAAGTGAGCTGGCAGGTAACAGGCAGGTGCTTCTAGGTAAGCGGGCTGGCAGGCACGGCAGGTAACAAGTAGGAGCCTCCAGGTAGGCGGGCTGGTAGGCACGGCAGGTAACAGGCAGGTGCTTCTAGGTAAGCGGGCAGGCACGGCAGGTAACAGGCAGGAGCCTCCAGGTAGGCTGGCTGGCAGGCACGGCAGGTAACAGGCAGGTGCTTCTAGGTAAGCGAGCTGGCAGGTAACCGGCAGGTGCTTCTAGGTAAGCGAGCTGGCAGGTAACAGGCAGGTGCTTCTAGGTAAGCGGGCTGGCAGGCACGGCAGGTAACAAGCAGGAGCCTCCAGGTAGGTGGGCTGGTAGGCACGGCAGGTAACAGGCAGGTGCTTCTAGGTAAGCGAGCTGGCAGGCACGGCAGGTAACAGGCAGGTGCTTCCAGGTAAGCGAGCTGGCAGGTAACAGGCAGGAGCCTCCAGGTAGGCTGGCTGGTAGGCACGGCAGGTAACAGGCAGGTGCTTACAGGTAAGCAGGCGGACAGAGCCCATAGACAGACTGGTGGACTGGGCTGTAGACAGACTGGCTGGAGAGTAGACAAGCTGGCGGGCTGGACTTGTAGTCTGGCTGGCGGGCTGGACTGGTAGTCTGGCTGGCGGGCTGGACTGGTAGTCTGGCTGGCGGGCTGGACTGGTAGTCTGGCTAGCAGCAGGACCTGAGGGCTGAAGCAGAGCATAACACACAAAGCTACAACCTTGCACGGGCACCGCCATTTTGGAGGAGGTGCCCTTTATATGAGAGGACCTCCGGCCATTGGCCGGGGACTCCTTAGGACGGTGCGCGCGGCCCCTTTAAGAGGGAGGGAGCGCGCGCGCCCTAAGCACAGTGTCCGGGAAGCTGCGCATGCCGGCAGCAACAGAGGCAGGAGCGCCGGAGGACTCCGGGCAGGGAGCGCGGCGGTAAGTGGGACGGCGTCTCTACCTGTCAGGGGGCAGAGACACCGATACTACAAGTCGACTGATCTCCAGCTGATGAACTCTGTTGAACTCAGTCCAGGCAGTGCAGCGATATACACTGCCAGGAGCGAGCGCGCTCCCGTCAGTGTAGCGCCTGGGGACATAAGGAGGATGCCGGACAGGTGAGAATAAAGTGGTTTTTTATTTTAATATAGATTTTTACTTTTTTTTTCTTTTTTACACTGCGCACAGAAGCCGGCTGAGGAGACTACTTCTCCCCTGAGCCGCGCCGCTCTCGCTGTTATCAGCGGGAGCGGCAGTCGGATGATGGGAGAAGTAGTCTTCTGCCCCGACCCCGGTACCATTCTTTGTGCTGCAGAAACGCTATAAAGAATGGACATGCTGCGGATTTAAACGCAATGACAATTCTGAGGGGAAAATTCCGGATCATGTGCACAGCACATGAGGATTGTCATTGCATTAGCTGGCACATGGATTGCCTAGTGTTTTTGGTGTATTTCCGGTGGGAAAAAAACGCTGCGAAAACGCATAAAAAAATGCACAGTGTGCACATACCCTTATAGTTTTTCTGTAGTGTGCTGTTGCCCAATAAACTTGTTTTGTGCTGTCATCTCCAGGGCGCTATTACGTTTTCCATCGATGGAGCTGCCATAGCTTGTATTTTACAGGACAAGCACAGTTTTATCAGTTTGGTGGACTTTTAATTTTTGCATTGCTCATTACATTGTTTAGGGAAGGCAAAGTGACTGAAAAATACCAATTTTGTTTAACTGTTGTGGCAAGACGACTCGCTCGGTTCTCTCGGAGGCAGACTCAGGACACACGCTCTCAGGTTACGTTCCTGCTGGTTTATTATCTGGCATAAAACCAGCAGGGTTTCGCAGGAGAAAAGAAAACAATAAACAAAGTCTAGCTCAGTCCATAGATGAGCGGGTTCCGCCCGCTCTCGGTAGCATAAACTGCACAGTCCAAGTAACAAGCTCTGCAGCTTCCACAATACGGTCTGGAGACTTCCCTCTCCAGACCACACTCCCGAGAAAAAAAACAGGACTGAGCTTTTACACATTGCTCAGCCACACCCTGAGGGGAGGTAGGGGGAATGGCGTCCTGCCTTCTTTGCCATTCCCATAAAACCGCACACCCTTTAACAGAGCAAATCTACCAGCATATAACACATTGGCAGAAAAATAAAGTAGGTCTTAGTTCACACAGGAGAGCATCCTGAGTGACACATACCTCCCCTCACATATAAAACTAGTGACACTGTCACACTGTATATATATATATATTTTTTTTTTTTTGCATTAACCATACAAGATAGATAGTGATTTGTTATTAGTTCAGATGACCATATCAGTGGTAGGTGTGAACCATATTCTCCACAACACAAGAGAAGCAGCCTTACCACTGTTCTCCAAATGCCACTGAGGTGGATATCTTAGATGTAGGAGGCAAATGCATGGTGCCTGCTAGGTGCATGAATAAAAAATAGTCATCGATTCATCAATAGTGTTTCTGACTTTTCTTGTGCAGTAAAAGAATTCTAAGCCATTGTACATACATCAAGTATTTGAGTTTTTTTATCTCAGTATTTGTAAGCCCAAACTAAGAGTGGGTGGGTAAAAAATGCAGAAGTGCATAGCTCCCGCTTTGAGGGTTCAGTCCTGCCGTCCCTGCACCTTTTGTCCCGGCTTCTAAATACTCGCCTCTCAACGTCTTCATCACTCTGTTGGTCCTTCTTCTTGGGGGTGGGGCTGCTTTTCTGCTCAGTGCACAAATTAAATTACAAAGCTCACTGCTTCTCCTGTGACCAGTCTCTACAGGAGTCAAACTCACACCTCAATGTTCATAGGCAGCAGTGTGATCTATGAGCCACAACTCACAATGATAAACATAGGAGAATTTGATAATCTTGACCTGTATTGCAGGCAGTGAACCCAGAAGCAGATTATGTATGTACATAGAGATATATTGTATATTTCAATGCATTTTTATGTTCCCAGTATACTGAGGCGAAGAAAAAGTCAGATTTTTTTTTGTTCCTATGAAACTGCTAAAAATCATAAAAAGCAATTGCAAAAAAGTACTTTTATTTATTTTGTGAGTCTCCCGTGTAAACTAATTCACAACCCTCAACTTTACAGGCAGGAGCTAAAGTAACTGAGCCACAACCTCTGGTGATGTAAGGGGGAGAATTTTGTGTACTTGATCTGCATAGCAGGCTCTGACTCCACAGGCAGATTGTACTGATACGCTGTGCACAACAGAGTATTTCTATGTTTCTATATTCTAGAGGGAGAATAAAAGTGATTTTTTTTTTTATCCTATCAAATTATTAAAAAATAATGAAAAATGCTTAAAATAATGTCATGTTTAGTTTGCCTTTTTTTAAAAAAAATAACATCACAAGTCAGCAAATAACATGGACATATTTGGTGTCCCTGTAATTGTAATAACCGTCGCATCACAGTGATTAAATTATTTACTGGGATCAGCAAATGGTGTAAAAAAAATGGCGTGATTGATATTTTTTTCTGAATTAAACACATAAAGTAATAAAAATGTAACGCTGAGGCAGTGTTCACATATAGCGTAAATTCTGCATTTTTTTTTCTGCCTTTTTCTCTAATCCCCTCCACGACAGCACCACAGGAGGTTGGTTACCTGCCAAAACTATATCAAAGTGCCCAATCATAGCAGGACCTTGTTGATGGAGGAGGAGAAGTCTCATCTCATTAGATGGGAGTGCGCTGGGTGACTGTCTCTGGCTTATATTTGATCCTATCGTGGTTGTCCTGAGGAAGAAGTTTGTACACTTTAAAATGCTTTGACTAAATAAACCACTTACACCAGATTGGCATCCCTCATCCTTTCTACATGGCAGCGCAGAATTAACCCATTTGTTTCTCCATTACCTGCATTTTCATCCCCTCATGGGTCTGCAGCAGCCTAAGCGTTATTAGTGGTTGTGTGCACACAACCCGAACAGGTGAGCACTAATAAGTTATGTTCTCTATTGTTAGCCAGATAAGACCCTATTTTTGCACTTTGTGTCTTTCCAGTTCTCCCTTTACTTATGATGTCTTCAGTCAGGATCAAATATAAGGTAGTTCTAAGGTTCTAGTGATGGAGAGTGCATCTACCCTTAGAGCTGCATCTGCAGAGCCTGACGCGAACCCAGGCCCAGTGAGTATTGCAGGTATGGGTAGTTTCCTCTTTCGTGCAGGATCCGTCCTCATGTCATCTCCACTTTTCTTTTAGGAGGACAAGGATCCTGCGCCAAAGGCTAAAGATAAGAATACAAATCGCAAATTTCCCATTTGTAATAAACTCTCATCTGCCCATAAAAATACGTTATGCCAGCGGTGCACAGCAAAGATTTTTAAAGAGAAGCAACCCTCCCTGATGGAAGAAGTAAGAGGAATGGTGCATCAGGAGATTCAATCTTCCCTTGCTTCATTCTCTCAATTCTTTACTGGGGCTCTATCGAGGAAAAAAGAGGAAATATGACCCAAGGGATAGTTCCGATTCTGATACCGAGGCATCTGTCCCTGAGGAATGGTTAGAAGAAGAAGTTACTTTGAATTGCAGTTCAGACCAGGATGATAAAAATAATTATTTTTCATCTGAAGACATGGAGGAGCTCTTATTGGCAGTAAGGAATACAATGGGAGTAGAAGAGGACAAAATGACCCGGACAATCCAGGATGAAATGTTTGGAGAATTAAGATCAAAAAGGAAGATGGTGTTTCCCATTCATGATACTGTACAGAATTTAATTCTGGATGAGTGGGAGTTCCCAGAAAGACATCTAAACATTCTGGGAGAATTGAATTATAGATTTCCGTTAGATGAAGACATCGCCAAATGCTGGATGGAGATTCCTAAAGTCGATATCCAGGTGGCTAAGGTAGCAAAGAAAACCACATTACTGTTTGAAGGCTCTTCCCAGCTCAAAGATCTGCTAGAACGAAAGATGGATAGCCTGTTGAGATGTCTTGGGAGACATTGGCGGTCTCACTAAAAACTAATGTCGCGTCCACCTGTTCTCAGACTGTCGAGTATCCCAGGGCTCCTTCCCGGCCTTAATGCTAGGGGGCGCCCTAGCTATCCATGTTCCCCGGATTACTTCTGAAGGTGAAGATGCCAGGGCCACTTTCCTTGCTGAGCTCCTGAATCTGCCCTCAATCTGTTCCCTTCCCCCACCCAGGGAAGAGGGGAGTAGTGGTGTATGGCAATACACCAACCAGACTAATAAAGTAATATGAACAGGGATAAAGGAAAATACCAATCATGCAAATATGCTCACACAAACAACAGAGGAAAACACCAGGGAGTGGAGGATGGGAGAAAAACATAAGTAAGAGGAGAGGATTTGCACACAACCAAAACCATGCAACAGTCTTGGATACATCCACCAAACGCCTTCTCAAACAACAACTCTCCACTAACTCCTGAACCATGCAGCAATGAAGCTAGCTCTGGCAATGCCTGCTTCCAAGAGTCCAGTGTATATGTAGGAGAGGGGAATGGCCAACAGTGAATAGCTGAGAGCCTTAATGCAGGTAAGCTTCCAGGAGCTCTCAACTGAGCAGATTAATTCCTGCACTGCTAGAAGAAACCTGCACCATTTAATATGAAGGATAAGTCCTAGTCAGTGCAGGAGTAGGAAAAATGAGACGGCGCGGTCTTCTGGCTCCTCTGTTGCAGTAAACCCGTGACACATGTATTACAAGGACCATGTTCCATTGGTTACAAGTTACAATTGTAAGATCATATCAGTGGTGGCACCCCAAGAGAAGACTTGTTGGCCTCATTTCCTCTTCTTCAGAAGACGACAGGATTCCTAGCTGATACTTCAGCAGAGTCTGTTCAGATAGCTGCAAGATTTTCTTCCTATCAAATACAACAAGAAGAGCCCTCTGGTTAAAAATGTGGAGCAGGGATATTATATCTAAATCAAAATTGTGCTCTATCCCTTTTAAAGGAGAATACGTATTTGGTCCAGCTCTGGATGATCTATTAGAAAAGCGGCAGATAAGAAGAAGTTGGTTCCTGAACCAAAAACCTTCAAAAGAAGATCGTTTTGTCCACCACAGTCTCAGACCCCGCAATATAGAGTGAAAGGTAAATCAGGTCGCTGGAGTTATCCCAAAGGAGGTAGAGGAAGAAATATCTTTCAGAATCAACATCAAGCAAGACAATGACGCCAAACAGGAGGTAGAATTTTGGAGTTCTCTTAGTGGCAGAAAATATCTTCCAATCAGAAGATTCTAGAATCAGTCAGAGTAGGAACAAAAATAGAGTTCTCCTCTTTACCCCCTCAAAAGCTGGAAGTAACATCAATACCATCTTTGAAGTTACAGAAGATCTTAATCTCAGGGCTCCAGGACCATCGGGCGTAATTTCGTCAGTTCCAAATGCGGAACAGGGCAAGGGCCATTTATTCCCACCTATTTCTCATGAAAAAAACAAATGGGGCCTACAAAATCATCATAAATCTAAAGAGCCTGAATCATCATCTCAAATGCAGAAGATTCAAAATGGAATCTATAAGATCCACGGTCTCATTAATAGGCAGAGACTGTGTCATGGCAACTGTCGATCTACAAGATGCTTACTATTAGGCGCCCATACATCCAGATTATCGAAGATTCCTGAGATTTGCGGTATTTCTGGGTCAAGAAGTTCGGCATTTTCAGTTCAATGTCCTTCCTTGCAGGATTTCTTCAGCTCCTCGAATATTCACGAAAATCATGGCAGAGGTGGTAGTGTTTATCAGGAAGCAAAATATTTGCATTATCCCTTATCTGGGCAATTTTCTAATTATGGCTCCCTCTGTTTCATGTCTCAGAGATTATCTCCAGTCAGCTCTCCAGATTCTAACATCCTTAGGTTGGATCATAAATCAAGAAAAATCAAACTTTACTCCTTCCACCAAAAAAAAGTCTTCTTAGGAACCCTCCTAAATTCCCAGGATAAAATCTTTTCTCTTCCAGTACCCAAAGAGATGCATATAAGATCCAAAGTCCGAATCCTAAGAAACCAAAAGACGGTGTCGATAAGATTCGCTATGTCAGTCCTGGGGTCTATGACATCATGCATCCAAGCAGTTCCCTGGGCTCAGGCTCATACAAGAGTCCTACATGCATTCTTTCTCAATGGGACAGAGCTCCATGCTCATTCGGCAAAATAATCCGCTTACCTTACAAAGAGTGGTTGGGAAGCGGATATATCTCAGGTCACTTTCCAAGGTGTCTAGACATCAACGGGCAGTCCTCAAACATCAGAGAATTAAGAGCTGTGGAAGAAGCTCTCAGATCAGCAAAATCTTTATGCAGGGAACCCATGTCAGAATCTACTCCGACAATTTGACTACAGTGGTTCACCTATGTCATCGGGGGAGCACAAAATAAGGGAGCCTGCGAGAAGTTTCGGCAAGAATTTTTTTGTTGGGCACAACCTCACCTACTGTCCTTGTCGGCCCTTCACCTAAAAGGATCCGACAATATTCAGGCAGACTTCTTAAGCAGAACAGATATAAATCCGCGAGAATGGAGCCTCAGTACAAAAATTTTTCAAATGCTAACCAAGAAATGGGGTCATCCAGACATAGACCTATTTGCAAGTCAGCAGAACGCAAAATTAGATCTTTACTTCTCCCTAAACCCAAACAATGCTCTGTCAAAGGTAGATGCATTGCTCACCCTTGGACGTTCAGGCTGGCCTATGCATTTCCTCCAATTCCCTTGCTACCAAGGACACTGCAAAAAATCAGAAGGGAGAAAGTCAAAACTATTCTGATTTCACCTCTGTGGCCAAAGAAGAGCTGGTTTGGAGCATTGTACATCCTGAGAGCAGAGGATCCTCTTATCCTTCCTCCAAACCACAATCTTCTACATCAAGGTCCAATATATCATCCTGCCCCCTAGAGTCTATGCCTGCCAGACTGTCTTCTGAAGCCTCAATTCTGAAAGCTAGAGGTCTCTCAGATAGTGTCATACATACCCTGCAACAAAGCAGGAAACAGGTCACCTATGCCATCTACTGTAAGATATGGAAGACCTTCACCTCATGGTGTGCATCTACTCCCCTTGATCCATTTCGTCCTGACCTAACCAGGATATTGTACTTTTTGCAGGAAGGTCTGTCAAAAGGGTTAAGACCTAGTAGCCTAAAAAGTCCAAGTGTCAGCCTTGAGTTCCTTTTTTGACCAGAACTTGGCAAATCACCAATAAAGAGATTTATGACAGTGGCTTCCAGAATACACCTAAGGAAATCTAATGTAATTCCATCTTGGGACCTGAATGTTGTATTACAGGGTCTGACTATGCTACCTTTTTTAACTAATGGCCCAAATTCAGATGGATAAATTATCCTGGAAAGCGACTGTCCTCGTAGCCATAACAGGAAGTCGGTGAGATCCAGGCCCTGTCCATTAGGGAACATTATCTGAGGATTCTGGAAGACAGAGTAGTACTCCGCCTAGACCCATGTGAAAAAGTGTTTGCCCCTTCCTGATTTCTTATAGTTTTGCATGTTTGTCACACGTAAATGTTTCAGATCACAAAACAAATTTAAATAATAGACAAAGATAACACAAGTAAACACAAAATGCAGTTTTTAAATGAAGTTCTTTATTATTAAGGTAAAAAGAAATCCAAACCTATAGGGCCCTGTGTGAAAAAGTGATTGCCCCTCAATAAAACATAAACTAACTGGTTTATCACATCTTAAGGAGGCTGAGATCAATTTCCCTAGTCACAAACAGGCCTGATTACTGCCACATCTGTTCTCAATCAAGAAATCACTTAAAAAGGACCTGCCTGATAAAGTGAAGTAGACCAAAAGATCCTCAAAAGCTAGACATCATGCTGTGATCAAAAGAAATTCAGGAAGAAATTAGAGATCTCAATTACTTTGCTAATCAGTTTGGAAAAGGTGTTAAAGCCATTTCTAAAGCTTTGGGACTCCAGCGAACCACAGTGAGAGCCATTATTCACAAATGGCGAAAGATTGGAACAGTGGTGAACCTTCCCAGGAGTGGCCATCTGACCAAAATTACCTCAAGAGCGCAGCGACGACTCATCCAAGAGTTCACAAAAGACCCCACAACAACATCCAAAGAACCTCAGGGCTCACTTGCCTCAACTAAGTTCAGTGTTCATGGCTCTACCATAAGAAGGAGACTGGGCAAAATGGCCTGCATGGCAGTGTTTCAAGACAAAAACCACTGCTGAGCAAAAATAACATAAAGGCTCATCTCAGTTTTGCCAGAAAACATCTTGATAATCGCCAAGACTTTTGGGAAAATACTCTGTGGATTGACAAGACAAAAGTTGAACTTTTTGGAAGGTGCATGTCCCTTTTCATCTGGCGTAGAAGTAACACAGCATTTCAGAAATGGAACATCATACCAACAGTAAAATATGGTGGTGGTAGTGTGATGGTCTGGGGCTGCTTTGCTGCTTCAGGACCTGGAAGACTTGCTGTGGTAAATGGAACCATGAATTCTGCTGTCTACCAAAAAATCTTGAAGGAGAATGTACGGCCATCTGTTCATAACCTCAAGCTTAAGCGCACTTGGGTTATGCAGCAGGACAATGATCCAAAACACACCACAGTGAGAGCCATTATTCACAAATGGCGAAAGAATGGAACAGTGGTGAACCTTCCCAGGAGTGGCCATCTGACCAAAATTACCCCAAGAGCGCAGCGACGACTCAACCAAGAGGTCACAAAAGACCCCACAACAACATCCAAAGAACCTCAGGGCTCACTTGCCTCAATTAAGGTCAGTGTTCATGGCTCTACCATAAGAAAGAGACTGGGCAAAAATGACCTGCATGGCAGTGTTTCAAGACAAAAACCACTGCTGAGCAAAAATAACATAAAGGCTCATCTCAGTTTTGCCAGAAAACATCTTGATAATCACCAAGACTTTTGGGAAAATACTCTGTGGATTGACAAGACAAAAGTTGAACTTTTTGGAAGGTGCATGTCCCTTTTCATCTGGCGTAGAAGTAACACAGCATTTCAGAAATGGAACATCATACCAACAGTAAAATATGGTGGTGGTAGTGTGATGGTCTGGGACTGCTTTGCTGCTTCAGGACCTGGAAGACTTGCTGTGGTAAATGGAACCATGAATTCTGCTGTCTACCAAAAAATCTTGAAGGAGAATGTACGGCCATCTGTTCATGACTAGTGTTGAGCATTCCGATACTGTAATATCGGGTATCGGCCGATATTCGCGGTATCGGAATTCCGATACTTAATTCCGATACTTTTACAATATCGGATACCGGAATCGGAAGTTCCCATAATGCCTGCGCTCTGCAGTGTCTGTGAAGGATGACAAGTTGGATGGCAGCGCGATCCAGCCTGTCATCAGAATGCCATCCCAGCGGGGGAGAATTCTCCTGATTGTTTAAAAGCCGGCGGGCGGTATAAAGCCGCCGGCTTTTAAACAATCACACAGCCCCATACTGCTTCCCCGCAGCCTCCCACCCCGATCCTCCGCTCCCCTCGCCACCTCCCATCCCGATCGTAAGTTAGGACCGGGCGGGGAGCGCAGCTTCAAGGAGCGGGGAGTGAAGGACCCGGGCGGGGAAGCCGGCAGTGAAAAGACTTCACCGCCGGCTTTCCCGTTCTGTGCTGCGCTTTCCCGCCGGTTATTTCAAATGAACAGCTGAGGTATCAGGTGATGTCGATCAGCTGTTCATTTGAATTAGCCGCGGTGCCCTCAGAGGGTTCATGTGAGTTCATGCTTGACTGCATGAACTCACATGAACTTTCCCACGGCCGCACAGGTCAGCCTCACCTCCCAGACGATCAGACCGTCATGATTAGTGTGTGTGCGGGGTGTGTGTGCGGAGTGTGTGTGTGCGATGTTTGTGCGGGTGTGCGCGGTGTCTGTGCGATGTCTGCGGGTGTGTGCGGGGTGTGTGCGCGATGTTTGTGCGGGTGTGCGCGGTGTCTGTGCGATGTCTGCGAGTGTGTGCGGTGTCTGTGCGGGTGTGTGTGCGTGGTGTCTGTGCGATGTCTACGAGTGTGTGCGTGCAGGCAGACATAGGCCGATGTGACACTACTACTCCCATCGGCCTATGTCTGTCCCCCGTCCACTCCTGCCAGCAGGATCAGCTCGATGGGAGCAGTAGTTCCCATCAGACTGATCCTGCTATTTAAATTGCCCTACTGTGTCCCCAATAAATGTTAAATACATGTCATTGGTGGCCAGTGGTTACCTAAAAGAAATTAGTTCATACATTACCTGTCCCCACCGATCGCCACCTAAAATAAAGTAAAAAATAAAAAACTACACTTATACTCACCAAGACACCTAATTCCCCGAAGCCATCGATCTCCTGTAATAAAATATAAAATAATAAACCACAACCTTATCCTTACCCCTCCGTAGCAGTCCACGAGTGTCCCACGAAGATCTCCAGTTCAGAGCAGCCACATAGAATGTGACCGCTCTGAACCGCTGCCGCCGCTAGAATGACGGGGCCGTAAGGGTTCACCGGAGTTCAGGCAGCGCTGCTCCGGTTAGCTCCTTTACGGCCCTGCTGTATCGTGAGAAATTCCCACGGTACAGCAGTGCCGTAAAGGAGGTCTCCGGAGCTGCGCTGCCTGAATGCACTCCGGTGACCTCAGTCAGTGGCTCCCGCTGCCGGGAGCGGACGTGTTCCCGGCAGCGTGAGCTTACAGCAGCCATGCACAGCTGTCACCATCTCCAGATGTGACAGCTGTGCATGGGAGATCAGCGCAGGAACGTGGACAGGTAACTATTATTTTTAGTAAACTAAGAATTAAATAAAATTGTGTGTTTTATTTCAAATAAATTATTTTTTTCTGGGTGTAGTGTGTTTTTTCTTTTTAACACTTTGTAGGTTAGTAATGGGGGTGTCTTATAGACGCCCATCATTACTAACCTGGGCTTCATGGCAGCTGGCGCTGACATGAACCCCACCACTATTACCCCCTGCCACCGCACCAGGGCAGCGTGGAAGAGCGAGGCTAAGTGCCAGAGTTGGCGCATCCTATGGATGCGCCATTTCTGGGGCGGCTGACGACTGGTGTTTCTAGCCTGGGAGGGGGCCAATATTCATGGCACCCTTCCTGGGCTATTAATATCAGCCCCCAGCTGTCTGCCTAGCCTTTGCTAGCTATTAAAATAGGGGGGACCCCACGTCATTTTTTTGGGGGGGGTCCCCCATTTTAATAGCTAGTAAAGGCTAGGTATTCAGCTGGGGGCTGATATTAGTAGCCTGGGAAGCTCCGTGGGTTTTACCCCCTTCCCAGGCTTCAAACATCTGCCCCAGCCGTCTGCTTAACCTCCGCTAGAGACTAAAATTATGGGGGATCCCACGCCATTTTTTTTTTAAATAAATCCATTATTTTAACACTAAATGACATTTGAGGAGTTAATAAAGATGCAGTCCCTAAATTATTATTTATTTTTTAATTAATTTTTCCCAAAACTTTTGACGTGGGCTTCGCCATATTTTTGTATGCCAGCCAGGTACAGCATCCAGCTTCTATGAACGCGCCATTTTCCGGGGCGGCTGCGGACTGCAATTTTCAGCGGGGGGCAGAAAGCTTGGGCCTCCCTGCGCTGCAGATTCCATCCCCCAGCTGCCTAGTTGTACCTGGCTGGACACAAAAATAGGGAGAAGCTCCACGTTTTTTTTTTTTAATTATTTCATGAAATTCATGGAATAATTAAGAAAAAAGGGCTTCCCTATATTGTTGTGTCCAACCAGGTACAAATAGGCAGCTGGTGGTTGGGGGCAGCCCGTTCCTGCCTGCTGTACCTGGCTGGACCCAAATATAGTGCAAAGCCCCACGTCAATTTTTTTTTAATTATTTCAGGAAATTCATGAAATAATTGAAAAAAAATTATGTGGGGCTTCGCCCTATATTTGTGTCCAGTCAGGTACAGCAGGCAGGAACGGGCTGCCCCCAACCACCAGCTGCTTATTTGTACCTAGCCGGACACAACAATATAGGGAAGCCCTTTTTTTCTTAATTATTCCATGAATTTCATGAAATAATTTAAAAAAAAAATACGTGGGCTTCGCCCTATTTTTGTGTCCAGCCAGGTACAACAAGGCAGCTGGGGGCTGGAATCCGCAGCGCAGGGAGGCCCAAGCTTTCTGGGCCCCACCCGCTGCAAATTGCAGTCCGCAGCCGCCCCGGAAAATGGCGCGTTCATAGAAGCGCCATCTTCTGGCGCTGTACCCAACTCATCCAGGGCCCTGGTGCGGTGGCTCACTGGGTAATAAAGGGGTTAAGGCCAGCTTGGCATTGTCAGCTGGCCCTAAGCCCGAAATTCATGGGGTCACGCCAATATTAGACATGACCACCATGAATTTCTAGTAAAGTATTTAAAAAAAACACAAACACCCAGAAAAAAGTCCTTTAATTGAAATAAAGACACAATTCTTTATTGTTCTAAATTAAACCATACTTACAGTCACGCCCATTCCAGCTGAAGCCAACGATCTCCTGCAATAAAAGTAAAATAATAAAGCAACCTCATCCTTACCTTTCCATGGTTCCCAGGACAGCTTCAGCTCTGCTACATCGAGATGACAGGCTGGACCGCAGCAGAACGCTGCCATCCAGCCTGTCATCCCGCAGACACTGAGAAGCGCAGGCATGCTTGCGCTCCTCAGTGTCTCGCTGTGACGGCATCCAGATGAGCCGAGGTCATGTCCAATGAACTCAGCTCACCTCATGCACGTCACTGACAGCGTGGGAAAATTCTCCTGCACTCAGCGCTTCAGCGTGAGAATTTTCCCACGCTGTCAGTGACGTGCATGAGGTGCGCCGAGTTCATTGGACATGACCTCACCTCATGCACGTCACTGACAGCGTGGGAAAATTCTCACGCTGAAGCGCTGAGTGCAGGAGAATTCTCCCACGCTGTCAGTGACGTACATGAGGTGAGCCGAGTTCATTGTCGGCTCATCTGGATGCCGTCACAGCCAGACACTGAGGAGTGGAAGTATGCCTGCGCTTCTCAGTGTCTGCGGGATGACAGGCTGGATGGCAGCGTTCTGCTGCGGTCCAGCCTGTCATCTCGATGTAGCAGAGCTGGAGCCGTCGTGGGAGCCATGGAAAGGTAAGGATGAGGTTGCTTTATTATTTTTCTTTTATTGCAGGAGATTGTTGGCTTCAGCTGGAATGGGCGTGATGGTAAGTATGGTTTAATTTAGAACAATAAAGAATTGTGTGTTTATTTCAATTAAAGGACTTTTTTCTGGGTGTTTGTGTTTTTTTTAAATACTTTACTAGAAATTCATGGTGGTCATGTCTAATATTGGCGTGACCCCATGAA
The DNA here is from genome assembly GCF_046119375.1 of Phyllobates terribilis. Classification (NCBI taxonomy): domain Eukaryota; kingdom Metazoa; phylum Chordata; class Amphibia; order Anura; family Dendrobatidae; genus Phyllobates; species Phyllobates terribilis. The sequence goes on along the minus strand of NW_027362761.1, from coordinate 921,021,557 downwards.
TTTCGGGCTTAGGGCCAGCTGATAATGCCAAGCTGGCCTTAACCCCTTTATTACCCAGTGAGCCACCGCACCAGGGCCCTGGATGAGTTGGGTACAGCGCCAGAAGATGGCGCTTCTATGAACGCGCCATTTTCCGGGGCGGCTGCGGACTGCAATTTGCAGCGGGTGGGGCCCAGAAAGCTTGGGCCTCCCTGCGCTGCAGATTCCAGCCCCCAGCTGCCTAGTTGTACCTGGCTGGACACAAAAATAGGGCGAAGCTCCACGTTTTTTTTTTTTAAATTCATGAAATTCATGGAATAATTAAGAAAAAAAGGGCTTCCCTATATTGTTGTGTCCGGCTAGGTACAAATAGGCAGCTGGTGGTTGGGGGCAGCCCGTTCCTGCCTGCTGTACCTGACTGGACACAAATATAGGGCGAAGCCCCACATCAATTTTTTTTAATTATTTCATGAATTTCCTGAAATAATTAAAAAAAAATTGACGTGGGGCTTCGCACTATATTTGTGTCCAGCCAGGTACAGCAGGCAGGAACGGGCTGCTCCCAACCACCAGCTGCCTATTTGTACCTGGCCGGACACAACAATATAGGGAAGCCCTTTTTTTCTTAATTATTTCATGAATTTCATGAAATAATTAAAAAAAAAAAATATGTGAAGCTTCTCCCTATTTTTGTGTCCAGCCAGGTACAACTAGGCAGCTGGGGGATGGAATCTGCAGCGCAGGGAGGCCCAAGCTTTCTGCCCCCCCCCCCCCCCCGCTGAAAATTGCAGTCCGCAGCCACCCTGGAAAATGGCGCGTTCATAGAAGCTGGATGCTGTACCTGGCTGGCATACAAAAATATGGCGAAGCCCACGTCAAAAGTTTTGGGAAAAATTAATTAAAAAATAAATAATAATTTAGGGACTGCATCTTTATTAACTCCTCAAATGTCATTTAGTGTTAAAATAAAGGATTTATTTAAAAAAAAATTGACGTGGGGCTTCGCCCTATATTTGTGTCCAGTCAGGTACAGCAGGCAGGAACGGGCTGCCCCCAACCACCAGCTGCCTATTTGTACCTGGCCAGACACAACAATATAGGGAAGCCCTTTTTTAAAAAAATTATTTCATGAAATAATTAAAAAAAAATTGACGTGGGGCTTCGCACTATATTTGTGTCCAGCCAGGTACAGCAGGCAGGAATGGGCTGCCCCCAACCACCAGCTGCCTATTTGTACCTGGTTGGACACAACAATATAGGGAAGCCCTTTTTTTCTTAATTATTCCATGAATTTCATGAAATAATTTAAAAAAAAAATGCGTGGGGCTTCGCCCTATTTTTGTGCCCAGCCAGATACAACTAGGCAGCTGGGGGCTGGAATCCGCAGCGCAGGGAGACCCAAGCTTTCTGGGCCACCCCCGCTGCAAATTGCAGTCCGCAGCCGCCCCAGAAAATGGCGCGTTCATAGAAGCGCCATCTTCTGGCGCTGTACCCAACTCATCCAGGGCCCTGGTGCGGTGGCTCACTGGGTAATAAAGGGGTTAAGGCCAGCTTGGCATTATTAGCTGGCCCTAAGCCCGAAATTCATGGGGTCACGCCAATATTAGACATGACCACCATGAATTTCTAGTAAAGTATTTAAAAAAACACAACACCCAGAAAAAAGTCCTTTAATTGAAATAAACACACAATTCTTTATTGTTCTAAATTAAACCATACTTACCATCACGCCCATTCCAGCTGAAGCCAACGATCTCCTGCAATAAAAGAAAAATAATAAAGCAACATCATCCTTACCTTTCCATGGCTCCCACGACAGCTTCAGCTCTGCTACATCGAGATGACAGGCTGGACCGCAGCAGAACGCTGCCATCCATCCTGTCATCCCGCAGACACTGAGAAGCGCAGGCATACTTCCACTCCTCAGTGTCTGGCTGTGACGGCATCCAGATGAGCCGAGGTCATGTCCAATGAACTCAGCTCACCTCATGTACGTCACTGACAGCGTGGGAAAATTCTCCTGCACTCAGCACTTCAGCGTGAGAATTTTCCCACGCTGTCAGTGACGTGCATGAGGTGAGCTGAGTTCATTGGACATGACCTCACCTCATGTATGTCACTGACAGCGTGGGAGAATTCTCACGCTGAAGCGCTGAGTGCAGGAGAATTTTCCCACGCTGTCAGTGACGTGCATGAGGTGAGCTGAGTTCATTGGACATGAACTCGGCTCATCTGGATGACGTCACAGAGAGACACTGAGGAGCGCAAGCATGCCTGCGCTTCTCAGTGTCTGCGGGATGACAGGCTGGATGGCAGCGTTCTGCTGCGGTCCAGCCTGTCATCTCGATGTAGCAGAGCTGAAGCTGTCGTGGGAACCATGGAAAGGTAAGGATGAGGTTGCTTTATTATTTTACTTTTATTGCAGGAGATCGTTGGCTTCAGCTGGAATGGGCGTGATGGTAAGTATGGTTTAATTTAGAACAATAAAGAATTGTGTCTTTATTTCAATTAAAGGACTTTATTCTGGGTGTTTGTGTTTTCTTTTAACTTTGACTATGGGGTTAGTAATGGGGGTGTCTTATAGACGCCTCTCCATTACTAACCTGGGCTTGATGTCAGCTGGCATTATAAGCTGACATCAACCCCAACCCTATTACCCCCTGCCACCGCACCAGGGCAGCGTGGAAGAGCGAGGCTAAGTGCCAGAATTGGCGCATCCTATGGATGCGCCATTTCTGGGGCGGCTGACGGCTGGTGTTTCTAGCCTGGGAGGGGGCCAATATTCATGGCACCCTTCCTGGGCTATTAATATCAGCCCCCAGCTGTCTGCCTAGCCTGTGCTAGCTATTTAATTAGGGGGGACCCCACGTTATTTTTTTTGGGGGGGTTCCCCCATTTTAATAGCTAGTAAAGGCTAGGTATTCAGCTGGGGGCTGATATTAGTAGCCTGGGAAGCTCCGTGGGTATTACCCCCTTCCCAGGCTTCAAACATTTGCCCCAGCTGTCTGCTTAACCTCCGCTAGAGCCTAAAATTAAGGGGAACCCCACGCCAATTTTTTTTTAAATAAATCCTTTATTTTAACACTAAATGACAAGTACAGTAATCAACACTGTCACTGTACTTCATATATATGTGACTGACATGTTTCTATCTATCTAATCTATGTGTGATTCTCTATTCTTTCTATTCTAAATTGTCGGGTACAGATGCTGAATTGCCGGCCGGCTTTCTTAAAGAGACGGTGCATGAAAACACTATTATTTTTTTAAATAAATCCTTTACACTAAATGACAAGTACAGTAAGCAACACTGTCACTGTACTTCATATATATGTGACTGACATGTTTCTATCTATCTAATCTATGTGTGAAGCTCTATTCTGTCTGTTATAAATTGTCGGGTACAGATGCTGAATCGCCGGCCGGCTTTTTTAAAGAGACGGTGCACGAAAACACTAATATTTTTTTTAATAAATCCTTTACACTAAATGACAAGTACAGTAAGCAACACTGTCACTGTACTTCATATATATGTGACTGACATGTTTCTATCTATCTAATCTATGTGTGATTCTCTATTCTTTCTATTCTAAATTGTCGGGTACAGATGCTGAATTGCCGGCCGGCTTTCTTAAAGAGACGGTGCATGAAAACACTATTATTTTTTTAAATAAATCCTTTACACTAAATGACAAGTACAGTAAGCAACACTGTCACTGTACTTCTTATATATGTGGCTGACATGTTTCTATCTATCTAATCTATGTGTGAAGCTCTATTCTGTCTGTTATAAATTGTCGGGTACCGCTGCTGAATTGCCGGCCGGCTTTTTTAAAGAGACGGTGCACGAAAACACTAATATTTTTTTTAATAAATCCTTTACACTAAATGACAAGTACAGTAAGCAACACTGTCACTGTACTTCATATATATGTGACTGAGATGTTTCTATCTATCTAATCTATGTGTGAAGCTCTATTCTTTCTGTTGTAAATTGTCGGGTACCGGTGTATGCCGCTGATGAATTGCCGGCTTTTCATGTCATTCTACATTATTCTTAGTTGTTTTCCTTCATGTAGAATTAACCTACAAGGAAAGAAAGGGTTTATTTTCATTCCGATATTTGTGTCCCATTGACTTGCATTGGTTTCCGGTATCGGAATCGGCGATATCCGATACTTTTTGGGTATCGGCCCGATCCAATCCGATACGATATTTCCTGATATCGGAAGGTATCGCTCAACACTATTCATGACCTCAAGCTTAAGCGCACTTGGGTTATGCAGCAGGACAATGATCCAAAACACACCAGCAAGTCCACCTCTGAATGGCTTAAGGAAAACAAAATTAAGACTTTGGAGTGGACTAGTCAAAGTCCGGACCTTAATCCGATTGAGTTATGACCTTAAAAAGGCGGTTCATGCTTGGAAACCCTCCAATGTGGCTGAATTACAACAATTTTGAAAAGATGAGTGGGCCAAAATTCCTCCAGAGCGTTGTAAAAGACTCATTGCCAGTTATTGCAAATGCTTGATTGCAGTTGTTGCTGCTTAGGGTGGCCCAACCAGTTATTAGGTTTAGGGGGCAATCACTTTTTTACACAGGGCCCTGTAGGTTTGGATTTCCTTTTCCCTTAATAATTAAGACCTTCATTTAAAAGCTGCATTTCGTCTTTACTTGTGTTATCTTTGTCTAATATTTAAATTTGTTTTGTGATCTGAAACATTTAAGTGTGACAACAAGCAAAAGAATAAGAAATCAGGAGGAGCAAACACTTTTCCCCACCACTGTAAATAGCCAGCAGCTTTTGTTTTGGATAAAATATTTTTTAAGCCTGCCACCATGATAAGGTAAAATCTTTTGGCAGGGCCCTACTCTACTCTAACCTATTAAAAATTTCTTAAAATATCCAATACTCTTTTTAGGTATTTTTTTTATTTAAGGGAATGAGTCACATACTTTTTTTTTTTTAAATGACCTATAATATCACATACAAGGGACAAATACCGCCGGACCACAAATTACCATCACATAGTGACCGAATAATACCACATACAAGGACAAATACTACCACACCGTGACCAGACCACATATTACCACCACATAGTGGCCCTCATATGTTCTCCTATTCTGGCTTCATATGTTCTCCCATCCTGCCCCTATATGTTTTCCCATCCTGTTACCATATGTCCTCCCATCCTGACCCCATATGTCTCCATCCTGCCCCCATATGTTCTCCCATCCTGGCCCCATGTTTCTCCATCCTACTTCCAGACCTCATTTTATTTCCCATCCTAGCCAAAAGTGTCTGCATCCTGTCTCCATATTATTTCCGATCCTGGCTCCATGTGACTCTCTCCTGCACCCAGGCACCATATTATGTCCCATCCTGGCCTCATGTGTCTCCATCCTGCACCCTGGCCCAATATTATTTTCCATCCTTGCCCCATGTTTCTCAATCCTGCCCCCAGACCCCATGTGATGTCCCATCCTGGCCCCATGTTTATCCATCCTGCCCCCAGGCTCCATATCATGTTCCATCCTGGCCCCATACAAAAAATAAAAAACGTTTCTCCTTACCTGGTGGTAGCTTTCTGCACGGCAATAGATTTTAACTGAACGTGTGTCCTCAGAAGCACATTCAGTTACTGATTCGGCTGAATCCTGCCCATGGGGCCCCGTGAGCAGTAGCAAAAAGAGGCCTGATCCGTGCTTCTGCTCATTGGGCCCCATACACCAGTAAGGGTAGTAATGGCCCTGATAGTGGCCTTTTTACGTGTACTATTACTATTTACTTGCTTTAGGGCAGGGTTCCTCAACTATAGTCCTCGAGGCCCACCAACAGGTCATGTTTTCAGGATTTCCTTAGTATTGCTCAGGTGATAATTACATCACCAGCATAGGTAATAATTCCATCACCTGTGCAATACTAAGGAAATCCTGAAAACATGATCTGTTGGTGGGCCTTGAGGATTGGAGTAGGGGAACACTGCTTTAGGGTAAATGCTCATTTTGGAATTTTTGGGGTTTTGTCTGTGAAATGACCATAATGTGAACATGCTCTTACACTTTGCAGGTATGCCAGTGTTTAGTCCGGCTCAATTATTTGGTTGTGCAACACCTAAGATACATGTAACAGTTACCATTGTTTTTTATGTAATCAATCAAAAGTGCACATAAAAGTAAGCAACTCTGTAAGATCAGGGGCCCAAAGTCATTTAACCCTTTGGAGAACACCTTTTAGTGCCCGCTTTAATGCCCATTTATGTGCCAATTTTTATATTTTTTGTACCTGCTTTTAAGTATTCATGTCAGTGTGCAGCGCTATGCTGTATTTTATTATTGTGATCATTTCTGTTCCTTATTAAAGTTGTAAAAAAGAAAATGTGAATAATAAGAATTCAGCATCGTCTTGTAGAGAACAGGATCACGGCTGCCCAATACTGAGGCTGTACCAGCCCCGGCAGGACAAGGACTGGCGAGGACCGCACTGGAGAGCAAGCGCAAGCCTAGCCACACTGCGCATGTGCAGTGCTCAGCCCGCATTCCCGCAGCGCCAGTCATGGACTACACTATACCGCTGTTGCGCCATGTGACTACAAACATACGTGACTCATTACAGCAAGAAGAGAAAACTTCTTTCTTTGCTGCTAGAAATGTGTTTTGCCCTTAACAAAGATGTCGGGGAAGGGCGGAAGCGCTGTGTGCTGTCATTTGACGTGTGTGCACTCTGTCCTGAGCTCTGGAGCAGAGTGAGAGGTGATCGGTGCGGGGCTCACGATGTAAGGCAGGTGCTCCAGTGCTGAGTGCAGGCTGCACGTAGGTAAGGACAGCCCCTCTCAGTCCTGTGCAGTTGACATGAAGCGCATTGTGTCCTGGCTGATTTGTGCTGTCATTGTAGCCTCCATTACCTGAGTGACACATAGCTGTGATAAGGCTCTGGGAGCTGTTATATCCTCAGGGATCCTGGCTGTGGAGGACCTTAAGAAAACTACCTCTCCTTAGTGACTGTGACCTCGGCCACTACTTTTCCCAGCAGTGATTGAAGTAGTACAGATGAACAAATCTCTGATTACAGGGGCCGGACTCTTTAGGTTCTTATGTGGAATGTCTTCCTGTATGTGAAACCTAAGGCAATCTGTAATTTACTTAAGCAATCTGTTTCTCCACTACTGTAAAAAAACAGCTTATATACCATATGCAAATGAAGCTGAAGTGCTTTCCGTGTGGTTGGAGCACTTGCCAAGTCTCTGCCTCTCTGATCATGGTTTCCTTATATCAACTGAGCAATACTAAGGAAATCCTGAGAACATGGTGGTGGGCCTTGAGGACTGGAGCTGAGGAGCACTGCTCCATGTGACTGCTGCTTGCAGTATGCTCACTGTCAGGATTCTGCTTTATTGCCGGCTGGAGCTTTCGTCATGTAACAGCAAATATGTGATTTGCGTATTTCATCACTATCAATAGAACATTGAGAGAAGCAGGAAAAGTCGCTAGTCGGCACATAACCACAAGTATGCAAATTGCAAACAGCAGTCACATAGAGTACTGGAACATTATACGAGGAGTCCAGAAAGCCTGTTTGGTATCAGAATTAATACAACCATTGTGTTATCAAAATAAGTCCATCAGGTCTCATCAAGATCTGTTTAATAACGTATGCAATTTGTATTGTGAAACCTGGTGACGGATCTGCTTTTATTGTAAAATTACATTTTGTATTGGTTTGTGAGCGAGTATTCAGCCTGCACCCATATGACCAGTCGCCTCTTTATTGTGTCTGGCATGTACACATAGAGAGCAGGGAATAGTCGGGCCCTACAAAGATGGCCGAACAGAAATACAAGAAAGAAATCTGAAATAGCGGCACATATTGGCCATCCCCAGAAAACTCTAACGCTAAGCAGCGATCAGTAAATGACAGGAGAGCTAATTGCTTATTTTAGTTCAGGGATGCCAAACTCAAACACACAGAGGGCCCCACATAGTCCTCCGCGTGGAATAACGGGCCCCACATAGTCGTGGCGGTTCTGGTGTTTCGGACCAAATAAAACCACCCTGTGGGCCAGATTTGGCCGTGTTTAGTTGCTTCTCTGAAAGAATGGTACCCCTTTAATGGTTTCCTGTGTAACGCTCTTGCTCTTTTCCATTTTCTGTTTTTGGTCATTTTTCTCTGGTTCATTGTTCATCTCATGTAGAGAAAGCTCCACTGGTGGATACCATGGCGTCAGTAGTAGATGAAGATGATGAGCGCTCACCATTGCTGCCATCCTCAGATCCTGGGTAAGTTCACAAAGCAATGGCGTTCCTAGGCCTGGGACATTTCTCACTACATCTGTTTTGTGCCTTATAAAGATATATACACACAGAGTTTTCTTTTGAAGCGGTCAAAAACTGTGAGTTTTTCAAGAGGAAAAGACTTCAGGAATTGCTCCTTCTATTTGGTCTTTGCTTGATGTTTTTTGTTAATGTCTTCTATAAGCGATTTAACATCTTAACATTGTGGCGATGTACTACTGTCTTGATTTTTTTCTAAATCCATTTAAGAGTAAAATGTCAAAGTTTAATGAGGTGAAGACGCCTCAATAATACTTACTGAATGCTAAAAAAAAATACGAATGTCAGGGCGTCTTTTGAGTCTTCCCATTGACTTCTTTTATTTATTATAGTATGGAGCGGCCTGAAGAATAGTTTGTTCACTTCTTTTATGTGTTTGGTGTTTTTGGAAGCTAGTAATCTATATAAAGCTGGAATGTGTGACCAGCAAGTCATTTATCAATAGAAATAGATATGAAGAGTCTTTCTATTATTTTTAGTGATTTTTCAGAAGGTTTTCACAACAGGCCTGATCCTACAGACTCCTCAAAAAAACGCAGTGTGAACATACCATTAAAATAAAGAATTGACAATATATGCTGGAGCACATCCCGTTATAGCTGTTTTCTGTCATGGTCCTCCATGTGTGCCGAGGCTGGAAAACAACATAATGTCATGATTACAAGCTTTCATAATAAGAGATGTAGCCGCTTACTTGTAGACATTTGTCTTACATTGCAGCCCCATTGAGAGATTCCAAAGTAGTATCCGATAAAACCCATGGGAATTTGAGAACGTTTCTGTTTTATTCTATATGCTATGGCTTAAGTATCTTTTTACATTCACTCTTTTTTTTTTAAATTCTTTTACAGATTCATTGTGGAAACACAACAGGAACATAAAAGCAGATGGAGGTCCATCCGAGTCATGTACCTCACCATGTTCCTCAGCAGTGTGGGCGAGTACTTCTTTCCTAACTTTAAATTCTTTTTTATTTTGGGAGACGATATAAAAAATAAAAAAAAAAGATAATTCTTGTATTATTTTTTCTTTATATTCATCCTAAAATATAATTGTTTATTACACTTATATAGCGCCATCATATTCACAGCGCTTTACATACAACATCATCGCAGTCCTCATTGGGGCTCACAATATAAATTCCCTATCAGTATGTCTTTGGAGTGTGGGAGGAAACCTACACAAACACGGGGAGAACATACAAACTCCTTGCAGATGTTGCCCTTGGTGGGATTTCAACCCAGGCCGTCAGCGCTGGAAAGCAATAGTGCTATATACAGGGGCACCGTGCTGCTTTAGATATAATGTGATATTTTCTTAGTTCAGACCAGTTTTGAAGGCAACAATACCAATTTTTTTCCGAGTCACATTAGGGTTCTTGAACTTGCGATTGCTGGTACTGTACTTTGTAATAGTATTGTGCCCTGCCTTCAGTAGCATTGTGCCATCAGGTGTGGGTCAATGTGATTACACTAGATAACTACTTAGATGGCATAGTAAATGGTGACTGTGGAATCTGGGGGGTTAAACTAGTTGTTTTGTAGCTCGCTTCAATTGCAGTAGTTATCAGCCGCGTGACTAAACCCACTTTATACACTTTCACTTGACATGTGATATACATGGGTCTCAGAGGAGTTAAAAAAAAAAATTACACTGACTTTTATATACTAATATTTCAAAACTACTGTATTTATTCCTATATTTTATGAATGAAAACATTATATTTTTCCCCAGGATTTTCAATTGTGGTGACATCAATTTGGCCGTATCTTCAAAAGGTGAGTGTTCTTTGTTTTTAGTAAATATACTGACAAAAAATTAACAAGGTTAAAATAAACTATAGAAAAAGTTTATAGCAGGTGCTCCAGTCTGCCTACATGGAAGTAAATACCAACGGGGCAGTTTTTCCACTATGCGTTCACAATGTATTTTTTAATGAGGTTTTTCAAAAATGCTATAAAAACGTGGCAATTTTTTTTTTTTTACTGTGTTACATGTGAACATGGCTTATTTTCTATGACCTACATGTCTATAGCATAGGAGAGAGAGAATTTTCCAGTTCAAAAGTCTGGGTCTCATTGTTTTTAATGGGGTTCTGGTACTGAACCGAACTTTGAGATAATGTTCGGGTCGGGTACCAGAACCCGAACTTCCAGGAGTCCGCTAATCCCTACTTAGGAGGGTTGATTCTACTGACAGATAAGAATAAATATTGTACACAAAGGTGGACAACCTTTTTAACCTCCCCTCTGCTGCAGTGATGCCAGACGATGTCACTGTGGACTAAGGCTTGACATCACCAGCCCTCAAAAGACATGGGGTGGTCTGTTATTTGCCATAAATATGTATTTTTTTTTTTTTTATTTGGTGTAAATGACACTGGTCTTGTTTTTATTTTACTCCTGTGCCTCTCCATTCCTGAAATATGGACCCTTTTGTCTGTATATAAAGCTTATATTTTTAGCCAAGTGAGCATGGTACTAAAGAAGACATCAAATGAAGAAGAGTTTAGAACCATACCCACATGGCTAAAATACTATCTATAATATAACCGGGGATGCGTGTTTCTGTCCGAAGCCTCGATAGACTGCGCATGCGTGACGTGCAGTCTGGCTCCAGAGATGAGCACGCATCCAGCCATTACAGGTAAGAGGGGGTGTATGGCGCCGGAGATCGCGCGGTATGCGTAGACACTGAACGCATACTGCGATCTCCGGCGCCATACTTACATACTTACCTGACCGGGAGGAGCGTTGCCGCGGCGCCTCTCTTCGCTGGAGACCGGGGGCGGAGTGAAGGCATCGGACCGGCGCGTGTGCATAGCGCTATCCGGTGCCATTTTACTGAAGACACATTTACAGTGTGTCTTCAGCAAAATGGCGCCGGACAGCACGGTGCTCCGGCGCCGCACTCCTCCCCCGGCCTCCGGCAGAAGAGGACACAGCAGCGCTGGAACACAGAGAAGAAAGGTGAGTATAACTGTTTATTTTTTTCGTATGTATGTACAGTGTGAAAGGGGTGAGGGGACCATGCATATATCAGGATTGGGGGGTGAGGGGTACCACACATACCAGGATTGGGGATGAGGGGTACCACGCATACCAGGATTGGGGGGTGAGGGGTGCCACGCATACCGGGATTGGGGGTGAGGGGTGCCACGCATACCGGGATTGAGGGTGAGGGGTGCCAGGCATACTGGGAATGGGGATGAGGGGTGCCATGCATACCGGGATTGGGAATGAGGGATGGGGTGCCATGCATACCAGGATGAGGGATACCATACACACCAGGATAGGGATGGAGTACCATGCATACCAGGATGAGGGATACCATACACACCAGGATAAGGATGAGGGGTGCCACGCATACCGGGATTGGGGGTGAGGAGTGCCACGCATACCGGGATTGGGGGTGAGGGGAGCCACGCATACCGGGGTGAGGGGTGCCACGCATACCGGGATTGGGAGTGAGGGATAGGGTGCCATGCATACCAGGATGAGGGATACCATACACACCAGGATAGGAATGAGGGGTGCCAAGTATACCAGGATTGGGGGTGAGGGGTGCCAAGTATACCAGGATTGGGGGTGAGGGGTGCCACGCATACCAGGATTGGGGGGTGAGGGGTGCCACGCATACCAGGATTGGGGGGTGAGGGGTGCCACGCATACCAGGATTCGGGGGTGAGGGGTGCCACGCATACCAGGATTCGGGGGTGAGGGGTACCACGCATACCAGGATTGGGGGGTGAGGGGTGCCACGCATACCGGGATTGGGGGTGAGGGGTGCCAGGCATACTGGGATTGGGAATGAGGGGTGCCATGCATACCGGGATTGGGGATGAGGGGTGCCACGCATACCGGGATTGGGAATGAGGGATGGGGTGCCATGCATACCAGGATGAGGGATACCATACACACCAGGATAGGGATGGGGTACCATGCATACCAGGATGAGGGATACCATACACACCAGGATAAGGATGAGGGGTGCCACGCATACCGGGATTGGGGGTGAGGGGTGCCACTCATACCGGGATTGGGGGTGAGGGGTGCCACTCATACCGGGATTGGGGGTGAGGGGAGCCACACATACCGGGATTGGGGGTGAGGGGTGCCACGCATACCAGGATTGGGGGTGAGGGGTGCCACGCATACCAGATAAAAAGATTACATATTTATGGCAAGTGATCGGTCCCCTTTAAGGGGTAAAGACATTTTTGGAAGACTGAAATTAATACTACAGCCATTGGATATGTCTTGGATGATCTGAAGGAGATTGGAGTCTCATAGGTGGATATGTAATAAATTTTAATCTTCAGAATGTGCTTCTAAATAATGACGACCTAAATGTGTTAGTGTTATTTACAGATACACTGTAGAATATTCTTCAGAGAATAGAATACTCTATATTCCCTGTAAGTTTATACACTGCTCAAAAAAATAAAGGGACTACTCAAATAACACATCCTAGATCTGAATGAATGAAATATTCTCATTGAATACTTTGTTCTTTACAAAGTTGAATGTGCTGACAACAAAATCACACAAAAATCATCAATGGAAATCAAATTTATTAACCAATGGAGGCCTGGATTTGGAGTCACCCCAAAAATTAAAGTGGAAAAACACACTACAGGCTGATCCGACTTTGATGTAATGTCCTTAAAACAAGTCAAAATGAGGCTCAGTATTGTGTGTGGCCTCCACGTGCCTGTATGACCTCCCTACAACACCTGGGCATGCTCCTGATGAGGTTGCGGATGGTCTCCTGTAGGATCTCCTCCCAGACCTGGACTAAAGCATCCGCCAACTCCTGGACAGTCTGCGGTGCAACGTGACGTTGGTGGATGGAGCGAGACATGATGTTCCAGATGTGCTCAATTGGATTCAGGTCTGGGGAACGGGCGGGCCAGTCCATAGCTTCAATGCCTTCATCTTGCAGGAACAGCTGACACACTCCAGCTACATGAGGTCTGGCATTGTCCTGCATTAGGAGGAACCCAGGGCCAACCGCACCAGCATATGGTCTCACAAGATGTCTGAGGATCTCACCTCGGTACCTAATGGCAGTCAGGCTACCTCTGGCGAGCACATGGAGGGCTGTGCGGCCCTCCAAAGAAATGCCACCCCACACCATTACTGACCCACTGCCAAACCGGTCATGCTGAAGGATGTTGCAATCAGCAGATCGCTCTCCACGGCGTCTCCAGACTCACGTTTGTCACATGTGCTCAGTGTGAACCTGCTTTCATTTGTGAAGAGCACAGGGCACCAGTGGCGACTTTGCCAATCCTGGTGTTCTGTGGCAAATGCCAAGTGTCCTGCACGGTGTTGGGCTGTGAGCAAAACCCCCATCTATGGACGTCGGGCCCTTATACCACCCTCATGGAGTCGGTTTCTAACTGTTTGTGCGGACACATGCACATTTGTGACCTGCTGGAGGTCATTTTGCAGGGCTCTGGCAGTGCTCCTCCTGTTCCTTCTTGCACAAAGGCGGAGGTAGCGGTCCTGCTGCTGGGTTGTTGCCCTCCTACGGCCCCCTCCACATCTCCTGGTGTACTGGCCTGTCTCCTGGTAGCGCCTCAAGCTTCTGGACACTACGCTGACAGACACAGCAAACCTTCTTGCCACAGCTCGCATTGATGTGCCATCCTGGATGAGCTGCACTACCTGAGCAACTTCTGTGGGTTGTAGAGTGCGTCTCATGCTACCACGAGTGTGAAAGCACAACCAATATTCAAAAGTGACCAAAACATCAGCCAGAAAGCATTGGTACTGAGATGTGGTCTTCTGTCCCCACCTGCAGAACCACTCCTTTATTGAGGGTGTCTTGATAATTGCCAATAATTTCCATCTATTGTCTATTCCATTTGTACAGCAGCATGTGAAATTGATTGTCAATCAGTGTTGCTTCCTAAGTGGACAGTTTGATTTCACAGAAGTTTGATTTACTTGGAGTTATATTCTGTTGTTTAAGTGTTCCCTTTATTTTTTTGAAAAGTGTATTTTAACTAAATATATTGTCAGAAAATGAGCTATTCTGACATCAAGACTTCATATTTTTTATGGCTTTATCTGTAAAAAGAAAATGTAATATTTTTGGCTCCTGAGTCTTCTAATAGGCAGGACTTTGTGTTCTGCAGAGGTCACTTCTCAGCAGTGATCTCATTATTTCCACAGGCTGGAGAACATTGAAAGTCACCATCTTTACTATAAAGCTGGAGGCAGATGACCTATTATCCCCTATTGACAATAAGCGATGGATCATGGACAGAAAATAAATGTATTTATTCTATCAGCAAAAAATTATCTTGTTTCAGTAACTGGTTTTAGGGAAAATCTGTGATAATATTCATTCTTCTATTTTATTAACTTCTACAATCCTTTTCTTAGATTGACCCAAGTGCTGATACAAGTTTTCTTGGCTGGGTCATAGCAGCCTACAGTTTGGGACAGATGGTTGCATCTCCTTTGTTTGGTTTATGGTCTAACCACAGGCCAAGAAGAGAACCTCTGGTGGTCTCCATATCTATACTGGTAGCCGCTAGCTGCCTTTATGCCTACGTGCACGTTCCGGTCTCGCACAACAAGTATTACATGCTCATTGCCCGAGCATTAGTTGGTTTTGGATCAGGTATGTTATTCCAAAGTTTTTGTAAATTTACAAAAGTTGTTACACATTACGAGGAGAATGAGCACTAATCTGACCTGTAGATGTGGGATCTGTTGTAATCTAGGAAATGATTAAGCAGAGAATTGTCTGTGGCTTGTATAATAGCACTGAAATGTAGTCTTAAAGGGAACCTGACATGTAAAATAACACTATTAAACTGCAGATATGGGGTTAATCTGCAGGTTAATAATGTTCAGACTCTGTGCGACACCCTGCCATTGAGAGGAAATGAACTTTATTCCTCCTTGCAGCATTCAGTCTTCATAGGTGTGCTGCCAGCATGGCTTCAGACACCGCTCTATGTATAAAGAGTAGCGGCTGTAACCACGTCCCCCCGCAATGACTGCCAGCCGGC
The DNA here is from genome assembly GCF_046119375.1 of Phyllobates terribilis. Lineage (NCBI taxonomy): Eukaryota > Metazoa > Chordata > Amphibia > Anura > Dendrobatidae > Phyllobates > Phyllobates terribilis. The sequence continues at coordinate 921,006,211 of NW_027362761.1, read as the reverse complement.
CCTAATGCTGATCATGCTGTCAGTCAGTACCAGGGGGAAGTGGGCGGTTACAGCCACTGCTCTCTATACACAAAGCGGTGTGTGTAACCATGGCGGTGCCACCCCTATGACCGGAAGCTGAATGCTGCCAGGAGGAATAAAATTAATTACCTTCCGGCAGCGGGGCTCTCAGTGCTGGCGCTGCTTGGTGTCAGAACGCTATTAACCTGCAGATTAACCCCATATCTGCAGGTAAATAGCGTTATTTTACATGACAGACTCCCTTTAAGTCGGGTTGACATATTGCACCTGCAGTGTGTTGTCTTGTATTTTTTGTTGCCATGGCTTCTGAAAATCACAGCAAACCAATGCAATTTTGCAGCTATTGGTTAAAAAAAAAATGATCACAACGTGTGAATGCAGACTAAGTTCCCACAATGAGTATTTGGTGCCTTTTTCCACTATATATTTTTTGTGTTAAAAAAATGCAGCATATTACCGTGTTAGCAAAGTGGATGGGATTTATATAAATCTCATGCCCACTATGTGTGGTGTTTTTTGTTTTTTTTTGCTTCTTTACACTACGGAAACTAACCTGCTGTGTGATTTTGAAATCTGCAACATGTCCATGTCTTTTGCAATAAATATGCGTTTAAAAAAAATAACGACATGCAGTAGACATGAGGTTTATCCCATACTCCTAGTTTAGGCTTAGAAATACTGATGTAAAATACTGACCAAATACTGAACATGTGAATGTGACCTAATAGTTGTCCTGTGGACAGATTATCCCACCTGCGCTGTGGATCTCTGCAGCTCCTCTAGAGTGACCATGGGCCTCTTGGCTGCTTCTCTAATTAGTGCTCTCCTTGCTTGGGATGTCAGTTGAGATGGATGGCCATGTCTTGGTAGGTTTGCAGTTGTGCCATACTCCTTCCATTTTTGGATGACTTTTTGAACAGATCTTTGTGAGATATTCAGAGCTTGGGCTATTTTTTGTTACCTAACCTTGTTTTACTCCTCTCCACAACTTTATCTCTGACCTGTCTGGTGTGTTCTTTGGATTTCACGATGCTGTTTGATCCCTAATATTCTCAAACAAACCTCTGAGGCCTTCAAGGAACAGCTCTGAGAATAATTTACATACAGGTGGACTAAAATTAACAATAATTTTGTGACTTCTGGATGGCAATTGGTCACTCAGGGTTTTATTTGGGTATGTTAGACTACAGGGGGCTGAATACAAATGCACATATCCATTTTTTTAGATTAATATTTTTAAAATGAATAGAAAACCATGTATCACTTCCTTTACAGTTCACAAATACTTGCTACTTTGTATTGGTGCATCACATAAAATCCCAATAAAATATATTTAGGTTTGTGGGTGTAACATGAAAAAATGTGGAAACATTTATTGTGTATAAATACTTTGCAAGTGCAAACTATGGTGATGAAAGGTTCATACCTAATGAAGTTTGCATATTGTTGGCAACATACCCCATTTGGACATGTTTGCTGCTTATGCTTATCTATGCAGGTTCTCTACTGTTGTCTATGGAAGTTCTTATTGTTTGATTAGGCTTACTAATTAAAGAAATGTAACGTTTATTAAGCAATTTTATAAATAAGGAACCTGTCCGCTGCCATAGTATTGAGGGCCTTCTTGTCCTATACTTTATTTTGTGCACTCTAGGAAATGTAGCTGTTGTTCGGTCATATGTCGCTGGTGCAACCTCCCTATCAGAAAGGACAAGTGCTATGGCTAATATTAGTGCTTTTCAAGCTCTTGGATTTATCCTTGGTCCTGGTAGGTATGTTATTATGGTCTGTTGAGTAAGTTTTAGGCCTGTAATTTTAGGGTAAGACATTAAGTAGAATAATTCTGATTTCCAGCATTTCAGGCTGCATTTACATTAATTGGAGAAGTAGGAGTGACCTTCACAGCCATCGACCTCCAAGTGAACATGTACACTGCACCATCGCTTATGGGTGCTTTTCTTGGCATTGTGAATATAATTTTGATCTTTGCAATATTCAGGTAAGGACAGTCCAGTTGTTGGCTTGCTCTGGCTTACACTGCCTACTGATGAAATATTCCTTATGAAGTCTAAACCCAAAATATCTTCTTTCAGAGAACATCAAGTTGATGACCATGGAAAGAAAATAGGAAGCATAAACTATGCATCTGAAAGTATGTATACTATTTTGGGTTATTATTCAGCCCCCAGAGCTGTGTGAATGTGCTTATTATTCTACATGAAACAGTACCCCCAGAACTGGCATCAGGATGGGATATAGCTTTCCAAAATATGCAGAATTTTCCTCTATGTAGAGGCTGTGGGTTTTCAGCAACACTTACTGGCACATGCTGTTTATTGGTATAAGCTACTATTCTAAAAATCATCCAGTAATTTGGCTAGGTTGGGTGACAGCATCCAGAAAACAGCAGGTCTTTTGGGATGGTATAAGTATGCAGTGGCGACAAGTACCTACCACTAGATGCCCAATGGTGAAACAATGGGCATGTGCACCTAAGGCTCATTGATCTGTGTGGAGCCTGGTCCAATCCCACAGAAAAGCTCCTATAGCATATATTGCTGGCCATAAGGCCACATTCACACGATCAGTATCTGGTCAGTATTTTACATCAATTTTTGTAAGCCAAAATCAGGAGTGGGTGATAAATACAGAAGTGGTGACGTGTTTCTATTATACTTTTCCTCTGACTGTTCCACTCCTGATTTAGGCTTACAAATACTGATTGTGTGAACGTGGCTTAATAATGTGTCAGAACACAAAGAACATGACGGCTCTCTGTCTATGGGGCTGTGTAGCCACAAATTGATCAGAGAACCCATTCTGATCCCTACCCACTGCTAGTAATAGCTTACGATGGGCAGGTGAGCGTCACTACTGAACCATCGAGCAGTTGGCGTAATGTGATGAATAATGGTTTATGTGCATGGCTGGGTGTGCGCGTGTCACTTAGCTGGGGAAGAGATGGCATCAGAATGTACTGTGAGAAAAGAGCATCGTAGACCACGTTTTAGGCTATGTTCACACAAGTTGGGTTTTTCAGCTTTTTTTGCTGCAGATTTTTATGCAAATTTTCAGCTGCATTTTTCAGTACCAGCAAAGTCTATGAGAAACCAGAATTCTCTGTTCACACATCTTTGGGGTTTTTTTTGTGCATTTTGTGCTTTGGTTGGGTTTTTGGAAAATAGAGCATGTCACTTCTTTCAGCGTTTTTTCACCCATTGGAAGTAATGGGTGGTGAAAAAAACGCTGAAAAACATACCAAAATTTGCATCAGCGTTTCAGCGTTTTTTTCAGAGTCTTTGATGGCAAAATAGAATGGGGAAGGACAGTGAAAAAAAACGTATAAAAAACGCATCAAAACCAGCATTTTTAACGCTGCAGATTTGTGACTTTAAAAAAAACCAACATGTGTGAACATAGCCTCACACTATATACTGCAATACTGTTGGTTATAGTATAGTAAAATTTAAAAATCTACATATAAAATACATAAACATTCTGAATTCCCTCCCTCCTTAAAAATAAAGACGTTTTAAAAGTAAAAAAACGTTGGTATTGTCTTGTCTGTAAAAGTCCGGTCTATTAATTAACCTTTATTGTAAATGCCATAAATAGAATAAAAAATGAAAACACCAGAATTGTGGTTTTTCAATCACCACACCTTCTTCCAAAAGATGCAATAACAATCAATCAAAATGTCGTATGTACACCCACATTGGTATTAATAAAACCATCAGCTCACTATGCAAAAATCAGCATTCTCACAGCTCGATTGATGGAAACATAAAAACATTATGGGCCTGGAAAAATGGTGATACAAACCAATTATTTATTTTTTATAAAATTCATAATTCTTTTTTTCACCACTTGACACCAAAAAATCTATTGAAGTTTGTATAAATGGAATTGTACTGAACTGGAGAATAATGTTTCCAGATCATTTATACAATCCAATAAATGCTGTATAAATCAAAAGACAATGGTGAAATTATTATTATTTTTTATGCTATAGGAAAATAAATGATTTATTTCATAACTATTTACTCGTCCCATAAAAAGCAAACCTTGATACTTGCCCATGAGACAAGAAAGGTGTCTGTTTTTTACTCTCCATGTATAGGCCTAGTAGTGTCTGGATGTTCCCTTTATACAGGACGGTCGTTTTGCTCACTTGCCGGGTGATTGGCAGCCTGATTAGACAAGCCAATTTTTGGCAATGGTTGTTCCTAGGAACGCTCGCTCCCAACAATCGTCCAGTGTAAATGCAGCCTTACTTGTATCTGAACAGTGTTCTCACTGACTTTCTTGTAGGCACAGAGACCGTAAACGAGCGTGAAGAGCCTGTTGACCAGATTGCCGTAGTCTCATCAAATATTCTATTCTTCATAATTTTATTCATATTTGCCATTTTTGAGACGTACGTATTCACAAATTGTCATTTACATGTATTAAATTGGCTATAGGGATTATGTTAGTGTATCTATATATCTATACCACTAACTATTTAACTTTTCTATACTTTTATCTGTGTACTTATAGATCTTATCTACATAAAAAGTGCAGGAACTCTTAGTACACTGTTCACAAGCTGCATGATGTCTAAGGCTCCGTTCTCACAAGTATTTGGGGAGTTCTTGATGTTGCACATTTTCTACAGCATTTCTTATGTCATGTTTTTGATACTTCCTAGTATTTGGCTTTGACAACTTTATTGATAGTCATGTGTGGATTAGATGCATTTTATTCGTACTCCCATGACAGCACCACGAGAGAGAGGATCCGCCCATCATGGACAGGAAACCTACAGGTTAAAAAGGGCGGCACCTCTCTCCCGCCTCAGTTTAGGTTTCCTGTCCTTGATGGGAGACCTCTCAGGCTTACCTGCAGGATGAAGACTGTCTCTTGCCCCAGATGTAATCGTCAGGGTGTTGGAGCAGTGAAGGTTTCCACCCTAGGTCAGTCCTGGAACTCTGGAGACACCACGGCAGGGCTCACTGGGGCACCTCCGTGTGCGTTGCGGCAGGCGTGACTTCCCCTCTCATGGAGCTAGATGCCCGCCATGTGTGGAGCCGCATGCGGGCATCCCCCCCCGTGCTATACTGTGATCCTTGCCGCGCCGGCGGGGAACGTGAAAGGCGCGGCCCTATGACGTGCTTCCGGTGCGTCGGGGACTCCAACGGAAGTGGGCGGAGCTCGCGCGCGCAACCAGGAAGCCGCATGCGAGCATGATGACCCCGGAGCAGTAGTCCAGGAGCGTTCCGCTGGTACTGCAAACAGCGGCGATTAGCCCACTGGGGGGGGGGGGGGGGTGGGAGGTGTGAATTCTTCCAGAGCACCTAATAAACAAAAGGAGAAAAAAAAAAAAAAACTCCACACAGGTACCAGGTATGGCCAGTATAAAAAGTTACTGGCAGCATACGGAGGTGCTTCCTAGCCCATTGTTTTTTGCCTTGTTAAACATGGGAGATAAACAGGAGCAGCTATCACCTCAGCAAGAGCAACTGCTTCAGGAGCAGCCCTCTGGGGAGCCCTCACAATTGGCGGTGCAACGACGTTCCCGGTCTGGGTCCAATTGTTCGGCTAGAAAATTCACCGCAAAAAGCAGGAAAGAAGGTCCGGTGGTTCGGCGTGATTCTCCGCCGGTTAAGATGGATACTTCTGCTTCTACAGTCATGGCCAAAAGTATTGAGAATGAGACAAATAGTAATTTTTCCAAAGTTTACTGCTTCATTTTTTGTAATGGCAATTTGCATATACTCCTGAATGTCAAAGAGTGATCAGCTTAACAGCAATTACTGTACTTGCAAAGTCAATATTTGCCCAGAAAATGAACTTTAACCCCGAAAACACATTTCAACATCATTGCAGTCCTGCCTTAAAAGGAGCAGCTAACATCGTTTTAGTGATTGATCCATTAACACAGGTGTGGGTGTTGATGAGGACAGGGCTGGCGATCAATCAGTCATGATTAAGTAAGAATGACATCACTGGACACTTTAAAAGGAGGCTGGTTCTTGGTATCATTGTTTCTCTTCAGTTAACCATGGTTATCTCTAAAGAAACACGTGCAGCCATCATTGCACTGCACAAAAATGGCCTAACAGGGAAGAGTATCGCAGCTACAAAGATTGCACCTCAGTCAACAATCTATCGCATCATCAAGAACTTCAAGGAGAGAGCTTCCATTGTTGTCAAAAAGGCTCCAGGGCGCCCAAGAAAGACCAGCAAGCGCCAGGACCGTATCTTAAAACTGTTTCAGCTGCGGGATCGGACTACCAGCAGTGCCGAGCTTGCTCAGGAATGGCAGCAGGCTGGTGTGAGTGCTTCTGCACACACTGTGAGGCGGAGACTCTTTGAGCAAGGGCTGGTTTCAAGGAGGGCAGCAAAGAAGCCACTTCTCTCCAGAAAAAACATCAGGGACCGACTGATATTCTACAGGGAGTGGACTGCTGAGGACTGGGGCAAAGTCATTTTCTCTGATAAATCCCCTTTTCGATTGTTTGGGACATCTGGAAAACAGCTTATTCGGAGAAGAAGAGGTGAGCGCTACCACCAGTCTTGTCTCATGCCAACTGTAAAGCATCCTGAAACCATTCATGTGTGGGGTTGCTTCTCAGCCAAGGGAATCGGCTCACTCACGGTCTTGCCTAAAAACACAGCCATGAATAAAGAATGGTACCAGAATGTCCTCCAAGAGCAACTTCTCCCAACCGTCCAAGAGCAGTTTGGCGCCCAACAATGCCTTTTCCAGCATGATGGAGCACCTTGCCATAAAGCAAAGGTGATAACTAAATGGCTCATGGAACAAAACAGAGATTTTGGGTCCATGGCCTGGAAACTCCCCAGATCTTAATCCCATTAAGACCTTGTGGTCAATCATCAAGAGACGGGTGGACAAACAAAAGCCAACAAATTCTGGCAAAATGCAAGCATTGATTATGCAAGAATGGACTGCTATCAGTCAGGATTTGGTCCAAAAGTTGATTGAGAGCATGCCAGGGAGAATTACAGAGATCTTGAAGAAGGGGCAACACTGCAAATATTGACTTGCTGCATTAACTCATTCTGTCAATATAACCTATTGGTACTCATAATATGATTGCAATTATATTTCTGTATGTGATATAAACATCAGACAAACACTAATAAAAACCAGAGGCCAGCAGATCATGTGAAAATATAATTTTGGTGTCATTCTCAAAACTTTTGGCCATGACTGTACGGTACCAAATATTCCATGGGGTAAGTGGAATCTTCGTGAAACTTCTACTAATTCTTCTTCATCCTTCTCTATCTATAACTTTCTTTCAGAGCAAGAAATGTTCATTTAAGTCTAAACATAAGGAATGTGCCCTATGCAGCAATCCGCTCCCTGATGCGTATGTTAAGAAATTGTGCCAACCTTGTATTGACAAGGTAATGACCGAAGAAACCCCGTGGTTTTCCTTAGGCCTAAAGACTTTAATTAGAGAAGAAATGGGCAAGGCTTTGCAAGGGAATTCTGAGTCCAGGCATGTTCCCCAGGACCCTCAGCCAGGCTCGGACTCTTGATATCTCAAACATTTCTTCCTCCTCTCTCTCTTCTTCTGATAGCGAATCTGATAGACAGTGTTTTCCTCTGCAGGAGGTTGATGCCTTGGTGAAAGCTGTCCGGACCACCATGGGCATTGTAGACACGAGACCAGAAAAATCTGTAGCAGATGTAATGTTTGGGGGTTTAGGACAAAAGAAGAAGAGATGTTTCCCAATAAATACAATAGTCAAAGATCTCATTGATAGAGAGTGGCAAAAGCCAGACAGGAAGGGCAGCATTCCTCCCTCTTTCAAAAGTAGATATCCATTTGATGATGCCACTTGTACCTCTTGGTCAAAAGCACCAAGGTTAGATGCTGCCATTGCTAAGGCATCAAAAAAGTCTTCTCTCCCATTTGACGACATGGGAGCATTGAGAGACCCCCTAGACAGACGAGCCGATACCTTCCTGAAAGGTGCATGGGAGACAGCTGCAGGAGCCCTGAAACCAGCAGTGGCAGCCACCTGCACATCCAGAGCCCTGATGGTTTGGCTGGAACAGTTAGACAATCAACTAAAGGAGAGTCCAGGAAGGAGATTATTTCTTCCCTTCCCCTGGTACAGGGTGCAGCGGCCTTTCTTGGTGATTCGTTGGCGGACTCAGACTGGCAGCAAAATCATCAGCTCTATCAATTGCTGCTCGGCGAGCCCTTTGGATTAAATGCTGGCCTGGTGATGTACAAACGAAGTCTAGGCTTTGTACAATTCCTTGCGAGGGGGAATATCTTTTTGGCCAGACCATGGACGAACTGTTGGAAAAAGCCGAAGATCCTAAGAAGGGATTCCCATCTGTACCTCTACCCTCTTTTAAGAAATCGTTTCGGAAAAAGAAATTTCTCTGAAGAAGATTTTTCAGAGAACAAGAAAAATTCGAAGAAAGAGGTCGTAAAGGTAGAGGCCTACTCTTTGGTTCTTCTTCCAAAAATGAGCAGAAGCCAGGGAAATCACAGTCGGCCCAGGTGGGAGGGAGATTTTCGTTATTTTTCCCAGCTTGGGAACGTATTTCACATAGTAATTGGATTTTGAACCTAATTAGGTTTGGTCTTAAATTTCAATTTCAAACCCTTCCTTACAGAAGATTCATGATTGTTCCCTCTAGCTCCTCCCCAGAACGGCAGACTGCCCTCATATCGGAAATTCAAGTCCTAATAAAGAAAAACATCCTGATTGAGGTTCCGGATTCAGAAGAGGGTCACGGATTCTACTCCCCGGTTTTCCTGGTCACCAAACCAGATGGGTGTTTCAGGACAATCAAATTTAAGATCCTTTAAATAGCTTTCTTAAAATAGACACCTTTAAAATGGAATCCTTAAAAACGATAATAAAATTACTTTTTCCCCATTGTTATATGGTAGTTCTGGATCTTAAAGACGCATATTGTAGCGCCGGCGTCCCTGCCCTCTGCTAGGCAGGGACGCTGTTCCCCTCACCTCTCTGCTCCGTGCCCGGCGTCCTCCTCCCGCTCTGCTGGCAGCGCGCGCTCCTTCCCGGCCACTGTGCTTAGGGCGCGCGCGCTCTCCCTCCCTCTTAAAGGGGCCGCGCGCGCCGTCCTAAGGAGTCCCCGGCCAATGGCCGGAGTACTTCACCATATATAAGGCACCTCCTCCAAAATGGAGGTGCCCGAGCAATGTTGTTGCACTGTTCACTACTCTGCTTCAGCCCTCAGGTCCCGTTGCCAGTTACCTGCCAGATTCCTGCCAGCTTGCTGTCTTATTCCTGCCTGATATTCTGCTACCTGCCTGCTAGCCTGAGGTCCGACGGTCTGCCTTCCAACTCCTGTCAGTCTGTCTATGGACCAGCTTGCCCGCTCACCTGGGAGCGCACATCTGCTACCTGCCTGCTAGCCTACCTGGAGGCTCCGCCGTCACGTGCTGTGACCACCTGCCTGTCCAGTGACTCCTGCCCGCTCACCTGGGAGCGCTCATCTGCTGCCTGTCTGCTAGCCTACCTGGAGGCTCTGCCGTCACGTGCTGTGACCACCCGCCTGTCCAGAGACTTCTGCCCGCTCACCTGGGAGCGCTCATCTGCCGCCTGTCTGTTGGTCTTCCTGGAGGCTCCGCCGTCACATGCTGTGACCACCCGTTTATCCAGAGACTCTCGCCTGCTCACCTGGGAGCTCACGTCTACCATCAGCCGCCACAGGTCGTACCAACCCTTTACCCAGAGACTGCCCCGGTCACTTGCCGTGACCATCTGCCCGTTCATCCAGAGACTGCCCCGGTCACTTGCCGTGACCATCTGCCCGTTCATCCAGAGACTGCCCCGGTCACTTGCCGTGACCTCCTGCCCGTTCTTCCAGAGACTGTCCCGGTCACCTGCTGTGACTGCCTGCCTGGTCGCCACCCGCTCCCTTACAAGGACCGCCCCCTTGTATAGTAGCTCAGAGGTTCCGCCTCCCAGACCCGTTTCAGTTTGCTCGGGCCATGGAACCCGGTGGCACCCAAGCTCCCTCGCTCTCGGACCTGTGTCATGAACTGTCCCGTCAGAGGTCCCAACAGGAGTCCATCCTGGGTCACCTGCGGAATGTCAATTCTCGCCTGGACACTCTGACTGCTCCGCCAGCAACCTCCGCCAGTGCCATGACTCGCAATCCGGCAGCTCCGCTGCCCACTAATACCATGGTATCCTACCCCGGACCCCGGCTTTCTGCACCTCCTCGCTTCGGAGGCGACTCCGCCCAGGCTCGGGGCTTCATAAATCAGTGCACCCTGCACTTTGAACTCTTGTCCCACCAGTTTAACTCCGACCGGGCCAAAATTGCCTTCATCATGTCCCATCTCACCGGGGAGGCCCTGGCCTGGCTAAATCCTCTATGGGACAGAGGAGACCCCCTGGTGTCCGACTTGCCTGCCTTTCTCACGGCTTTCCGGAAAGTCTTCGACGAACCCGGACGGAAGACCTCATCCGCATCATCACTGCTACGCCTCCGTCAGGGAAGTCTCACCGTGGGCCAATATGCCATACGGTTCCGTACCCTTGCCTCGGAGCTGGCCTGGGATAACGACGCTCTGGTATCTGTCTTCTGGGAGGGTCTGTCCGGCCGTATTAAAGATGAACTTGCCGGTCGGGACATTCCTACCACTCTCGATGACCTAATAACTCTTGCCACCCGGATTGACCTACGGTTCCAGGAGCGTGCCAAAGAGGTCACCCGTGAGAGGAGGTTTCCACGTCTAGCTCCTACTTTTCAGAAACCCGTCACTCCCTCCGTCTCTCCCCAGGTACACTCTCCTGAGCCTATGCAGGTCGACCAGACCAAGATGGTCAAAACCCGTCAGGACTTACGTCGTGCCGAGGGGAGCTGCTTCTACTGTGGCAGTAAGGAGCACCGGATCCGTGCCTGCCCGGAGAGGTCGGGAAACACCTGTGTCTAGGTTCGCTCAGAGAGGTCGACCTAGACAAGAATAAATCCTCTCCATCTCTGCTGCTGTCAGTCTCAATCGTCTGCGGGGAGAACCGTTATTTCGAACTAGCCCAACTTGACTCTGGAGCAGCCGGGAATCTTATTTCACAGTCCCTGGTAGAGAAATACCGCATCCCCACCAAACCTCTGGCTGTACCCTTGTCTGTTGCTGCCGTGGATGGGGGTCTCTTACCACGCCCCATCCAACTCATCACCGAATCCATTACTCTGCAGGTGGGAATGCTGCATTCTGAGAGTATCTCCTTTCATGTTCTGCCTGGACTCTCTCACGCCCTCTTGCTAGGTCTACCTTGGCTCCAGAGACATGCACCCATGCTTGACTGGCAGACCGGAGAAGTCCTTCGCTGGGGACAGGACTGCCATAAGACCTGTCTGGTTCCCGTCCATCCCGTCCGTCCTTCTCCTACCCCAGCTAATCTACCTGGACTTCCGATTCCTTATTGGTCTTATGCTGATGTCTTTAATAAAAAGGAGGCAGAGACACTACCCCCTCATAGACCATACGACTGCCCTATCGACCTGTTACCCGGTACTACTCCTCTCCGTGGGCGTATTTATCCATTATCCGCTGCTGAGACCCGGTCGATGTCCGAATATATTGAGGAGAATCTGGCCCGGGGATTCATCCGGAAATCTACCTCCCCAGCGGGAGCAGGCTTCTTTTTCGTAAAAAAGGACGTCTCTCTCCGTCCCTGTATAGACTATAGAGGCCTTAACCAGATCACGGTGAAGAATAAGTACCCCCTTCCGCTCATTCCGGAGTTATTTGATCGTCTGAGGGGGGCTAGAATGTTCACCAAACTGGACCTCCGTGGGGCGTACATCCTGGTTCGTATCCGTCAGGGGGATGAATGGAAGACGGCATTCAACACCCGGGACGGCCACTATGAATATCTGGTAATGCCCTTTGGTCTCTGTAACGCTCCTGCCGTCTTTCAAGAGTTGGTCAATGACATCTTCCGGGACCTTCTCTACTCCTGCGTAGTGGTGTACCTGGACGACATCTTGGTCTTCTCTCCGGATCTCCAGACTCACCGGAGGGACGTTAGTCAGGTCCTGCTCAGGCTCAGGCAGAATCGCCTCTTCGCTAAATACGAGAAGTGCCTCTTGGAGCAGACCTCGCTTCCGTTTTTGGGCTACATTATTTCTCAGACCGGCCTACGAATGGATCCAGAGAAACTGTCTGCCATCGAGAAATGGCCTCGACCGGAGGGGTTGAAGGCCATTCAGCGGTTCCTGGGCTTCGCCAACTACTACCGCCTCTTCATACCACACTTCTCTTCCCGGACTGCCCCAATTTCCGCGCTCACCCGTAAGGGTACTAATCCCAAAGAGTGGCCGCCCGAAGCAGAGGAGGCCTTTCTTTCCTTAAAACAGGCCTTCTCTTCCGCCCCTGTGCTGCATCGCCCGGACGGCAACAAGCAGTTCTTCCTGGAAGTTGACGCCTCCTCCTCTGGAGCCGGATCGGTACTTACTCAAAAATCATCTTCCGGGAGGATGGTAACTTGCGGCTTCTTCTCTAAACTCTTCTCCTCCTCAGAGCTCAATTATTCCATAGGAGACCGAGAGTTATTGGCCATCAAACTGGCATTGGAGGAGTGGCGTTACCTGCTCGAGGGGGCTCTTCACCCGGTAATAATTTACACTGACCACAAGAACTTGGCTTACCTCCAGCATGCCCAGAGACGTAACCCGCGCCAAGCCCGGTGGTCCTTGATTTTTGCTCGCTTTGATTTTGTTCTTCATTTTCGCCCGGCTGACAAAAACGTCAAGGCGGACGCCTTGTCTCGATCCTTTCTGGTGTCTGATCTCGAGGAAGATCCGAAACACATCATCGATCCCGCCAGAGTAATGCAGGTGGCTCCCGTGAGTCTAAATCGTCTCCCTCCCGGAAAGACGTTCGTATCATTACCTGATCGGGAGAAGATCCTTCACTGGGGTCACTCGTCTAAACTGGCTGGCCACGCCGGTCAGAAAAAGACCCTCCAGCTTATTACCCGGCACTACTGGTGGCCTACCCTGCACAAGGACGTAATAGACTTTGTTTCTGCCTGTGTGTCCTGCGCCCGCAACAAGGTTCAAAGACATCTGCCAGCCGGTCGCCTCCTTCCGCTTTCTGTACCTGCTGCCCCCTGGCAGCATATAGCAATGGACTTTATAACTGACCTCCCAGTCTCTGCCGGTTGTACGGTCATTTGGGTGGTCGCTGACCGCTTCTCCAAGATGGCTCATTTCGTTCCCCTGCCAGGCCTCCCGTCTGCACCCGAGCTAGCTAAAGACTTTATTCGTCACATCTTTCGTCTTCATGGCCTGCCCCTCCACATCGTGTCGGATCGTGGGGTACAGTTCACCTCATGCTTCTGGAGAGCCACTTGTAAACTGCTAGACGTCACCCTGGACTTCTCTTCCGCTTACCACCCACAGTCCAATGGTCAAGTGGAGCGGATCAATCAGAACCTGACCAGTTACCTCCGGCACTTCGTTAATGCCCATCATTCAGACTGGGTGGATCTCCTACCATGGGCCGAGTTCTCTTATAACAATCACAAGAGCGAATCCTCCTCCAAATCCCCGTTTTTTTGTAGTCTTCGGTCAGCATCCTCGGATTCCTTTTCCTGTCTCCACCTCTGTGGACAACCCGGCTGCGGAATCTCTCGTTAGCAAATTTTCCTCCATTTGGGAGAGTACCCGATCCGCACTCCTTCAGTCGTCCGAACGGATGAAAAGACACGCTGACAAAAAACGCCTGGATCCTCCACAATTTCGTCCTGTAGATAAAGTCTGGCTCTCATCTAAATATGTCCGACTCAAGATACCTTCTTACAAGTTAGGGCCTCGGTTCATCGGTCCTCTGGAGGTCATCAGTCAGATCAACCCGGTGGCCTATAAATTGAAACTCCCGGCCAACTTACGGATCCCTAACTCCTTCCATGTATCTCTCCTCGAACCTGTGGTACTTAACTCTTTTTCCAAGTCTACAGGTACGCCTCCTGCTCCGGTTTCTGCTGAGGACGAGTTTGAGGTAGAGAACATTCTTGCCACCAAAAGGGTAAGAGAAAAGACCTTTTTTCTAGTAGATTGGAAGGGGTTTGGTCCTGAGGAGAGAACGTGGGAGCCCCGGGAGAACATCCATGCCCCTCTTATCCTTGCTAAATTTCTGTCTGGCCTAAAAAAGGGGGGGTACTGTAGCGCCGGCGTCCCTGCCCTCTGCTAGGCAGGGACGCTGTTCCCCTCACCTCTCTGCTCCGTGCCCGGCGTCCTCCTCCCGCTCTGCTGGCAGCGCGCGCTCCTTCCCGGCCACTGTGCTTAGGGCGCGCGCTCTCCCTCCCTCTTAAAGGGGCCGCGCGCGCCGTCCTAAGGAGTCCCCGGCCAATGGCCGGAGGACTTCACCATATATAAGGCACCTCCTCCAAAATGGAGGTGCCCGAGCAATGTTGTTGCACTGTTCACTACTCTGCTTCAGCCCTCAGGTCCCGTTGCCAGTTACCTGCCAGTTACCTGCCAGTTACCTGCCAGTTACCTGCCAGTTACCTGCCAGATACCTGCCAGATACCTGCCAGATACCTGCCAGCTTGCTGTCTTATTCCTGCCTGATATTCTGCTACCTGCCTGCTAGCCTGAGGTCCGACGGTCTGCCTTACAACTCCTGTCAGTCTGTCTAAGGACCAGCTTGCCCGCTCACCTGGGAGCGCACATCAGCTACCTGCCTGCTTGCCTGAGGTCCGACGGTCTGCCTTCCAACTCCTGTCAGTCTGTCTATGGACCAGCTTGCCCGCTCACCTGGGAGCGCACATCTGCTACCTGCCTGCTAGCCTACCTGGAGGCTCCGCCGTCACGTGCTGTGACCACCTGCCTGTCCAGTGACTCCTGCCCGCTCACCTGGGAGCGCTCATCTGCTGCCTGTCTGCTAGCCTACCTGGAGGCTCTGCCGTCACGTGCTGTGACCACCCGCCTGTCCAGAGACTTCTGCCCGCTCACCTGGGAGCACTCATCTGCCGCCTGTCTGTTGGTCTTCCTGGAGGCTCCGCCGTCACATGCTGTGACCACCCGTTTACCCAGAGACTCTCGCCTGCTCACCTGGGAGCTCACGTCTACCATCAGCCGCCACAGGTCGTACCAACCCTTTACCCAGAGACTGCCCCGGTCACTTGCCGTGACCATCTGCCCGTTCATCCAGAGACTGCCCCGGTCACTTGCCGTGACCTCCTGCCCGTTCTTCCAGAGACTGTCCCGGTCACCTGCTGTGACTGCCTGCCTGGTCGCCACCCGCTCCCTTACAAGGACCGCCCCCTTGTATAGTAGCTCAGAGGTTCCGCCTCCCAGACCCGTTACACATATTACCATGTTCCCATTTATAAGGACGATCAAAAGTATTTGAGGGTGGCCATTGAAATAAGTGGGGTGGTTAAACACTTTCAGTATACTGCACTTCCCTTTGGGTTAGCTATAGCCCCGCAAATTTTTACCAAACTAGTGGCAGAGGTTATGGCCCATATAAGAGAAAAAGACATCTTAATAATCCCTTACCTTGATGATTTCCTGATAGTGGGAAACTCCTTTGTTCAATGCGAGGCCCACCTTCAGGTAACTATCTCTGTCCTGGAAGGACTAGGTTGGTTTCTAAATTTGGAAAAATCTAGGTTGACTCCACTAAAAGCTCAATAGTTTCTAGGGGTCATTGTAGATTCTGAAAGACAGTTGTGCTATTTATCAGAAGAAAAGATTGCAAAAATCCAGGGCTTAGTAAGACATTGTATGGATAGACCCTCTATGTCACTCCGTAAAGCCATGTCATTATTAGGGACCTTGACCTCGAGTTTTACCGCAGTGCGTTGGTCCCAATTTCACTCAAGGGCACTTCAATGGGATATATTGTATAATGATTCAATCCTAGATGAACATCTAGACCGGGAGTTTACTTTGGCCCCTCGTTCCCTACAATCCCTTCGTTGGTGGTTGGTACACACTAATCTTTCTAGGGGAGTCCCTTGGGAATGTAAACCTACTGCAGTCTTGACTACAGATGCAAGTGGTACAGGTTGGGGTGCTCATTTTGAAGGTAGCCTAATTCAGGGGACCTGGTCAGAAAATGAGGTACGGTTTTCCTCAAATGTTAAGGAACTTTTGGCGATTATGTGTTCAATAAGTTCCTTGTATATTTACAGAGCCAGGATGTCCGTATACTCTCGGACAATCAAGTCTCAGTAGCATATATAAATCATCAAGGGGGAAACCCGTTCAAAAGACTTAATGAGAGTAGCAGACAAACTTCTTCAGAATGCAGAGGATCATTGTCTCTCCCTTTCTGCTGTTCATCTAAGAGGGAAGGAAAACGTCACAGCAGATTTTCTCAGCCGTACTTCCATAAAAGAAGGAGAATGGTCCTTGAACCCTCAGATATTCTCCAGGATTGTGGCAATGTGGGGTCTTCCAACAGTGGACTTGTTTGCGACAAAATCCAATCGGAAGGTGACAGCGTTTTGTTCCCTAAACCCCAGGGAAAGACCCCTGACAGTGGACGCCTTCATGGTTCCCTGGGAGTTCCCTTTGGCATATGCATTTCCTCCCATGATCCTGCTTCCGTCAGTTATAAGAAAGATCAGGGCTGACAAAGCCAGAATAATCCTCATATGCCCCTTTTGGCCCAAGAGACAGTGGTTCCCTTGCCTCCGGAGAATGTCCATATCAGACCCCTGGGTTCTTCCGGAGATTCCGGACCTCCTCACTCAGGGTCCGGTTTCCCATCCTCCAGCCTCAAATCTCCATTTAACGGCATGGAATTTGAAAGGGCGCTGTTAACCAGTAAAGGTTTCTCCTCAAATGTAGTGAACACTCTCTTATGTGGCAGAAAACCCGTTACTACCCGCATCTACGCTAGGACTTGGAGGAAGTTTCTGTCCTTTTCAAAATTTAAACCAGAGGATGGGCCCCCTATTGGGAAAATACTAGAATTTCTGCAGCGGGGTTTAGAACAGGGCCTTACCACTAGTACATTGAAAGTACAAGTGGTGGCTTTGGGAGCCTTGTTTTCCTCCGATATAGCGGCTAATTATTGGGTAGCACGGTTTATAAAAGTTTCTTTTAGGTGTAGACCTATTATTAAAACTAAATCCTCTCCCTGGGATTTAAATCTAGTCCTAAATGCCTTGACTAACCCTCCCTTCGAGCCCCTAGATTCAGCCTCCCATAAAATTGTTCTTCTTAAAACAGCCCTATTAGTTGCCCTGACTTCAGCCAGAAGAGTAAGTGACATACAGGCTCTTTCTATATCCCCACCATTTACTCAAATTCTGGATGATAGAATTGTATTAAGACCTGACCCAGCCTTTCTTCCAAAGGTAGTCACTCGGTTCCATAGGACTCAGGAGATTAATCTTCCAACTTTTTGTTTTCCCCCTAAAAATCAGAAAGAGGAGAAACTACACACATTAGATGTTAGGAGGTGCGTACTTAAATACCTGGAGGTTTCACACAGTTTTAGGAAAGATAGTTCCCTATTCATATGCCATCAGGGGACTAGGAAAGGTTGTAAAGCTTCAAAATCTACGATTGCGAGGTGGATTAGAGAGGCCATCTCCCTCGCCTACTCCTCAGGGGATAAGGAAGTACCGGAGGGGTTGAGGGCTCATTCCACCAGAGCAGTAGCAACCTCCTGGGCGGAGAAGACAGGGGTTTCCATCGAAGACATACAGTTATATGAAAAAATTTGGGCACCCCTATTAATCTTAAGCTTAATGTTTTATAAAAATTGGTGTTTTTGCAACAGCTATTTCAGTTTGATATATGTAATAACTGTTGGACACAGTAATGTTTCTGCCTTGAAATGAGGTTTATTGTACTAACAGAAAATGTGCAATCTGCATTCAAACAAAATTTGACAGGTGCATAAGTATGGGCACCTCACCAGAAAAGTGACTAATATTTAGTAGATCCTCCTTTTGCAAAAATAACAGCCTCTAGTCGCTTCCTGTAGCTTTTAATGAGTTCCTGGATCCTGGATGAAGGTATTTTTGACCATTCACTTTACAAAACAATTCCAGTTCAGTTAAGTTTGATGGTCGCGCGAGCATGGACAGCCCTCTTCAAATGATCCCACAGATGTTCAATGATATTCAGGTCTGGGGACTGGGATGGCCATTCCAGAACATTGTAATTGTTCCTCTGCATGAATGCCTGAGTAGATTTGGAGCGGTGTTTTGGATCATTGTCTTGCTGAAAGATCCATCCCCTGCGTAACTTCAACTTTATCACTGATTCTTGAACATTATTGTCAAGAATCTGCTGATACTGAGTGGAATCCATGCGTCCCTCAACTTTAACAAGATTCCCGGTGCCGGCATTGGCCACACAGCCCCAAAGCATGATGGAACCTCCTCCAAATTTTACTGTGGGTGCCAAGTGTTTTTCTTGGAATGCTGTGTTTTTTTGACGCCATGCATAACGCCTTTTTGTATGACCAAACAACTCAATCTTGGTTTCATCAGTCCACAGGACCTTCTTCCAAAAAGAAATTGGCTTCTCCAAATGTGCTTTTGCATATCTCAGCCGACTCTGTGGCGTGCTTGCAGAAACGGCTTCTTTCGCATCACTCTCCCATACAGCTTCTCCTTGTGCAAAGTGCGTTGTATAGTTGACCGATGCACAGTGACACCATCTGCAGCAAGTTGATGCTGCAGTTCTCTGGAGGTGGTCTGAGGATTGTCCTTGACTGATCTCACCATTCTTCTTCTCTGCCTTTCTGATGTTTTTCTTGGCCTGCCACTTCTGGCCTTAACAAGAACTGTCCCTGTGTTCTTCTATTTCCTTACTATGTTCCTCACAGTGGAAACTGACAGGTTAAATCTCTGAGACAGCTTTTTGTATCCTTCCCCTGAACAACTATGTTGAATAATCTTTGTTTTCAGATCATTTGACAGTTGTTTTGAGGAGCCCATGATGCCACTCTTCAGAGGAGATTCAAACAGGAGAACAACTTGCAAGTGGCCACTTTAAGTAGCTTTTCTCATGATTGCATACACCTGGCTATGGAGTTCAAAGCTCAATGAGGTTCCAAAACCAAAAAAAGTGCTTTAGTAAGTCAGTAAAAAGTAGGTAGGAGTATTTAAAACAAGAAAATGATAAGGGTGCCCATATTTATGCACCTGTCAAATTTTGTTTGAATGCAGATTGCACATTTTCTGTTCGTACAATAAACCTCATTTCAAGGCAGAAACATTACTGTGTCCAACAGTTATTACATATATCAAACTGAAATAGCTGTTGCAAAAACACCAATTTTAAGAAAACATTAAGCTTAAGATTAATAGGGGTGCCCAAACTTTTTCATATAACTGTACAGTGCAGACCAAAAGTTTGGACACACCTTCTCAGTTAAAGATTTTTCTGTATTTTCTTGACCATGAAAATTGTACATTCACACTGAAGGCATCAAAACTATGAATTAACACTTGTGGAATTATATACTTAACAAAAAAGTGTGAAACAACTGAAAATATGTATTATATTCTAGGTTCTTCAAAGTAGCCACCTTTTTGCTTTGATTGCTTTGCACACTCTTGGCATTCTCTTGATGAGCTTCAAGAGGTAGTCACCTGAAATGGTCTTCCAACAATCTTGAAGGAGTTCCCAGAGATGCTTAGCACTTGTTGGCCCTTTTGCCTTCACTCTGCGGTCCAGCTCACCCCAAACCATCTCGATTGGGTTCAGGTCTGGTGACTGTGGAGGCCAGGACATCTGGCGTAGCACCCCATCACTCTCCTCCTTGGTCAAATAGCCCTTACACAGCCTGGAGGTGTGTTTGGGGTCATTGTCCTGTTGAAAAATAAATGATGGTCCAACTAAACGCAAACCGGATGGAATAGCATGCCACTGCAAGATGCTGTGGTAGCCATGCTGGTTCAGTATGCCTTCAGTTTTGAATAAATCCCCAACAGTGTCACCAGCAAAGCACCCCTACACCATCACACCTTCTCCTCCATGCTTCACGATGAGAACCAGGCATGTAGAGTCCATCCGTTCCCCTTTTCTGCGTCGCACAAAGACACGGTGGTTGGAACCAAAGATCTCAAATTTGGACTCCTCAGACCAAAGCTCAGATTTTCACTGGTCTAATGTCCATTCCTTGTGTTCTTTAGCCCAAACAAGCCTCTTCTGCTTGTTTCCTGCCCTTAGCAGTGGTTTCCTAGCAGCTATTTTACCATGAAGGCCTGCTGCACAAAGTCTCCTCTTAACAGTTGTTGAAGAGATGTCTGCTGCTAGAACTCTGTGTGGCATTGACCTGGTCTCTAATCTGAGCTGCTGTTAACCTGCGATTTCTGAGGCTGGTGACTCGGATAAACTTATCCTCAGAAGCAGAGGTGACTCTTGGTCTTCCTTTCCTCATGTGAGCCAGTTTCTTTGTAGCGCTTGATGTTTTTTTCAACTGCACTAGGGGACACTTTCAAAGTTTTCCCAATTTTTCAGACTGACTGACCTTCATTTCTTAAAGAAATGATGGCCACTCGTTTTTCTTTACTTAGCTGCTTTTTTCTTGCCATAATACAAATTCTAACAGTCTATTCAGTAGGACTATCAGCTGTGTATCCACTTCTGCACAACACAACTGATGGTCCCAACCCCATTTATAAGGCAAGAAATCCCACTTATTAAACCTGACAGGGCACACCTGTGAAGTGAAAACCATTTCCGGTGACCACCTCTTGAAGCTCATCAAGAGAATGCCAAGAGTGTGCAAAGCTGTCATCAAAGCAAAAGGTGGCTACTTTGAAGAACCTAGAATATAAGACATATTATCAGTTGTGTCACACTTTTTTGTTAAGTATATAATTCCACATGTGTTAATTCATAGTTTTGATGCCTTCAGTGTGAATGTACAATTTTCATAGTCAAGAAAATACAGAAAAATCTTTAAATGAGAAGGTGTGTCCAAACTTTTGGTCTGTACCAGGCTGCCACCTGGTCTTCTCCCTCCACCTTCTATAAGCATTATAGATTGGATTTGGATGTCTCTTCTGATCTCACCTTTGGGAGAAGGGTGCTTCAAGCTGTGGTCCCTCCCTAGTCTCCTTTCGTCTCTGTAATTCTTTCATGGTGCTGTCATGGGAGTACGAATAAAGCCTTAGTTACTTACCGGTAACGGGATTTTTCGGAGCCCATGACAGCACCCTTATATTCCCTCCCTACACTGGTGTTTTTTCGTACTGCCGTAGAATTAATTTCCTTTTTTTGCACCCTCGGGGGGAAGTTAGTGAAAGTAATTGGTTTAAAGTGAATTTGTTTTGTTGTTATTAACCTTGGCGGTCCTCTCATGCTCTGTTAACCTTATCTGAGGCGGGAGAGAGGTGCCGCCCTTTTTTTTTTTTTTTTTTAAACCAATTATTTTTATTTAGGTTTCAAAAATTTACAGCAAACAGTTATCAATATACATATAACAATTCACATAACGTGTAGTAATACAGTTAAAACCCTCTCCCCCCTCCCCCCTCCCGCCAATACTCCTTATGCCAGGCATACCTGGGAACATTGACAATCATATTACCGCCATCCATGCGGACCATATTTTCCCAAAAGTTCTCTCTCCATGCCTCCGCCTGTAAATGCTTTCCTCTAAATGCATTACCGTACGTGTCTGAGCAGTAAATTCCCTCCCAGTGGGGGGTTCCGAATCTGTCCATTTTCATGCTATTAGTTTGCGTGCCACATATAGCAATCGCGCTATCGCCACTTTGTAATGTTCTGAGACAGGTATTCCATCCACCTCCCCCAAAACACACAGCACCGGGTTTCTGTCAATTGTACATGTATAAGCCCTCTCAATTTTGTTAACAACGACCAACCAATAAGCCACTAGCCGTGGGCATGACCATAGCATGTGTAGCAGTCCGGCCTGGTCCGTGCCACATCTAGGGCAACTGGAATCTCCCCTCAAGCCCGCCTTGTATAGGCGCAGCGGTGTTTTGTATGTCCTATGTATTATGTATAATTGGGAGATCCGTGCCTGCTCGCTTAGAGAGATCTTCGGGACATATTCTAGAATTGCCTCCCATTGTTCTGTTGTGAGGGTACCCACCTCCCTTTCCCATTTACTCTTTGCAATGAAGTGATTTCCCCCCAGATAGGAGTGCAGTAGGTCATGATATAAGCTCGATATGACTCCCCTCGTCCCTCCCTTCATACATACAGAGTCTAGTACAATGTCACCCTGAACCGTCATGGCTCCCAATCCACACTGTGCCCTCCAAGCATGTCGAAGCCTATAGTATTGAAATCCCCATACCAAAGGCAAATCAAATTCTTCTCTCAAATTCTCAAAGGTCTTCAGGTCCGTTCCACTCTGCAGCTGGCACACATATCTCACTCCTTGCGCCTTCCAATTGCCCATTTGACACAGCTTATTAAGTTCCGGCAGATGTTCATTGCCCAACACCGGTGAGTACTTAGTCAGCCCGTCCACCCCCCTGATCTTTTTAATAGTGTCCCATACCTTCTGAGTCAAGCCTAAGGTAGGATATATTGCTCCCAATTTCTTAAAGGTACCATCCTCTAACGCCTGGACCAGTGGGCGTCTCCCCGACACATGTACCAGCACCCGGCAAGCTGCCCCTCCACAATCGGGTTCTCTCCATCCCCTGACATGCTGGCCCTGTACTGCCAAGAAATAGACCCAGGGATTGGGTGCGGCCAATCCTCCCTCCTCCTTCCCATTTTGCAGCGTTCCCAATTTAATCCTTGCCTGCCTCTTGCCCCATATCAAGGATCTGAAGATAGAATCAATACCCTGAAACCGTTTTTTTGGTAGCCATATCGGTGAGTTGTGCAAAACGTACATTAGTTGTGGCATAAGGACCATCTTAATCAGGTTAGTTCTACCCGTCACCGTCAAAGCCAATTGGCACCATGCGCCTATTTTCTTTTTAAATTTCTCTAGCAGAGGAACTAAATTCAGATCCGTGAATCGTGTCAATGGAAGCGCCACCCATATCCCAAGGTATTTAAATTGTGAAACCAGCTGGAGCTGCTTCCCCCTCTCATCTATCTCCTCCGCTTTTATTGGTCTATCTACAGCCATGACATAAGACTTGTGCCAGTTTATCTCCAGTCCCGAAATGCTCCCAAAGTGTTTAATTACATCCATCGTGCACCC
Source organism: Phyllobates terribilis (assembly GCF_046119375.1). Classification (NCBI taxonomy): domain Eukaryota; kingdom Metazoa; phylum Chordata; class Amphibia; order Anura; family Dendrobatidae; genus Phyllobates; species Phyllobates terribilis. The sequence goes on along the minus strand of NW_027362761.1, from coordinate 920,983,052 downwards.
CAATGTCTCTCCTGCATTTTCCAGAAATAACAGGATGTCATCGGCATACAGTGATATTTTTTCTTCCAGCCTCCCAAATTTAAATCCGACAACTCCTCTCTCAGCTCTTATTTTGGCCGCCAGGGGCTCCACTGCCACCGCAAACAATAGCGGGGACAGCGGGCACCCCTGCCTTGTGCCCCTATGTAAGTCAAACATCCCGGACCGTTCACCATTCACCTTAACTACCGCCCTTGGGGATGAGTACAATAACTTCACCCAGGCCATGAATGCGGGGCCAAATCCCATTATTTCCATGATTTTCCATAAATATTTCCATTCCACGCTATCAAATGCTTTTCTAGCGTCCAATGACATCACTATTCTCCCGCCACCATTATCAGCAGGCAGCTGCATATTAAGAAATAATCTTCTCAAGTTAACAGCCGTGGAGCGGTTGGGCATAAAGCCCGACTGGTCCTCGTGAATAACAGTATGCGCAACCCCAGTGAGCTGGGTGGCCAGGATCTTAGCGTGTATTTTGACATCCGTTGTCAACAACGATATGGGCCTATACGACTCCGCATCCATGGGGTCTTTCCCCTCCTTTGGCAGAACCACTATCACCGCTTCCTCCATTGATCTCGGTAACGCCCCCTTCACCAAAGCCTCATCAAACACAGATTTCAATTTTGGAGCTAGCAGTTCCACCAGCTCCCTGTACACCTCCCCAGGTAGACCATCAGCACCCGGTGATTTGTTATTGGGCATAGACAGAATTGCACATTCCACCTCCTCCACACTCACAGGTTCATCCAACCTCATCCTATCTTCCTCAGACAATTTAGACAGTGAGATGCCTTCCAAAAATTCCTCTACGGCCCCCTCCGTGTCCCGTACTCTTGAATTGTACAGTGCCATGTAATATTCCTTGAAGACCTCCAATATGTCCTTTGTGTCTGTCAGAGTCGTCCCCGTTTGGTCTCTCAACCTGTACACCCTGGAAGACTCCCTCTGTGCCGCAGATATCACCGCCAACAAGTGACCCACTCTCTCTCCTTCCTCAAAGAATTGGGCTTGCTGAAATGCCCTTTTCCTCTCAGCTTGCATCATGTGCAGTTTATTAACTGCCTCCTGTGCCAATTTTAGTCTATTGTGAGCTACACTCGTTGGCGCCAAAATCATGTCTGCCTCTGCCCTTGTCAAGTCATCCTTTATTTGTTGATCTGCCAATTTAGTTTTGGTCTTACACCGTGAGATCTCACTTATAAAGAGTCCCCTCGTAAATGCCTTCATAGCCTCCCACACCACTGTGGCCTCAGCACTCCCTTCATTCACTTGGAAGAAGTGCTCTAGTTCTTTGGTTATGCCACCCATATCCACCACTTTAAGCCACGTCGGGTGAAGACGCCAACCTCCCCTCTGACCCTGAGCAGATCCCACTAGAAGCGTGACAACCATAGGACTATGATCCGATAGAGTCCTCTGTAGGTATTCCACCTCCCCAACCATCCCATCCATAGCAGTATCCCCAAAAGCCAGGTCTATCCTTGACAGTGTTCCGTGTGTAGCCGAATGACACGAGAAGGTCCTCTTACCCTCATTTCGTACTCTCCACAGATCCACCAGCCCCAGTTCCCCCACGTAGGTGCCAAATGCAGTCATTCCGTCCCGTCCAGCTTCCATACCTGCCGGACGTACTTTATCCCAGTAATCATTCATGGTGTTGTTAACATCTCCCATAATCAACATCGGAGCCTCCCCCCATCTGGCCGTCAAGTCCATTACTGCTTGAAGTTCCTTTTTAGATTAAGGTGGAGGGATATATAAAGCCACTAAAATCATTTTGTGTCCATACAATCTGCACGCAATCCATACATACTGCCCTTCACTGTCTACTTGCACTGCCAGCTCTTCATAATGTGCGTTTTTGTGTATTAAGACTGACACCCCCCTGGAGTACGAGGAATAAGTGGAATGATATGTCTTTAACATCCACCCTCTCGATAGCCAGTGCCTAGTATCTCTAGTGAGATGGGTCTCCTGTAAGCACGCAATCATAGGATCACAAGATCTGATGTGATTCAGAACTGCTGCCCTCTTAATCCTGTCAGATATACCACGTACATTCCAACTTAAAATCCGAACCGTACGGTTACTCATTGTGCATTAGAAAAAACAATCCACCATCATCAAGTAACATCTTTCCATTTTGTTCCCAAGCATACCAGGTCAAACAGCATAAGCAACCCCATTTTCCCGCAAATCCAACCCATCCAACTCCCCCCCTCCCCCCACCCTTCTCTTGTCACTCTCTTCCCAACGTGAGAGTGGGAGCTCAAAGAACCTGAGCAACATCGTAGTATACCGCATATCAACATGCGCCGTGTCCTCCTCCAGCATTGGCAGTCTCTCCACCACATAATCAATAGTATGCATAGTCCCGAACCATTAATCAAACAAATTAACTATAAAACTATAAAACGTAGATCCCAGCGGGGGTTTCTCCCCCTCCTCTGCGGTTTCGCAGAGCAATGCAGAGCCACAACCCTGTCCAGTGGTCAGGATAGCAGGGTCGTGCATTCACCGTGCCGAGTCCTCAGCTTCTCTCAATTTGCTCCGGTTCCGCTCCAACCACGAGGCGGCCTCTACCGGTGACGGGAAAAAATTTACCTTTCCAAAGGCTTCCACTCTTAATTTGGCAGGATAAATTGTAGAGTATTTCACATTCAAAGAGCGGAGCTGTTTCTTCACTTCACCATACCGTAGCCGCAGCTTTTGCACCTCAGCCGAGTAATCCGGGTATATTTCAATGCGTTTGCCCTCCAGGGTAAGATCTGTCAATTTTCTGGCCTTACGTAAGATAGTGTCCCGGTCTCTGCAGTTCAGGATTCTGGCTAACATCGTACGAGGGCCCTCTCCAGGCACTGGGGGTCTCATGGGCACTCGATGGGCACGCTCCACAGCAAACACCCTCGACAGGATATTAGACCCAAACTTTCCCAGCAGCCAGGTTTCAACAAAGGTCGTGGGGTCAGCACCCTCAGCTCTTTCAGGGATGCCCACAATACGCAAATTGTTCCTGCGTGACCGGTTTTCCAGGTCATCGTTTTTGTTAGCCACTACCGTGATCCTCTGAGTGTGCTGTTGCTGCGTCTTTTGCACTGAGGTTAAATGATCTTCTGTTACACCAACTCTGCCCTCCACCTCAGTCAATCTGGCTGTAACTTTCTGCATAGAAGCCTCAATGCCTCCCAAGTCGGCTTTCAGACCATTCACCTGCTTTGTCAGAGCAGTTAAAGCAGTCTTTCAGTATAAGACAGCCTGGAATACATCTCGCAGAGTCGGCTCTGCCTCATCTGAACTTTCAGCTGCCAGCACAGTGTCACCATCCCCCTCCTCCTGCTGTTCATTATGTAGCACAGGCACAGGCATCTCCTCACCATCTTCCTCATCTCCATGCTTCTCACTGCCTTCACTTCCTTCTTCATCTGCCTTCATGCCCCTCGCATACCTGTGCAGCCGTGCTGAAGCCTCCAGCCTCCGTGCATAGGCTGTGTTCCTCCTTCCCACCTCTTCCTCTGTCTCGGTGCCATCTTGGGCTGAGGCACTGCTGCAGGCCCCGGCATCCTTCTGCCTTTTGCAGCCCATGTTGGACTCTCTGAGTCTGGCAGAAGTTCGCCTCTGACTCCCGGGACCCTCAGACAGCAGTTCCTGATAAGGGATTTGGCTGGTTCGGGCTCTGTGCAGGATAATTGAAGCTAATGGTGGTGGAGAGGCACTGCCACCCGACCTCTCACATCAAGAGCTAGGCCACGCCCAGGTGCCGCCCTTTTTAACCTGTAGGTTTCCTGTCCATGATGGGCGGATCCTCTCTCTCGTGGTGCTGTCATGGGCTCCGAAAAATCCCGTTACCGGTAAGTAACTAAGGCTTTTAGTGCGTTTCTGCAGTGGATTCTCGGCATCTAATGCCATTCTATTGGGAAGATCTGCACATAACGCTGTGTACTCACAAATAATAACATGTTGCAGATTTCGAACTTGCACCGCAGCTCAGTTTACGCAGCGTAAAAAAAAGCACCGTGGGCATATGATTTCTATGAATCCCATCCACATTGCTGGAACTGTAAGACATTCGTATTTTCTCTGCGCAAAAAAAAAAAAAAAAACCGCAAGTGTCAAAAACGCATCGTGGGAACTTAACCTTTACAAGCTATTTTATGATAGAGCTGCTTTCACTATTCTTCTGGCTTATTGGTTAAAATTACCTGTTTTTATTTAGAATCATTTAACAATTATTATTTATACTTTTTGTGTATGTGAGAGATATTGATCCAGCAGCGTAATTGAATATTTTAATGCAGGACATCCTCTTTATACTGTATAGTTATTATAGTTCTGCTTTCCACCGAAGACTCTTATGGCATTACCAAACCTGAGAGCACCCTTGCTGCAGTGGTCAGACTCCCACTAATTAATCTTCCCTTGAAGTGTATGTCAGCGGTAGTTAAATGATAACACCTAGGTAACACCCATGTATCCCTCCAGGATCTCCACCCCACTGACAATGGATATGTATGCATGGACCAGGACTCAAGCGGTGTTCTACAATGGAATTATCTTGGCCGCCATTGGCGTCGAGTCAGTTCTAGTGTTCATTGCTGTGAAAATTATTTCTAAAAAGTAAGTTAAAATGACTGTCACTAATATATGCACCTATCAGGTTTAGTATTTTTCACTTTTTTGCAAGTGTACATAGCAATTTTTTTTATTTTATTTTTTTAAATTAGTCATCTTGCAGATTTTGCCTGCATACAATGACTAGCCCTGATTCTACGGTTAAAGGGAATCTGTCAGCAGGATTTTGCTACCTCATGTGAGTGCAGTTTGATATAAAGAGACCCTGAATCCAACAATCTATTACGTAGTGTCAAAACCGCTGCATCCAGTAAACAATCAGAGTTTTTAGATTTAGCAATGCAGCAGAGCTGAGAAAGCTAACACCACCCACACCAGGGTCTCTGTGTACATTGTCTATTGACAGTGAGCTGCTTATCAGAGGAGGGGGCATATTCAGACTAGAGCCCTCGCGCCAGCTACTCATAATAATGATAATCTCTAGGTGATAAAACCTTCAGTCTAAATAAACCATACCACACAGCCGGACATGTGACACATCTTTGTTTTAATTTCAACCTCAGGCTGTCCTCAATTTACGTAGCAAAAACTTGCTGTCCAATTCAATTACTTTAATTACTTTTGGAAATAACTGTGTTACAAATTGCACTTTATATCGCAGGACTGGAGAACGAATACTGCTCCTTGGGGGATTGGCTACTATTTGGGTTGGATTCTTTATCATGTTGCCTTGGGGAGATAAGTATCCCAGCATACAGTGGGCAGGTAAGTTAATACACATTCCTCAGCATTGAAATTGCAACACCAAGAAGGGAAAGTCGTGGAATTAAGGTAATCAAAGGATCGACAGAAATGTTAGTGAGGTGCAATTGATAAATAAAATGGAACAACATTTTGAAAACATCTCAATTTATTCAGTATCAAGTATGAGAAATATGTGCGCCTAAACGTCTTGGTCTGTGTGGTCTAAACATGCCACCATGGCCTGCAGAGTCTCTGGATTTGCTTCCCATCGAGCATATCTGGGATGTCATCGGTCAGCAATTGCAGAAGGAGCTGCCAGTAGTGGATCTTGATGATTTGCTGCCCAAGTACATTCAGAATCGCAAATCATTCCTCAGACAACGATTAATAGCCTCATTCATGGCATACCAAGGTGTGTGGTGTTCATACTCCATACTAAATAAGTTGGGATGGCTTGAAAATGTTATATTATTTTGTCATTTGCATATCGGTAACATATCTATGGTTCCTGTGATTTTTGTAATTCCATGACATTTCCTTCTTCGTTTTGAAAATTTCAATGTTGAGTGTATAAAAAAAATACAAATATTACCTATCAAAATGGAAAAATCTATCTCACCCTTATTATTTTGTTTCCTGATCTCTTTATGTACAGAAATCCAGAATACAACCAAACATAACTCGACCTTCTTGGTTTCAAGTCCCTCAACTTCTGGTAATCACACGGCAGAACCAACAGGGTGTCCAGCTACTCAGTCCTGGTGTTTCTATACACCCATTATCCACCTAGCTCAGTACATCGTGTCAGACATTTTGATCGGTCTGGGTTACCCAGTCTGTAGTGTGATGTGTTATACTTTGTACTCTAAAGTCATAGGCCCTAAACCACAGGTAAGATTCAGAAGCTTGGAAATAAGTTATTAATATTAGAAGGGTTCACCAGTACTCTATGAATGAAGATATAGCTCAGTAATAATGCGGTCAGGTCATGTTGGGAGTTGGAATGCTGATCGCTGCCCACGAATAAGGTTAACTTTGAGAAAAGACGTCCAATTCCAATTCAAGACCGGTGGTTTTCTGATGTGAGCGTGCTGGAGTCAGATGCTCCCGATTCGTTAAGGCTCTGCTCATGTTGGGTTTTGCTGCAGATTTTTATGCAAATTTTCAGCTGTCTTTTGCAGTAGCAGCAAAGTCTACGAGAAACCAGAATTCTCTGTTCACACACTTGTTTTTTTTGCTGCATATTTTGTGACTTGGTTGTGTTTTTGGAAAATAAGAGCATGTCACTTCTTTAGCTATGTTCACACACGTTGTTTTTTTTTTTCTGCTGCTAACTTTTCTCTGCCAGGAAAACAGCTGCGTTAAAAACGCAGGTTTTGTTGCGTTTTTTTGACCACCCATTACATCCTATGGGTGAAAAAAACGCTGCAAAAACGCTGAAAGAAGTGACATGCTCTATTTTCCAAAAACACAACCAAGTCATAAAATACACAGCATCAAAAAAAAAGTGTGAACAGAGAATTCTGGTTTCTCATACACTTTGCTGGTACTGCAAAACGCAGCTGAAAATTTGCAGAAAAATGTGCAGCAAAATACGCTGCAAAACCTAAACATAGTCTTTCAGCGTTTTTGCAGCAGAAAACGCACCTACGTGTCACAATGTTGTCACAGATTTAACCCTATGCAAAAGTTGACATCCAAAAGATCACAGAAAAATTATGTGCAAGAGTGGATCAGAAAACTCACAATATGTTGCAGCAGATTTGAGGTCTGGAATTTGTACTGGCTTATTGATATGATGATAATTTATTTTTTTGTTTTGTGCTTTTGTTTTTTTCAAGTCATAACTTTTATTCTACTGGAGACAAAAAACTTGTCTTTTTGCCGAACAACTTGTATTTTTGAATGACCACCATCCATTTTATCATGTAATTTTTTCCCCCTCTCAAGTACATTTACATGTGCTGAAAAAAAATAATTCCAGAATTTGTCTTTTAGGATTTTTATTTACAGCATTCATTATATGGTAAAAATGAATAGTAAAATGTTTCGCCAGGTTAGAACTGAACCCTCATCAAAATCAGGCAGCCGGCCTATGACGTACCAGTACGTTATATGTCGTAAAGAGTTAAAGGGAAGCTATTTTCAGAAAATGATTGATTAAATCTGATTTTTGTTTTAAATGTGTGTTGTTTTTTTTGCGTTACATTTTGCAGTCTGTATGAAAATGGAAATATTGCAATTTTCATCCTGTCCATTGGGGCTTTTTTAGACTCTAACTAGTGATGAGCGATCATGCTCGTTACTCGAGATTTACCAGCATGCTCGGGTGGTTTCCGAGTATCTTAGGCGTGCTCGGGTTTTATGTTTGAGTCACTGTGTGTGCATGATTTGCGACGGTTTGACAGCTTTAATACATGTGAGGAATACCTGTTTGTTAGGCATTGCTCACATGTATTAAAGCTGTCAGTCGCAAATCATGAACACGGCGTGACTCAAACATAACATTCGAGCACGCTGCAAATACTCGGCGAGCACCCGAGCATGCTCGCCGAAATGGTTAACAGAACACACTCGCTCATCACTAACTCTAATCTCCTTTTTGTTTCTGGAAACACATGTACATAGCCACAACAGTCAGATTTCGACCCAATCATTTCTATTGACATGTCTGTGCAAAGGTCATTGGGAAATCACCTATTCAGATTTTTGGAGACTGTGTTATTGGCTGGGTATAGAAATGTTAAGTGTCAAAAAAAAATAAAAAATCAAACCAAGTGGTCAATATGAAAATTGTAAGATTACATTACTTTTTTGTTTAGTAAAGATTAGCTTTCCTTTAAAGAAGACCTGTCACCAGGTCAAAAGAGTATAGTTTTTGCTCCTATTTTATTCCTGCTGCTCCCCTGGGTATTCAGACAATTTGGCGTTAACCGATAATCTGGTGATTGCTGCCTCCACTAGAGAAAAGCTTTATTGCACATGTAATTATTAATGTTTACATTGATGTCAAAAGAAGCAGTAAAAATGACACATGCAGTGAGCTCCCCTACTGGTAGCAAGCAGTGTTGAGCGAGCGTGCTCTGATAACGTGTTATAGCACTCTCGTGTGCTAACAGAGTATCTTCGGTGTGCTCGAATAATATGCTCGAGTCACCGCTGCTGCATGTCACGGGGGTGTTAGACAGCTGCAACACAGCATAGATTGCCTAACAAACGGGCTACAGAGCTGGCTACTCAGAATTGCGGTGACCTCACTAAGGAGCAGAGAAGAACGGCTCTGGACACCGGAGAAAGCAGAAGTAGGTGAGTATATCAATATAATCGCACTACATAACATGCATGTACACACATTTATTGAATAAAAAAAGTTAGTGGGAGTGCTTCTTTAATGAAAATGTTAAATTCCTATAGTTTTTCTTTCCTGACTTGTTCTTCTATTTTAGGGTGTCTATATGGGATGGCTAACTGCTGCCGGTAGTGCAGCCCGGACGCTGGGACCTGTGTTTGTCAGTGAAATCTATACACATCTGGGACCCCGATGGACCTTTGGATTGATCTGTGGCATTGTCGCAAGTTCTCTTTTACATCTGGTTACAGTTTACAAAAGACTAATTGCCTTTTCTGTGAGATACGGCAAATTACAGCAATGACAAAACTTCCACTGAGAAACAACAACAAAAAAGACTTTTCAAGAAAACAAAATGGAATATGAAAAAGTACACATGATTCATTGGCTGCAATAATGTGACTTACCCAGGATTCATTGGCTGCAATAATGTGACTTTTTCTATTGTGTTCATTAACCAGGGCTGTGGAGTCGGTAAGCCAAACCACGACTCCTCAATTTCCCTGACTTCCAACTCTGACTCCACAGCACGGCCTCACTACTGAGCGTGTACATAAAGTTCAGCACAGATTCATCACAACTAAAAGCTTAAAGTATTCCCATCTCCCCATCTCCAATAATAATAATTTTTATTTCTATAGTGCTAACATATTCCGCAGCACTTTACATTTTAGAGGGGACTTGTACAGACAATAAGACATTACAGAATAACAATCACATAAATCAACAGATACCAGGAGGAGTGAGGACCCTGTATGCAAGCTTACAATGTATCCAAGATACTATCCCAATATGTAGTAAGTGTAATAATAATATTAGTAAATACCTCCAATTAGAAATGTAGTATAGTTCTTCTGATTCGCTAAGTCGCTTACCTCATGTGCAGGCATTGCAGGACCTTGGGTATCTATGGCTACGACCACTGATATAGTGACAGTTAGTTAGCTAGTTGCTAGTGGTCATAACCATGGATACCTAAGGTTCTGCAATGCCTGCACATGGGATAAGCGACATGGCGAATCAGAAGAACCAAACTATATTTCTAATTGGAGGGATTTTCTAATATTATTATTACATCTACTACATATTGGAATAGGATCATGGAGATGTCAATACCCCTTTAAATCCTTAGATCAAGAATAGAACAGATATTTATCTAACTTCATAACTTTCCCAAATTCTTATGAAAACACTTAGAGCACATCCTGCATTGTACTACTGTACCAATTTATTATACAGGGTGGTCCAAAAGTAGGTGGACAGAAAGTGTAATAAGGTTATGAAGGGGGAGATTTATCAAACATGGTGTAAATAGAAACTGGCTCAGTTGCCCTTAGCAACCAGATTCCACTTTTCATTCCTCACAGACTCTTTGGAAAATGAAAGGTGGAATCTGATTGGTTGCTAAGGGCAACTGAGCCAGTTTCACAGATCTAGTTTTCACAGATAGATCTCCCCCAAATTGGTTTTCTTTTCAGATAATTCAGATAACACATAATGGCAAATAATTTAAATACAGATCAAAGAAAATGGATTTTAACAGAGTATTGGAAATCTCAAAATGCAGTCAAATTAATACCCAAAGAGACTTGTGCAAAAAAGTTTGTTGAAGCGTAAGAGGCAGACTTCAAAGCTGTGCAAATTGTAATGGAAAACAGTTTGAGCTCCTGCACTAATAAAATTTAAGGGCTTTTGTATTATTGTTCAGAATAAAATTTAATTGTCAATGTTATGCTTGTGTTAGTAAATATAATTATAAATCAAAATAAATGTTATTATTTTCTGTCCACCTACTTTTAGACCACCCTGTATATTTTAGGAGTCCATTTTATACCGACTCCTCCAAAATGTACACAGACTCTGACTCCGCAGCCCTGACACTAACAAATGGAAAAAATGTATTTGTGCTTTTTCTCTAAGGAGAATAAACGGTAACATAATGTTTTAATTCAAAGTAGGAATTAAAACTGCAGCTATGGAGCCAAGGCCAACAGCTGCTTAAATAGTAAATTATATTTTTTGGTAACGTGGATAATTATGTTGATTGCGCTATCTTTATCTTTCTTATTTATTAAAGTCTGACACTTTTGTGGCGCAGGTGAAATCCTCTCGAGCTTCTAGGTTATTGAAAGGTATTTGCTTTGGTTAACTGGAAAAAAAATCCCTTAAAAACTGATGGTCATTACCACCACCATAAATCAGTAGTACTAATGAGAATAAGCAACTTTAATATTTTATCAGAGAAATCTGCTGCTTTCTCCTGTTGAACTAAGAATATAATTAATAATGTAACATGATTTCTCTATGCAAATATAAGCCATGGACGGCTGATATGTAACTGATCCAACTGATTGGATCACTGTAAATCATTGAGGCCTGTAACCTTTTTTCTAGGAGTTCACCTCTATTTTCCGATTCTGTATTGTTCTTTCCTCTTGTGGCCTGGACGCAGGGGTGCGGACCTGACTACTTCGGTTGTCCTTCCTTGTTGTGTCCGTATCCCTTAAATACCCCCACTCGATAGTGTATATCCAGATGGTTCGCTATCATTTGAATATTTGTTCCATATATGTGTTTTTGGTTGCTCTATTTTACTTTTTTCTTAGATATGTTCATGTCTGGTTAATTAACCCTCACCCTCTGGGTCCCTATTCTCCAAATACTCGAAATTGCACTGTTCTATCTCTCTCCTTGTCAGGAATATGTATTGACGTACAAATGTTCTCCCCTCTGATCGTACTCGAGAATTTTGATACACCACCATGGGTATTAAGGTCTTATCTCTTAATGTGAGGGGTTTAAACTCCCCTTTCAAAAGGTCCCTCCTTTGGAAAGAGATAGGATCCTCTAAAAGCAAAGTTATTTGTTTACAAGAGACTCATTTGCTTCCCCAAGACGCACCCAGATTATCCAATATTCATTTCCCCACAATAATTCAGGCCAATGCTCCACATAAAAAAGCGGGTTGTAGCGCCGGCGTCCCTGCCCTCTGCTAGGCAGGGACGCTGTTCCCCTCACCCCTCTGCTCCGAGCCCGGCGTCCTCCTCCCGCTCTGCTGGCAGCGCGCGCTCCTTCCCGGCCATTGTGCTTAAGGCGCGCACGCTCCCTCCCTCTTAAAGGGGCCGCGCGCGCCGTCCTAAGGAGTCCCCGGCCAATGGCCGGAGGACTTCACCATATATTAGGCACCTCCTCCAAAATGGAGGTGCCCGAGCAATGTTGTTGCACTGTTCACTACTCTGCTTCAGCCCTCAGGTCCCGTTGCCAGTTACCTGCCAGATTCCTGCCAGTTTGCTGTCTGATTCCTGCCTGATATTCCGCTTACCTGCCTGCTAGCCTGAGGTCCGACGGTCTGCCTACCGACTCCTGTCAGTCTGTCTAAGGACCAGCTTGCCCGCTCACCTGGGAGCGCTCTTCTGCTACCTGCCTGCTAGCCTAAGGTCCGACGGTCTGCCCTCCAACTCCTGTCAGTCTGTCTATGGACCAGCTTGCCCGCTCACCTGGGAGCGCACATCTGCTACCTGCCTGCTAGCCTACCTGGAGGCTCCGCCGTCACGTGCTGTGACCACCTGCCATTCCAGAGACTCCTGCCTGCTAGCCTACCTGGAGGCTCCGACGTCACGTGCTGTGACCACCTGCCATTCCAGAGACTCCTGCCCGCTCACCTGGGAGCGCACACCTGTTACCTGCCTGCTAGCCTACCTGGAGGCTCCGCCGTCACGTGCTGTGACCACCTGCCATTCCAGAGACTCTCGCTTGCTCACCTGGGAGCACACATCTACCATCTGCCTGCTAGCCTACCTGGAGGCTCTGCCATCACAGGTCGTACCTACCCTTTACCCAGAGACTGCCCCGGTCACTTGCCGTGACCTCCTGCCTGTTCATCCAGAGACTGCCCCGGTCACTGGCCGTGACCTCCTGCCCGTTCATCCAGAGACTGCCCCGGTCACTGGCCGTGACCTCCTGCCCGTTCATCCAGAGACTGCCCCGGTCACTTGCCGTGACCTCCTGCCCGTTCATCCAGAGACTGCCCCGGTCACTTGCCGTGACCTCCAGCCCGTTCACTCAGAGACTGTCCCGGTCACCTGCTGTGACTGCCTGCCCGTCTTCCCTGGTCGCCACCCGCTCCCTTACAAGGACCGCCCCCTTGTATAGTAGCTCAGAGGTTCCGCCTCCCAGACCCGTTACAGTTTGCTCGGGCCATGGAACCCGGTGGCACCCAAGCTCCCTCACTCTCGGACCTGTGTCATGAACTGTCCCGTCAGAGGTCCCAACAGGAGTCCATCCTGGGTCACCTGCGGAATGTCAATTCTCGCCTGGACACTCTGACTGCTCCACCAGCAACCACCGCCAGTGCCATGACTCGTAATCCGGCAGCTCCGCTGCCCACCAATACTATGGTATCCTACCCCGGACCCCGGCTTTCTGCACCTCCTCGCTTCGGAGGCGACTCCGCTCAGGCTCGGGGCTTTATAAATCAGTGCACCCTGCACTTTGAACTCCTGTCCCACCAGTTTAACTCCGACCGGGCCAAAATTGCCTTCATCATGTCCCATCTCACCGGGGAGGCCCTGGCCTGGCTAAATCCTCTATGGGAGAGAGGAGACCCCCTGGTGTCCGACTTGCCTGCCTTTCTCACGGCTTTCCGGAAAGTCTTCGACGAACCTGGACGGAAGACCTCATCTGCATCATCTCTGCTACGCCTCCGTCAGGGAAGTCTCACCGTGGGCCAATATGCCATACGGTTCCGTACCCTTGCCTCGGAGCTGGCCTGGGATAACGACGCTCTGGTATCTGTCTTCTGGGAGGGTCTGTCCGGCCGTATTAAAGATGAACTTGCCGGTCGAGACATTCCTACCACTCTCGATGACCTAATAACTCTTGCCACCCGGATTGACCTACGGTTCCAGGAGCGTGCCAAAGAAGTCACCCGTGAGAGGAGGTTCCCACGTCTAGCTCCTACTTTTCAGAGATCCGTCACTCCCTCCGTTTCTCCCCAGGTACACTCTCCTGAGCCTATGCAGGTCGACCAGACCAAGATGGTCAAAACCCGTCAGGACTTACGCCGTGCCGAGGGGAGCTGCTTCTACTGTGGCAGTAAGGAGCACCGGATCCGTACCTGCCCGGAGAGGTCGGGAAACGCCTGTGTCTAGGTTCGCTCAGAGAGGTCGACCTAGACAAGAATAAATCCTCTCCATCTCTGCTGCTGTCAGTCTCAATTATCTGCGGGGAGAATCGTTTTTTCGAACTAGCCCAACTTGACTCTGGAGCGGCCGGGAATCTTATTTCACAGGCCCTGGTAGAAAAATACCGCATTCCCACCAAACCTCTGGCTATACCATTATCTGTCGCTGCTGTGGATGGGGGCCTCTTACCACGTCCCATCCAACTCATCACCGAATCCGTAACTCTGCAGGTGGGAATGCTGCATTCTGAGAGCATCTCTTTTCATGTTCTGCCTGGACTCTCTCACGCCCTCTTACTAGGTCTACCTTGGCTGCAGAGACATGCACCCGTGCTTGACTGGCAGACCGGAGAGGTCCTTCGCTGGGGACAGGACTGTCATAAGACTTGTTTGGTTCCTGTTCATCCCGCCCGTCCTTCTCCTACCCCAACTAATCTACCTGGACTCCCGATTCCCTATTGGTCATTTGCTGATGTCTTTAATAAAAAGGAGGCAGAGACATTACCCCCTCATAGACCATACGACTGTCCTATCGACCTGCTACCCGGTGCTACGCCTCCCCGTGGGCGTATTTACCCATTGTCCACGGCTGAGACCCGGTCGATGTCCGAATATATTGAGGAGAATTTGGCCAGGGGATTCATCCGGAAATCTACCTCCCCGGCGGGAGCAGGCTTCTTTTTCGTAAAAAAGAAGGACGGCTCTCTCCGTCCCTGTATAGACTATAGAGGCCTTAACCAGATCACGGTGAAGAATAAGTACCCCCTTCCGCTCATTCCAGAATTATTTGATCGTCTGAGGGGGGCTAGAATCTTCACCAAACTGGACCTCCGTGGGGCGTACAACCTGGTCCGTATCCGTCAAGGGGATGAATGGAAGACTGCATTCAACACCCGGGACGGCCACTATGAATATCTGGTAATGCCCTTTGGTCTCTGTAACGCTCCTGCCGTCTTTCAAGAGTTGGTCAATGACATCTTCCGGGACCTTCTCTACTCCTGCGTAGTGGTGTACCTGGACGACATCTTGGTCTTCTCTCCGGATCTCCAGACTCACCGGAGAGACGTTCGTCAGGTCCTGCTCAGGCTCAGGCAGAATCACCTCTTCGCTAAATATGAGAAGTGCCTCTTTGAGCAGACCTCGCTTCCGTTTTTGAGCTACATTATTTCTCAGACCGGCCTATGAATGGATCCAGAGAAACTATCTGCCATCGAGAAATGGCCCCGACCGGAGGGGTTGAAGGCCATTCAGCGGTTCCTGGGCTTCGCCAACTACTACCGCCTCTTCATACCGCACTTCTCTTCCCGGACTGCCCCAATTTCCGCGCTCACCCGTAAGGGTACTAATCCCAGAGAGTGGCCGCCCGAAGCAGAGGAGGCCTTTCTTTCCTTAAAACAGGCCTTCTCTTCCGCCCCGGTTCTGCATCGCCCAGATGGCAACAAGCAGTTCTTCCTGGAGGTTGACGCCTCCTCCTCTGGAGCCGGAGCGGTACTTACCCAAAAATCATCTTCCGGGAGAATGGTAACTTGTGGCTTCTTCTCCAAACTCTTCTCCTCTTCTGAGCGCAACTATTCCATTGGAGATCGAGAGTTATTGGCCATCAAGCTGGCATTGGAGGAGTGGCGTTACCTGCTCAAAGGGGCTCTTCACCCGGTAATAATTTACACTGACCACAAGAACTTGGCTTACCTCCAGCATGCCCAGAGACTTAACCCGCGCCAAGCTCGGTGGTCCTTGTTTTTTGCTCACTTTGATTTTATTCTTCATTTTCGCCCGGCTGACAAAAACATCAAGGCGGACCCCTTATCCCGATCCTTTCTGGTGTCTGATCTCGAGGAAGAACCGAAACACATCATCGATCCCGCCAGAGTAATGCAGGTGGCTCCCGTGAGTCTAAATCGTCTCCCTCCCGGTAAGACGTTCGTATCAGTACCTGATCGGGAGAAGATCCTACACTGGGGTCACTCGTCTAAACTAGCTGGCCACGCCGGTCAGAAAAAGACCCTCCAGCTTATTACCCGGCACTACTGGTGGCCTACCCTGCACAAGAACGTAATAGACTTTGTTTCTGCCTGTGTGTCCTGCGCCCGCAACAAGGTTCCGTGACATCTGCCAGCCGGTCGCCTCCTTCCGCTCCCAGTACCTGCTGCCCCCTGGCAGCATATAGCAATGGACTTTATAACTGATCTCCCCGTCTCTGCCGGTTGTACGGTCATTTGGGTGGTCGCTGACCGCTTTTCCAAGATGGCTCATTTCGTTCCCCTGCCAGGCCTCCCGTCTGCACCCGAGACTTTATCCGCCACATCTTCCGTCTTCATGGCCTGCCCCTCCACATCGTGTCGGATCGTGGGGTACAGTTCACCTCACGCTTCTGGAGAGCCACTTGTAAACTGCTAGACGTCACCTTGGACTTCTCCTCCGCTTACCACCCACAGTCTAATGGTCAAGTGGAGCGGATCAATCAGAACCTGACCAGTTACCTCCGGCACTTCGTTAATGCCCACCATTCAGACTGGGTGGATCTCCTGCCATGGGCCGAATTTTCTTACAACAATCACGAGAGTGAATCTTCCTCCAAATCCCCGTTTTTTGTAGTCTTCGGTCAGCATCCTCGGATCCCATTTCCCGTCTCCACCTCGGTGGACAATCCGGCTGCGGAATCTCTTGTTAACAAATTTTCCTCCATATGGGAGAGTACCCGATCCGCACTCCTTCTGTCATCCGAGCGTATGAAAAGACATGCTGACAAAAAACGTCTGGATCCTCCTCAATTCCGTCCAGGGGATAAGGTCTGGCTCTCGTCCAAGTATGTCCGGCTCAAGATTCCTTCCTATAAGTTAGGGCCTCGGTTCATCGGTCCTCTGGAGGTCATCAGTCAGATCAACCCGGTGGCCTATAAATTGAAACTCCCGGCCAACTTGCGGATCCCTAACTCCTTCCATGTATCTCTCCTCAAACCTGTGGTACTTAACTCTTTTTCCAAGTCTACAGGTACGCCTCCTGCTCCGGTTTCCGCTGAAAACGAATTTGAGGTAGAGAACATTCTGGCCACCAAAAGGGTAAGAGGGAAGACCTTTTTTCTAGTAGATTGGAAGGGGTTTGGTCCTGAAGAGAGAACGTGGGAGCCCCGGGAGAACATCCATGCCCCTCTTATCCTAGCTAAATTTCTCTCTGGCCTAAAAAAGGGGGGGCTTAAAGGGGGGGGTACTGTAGCGCCGGCGTCCCTGCCCTCTGCTAGGCAGGGACGCTGTTCCCCTCACCCCTCTGCTCCGAGCCCGGCGTCCTCCTCCCGCTCTGCTGGCAGCGCGCGCTCCTTCCCGGCCACTGTGCTTAGGGCGCGCGCACTCCCTCCCTCTTAAAGGGGCCGCGCGCGCCATCCTAAGGAGTCCCCGGCCAATGGCCGGAGGACTTCACCATATATTAGGCACCTCCTCCAAAATGGAGGTGCCCGAGCAATGTTGTTGCACTGTTCACTACTCTGCTTCAGCCCTCAGGTCCCATTGCCAGTTACCTGCCAGATTCCTGCCAGTTTGCTGTCTGATTCCTGCCTGATATTCCGCTTACCTGCCTGCTAGGCTAAGGTCCGACGGTCTGCCCTCCAACTCCTGTCAGTCTGTCTATGGACCAGCTTGCCCGCTCACCTGGGAGCGCACATCTGCTACCTGCCTGCTAGCCTACCTGGAGGCTCCGCCGTCACGTGCTGTGACCACCTGCCATTCCAGAGACTCCTGCCCGCTCACCTGGGAGCGCACACCTGCTACCTGCCTGCTAGCCTACCTGGAGGCTCCGCCGTCACGTGCTGTGACCACCTGCCATTCCAGAGACTCCTGCCCGCTCACCTGGGAGCGCACACCTGTTACCTGCCTGCTAGCCTACCTGGAGGCTCCGCCGTCACGTGCTGTGACCACCTGCCATTCCAGAGACTCTCGCTTGCTCACCTGGGAGCACACATCTACCATCTGCCTGCTAGCCTAGCTGGAGGCTCTGCCATCACAGGTCGTACCTAGCCTTTACCCAGAGACTGCCCCGGTCACTTGCCGTGACCTCCTGCCCGTTCATCCAGAGACTGCCCCGGTCACTTGCCGTGACCTCCTGCCCGTTCATCCAGAGACTGCCCCGGTCACTTGCCGTGACCTCCTGCCCGTTCATCCAGAGACTGCCCCGGTCACTTGCCGTGACCTCCAGCCCGTTCACTCAGCGACTGTCCCGGTCACCTGCTGTGACTGCCTGCCCGTCTTCCCTGGTCGCCACCCGCTCCCTTACAAGGACCGCCCCCTTGTATAGTAGCTCAGAGGTTCCGCCTCCCAGACCCGTTACACGGGTGTTGCGATACTCATAAAACACACCATATCATACTCCATGTTGTCCCTTTATACTGACCCCAGAGGGAGATACATAGTCCTATCTTGTTTACTAAATAACTCCCAATACACGATTGTGACCCTATATAGCCCTAATAACAAACCCAAAATTTTCTTCCCTAAAGTTCTTAAAAAAATCAGCTCCATTTGTCAGGGACCATTGATAATTTGCGGAGACTTCAACGCCCCTGTTTCTAGAGATTTAGACACAGACTCCGATTGTTCTACGGGTCGAGAGGATCTAAAAGGAATTATATCAGAAGAAGCTCTCCATGATGTTTGGAGATACCACCATGCCAACGAAAGGGACTATACGTTCTTTTCTCCTAGGTTTTCATCACTTTCCCGAATAGATTATTTCTTAGTAAATAGAACAGCTTTACCACTATGTAAATCCTCACACATAGGTTCGATAACCTGGTCCGATCATGCCCCAATTACATTAGAACTCGATGATGGCGGCGCTCCATCCTCTGTGTTTACTTGGCGCCTGAACACCTTTCTTTTAAAATCTGCTCATAATAGGGAATATCTCTCTAATGAACTGAAGCATTTTCTCAAAATTAATGACAATGGAGAAGTTTCCGACGAGACTTTATGGCTATCACAAAAAGCTTTTAGGCTGTGTTCACACGATGCGTATTTCATGCGTTTCCGCGGCGTTTTTGCAGTTGCGTAAACGCCGCGGAAACGCATGAAAAACGCATGGTAGAAGGGCAGCAATGTTCCCCAATGGAAATCCGCATGTGCTGTGCCCATGATGCGGATTTTTCCGCAGCGTTAACGCTGCGGTCAAAAATCCGCAGCATGTCAATTAATTTTGCGGAAACGCGGCGATTTCGCCGCGATTGACTTGCATTAGAACGCGCCAATTCCGCAAGACAGCATTTGTACTTGCGTAATTGGTGCGTTCTAATGTGCGGATGGTACCCGGGTGTGGAGGAGAGGAGAGTCTCATCCACACCCAGGTACCATTAAAAAAGCTGTAAAAAGAAGAATAAAATAAAAAATAAATGTATTCTTACCTTCTGTCGGCCCGCGCAGCGCTCCCGCTTGGTTCCCGGCACTTGCAGTGAGTTGTAGGACCTGCGGTGACGTCAGAGTCATGTGACGGGTCACGTGACGCTGACGTCGGCAGGTCTTTCAATTCAAAGTTGCCGGCAGCCGGGAGAACGGAGTGAGCAGGACAGCGCGGGCCATCAGAGGTAAGTATATACACTCTCTCGGTTCACACTGTATAAATCCATGCTGTTTGCATGGATTTATATAGTGTGACCTAGTTATCAAGCACTTTCCAGGTGATGCTAAAATCGCCTGGAAAGCGCTTGTCAATCTGCATGCGGAAACGCATGTGAATCTGCATGTGGATCCGCATGTATTCTGCAGGAAAAACGCATGCACAATCTGCATGCGTTTTTTCTGCCAGGGAGATGCAGAAATGATGCAGAAATTTTCTGCTTCATTTCTGCATCGTGTGCACATACCCTTATGAGAGGTTTATGCATAAAATTGGCCTCACAAGAAAAGAGACGCAGAGAATGTGAAGTGCAATCAGTCATAAATAAAATCAAAATCTTGGAAAATAACCAGAAACAAAACAAAACTCCGGCAATTAATGGCGCTTTGCTAGAAAGCAGAAATGATCTTCGGAAACTCTTATTATTTAATTATGAACATAATTTAAAACGTGTTAAAGCAAAATACTATGCCCTGGGGGATAGAGCAAGCGCCGTATTAGCCCGTAAAGTGAAAAAACAGACTGCTAAGGGGAGGATTGACCATTTGCTTCAGTCAAATGGGGACAAAATTTATGATCCAATAGAGATTGCCAACGCATTTGCGGACTATTACTCTCATTTGTACAATCTGAATACGGATCATACCATCCGACATCCCTCGACCCCACATATAGAACAATTTTTAAAACCTATTGATTTACCGAAAATCTCACAATCCCAACTTGAGTCTTTGAACTCACCTATTCAGCTTAGAGAAATAATAAGTGCAATTAAAGCTTCTAAATTACACTCGACTCCAGGGCCAGATGGCTTTGCCAATGAATTTTATAAAATGTCAGAGCAATTATCCCCGTACTTACAGCGATTATTTTTGGACTGGAGAATTAAGGGTAAAATCAATCCATTATTCTTGGAAGCGACCATAGTTACCCTTCCAAAACCAGGCAAACCCCCAAATAAACCTGAGAATTTTCAACCTATCTCACTACTGAATTGTGATCTTAAACTGTACTCTAAGATACTAGCTCAAAGAATTAATTCGGTCCTTACTCAACTGGTAGCGCCAGATCAAATGGGTTTTGTGCCGGGGAGACAAATTAGAGACGCCACTCGACGTATTCTTAACTTGATCTATAGAGCAGAAAAATCTGGAGTCCCCAGTGTGCTTGTCTCGCTGGACGCAGAGAAAGCGTTTGACCGAGTACACTGGGGATACCTTCAAGCAGTCTTGACTAAATTCGGGTTCATTGGACACATACAAAAGGATATAATGGCGTTATACTCCTCCCCGAGTGCGAAGGTATTAGCAGCAGGCTTTAGCTCAAAAAGGTTTCATATCTCAAATGGAACTCGCCAGGGGTGTCCGTTGTCACCTGCAATTTTTGCATTGATAATGGAACCCTTGGCACAGAGGATTAGTTCTTGTGAAGATATTTCTGGAATAAAAATAGGTTCCGTGGCCCACCCAGTTGGTCTGTATGCGGATGATGTAATTATTTCTGTAACACATCCTGAAACTTCCCTCCGAGCACTAATATCAATTCTCTCTCAGTTCTCAGAAGTATCTCTCTACAAATTGAACTCCGCAAAATCAATGGCCCTTCCGATTGGTTGTCCCTCTAGACTAATTTCTGATTTTAAAAAATCTCTGCCATTTACATGGGCTAAAAACTCCATTCTTTATCTGGGAATTCACCTAGTCTCCCCCTCTAAAAACTTAGAATCTAGTAATTCTGAAATATTTTTAGAGACTATCAAGCCAGAACTCAAAAGACTGAGCACCTTAGAATTTTCTTGGATGGCCCGTATACAAACATGTAAAATGACTTTACCTAAAATTCTATATCTTTTAAGATGTATACCACTTCCCATACAAAAAAAACAACTAGACAAAATCCAAGCTTTACTATTCCGTTTTATTTGGGGTGGCAAAAAACCCAGATTCTAGAGCTCTTTGTTGTTTTACAGAATGGGAGAGGGAGGTTTGGGACTACCGAATATCCACCTCTACTATAAAGCATGCACGATTGATGCTCTTAGAGAGTGGTGGGACACGAAGTCCAATCTCTCCTGGGTCCAAATGGAAAAATCAGATACCAAACTTCATTCTACTAGATTTATGTTGGAGGCGGAATTTCTGCTCCTGGGGTCTCAATCTTGCTCCCTCCCTACAATGACACACGCTCTTAAAATGTGGAGAGAGTTGATTCTTAAAAAGATTATACACATTCCGTTGAAATATATCTCGTTTAGGAGTGTTGATTTGGTGGTCCCATTCTCCCAATTCCATCGTTGGGAAGATCACGGCATTCCGAACTTGCAGTCTATGCTCTCAACTAGTTCTATCAAAACGTTTGATGAACTATCTTCCATATATCTACTCCCCGGTAATCTTCACTTTTCCTATGTTCAACTGAAGAGTTTTTTATCCTCTTCTCCAGCAATTATGTCCCGACTAGCTCCATCCACAATACAACACTTTATCTTGGGGAAGAAGGGATTCTCCAGGGTTGTCTCGGTAGCATATAATTTTCTCAATTCTCCTAATAATACTAAACTTTAACATGGTTAAATGGGAAACAGATTTGGGCACTTCATTCACACATGACCAATGGCAATTAGCTTTGTCTTGGCCCATTAAAAGTTCATCATGCATAAACCACCTAGAAATTGCAAAAAAAATCCAACTCCGTTGGTATTTACACCCCAAACCGTATAGCTCACCTATCTCAAGGAGCATCCCCTTTATGCTGGAAAAATTGTGGAGAAACAGGTACACTCTCGCATTCTTGGTGGTCTAGCCCTAAATTAAATAGCTTTTGGAAGGAGGTACAGTGGTGGCCAAAAGTATTGGCACCCCTGCAATTCTGTCAGATAATACTCAGTTTCTTCCTGAAAATGATTGCAATCACAAATTCTTTGGTCTTATTATCTTCATTTAATTTGCTTGCAAGGAGAAAACACAAAAGCGAACGAAGCAAAAATCAAATCATTGATCATTTCACACAAAACTCCAAAAATGGGCCAGACAAAAGTATTGGCACCCTCAGCCTAATACTTGGTTGCACAACCTTTAGCCAAAATAACTGCGAACAACCGCTTCCGGTAACCATCAATGAGTTTCTTACAATGCTCTGCTGGAATTGTAGACCATTCTTCTTTGGCAAACTGCTCCAGGTCCCTGATATTTGAAGGGTGCCTTCTCCAAACTGCCATTTTGAGATCTCTCCACAGGTGTTCTATGGGATTCAGGTCTGGACTCATTGCTGGCCACCTTAGAAGTCTCCAGTGCTTTCTCTCAAACCATTTTATAGTGCTTTTGGAAGTGTGTTTTGGGTCATTGTCCTGCTGGAAGACCCATGACCTCTGAGGGAGACCCAGCTTTCTCACACTGGGCCCTACATTATGCTGCAAAATTTGTTGGTAGTCTTCAGACTTCATAATGCCATGCACACGGTCAAGCAGTCCAGTGCCAGAGGCAGCAAAGCAACCCCAAAACATCAGGGAACATCCGCCATGTTTGACTGTAGGGACCGTGTTCTTTTCTTTGAATGCCTCTTTTTTCCTGTACACTCTATGTTGATGCTTTTTCCCAAAAAGCTCTACTTTTGTCTCATCTGACCAGAGAACATTCTTCCAAAACGTTTTCGGCTTTCTTAGGTAAGTTTTGGCAAACTCCAGCCTGGCTTTTTTATGTCTCGGGGTAAGAAGTGGGGTCTTCCTGGGTATCCTACCATACAGTCCCTTTTCATTCAGACGCCGACGGATAGTACGGGTTGACACTGTTGTACCCTCGGACTGCAGGGCAGCTTGAACTTGTTTGGATGTTAGTCGAGGTTCTTTATCCACCATTCGCACAATCTTGCGTTGAAATCTCTCGTCAATTTTTCTTTTCCGTCCACATCTAGGGAGGTTAGCCACAGTGCCATGGGCTTTAAACTTCTTGATGACACTGCGCATGGAAGACACAGGAACATTCAGGTCTTTGGAGATGGACTTGTAGCCTTGAGATTGCTCATGCTTCCTCACAATTTGGTTTCTCAAGTCCTCAGACAGTTCTTTGGTCTTCTTTCTTTTCTCCATGCTCAATGTGGTACACACAAGGACACAGATTGAGTCAACTTTAATCCATGTTAATTGGCTGCAAGTGTGACTTAGTTATTGCCAACACCTGTTAGGTGCCACAGGTAAGTTACAGGTGCTGTTAATTACAAGAATTACAGAAGCATCACATGATTTTTCAAACAGTGCCAATACTTTTGTCCACCCCCTTTTTTAGGTTTGGTGTGGAATTATATCCAATTTGGCTTTAGGACAATTCTTTTTGTGTTTTTTCATTGAAGACAAATTAAATGAAGATAATAATACCAAAGAATTTGTGATTGCAATCATTTTCAGGAAGAAACTGAGTATTATCTGACAGAATTGCAGGGGTGCCAATACTTTTAGCCACCACTGTATATAAGAGATTATCATACTGTGCTGGAAGTGACATCCCAATGAATCCAGCATTAGCTTTACTGAACATAGGCATTACCGACCTCCCGTACAAGAACAGATGGCTCTGTTCTTTTATATTAACTGCGGCCAGACAAGCTCTTGCCTCCAAATGGAAATCCCACTCTACTCCATCGACGGATGACATTTGGTGGAGAGTCGACTCATATAATCCTTATGAAATGATTCTGTCATGGGACGCTTCAAAAAAAGATAGGACCCAACAACGGTGGTGTGCATGGCCGGAAGTTAAAGCATTTTTTCATAACAAAGATTCTTGAATACAATATGTTCATTATGACCTACTTGGAGAATATACCTTTCCCTGGTTTACCCCCCCCCCCCTCCTCTCCCTTCCACAATTGAGGGGTTAGCTTACATCCTACCACCCTTCCTTTCTTGTTTCCCAGGTTCATGACATTAAAAGTTTCTTGCTACTTACTCTCAGAAGCCTTATTGTACACTAAATATTGTATATTGTATGTGATGTACCTGATGTCCTTTTTCCTTGTAATGTTTGAAAAATTCTAATAAAAATTCAATGTTAAAAAAAAAAATAATTTCTCTATGCCAGTGGTTCTTAACCTTGTTTGAGGTACCGAACCCACCAGTTTCAAATGCACATTCACCGAACCCTTCTTTAGTGATAAATATGATTTTTTTTCCAAATTCAAGACATAGGTATATGCTTTTTTACTGGTACACAAAATGAACCGTGCATGAACATCACCTTGATCAAAGAACAAAACCAACACAGTGCATGAACTCACAACAAATTACATACCTGCAAATCAGTGTGACTTCTGCTGTTGTTTTTGAGAGACCAGTTCAGATATCCGTGGCTTCACCTTGGCAAGTGCTACTCTCATGTCATTTTCACAGCAAAGTCTGTTCCTTTTCTTTGTTTTTATGTCCAGCATCCTCGAAAAGGTTTGTTCGCAGAGATATGTTGTAACAAATGGTAAAAAAAATTCCAGGGCTTTCTTAGCAATAATTGGGTACTTTTCCAACTGTCGACACCAAAACTTTGAGAGTGTTGTTGTTCTAAAGAGTTGCTGTTGAACCTGGCTCTGCTGAATTTCAATGATTACGTCGAGGTATTCATAATTGACATCTGCTGTCTCAACAGCAAACGTGAACGGCTGTCTCACCCATGCTGGATATGACTCTCTTGTAGGGAAATATCCGTCAAGAGACTTTGCAAGCTCATCTAAGTGCGTGGCAATTGTTTGCTTCAGTTCCATGGATACAGAAATGTCTCCGATTCCAGACACATCTTCGATCTTACTTACAAAGTCATCCAGAAGGGGAAAGTTTGCGAAATTATTGTTCTCTGTTCGTCGTTTCCATAACGGTAGGTTTTTTTTTTTAAAAGCCTTCAGGTTTTCTTCTGCTTCCATGATGTTGACTCCACCACCCTGCATCTGCTGATTGAGATGATTTAGAGCTCCAAATATATCCGCCATGTACGCTAAAATGAGAATGAACTCAGGATTTTTGAAGCAATCTGCATGACAATGTTGGTGCTCTTGCAAAAACAGGGCTAATTCCACACGCATGGCAAAAACACGATTCAGCACCTGTCCCCGGGATAACCACCGAACATTAGAATAGTACAGAAGTACCTCGAATTCAGAGCCTATTCCTTTACACAGCTCACTGAAGATGCGGTGCCTCAGAGCACTATTTCGCACATAGTTCACACATTCCACTACAGTTTTTAATACTTCTGCCATTTTTGGAGGCAAGGTTTTTGTTGCCAACGCATGCCTGTGCAGAATTCAATGCGTAACAATGATGTGTGGTGCATCGGCTTTTACTAGCGCACCAAAACCAGACTTTCTTCCCAGCATGACTTGAGCTCCGTCCGTACAAACTGCAGAAACCATATCCCATGAAAGATTGTTGTCTCTGAGGAAGTCATCCACAAGTTTCTTCACATCGGCTGCCTTAGTTGTTGTTGTTGTAAGAGGCTTACAAAATAAAAACTCTTCTTTTATCATGTTGTCTTTCACATAGCGCACGAAAACAGCAAGCTGGTTTAGATTAGAAACGTCTGTGGTCTCGTCGAGTTGAAGGCTGAATTTTGCCGGACTTGAAATTAGATCTGCGACTACTTGAGCCAAGATGTCTTTACTCATGCACTCTATTCTGTCACTGATGGTGTCATTTGAAAGAGGAATTTGGGATAATTTACCTTCGGCCGCTGTTCCGAGTATCAGTTTCACCATCTTTAACGCTGCTGGTTTTATGAGTGTTTCACCGATGGTGTGCGGCTTGCCCTGCTTTGCGATCAGGTAAGCAACTTCGTACGATGCAATGAGGATCGGTTTGTTCACGGGTACAAATCCAAGAGCAGGCAGAGTGGCCCTTTCATCGAATCTGGCTCTTTTCACTTTGAATTCAGCAAGCGTTGTGTTCTTGTATTCCCCATCTCCATGCAGCTTCAAGAAGTGTTCCTTCAGTTTTGCCGGTGCGAGACTAGAGTTGCTCAACTTGGCATTGCAAATCATGCAGATAGGACGCTGACTCCCATCACGTTCCGTGATACATGTGAATCCATGTTGTACATATTCGTCCGACCACTTTCTTTTTCTGCTCGACATAGTTAGTATGGATTAAAATATTAAGAAAGAAACCACACAACGTACGACTACGACAGTCACACGATGACTACTGAGCACACTAAATTCCCCGCAGCACTGATTGGCCAATTAATGTAACGTGATCATCTGCAGAAAGTGATGGCCAAGCGGGGCGTGTCATCACGAATTTACTTAATGAGTCGGGTGTGTCTTGACCTCCGTGGCGGAGGCTCCGCCGAACCCCTGAGACCGACTCACCGAACCCCTAGGGTTCGAAAGAACCCCGGTTAAGAACCACTGCTCTATGCAAATATAAGCCATGGACGGCTGATATCTGATGAAGAAACCTGATCTGTTTAACCCCCTTAAAGACCATGGGTTTTTCAGTTTTCGCCTCCCCTTCTTCCCAGAGCCATAACTTTTTTTTATTTTTCTGTCAATATGGCCATGTGAGGGCTTGTTTTTTTGCCAGACGAGTTGTATTTTGAACGACATCATTAGTTTTACCATATTGTGTACTGGAAAACGTGAAAAAAAATTCCAAGTGGTGTGAAATTGCAAAAAGTGCAATTCCATAATAGTTGTTTTTTTTGTGTTTTTTTTTTTACCATGTTCACTAAAAGCTAAAACTGGCCAGAAACCGGGAGCTGGGTGGGGGCTTATATTTTGGGATACATACGATGTTTTGATCACCCGTTATTGCATTTTATTGCAATGTTGCGGCGACCAAAAAACTGTAATTCTGGGGTTTAGCTTTTTTTTCTCGTTGGTCATTAACCAATCGTATTCTTTTTTTTTTATACGGATTGGGCGATTTTGAACGTGGTGATACCAAATATGTGTATTTTTGATTTTGATTAGATCAGCTGTCATGTGCCGGAAAATGTGAGGGCTCAACTCCGGAGTCAGCACCGAAGAGGGAGAGGCAACCTATAACTGATATACACATCATAGGTTGTTAATGGGTTAAAACATGCTACGTGTTTCCTATCTAATAGAATTTTTTTTTTTTTTTGCAACCCTCTGGTTACTCCTACTGGTAGGACTCCTAGTCCTGTTTCTTTTATTCCTACGCTTCTCAGCACATTTACCCTTGGTTGGTTCCGTAGATGGAGCAGCAGTCATCCAGGAGATTTGATTATCAGTCTTCATGTTGCGTCTGTGTTGTGCCTGAACTCGGCACAATTAGATGCGGTGAGCATACACTCTATAAGTCATCCCCGTCTAGGGAACTCTGATATTAAAATTAAAAAGCCATCATGCCTCCCTATTTATAAGCACATGTGGACAATTTCCTCCTATTTTACAACATCGAACTTGTTCAGTTGCCGAAACATGAAATAAAGAGGCATAGCCATTATGGCATTTAATAAAGTGTCTTGATGCTTAAGACAAATTTCTATTGCTATTTAACCCTTTCATGACCATGGACGTATAGGTACGTCAGTCAAAGGTCATGTCCTTCCTTTGATATCTGCTCCAACGCTGAGTCCACATCTTTTCCCGCACATGACAGCTCATACATTATCCATATGATCAAGATCAGACTCTTCAGTAAAACCCTCCAAATCATATGAACTAAAAGCAATCTTAACACCTAATTTAGGTTCAATATTCCATCTGCTGAGTGTTATGAAGATGGGTCTGATGTTGAAGACCTGAGACCTATAAGCCTAAAAACTTTGAAAGAATGATGTCCTGGATGCTGTCCTCCAAGATCTTTAAGGGGTATCTTGATGTGCACTATACTTGGGGAAACTCATTGTCCCCAAGTTTCTTACCAAAACAAATATCAGGCCAATGCTTGGTTGACAGTAAAAGGCTTTTTTAACTGTGGCTTTAGAATCTGCAAGAAAGTAAAACAGTGCAAGACTTTTTTTATTTATTTCTTATTCAAATGATAGTTATCATTACTAGTGATGAGCGAGCATGCTCGGGTGTTTTCCGAGTATCTTTGGAGTGCTCAAATGTTATGTTTGAGTCACTGTGTGTACATGATTTGCGACTGTTTGACAGCTTTAATACATGTGAGGAATGCCTGTTTCTTAGGCATTCCTCACATGTATTAAAGCTGTCAAACAGTCGCAAATCATGAGAACGGAGTGACTCAAACATAACATTCGAGCATTCTCGCTCATCACTAATCCTTACCCAATCAAATATTTTTTTTTTTTCAATTGTATTTCTGTATTTGTAGTCTGTCATCGAATGCTCCCTTTGTAAGCCTAAATATGTAGGCTGTCTAAGCAGAAGCTGCTCCTCATCACCATTGTGGGTTGAGGCCAAATTGAGGACAGTAATACCCTCCCATCAGAGGAGGATTGGAGCGAGGCCTTGACCTCCACAAAATGTTTCACCGGCACTTAAAGGGGTATTCCCATCTCAATATGTAGTAGGGGGTAATAATAATAATATTAGCAATTATCTCCAATTAAAAATGTAATATAGTTCTTCTGGTTTGCTATGTCTCTTTCCTCATGTGCAGGTATTACCGAACCTTAGGTATCCATAGTTACGACCACTGATATAGCGACAGTAAAGCTAGTTGCTAGATGTCATAACCATGGATACCTAAAGTCCTGCAATGACTACACATGGGGAAAGACATGGTGATTCAGAAAAACTATACAACATTTCTAATTGGAGGTATTTGCTATTATTATTAGAACACCTACTACACATTGGGATAGGATCTTGGGAGATGGGAATACCCCTTTAAAAACAAGCTACTCTAAATTATATATAATTCATCAATGCTACCGGACACCTAGCAGGTTCTATAAAATGGGTCGATCCACCACTGCAGATTGCCATAGGTGTGGGGAAGAGGCGACAGATTTTATACACCTGATGTGGTATTGCCCTCCTATTGCAGACTTTTGGAAAGTGGTCATACAATCTTCTCTACCACTCTGCTCAAAGGTGTGTTTATTAGGAATCCTTGATGAGGAGACACGGCCTCACTACCCTTGCACTCTTCTCAGGAAAACATTGTTTGGCTCGCAAAGCTATCTCAATGATTTGGATGGCAAGAAGACCCCTGTGGATTTCATGCTGGTAAATACTGCAGCTTCCTATGAGAGGTGGTATATAAAAATAGACATTGTCCTCAAAAATTTGATTATGTATGGAAGCCTGGGCTTGATTCTCCTTTGACTTACATTAGTCCTCAGGAGATGAGTATTCGCTCATGATTAAAGCATGTGATATGTTGTGCCTGACATGGGTGCCTTATGCTTTTGGTTAAGATATAGTTATGTACAAAATAATAGCAGTCTAACATCACTAATGTGTTTGATCTTTTCTGCCAGAAACAGTAATTAAACAACATGGGAAAAAATTAATGACTAAGTATAGGTGAGTAATGGGCAACCAACGGTCATAACATGCATGCTGCCAATTGGGTGCGATTGACTCATTTAATGAAAGGGGAGTTTTCTAATAGCAATGCGGAGTTCAATTAGTGAGGCCATTCATTCTGTGAAAACAGGTATCAATTATGGCCCTTATTTAAAGCGCACCTGTCAGCAGGATAGTGTATGTAGTTTACTGAGCACAATCAGGTGGGCGGCATTTCACCGATTAATACCTTGGTTGATGAAATCCGTCCAGTGGTTCTTGTGTAATCTTTACTTTCAGTTTGGAGATAATGATATGCTCGTGCTTCGGGCGGCGCGCTATCTGGTGCTCTTACATATTCATCTGTATGCTCTTATGTCAGCTCACTGTGCCTTCACTGACCTGCCTCCTATTTTACATAATGCATCTAGTAGTGCAGGGCTAGGTAAAAGCTTCAACTCAATCCACAAAAAAAAGCAAGTCCCCCACTCAGGTCTGCCAATGCACGTATAGGGGTCTTCCACGTTACTGGTAGTACAAAGGCTCTGGAAAAGCGCTATGTCTCCTCGCCTCCCAAAAGAAATGCAGTGAATTCTGTGCTTGCAAATCCAAATCCCCCTCTCCCCTCTGAGCCCCACAGTGTGCCTAAACCACATTTAGCATCCACATGTTTGGCATTTCTGTAGCGATGAGAGCACGCTTAATTTAATTTATGGGTCAATGTCTCCAGAAGCACGAGTTGGGCATAATATGGGCACTACAATGGCAGATTTGCAATTTTCAGTCAGCAACATCCACTGCTGCTAGATTCTGGAAAACACACATTGAGTCAAAATCGTCACTACACATATAGATAAATTCACAGCTGGGTGTAATTTCCAAAATAGGGTCAGTTAAGGGCTCTATATATGGAGCCCACAAACTATTCTACAATAATTAGAATTTGTTCTCCAAAAGTCAAATAGCTCTGCTTCCCTCCGGAGTCTCATTGTGCGGCTGTTCAGTACTGTACAGCCACATATGGGGTATTGCCACGTTCAGCAGAAATTGTGGGACAAATTTTGGTGCCATTTTTACCCTTTTCTCAATGTGAAAATGTAAAATCCAGGTATAAAACTACATTTTTGTGGTAAAAAATGTAATTATTTTTCTTCATTGCCCAAAGGTATAAAATTCTGTGAAGCACCCGTGGGTTCAAGATGTCCACCCCACCTCTAGATAAGTTACTTGAGGAGTGCAGTTTTCAAAATGGGGTCACTTGGGGATGGGGGGGGGGTTGGTAAATTTTGTTGACAGTGAGAAATTGCTGATAAACTTTAAACACTTCTAACTTCCAAACAAAAAAACAATGTTTATTAACTATTTTGTGTGGTATAACTAACTGGCTTAAGGGCATAAAAATTAATTTATAAAACTGCAACTTTTTTTGTCAAATTATCAATATTTTCATAAATGAATGCAAATCATATCAACCAAAATTTACCACTAATATGAAGTACAATATGTCAAACGACTCAAATAGCTGTAGACACGTCTGAAACATCAAGGAACATTATCTAATGCCATATTGGGTATCTTTCATTTTAAGGTTATGCAAAAGTTCAATATTTCTGGTAGAGGAGAGGATTTTTCACACTGCTTATGAATAGGGAGATGTGGCATTTTTTTTTTTTTTATCTTAAAGAGGTATTCTCAAGTTATTTTCTTGAGCAGCTCAGAACATTGCAGCATCCTTACTTCCAGGTTTCTGAGGACGGGCACTCCTCCTCAAGTGACGGTTCTGGTGAGTAGCAGAATGATACAGCAGAACTTGTGCTTTATCATTCAGCCATTAGTGGTTTGTTCTGAATCTACACAGCTGTCACTATATTTTCACATAGAGCTAAGAGCACCTTTGAAAAAGCTCACATCTCAGGAAAGTGAGAGCAGTGTTTATGAGAACTGCTCTGGAAGCAGCTGACAGCGGGGTTGGTGATTTTGTAAGATTTATAACAGCAGCTTGTCAAGAGCTGAGCAGCTAACTGCTATATCAAAATAAATGGGCTGGGAGAGAGGTGGATAGGATGTAGGGAGTTACCTTTACTCCTAGAAGGTAACTATTGCACATACAAAAATCTGACCGGCACCTCAAAACAGAATAAAGCAAGTGTGAACATGAGCAAAGTTGCCATGACTACATAACAAAAATACAACAGCCCTTTGCCAGAGCCAAGATGTATGCAAACATTAAACATATGACAATTGAACTGCATTACTGCTATATAAAATGTACTTATAAAAATGAAGGTACTTAGCTCGTAAATTGGCCAAATTATGTGCTAAGTATCTTCATTTCCTTTTAAAATGTATTTAGTCTTGAGAGGAGACGTTTAAGCCAGGGACATGATTCATTTGTACAAGAACATAAATTACCCATACAAAAAGTATGGTCAAAAGTGGTTTCATGCAAAACTTCCTCAAAAGACAAGAGGGAATTCCCTCCACCTAGAGATAAAGATTAAATCTCTAGAGGAGACAAGTCTTCTTTACCATGAGAACTTTTAACCTGTGAAGTGGCCTACATCAGGACTAGGTCACAGCAGGAACTGCTGATTGTTTCACAAAAGGCTTAGATGCTTATTTTTTTGTGGAAGAAAGTAACAAATGCTAATGTAAATGTGTAAACTTGTTTTCTGAATATTTAGTCCAGTAGATCGAAAATTGGGATCGGCTGGGAAAAATGTACTTCTTTGGGGGAGAGTTGATCATGCATTGTGGCTGTACATATACCAGTCATCTTAAAGAGCACCTGTCAGTGTATGTGGCTTGCTAAGCACAATCCTGCTGTCAGGTGGGTGCCGTTATACTGAGTAAAATGATACCTTTGTTGATGAAATCCGTCCAGTGGTTCTTCTGTAATCTTTTTTTTTTTTTCAGTTCTGCCATAATGATATGCTCGTGCTCTCATTATTTATTCATGTATTCCTCTCTCTGCCTTGTGACAGGTTACTGGGCTTTTTAGTGACCTGTATTTTAAATACTGACTTTGTAAATTTGTGTCACACTGAAATTTACATTCCCCAAAATGGCCGCGGCCGCCAGCGCATGCGCAGTAACATCTCTCATTTGCAAGCGTGGGCGGCGCGGGCCATATTGCTGTAGGCAAATTTCTTTTTCCGCTAGAAAAATGGTGTCCGCAGTAGCTAAGCGCCATGTTGCTGGAGGAAAAATAAATTTGCCTGCAGCAATATGGCTGCTGCCGCCGCCCGCGCAGTAGCATTTCTCAGTTGCTGAGAGATGCTACTGCTCATGCGTGGCGCCATATTGCTGCACCCAAATGCTTTTTCCAAAAGCAAAATAGCACCCGCGCAGTAGCATCTCTTGGCAAACGAGACATGCTACTGCGAATGCACGGGAGGCGGCGGCCATTTTGCTGCATGTAAATTTCAATGTGACACAGAAATTACACAGTCAGTATGTAAAATAGTAGGTAGGTGACTGAAAGCACAGTGACTTGTCACAAGGCAGAGATAGGATAATGAGGGCACCAGAGCACGAGCATATCATTATGGCAGAAATGAAAATTAAGATTATAAAAGAACCACAGGACGGATTTCATCAACAAAGGTATCATTTTACTCAGTATAACGGCGCCCACCTGACAGTGTATGTGGTTTACTGAGCACAATCCTGCTGACAGGTGCACTTTAATAATTTTCCATCCCTGGGTTGAAGTTGATGGACGTGTCTTTTTTGAGCAATATTAAAGTACGCAACAATCCTTTAAAGTCAGACTTCGTCCAGTTCTCAGCAGAAAAGTGGATACGATTGCCTAGATTTGATACAATCTTCTATTAATGCAGAGTTCAGACTGATACATTGTAGCAAATAACCAGAGATGTGTTGCTGCTGTATTTAAAGGGAGTCTATCAGCAGGTTTTTGCTATGTAATATGAAGACAGCATGCTGTAGGGGTTAAAACACAGATTTCAGCGATGCCTTTCTCATCAAGCACCGTGGGTTTGTTGTAATGATTGTTTTAGCACCACAAGTTTATCATTGCTGGGACACAACAGAGTGTGTATGCTTGTCCGACACACCCCCTCCTGTGATAAGCACCTCACTGTCTATGGACATTGAAAATAAGGAGCCTGGTGTGGGCGGGGTTAGCTTCCTCAGCTCTGCTGCACTGCTAAATCTAAAAGCTCTGTGTCAGAACAGCGGCATCCAGTAATCTAAGTAATACATCGTTGGATTCAGGATTCATTGTCTACATCAGGCTGCTCTCAAATGAGATAGCAAAAACCTGCTGACATATACCCTTTAACCTAGACTAGATACAACTGTATCTGTTTCTTTGCTGAGAGCTGGAATGATTCACTGACTGCAAACAGACAGTCGTGTAAGGAATAACCAACCTCTCAGGTCCAGTTCAAAAGACAAATATTTGGTGCATTTTTTGTGTTGCGTATTTTCACTGAGCAAAAAAAAAACACAGCGTATTAGAGTTCCAGCAAAATGTATGGGATTTATAGAAATCTTATGCCCACTTTTCTTTATTTTTTTTACACTGGTGTGTGTTTTTAAAATTTACATGTCAATTTTTCTTGCTGTCAATATCAGTTTTATTTGCAAATTTTCCCCATCGACTTGAGTGAGATGAGGAAAGTCTGCAGGTAAAAAAAACTCATTTGTGTATTTAGTGCTTTTCTGCAGAGGATGTAATAGGTCATGTCTATCAATAAAACATCATCAAAAGTAACAGGAAGTGCCCAAAACAAAGCAGTTTAAAATATAAAATACCAGATAGTGACAAAAAATGCATCTGAAAAAATAAATAAAAAAAGGACAATATAAACACACGAAAAGTCTGCAACATCAAAAATGCACCAAATACTGATCGTGGAAGTGTAGCCTCAGAGCACAGTGACGATGACATAAATCACTCTTATTTTAACTGCAAAATACTGGAGGATTTTCACTGGACATGTAGTGCTTAGTTTGCTTTAATGCTATAGAACTATTTAATGGAAAGAAAATCTGTTAAAAGTCTGGTCACTGCATTTATTATATCAAATTCTGCAGGAAGATTTCATTATGATGGTTACAATATATAAGTTAACAAGAATAAAAAAATACTTTTCATATTACAAGACATACAACATTTACATATAGACAGTTCTACAATGGTATTATTCATGATCACGGTGGCTCTCTCACACGTATGTACATCTTACGCCACAATATAAAGCCATTATTAAAAAGAAATAGAAAAAAAACACCTGATAAGAAGAAGACTTAAGACCAATGGCCATGTATTGGCGGTAGAAGGCACTTATCGGATAGCACACAGAGTTCAGAGTCATGAGTGGCTTGAGGAATTTGCAAAGAGCATCAAGATGGACGAGAGACACTGTAATTTATTTTTGATGTATTCTGGAAGTTTGTCGTTTTCTCCATGTCTGCAAAAGAAAATGTTGTGTTATAGGCCAAAATATATTACAATGGGTTTATAGACATTATTATTTTATTATCTCTGATCAATTAAATATTGAGAGTACAATAATGACAAATTCTTATCTTCAGAGGATGGATGAAAATAATACTTTGGGTTATATCCATTGATGACATTGTTCCAGTCTAAGTGTTTAGAAGCTTTTCTCCTCACCTGGTTACTTGTCCATTTGGTGCTGTGTATATAATGGATGAAACTCCAGGCTGGACAACCAACTGGGAGCCATCATTGAACTGCACCCATACAGCCCCGGTGTTCAGCTGGTAAGAAGAAGAAAATGGGAGGGATTGAAAAGGACTAAACAAGTTAGCAAGTTTGGTGTTTCAACCCCCTATTAACAGTCCCAATTCTATTATTACTTTAATTGTTACTCTGTGCTAACACTAACATAGCAACATTACAAATACCGTGCAATGCAACAAAACATCTACTTACTTGGGATGCCCAGCCAACATTTTTAACAAAAACGGACTTCAAGACTTGGCCAGGATCTGGAGTGTGACTTTTTGACGCTTTGGGGGAAGGAGCACTTTGAGCCGAAAACACAGACCCCTCGTAGGAAAGAATCTATACAGGAAACAAGAGCTACCGTTTCAGTATATAAAAAATATCAACATAGCCAAGTCACAAACACAGTATCAGCATGGAAATATGGTCAATGATTAAAAGTGTGGTGTTTGATACAAAGATGGAAAAATTATAAGAATGGTTTTGTAGCTTTATTCAGGACACTAACTCTCTCCAAAATATAACATAATGGTGGGTTGGGTCCCAACTTTGATGCAGGCTCAGTAGCAGAGCCTGCATCATTCCCAACAGATAATGGCTGTTACACAACCAGGGCTGTGGAGTCGGAGTCGTGATAAAATGGACCAACTCCTAAAATATATAATAAAGTGGGTACAGTCGTCCAATGCAGTTTGTGGGGAATATTTTTTCATACGAATTTGGGAAAGTTATGAAATGTGCTATAAATGTCTGTCCTATTCCTGATCTAAGGGTCTAGACTTTCAGCGGAGATGAATCTGTGCTACAGTAAATTTATCACTTAAACGTGAGCCATGTATGAGGGAGTCCGAGTCATGGAGTCGGAGTCATGGAAATTGAGGAGTCGGAGGTTTGGCTTACCCACTTCACAGCCCTGTACACAACCATCCTCTACCTCCAACAGCATCAAGTGGAATAGAGCTCTACCAGTTGCTTTTAACCCCTTCAAACAGCACTGCTACTCTTGGACAGTGGTATTTAAAGCGCATGCTCCGGAGGGAAAGAACGCCACAATCATGGGGTTCTGATGGGTATCCATGGAAGGCAGGGGTCCTGCTATAGTCCCCCATACCTGCCATGATGGTGCTGTTGTGAAGACCAGCAGGCTCAAATCCCCTAAGGGGACTAAAAGGTGCAGTAAAAAAAATTGTTTGCATTTAAAAAAACAAAAAAAACAACTTAAAATAAAAGTACTTTGGCGCTATCGTATATATATATATATATATAAAAAAATAAATAAATAAATAAAAAAGTGGTATTGCAGCATCCTTAAATGTACACTCCATTAAAACAAAGTTAATTAAAGCGATCGGTAAACGATGTAAAGAGAAAATTAAAACCACAGAATTCTATTCCTTATTTTTGTTGCTTCAACATTGCAGAAAAATAAAAATGCAATAGGTGATCAAAAACGTCACATCTACCCCAAAACGGTATCAAAGCAAGCTCTCACTCTGATCCATCGGCCATGAAAACGTTACAGGTCTCGGGGGGGAAAAAAAAGCAGGACATTTGGAAATTTTGTGAAAAAAATAATAATTTACAAGGTTTTCATTACATAAATGGGGGAAAAAAACAAAAGCACTATACAAGTTTGCTATTGCTGTAATTACACTGACTCGAAAAATTATATTGCAGGTCATTTTTACAGCATGAATGCCTTTTAAAACAAAACCCAAAAAACAATTACAGAATTGTTTTTCAAATTTTCACTGCACATTGAATGGTAAAACGAATGGTGGTGTCATTCAATGTCACAACTCATCCCGCAAAAAACAAGCCCTAATATGGCTATGTTGATGGAAAACTAAAAAGTTATGGAACTTGGAAAAAGGAAAACAAATATTGGCGATGGCAGGAAGTGGTTAATGTAGACACAGTCTTTGGATAAAGCATAAAGTAGGAGCCGTGATCTTCATCAGTTAGGCTATGTGCCCACGATGCAGAAATGCTCTGGATTTTTCCTGAGCGTTTCTGCATCTCCCTGGCAGAAAAAAAACACATGCGGATTGTACATGTGGATTGTGCATGCGTTTTTTCAGCCAGGGACAAGCGGATGTGAAGTGTTTTGGTCATGCGATTTCGCATGCGGGTTGACAAGCGCTTTCTAAGCTATTTTAGCATCACTTGGAAAGTGCTTGACAACTTGTTCACACTATAAATGACGTCATGGCAGGTCCTTTTAGACCATCGCGAGCTGCCGGGGAGCCAGGACGCATCGCTATGGAGACTCACGAAGGTGAGTATAATGTTTTTTTTTTTTTTTTTTTTTTTACAGGTAAGCGAGTCAACGCAAGTCAATGGCGGCGAAAACGCTGCGATTACGTAAAATAATTGGTAGTGCTGTGGATTTTTCCGCAATGATAATCCGCAGCGGAAATTTCCGCAGCATGTGCACAGCACATGCAGATTATCATTGGGGAACATGGCAGGCCTTCTACCAAGCGTTTTTTAAGTGTTTCTGCTGCAGAATTGCCGCTGCGGAAACGCTTAAAAAACGCATAGTGGGCACACAGCCTTACTTATTGTCGTAATATAAGAGAAATAATTTCTAGAAAATGAAAGATCCCATCTGATTAAAATGTGCAAACTGATCCATGTCCCAAATCACTCACCGAAGGATTGGTGTTAGACATCTGGGGAGGGGAGGTGGAGCTGACGAATGCCCGATTAGGAGGGTTTTGATCCTTGTGTCCATAAACAGACTCCCCAGAAGGTACAGTTTGTGCTGGAGGTTTGGGGGAGTCAGTGCATATTGGTCTCCTGTATTTAAAAAACAAAACAAAAAAAAAAAACAGTAAATCATGATTATTCCGGATCTTAAAAGTCAGTTTGTAAACACTCAACATACAAAACAAAATAAAGACATATGGTCTGTCACCAGCAGTAATGGTGCTTTCACACTGCATTTCGGCACCAGTTCGTTGGTCCCGTTGGGTCATACAACCGAACTCCCCGCAAAACGGGATTTGGGCGCATGCGCCGACAGGGCCATAGACTGCAATGGTGCCCACAGAGTGAACGTGAGCTCTACCGTGCATCATTTTCGGGAGTGTACGCCTACTGGAGGCAGACACCCAGACTACTACATCCGAGTGTCCGCCTATTGCACGTTGAAAAATCACTAGCTGATCCAACGTTATTAAGAGTTCTGCTCTCCTATGCCAAAAATCAGTGGCCACATGTAAAGAATAATTCCACTATGAAGCTTCCACCATCATCAGTTCTCACACATTAAATGGGGGTTGTTACCGCTTAAGGAGGACCTGTCACTAGGTCAAGAGTCCAGTTATTGATCTAACTGTATTCCCGCTGCTCCCCCGAGTACTTCAGGGTTTTTCTTTTCAAAATACACCATACAGTTGCACGGGACATTTAATTTAGGCCTAATTTTTAGGGGTCTTTTTGTTTCAAGGGGGCGTGGCTCACTGGTTAAATATGCAAGCAGCCTAAAGATACACCCCCAGAGAATCCTATGAGCAGTGCCTCCTAGCAAAGACCATAGAAATCCATACTAAACACAAAGGCCTATATGTGGAACCATATGGCTGCTTTAAAAAAAAAAGTAGAATACTCAGAGGAACAGCAGGAATAAAATAAAAGTAAAACTTGATTGGACACTTTTGTCCTGGTGACAAGTTTTCTTTACAATAATAGCTCCATGTGGCTTAGGCTCACATTTTAATGCATAACTTTAAGGGGTTATTGTTATCTTCTACATTGACGGTGATCTGGTGGATGTGCCATTAAGGTTGTATAGGTTATAGGTGCAAATCTTTGAGGTGGGCCCCACATTTCTCCTTTCCCTTCTACAAAAGGTCTGAATACAACAAAGCAAACCGTGTTCGGATGTCTTACCAACTCCTATAAGCCATGAGATGGGGGTTGGAGAGCTCCATTCTAGAGACAGGTATAGGACCCACATCTATCAAACATCTATAGAGTTTCCAAAGAATACAGCTACACACCACAGTAGCTCCTGTAGGATGTAGTATTACAAGACCGGGTCCAATCTGCCAAAGAAGACTTTTGGCCCATTCGATCTTACCATACTGTATGGTATATCGATCCTTTGTTCTTGACTATATACCACTGCCAGAAATGTCTGATCGTGGCTCAGTCCGTGAATACTGAAGAGCTTTGAGAAGATGGGGGGAGATAGCTGCCAGAGAGGGCAGCCCACAGCTGTCTATTGTGTATGGGGCCCTCAGACTTAATCCAAGAAATGTATATAAAAGCATTAGTACATGCAAAATAGTAAATCTTACCTCCCGAAGGTGATTGGAAACAAGGAGATATTGTCGCCTTTTTTTTCTTCTATGTTGATAGCAGATTCCAAAGAGACACAAACCTGATGGCTCTGTAATAGACAATCACAGCCGAGAATAACCACCTCTAAGTGATTGGTACCTAGTAAAAGGATTCAGGCAAATAATAAAAGTAGGATCTGATGTGGCAGCCGATTCTTCACGCCCTATATAAAGGCAAAGCAATGGGTGAACAGGCCCCACCGATCAGTGTGCCCCCCACTTGACCATGTGGCCTTGAGGAATCACAGTTACCGTATAATGTGTACTGTACACTTCTAGGAGACTTTACAATTATGTGAGTGCACGAAGTGACTGAAACATCTCAGGTTTTGTTCCGCTCAGGTTTAAGGGCTACATGGCATATACGACAAACAAAGCTGTATACCAGACAATAGCACACGCCATCCAGAGGCTCCTAAGGATCGGTTTAGTACATGAAATGTTTGAGAATAGTTGTTACCTCATTGGCATGATCCACATAACATTTTATTTCATCACTTAAGCCATTCGCTCTGCTCCCATCTTTCAGGGTGTAGGACTTTCCAGACTTCTCTATTACTCGAGTAAGGTCAACAGTCTTGTGAATTTTTGCTCCTAAAAATGCAATAAAATAATGTATACATTTTTACTGTCAGTTTGGCTACAATGTCATTTTTATACTTAAGACATATGTACTCGATATTTAAAAGGCTCTAAGTGAGGAATGCCCATCTGTAATCTAAGCAATCCAAAAGATGTGCAGGCGAGCCAGAACTTCGGAAAAAACAAGCTTTTATTTGAAATATTAAAACATATCTGACATGGGAATATCAGAGACAGAGGAAAAACATCCCACAAAGGGCTGTTATGGTTGATGTGTTTCAAAGTGATATTGTTACTGATAGAATTTCACTTTGTTCTGAGGTTAACATGATTCAAAAAACTTTCTGCTGGTAAGCACACCTCCACCCACCGAATGCTCAGAGAGGAGACCACAGGGGAGCTCTGAAACAGAGAAGATCACTTCCAAACATGTCAACCACAACAGCCTTTTGTGGGATGTTTTTTCCTCTGTCTCTGATCTTCCCATGTTGGATATGTTTTAGTATTTCAAATAAAAGCTTGCTTTTTTCCCGAAGTGCTGAATCGCCTGCCATCTTTTGGATTGCCATTAACATATCTATGCACTCAGTGGATGGGTGAGCTGGTTATTTTCTCTATATTTGCATATGCTACACGATTCTTTAACCCCTTAACCACCTTGCGTTTCTCCGTTTTTGCGTTTTCATTTTTTGCTCCCCTTCTTCCCAGAGCCATAGCCTTGTTATTTTTCGGTCACTATGGCCATGTGAGGGCTTATTTTTTGCAGGACAAGTTGTACTTTAAACGTCATCACTGGTTTTACCGTATCGTGTAGTGAAAAACAGGAAAAAAAATTCCAAGTGCGGCGAAATAAAAAAAAAAATGCAATTCCACGGTTGTTGTTTTTTAATTTTTTTTTACCACGTTCACTGAATGCTAAAACTGACCTGCCATTATGATTCTCCAGGTCATTACGAGTTTGTAGACACCAAACATGTATAGGTTGTTTTTTATTTAAGTGGCGAAAAAAAATCCAAAGTTTGCTTAAAAAAAAAAAAAGGAGCCATTTTCCGAGACCTGTAGCGTCTCCATTTTTTGGGATCTGGGACCGGGTGAGGGCTTATTTTTTGCTCGTCGAGCTGACGTTTTTATTGATATCATTTTGGGACAGATGTGATGTTTTGATCGCCCGTTATTGCACTTTATTGCAATGTTGCGACGACCAAAAAAACGTAATTCTGGCGTTTAGAATTTTTTTTCTCGTTACACCGTTTACCGATTGGATTAATTATTTTTTTATTTTGATAGATCGGGCGATTCTGTGCGCGGCGATACCAAATATGTGGTTTTTTATATTTTATTTTGAATGGGGCAAAAGTTTAAACTTTTATATATTTTTTAAAAACATTTTTTTTTTACACTTTCTGCATGCTTCAATAGTCTCTATAGGAGACTAGAAGCAGCAGTTTTCTGATTGCTTCTACTGCATACAGGCGATGTATGCAGTAGAAATGCTCACTTACTATGAGCGCCGACCACTGGGTGGCGCTCATAGCAAGCGAGACATGACAACCACAGCGGTCTGCTACAGACCCCGGGTTGTCATGCCAACCCATCGGTGACCCGTGATCATGTGACGGGGTCACCGATGTGCGGGGCTAATGCCGCACTTCCGACGCGGTGCAGTTAAATGCCGCTGTCGGGAGATTGACAGCGCCATTTAACTGGAAATTTCCGCTGCGGATTATCATTGTGGAAAAATCCGCAGCACAACCAGTTATTGTGCGTAATCGCAGCAAAATCACTGCCATTGACTAGCATTGAACCGCATAACATCCGCATGTATACATGTATGCATGTGGATGTTATGCGGTTCAATGCGCGTATGGTACCCGGGTCTGGAGAAGTGGAGACTCTCCTCCAGACCCAGGTACCATTAGTAAAAAAAGAATTAAAAACGTTAAAAAAACAAACGAAAAAACAACAAACACACATTATACTTACCTCTCCTGCGACCCGCAGTCTCCTCTCTGGTGGTGTCCTCTGTCCCCGGCGTTCCGCGGTGTTCTGAAAGGACCAGCAGTGACGTCATTTAGTCATGTGATGGTCACGCGACCGCTGATGTCGGCTGTCGCGTGACCTGTCAGCTGACTAAATGACGTCACTGCAGGTCCTTTCAGAACACCGCGGGACGCAGAGGACACCACTGGAGAGGTAAGTATAATGTTTTTTTATTTTTTACTATTGATGCTGCATTTAAAACCGCATAAGTTAGTCACACAATATAAATCCATGCCAGTTGCATGGATTTATATTGTGTGACCAACTTGTCAATCACTTTTCCAAGTGATGCTCAAAAATCGCTTGGAAAAGTGCTAGAAAAAACACATGCGAAAATGCATGCAAAAACGCTTAAAAGCTTCTCCCTGGCAGAAAAAACACATGTAAAATCCACATGCGTTTTTTCAGCCAGGAAGAGGCAGAAACGCTCAGGAAAAATATGCATCAATTCAGCATCGTGGGCACATAGCCTAATACACAGCGATGAACTTTTGATGGAATCGCTTAAAATGGGAATAAACACTCATTCTTTATAGCATTACACAGGGTGATTCACTCGCTACTTTACCCGGAAAACTTGCTGTAACGTCTAAAAGAGATGATCTGTCATTCTGAAATTTGAATTGTACATACCTTGATTCATGAGAAACTGATGTTTTAAAGCAGTTTAAACGCCCACGTCCAAGCACGTCTGCACGTTCCGTTCCGTATTGTTGAATGTATTCCGCAGGATGTCTGGGATCATAGCCTGGATTTCTTGCTGTATGTTCTCACGCAGTGTCTGTAATGTTCGTGGCTCGTTACTGTACACCCGACCTATCAAATGGCCCAAAAGGAAAAAATCCGGCAAGAACGGAGTCTTTTCTCTCGATCGGGCCATTTCAATTCCTGAACAACAGCGACTCAGTACAGCAAACCAGACCCGTCTTGGCCGCTTGTTG
Organism: Phyllobates terribilis; assembly: GCF_046119375.1. Taxonomy (NCBI): domain Eukaryota; kingdom Metazoa; phylum Chordata; class Amphibia; order Anura; family Dendrobatidae; genus Phyllobates; species Phyllobates terribilis. The sequence goes on along the minus strand of NW_027362761.1, from coordinate 920,939,506 downwards.
AAATGTGTAATAAGACATGCCTGTCTCCTGGGAAAGCCTGTATAATGATTTACATTGAGATGCCAGAAGTCGCTGTTTCACTTCATGAATTCTTTCCTCACACATTTTCGGACATTCTCCCTCCTGACAATCTAATAATGTTCCTGTATGTTCCAGATTTTTCACCAATTTCACCAACTTCTTTGCTCACTTTTTCACCTCTTTAAGGACTCTGCATTGCAATAAGTTTCCACAAAGAAAACATGCTCCTCCAAACTGTATCTGTACATTGTTAACAAACGAAGAAGGAATTTGGCAAGAGTGAAATGAGAGCACCACACGAATTACTGAAGCGCGGAAAGGCGACCAGCAAGTATACCTTGTAGTGGAGACGACCGGCGAGGCAACAAGTCAGCGAGATCACTCAGCGCGAGGATGGTTCTCATCACTGAGGTTCATTGCACTCTCACTGCTCATGAACCAAAGTATGTACAGTCCAAATTTCAGTAAGGTCGACCGCCTCTTTTTTAGAACAGTAATTTTTCTGAATTAGGTAGAGAGTGAATCACCCTGTACATTATTATGAAATTCCTTTAATTCAGCATTTCAGAATCCAGTGAATCTAGTATAAACTGCAATTTATTCTGAAATTTTACAAGAGAAGACTAAGCTGGGATATTAAATAAGGAGATATATTACTCCTCTGATCTGACGTATGTGTTGGAACGTCGGACTTACCATCATAGAAGCAGACCTCAACGTCAGCATTGGGGTAGTTCTCCATTAGCATACACTTTGCGTATCTAGTGTAGTAGGTAACTTTTGGGGTTTTGGACCTTACCAGTTGGATGAACTTTGATGCATACTGGTATTTTTTCCAGTACTTTTCTATATGAAAAAGAATAAAACACAAACATAATGTTGGTAATGATAAGTAAACCATCAGCCTATCAAGATTATTATATTATTATATTGTTTTTTGTTTTTATTTAAGAAATAGGATTAAAAACAGTATTATCAATATTAATTTAGTAAAACATAGAACAGTTACATTTAAAAGAGATGTCTGGCACCACTACTTTAGCTTTAAGAGTTGAGCTGATGCTTGCTGGGACGCGACCACGATCTGTAGGTATGGTGCTTCAGTAGCATTCATTCAACCAAGACACGTTCATGATACCCGATGGTCATGCATACATCCTGGTAGGTACCTAACCCCCAACTCAGAAGTGATCAGACGAAGACAACCTTTTCTGGGGGCTTTTGAGGATTAGGAAATGATGGCGACACCCCAAACTTTTCCATGGTTTGTGTCTGGAACTGAAGTTCAGCTCCACAAAAATTATAGCGTTGAGCCAGGGCTGTGGAGTTAGTAAGCAAAACCTCAGACTCCTCAGTTTCCCTGACCTCTGACTCCACAGCCCGGCCTCACTACTGAGCGTGTACATAAAGTGCAGCCCAGAGTCATCACAACTAAAAGCCGAGATCCTTAGATCAGGAACAGAACAGACACTTATTAGGACATTTCATAAGTTTCCCAAATTCTTATGAAAACATTTACAGCACATCCTGCATTGTACTACTGAACCCGATTTATTATATATTTTAGGAGTCAGTCCATTTTATACCGACTCCACCTCCACCAAAACGAACACAGACTGACTCCACAGGCCCGGTTTGAGCTGTAGTACCACAGATATGGCACAGGTTTTTTTTGTGCCACTTTTCAATACAATTTTTGATTTTGCACAGCAAACAGTACTACAAATGGTATATTATAAAGATTACATTAGGTTATAAGAATTTGTTCTGATTATCATGCTGCAGAATGTTAAAGGGAAGTGGTCACCAGTTTTATACTTTATAAACCACACCCATCACATTTAAAAGCATGTAAACAGGGTTCCTACAACCCCTTTATACCCTCATAGGTGCCCCTACATACAGTCATATGAAAAAGTTTGGGCACCCCTATTAATCTTAAGCTTAATGTTTTATAAAAATTGGTGTTTTTGCAGCAGCTATTTCAGTTTGATATATGTAATAACTGTTGGACACAGTAATGTTTCTGCCTTGAAATGAGGTTTATTGTACTAACAGAAAATGTGCAATCTGCATTCAAACAAAATTTGACAGGTGCATAAGTATGGGCACCTCACCAGAAAAGTGACATTAATATTTAGTAGATCCTCCTTTTGCAAAAATAACAGCCTCTAGTCGCTTCCTGTAGCTTCTAATGAGTTCCTGGATCCTGGATGAAGGTATTTTTGACCATTCCTCTTTACAAAACAATTCCAGTTCAGTTAAGTTTGATGGTCGCCGAGCATGGACAGCCCTCTTCAAATGATCCCACAGATGTTCAATGATATTCAGGTCTGGGGACTGGGATGGCCATTCCAGAACATTGTAATTGTTCCTCTGCATGAATGCCTGAGTAGATTTGGAGCGGTGTTTTGGATCATTGTCTTGCTGAAAGATCCATCCCCTGCGTAACTTCAACTTTATCACTGATTCTTGAACATTATTGTCAAGAATCTGCTGATACTGAGTGGAATCCATGCGTCCCTCAACTTTAACAAGATTCCCAGTGCCGGCATTGGCCACACAGCCCCAAAGCATGATGGAACCTCCACCAAATTTTACTGTGGGTAGCAAGTGTTTCTCTTGGAATGCTGTGTTTTTTTGCCACCATGCATAACGCCTTTTTGTATGACCAAACAACTCAATCTTGGTTTCATCAGTCCACAGGACCTTCTTCCAAAAAGAAATTGGCTTCTCCAAATGTGCTTTTGCATACCTCAGCCGACTCTGTTTGAGGCGTGCTTGCAGAAACGGCTTCTTTCACATCACTCTCCCATACAGCTTCTCCTTGTGCAAAGTGCGCTGTATAGTTGACCGATGCACAGTGACACCATCTGCAGCAAGTTGATGCTGAAGCTCTCTGGAGGTGGTCTGAGGATTGTCCTTGACTGATCTCACCATTCTTCTTCTCTGCCTTTCTGATGTTTTTCTTGGCCTGCCACTTCTGGCCTTAACAAGAACTGTCCCTGTGTTCTTCCATTTCCTTACTATGTTCCTCACAGTGGAAACTGACAGGTTAAATCTCTGAGACAGCTTTTTGTATCCTTCCCCTGAACAACTATGTTGAATAATCTTTGTTTTCAGATCATTTGACAGTTGTTTTGAGGAGCCCATGATGCCACTCTTCAGAGGAGATTCAAACAGGAGAACAACTTGCAAGTGGCCACTTTAAGTAGCTTTTCTCATGATTGCATACACCTGGCTATGAAGTTCAAAGCTCAATGAGGTTACAAAACCAAAAAAAAGTGCTTTAGTAAGTCAGTAAAAAGTAGGTAGGAGTATTTAAAACAAGAAAATGATAAGGGTGCCCATACTTATGCACCTGTCAAATTTTGTTTGAATGCAGATTGCACATTTTGTGTTAGTACAAAAAACCTCATTTCATTTTATTTTATTCCTGCTGTTCCTCTGAGTATTCTACTTTTTTTTTTTAAAGCAGCCATATGGTTCCACATATAGGCCTTTGTGTTTAGTATGGATTTCTATGGTCTTTGCTAGGAGGCACTGCTCATAGGATTCTCTGGGGGTGTACCTTTAGGCTGCTTGCATATTTAACCAGTGAGCCACGCCCCCTTGAAACAAAAAGACCCCTAAAAATTAGGCCTAAATTAAATGTCCCATGCAACTGTATGGTGTATTTTGAAAAGAAAAACCCTGAAGTACTCGGGGGAGCAGCGGGAATACAGTTAGATCAATAACTGGACTCTTGACCTAGTGACAGGTCCTCCTTAAGTGGTAACAACCCCCATTTAATGTGTGAGAACTGATGATGGTGGAAGCTTCATAGTGGAATTATTCTTTACATGTGGCCACTGATTTTTGGCATAGGAGAGCAGAACTCTTAATAACGTTGGATCAGCTAGTCCTTTTTCGACGTGCAATAGGCGGACACTCGGATGTAGTAGTCTGGGTGTCTGCCTCCAGTAGGCGTACACTCCCGAAAATGATGCACGGTAGAGCTCACGTTCACTCTGTGGGCACCATTGCAGTCTATGGCCCTGTCGGCGCATGCGCCCAAATCCCGTTTTGCGGGGAGTTCGGTTGTATGACCCAACGGGACCAAAGAACTGGTGCCGAAACGCAGTGTGAAAGCACCATTACTGCTGGTGACAGACCATATGTCTTTATTTTGTTTTGTATGTTGAGTGTTTACAAACTGACTTTTAAGATCCGGAATAATCATGATTTACTGGTTTTTTTTGTTTTGTTTTTTAAATACAGGAGACCAATATGCACTGACTCCCCCAAACCTCCAGCACAAACTGTACCTTCTGGGGAGTCTGTTTATGGACACAAGGATCAAAACCCTCCTAATCGGGCATTCGTCAGCTCCACCTCCCCTCCCCAGATGTCTAACACCAATCCTTCGGTGAGTGATTTGGGACATGGATCAGTTTGCACATTTTAATCAGATGGGATCTTTCATTTTCTAGAAATCATTTCTCTTATATTACGACAATAAGTAAGGCTGTGTGCCCACTATGCGTTTTTTAAGCGTTTCCGCAGCGGCAATTCTGCAGCAGAAACACTTAAAAAACGCTTGGTAGAAGGCCTGCCATGTTCCCCAATGATAATCTGCATGTGCTGTGCACATGCTGCGGAAATTTCCGCTGCGGATTATCATTGCGGAAAAATCCACAGCACTACCAATTATTTTACGTAATCGCAGCGTTTTCGCCGCCATTGACTTGAATTGACTCGCTTAATATCCGCATGACTACATGTGCACATGCGGATAGTAAGCGATTCAATGTGCGGATGGTACCCGGGTTTGGAGAAGAGGAGACTCTCCTCCGGACCCAGGTACCATAGTACCTGTAAAAAAAAACAAAAAAAAAACATTATACTCACCTTCGTGAGTCTCCATAGCGATGCGTCCTGGCTCCCCGGCAGCTCGCGATGGTCTAAAAGGACCTGCCATGACGTCATTTATAGTGTGAACAAGTTGTCAAGCACTTTCCAAGTGATGCTAAAATAGCTTAGAAAGCGCTTGTCAACCCGCATGCGAAATCGCATGATCAAAACGCTTCACAAACACTTGTCCCTGGCTGAAAAAACGCATGCACAATCCACATGTACAATCCGCATGTGTTTTTTTTCTGCCAGGGAGATGCAGAAACGCTCATGAAAAATCCAGAGCATTTCTGCATCGTGGGCACATAGCCTAACTGATGAAGATCACGGCTCCTACTTTATGCTTTATCCAAAGACTGTGTCTACATTAACCACTTCCTGCCATCGCAAAAACACCAATTTTTATAAAACATTAAGCTTAAGATTAATAGGGGTGCCCAAACTTTTTCATATGACTGTACCTCTGAAAAAGTGTATTATTGATGTCCCAAGCTGCATACAAATTGCACGGTCCGGTCTGATGGGTGAATCCAGAATGCGCTCAGCGCTGCCCCAATCCTTTCAGATGCCGCCTCATCCATCTTCATCAAAGTGGAAGACATCTCCTAGGGTATTCACACAAGTGTCACAGGTCACACAGGTCTCTCATTCCACTGAGCAGGCGCGAGACTTTTAGCTCTGTGTGGATGACGTAGGACACGTCATCCACTTCCATCAAGATAGAAGAGGCGGCGTTTGAAGGGACTAGGGCAACGCTGATCAAAATCTGGAGTAGCCCATTGGACCAGACCATGCAATTTGCATGCAGTGCAAGGCAAGATTAAAAACACTCTTTTTGGAGGGGTGCTGGGGCACCTATGAGGGTATAAAAGGATTGTAGGAAACCTGTTTACATGCTTTTAACGGTGATGGGCATGGTTTGTAAAGTATACAACTGGTGACAGGTTTAAAAGTGGTTTAGAGATAATACCAGAGAGGTCTATTACCTGGCAAACTGTCAAATGTATAACTTAACATGTTTTCAGGCGGAGATGGAGGACGATCGACCAAAGGAAACCCCTTGCCTTCATTTGGAAGATAGATATAAACCTGAGAAAAGAAAGTAAAGTCAGTTACAGAAAGTGGTGGGGCATGAAAAACCAGTGAGCAGAACAGTGCCCTGAGCCACAGAAACACCAAGAATCCCAATCAGCATACTCGATTAAAAGGAACAAGTTAACAATATTTGCTCTAAACTAGAAGAGGAGGTGCTGGATAATGCAGTGCAGAATATTTCAGTGCATACCCATGTTGACACTATATGGTGCACGGTGGTGCAGAAATTCCTATTTTATCTATAGGCAAATTAGACTCAAGTCCACCGGTGGGCGGATCAGCACACTTGCGGTCCTGTGCTCCTCTCTGCTTCCCCCACCAGTGCCACTCTCCACTACCTGATTGGCAGCCAACAAAGGCTTTGCTGTTAGACGTCACCTCTGCTTCCCACTGCCAATCAAGTAGCACAGGGTGGCACCAACAAGGAGAAAGAAGTGAAGCCGAGGATTGAAAGTGCACAGATATGCCCATCAGCGGGCTTGTGAGCCTAATTTGCATATATAGGGGACTAAATAAAGGTGAAACAGTTATCCATGGAAATGTTTTATATTGCATTATCCTGAACTACCTCAGCTAGCCTTGGGCAAATGTCCCTGAAAGATTCCCTTTAAACTTCAGTTTCTGCAGTGATTACAACACTAAGGCTATGTGCCCACGATGCAGAAATGCTCTGGATTTTTTCCTGAGCGTTTCTGCATCTCCCTGGCAGAAAAACCGCACGCGGATTGTACATGCGGATTGTACATGCGTTTTCCTGCCAGGGACATGCGGATGTGAAGCGTTCTTCACATGCATTTCCACATGCGGATTGTACATGCGTTTTTCCTGCCAGGGACAAGTGGATGTGAAGCGTTCTTCACATGCATTTCCGCATGCGGGTTGTCAAGCGCTTTTAGCATCACTTGGAAAGTGCTTGTCAACTTGGTCACACTATATAAATCCATGCAACCGGCATGGATTTATATAGTGTGACCGAAAGAATGGTAAAATATAAAAAATAAATATCATACTTATCTTCTGATGGCCCCCGGTGTCTTAATTCAATGAGTCTCGGCTTGCCAGCAGCTCACGGTACACTGAAGGACCTGCCGACGTCAGCGGTTGCGTGACCCGTCACATGACTAAATGACGTCATGGCAGGTCCTTGAGTTCACCGCGATCTGCTGGCAAGCAGAGACAAGGACACCACAGGTTCTATGGTACTCGGGTCCAGAGGAGAGTCTCGTCTTCTCCAAACCGCATGTACAGATGCAGTGATGCAGATTCCATGCGTTCCAATGCAAGTCAATGGCGGCAAAAACGCAGAGCTTCCACAAAATAATTGGTAGTGCTGCCGATTATCATTGGGGAACATGGCAGACCTTCTACCAAGCGTTTTTTAAGCGTTTCTGCAGCGGAATTGCCGCTGCGGAAACGCTTAAAAAAAAGCATCGTGGGCACACAGCCTAAAGGTGTAATTTAAATAGTGGCCATCTCAATTATAAGGCCATGTGCCTAGTTTATACTGTCAGATTGGGTCAACACTCTCCCCTTAAAACTTAAAAAAAAATAAGACTCATCCCAATCAGCCCCCACTCTGCTGTATGAATGGACCGCAGCACTCGGAGCACTGCAGCCTCTTCTGCTTTTTACTTGCTTGCTACCTATGTGCTAATGGCTGAGCTGGGTATTGCAGTACAGGCCGTACCCAGTCATTTCAATGGAGCAACCTTAAAATCCCTAGCATAGCTGTTACTCTATACACAGAGCAGAAGTGTAGTTGATTATTATTCTGAACCTGGAACATCCTTTTAATATTAATGATAACTTGGTATTCTATTTCACCATAGGGTAATAGGTATTGTCCCATGGGTATTTAAATATACAGACTACACCTACCAAAATTCCATCACAGGATATGCGGAGGACTTCTCTTACTCGTTCCTGAGAGTTTTGTTCTTTCAAAAATTCCATGCAAACTTCTCCGGTATCCAAAATGCTCACCTGCCAAAGAAGATTCATGGATCACAGAAATGAGCTGGTAGAGAGGGATCCAAGTCCCCACACCACATACCTAACATGCAAGAGTATCAGATAAGGACACATACCACAGCATTCTTGGTTTTCTGCCTGATTGGTTTCAATCTTTCTGAATTAAGTGGAGAAATGATGCTCCTCAGGGAGTGATAGCTCGCAGCTTGTTGAGGCATCTTTGACTTAATATTGTGTGGATTTTCTTCCAATACCGGAAATTTCTTCATTCCTTTTTGTACCCCACATAGGGAAGAGTCGGTGACTTTTTTCTTCACATCGTTCCAGTTGTACAGGAGAGCTTCCTGCTGTGTGGCTGCGTGGCCATAAGGATTTGCTGCGGAGTTACTTATATTGCTCACATCTTGGGATTTTTGCATTTGACCTAAAAAGAAAAAAACTGTATGATTTAGTCCAGAAACACTGGCCAAGTTTTCTTTTTAAACTAACAGAGCCACCAACACAGATGTGAACGTAACCTAAGGGTGCATTCACACCACCGACGGCCTCCAGACCTGAACCAAGGGCTTCATATCACAGGGACCTGAAGTTGAGCTGGGTATGTCGGCCCAAACACAAAGGCAAGTCCACCTCTGGCTATGCTTGGGGCAGACTTTTAGCCAAAACATTTTTAACCACTTCGCACCAGAGCCTGTTTTCGCCTTCGTGACCAGGCCAATTTTTTCAATTCTGACCACTGTCACTTTATGAGGTAATAAGCTTCAACAGATCCCCCTGATTCTGAGATTGTTTTTTGTGACATCTTGTACTTCATGATAGTGGTAAAATTTCTTCGATATCACTTGTGTTTATTTGTGGAAAAAAAAAAAAATCGGAAATTTGGCGAAAATTTTGCAATTTTCAAACTTTGAATTTTTATGCCCTTAAATCAGAGAGCTATGTCACACAAAATAGTTAATAAATAACATTTCCCACATGTCTACTTTACATCAGCACAATTTTGGAACCCAAATTTTTTTTTGTTAGGAAACTGTAAGGGTTAAAATTTGACCAGCGATTTCTAATTTTTCCAAAAACATTTTTTTAGGGACCACATCTTATTTGAAGTGACTTTGAGGGGCCTTTATGACAGAAAATACCCAAAAGTGACACCATTCTAAAAACTGCACCCCTCAAGGTGCTCAAAACCACATTCAAGAACTTTATTAACCCTTCAGGTGCTTCACAGGAATTTTTGGAACGTGGAAGAAAACAATGAACATTTAACTTTTTTTCACAAAAATGTTACTTTAAACCCAATTTTTTTTATTTTCACAGGGGTAACAGGAAAAAATGGATGACACAATTTGTAGTGCAATTTCTCCTGAGTATGCCGATACCCCATATGTGGGGGAAAACCACTGTTTGAATCTAAAATTTGCTTGAATAATTAGCGGACGCCATGTTGCGTTTGGAGAGCCCCTGATGTGCCTAAACAGTGGAAACCCCCCACAAGTTAAATCATTTTGGAAACTAGACCCCTCAGGGAACTTATCTAGATGTGTGGTGAGCACCTTGAACCCCAAGGTGCTTCACAGAAGTTTATAATATTGAGCTGTAAAAATAAATTTTTCACATTTTTCCCACAAAAATGTTTTTCATCCCCTAATTTTGCATTATCATAAGGGTAATAGGATAAATTGCACCATGAAATTTGTTGTGCAATTTCTCCTGAGTACGCCGATACCCCATATGTGGGAGAAAACCACTGCTTTGGTGTACGGCAGGGTTCGGAAGAGAAAGGAGCGCTATGTTGGCTGGGATAGGTTGCAGATACCATGTCACATTTGAAGAGTCGCTGACATGCGAAAACAGCAGAAACCCCCACAAGTGACCCCATTTTGTAAACTACACCTCTCAAGGAATTCATCTAGGGAAGTAGTGAGCATTTTTTAATTTTTAAATTTATACCATTGGGCAGTGAAGAAAACATAATTATATTTTTACCACAAAAAAATGTTTTAGCCTCAGATTTTACATTTTCACACAGGGCAATGGGTAAAAATGGTGCCGAAATGCATCACACAATTTCTTCTAAACGTGGCAATACCCCATATGTGGCTGTACCGTACCGCATCCCGGGAGGGATGGAGCGCTATTTGACTCTTGGAGAACAAATTATTGCAGAATAGTTTGCGGATTCCATATACATAGCCCCTAAGTGCTAGAAGAGCAGAATCCCCCCTCAAGTGACCCCATTTTGGAAATTAAGCCCTTTGGGAATTTACCTACAGGTGTAATGACAATTTTGACTCCATGGGTCTTTTCCAGAAACAAGCAGCAGTGGATGTTTCTGAGTGAAAATTTCAAACTGCTATTGAAGTGACCAGTACGCTGTAGTGACCAGTACGTTGTGCCCAGATCATGCTTCTGGAGACATGCACCGGTAAATTAGTCAAGCTCTCATCGCTACAGGAATGCCAAACATGTGGACCCTAAATGTAGTTTAGGCACATTGTGGGGCTCAGAAGGGAGGGAGGCATTTGGATTTGGGAGAACAAAATTTTCTGAATTTCTTTTGGGGGGCAAGGGCCATTTCGCTTTTCCAGAGCCTTTCTGCTACCAGTAACTTGGAAGTCCCTTATATTTTTAACAGATGACGGACCTGAATGGGGACTAGCTTTTTTTGAGGACTGAGTTGAAGCTTTTATTGGGAACATTTTACATAACATTTATCCGGCGCTCTACGCTGAGCACTTACATCGGGGTTTCCATCTAAATTTCCAAGTGATGTAATTCAGATGAAACCCCTGCAGGATCCATTCACTATAAAGAGGCAGCAGAGTTACTCTGGACTCCGTCTGGCCTCTGTTTAGCGGTGTCCTTTTTTTCAGAAGTGCACAAAATTGTGGCCAACGGCACCCACAGTGGCTATATCGGCCTCATTACAGGGAATCTTCCGTCATGGGTTCCGTCTGAATCCCGTATTTCAGAAATTTACACGGAAACTCTGGTGTAAGTGCTCAGCGCAGAGCACAGGATAAACGTGAGCAGAGCCTTACTGCGATCTTTGGGAGACATAACAAACAAATCACTAGCAGGTGAAGAATTGGTTTTATTTATTTTTTACGCCGTTCCTCGTGTGGTATAAGTGATGAGATTACTTTATTCTTCGGGTCGGTGCGATTACAGCTATACCAGATTCATATCGGGTTTTTATGACTGACAGCTGTCACACACTAAAAAACGCTTTATCTTGCAAAATCTGTTTTTTGCATCGCCATATCTTGACAGCTATAATTTTTCCATATTTCGGCCAACAGAGTCATGTGAGGGCTTGTTTTTTGTGGGACGAGTTGACATTTTTATTGGTACCATTTTTGGGTACGTGACATTGTTTGATCGCTTTCTATTCCGTTTTTTGGGAGGTAAAATGAACAAAAATCAACAATTCAGGAATTGTTTTTTGAGATTTTTTTTATGCCATTCTGCGTGTGGTAAAAGTGATCAGGCAGCATTATTCTTCGGGTCAGTACGTTTACAGCGATACTACACTTACCGTATATTTTTTTTTACATCGCTTTATTCTGAGAGCTATAACTTTTTTATTTTTCAGCTGATGGAGCTGTATAGCGGCTTTTTTTTTTTTGCGGAACAAGATGACGTTTTCAGCGGTACCATTTGTATTTCCATTTTGCTTTTTGATCGCATTTATTACACTTTTTGTTTGGCGATATGATGAAAAAGCATAGCTTTTTGCTCCGTTTTTTTTTACGGTGTGCACAGAAGAAGTTAATTAGTATGACAGTTTTATAGATTGGGTTGTTTCGGACAAGGCGACACCAAATATGTGTACTTTTTTTGTTTTTGCATAAATATATTGATTTATTGGTTTAATATTTTATTTATTTATTTTGTGATTTTATTTTTTAACAGTTTAAAAACATTTTTTAGACTTTTTTTTTTTTACATTTTTACTTAGTCCCTGTATGGGACATTAATTTTTATTTTTCTAATCACTGTTCTCATGCAATGCAATAGACATGTATTGCATTGCATGAGAGCTCTGCTGACAGTGTAGAACTGTCATTATCTCCTGCTAGACTGCAGGACACTGTACATGTCAGACCCGGAGGCGGTCATGTAATCTCCGGCTGCCATGACAACGCCAGGTCCTCTCAGACATCAGGGGGCCGTCGGAGAGGTAAGTGGACGACCCCCTCTCCTCTCACTATCTTCTAAATGCCGCGATCGCTATAGATCGCGGCATCTAGAAGATAGCAAAGGGTTAACATCATTGGGACCTGATCCAATCAGGTCCCGATGATGTCCCCTGTCAGAGCTGTCGCTCTGCACCGCACCAGCAGCGCTTACAGGATCCTGGGGGTCCTGAGCGCTGCGGGACCACCGACCGTTTATAAACGTCGGCACTGCACAGAGCCCAGGCAGCGCCAAAGTTTATATACAGTGGGCGGTCGGGAAGCGGTTAAGGATGTTCTGAGACACAATACTGAGACAGAAGTAGATGGAGCACGACCAAATATACCAGGAGAAGGGTTTTGGGAATAGGGTAGTTAAGGCCACATTCACATGTTCAGTATTTGGTCAATATTTTACATCAGTATCTGTAAGCCAAAACCAGGAGGAACAATCAGAGGTAAAGTATAATAGAAACTCGTCACCACTTCTGTATTTATCACCCACTCCTGGTTTTGGCTTACAGATACTGACCGTAGCCTTTAGTCTATGACCCAAAGATTTGTAAAAGCAAATATTAACAGCATGGCCTACTAAGATAAGGAGAGGAGGCCAGGGAAGAGTAACAGTACACAACAGTACACTACATAACGGTTAAATGTGTTTTCTAACCCCCTCCCAAAGTGATTTACATGACATGTGAGGTGTATGGAGCATGCTCAGGTGCTGAGCCCAATCCATACACAGCGAGTGCCATCTGAATTATATAATTGGCAAATGATAGAATGAGGTACATGAGAGAAACGGAGGCCATTGGTAGGCTTCTGGATGCCATAGCAGCCCATCAGCACCCTGCGATTGTGCTGCACAGGTGCCGATAGACTTAGAGGGAGAACTCTCTCTCTCTCTGTCACCCCTTCACGACGTAAATATATGTCACATGCCGTGTCCCTGACTTTGATGAGGGCTTGCTTGCTGACCCCGCACCTTTCTGACACGACGGATAATTTAATCAGCTGTCATGTGCCTTTTACAGCCGTGGGTGGAGAAGTGATCTGCCCGCAGCTGTTAACTTGTTAAATCCCACTGTCAATCTCTGACAGCAGGATTTAACGTTCACTGACAGGGGCGCGCGTCATTCCACGTTCCCATTGGTGTGCCTGTGACGTGATTGTGGGGCGCCGATGGATTGCCGTGACAGCCGGGGTTCTGCTGTTGACCCACGTGCTTGTCATTATATACTCCTGTGAATGCTGGCCCGTGGCTGGCATTCATAGGAGATCGTGATTTCTGCTATACCACAAGTGATCGGTTAATCGCAGCTTCAAGTCTCCTAAAGAGACTATTAATTAGAAGTAAAATAAAAAAGAAAGTTTTAAATATGAAAAAAAAAAAAAACACAAAAGTTCAAATCAACCCCCATTTTTGCACTACTGAAAACAAAACAAACAAAAAAAAAAAAACACAACACATTTAGTATTGATCAAAATATAAATTAATCCGAGCGGTAAACAGCGTAACAAGAAAAAAAAAAAACGAAATGCCAGAATTAATTTTTTTTGGCCGCCACAACATTCCAATTAAACACAATAAAAGGCGATCAAAACATTGTATCTACCCCAAAACGGTATCAATAAAAACATCAGCTCAGGGCACAAAATATAAGCCCTCGCCCGGCCACCCACCCTGTATATAGCAGCTGGCTCCTGCCACGGAGGGGATGGGCATAACTCCTGTGCCCGGATTCATCATCACGCCATATATGTATGGCTTGGTAAGGGAAATAACACATCACCCCAACCTACATGAAAAAAACAAAAACAGCACACTACACAAGTTTGCTTCTGTACTGACCGACAGCATCATATTGCCATGTTATCACACTCTTAACACTGTAAAACCGAAACGACAACAGCAGAATTGCAGAACCCTCCACCCGTTTATTTGGTACGTTATATGACAGGTTGCATGGGGTCATTAAATCTACAACTTCTCTCACAAAAAACAAACCCATGTTAAACGACATAAAAATAAAAGCTATGGTCCGTGGAAGAAGGGAAAGTAAAAAACATGAGCGCAAAAATTGTCTCAAATGGGAAGGAGATAAAGCAGTATTCCCAGCTTAAAGGGAATCTGGCAGCAGGTTTTTGCCATGTAATCTGAAGACTGTATGCTGTAGGGGTTAAAACACAGATTCCAGTGATGCAGCTCTCATCAAGCTCAGTGGTTTTGTTTGCTTGCAATGATTGTTTTATCACCTTGTGATTATCATTGCTGGGACACAACAGCACCTGCATGCTAGTCGGACACGCCCCGTCCTGTGATAGGCACCTCACTGTGTACAGACATTGCATATACAGAGTCTGGTGTGGGTGGGGTTAGCTTTCTCAGCCATGCTTCATTGCTAAATCTAAAAACTCTGATTTTGGTTAAACTGCTGCACCCAGTAAACAGAGATACATCGTTGGATTCAGGGTTTCTTAGCCTACATCAGGCTGCACTCAGATGAGGTAGCAAAAACCTGCTGACAGATTACTTTTAAGTTTTCATGGCATTGTATAAGGTATGCTATAACATTAGAATAAAAATTGATTCTTCTTCAAGAAGTGTCTCATTTTAGCACAATGCCAGCATGTAATATGATAAGAAAGCCCCTTATAGGAATTGAAATGTTTCACCAAGTCGCATCACAAGCTGGGGGATACCTAATTATTTTCCTGCACCTAATAGTGAAACATGCACTTTGTATATACTGCAGGCACTTTAGTGGTAAAAACTTTACAGGACAAGACACAGTAACTGAGGATAGTAGCTTTCCAACTCAGGGTTAAAACCTGTTTATTCAGCAAATTCTGAATCATACCACACTGGAAAGGAATCCTAACTACAAGTTCTTATTTAGTTTCTCCCACTGAGAGCAATCAACCAAGATTCCACAATGGACACATACCATTTAATTGCATGGCTCCAAACCATTGCTGCACGGTTTCAGCTTGGCCCCTTTCATCACACCGGACACCTGAGAGTTTTGGAGGACAGAAAAATTCAGACCTTAAAACAAAAATAAAAAAAGCAATGTTAAAAATGAAGAAAAGAGTCATGTTACAATATAAGGTCCATGTGTCTAATGTACAGACTAATGTTCTCTGTGCTTGAAATCAGGACCTCAGGAACACCAAGTCACTATCACACAGCAGCGCCCATCATGATGCCATGCAGAACCTGTAGACCAGGTGGCTCAACTAAACAAGTTTCAAACTGGTCATGTTACTTTTATTAAATGGACAGGAGAGGTGATCAAATAAGCGTCTAATATTGATTTTGGGTGATCTCTATGTATAGCGTTGAGGGTATGCTTCATGTTCTGTCGTCAAAAATATGATAGAAAAAAGAGGGAGGTTTATAATTTGTATACGCCATTCTTCCACCCTGTTACTTCCACACTATCAAGATGGAAGGAGAGGACTACCTAAACTGCTATAATCAAAGCAAAAAATAAGCAAAAATAATACCAAGGAACAACATATGTCAAGAAGTCTTAACTGTAGTATAGACTTGAGGGAAATGTATACTATCTGTTTTTCATCTCTATTCGTATATCAGCAGTAGACTCATAACAGGGACAGAAGGGACAGCCACCGAGGAGCAGGGGCGCCATTCTCGTGACCAAGGGTGCCAACCTCCGCTGGCAGGCAGGACCAGCTTTAGGTACGGACTAGGGACACATTGAGGTCAGAGTGGTTTTCCTTTATTTCAACAAGGGAAACTGCTATCCATTTAGTTACACAACTGGGTTTTTTTCGTTGGTGAATTTTAATGATATTCAATAAAAAGTAAATGTTTTAAAGGCAATATAAATATGCTTCATGTTCTGACCAGATCCCCACCATTCTAGAGAAAAAGTTCTGCTGTGTCCTCCATCGCCAATTTACTCTATGGTGAAATAGCATCTATGCCAAGAGAAGAAAGACTCAAGACTTTGGAAACTAAGACACACTGAACACTGGAAGCACACGCAATAGTTTCGTTTCTTGGTGTGAGACAGATTAGCCACAAGACCTCTGACAAGAAGCAAAATGGAACTCCAGGGACACACTAAACATTACAACGCTTCATGCACATTATCATTTCTCCTCTATTACAGTAAAACAGTTATATTTTCTGTTTAGAGACAGAAAGAAAATACAACAGGCAATGAGAGTGGAAAAGAATCCTAAATATTCTCCTGGATAATTTACCTTTCCACACCTGCGGAGCACCATACAGTCATGTTGCCTTCATGAAACTGGAAATCTAAATGAGATGTGATTTTATACCATGAACACACCGGGAGCATTACTGAAACCCCCCGGGCGGCATCAGCCATCTGCAGGAGATGCCCACTGGGGACGCCACCACCTGCAGACACCGCCACATACTGTGTAGGGCCCAATACAAGCTCAGCAGCTGGCATCATAAGAGGCTCCATGTACAGTAGGCTTTTATCACCTGTATCTGCAGGGTCATGCCCATCTTTTTACTCCTTCCGAAAGACAGGGAAGCATGTCACAGAGAAGAGTGACCTGTCAATCAGTGACCGTAGGCCAGGGAGGGCGGAGAAAGACTAATTGGGGCTGGAGAGATGTAGGTGTAGGGCCAAGCCCCCTGAACTTCGGCTCATTAGTATAAAAATTGGAATTATGGATTCTCAGCAATGGAATCAATGATTTATAAAGGAAAGGCATGGATTTATTTGGCATTACAGCGCCCTAAACTCAGATTATATCAGTTTGGGTGTACAAAACCTGCTAAGAGGTTCCCTTCAATGCTGCTCATTTAGGTCACAAAACAAACCACTTGGCTCCAATACGAGTACCAAGATTTGACCCTATTAAACTTGTGTAATCCTGCCTGAAACAACTGTATTTAGAGTGATTATTGTACAAAAAATACCTTCTCTTGTCCAATGAGACATGAAAGGAGAAGGCTTCAGCCAACTTAGAAATATGACTTCTATTGTAATTGTACTATGTATAAACTTATGAAAAGCTGTAGATTAGTATTTCTTTCATAGATGAATATGAATAAAAAAAAATTAAATAGACTTTACTTACGGAGCCTTCTCCTTCACCGGGGGAGAGGTAAGTCTATCCAAAGAGCCGTGGGCAGCTTTTTCTGTAAACATCTGGGGGATGTCACCATAACTGTTGGCAGGAGAGGATGTGGAGGTCCGGTACCCGCTCAGCTGACCTGCTTTATTCAATGTCTCCACAGAGTGACATCTGTCCACATAGCTGTTTGCTTTACTGTGTGTTTGGCTACGAGAAGCCCCTGTCCTGTCAGAAGAATGAGCCCTCCGGAGGTAGCGAGAATGTGGCCTGTCTTCACTGGCAACTGCCTTTCTGCCCCTCTTGTCAGAAGAGTCATTTTCCTCTCTCTGACAATTGTGAAAGCTTCCACCATCCATCATCAAGACATCATTTGGTTGTCTATCCTTGAATTGAAAGACATTCAGTTTGCTGGGAAGTGAAGGTCCTGATAAAATCCTTTTCTCCTGTAAGCGCCCACTAACACTAACCTCAGAAGAACCAGTAAATCCTGTAGAAATGGTAGCATGGCCGCTGTCAATGGAGTCTTCAACAGCTCCCATATCATCGCAGGTGGAAGAAGAATACCCAGTCATGAATGGGTGGTCCAGCACAGATGAGAGACTTAACCGATCTGCAGGGTTTTTGCGCAGCAACTGAAAAATGAGTTCCTTAGCCTCCCTTGATACAAAATTGGGCATTTCATAGTCGGCCAAAACTATCTTATTTAAAGTGTTCTTCACAGTATCGGTGTCAAAAGGAGGTCTTCCCACAAGAAAAGTATACACCATGCAACCCAAGGACCACACATCGGATTCAAGGCCATGAGCGCTCCGGGTGGCTATTTCAGGAGCAATGTAGTTCGGTGTGCCGCACATTGTGAAGTGCTTCTCATTGGGCAATTTCAACTGAGCTGCCAGTCCAAAGTCTGCAATCTTAATGTTCATGTCACTTGAGAGAAGGAGGTTGGAAAGGGTGAGATCCCGGTGCAGGATACCATGAGAATGTAGATACAGCATCCCCTTTACTATCTGCTCAATGAAATGACGTGCTGTGGAAGAAGACGACGACACCATGTAAGGAATGCATAAAGCCAGGGCTTCCACTGCGTATACTAGTTGTAGTAATATCAAACATTACCGCAACTCACAAATCAAGATCCACAGGACAGGTGATAACTGTAGGATCACTGGGGGCACCATCAATAACTAGACTTAGGGTACTGCTCTATATTGATGTCTATGGGACTGACGGAGCCAGTGGAGTGCTGTCCTTGGCTCTATCACTGCCATAGACCGTGAATAAAGCAACAGCGCTAAGTCTACCTCCTCTGCAGCAGAGGTCGGAACCAGAGTTCTGGTAATTGGTGATGCATCCAGTAATCAAACATAATCCTGAGGAAAGGGTAAAGATGGTTTTGTGGGCTAACCTCTTTCATATGGGAAGAATTCTTATCACAACCTCGTCACTAGTTTCATTACATAGAAGCACAGTGACCATAAAGACAGTGTGGAGCCCGAGCACAGAAAAAAAAAAAATGTAATAAATGAATAAGTACTTATATGCTTGATTTACAACTCTCTGTAGTCCATGCCCCCACGCATACTATAGTCTGATGTTTACCTGCTCATATTTTTTTTAAATAACATGTAGCAGGAGAAATTTGAATAGGAAAAGTCTACTATGAATTTGCAAATAATAACATTTCTTAATGTACACGAACAAGACTTTCCAAAATTAAGTCTTTTACAGGACTCGGTTGACATCTGTGCTTGGTATTTCTGAAATATAAGTGTAGCGCTGTGCCCCTGAATGCCACACACCAGCAGGGCCCCATTTTACCAAAACAAAAAGAGCAGCACAGATTTACAGCGGCACCTCCAACGCAGATGTGGACTGAGCCTAAATGGGGCTCTGCCCTATAGGTGTATAATACAATTCAGCATCTATGAAGCCCACTGTACACTCACCTTCTTTCTCATTAAATGGCTTCTTTCTGTTCTTTAAATATCTGTTCATCTCTCCATTGTGACACATCTCTAGTATCAGGTAAACATAATTGCTGTCCTCAAAATAGTTGTAAAGCTAAAAACGGGGAAAGAAAATGTGGATGAAGTTTTCTAAAATAAAAGTTTGTAAAATCACGATGGCTCCACGTCATAAACTCTCATACCTCCAAGATAGACGGATGTTTGAGCTGGCAGTGGATCTCCACCTCATTTCGCACCCTCTGCACCATGCCAACCCTCTGCATGGCCTTTTTGTCTATCTAAGGTAGGGAAAAAAAAAAAAGACATCAAATTAAATGTTAGGCACAAATTAGATTAGGCTGATATAATAAAGGAGTGCCAAACGCAAAATGCATGCAATATTAACAAATTTACATGGGACTTACCATTTTGATTGCAACCTCGATGCCAGTATTTATGGACTGCGCCCTGTAAACGCAGGCAAAGGAGCCTTTTCCCAGGAGGTTGAGGACCTTGAAGTCCTTGAGAATAAAAAGATAAAAAGGATTAATCACGCAGTGAAGGGGCTATAGGTACCCGATGGTACACACGATCAGACGGGAGAGGATTTACAAGGATCTGCTGCCATGACAGCATGAGTTTCCAGGGTTTCCTACTGTTATGGCAGGTCGATGATCACCGATCCCAGTGTACAGGAGGAGCCCCCAGATCTGCAGCCCGATCCCAGTGTACAGGGGGAGCCCCCAGATCAGCAGCCCGATCCCAGTGTACAGGGGGAGCCCCCAGATCAGCAGCCCGATCCCAGTGTACAGGGGGAGCCCCCAGATCTGCAGCCCGATCCCAGTGTACAGAGGGAGCCCACAAATCTGCAGCCCGATCCCAGTGTACAGGGGGAGCCCACAAATCTGCAGCCCGATCCCAGTGTACAGGGGGAGCCCACAAATCAGCAGCCCGATCCCAGTGTACAGGGGGAGCCCACAAATCAGCAGCCCGATCCCAGTATATAGCGGGAGCCCCCAGATCTGCAGCCCAATCCCAGTATATAGGGGGAGCCCCCAGATCTGCAGCCCAATCCCAGTATATAGGGGGAGCCCCCAGATCTGCAGCCCAATCCCAGTATATAGGGGGAGCCCCCAGATCTGCAGCCCAATCCCAGTATATAGGGGGAGCCCCCAGATCTGCAGCCCAATCCCAGTATATAGGGGGAGCCCCCAGATCTGCAGCCCAATCCCAGTATATAGGGGGAGCCCCCAGATCTGCAGCCCAATCCCAGTATATAGGGGGAGCCCCCAGATCTGCAGCCCAATCCCAGTATATAGGGGGAGCCCCCAGATCTGCAGCCCAATCCCAGTATATAGGGGGAGCCCCCAGATCTGCAGCCCAATCCCAGTATATAGGGGGAGCCCCCAGATCTGCAGCCCAATCCCAGTATATAGGGGGAGCCCCCAAATCTGCAGCCCAATCCCAGTATATAGGGGGAGCCCCCAAATCTGCAGCCCAATCCCAGTATATAGGGGGAGCCCCCAGATCTGCAGCCCAATCCCAGTATATAGGGGGAGCCCCCAGATCTGCAGCCCAATCCCAGTATATAGGGGGAGCCCCCAGATCTGCAGCCCAATCCCAGTATATAGGGGGAGCCCCCAGATCTGCAGCCCAATCCCAGTATATAGGGGGAGCCCCCAGATCTGCAGCCCAATCCCAGTATATAGGGGAGCCCCTAGATCTGCAGCCCAATCCCAGTGTATAGGGGGGAGTCCCAAGATCTGCAGCACGATCCCAGTGTACAGGGGGAGCCCCCAGATCTGCAGCCCGATCCCAGTTTACAGGGGGAGCCCCCAGATCTGCAGCCCAATCCCAGTATATAGGGGGAGCCCCCAGATCTGCAGCCCAATCCCAGTATATAGGGGGAGCACCCAGATCTGCAGCCCAATCCCAGTATATAGGGGAGCCCCTAGATCTGCAGCCCAATCCCAGTGTATAGGGGGGAGTCCCAAGATCTGCAGCACGATCCCAGTGTACAGGGGGAGCCCCCAGATCTGCAGCCCGATCCCAGTTTACAAGGGGAGCCCCCAGATCTGCAGCCCAATCCCAGTTTACAGGGGGAGCCCCCAGATCTGCAGCCCAATCCCAGTATATCGGGGGCGCCCCCATTACCTCGATGTTGTTCTCCCCCTGGAGCAGAGGTTTGCAGCCCCCTCCGTCCTGCTGGTCACGGTCTCCCTCTGGGGACTGCTCCCTGGAGGTGAGGTTGGGGAAGAGGAAGGTGAGGACCCTCTCCAGCATGTTGCCAGCAGCAGTGTGCAGACACTAGTGACGAGGACTCACTACATCCCGGTGCTGTTCCCGCTGTCCCAACTGACAGCAGCACAACATGACAACAGCTGCACAACATGCCAGCCCCCGGGGACGCCATAGTAACTACAGCTCCCTGCCACCATAGCAACCGGGGAGCCACGGAGCCCTGGCAGCGCCTACCTCTATCCTCCCGCCTATGCTGCTCGCCATGGCTCATCCTCGCTGGCTCACGGCAGGACCCGGGGCTGTGGCGGTGACCGGGGGGGTGTCGGCGGGGAAGGCTGCGGCTCTCGGGTTCATTCCCGCGACTGAAAGTTGTTGTTTGAAAATTCCGCCCGTTATAGTCACGTGATGCGACGGAGGTGACGTCAGAGGAAGCGCCAGCGCTGCCCGAGGTTGTGAGGAGCTCCGTGTCTATTGTCAATAAAGTTTGATTTCCGCGGCTGCCAGTGCTGAGAGTGCTCATAAGATGCGGTGTGCGGCGTACTGCGCCGGGTGTCAGGACGGCTCCTGTAGTGTGCCGGGGGCTGCACGGACGGTTCTTACACGCCCGTGATGTGAGCAGTATATGGCGTCTGACTGCTGTGTAATGGCTGAGGACCTGCGCGGTGCAGGGGGCTCTCTCATGGTAGAGTGTGCAGTTACAGGGTACATGGCGACCTCCGTATCAGGCGCTGCAAGGCTGTGGTCACAGCTTGGTTTTTTTTACAGCAAATTTTCAGCTGCATTTTACAGCACCAGCGAAGTCTATGAGATTCTAGAAAGCTCATTCACACAGCTTGTTTTTTTTTTAATCAGGATTTTGTGCTTTTACGTGTTTTTTTGCAGAATAGAGCATGTCACTACTTTTAGCGTTTTTCACCCATTGGAAGTAATGGGTAATGAAAAAATGCCTAGTGTGAACATGGCTATCAGGTTTTGCTGCATTTTTAGTGACTATTAGCGAGTACAGCAGTATGTGAAACACCTTTATTTTTCATTTTGCCATCTTGTCTTGGTCACTTGAGATGGCAGTTTGTATTAGGACAGTGTAATTAAATTAGTGATATGTAGAGGCATAAACATTGGCTGAGCTAGGTGTGAGATTGAACAATACCTGTGGCCCAGTGAGGTGTGAAATTGAACAATCTCTGAGCATCTCAATGGCTGACCATACTATTAAAGTAAATAGTGTCCTACAAACTCAATGCACTGCCAATGTCTAAACTATTCCTGAACAATTCACCTCACCCCACTGTTGCATTTGTAATTCTGGTTAATATGGTTACATGTATGTCGTGCATGGGTGACCTGTGTTCATACTTCTGTGGTGGAAGCAAAGCTGAACTTTGGGATCCTGAAAAACACATCAAAAACGCACCAAACCCTGCGTTTTTGAAGTAGCTTCTTTCCTGCCAAGAAATCAGGTTTTGCTGCAGAAAAAAAAATGCAATGTGTGAACTTATCCTAAGAGAAAAAAACGCCAGGGACGGAGCCTGGTGGGACAGGGTTCCTTAGTGGTTTCTCCACCAGCTGCCCTGGGCTGACAGGATTCTCCTTGCATGTGTGTAGGCAGAGAGAGACCTGTGTTTCCAAGCAGGGGCGCACATAGAAATCATGGGGCCTCATAGCAGAAGTTCTAATGCACCCCGCACAAATAAAATATATATATTTTTTGGGGTCACAGAAAAGCATATCTCACAACTGTCCAGCCTTCACATAGTAATTTTCCTCTTGCTGAAGTCCTAGATTCTGCTTTCATTGACCTCATAAAGTATGATGCCAACAAAAGTGCCCACCAAACACAGTATGATACCCCCATGGTGAATTCCTCCACATTAGCCTTCACATGCACAGTATAATGGCCCTACTGTGCCCACCTCAACTCCCCCAGCCAAGTATGATGACCCCATTTTTATTGCGCTCCCCATGGTCCTCCATATAGCATAATGTTCTCTCCATGGTCCTCCACAGGGTATAATGCTGCCCCCCATATGGTATAATGCATGCACAGTCCTCCAGTATTATGAGCGCCACGTACGCACTGATTTTAAAATAAATAAATGCTCTCCGCAGCGTGTCTCTGCAACTCCACTGTCTGACACAGCGTGGTGTGATGAAGTGATGGCACCGTGCCCCCCGAGAGGGGGAATGATGGGAGAGAGAGTGTCACATGACGCTCCCTCCTCCATCATTGCTTTCAATTGTATTGGCATCTGTCTGCCGATACAGTTGAATGCAGGGGGGGGCGGTCCGATGCAGGCGCTGACACTGGGCTCCCCACCGGCTCACGGGCCCCATGCAGTCGCGTGGCCTGCCGGTACGCCACTGTCTCCAGGGCAGTGGGCGGGGAGCCGCCTGTCTGACTAGTCTCTCGTGCAGCCCGGTACCGTCTGCTTTACACTGTTTTTCTCTGAAACGCTGCAGGATTTCAGAGTTACACATATAAGGCTGACATCATACATCCAGTGCCTGATATGTGCTGCCTGTGGATCGGCCACCATGTATCCATTGTCAGGTGCACTTTATTTGTTGCAGACATTTCTACATCAAAAACATGTCTCTTGTCAGGAAAACCGCTGCATAAAAAAAGTGTGTTTTTTGTGTGCCTTTTTGATACATTTTTTTTTCAGTCTTTAGACTTTGTGAAAAGCACTGAAAGAATTGACATGTCGCAGAGTCAAATCTACAGGGTGGGCCATTTATATGGATACACCTAAATTAAATGGGAATGGTTGGTGATATCTACTTCCTGTTTGTGGCACATTAGTATATGGGAGGGTGAAAACTTTTCCAGGTGGTGACCATGGTGGCCATTTTGTAGTCGGACATTTTGGATCCAACTTTATTTTTTTCAATGGGAAGAGGGTCATGTGACACATCAAACTTATTGAGAATTTCATAAGAAAAGCAATGGTGTGCTTGATTTTAAAATAACTTTATTCTTTTATGAGTTTTTTACAAGTTTATGACCACTTATAAAATGTGTTCAAAGTGCTGCCCATTGTGTTGGATTGTCAATGCAACTCTCTTCTCCCGCTCTTGACACACTGATAGCAACACCGCAGAAGAAATGCTAGCACAGGCTTTCATTATCCGTTGTTTCAGATGCTGCACATCTCGTATCTTGATGGTATTATGTGGTATATGAGGTACAAAGATAGTGGGGCCATTCTTCATCAATGGAAACCTCAATGCCACTGGATATCTGAAATTGCTACATAATAATGTGTTGCCCTCTTTATACACTGAAGATGGCACGTTCCCTGAGTTTTTCCAACAAGATGGTGCACCACCACATTATGGGTGTCAGGTCCGAGCATTCCTACATGAACAGTTTCCTCGAAAGTGGATTGGTCGTCGTGGGCCAGTTGAATGGCCACCAAGGTCTCCCGATCTGACCCCCTTAGACTTTTATCCGAAGGCAATTGGCCAAATATGTGTACTTTTATTGTTTTTTTTAATAATATGTATTTATGGGTACAGTATATTTTTATTTTTTTGGAATTATTTTTTTCATTTTTTTAACCCCTTAACAACATTAGACGTACTAATACGCGTCTGTGCCCTGGGACTTAAGAGCCAGACCCGTATTAGTACATCATCGCGATCGCGCGCGTACACAGGCTGTGCGGGCTCGATCGCAGCCGGGTGTCAGCTGATTGTCACAGCTGACATCCGGTACTATGTGCAGGGAGCGGTCTCGCACCGCTCCCAGCACATAAACCCCCGCAATGCTGCGATCGAAGTCGATCGCAGCATTGCGGTGGCAAGGGGAGGTGATCGCAGATACTCGCCCCCTCTTCCGGCCTCCAGCGCTGTCTGCCGTGGCTTCCAGGATGTTGCCATGACAACCCGATGTCGTCATGACAACATCTGGGTCACCAGACAACAGGAAGATTGTTTGGACATGCGCAGTGCATCTCCAAACTATCTTCTCCCTGTCCAGCGCTGACAGCCTGCATGACACAGGGATGGTGCTGCATTCCTGTGCCATGCAGGCAATCAGAATAAAAAAAAGTGAAAGTCCCAGAGTGGGACAGAGTAAAAAAGTGTAAAAACTGTCAGAAAGTGAAAAAAATAAATACATTTTTTTGTAAAAATATAAAAAAAAAAAAAAATAATAATCCACCAAAAAGAAAATTAAAATGTACCCATCAATAAATATTATCAAAAGAAAACAATAAAAGTACACATATTTGGTATCGCCGCGTCCGGAACAACCTGACCTATAAAACTGTCCCACTAGTTAACCCCTTCAGTGAACACGGTAAAAAAAAAAAAAAAAAAAACGAATCAAAAAACAATGCTTTATCATCATACCGCCAAACAAAAAATGGAATAAGACGCGATCAAAAAGACGAATATAAATAAAAATGGTACCGCTGAAAACGTCATCTCGTCCCGCAAAAAAACAAGCCGCCATACAGCTCCATCAGCTGAAAAATAAAAAAGTTATAGCTCTCAGAATAAAGCTATGCTAAAAAATAATTTTTTCTATAAAATTGCTTTTATTATGTAAAAGTGCAAAACATAGAAAAACGATATAAATGTGGTACCGCTGTAAACGTACTGACCCAAAGAATAAAGCTGCCTTATCACTTTTACCACACGCGGAACAGAATAAAAAAAAAACAATTCCTGAATTGTTGGTTTTTGTTTATTCTGCCTCCCAAAAATCGGAATAGAAAGCGATCAAACAATGTCACGTGCCTGAAAATGGCACCAATAACAACGTCAACTCATCCCGCAAAAAACAAGCCGTCACATGACTGTCTGCCAAAATCTGGAAAAATTATAGCTCTCAAAATATGGCGATGCAAAAACGAGATTTTACAAAAAATGCGTCTTTTAGTGTGTGACAGCTGTCAGTCATAAAAACCCCATATGATTCTGGTATCACTGTAATCGCACCGACCCAAAGAATAAAGTCGTCTAATCACTTATACCGCACGAGGAACGGCGTAAAAAATAAACTCTCGGGTTAGGGTTAGGGCTAGGGTTAGGGCTAGGGTTAGGGTTGGGCTAGGGTTAGGGCTGGGTTTGGGGTTAGGGTTGTGATGGGGTTGGGATTTTTTTCAAAAGTAAGAAAAAAAGATGACGATATGGCGACTAGTGTTGAGCGCAAGTGCTCGCTACTTGAGTTTGCATCGGGTGCTCGGGTATCCATTGAGTATCGTGGGTATTTGAGTGACATGCTCGAGTCTCCGCCCCATATGCTTCGCGGCCAAAAAAACTTTGCGGGGATTGCCTGCCATGCACGAGCGATCCCCGCATGTTTTTTTTTTGGGTGTCTAATAACCGTGAAACATGCGGGGCAGGGACTCGAGCATGTCACTCGAGCACACGCAGTACATGGTGCATACCTGAGTACCCGATGCAAACTCAAGTAGCGAGCACTTGCTCAAGACTAATGACAACTTATTCAATATGATGACCTAATGATATCAAATTCTGTGTCATACCTCTGGGTTCAAAATGTTCACTATACACCTTAATAAAATCCTTGAGGGGTATAGTTTCCAAAATGGGGTCACTTGTGGGGGAGCTCCACTGTTTAGGCACATCAGGGGCTCTCCAAACGCGATATGGTGTCCGCTAACAAATTGAATGGAAAATCGGCTCAAATTGTTAGCGGACGCCATGTTGCGTTTGGAGAGCCCCTGCATGCCTAAACATTGGAGCTCCCCCACAAGTGACCCCATTTTGGAAACTAGACCCCCCAAGGCACCTATCTAGATGCATAGTGAGCACTTGGAACCCCTAGGTGCTTCACAAATTGATTCGTAAAAATGGAAAAGTATTTTTTTTTCCACTTTTTCATTTTTACGAATCAATTTGTGAAGCACCTGGGGGTTCCAAGTGCTCACTATGCATCTAGATAGGTGCCTTGGGGGGTCTAGTTTCCAAAATGGGGTCACTTGTGGGGGAGCTCCAATGTTTGGCCACACAGGGGCTCTCCAAACGCAACATGGTGTCCTCTAACAATTTGAGCCGATTTTCCATTCAATTTGTTAGCGGACACCATATTACTCTCCAAACTCAACATGGCGTCTGCTAATTATTCAAGCAAATTTTACAATCAAAAAGTCAAATGGCGCTCCTTCCCTTCTGAGCCCTGCCGTGCGCCCAAACAGTGTTTTTTCCCCACATATGGGGTATCTGCGTGCCCAGGGGAAATTGCACAACAAATTTTGGGGTCCATTTTTTCTTGTTACCCCTGTGAAAATAAAAAAAATTGGGTCTAAAGTAAAATTTTTGTGAAAAAAGTTAAATGTTCATTTTTTTCTTCCACATTCCAAAAATTCCTGTGACGCACCTGAAGGGTTAATAAAGTTCTTGAATGTGGTTTTGAGCACCTTGAGGGGTGCAGTTTTTAGAATGGTGTCACTTTTGGGTATTTTCTGTCATAAAGACCTCTCAAAGTGACTTCAAATGTGACGTGGTCCCTAAAAAAATGGTTTTGTAAATTTTGTTGGAAAAATGAGAAATCGCTGGTCAACTTTTAACCCTTTTAGCTCCCTAACAAAAAAAAATTTGGTTCCAAAATTGTGCTGATGTAAAGTAGACATGTGGGAAATGTTATTTATTAACTATTTTGTGTGACATATCTCTTTGATTTAATGGCATAAAAATTCAAATTTTGAAAATTGCAAAGTTTTCGCCAAATTTCCGTTTTTTTCACAAATAAACGCAAGTGATATCGAAGAAATTTTACCACAATCATGAAATACAATATGTCACGAAAAAACAGTCTCAGAATCAGGTGGATCCGTTGAAGCGTTCCAGAGTAATTACCTCATAAAATGACAGTGGTCAGAATTTTAAAAATTGGCCTGGTCATTAACGTGCAAACCACCCTCGGGGGTTAAGGGGTTAAAATATTTTTACAATTTTTTTTTTTTCACTTTCTGACACTTCTCTTACTTTTACACATTGTCCCACTATGGGACTTTCACTTTTTACATTCTGATCGGCTGTATAGCATAGGAATGCAGCACCATACCTGTGCTATACAGGCTGTCAGCGCTGCACAGGGAGAAGTTACTTTGGTCATGCACTGCGCATGACCAAAGTAATGTCTTGCCTCCTGATGAGCTGGATGTTGTCATGATGACATCAGGCCACCATGACAACATCTGGGACCCGGCTCAGACACCGCGGGACGCTGGAGAGGAGGTAAGTATTGGGGCTTACCTCCCCCCCCTGCTCCCGCAATGCTGCAATGACTTTGATCGCAGCATTTCAGGGATTAATGTGCCCGGAGCGGTGCGGCACCGCTCCTTGCACATAGTACTGGGTGTCAACTGTAACAAATAGCTGACACTCGGCGGCGATCACGCTCGCACAGCCTCAGGGTGTACTAATACGTATAAGTTCCAGGGCGCAGATACGTATTAGTATTCCTTTGGCCAGAAAGGGGTTAATAATGGAACATGATCTCATTCCATCTTTTCAAACCAGCAGGGAATCTCATTCCTACTTTTTATATCCAGAAAGCCTCACGAGTATGGAGGCGTCTTCTCATATCTCCTCCACTGAAAGGTTGGTTAACCTTCTCAATGCCAAAGGCTTGAAAAGAAACCGCATTACGTTGGTGACATGTAATAAAATGTTTAGCCGCCGACGAAACATTGCGGTGAGTATTCTTATTTGAGATTTCATAAAGATGTTCTGCACTAGTGCCATACTATTTTAGCTTTTTCAAATAAAGTTTTTGAATTGTATCTGGCAGCTGAAACTGAATTTCTTTCTATTATATTGCACACAAGAGGATCAGTATGGCGTTCCATGTTCTTGCAGGATTGGAGTGGTGAGCTGACCTTGTTTACCTTACATTTTTTCAACATCTCACTTTTGGAGTGCTGCTATTTTTGCTGTACCATATACGCGATGTGATGTTCCTCCTATTTATTGAGTTCATGGTGAGCCCCATACTGCACAGAGCCATGCAATATCCATTTACAAATATTGGTAGTAGTTTGGGTCATACTGAGCAAAAAGTCAAGCGACACTGTTGTTATAGGTTGCCAATTTGTCACCAGTTTGTGAAGTTTCACATCTGCTGTGTCAACTGTAGATGCAAATACTGTGAAGTGGTAGTGTTTCAAAGTAGCAACTGCTCAGCCACAAAGCGATGGACTAAGCTAATGGAGCTGGTTTGCCAATTTTTGAAGCCCTAGGCCCATAAAAACAACTATAGGGAGAGGCCTGTCAAGCTATCTTTCATACAGCGTTATGTTTCTGATTATCTGCCTCTGGATGTGACAAGTTCTGTGCAAGTTCTGTCTCCAGTATACAAAGACATTTTAAACAGTCTCGTGCTTCCACAGTAAGGGTGTGGACCGGTCCTCATAGTTGTAATGCACACGCCCGGGCTGAGGGGCGTGTGCGTATATATGTAGTGATTCCACTGGACCGTGCCGGAGAGTGAATGCCTGGAGGGGCGTAACTAAGTATCCACCCGATCCGACCAGGGTGCACGACGGCATACGACGCCAGTGCACCAAGGAGGAACCGAGCAGAGGGACCAGGTGCTACTCCAGGACAGACCCCGGACACGGCTGTTGACCCACACAGGGTAATACAGGAACAGGCAGGTTAGGCTGGCACACAGACTGCTGGGTATAGGCAGACACGGCTGGTATACAGACTGGCGGATGCTGGTAAGCACGACTGGTATGCAGGCAGGGAGATACTGGCAGGTACGACAGGTTGGAGCACCGAGTGGATAGGACCCAGCACAGACTGAGACTCAGGAACAGAACCGCAGACGCGGTGGACAAACAGCAGAGTGAGGCCGCCCAGAGCGGCGAGCAAGAGCCGAACAAGACGAGACCGCCA
Organism: Phyllobates terribilis; assembly: GCF_046119375.1. Taxonomy (NCBI): domain Eukaryota; kingdom Metazoa; phylum Chordata; class Amphibia; order Anura; family Dendrobatidae; genus Phyllobates; species Phyllobates terribilis. Next base: position 920,909,196 of record NW_027362761.1, on the reverse strand, counting down.
GGAGCGGTGAGCGAGAGAAGAGCAGGAAAAGGCCGCCTGGAGCGGTGAGCGAGAGAGGAGCAGGACGAGACTGCCGAAGCAGCAAGCAAAGGGTCGGAGCAGAGCGAGACTGCCAGTGCAGCGAGCAAAGGGTCAGAGCAGAGCGAGACTGCCGGAGCAGCGAGCAAAGGGAGAGCAGAGCGAGACTGCCGGAGCAGCGAGCAAAGGGTCAGAGCAGAGCGAGACTGCCGAAGCAGCGAGCAAAGGGTCAGAGCAGAGCGAGACTGCCGGAGCAGCGAGCAAAGGGTCAGAGCAGAGCGAGACTGCCGGAGCAGCGAGCAAAGGGTCAGAGCAGAGCAAGACTGCCGGAGCAGCGAGCAAAGAGTCAGAGCAGAGCGAGACTGCCGGAGCAGCGAGCAAAGGGTCATAGCAGAGTGAGACTGCCGGAGCAGTGAGCAAAGGGAGAGCAGAGGGGACAGGGTTCTGTTCACACGGAACAGACTGGAAGGGAAAGGCAGAACCAGGTACACACAGGATACTTGCAATGAAGTAGCGAGTGGGCCACAAACTCACAAACGGGAGTACAGGGACAACGAGTAGGAGTTAGGTACGGGATCAGATTCTGCAAGAAAAGGGAAGGTACGGACATAGAGAAAAACAGGTAACAGGCTAGGAGAGTATTCAGACAAGAACAGACACAGCAGCAAGATACAGGAGCGGGTCTAGGTATGCGGCCCCTAGAAGGCGGAACGAACAGGCTAGGAGCGTGTTCAGACAGGAACAGGCAAGATACAGGAACGGGTCTAGGTATGCGGCCCCTAGAAGGCGAAAAGAACAGGCTAGGAGCGTGTTCACACTGGCCTGGAAATACAGCCTCCAGGATAGGCAGAAGACAACAGACTAGAAGATAGTTCAGACAGGACACAGTTCAGACACGGGAACTGATACCGCAAGACAGGAAACATAGACAGGACCTGGCACGTCAGTGACAGAAGCCAACTGACAGAACACAATGCTCAGGCAGGGTTTCTTGGGAGGAGCTGGGTTAAATACCAGGTGACAGACAGCAATACGCTGAGGACGCATCAGGGGTGTGCCTGCAGCCGGTACAAGAAACAGGAAGTGATCGGGCGCCGCCCTTAAGCAGCAGAAACAGAGGCAAGCAGACAGCATGGAGGGAAGCCAGGCTAGCAGACTGGACTGGAGATCAAGTGTGTGCTCTTGCACAGTGGGAGATGGACCACTATGCAAGGACGCCGCCAGGTATGTTACAATAGTAAAGACAAGACTCCAATCCAGCTCTTCCTTAAAGCTGATGTTTTACCAGGTTTCACAATACAAACTGCATACATTATTAACCCCTTAATGACCAAGCCAAATTTTTCCCCTCACCCATGACAGCACACCTTGAGAGAGGGATCCGCCCCACCAAGGACAGGAAACCGTCTGAAATAAAAGGGCGGTACCTCTCCCTTGCTTCAGTTGGTTTCCTGTCCTTGATGGGGAACCTGTCTGGAAGAAAGAAGACTTACCTGGGGCTGTTCCGGTGTGGAAGAGCAGGCACTGGCCTGTGCACCGGGTTCCAGTCTCCAGAAGCACCGTCCGCAGCACCCCAGGGGTCCTGCGTCCGAGCGGGCGCACGCGGTGAGGCAGGCTCCGTCCTCCCGTAGACCGCTGCGCCGCCCTCCCCCTGCCGCTTCTGTGGGCCGCGCAGTAACTTCCGGGTATGACACGCCTGACGTCACGGCGCGGGGCACGCTGGGAGAGGCGTGCCAGGTGACGTCAGAGGGCGGCGCCCGATCCAAGATGGCGGCGCCCTGTGAAGCGTTCCAGGCCAGTGTTTTTCGATGGAGCTCCGGCCTGGGAAGGGGGGAGGGCCCATGAACCGGAGGAGGTTCTGGATGGCCCTATTTTAGGAGGGGGGGTTATCCTGGAAGCGTGGTACGCTTCTGAAGCATGGCTGACCAGGATAGCCAAGAGCAGCAGCTAACCCCCCCCCCTTAGCAACGGAAGAAGCAGGGGGATGCCTCTCACACTGACAGCCGCTCGAGCAATCGCAGTGGCAGCCGCAGGAGCAAGGTGTCAAGCGCCTCTGGACCATCCAGAAAGGAATCATCGGTTCCGCTACAGCCTCCGAATCCGGTACCCGTTTGTGACTTCCGGGGGTGAGTGATCTTCGTGAATGTCACCTTTTAGTAATGGGAAGTCTCTTATGTGCTTCCTTTTATAGGAACCTAAGAAGAGTAGCGCCAAGCAAAAGCACAGAATGTGTGCCCTATGCCAAACTTCCCTTCCCATAGATTGGCAAAAGCCGCTTTGCCCGAACTGCGTTGCTAAAACTATAGTGGAAAATTCCCTGGATTTCGCATCTAATTTGAAATCTATAGTCCACGCAGAGGTTCAGGGGTCCCTGAAAGGGTTGCTTAGAGGGAAGAAAAGATCCCATAGAGATGTCTCCTCCAACTCTGATTCCTCCCAGTCCGAGGATCTGTGGCTGAGTGATTCATCATCCTCTTCCTCATCGGATAACGGTAGACTCTGTTTCCCCATTGAGAGTACGGACAGACTGGTTAGAGCCGTCAGATCAACCATGGGTCTGGGGGAGGAGAAAGCATCCAGATCCCGGGAAGACGTTATGTTTGCGGGTCTTGGGGAAAAAAAGAGACGCTCCTTTCCGGTAAACATTAAAATTCAGGGCCTCATTGACCTAGAGTGGAAGAGACCAGAAAGATCAGGGGCCTTACCCTCCTTCTCTAAAAGAAGGTACCCCTTCGAAGAGAAGGACTCTGAGCCTTGGGATAAGATTCCCAAAATTGACGGGACTGTAGCCACGTCGTCCAAAAAATCTTCCCTGCCCTTGGAGGACTCAGGCGTCCTAAAAGATGCCCTTGATAAAAAGGCTGACTCCTTTCTGCGTCATACTTGGGAAGCTGCAGCAGGAGGCCTGAAGCCAGCGGTAGCTGGCACCTGTGTGGCAAGATCCCTAATGGTGTGGCTCCAACAGTTGGAGGACCAACTTAAGGATAAAAAGGTCTCTAGGGATAGAATCCTTTCAAATCTACCCCTAATGCAGGCAGCATCGGCCTTCCTGGCGGACTGTTCAGCAGACTCTGTCAGGCTTTCAGCTAGATCAGCGAGTCTATCTAATGCTGCCAGACGGGCCTTGTGGCTCAAAAGTTGCCCAGGCGACCTACAGTCCAAGCATAAATTGTGTTCCCTCCCGTGTGACGGTAGACTCCTGTTTGGCCAGAAGTTGGAAGACCTTTTAGAAAAGGCGGGCGATAGGAACAAACGGTTCCCAGGATTTTCAGGGGACTCAAAAAAGTTTGGTTTTCGGAGGAGAAAATTTAATCGGACTCGCCCTCCAGGAGACAGGAGAAGATGGGAGACCAAGTCCAAAAAGGAGTCGGGCTATATGTTTGGAGGACCGTCCTCAAATACAAAAAAGTCCTCCCAATGACGCCAAGCCGTAGGTAGGGGGGAGGCTTTCCCACTTTTTTCCAGCTTGGAAAGCAATTACAGCAAACCCCTGGATTCTGAACATTGTGAGTGGTGGCCTGAAGATATGGTTCAGCCAGATCCCTTGTCGGACCTTTGTGGTTACCCCCAAAAGGAAGGTCCAGGAAGAACTAATAACACTGGAAGCAGAAATATTAGGGCTAGTAAGAAAACGGGTCCTTCTCGAAGTGCCGATACCACAAAGAGAGAAGGGAATCTATTCCCCTTTGTTCATGATAAAAAAAAAAAACAACGGGTCCTTAAGGACCATCATCAACCTCAGGAGTCTGAACCAGTTAATAGAAAACCAGACTTTCAAGATGTAGTCAGTGAGCTCGGCAGTGAAGCTCTTGCACCACAATTGCTTTATGGCGGTAATAGACCTGAAGGACGCATATTATCACGTCCCAATTCATCCAGACTACCAGAAGTATCTTGAGAGTAGCCTTGTTCATTCAGAAAGAGCTGAGGCATTTTCAGTTTGCCGCCCTACCCTTCGGCGTCTCCATAGCCCCGAGAATATTCACAAAACTAATAGCCTTTCTACGAATCAAGAACGTAGTGATCATGCCCTATTTAGACGACTTCTTAATAGTAGGGAAATCAGAAGTCCACTGCTCCAGTCAACTTCTAGAAGTCACTGCGGTGTTGCATCAGCTAGGGTGGTTGGTAAATTCCCAAAAGTCAAAACTAACCCCCTCAAGGACTCAGATCTTCCTAGGTCTAATCCTGGACTCTCATCTCCAAGCATGCTTCCTCCCAGAAGACAAGGTTCGCAAATTGATCATTTTAGTCTTGAAAGCCATGCGATCTCCAGTGATGTCCCTGAGAGAGGCAATGTCCCTCCTGGGCTCTATGACGGCCTGTCTCCCAGCAGTCAAATGGGCTCAGGGGCATATGAGACTTCTTCAATGGGAGGTCCTGTAAGCGCAGAGGTCCTTCAACGGGCATTTAGAAAGCAAGTTCTCTCTCGCCCCAGAAGCTGTGGATTCCCTTTCATGGTGGACAGACTGGGGAAATCTGACCTCAGGCGTACAGTGGTCCAGACATGTAGATCGGGTGATTACGACCGATGCGAGCAGTTCCGGATGGGGGGGTCATCTGGCAGAGCTCTCAATCACTGGACATACCAAGAGATGGGGGCATCCTCAAACACAAAAGAGCTTTGGGCAGTAGAGAGATCCCTGATAGGCTTCCTTCCTCACATTCAGGGTCACCACGTCCAGGTCAGGTCCAACAACCGGACATCAGTAGCCTATATGAATCACCAGTGGGGAACAAGATCACGCTCTCTGATGGCTGTGGCAGACAGAATCCTTCATCTGGCAGAACGACACCTCCCATCCCTCAGTGCCCTTCACATAAAGGGGGTGGAAAACGTAAAAGCAGATTTTCTCAGCCGCCATACCCTAAGACAAGGGGAATGGAGCTTAAACCCGAGGGTCTTCCAACAGATTGTCCAGTTATGGGGACAGCCAGACATAGACCTGTTCGCTCTTGAGGTAGACAGATTCTGTTCCTTAAATCCAGCAGAAAATCCCCATGCCGTGGATGCCCTCCAGATCCCTTGGAAGTTCAGGAAGGCCTATGCCTTTCCCCCATTAGTAATGATTCCAGCAGTGGTGAGGAAGATTCGGGAGGAAGGTGCAAGGGTAATTCTTATAGCCCCTTTTTAGCCCAAGAGGCCTTGGTTCTCCCTGCTTCGACTAATGTCGGTTTCAGATCCCTGGGTTCTACCAGAGAGACTGGACCTTCTCATTCAGGGACCAGTATTCCACGCCCAAGCCAGAGGTTTCCATCTTGCGGCGTGGAATTTGAGAGGTCACTACTGAGTAACAAGGGGTTTTCACCAGGGTTAGTCTCTACCTTGCTGGGTAGTAGGAAACAAATAACGACTAAGATTTATAACCGAGTCTGGAGTAAATTCCTAGAATTTATAGATGCCCCATTATCAGACAAGCCTCCAATTAGGGGAATCCTGGAGTTTCTGCAAAAGGGACATGACCTAGGTCTAGCCGCGGGGACTCTTAAAGTTCAGGTGTCGGCATTGGGGGCGCTCTTTAATTGTAACTTGGCTGGGAACAGGTGGGTCTCGAGGTTTATCAAGTCCTGTGCCAGAGCCAGACCGGTTCGGTCCCTAAGAGTTCCTTCCTGGGACCTGAATTTGGTCTTGAACGCACTTACCAGTGACCCGTTCGAACCTCTACAGGATGTCTCTCCAAAGATCCTCACCCTTAAGACCATCCTCTTAGTGGCCTTAACGTCTGCTCGTAGGGTGGGTGACCTGCAGGCCCTTTCGGTTAATCCTCCCTACACACAAATTTATGATGATAGGGTCACCTTGCGTCCAGATCCAGCATACCTTCCCAAAGTGGTATCTAGATTTCACTGTAACCAGGAGATTGTACTACCCTCGTTTTGCAGCAATCCTAAAAACCCAGGAGAAGTTAGATTCCATAACCTAGATGTTAGAAGATCCCTTCTACAGTACATTAACATGACTAGTGTATGGAAGAAGGACCATTCCTTGTTCCTGGCCTTTCAGGGGAATAGGAAGGGTCACGGGGTGTCCAAGGGTACCATTTCTAGGTGGCTTAGGGAGGCCATTTGTTTAGCATAAACGTCCACAGGAGTTCTGGCCCCGGACAATGTCAGGGCTCATTCCACCAGAGCCGTCGCAACCTCCTGGGCGGAAAGGGCAGACGTCTCAATTGATCAGATATGTAGAGCTGCTACTTGGTCTACACCATCCACCTTCTTTAAACACTATCGGTTGGATCTGTCCTCCTCTGACCTCACCTTTGGGAGAAGGGTACTTCAGGTGGTGGTCCCTCCCTAGGGTGCTCATAATTCTCCAAAATTCTCTCAAGGTGTGCTGTCATGGGTGAGGGGAAAACACCAAGGTTACTTACCGGTAGCCGGTTTTTCCTGAACCCATGACAGCACCCGTAGTCCCCCCCCCCCCTATTTTTCTGTTTCTCACACCCTGGTGTGCACTGTTTTGGGTGTATATATATATACAGTACAGACCAAAAGTTTGGACACACCTTCTGATTTAAAGATTTTTCTGTATTTTCATGACTATGAAAATTGTACATTCACACTGAAGGCATCAAAACTATGAATTAACACATGTGGAATTATATACATAACAAAAAAGTGTGAAACAACTGAAAATATGTCTTATATTCTAGGTTCTTCAAAGTAGCCACCTTTTGGTTTGATGACTGCTTTGCACACTCTTGGCATTCTCTTGATGAGCTTCAAGAGGTAGTCATCAGAAATGGTCTTCCAACAATCTTGAAGGAGTTCCCAGAGATGCTTAGCACTTGTTGGCCCTTTTGCCTTCACTCTGTGGTCCAGCTCACCCCAAACCATCTCGATCGGGTTCAGGTCTGGTGACTGTGGAGGCCAGGTCATCTGGTGTAGCACCCCATCACTCTCCTGCTTGGTCAAATAGCCCTTACACAGCCTGGAGGTGTGTTTGGGGTCATTGTCCTGTTGAAAAATAAATTATGGTCCAACTAAACGCAAACCAGATGGAATAGCATGCCTCTGCAAGATGCTGTGGTAGCCATGCTGGTTCAGTATGCCTTCAATTTTGAATAAATCCCCAACAGTGTCACCAGCAAAGCACCCCCACACCATCACGCCTCCTCCTCCATGCTTCACGGTGGGAACCAGGCATGTAGAGTCCATCCGTTCACCTTTTCTGCGTCGCACAAAGACACGGTGGTTGGAACCAAAGGTCTCAAATTTGGACTCATCAGACCAAAGCACAGATTTCCACTGGTCTAATGTCCATTCCTTGTGTTCTTTAGCCCAAACAAGTCTCTTCTGCTTGTTGCCTGTCCTTAGCAGTGGTTTCCTAGCAGCTATTTTACCATGAAGGCCTGCAGCACAAAGTCTCATCTTAACAGTTGTTGTAGAGATGTGTCTTCTGCTAGAACTCTGTGTGGCATTGACCTGGTCTCTAATCTGAGCTGCTGTTAACCTGCGATTTCTGAGGCTGGTGACTCGGATAAACTTATCCTCAGAAGCAGAGGTGACTCTTGGTCTTCCTTTCCTGGGGCGGTCCTCATGTGAGCCAGTTTCTTTGTAGCCCTTGATGGTTTTTGCAACTGCACTTGGGGACACATTCGAAGTTTGCCTAATTTTTCGGACTGACTGACCTTCATTTCTTAAAGTAATGATGGCCACTCGTTTTTCTTTACTTAGCTCCTTTTTTCTTGCCATAATACAAATTCTAACAGTCTATTCAGTAGGACTATCAGCTGTATATCCACCTGACTTCTGCACAACACAACTGATGGTCCCAACCCCATTTATAAGGCAAGAAATCCCACTTATTAAACCTGACAGAACACACCTGTGAAGTGAAAACCATTTGCGGTGACTACCTCTTGAAGCTCATAAATAGAATGCCAAGAGTGTGCAAAGTAGTCATCAATGCAAAAGGTGGCTACTTTGAAGAACCTAGAATATGACATATTTTCAGTTGTTTCACACTTTTTTGTTAAGTATATAATTCCACATGTGTTAATTCATAGTTTTGATGCCTTCAGTGTGAATGTACAATTTTCAAAGTCATGAAAATACAGAAAAATCTTTAAATGAGAAGGTGTGTCCAAACTTTTGGTCTGTACTGTATATATATATATATATATATATATATATGTATATATATATATATATATATATATATTGTAGGTGTTGGTTATATGCCTAACCTCTTTGGGAGGTCCTCTCAATGCTCTGCAAACAACTGAAGCGAGGGAGAGGTACCGCCCTTTTATTTCAGACAGTTTCCTGTCCTTGGTGGGGCGGATCCCTCTCTCAAGGTGTGCTGTCATGGGTTCAGGAAAAACCGGCTACCGGTAAGTAACCTTGGTGTTTTCCACGTCACTTTACATGGCAATAACTCTGGAATGATTCAACATATTTTAGTACTTTTGAGATTGGTTTTTTTTCCTTATAAAAAATTATACTTTATAATAGTGGTAAATTTAAATGTATACGTTTTGCTTTTATTTATGAAAATATCAGACAGGTTTTTTTTTAAATGAGCAATTTTCAAACTTTGTTTATATTTTGAATCCAGATACCTATACCACACAAAATAGTTAATAAATAATTTTTATTATATCAGCACCATTTGTCACATATCCTTTTATTTTGTTAGGATGGTAGAATGTTTAAAGGGAATCTGTCACCCCCTGGGACATTTTTACCTATTAATATGGGCATATAGTTAATAGAATGGTTAAAGTAATCATACCTGTATGCCCATGTCTGCAGTCTTGATGTGCAGAAATCATCTTATTCGTGTATGCTAATGATTTCTTTCAGGCTCCGGGGCGTGAGATGCACCCCCCTCCCATCAGCATCACACTGCCCTGTGACATGCATTTCTGGCCACAGGATCCCACCTCTGCGCCCTGCAATTGTGAGATTATACTTACCTATTCCTTCTATGGGCAGTGGCTTCATCATTCTTCTGTGCAGGTGCCGGCGACTCACTGCTACTGAAGCAACAGTGACTCGCTGGTGCCTCAGTTAAGGTCAGTGTTCATGATTGCACGATAAGAAAGAAACTGGGCAAAAGTGGCATGCATGGCAGAGTTCCAAGATGAAAACCACTGCTGGGCAAAAAGAATATAAAGGCTCGTCTTAGTTTTGCCAGAAAACATCTTGATGATCGACAAGACTTTTGGGAGAATACTGTGGATTGACGAGACAAAAGTTTAACGTTTTGGTAGGTGAATGTCCCATTACATCTGGCGTAGAAATAACATAGCATTTCAGAAAAGGAACATCATACCAACAGTAAAATATGGTGGTGGTAGTGTGATGGTCTGGGGCTGTTTTGCTACTTCAGGACCTAGAAGACTTGCTGTGGTAAATGGAACCATGAATTCTGCTGTCTACCAAAAATTCCTGAAGGAAAATGTCCAGCCATCTCTTTGTGACCTCAAGCTGAAGCGCACTTGGGTTATGCAGCAGGACAATGATCCAAAACACACCAGCAAGTCCACCTCTGAATGCCTTAAGAAAAACAAAATTAAACCCTTGGAGTGGCCTAGTCAAAGTCCTGACCTTAATTCGATTGAGATGCTGTTACATGACCTTAAAAAGGCGGTTCATTCTCGGAAACCCTCCAATGTGGCTGAATTACAACAATGTTGCAAAGATGAATGGGCCAAAATTCCTCCAGATCATTGTAAAACACTCATTGCCAGTTGTGGCTGCTAAGGGTTGCCCAACCAGTTATTCAGTTTAGGGGGCAATCACTTTTTCACACAGGGCCCTGTAGATTTGGATCCCTTTTTCTCTTAATAATAAAGACCTTCATTTAAAAACTGCATTTTGTCTTTACTTGTGTTATCTTTGTCTAATATTTAAATTTGTTTTGTGATCTGAAACATTTAAGTGTGACAACAAGCAAAAGAATAAGAAATCAGGAAGGGGGCCAAACACTTTTTCACACCACTGTAGCTGTGTTAAATGCTTAAAATTGTGTGAGGAACAGCCAAACTCATCTAAAAGGTGAGTTTGTGGAAGGCTGTTTCATGTCACAGGTCATACAGCGGGGAAAAAAAGTATTTAGTCAGCCACCAATTGTGCAAGTTCTCCCACTTAAAAAGATGAGAGAGGCCTGTAATTGACATCATAGGTATACCTCAACTATGAGAGACAAAATGAGAAAACAAATCCTGAAAATCGCATTGTCTGATTTGGACATTTTTTTTTCAAATTTTGGTGGAAAATAAGTATTTGGTCAGTTACAAACAAGATTTCTGTCTCTCACAGACCTGTAACTTCTTCTTAAAGAGGCTCCTCTGTCCTCCACTCATTACCTGTAGTACTGGCACCTGTTTGAACTTGTTATCAGTATAAAAGACACCTGTCCGCAACCTCAAACAGTCACACTCCAAACTCCACTATGGTGAAGACCAAAGAGCTGTCGAAGGACACCAGAAACAAAATTGTAGCCCTGAACCCGGCTGGGAAGACTGAATCTGCAATAGGCAAGCAGCTTGGTGTGAAGAATTAAACTGTGGGAGCAATAATTAGAAAATGGAAGACATACGAGACCACTGATAATCTCCCTCGATCTGGGGCTCCACACAAGATCTCACCCCATGGGGTCACAATGATCTCAAGAACGGTGAGCAAAAATCCCAGAACCACACGAGGGGACCTAGTGAATGACCTGCAGAGAGCTGGAACCAACGTTACACAGGCTACCATCAGTAACACACTACGCCGTCAGGGACTCAGATCCTGCAGTGCCAGACGTGACCCTCTGCTTAAGCCATTACATGTCCGGGCTCATCTGAAGTTTGCTAGAGAGCATTTGGATGATCCAGAAGAGTATTGGAAGAATGTCATATGGTCAGATATATATACACTGCTCAAAAAAAAAAGGGAACACTTAAACAGAATATAACTCCAAGTAAATCAAACTTCTGTGAAATCAAACTGTCCACTTAGAAAGCAACACTGATTGACAATCAATTTCACATTCTGTTGTGCAAATGGAATAGACAATAGATGGAAATTATTGGCAATTATCAAGACACACTCAATAAAGGAGTGGTTCTGCAGGTGGGGACCACAGACCACATCTCAGTACCAATGCTTTCTGGCTGATGTTTTGGTCACTTTTGAATGTTGGTTGTGCTTTCACAGTTGTGGTAGCCATGAGACGGACTCTGCAACCCACAGAAGTTGCTCAGGTAGTGGAGCTCATGCAGGATGGCACATCAATGTAAGCTGTGGCAAGAAGGTTTGCTCTGTCTGCCAGCGTAGTGTCCAGAGGCTGGAGGCGCTACCAGGGGACAGGCCAGTACACCAGAAGATGTGGAGGGGGCCTTAGGAGGGCAACAACCCAGCAGCAGGACCGCTACCTCCGCCTTTGTGCAAGGAGGAACAGGAGGAGCACTGCCAGAGCCCTGCAAAATGACCTCCAGCAGGCCACAAATGTGCATGTGTCTGCACAAACTGTTAGAAACCGACTCCATGAGGGTGGTATGAGGGCCCGACGTCCACAGATGGGGGCTGTGGTCACAGCCCAACACCGTGCAGGACGCTTGCCATTTGCCACAGAACACCAGGATTGGCAAAGTCGCCACTGGCGCCCTGTGCTCTTCACAGATGAAAGCAGGTTCACACTGAGCACATGTGACACGTGACAGAGTCTGGAGACGCCGTGGAGAGCAATCTGCTGCCTGCAACATCCTTCAGCATGACCGGTTTGGCAGTGGGTCAGTAATGGTGTGCGGTGGCATTTCTTTGGAGGTCCGCACAGCCCTCCATGTGCTCACCAGAGGTAGCCTGGCTGCCATTAGGTTCCAAGATGAGCTCCTCAGACCCCTTGTGAGACCATATGCTGGTGTGGTTGGCCCTGGGTTCCTCCTAATGCAGGACAATGCCAGACCTCATGTGGCTGGAGTGTGTCAGCAGTTCCTGCAAGATGAAGGCATTGAAGCTATGGACTGGCCCATCCGTTCCCCAGACCTGAATCCAATTGAGCACATCTGGGACATCATGTCTCGCTCCATCCACCACAGACTATCCAGGAGTTGGCGGATGCTTTAGTTCAGGTCTGGGAGGAGATCCCACAGGAGACCATCCGCAACCTCACAACCTCATCAGGATCATGCCCAGGAGTTGTAGGGAGGTCATACAGGCACGTGGAGGCCACACACAATACTGAGCCTCATTTTGACTTGTTTTAAGGACATTACATCAAAGTTGGATCAGCCTTTAGTGTGTTTTTCCACTTTAATTTTGGGAGTGACTCCAAATCCAGGCCTCCATTGGTTAATACATTTGATTTCCATTGATGATTTTTGTGTGATTTTGTTGTCAGCACATTCAACTTTGTTCTGTACAAAGTATTCAATGAGAATATTTCATTCATTCAGATCTCGGATGTGTTATTTGAGTGTCCCCTTTATTTTTTTTGAGCAGTGTATAACCAACGTAGAACTGTTTGGTAGAAACACAACTCGTCGTGTTTGGAGGAGAAAGAATGCTGAGTTGCATCCAAAGAACACCATACCTACAGTGAAGCATAGGGGTGGCAACATCATGCTTTGGGGCTGTTTCTCTGCCAAGGGACTAAGATGACTGATGCGTGTACATGAAAGAATGAATGGGACCATGTATCATGAGATTTTGAGTGCAAACCTTTCATCAGCAAGTGCATTGAAGATGAAACATGGCTGGGTCTTTGAGCATGACAATGATCCCAAGCACACCGCCAGGGCAACGAAGAAGTGGCTTCGTAAGAAGCATTTCAAGGTCCTGGAGTGGCCTAACCAGTCTCCAGATATAAACCCTATAGAAAACCTTTGGAAGGAGTTGAAAGTCCGTGTTGCCCAGCGACAGCCCCAAAACATCACTGCTCTAGAGGAGATCTGCATGGAGGAATGGGCCAACATACCAGCAACAGTGTGTGCCAAGCTTGTGAAGACTTACAGAAAACGTTTGACCTCTGTCATTGCCAACAAAGGATATATAACAAAGTATTGAGATTAACTTTTGTAATTGACCAAATACTTATTTTCCACCAAAATTTAAAAAAAAATTCTTCCCAAATCAGACAATGTGATTTTCAGGATTTGTTTTCTCATTTTGTCTATCATAGTTGAGGTTTACCTATGATGTCAATTACAGACCTCTCTCATCTTTTTAAGTGGGAGAACTTGCGCAATTGGTGGCTGACTAAATACTTTTTTTTCCCCACTGTATATGAGGGGCGTTCATTAAAGATTTCCCCTGACCCACTTCCTGTGGACTGAGAGCAATGAAACTTGGCACAGTTATTAGTCCTTCTCAACATAAGTGCCACCCACACACTTCTCCCATCTCTTTAAGCAACTGTAAATACCTCGCTTCTAGAAGTCGACAGCTTGCTCCAAAAGCCACGTTGTGACTTCGGAAATCAGAGTCTCATCATCTGGAAAATGCTTGCCCTGCAAAAATAACTTAATTTTTAGAAAGAGGTGGAAGTCCGATGGTGCGAGCTCAGGTGAATAAGGGGGATGCGGTAGAATTTCAAAGCCACAGGAGCATGCTTCCATTTGGGCAACATGTGAGTTGTGAACTGGTGTATTGTCTTGCAGAAGGCTGACATCTTTGGTGAGCATGCCACGTCTCTTGGTTTTGATGGCCTCCCGCAATTTCCGCAGCAGTGAAGCATAGTATGCCCCAGTGATCATGGTACCCTTTGCTAGGAAATCCATCAATACTACTTCGTGCTGGTCCCAAAATACTGTGAGCATGATCTTGCCTGCCGAGAGTTGGGCTCATGCCTTCTTTGGAGGCGGTGAGTCATGATGTTTTCATTGCATCAACTGGACTTTAGTCTGAGGATTATAATGATGGACCCAGCTTTCATCCTGTGTGATCAGTCTGTTGAAAAAGTCCTCCTGGTTTCCATGGCACATTGTCAATAGAGCCTGAGAGCATTCGACTCGTTCCTACTTCTGAAAAGGTGTGAGCAGCCGGGGAACCCAGCAGGCGGACACATTATGCATGTGAAGATGGTCTTGGATGATTTTTTCCATGGACCCCACACTAATCTTGACATTTTGGGCTAGGTGGCGGATGGTTACACGGCGATTTTCCAAAATGGCGACCTCCACTTGCTGGATGGTGTGTTCATCAATAGCAGAGTGGGGTCGCCCAGGAATTGGAGCTGTTTGCACCGAAATCCGACCACATTTTGATTGATGATGCCAGTTCTTGACTACATCATATGATGAGGAATGATCACCATAAACGTCTTTCATCTCATTGAACGTCTCCTTTGATGTGCGGCCTTTCAAGTAAAGGAACTTGATGACTGCTCTGTATTTCACTGGGTCCATTATCAAACCTAACACCACTTCAGCACCTGTAAAATCAAGACCGTTATCAGTTCTGAGTTGCAAATAGGCACGTAACCTATAGAGACTTATATCATTACACCTGAAGTTTCAGCGTCCTGTGATAAATAGAAGTGGGTCAGAGGAAATCTTTAATGAACGCCCCTCGTACCAGGGCAAGACTGATCAGTGACAAAACACAAGGTAGTTATACTGTATCAGCAAGGTTTCTCTGGTTTCAAGATATGCTGTTCAAGCTTTTATAAATAACACTAAGAAATGGACAACTTTGAGTACTGTAGATGCAGTGGTCAGCCAAGGAAAATTAGTGCAGCAGATGAAAGATATCATGCTTCCATTCTAAATCGGAAGATGTCCAGCAGTGCCATCAGCTCAGAACCAGAAGAAACCAGTGGGACTCAGCTAAACCCATCTACTGTATGTAAAAATCTGTCCAGAAGTGGTCTTCATAGAAGAATTATATCCAAAAAGCCATGCCTTCGACAACAAACAAAGCCAAGCGACTCAGCTATGCACAAAATCATAGGACTTATAGAAAAATTTCATTAGATGAGTCAAAACATGAAATGTTTGGCTATAACTGAAGGCTGTTTGTTTGTAGAAGGACTGGAGGCAACAATGAAGCATAGTGAAGGTTCCTTGATAGTTTGGGGCTGCATTTCAGCAAATAAAGTTGGGGATTTCATCAGTATTGTGACTTCCATGTTAATAAATACAGGCAGATATTTATCTATTATGAAATACCATCAGGGAGACGTCTCATTGGCTTCAAAGTTATTCCGTAGGACAACATACAGCGAGTGTCATTAAGAACTATCTTCAGTAAAAAAGAACAAGGAGTTCTGAAAGTGATGATATGTATCTAGAAAAATTTATGCTGTTTTGAAGACAAAGGCTGGTCACACCAAATATTGATTTTGATTTAGTTTTCTCTTTTGTCCACTTGCTTAGTTTATTTTTTTATCAATTAACAAAATACAATTAAAGGGAACTGTCACTTTTTTTTTTTTTTTAAATCAAATATTTTTTATTGTTAAAACTTTTTTTGTAACACAACAGTAAAACAAATAAAACAACCCAACCAAAGAAGGGACCCAGTCCCTATTCTATCCCTCCCCCCACAACACATCGCCCTTTCAAACAAAACATTTAGGGAACTGTCACTTTACACTGCCTAAAGCACAGGTAGCATGAATCGGAGCCTGGATGAATGATTGCAGCCAGGTATGTTTTTCTCTGAAACTTTCAAACATTTCAATACAGGAATGTAGATAGAAAAATATTAAAAATTGAGAGTCCTCAAAGGTATCAGCCACTGAGAACTGTCATATTTTAATGTTTTTCAAAGAAGATATAGTATGAAAATACGGCCGCAGACCATAGGCAGAAAACAAACTAGTCTGGCAACCTGGTGATTGACAGATGTCTCCCATGTGTGTACTTAGCAAGAAACAAGTCAATCACCTGGAATGGCACAAGACTAGATCTTTAAACTGTATTTTCTATGAAACGCAGAAGTGTTTTAGAAAAATTTAGACCTGTCAGTAGAAATGGGCGAACCTGAATCTTAAAGTTCAGGGTCTGTACCGAACATGTAAGGTGAGTATAACTATTTTTTATTTCAATATTTATTTATTAATTTCACCTTTTTTTTTTTTTTACTTGGAGTACAGGCACCGGCTGATGACTACTCCCATCAGCGGCGCCTGATCTCACTGTTATCAGCGACAACAGGAATAGGCTGATGGAAGTAGTAGTCTCTCATCAACTGACGTCTGTGACTAGCGGTAAGCTTTTTACCGCCGGTCACAGCTGTCATCGCTACCGCCGATCAGAGCCAGTGTTTCTTGCACTGTCCCGCATATGGAAGAAACTGGAAACTCCCATGTGGTTGCCAGCACCAAGCCCGAACATCACGCCAGTAACTGACTTGTTTAATTTGCTTATACTTTTTGTTCTACCACCTGTATTTGCATATCTGACTATTGTATATGTATATCCATTGTGTATATAGTGTTTTGTCTAGTGTGCCCTTAAGGCGATTAAATATCCAATTTAACCTTGGGCTGCTTTTTTATCTTGATCTACGAATCCACACGTCCGTGTTCTTGGTTTAACTTCACATGCTCCCAGGGCTGCTTTCTGGCCCAATATAATCCCCTGAATGGATCGGCTTATATCTAACGAGAAACTAGTGGCAGTCCTACTGGGCTGGCAAGCCTGTTTCACTGGTGCTAGTGAAAGGATTCTCTCAGCCTGTCAGGGTTGTGAGCGAGTGTTGTGCCATGCCAGCGGCTGCGTGGGCCACCCACTCTTCGTGCCTCTGTGCCTGTGTGGACGGGGTGTCTGTGTAAGGCTGAGTGCACACGATGCGGTTTTAATGCGTTTCCGTGGCGGTTTATTATAGGTTTTTTAAACCTTTATACTCACCTGTCGGCGATGTTCACTCCACAGCGGCCCGCGGTACACTGTGGAGTGCAGGCTCGCGCCTTGCAGTTTACTGCCAGGACCTGCAGTGACGTCACTTATCACGCGACCATCAGCTGATCAGTGCCAGCAGCAGTCAGCAGACACCGGTAATCACCTAATGGCACCTACAAAAAAAAACAGCTCACAGCAGTCGCATAAATTACATGAACAGCAATGCTAATGAAGATTGGGTGAATGGGACTAGCTGACACCCAGCTCTCTTGTTTGGTGATGTCAAGGTGTCAATCAGACCTTTTCATGATCAAACAAAGTAAAGAAACCCAGACACAGTGTAAACACTTTATTTGAAATACAACAGACTCATTCTTTAATCATTTAAATGAACCAATATACTCACCCCAGTTCTGATGGCAATCAAAGGGCTTAAGCAATGTCCCACCAAATAACTTTATTTAGCTCCAAAAATCATTCATTGATGCTCAAAAACGCTACAAAAAACACATGTAAAAACGCGTCTAGAACGCATGTAAATCCGCATGCATTTTTTCCTGCCAGGGAGAGGCAAAAACGCTCAGGAAATTTCTGCTTCAATTCCGGAACGTGTGCACATACTCTAAAACTGCCAAGGTGACCTTATGTATCCCCAAGGGGAACAGAGGGTCACGTTGGTGAAAGTGGGGAGACCGTACCCCGTGACCCCTCGACATATTAGTGACGTGAGGTGGGGCTGCGAGGTGCGGTCCTTCACATATTGGTAGCAGCAGTGGCATATGTGCGATCTCTCCAGAGTCATCCTTCACACTCAGTAACCGCACTTTTAGCGTATCCCATTTGTTACGGATCCGGGTGGTGGAACCTCTGTGCTGCGGTGCAAGGAGGGACCAGAGGGGCGTGACTAAGTATCTACTCGGCCTGACCAAGGTCGCACGTTGGCTCAGTTGACTCCGTGAACAAGGGAGGGACCGAGCAGAGGGACCAGGTGCCACTCTGGGACCGACCTTGTATGAGAGCAGGTGACTCCCACGGGTCAGAAGGCAGGAACTGACCGGTACAGTGGAAGAGCACAGCAGGCAGGATGACGGGTGGTCCAGGTAGTCAGGCAGGCTGATTCAGCTGATAGCCAGGCAGGTGCTCCGGGTAGGCAAGCTGGCGGGCACAACAGGTAACAGGCAGGTGCTTCCAGGTAAGCAGGCAAGCGGGCACGGCAGGTAAAGGCAGGTGCTTCCAGGTAAGCAGGCAAGCGGGCACGGCAGGTAACAGGCAGGTGCTTCCAGGTAAGCAGGCGGGCGGGCACGGCTGGTGACAGGCAGGTGTTTCCAGGTAAGCCGGCTGGCAGGCACGGAAAGGTAACAGGCAGGTGCTTTCAGGTAAGCAGGTGGGCAGAGCCCATGGACAGACTGGCGGACTGGACTGTAGGCAGACTGTCGGGCTGGAAAGTAGTCAGACTGGCGGACTGGACTGAAGAACAGACTGGCGGACAGGACTGACTTGCAGAGGACCTGAGGGCTGAAGCAAAGTAAGTATAACAGAGCAACAACCTTGCACGGGCACCTCCATATTGGAGGAGGTGCCTTTTAAAGAGAAAGTCCTCCGGCCATTGGTCGGGGGCTTTTTAGGACGGCGCACGTGGCCCCTTTAAGAGGGCGGGAGCGCTTGCACCCTAAGCACAGTGCCAGGGAAGCTGCGTGCTGCAGCAGGGAGGCCAGAAGACGCTGGAGCAGGACCGCGGCGGTAGGGGGGACGGCGTCTCTGCCTGGCAGGGGGCAGAGACGTCGATGCTACAGTACCCCCCTTTTACGCACCCTCTTTTTTATGCCAGCAAGAAATTCTTTAAGAAGAAGAGGGGCATGGATGTTCTCCCTGGGTTCCCAAGACCTCTCCTCCGGGCCAAACCCCTTCCAATCCACCAGAAAAAGGTTTTTCCTTTTACCCTTTTGGTGGCCAAAATGTTCTCTACCTCATAGATGTCCTCAGCGGAGACTGGAGCTGGAGTGGTACCTGGATCATCATAAAAAGAATTAAGAACAACTGGTTTGAGAAGAGATACGTGGAAGGAGTTGGGAATCCGTAAGGTGGCCGGGAGTTTTAGCTTGTAAGCCATGGGATTGATTTGCTTGAGAACCTCAAACGGACCGATGAACCGCGGACCCAACTTATACGATGGTATTTTGAGACGAACATGTTTGGAGGAGAGTCAGACCTTGTCTCCCGGACGGAATTGGGGTGGATCCAGATGTCTCTTATCGGCATGTTTCTTCATCCGCTCAGAGGACAGAATAAGTGTGGATCTAGTGTTTTCCCAAATAGTAGAAAATTCGCTGACCAGAGACTTCACAGCAGGATTGTCCACAGAAGTGGAGACGGAAAATGGAATCCGGGGGTGTTGACCATAGACCACAAAGAACGGGGATTTGGAAGAAGATTCATTCTCATGGTTGTTATAGGAGAACTCGGCCCAGGACAGGAGCTCAACCCAATGATGTTGACCTCCAGAGTTATCTTCTGTAAGGCTTCCTGTACTGTTCGCCTCACCCGGATACCTTCACTTTGGCTGGCGGGTGATGCCATCTCCCTGGCCCAGAGAGTTTCTGCCAGGAGAGCCATCTTCTGCTGCTGAACTTGCTGTAAATGCTGCTCATGCTGCTTGGTTTCCTGTTGGGTCTGGTGGTGCTGTTGCTGCACCTGGACTAATTGCTTAACAAGCTCTTCCATGCTTTCAGACTGTGTTCGCAATACTGTAAGCTGCCTTTACCCAGGACATTCAATTTTTATACTGCAATCGCCTGTGCTTTCTGGAACTTTAGGCCCCCATTCTCCATCCATTTTAGGGATTCACTCACTCTGGTAAACATTAGGTCTTAGTAGCATTCACACAGACAATGCAGTTTTGGTCCAAACACGTGCAGTTTTTATTGCTTCCCACAGGTTGCACAGCACCAAAAGAACAAAATCATAAACATGAATCCCTAGCCTTGTCCAGGCACTAACTAAACAGTGTAGCCCATGACTACTTCAGACACCACTGAGCTAGCCCCAGTTTGGTCAAACAAAACTGATATCATCCATAGCAACCACTGATACTTGATGCAGTTTGGTGCACATGGCCTGTGTAGAATCTTGTCAAAGAGATTCTGGCTTGCCATAATTGTAGAAAAAAGACATGGACTGCACATCCCAATATTCATACTTTGATCTAATGCCTCTTGGCAAAAATTTACAAACTGAACATGAGGTTCTTAGTTTAACATTCTGATCAGACTGTATGAAGCCCACTACCACGTCACAGTGAACCTCCCAGTGGGTCCCTAGCCTGAAAGGTGCGGTGCTGTGCGCAACCCACCATCACAGTGACAGTGCACCAGCAGGGCAGGCGACCTGGTGCCCCACAGCACCCATGCTGCGCTGCCCTACAGGCACAAGACCACAGCAACAATGGCACCACACATCACCAACATCAGGTAAATAGATGTAAAGTGCTCACCTTCCACAATCTCTCAGAACGTGAACTGAGAGCAAAAATAAGCGGAACCCTTCTTGCAGTCTTAATCAGTGATATATGTGATATAAGCCATTTCTTTTGTTTATACAAAGATATATGTGTGGTGCTATGACCATACATTGTTACCTTTCTCTTTACGGCCCATACATCCAGGCTCTGTCTCCCTGTATTACTTTGAGCTCATTCTGTTAACCTCAATCTATGCATTTGTATGTAAAAAAAAATTCCTGTTATGGCAATGCTAGTTAGCATGGCCTTTTTTTTAGTGTTTTGTATATGTTGATCGAATAAAATTAAATTTTATTTTTATCAATTTTTTAAAGATATATTGACTCTTTTTTGGTCTTTGGTAGGATGAATGGAGGTATTGGGGGAACCCCTGGATTTTGGTGTTCTGCTTCGGGGTGATTTCTGTGGAAAAGTTTTGTGTTATCATAATACCCGTAATGGGGGGCTTTGCTTACCACTACTGTGAGGGGGCGGAAGCTGGATGTGGCTCGCGACCCTCTCTCAGAGCTGAATGTGGCTCTCAAGATCAGAAAAGTTGGGGACCACTGCTCTACAGTATACACTATCATATCTCGATTTGTAAGATATCGAGTACAAGTGGGATGTGCAGAAATTCCCGCACTTACACACATTGGCTGCTATCAATGAGGTTATTAATGGTTGTCTGAGGAATGATCTGCCACACTGAAAGCATTTGGGAAAACAAGTCATCAAAACCCACTTTTGGGAGCCCCCTTTGCAATTGCCAACAGATGATGTATTAGATGTGCTCAAAGGGAGAAAAGTGTGGAGGCACTGCATGCCATGGTAGCACGTTTAGACTACACAGGCTGCTCACAGTAGCACGAGGAACATGCAGCCTGACGTTGTCGTGTTGAAAAGCTGCTCCTGAAACACTTTTGGAGAAATGGATATTTTGGACCATTCTGTGAATTGTGGTCCAGTTGTTTAAGGAAGATTGAAATCAGGTTGGTAACCCTGATTACTAGTGCACTAGAATTTTTTTCAAGAACTTTTGCGAACCCTTTTGGATTTGGAAGCTTTAGTAAACTCCTGATCATTCATTATTCTGATCACGTTTTAGTTTCCTCACACTTTGTTAGACATTGAGCTGTTAGTGCAGAATGGACGTGCAAAGGAGCAATGATGTTTATGCCTTCTGTTTAAAGAGACTACGTTAACCTATCTGGCACTTAAAAGGTCAGCGATCTGTAGAGAAAGGTATTTGCATTCACTATTGTTCTACCTCTTCTTACCCAATGTCATAGAATGTTTCTAAATTATGTCACCATAGTAACCTCTACATGGCTAACTACACCAGCTTTTCAGCGCAGACCTGCTGCTGGCACCATACTGCACACTTGTCCAAAGCAGTTCTCTGCTGTAACCTCTGATAGTAAGTACTGCTATTATATCAAGTCTCTTTCAAAAGTAAGATTTTGTGACCACTAAGTACGTTAATTTGTCATGTCTTCTGATATGTGTATATTACCAATTCCATTCATCATTGTAAATTGCTCTAGTTCAGTTGTACTACTTGACAAAGTCAATAAAGTTTGGCTCAAAAGAAATGGACATTTTTGGTGGCATGTCATTTCCTAAAATACATTAATTTTGGGGTAAAAATCTATTTTGCAATTAGTAAAAATCAATTTGGCAATTGGGATCCTTTAAACACATTGAGCAGTTTGGCTTTTACATCCTCTATGTTTTCCTATACATAGCTGACTGTAAAATGAGTAAACTGTGAATCAATGAGCCAACTCTTACTGCTCTTTTTCTGAACTCTTCCAAGCTGATTTATGACCACATCAAAGATGAGCTGAATATTCATGTGGCCATGCATCAGTTTAAAGGATTTCAGAAGAAGAACAAAAATTAGTTACAATCCCTACCAGCAGAGTAATTCCAATGGATAATTCACAGTTAACTCATTCTAGAGCCAACTATCAGCTCTTAAACCAATAAATCCTATACAGTTATAAATCCTATACAGTTATAAATCCTAAACAGATCAAAATTTAGAAACCCAATTACAAAAATGATTTTTAGCCAAAAATGCATGTATGACTTTTACCTGGCGAATGGAGGGGAGACAGGGGCATTGGTAGGGTGGCTACATCAGGCATGCTGAGAGCCAAAGAGGCACCAACAAGCCATTTTGCCTTGTCAATGTATTTAAACACAGCATAATACAATGAAGCGAAGGAAAGATCGTGAAGTAGAGTATTCTCCATTATAACTTCTATATGATCTAAGGCATTTAGTCAGGGTTAACTTCTTGTGTAAGCTGCTTTCAGACACTTATCTATAACATGCTTTGTATTGGAGCCAAATATTTAGTGCTCAGAATTGGACTATATCTTACTATGTCTAATTAGCAAAGTCTTCAATAAAAATAACAATGCCAAGCATACAGTACATGTTTACTGCCCAAGGAAGAGAAGGATACACGGCTAATGTTCACAGTCATTGTATAGCTGTATTCACACTACATTCACAGATCCATCCTTCCGTATGTCATTTTTTATCAAACATGAAACAGATCTTAGCAAGAGGTAGAAGAAAAACATACAAAATGAAAAACACAGCACAGGAGGCGAGAATAAGCTTTTTTATTTTATCGGGGCCAAGTGTGGGGTATGAACAGGGGTTGTCCTAGTAGTGGACAACCCCTTTAAAGGGTTCTTCCCATCTTCATAGATGGATATTGTCAGATACTGATTGTATATCCAAGCACTTTTGTAATTTACTGTTTATTAACCACCAAGTGACCACCAATGTGACTTAAAACTGACCTGAGATATAAGAGAATAGCATCCCCTGATGGGTCAAAATCCAGCAGCTGTCGGCTGTACACTCTAGCTGACAATCTACTGCATCAGTCATGATTGGTGTTGGCACCGACCATGACTGTTTAACACTTTACATGCTGATGTCAATATTAACTACAGAATCTAGATGGTTAACAGAGTGTGAGGGTTCCTTCTTTAACTCCTTTACCTCCCAAGCCTGTTTGCACCTTCATGACCAGGCCAAATTTTACAATTCTGACCAGTGTCACTTTATGAGGTAATAACTCTGGAATGCTTCAACGGATCCCACTGATTCCGAGATTGTTTTTTTTCGTGACATATTGTACTTCATCATAGTGGTAAAATTTCTTTGATTTGACTTGTGTTTATTTAAAAACATTTTTTTTTAGCAATTTTCAATGTTTTAATTTTTATGCCCTTAAATCAGAGACTTATGTCACACAAAATAGTTAAAAAATAAAATTTTTGAAACATATTTTTTTGTTAGGAAGTTATAATTGTTAAAAGTTAATCAGCAACTTCAAATTTTTCCAACAAAATTTACAAAACCATTTTTTCTAGGGACCACTTCACATTTGAAGTGACTTTGAGGGGTCTATATGACAGAAAATACCCAAAAGTGACACCATTCTTAAAAACTGCACCCCTCAAGGTGCTCTAAACCACAGTCAAGAAGTTTATTAACCCTTCGGGTGCTTCACAGACGTTTTTGGAATGCGGAAAAAAAATGAACATTTAGATTTTTTAATTTTTGCAAGAGTAATAGGAAAAAATGGTCCCCAAAATTTGTTAGGCAACTTCTCCAGAGCATGCCAATACCCCATATATGGGGAAAAAACACTGTCTGGGCGCACGGCAGAGCTCGGAAGGGAAGGAGCTCCATTTAACTTTTTAAATGTAAAATTTGCTGGAATAATTAGCAGATGCCATGTCTCGTTCGGAGAGCCCTTGATGTGCCTAAACAATGGAAACTGCCCACAAGTGACACCATTTTGGAAACTAGACCCCTCAGGGAGCTTATCTAGATGTGTGGTGAGCACCTTGAACCCCCAGGTGCTTCACAGAAGTTTATAACATTGAGACGTGAAAATAAAAAAATATAATTTTTCCCTTAAAAATGTTCTTTTAGCCCCAAAGTTTGCATTTTCATAAGAGTAACAGGAGAAATTGCACCATATAATTTTTTGTGCAATTTCTCCTGAGTACACTGATACCTAATATGTGGAGGAAAAGTACTGTTTGGGCACACGGCAGGGACCGGAAGGGAAGGAGTGCCATTCGACTTTTTCAAAGTAAAATTTACTGGAATCATTAGCGGATGCCATGTCCCATTTGGAGAGCCCAGATATGCCTAAACAGTGGAAGCCCCCACAAGTGACACCATTTTGTAAACTAGATCTCTCAAGGAATGTATCTAGATGTGTGGTGAGCACCTTGAGCCCCCAGGTGCTTCACAGAAATTTACAACGCTGAGCTGTTAAAATAAAAAATCACATTTTTCCCACAAAAAAATTGTTTTAGTCCCATTTTTTTTATTTTCATAAGGGTAACAGGAGAAATTGCACTATACAATTTGTTGTGTATTTTCTCCTGAGTACACCGATACCTCATAGGTGGGAGAAAACCACTGTTTGCACACAAGGCGGAGCTCAGAAAGGAAGGAGTGACGTTTTGGAACGCAGACTTTGGAACGCTGGTCTGCGGGTGTCATGTCGCATTTGAAGAGCCTCTAATGTGCCTAAACAGTGGAAACCCCCGACAAGTGACCCCATTTTGGAAACTAGACCCATCAAGGAATTTATCTAGACTTGTGGTGAGAACATTTGGATTTGGGAGTGCAGAATTAGTTGAATTTCTTTTGGGGATCGAGGAGCAATAGCGCTTTTCCAGAGCTTTTATACTATCAGTAACATGGAAGCCCCCTATATTTCTGTTAACAGACGACGGACCTGAGTGGGGGCTTTTTTTGTGGATTGAGTTGAAGCTTTTGTTGAGAACATTTTACATAACGTTTGGGATTAGATTTACATTTACAGTGCTCTATGCTGAGCACTTACTTTAGGGTTTCCATCTAAATCTCCGAATTAAGTGATTCAGATGAAATCCCCGAGGAATCCATTCACTATAATGAGTTAGCAGAGTGTTAAAGGACGAGAGTTTCCCTCCAAAAATATCAGTAATTAATGGGGGAACTCTCCTACTCCTCTATTGAGGTCCGATATTAACTATTAACATCAAACTTGATTATTAATAATTAATATCCACTAACGTTATCTGTGCCTTATACTATACACCAACTGAGACAAAACCGTGTGCTAATAAAAGGTATTTATTACACAAAAGTCTGCAGTTAATATACTACTATTTATCCCATTAACACAGTACACAATAATAATAACAATATACAATTCCCAATTACCTATTTTCCACCCATGTTTCCTAATCACTCATGCAATATCAGCCCACCCAATTATACTAACTTTCCCTATATATATTGTGTATAGATACAAGGATAGTAAGGTTAGTACAATGTATGTAGGGTTAGTAAGTAAAGAGTTACAGGGGAAGAGAGATACTCAGCCATGTGTTAGGTCCATCTCTCCATGTCTCCAACTCAGTCCAAAAAGCAAAAAGGGCAGCACATGAGTGCTCTGGGGTTTTTTAGTCCTGCACAGGAAATGAGGTGGTATTCCCCGCCCACTGGCTAAGGTCTTTGTACATGTCCAGCCATACTCGCAAGTACATGGCTGGACAGTTTGTTGATCCTGCCCCCAACAGCAGCAAACAGACTGAAACACATAAGGAGATGGGGGCCAATATATACATGTACACTTATCTGCAAGCATGGCTAGCATACAGATACATATATACATGTACAACCTAGGACACTTCCCTTTACAATCCCCCTGTTGTCGAGAACACGACAATGAAATTTGAGGGAAGTGTTGTACTGGGATATATTTGCCTACTCAAGCCCCATTTATAAGTTGTGACAGTTCAGGATGAAATGAAGTATAATACTGCACTTAGGTACCTAGACATCAGCCATTACGGCCATCAACTCTTCCCTGCCTTTCACCGTAATCCAACGCATCCCTCCACAGAATACACTCTGCTTCTTTCTTGGATCTTTAATCAAAGTCTTTTTGTTGTTAAAGTCTTTTTGCTGTGGTCCTGTCGTTGCCAGTCTTCAGGTATCTGCCTACCCCAAAGTCGTCTTGCTGGTCAGACTCTGGAATGGCTTTACCCTCAGTGTATAGGTTGGCCCGAGTCACTATCCTGTGTACACCCCTCACCCTGCCAGTCTTTCTAGTCCTCTCCCGCAGCTTGCTTCTGCAGGGTTATGAGTTCTCCTGGCGTGATGAGACTGCTGGGTGTCACAGTGTGTAGTTGGGCCTCACCACGTGGTTTCTTTGAGCACCTCCTTCTTTTTGGGGTACGGTCAATCGTGATCTTTCAGCAGAGGCACGACATCCCTCAGGCACGACTTTCGTCAGGCAATTTTCCTGTAGTCTTGATTGAAGATCGTTGATGAGTTTCTTCCATGGATAGATACGCAGATCTTTACTAGGCAGGTCAGAGTTTCTCGAGTAGGGATTGATGTCACAATACCTAAGTTGACTGCGGGAAGAAACACCGTCTGATACTAACAGACATTCAATCCATCCCTTACGAACTTCACAATAGCTAGGGTTGAAGTGGCAAATACCTTATAAAGTGAGGGGACCTGTCCCTAGAGAAACCTAACTCTATTCCCCCATTCACACAGAACACACATTACAATTCCATTCCAAAATAAGCTTTTGGTTTGAATGCATATAGAGACTTGAGCTAAAATAGCATGTATTCTAACTGATCCATAAAACACATGCAGATCATTGACCCATGTGCAATTGGAGTTCACTACCGTCTGCAAATGCATGAACACCGTCACATGAACACACTTAATGTGGACTGAGTATGTCCATGCACAGGTAGTTCTGCACTTACACCTAAAGTGTCTATATGCACACATATGGAATTTCAGTATACAGTAAAACTCATAAATTTACATTAAATTATATATATACACAATATATATTGGATTCGGGGTAAAGGACTGTGTTTGTCTTATGTCCTTAACCCCCCTCTCTGGCTGAGCTCATGGTGCTCAGCCTGACTTCTGTGCAGTTGGGCAGACAGTCTTTTGATCCTCCTGCAAATCAGAAACAGTCCAATATATAAGATCGCGACCAGGAGGCAATGACAGGAAGAGGCAGATTTGGGGCTTTATTACAGTCTCCTCATGGCTAAAATCAAAGTGGAGATGTTTCAGCTCTGTGACAAACACAAGAGGGGTCTTCTGGCATCTCTCAGGGGTATCTGGGTGAAGGTCAAGACTTCTCTCAGGAGTGATAGGTGTTCTTCAGCACTATGCTCTGCTACATCGATACCTAAAATGGGATTAAGGGAACAATACGCTCCTGGGAGTTCTCCCGGTGCAGTTATTCAACATCCTGGCACTGGATAACCTCCCTTATTTTGATCTTCCCTGTCCCATCAAACTCCCGTTCCTTCAGGGTGACCTCCCCCTGTTAACCTCTCTTGAGCTGCCTAGCAAGTTCCTATTGCATAGGCAATGCCTTGACTCTCTTGAACCCCACAAAATGAATGCAATTTTTCTTTAGTATGCTCCTAGTCAATTGCCTCTGTTTCCTATTCAGACACCCCTTCCAGTTTTTCACAATACAAAAGAGTAACACACAGCCCTCGCAGCTACTTATTCTCCTATACATAGCTTCAAACAGACTACACAGAGACAAAGGCTCATCGTGTATAGTTGGCTTGAACTAATTCAGGATTTCTGGAGTAACATCCCAGTTTGCCAGCCTCATGCCTCATCATGAAACTGCCCATCCCTGGGTTCGGTACTCCCCGTTGCCACATACTACCTATTAAGATATGTAGGCAACCACAACCAGCTGGAACTTCAAGGCCTAGGTGTACAATATATACCTATCCACACCACACCTATCTTAGTCCATGCCGAAAAACCAGCTCACTCGTGGATATGGCTCTATTATCAAAGGAAATATGTTCAAACTAAGGTTCACTGTTTTAAGTTGTATCCTGCATCAAGATTTAAACAAAACCAGGTTATCCGTCCAAACTTCAAGGTCTAAGCACACAGTATAACACGACACTCCATCGTGTACGTCCGTTACCTGTCCATGCTTCTCTGCCTGTCTTAGCTCACGTAATACACCCTTTATTCAATCCAAAATGCACAGAAAACAAAAAAAGCAAACCATTAACAAATTATCCGCCTGAACTTCAAGGCCTAGGTGCACAATGTATACCTGTCCGCACCTTTCTACCTATCTTAGTCCATGCAGCAAAACCAGCTCATCCACGCATGTGGCTCTATTACAAAATGAAAACCAAAAAAAATAAAATACACATTCCTGCGATCTGTGCTACTCTTAACCTTAATTCTATGGAAAAACTGGAGACTTGACAGGGGGTCCGATAGAAAACAGAAAACAACCAGCATACTAACAAATCCTGTTATACATTGCATACACATTGAGACCCCTATAAAGCCTTTCTGCCACCTGTCTGAGCCTCACAGGTCTAACGATATATTTAAACTGTAAAAGAACAAACCGAGTAAATTACAGAACAGTAAAATAAACTAATAAGACAAAACAACTGTATACATATAGAACAGTACAGGTCTGTTAGAAACTCTGCTAATTGAGTTTAAATCAAGGCATACTAGGGAGCAAAATTTACCCTTTCATCCCTTGCTTGCAGTCGGCCATTTTGACACATCTGCACATGGTGGGGCACATGAGACTGAGAGAAAATACTATTTTGTCTCTGTAAATGTCTGTTCTCCATGCTGGACTTCTCACAATTAATTCTCCAATGACAATTCCTTGCAATGTGCCCAAAGTGACCACATTTAAAACACTTAACAGAGCAATATTTCCTCTCTCTCCTTGTACCTGACAATTTGCAGTACCTGGCAATATGACCTGAGCCATCACAGGTATAACATCTAATGGATGCCATGCTTGATGTAGGGCCCCTAACAGAACATACTTCCTTTTGTCTGGATATTTTAAACTGTTCCATCACTAGGGATGCACTTTTAACAATTTTACGTTTGCATTTTCTCATTAATTTACACTTGTCGTTACATTTATTGATTGGATCAAAATTTGATGAAATATTAGATCCATCACTCCCCCCTTTTTGCCCTGCACAGGGCACAATTGGTAGAGAATCTCGCCTTGGTCTCAGAGACAAAGAGAAGGCCGGCACCATGTTTGAAAAATCATTGATGATATTTTGAAAATTTGTAATCAGTTGGGATCTAGTATCAAGATCAACACTCAACTGATTGATTATGGCATCACTAGCTGCTGCCTTGTCCTTAAAAGCTTTGATCTCAGCCCCAGACCGAGACAGCTGTGCCTCAATATCAAGACAATGATTTTTCATCTCAAGCAGTTGCAATTCAAGCATGCAGATCTGCTTATCTCTATCCATATCACATTTACCATTCTCTGCCAGTTGTGTCTGTAAGGCACAAACTCTCTGCAAATTTGTTACACAACACTGGCAGTGAAACTTTGGGGGATCTTCCTTACACAATGAGTCCTCATATACACAAATCAGTTTTGCTAGCATGTGGAGCCGTTTGCTTGTTTTATTCAAAACAGACCGTCTGTCTATACACATGCTATCATGAGCACATGCTTGATCCAATAGAGCAGACCACAGCAATTCTGCAGATTTGGGTGTACTGGGGTGCACTGGGTTAAATTTACTGTGTTTTGCCAAGCATTTCAGGGTGGATAAATCCATACTCACTCTTCCTGGAGTCATCACGGTCATCCTCCTTGTCCCTTCTGTGCTGCTTGAAAAAGGTCCTTTTACCTCCGGAACGCCTTTTCCTGACCAGCTGGACTTTCCCTTGAGAACGACTATGCCTCTTTGGAAGAATGCCTTGGTATAGATCACCCCAAATGCTCAAAGATTGTAAAGCAAACAGAAAAACGTTAAAAAAAAATCAGAACAAAACAAAAGATTGGGTTCTTCTGTTGTGGATTTTGTACTGTGTATCACTCAGGCTGAAGAGCTGCGTCGCTCATCCGAACTATCAGGGCACCGAACGCACAGAATAGCACAACACTTCACCGTGTATCAATGCTATCTCTGTCCACGTCCCTCCGGCCTGATCAGCACACGGACACAGGTTTTCACAGAGTGAAACACGAAAACCAAATCACAACAGTTGGGCCTGGCTCGCCATTGTTAAAGGACGAGAGTTTCCCTCCAAAAATATCAGTAATTAATGGGGGAACTCTCCTACTCCTCTATTGAGGTCCAATATTAACTATTAACATCAAACTTGATTATTAATAATTAATATCCACTAACGTTATCTGTGCCTTATACTATACACCAACTGAGACAAAACCGTGTGCTAATAAAAGGTATTTATTACACAAAAGTCTACAGTTAATATACTACTATTTATCCCATTAACACAGTACACAATAATAATAACAATATACAATTCCCAATTACCTATTTTCCACCCATGTTTCCTAATCACTCATGCAATATCAGCCCACCCAATTATACTAACTTTCCCTATATATATTGTGTATAGATACAAGGATAGTAAGGTTAGTACAATGTATGTAGGGTTAGTAAGTAAAGAGTTACAGGGGAAGAGAGATACTCAGCCATGTGTTAGGTCCATCTCTCCATGTCTCCAACTCAGTCCAAAAAGCAAAAAGGGCAGCACATGAGTGCTCTGGGGTTTTTTAGTCCTGCACAGGAAATGAGGTGGTATTCCCCGCCCACTGGCTAAGGTCTTTGTACATGTCCAGCCATACTCGCAAGTACATGGCTGGACAGTTTGTTGATCCTGCCCCCAACAGCAGCAAACAGACTGAAACACATAAGGAGATGGGGGCCAATATATACATGTACACTTATCTGCAAGCATGGCTAGCATACAGATACATATATACATGTACAACCTAGGACACTTCCCTTTACACAGAGTTACTCTGGACTCCATCTGGCCTCTGTTCAGCTGTTTTTTTCTTTTCAGAAGTGCACAAAACTATGGCCGACGGCAGTTTTATGCAGGCCTAAAAAGATAGACACTGCTGGATCATAGGTTAGACAGTGTCCACAGTGTCCTCATTATAGGGAATCTTCAGTCGGGGGTTCCATCTGAATCACATATTTCAGGTATTTACACGGAAACCCCGGTGTAAGCATTCAGCTCAGACAAGATGACTAGAGATGAGCTATGGCCAGCAGCGGTCGCGAGTCTGCAGTTCGCAGGTCCGGCAAGGGTTGCCTAGCCTGGGTCTTTTTAGAGACCGCAAAGGATGACACAACTCACGTTATCTGCCAATTTTGTTAAAAACTACTGAGTAGAAGCAATAATTGCAATAATTTGACTACTACATGCATCAACTGGCACATGCGCGATCAACATGCGTTAGACTGGGAATCTCACTGCGCTAAAACGCAGACTAGCAGGCCTCGCCAACCACCGGCCGCCCCATCAACCACAACTGCTGCTTCTTCCTCCTCCGTGACCATGGCAAGTGTTCTCACACAGGTCTCCGGCCGCAGAACCTCCACTTTTTTACCCGCTACAGTCGGAGTGAGTGAGAGCCCGTCAACTGTTACGGAAGTGGACATGCCTGCTGTTTTTGACAGATCTCAGACACTGAGCACACCACATCTTTCTCAATTCACCATAACATCTCTGCTTGCATCTCTCTCACAATCCAGCAGTTTGTCATGTTCCCCCTACTCCACCTTCTCTCAGCACAGCAGCCAGCTTTCGGTCCCGCAGTTGTGGTCACGTAAAAGATTGTTTCCTCGTTTACACTTGCCAAAGTAAAGAGCTTGAACTTCACCATCTCCAATCTGTTGGCCACGGAAATGCTGCCTTTCCGTTTGGTGGATATAGACGGTTTCTGAAAGCTGATGGCCGTTGCAGTCCCCCAGTACCAGTTGCCCAGTTGCCATTACTTCTCTAAGAAAGATGTGCCTGCGCTACACCAGCATGTTGCAAACAACATCACCCGTTACTTGAAAAATCTATGTCTGACAGGGTGTATTTCACCACTGACACCTAGACAAGTAAGCATGCCAGAGACATTAAATCTCGCTGACTGGGCACTGGGTGACTCAGGTGTCTGTGGGGGCAGGCGCTGAATGGACTTCTCCACTAGTCTTGGAATCCCCAAGGCTTGCAGGGCACGTGGGGATGGAAAACTAAACCACTGCCCACCAGAAGATGGAGAACCAAACTACTAGACAACAGGGGATGGAGAACTAAACTACTAAACACCTAGGGTTGGAGAACTAAGCCACTACACACCAGAAGATGGAGAACTAAATTAATAGACAACAGGGGTTGGAGAACTAAACTACTAAACACATAGGGTTGAAGAACTAAACCACTACACACCAGGGAATGGAGAACTAAACCACTAGACACCAAGTCTTGGAATCCCCAAGGCTTGCGGGACAAACCTCTGTATCTAACACTTCCTCCACTGCTTCTGCCTTCTCCACCTCCTCAACAACCTCCACCTGTGCCCTCAACCTCTGCCTTAATGAGACACGCATTCCAACAGTGCAGAGAGAATCTCCCCCACCTCCGTACTGCGCAGCCACGGCTCACTGCAATCAGGCAGAGTTTTAAATTAATATGCCTTGGAGGTCACAGTCATACAACTCGAGTTGTGGACAGCTATCCATGCCGAGTTTGAGCAATGGCTGTCTCCACTGAACCTGGAGCCAGGGAAGGCCATGTGCGATAACGGTGCGAACCAGGTGGCGGCCCTACTCCAGGGCAACCTCACATACTTGCTTTGCATGGCTCACATCCTCAACCTGGTGGTACAGCAATTTCTCCACCACTATCCCGGCCTGAATGCGCTGCTGCAGAAACCTCAGTCGCTGTGTGCTCACTTCCGCCATTCGCAACCCGAGGTTCATCGGGACATGCTGGAGCACACTTTGTATAGTCTGCGTGAGGAGGTGGTGGTTCCAGGGGAAGAGGAGGAAGTAGATGATGATGTGGAAGGATGGTCGCGCAGGTGGTTTCCATGGAAGGGTGGATTACAGTGATCACGGGGGGCTCATGATACCAGACAAACTGAAGGTGGAGAATCTAAGGAACAAATGGAGGAGGACGAGGAGGAAGAGATGATGGGTGCACAACAGTTAGGAGATGAACAAGATAATGATCCCCTCATTGTTGTCCGTGGTTGGCCTGAGGGGACGGAGGAAGCAAGCTTGAGTTTTATACCGCCACCAACACACTATGGTCTTGGACCTCATGGAAGAGACTGTCCCATGAGCGACTTCTTGCTGCACTATCTGCAACATGATTGTTGCCCGTATTTTTAGGATCAGAAATAGTGCTGATTACTGGGTTGCCACTCTGTTCGATCCACGGTATAAGAGTAAATTTTGCTAGATGCTTTTCCCCCTGGAAAAGGATGCGACCATGCTGGAGTATCAAGACATGCTTGAAAACAATCTTGAGAGTGGTTTACGCCAAGACAGCAGTGACGCACACAGTGTACATCGCAGTTATAGACTTCCAACCCTGGGAACATTGAGTCGTCAATGCAAAAACATTAACAGCAGCAGCAGTGTAAATGGCAGATACAATTTCTTTGAGTCGCTTCACTCATTTCTCAGACCAGCCCGTGCACCAGCAGAGTGTAGTGTGGACCGCTCAACTTTCATCAAGACGAACAAGTCATGGATCTCCAATGACTTTTGCACCCCAGTCACAGACTGGGCAGACTAGGCGATGGTGTAGTTATTAGTGTGCTGCATTGATCTCGCGTTATTGCAGTCTGTGACACCTTTGTTGTGACTTCTGTCCCTGCTGTTGCTACTGCTGCTGATGTTACTAACAATTTTTTGAAATGTGGAGACTCCAAGTTGGGTCTCCATCTGGTGGGTTGCCTGTAGTGGAAGGGGTGTCAGAGCCCCATTATACTATTTCTACTCTGGGGAAATTGATAATCTCTGTAAAGCGCTGTGGAATTAATGGCGATATATAAGTGAGTAAAATAAATAAATAAAAATTGATGCCACTTTAGTGGTATCTGCCCATAATTCTTGGAAATGTCTGGTCTCCAAGTTGGGTCTCCTTCATGTGTGTTGTCTGAATTTGGCAAAGCTCTAGAGCACCAGACATACATCTGTCACTCCTCTACCTTTTACTGATCAAAGTTTAAGCTAGAAATACTGCTCCAAGCCCTGTCCAATGCTGAAATGTGGCCTGGTTTCATGTGGGTGCTAAATGTGGTTTAGACACACTGTAGGGTTCAGAAGGGAGGGGGGGCATTTGGATTTGCTTGATTTCTTTTGGGAAGTGAGGAGTCATTAGTCATTACGCTTTTCCAAATCCTTTGTACTACTAGTAACATGGAAGCCCCCTATATTTCCGTTAACAGATGATGGACCTGAGTGGGGACTTGCTTTTGTTGTGGATTGAGTTAAAGCTTTTATTGGGAACATTTTACATAACATTTTGAATCACATTTATCCTACGCTTTATGCTGAGTACTTATATTGGGGTTTTCATCTAAATCACCGAATGACATGATTCAGATGAAATCCCTGAGGGATCCATTCACTATAAGAGGCAGCAGAGCTATTCTGGACTCCATCTGGCCTCTGTCTAGCGGTTTCCTTCTTTTCAGAGGTTCACAAAACTGGCCACTTTTATGCACGCTTAAAATACTGACACGGCCACATGGACAATTTTCCATTCAGGCCGATGGTCCATGTGGAAAAAATTGCAGCATGTACTATTCTAGTCCATTTTACGCATCAGAATAATATGAGTCCGCTTGGTACCTGTTCACAATGCGAACAAGCAAAAAGCTTCAAACAGAGCCAGTTAGACATGTCTGGCCCTCTTTTCAATGCGCCATCTGGACCCTGCCTGACTGCTGGTCATCTGTTTTGAGACCAGTATGCAGTGGGCTATGTTATATCACAGAGTTTATGTGCAGAATTCACAAAATGCATCTAGCACCAGGCGCATGCAACACATAGTCATGTAATTTCTTGAAACTGCACCAATGTAAAGAAGAGTCTACAACTGTTAACTCCAGTCTGTGTTTTGAATGGGTAATGCCAGCCACAGAATTAAACAAGGATCAGAAAAATGTATGTCTTTAATGCTGAAGTCATCCGCAGGATTACTTTAGTTGGCATAAGGGACATTACTTGATATCGCGGATTAAGTTATGCATTGTGTTTATATGGATTTATGTCATGTATTATTACAGGTGTTACAGATGGAAGAACAAATGCCACTACAGCGTAATGTCCAGCCGCAAGATAATCACAGAGTGTCCTTCCACCTTCCTGCCATAGTCACAGACAGTAATCCACATAGGGAACCATTTATCCAGATCTCTCCAATGCCAGATAATACACTTCTGACTGTAGGACAAGATGGTGTAGTCTCAGTCTGGACACCAGATCTGAAGTTGAAGAAAAGTCGCTGCATACTGGTAATGTTAGTTAGTCACTAAGGATGACCTCTATCTTAATTATTGGAAAGGAAAACTAAAACCTAAAACTTAGATGAATTGGATTTCAAAGAGAATCTACCTTTCTATGAGGGATATTGAGGATATGTGATGACTTTCAACACTTAAGGGAACCTGTTATGTCCAATAATGCTATTAACTTGCAAATATAGGGTTAATCTGCATGTTAATAGTGTTATGAAGGTGCCAGGCCTGCCATTCTGCAAGCACCGTTCCTAGGAGAAAATTAACTTTTATTGTCCTGGTAGCTGCCTGCTTTCAGTCATGCAGGCGTGCCCAGAGCAATCAGTCACGACCCCAGAACTGACTGACAGCCAGCTGTCATGGCTCAGCTTGGGGATTCCATCCGGTGATCTGTTGCAGCGTGGTCGGTACCCGTGTCTGTGTCTCCTTCCGTGTCCAGATGCTGATGGTTTCTGTTGTCTTTATTTTCTCTTTATTTGGTTAGCTCCTCTCCAGGTGTTTTCCATTTCCCCGTTTTGGTCTGCCCTATCACATTCTGGGTGGGGTTTTATATGTTCACCCTTAAGGGGTTTTCCCACGAACAAAAGTTAATTTTAATCAATAGATCTTGGAATAATAATAACTTATTATTGAATATATTTAAATAAAATGTTCCTGTGCTGAGATAATCTTATAAATGTGCCCCTGCTGTGTACTGTGTAATGGCTGTGTCTGACCGTACAGGGACATGGTCTGATCATACCACAGCTCCTGGGCAGGGGGGAAGATAAAAAGAGAATACATATATTACAGCAGAGGATCACAGCTGATTTTTTCTTTGAAGTAAAACATTTCCCGACCTGTTTTTAAACAATGTTTTATTTTACATATAGTGTATGTAAACTTCTGGTTTCAACTGTATATATCTATATACTTGAGTATATAACCGAGTATAAGCCGAGGGGGGCTTTTTCAGCACAAAAAATATGCTGAAAAACTCAGCTTATACTCGAGTATATACGATACTGTATATTTAATCTCTTTAGGTCTGTTCTCATGTTCATAAAGTGCTGTGCTAGGAGGCTCCATCATTACTGCAAATCTGTAGCTCTTCATGAATTTAATGCCGCCATTTCTTTTTGCCAAAAAGAAACTGATAGGCTGCGTGCCCACGATGTGGATTGAATGCGTTTCCACGGCGGAAACACATTAAAATCACTTGTTAAGAGGACAGGGATGTATCCCAATGATAATCCGTATGTGCTGTGCACATGCTGCGGAAATTTCCGCTGCGGATTATCATTGCGGAACAACCAATTTGTGCACGATTTTGTGGCAAAATTGCGTCCATTGACTTGCATTGAACCGCATAATATCCGTATGTATACATGTGGATGTTATGCGGTTCAATGCGCGGATGGTACCTGGGTCTGGAGAAGAGGAGACTCTCCTCCAACCTGGGTACCATCGTACCTGCAAGTAAAAAATAAAAAAAAATTATTCATATTCACCTCTCCAGAGGCCCCCGGTCTCCTCCCGGCCGCGTCCCCTCTCCTCGGCGTCCCGCGGTGTACTGGCAGGACCTGCGGTGACGTCATTTAGTCAGCTGATGGTCACGCAACCATCACCTGACCGCTGATGTCAGCGGTTGCGTGACCATCAGCTGACTAAATGACGTCACCGCAGTTCCTGCCAGTACACCGCGGGACGCTGAGGAGAGGGGCCGCCGGAGAGGTGAATATAAGATTTTTTATTTCTTTTTACTTTTTTAATTCTTTTTTTTACTTTAGATGCAGCATTTGATAGTAGAAATGTCCTCTAAAACGCATGCACAAACGCATATAAAAACGCTGAAAAAACGCATGTAAAATCCGCATGCGTTTTTTCTGCCAAGGAGATGCAGAAATGCTCAGGAAATTTCTGCTTCAAATCTGCATCGTGGGCACATACCCGAAGGCTATGTTCACACATTGCATTTTTGCTGCATTTTTTTTCTGCAGCAACACCTGCTCTCTTGCCAGGAGTTTTGTTCAGGATTTTTGCTGCTTTTTTGCTTGTTTTTTGGTGCATTTTTTTTTACTGTCCTTTTGTCTCTTTTATGCATGTACATAAAGTTCAGTGGAAAAAAAAACTCATTCTGGTTTTGGCAAAAAAAAAGGGCTGAAAAACCGGACTCCTACGTTTTTCAGCGTTTTTTTCACCACCCATTACTTCCAATGGGTGTAAAAACGCTGAAAAAATTGCTGAAAGAAGTGACATGTTCTATTTTGCAAAGAAAAAAACATGCAAAGCACAAAATCCTGATAAAAAAAACATGATGTGTGCATGAGATTTCTGGAATCTCATAGACTTTGCTGGTACTGTAAAACGCAGCTGAAAATTTGCATAACAAAAACGCATCAAAAAATGCTGAAAAAAACATGATGTGTGAACATAGCCTTAGGGCATGTGCACACATTTAATATTTGGTGTGGAAATGTCTGCACCATTTCTGCATCTCTTAGCAGGAAAAACACAGTGGTAAAAACACACATTTTTGCCATGTTTTTCATGCAGATTTTCCCCACTCATTAGCATGAGTGAAATCTGCAGCAAAAACACGGAAAGAACTGACATGCTGAAGATTTAAATCTGCACCAAATCTGTAAGTCACAAATAAGCAACGTGTGCATCAGACTTCAGGATTCTCATTCACTTTGCTGGATTCTGGAAATCCTTCAGGTTTGGTGAAAAATCTGTGCAGAAACAAAAGTGTCAAACCTGCAACGTGTGCACAAGTCCTTATAGGAAGTGTTCCCTAATTATAGTTGTATGAGAAGCATATCCTGAAGCCTATATCTAGTTTTACTCTACTCCGGAGTCAGTGACTGTGACATTACTAATTCAACAGAACATCAGCCATTCTAGCCGCTATTTATGCTGCGTTATTGAATTTTACATATACTGAGAATTGACTGCCTTCTCATATGTTCTCTATCAGAATATCTTCACATTCATTGTTTGGTACCTCTATGTATATAAGTTTAGAGGCTTAACATATGTTTTACAGGATGAGCAGAAACAACCAAACAAGAAAATTAAATGGATTTCTGATTCTACACTGATGCCTCAGTATAACAAATTAATTGTCGGCACTTGGTAAGAATGTTGTCATGTTACAAGTTTATTATTTTTATATGTTGGTCCCACTAAATTTTTTAGCCCCAGAAGAACCATCTAAAGAGAACCTGTCAGCACAATTTTGTAATGTAAAGTAAAGACATGGCTGTAATGGTGCTGTAATACAGATTACATTGATACCTTTGGTGAAGAAATCCGCTTTGTTGTTCTTCTTTAATCAGCATTTGAAGTTTTCTGCTCATTAGATTTTGGTGCACAGGGGCCGGACTGTACACTGGGTCTTCTCCTCCTTGTTTGCGATTCCCCAGCCCTTCGCCTGCCTCCGGTCTTTGAATGACAGGTCACTGCTGAGATTTCAGAGGAGGTCGGTCATTCAAAGACCAGAAGCAGGCGGAGAGGCTGGAGAATCACAAAAAGGGAGGAGAAGACCCAGTGTACAGTCCGGCCCCTGTGCACCGAAATCTAATTAGCAGAAAACTTCAAATGCTGATTAAAGAAGAAACACAAAGCGGATTTCTTCACCAATGGTATCAATGTAATCTCTATTACAGCACCATTACAGCCATGTCTTTACTTTACATTACAAAATCGTGCTGACAGGTTCTCTTTAAGTGCCTACAAGAAGCCATCTGAAATGTTAGGAGGTTTGGTATCCATTAAATTACTGCTGTGCATTTCTATTTGCAGTGACAGAGAGATTCGCCTGTATGAGCTTTCCAACTTTGAACCATATTGTCAAATCGTTGGTTTTGAGACAATGCCTCTGCACTTGGGTTACAGGTAACCTCTACTTTACATTGGCATACTCCTTAAGTGACATAGTGTTATTGTTTCTGATATTAAGTAACAAATTTACCTTTGCGTACCACTATACTGATTAGATATTATGCGACTTAAACATGATAGAGAAGTAAGAAACAAAGCTTTATTTCTGTATTCTGCATATGATATAAAACTGGCAAAAGAAAAAGAAACACTTAGACTTTGATTCATGACACATTTTCATTAGACTTCTAGCATAAGTGCTTGTCCATATACTGCATTTTTTTCACGGTAAAGAGAAATCAACATTTTATGGCACCAGGAAAATGAACCAGATTTCTGAAGTCTCAATGCTGCTTATTTTCTCCTTACAGATTTCAACCCCCAAAGCAGTTTTTCAAATCTGCAGCATGTTATTTCTTTCAGGATTTTTACAGAATTTTTCACCCATTCAAATGAATGGGGAAAAAATGCAGCAAGTAAAAAATTGTCAAAATCACATAATTTATTCAGCGTTTTTCCTTCTCTGCTCAAACTCTGGTTTGTATTGTCGAAAAATCAGCTGCAAATACTCTGTGTGTGCACGTACCCTTAAAGGGGTTGTTCAGGCTTGTGATGAAAGTCTACAATCACTCAATTTTTGAATCCTCACAACACGCTATCAGGATCTTCTTGTGCCGTCGGCGAGAGTGAGTGGTCAATTTGCATACTTCCAGCCATATTCAGAGTAGGTGTGAAAGGCCTTGCTTAATTCAATTCGGGAATTGGATGTTTCGCCCCCAGCAGTTCGCCCCCAGCAGTTTGCCCCCAGCAGTTTGCCCCCAGCAATTCGCCCCCGGGTACATTTCGCCCCCGGGTACATTTCGTCCACAGCATTTGGCCCCAAGGATGTTTTGACCCCGCACATTTCACCCCTGCACATATCGCTCCCAGTAAGCCCCCGGATGTTTCGCCCCACGAAACGTCCGGGGGCGAAATGTGCGGCGGCGAAATGTGCGGGGGCGAAATGTACCTGGGGGCGAACTGCTGGGGGCAAATTGCGAAACTTCCTATAACTGAGACCGCCTGCTCTCTCCACCGGGATTGGAGAATCCTGACAGCGTTCAGTTCGTGTGCTGTTAAGATTCAAAAGTCTGCAATCACATGCCTGGACAACCCCTTTAAACTTTGTTAAAAAGTCGCAAAACCTTTGTGGAGCTTGTAGTTTTGCAACAATTTTGTGACTTTTGGTGTTTTTGCACCATCTTCGGAAACTTTTTTGAAAAGTGGGCAGTATTTAATAAGGACAGGGTATGACCGAGCATAATTTATGTCAAAATGTGGATCAATTGAGGCAGGAGTGTACTCCAATCGAGGCCTGGAGTACGCTTTCTACAGTGGCACATGACAGCTGAAAGATGCGCTAATTTTATCTAGAGGCGCCTGCATCTTAATGAATTTGGTGCATCCTAATTCAGCTCACCCTTTATCTATGCTGGCTTACAAAATACCGGTCTGGATCATTTGAGGCCATAATCATTACTTATAGACCAAGGTTATTGGATGCATTTGCATTGTTCAGGTTTGAGAATTTTACCAATTTTCCTGTATGAACATATAGTTGCAAAATTATTCAATTCCTATTGCAAATTAAGTTTATCAACAAAATTTACAAACTTTGTGCTGTTTACAATAAACCAATCAGACAAGAGTAAATTAAATAGCCCAACACAACTAATATAACATGTGGTTTCTCTAAATTCAACACAAAATGCCATTTTTAAGGACTGCTGCTGTCTCAGAAGTATTTACTCGATCGTGACAAGTGTCTTTTGTACTTAGTAGAGCACCTTTGACTGTTATGACCTGCTACAGACGTAAGAACACCCTGCTTATAGCAAAACATGGCGATGGCTAAGTAATGTTCTGGGGCTGCTTTGCTTCCTCTGACACCTGCACTGTGTGGAGGCAAGATGGTTCAATCAATTATCAGGAAATCTCAGGAGAAAACATCTGTGAGTAAACTTAAGCTTGGACGTCATTGAACTTCAAACAGTCACCGGACTTGAACTCCGTAGACAATCATTAGTGGAATTTGAAGAAAGTGGTTGCAGAATACAAACCCAAGAATATAAGTGAACTGGAGGCCATTGCCCACAAGGAATGGGCAGAGAGTCCTCAGGAACACTGCCAGGGGCTGATGTCTGACTATGCATCACATTTGTAGCAGGTCACAGCAGCCAAAGTTGCTCTATCACTGGAATGAAGCGGTGTGGTGCTGGGGGGGAGGGTTGTATTAGTTTGTTTGAATGTAAATAAATCTAATCCTTGGAAGATAATGACAACTTTATTGTATTTTATGTATAACAATAATATATAATGATACCATGTAACATTGAATATCCCTTTGTTCTACTGATATTTCTTTTAAAAACGTTATTGTGTAATTTTTTTTAATAAAAATGATCTGATTAAAAAACCTAAATTGCTCTACCAAGTACTAAGGACACTTGTAATGCAAGGTTTGAATAATTCTGAACTGGAAAAAGTAAATAAAGTGGCATTTTGTCTTGAATTTGGATAAACCGTTTGTTATATTTATTATGTTGAGACATTTAAATTGTTCTTATTTGATTGGTTGAGTGCAAACAGCAGAAAGTTGTAAATGTTACTAATAAACTTACCTTCATTTCATTTATACAATACAAAAATAAACCTTGCAATATACTTAGATTTGCCATTCTGCTAATGTACCCGCTGTGAGTTGCTATTATTGTGATGTTTAGATCTGGGCATGATTATAACCTCTCCTTAGGTGGCACCAATTGCCCAGCACCAGTTATGCACCAAATTGTCAATTCTATCTACCGTCACATACACGATTAGGTAACCTTCCCAATTACAACCATTTTTTTAAATGTTCTTTTATTTCAGTCTTCGTGATGCAGACGAGTGTATCATTTACTTTGGTGATGAGCAAGTAAGTCATTATTCTGAGTTTTTATATATCAATAAATGATGCTGAATAAAAGTGGGAATTATATTTTATTTAATTTATAATGAATATTTAATATGTGGAAA
Source organism: Phyllobates terribilis (assembly GCF_046119375.1). Taxonomy (NCBI): domain Eukaryota; kingdom Metazoa; phylum Chordata; class Amphibia; order Anura; family Dendrobatidae; genus Phyllobates; species Phyllobates terribilis. The sequence goes on along the minus strand of NW_027362761.1, from coordinate 920,866,562 downwards.
GGTAATTCACAATGCAGTTTACTTATTAGTCTCCAGTATGTTTTAACGTGAATAACTTTTGTGTTATAGGGCTGCATCAACATTATTATAGTGTCAAACATGGCAGAAACTCTCAGGTAAGTAGGAAAAATGTACCGTGTGAGGCTATTTTGTTTGTTTCTGATGACTTTCATTAAGGATTCTCCAGGAATTTGATAATGACTGTCATCAATATCAGACTTGTGGGGGTCCAACACCCGGCACCCCTACCAATCCACTGTTAGCAGGTCCCGCATCGTCCAGAAGTAAGCAGTGTGCGGAGCTAGAACACCACAGATCCGTACACTCAGTAGTGGCCGTACTCAAGTACTTGAGTTCATCTCCCAGCTTCTTAGGAGGGTAGTGCTTAAGGATAGGCTATCAATATTAAAGTCCTGGACAACCCCTTTAAGGCACTTGATGATGAGTTTAGGTATTAATTAACTTTGTATAATTTATTTTTGTAAAATAAAACAGGAACTGGACAAAATGTCAGGTTGTGGATGAAATTCCCAGTATTGCAATAGATCACATTACAGAGCTGAAGCACATGAAATATATACGTTGGAAGGTGCATAACGATTGGGTTACACAGGTAAGATCATTTATCTGTCAGTATAATCCAGTTTCTTTTATTAGAAAGCCCCCATATGAAAGGGTTGTCCGCTCTTTGGAAAGTGTCCTGTTTGTGATACCAGTCCCCTACAAAAGTAATCAGACCCACGGCTGGAACTATTAGTGATGAGCTGCGTTCTCCTGAGACAACGACGTTCTTTTATTAGAATATAGTATGCGTGTAAAATGAATAGAGGAGTCAGGGTGAGTTGCACAAACTACCTTTTTACTTGCCTCAGTTTCTCCTCATCCGCCTCGCTTCCAAAGTGATAGCTTTTCTAGGTGAGACAATGGTATTTGAGGAATTATCAATATCTGTACTAGATGCTGAGAGGCAAAAATAGGACATTCGTTACCAACTGCAATCTAAACTTATGGGTGTTTCTAATTTAACCAACTTGTACAATATTAAAATAACTTTTTTTGTGTTGGAATCCACTCTAAAGAGACTCCAAAATCACCCAGGGTCAGACTGGCCCACCAAAAGATTCAGCCATTTGGCAAAGTCAGACATGCTTTCACTTCCCTATCCCTTTATGGCCTCATTCAGACATCTGTTTTTCACATATGTGTTCTATCCGTGATCTTCAGTCTATGGGGCTGTTGACATGTCTTTGGTTTTTTTCACGGACCGTGTGACTGTGCAAACATCACGGAGACATGTCCTGAAAATCATGAACACACGGATGGCATCAGTGTATAGTCTGTGCTGTCCATGATTAACATTGTAAAGGATAGGAGAAGCTTTCTAATTTATGTATCCTAATGTGATAATCACTGATGAAACACTGATGGTAAAAACTCATACATGGACCAAACACTGATGAAACTCAGATCCAAAACACTGATGACGAAAATACTGTTTTTTTGTAAACGTGAAAATGAGGCCTAACTTGATTTATATTAATATTACCAATGAACTTAAAGGTGGACTATTACAAGTCTTGTATGCATGATAGATCCTCAGAATAATCTTTTGGGCTCTTGGTACCCAGCTCAATATTAGCTATGGCTACAATGTTTTCAAGCATAGGAGGAAATTTACAAATCACATGTTAATAGAATTAGCCGTACTATGCGTACTGCTATATTTCTTCTTTATCCGCAGATCAGATATGTTCAGTCAATTGAATCAATCATTTCAAGCTCCAATGATGATTACTCAGCGCTTATAATAGGTAGGTGGATGTTATACAAGGGATCACGTTAAGCAGAGCAGCACAACCTACTGCCCCCGATGTCTCTTATGTGCAGTGCTCATCTATCTGGTCACAGATATGCATGATACTATGTGGTGGCTGCTCATGTGCATTTTCCATGTTAGAGAGAAGAGGAGTGTCAGATAACACTGGAAGGATGGGTAACTATTAAGTTGCAATGTGTGACGATGTCTGGGACAATGTCTTCATCTAAGTAAGGAGTAGATGAAGTAAAGAAGTGGCCGTACATGAGCGCTGCCATAATGATTATCATTTATGGGAGAAAGGAAAAGCTCAGCTGTCAGCATCTCACATCAATTATTATGGAGAAAGCTGAATCTATGATATCATCCTTTGTGTATTGTGAACAAGAGAGAAAAGGACCTCTATTTGCTAAGTGGGAGTCTTAAAAAGGGAAGCAGCACCTATTAGATGTTTATGTTTGGGTGCTTATGATTCTTTATTGTTGCCCACAAGTTTGCTTCAGTCAGGCAATGTGGCCCTTAGAACAAAAAAGTTTGTGCATCCCTCCACCCCCGACATTAAATATGACTATACATTTCTAATACATATTCACTGTGTATGTCCCCTGCTATGCTTCCACGCCATCAGTCTGTCATATAGTTACTCCATTTTCTCCTTCTCCAAAATGACCATAAAAAATTGAGAGGCATTGAGAGCGCTATGGACAGTCTGATCCATGCCTCACATCCCATTCCTTTGATGTGAGATCGACCAATGCCAATGATGACAGTACTATGTCCATCCATCCAGCAACAGAGGAAGCCAGGGAAGGTATGGTTCACAGGGTTCCCCAACACTCTGCAGGGCCATTTTTGAGAAGGAGAAATCAGGTACAAACTAGAGTCAGCAGCAGCATAAGGAGGATATTTTATATGGTGACTATACATGTCGGGGATAGGGAAATTTATCTATCTATCTACCTATCTATCTACCTATGTAAAAAATAAAGAAAGCAGGTGGCACTCAAAAATGGCAACCTATCAAAAGTCCAGTGAAACTTTAAATAAGCCATATGTGCCACAGGCAACATTTGAGCTCCACAGAGCCTTTCTTGATTCTATCTATCTATCTATCTATCTATCTATCTATCTATCTATCTATCTATCTATCTATCTATCTATCTATCTATCTATCTATGTCGGCCATATCTGTCAAAATACCAGAATAATGAGAGAGAGAGAATGTTTTAAGGCATTTTTATTACTTACTGCAAAGTCAAAAGTTTACATACATTTCATTAGTATTTGGTACCATTGCCCTTAAACTGAATGACTTGGGTCAAACGTTTGGGATATCCTTCCACCAACTTCTCACAATAGTTGGTCGGAATTGGGCCTATTCCTCCTGACAAAACTGATGTAACTGATCCAGGATTGTAGGTCACCTTGCTCGCACCCGCCTTTTCAGCTTTGCCCATAAATTTTAAATAGGATTGAGATCAGGGCTTTGTGATGGCCACTCCAAAACATTGACTTTGTTATCCTTAAGCCACTTTGTTACCATTTTGGCAGTATACTTCGGGTCATTGTCCATTTGGAAGACTAATTTCTGCCCAAGTTTTGACTTCCTGGCTGATGTCTTGAGATGTTGCTTCAGTATTGCCACATAATCTTCTTTTCTCATGATGCCATCTATTTTGTGAAGTGCACCAGTCCCTCCTGCAGCAAAACAAGGCCACAACATGATGCTGCCACCCCCGTGTTTCACAGTTGGGATGGTGCTCTTAAGCTTTCATGCTTCTTCCTTTTTCCTCCAAACGTAACAATGGTCATTATGCCCAAAAAGTTCAATTTTAGTTTCATCAGACCACAGGACATGTCTCCAAACATAAGGTCTTTGTTCCTGTGTGCATTTGCAAACATTAATCTGGCGTTTTTATGTTTCTTTTGGAGTAATGGCTTCTTCCTGGCAGAGTGGCCTTTCAGTCCATGTTGATACAGTATGCGTTTCACTGTGGATATTGACACAATCTTACCAGTTTCCGCCATCATCTTCACAAGGTCTTTTGCTTTTGTCCTTGGGTTGATATGCACATGGCGGACCAAAGTACGTTCATCTCTGGGACACAGAACCCGTCTCCTTCCTGAACGGTATGATGGTTGGACATTACCATCTTGTTTGTATTTGCGTATAATTGTTTGTACTGATGAGCAAGGCACCTTTAGGTATCTTGAAATTGTACCCAAGGATGAGCCAGACTTGTGCAAGTCCACAATTCTTTTCCTGATATCTTGGCTAATTTCTTTAGACTTTCCCATGATGTTACACAAAGAAGCATTGTGTTTCAGGTGTGCATTAAAATACATCCACAGGTGTGTCTCTAATTAACTCAGATGTTGCAAAAAAAAACTATCAGAAGCTTCCAAACACATGACATCATCATATGGGCAGTCTAGAATTGTTTAAAGGCATTCTAATCTTAGTGTATGTAAACTTTTGACTTTGAAGTAAGTAATAAAAATGCCTTAAAACATTCTCTCTCTCTCATTATTCTGGCATTTTGCAACTATTAAAAATTATGGTAATCCTAATTGACTTAAAACAGGAAAGGTTTATTCTGATTTCATGTCAGATATTGAGAAAACCATGAATATGTGTCTTTTTATATACGGTTTGTAAAGTTCTGGTTTCAACTGTATCTGTCAAAATGTTTCAAGCATAAGTAAAAAAGCTAAATGTATACATTGAATTCATTCATTGTAAATATGTAGCTGATCCCATTTGTCACAACTAGTTTTTATGCTTTAACTGGTTTTACAGTGGATAGTTACAGTAATTGTTTTTCATTTTTTTGTTATTTATTTTATGGTTGAAATATTGTACTATTTGTTGTGGGTTTTGGGACAGGTTGCGTAGAAGGGACCAAAAATTTACAGAAGCACCTTAAAGACCTTATGGAATCTGGCAGCATGAAAAGCAAGAGGTCTATTTTGTCTGGAAATGTTCCACCCAAGAGGAATATGAGTGATGAATCCCTGTTTAGGGTCAAACGAGGTGTCAAAACCTTTGATTTCTCAAAAGAAGCCAACATCCTGATAACTGGAGGACTAGACAGGGTTGTTCGTATATGGAATCCATATGTACCTAGGTAGGTATCTGCTGTTCTGAACCGCGGTCACATTCACCTGATATATAGATCTCATCATTTCCTTTACATGTCTGTAATATATAGGAAAACTGGACAGCTTTGCAGCTCTCACTGTGTGTTCAATATTGTTGTTTCATTTGCTTATACAATGTGTACAGTACAGACCAAAAGTTTGGACACACCTCCTCGTTTAAAGATTTTTCTGTATTTTCATGACTGAAAATTGTACATTCACACTGAAGGCATCAAAACTATGAATTAACACATGTGGAATTATATACTTAAAAAAGTGTGAAACAACTGAAAATATGATGACCTGGCCTCCACAGTCACCAGACCTGAACCCAATCGAGATGGTTTGGGGTGAGCTGGACCGCAGAGTGAAGGCAAAAGGGCCAACAAGTGCTAAGCATCTCTGGGAACTCCTTCAAGATTGTTGGAAGACCATTTCCGGTGACTACCTCTTGAAGCTCATCAAGAGAATGCCAAGAGTGTGCAAAGCAGTCATCAAAGCAAAAGGTGGCTACTTTGAAGAACCTAGAATATAAGACATATTTTCAGTTGTTTCACACTTTTTTGTTAAGTATATAATTCCACATGTGTTAATTCATAGTTTTGATGCCTTCAGTGTGAATGTACAATTTTCATAGTCATGAAAATACAGAAAAATCTTTAAATGAGAAGGTGTGTCCAAACTTTTGGTCTGTACTGTATGTGAAATACGTCCCCCAGCACTAAATGTGGAACTGTACATCTATTCCCATTGCAAATGAGCTTTTATCATCTATTGATTTGGGGGTCTGTGGTGCTGTACTTAAGGGGTATTCCTATCCTATGTCGTGATGCCATGTTGCTAGGATATGATAGAAGGAAGGAGACCGGCAGCACTGCCGTTAATTTTTTTGTTCCTGAGGAAGGTCTTGACTAATGACAGTGGGAACCTCAGCACCAAAAAAAATAGATGAACACTGTAGGTCTGGCGGCAAGTGTAATTTATTTTGATCCGGCAAGGAGTCCAATGTTTCACCCGAAAGCGATCTTTGTCAAGGACATCTGTGTCTAGCAAGAGCTGCAACAAATGCAACAATGTGCAGGCTGTGGGCTTTTCATGTATCTTCCTTGGTGCTGAGGTTTCCATTCTCATATTACTAATATTTGCCATCACCTTACGACTGGTGGTGATTTGACCAGAGAATGACAAGACCACAACATTGGTATATCGATGCGTTCCCTTCATTGATTTTCCCTGCACAGCCACACATAGACACCTGCTGTGCGTGGTACAACAGTGCAGCACCATTAAAGAGAATAGGGTCAAATGCAGCTTTCTGCAGAACAGCGTTTTGGGACCATTTGGGCCCCCTAGGCTCCTAGGCCCAGGTGCACCTATTATAGTTCCGCCCCTGGCTACACCAGTACTGCAGTGTCTTCATCATCACGATCTTGGGAGCTCCAGAGACTGGACTACAACTGATCATTAAGTGGTGGCATATCCAAAGATTGAAATTATTTTAAAGATAGGAATACAACTTTAAATAACCACCCTAGATCCTTTTCTAAGTTTTTTTCAAAGCCAAGCAGTTGTAAATTACAGTATTTGAATGAGACTATGTAGAGAAAATGTTGCCACAAATGAGTGGACGTTACAATAGACAGAATTATCATGTCATTTACTGATAGGATGGAAGTGTAAGGTCTGCTATAATTGGTAAAGGGCTAAATGAGACAAGCTGACTTGTACATGCTGGGTGGGGTTATCGTTTTTTTAGGTTAAATCACTTTTTTTTTATTTTCATTTCAAATTTTGTTAAAGGCTCAAAGTAGGCTAAAAATCAAAAATATGAGAAAAATATCTATGGTTGTGCTTTACAATAATAAATAATTTATAATTAGGAAAACCACTAAATGAAGAAACTTTACAATAAGGAAGAAAGAGAGAAGAAAAAAATGAGGATGGTGGTGGGAAAGGGGTTACATTTATGATTATACTACTAATAATATTATATTACATGAAATCATGTGTTAGACATCAATGCCCTGACTTTAGGGGAATCCTAGAACTTTATGCATGGAGTCCAAGTTTTACACTTCTGTCTCTCCACTTTTTAAGTTCTATTGATGTTATTGATGTTTCCTTTGTGTCCCCCCAATGTCTTACAGTTGGCCCACTGGGTTACTGCGTGGACACTCCTCACCTATTACCTACCTAAACATTGGAGATGAGAACACTAAAATTTACTCTGTGTCTACGGATTGCAGTGTGATGGTAATTTTTTTTCCTGTTACGTTGTACATTTTATGTAGTTGATATAACATGGTCTTGGTTCACGGTTAATGTGTTTATTTATTAACAGTAAAAGAAAATCTCTATGAATAACATATGTAATCCTGACTTTCTATTAACAGGTATGGGACACAGAAAATCACACTTGTCTGATCAATGTAATATCTAAAGCAAGCCAGATCAGAGGAGACATTGCTGCAGGTTACTTTTCACATCATCTCCGAGCCCTTTACATAGCAACAGATTACCTTTCTGCACTGCAGCTACAAGAAGCGTATGTATCCCCCCATCGTATCATTCTGCAATATACAGATAGCACTGTCACTTATCTTTTTTTTTCCAAAAGGATCAGTTATCCTTTCAATTGAGTTGAGATTTGGTGATTGTGGAGGCCATTTCACCTGAGGTAGAACTCCTTCTTGGTCACATAACTCTTACATAGCCAGTAGGTGTGTTTTGGGTCATTGTTCTATTGCAACACAAAAGATGGTCCCACAAAGGTGCAATTGCCTGTCATTGCATAATGCTGTGGTAGCAATGCTGGGCAAGTGTGTCTTGAAATTGGAATAAATCATCACTATTGTCACCAACAAAATACCCCCACACCATCACACTCTTCCTCCCTACTTCACATGTAGAAACCACCCACTCACCTTTTATTCATCTCACAAAAACCTGGCAGTTGGTACCACAAATCTCAAATTTTGACTCATCGAATCACAGGACAGATTTCCACTGATGCAATGTCCAGTCCTTGTGTTGCTTGGCCCAAACAAGTCTCTTCTTGTATGCAGTTCTCCTGCTGCGGGGTTGCTTTGCCCTCTGGAGGTTCCTTGTGCACCTTGGACGCATCTTGCAATGGATTTTATTACTGACCTTCCTGTGTCCGAGGGCTTCACTGTCATCTGGGTGGTCGTGGACCGTTTTAGCAAGATGTGTCACTTGGTTCCTTTCATTAAACTACCCTGCGCTAAGACACTCGCTAAGGCTTTTGTCTAGGAAATTGTCAGACTCCATGGCGTTCCCACCGACATTGTTTCTGATAGGAGACCTCAGTTTGTGGCTCGTTTTTGGCATGCCTTTTGTGACAGGTTGGGAGTCCATTTGTCATTTTCATCTGGGTATCATCCTGAGTCTAATGGACAGACAGAAAGAAAGAACCAGGATGTTGAGCAGTTTTTGGGTTGTTTTGTGGCAGACATTCAAGAGGGGTGGTCTGAGTTTCTGCCACTTGCTGAATTTGCTCTTAACAACCATACATCCTCTTCTGCTGGGTGTTCTTCTTTTTTTTGTTGTACTGGGAGACATCCGTCGTTTGGTTCGTTCTCCAAATTGGTGTCGGCTGTGCCGGAGGAGGAGAATTTTTCCGGTGATTTGGAGAGAGTTTGGACTGATGTACGTTGTAACCTTCAAGAGGCTAACAAAGTCTAAGAAGTATTTTAACAGGAAATGTCAAGAGGTTTTGTTTGCTGTTGGTGACATGGTTTGGTTGTCCTCAAAGACAAAAATTGGGTCCGAAGTTTGTGGGACCATTTAAGGTGCTTCAGGTGGTTAACCAGTCTGCTGTTAGGTTGGAGGCTCCCTCCTCCTGGAAGATTAATCCGGTGTTTCATGTTTCCTTGTTGAAAAAAGCTGATGTATCAGATAGGGATGCCACTGTCACAGTTCCTCCGTTGGTGGAAGACGGTGAATATGAAATTTCTCGTATCCTGAATTCCAGAAGGCATAGAGGGAGATTGCAGTATCTCGTTGCTTGGAAAGGTTTCGGTCCTGAGGATAACTCCTGGGTAAGGGCAGATGATGTCTCTGCTCCTAGACTTATCAGAGCGTTTCACAGGAGGTTTCCTGATAGGCCTGGGCCTGGAGGATCCGGAGGATCCTCATAGAAGAGGGGGTACTGCTAGAACCCTCCTGTTAGTTTTTTTTTATTTTGTGGTCACGTGACCTGCTGCCTATTTATTCCAGCTCCGCCCTTCTGGCTTTGCTGGAGTTCAGTGTTACTTTGACTCTTAATCTAGCCAGGTGCTTTGTACTTATCTCTATAGTTTGCTTGGTCCTTGGACCTCTAAGTATTTTTCTCTGTTTGTCTTTTTGCTCTGCTACAACTTCTGCTAGGAGGTGTCCAATTTTATCCCAGTCCTTAGTACTTTTAGGGACCCCTCCCTTATATCTATAGGTCTGCGTTCAGACTAGCTGAGGACGAAGGCGGGTCTGTTCACAAGGAACAGGTTGCCCGCTGCATCGTAGGGAATCAGCTTAGTCCTATTGTAGGGACAGTTTTCCTATCTTTCCTTAGTTCTTGTAGCAGATCATAACAGGTTGCATAAATATGCACAACCTTAAACTAATATTTTTTTGAAGTACCCTTTGATTTTATGACAACATTTAGTCTTTTTGGCAGCAAGATGCATCTAGAATTTTCAGTCTTTGAACTTTCTTCCATGTAGTAGCTCTCCAAATCTGTCAGATTGCGAGGGTGTCTCCTTTGTGCAGCCCTCTTCAGATTCTCACTTGGATTTAGGTCTGGGCTCTGGCTGGGCCATTTAAAAACCTTGCTCTTCTTCTAGTGAGTCCATTCTTTTGCATGTTCTGAAGTATGCTTAAGGTCATTGTCGTTTGTAAAGGTGAAATTCATCTTCATCTTCAGCTTTTTAGCAGAGGCTTGAAGGTTTTGTTGCAAATTGACTGATGTTTGGAACTGTTCATAATTGCCTCCACCATGACTAAAGCCCCAGTTCCAGCTGCCGAAATACAGCTCCAAAGGATAATGCTGCCTCCACCATGCTACTGTGTGGCTATGCTATTCCTTTGGTGATGTGCAATATTGGCTTTGCACCAAACATACCTTTTGGAATTATGGCCAAAATGTTCAACCTTGGTCTCATGAGACCATGACACGATTTCCCACATGCTTTTGGCAGACTTGATGTCGATTTTGGCAAAACATAGTCCCGCTTGGATGTTTTATTTTGTAAGAAAAGGCTTCCATCTTGCCATCCTACCCCAAGGCCAGATGTGAAGAATACGGGAAATTGTTATCACATCTTGTACTCACAACAAGTACTTGCCAGAAATTCCTGCAGCTCCTTTAATGTTACTGGAGGCCTCTTGTCAGCCTACTGGACAGATTTTCATTTTGTTTGAAAGACATCCAGTTCTAGGTAATGTCACTGTTGTGCCAAATTTAAGCCGGCTCTTGATGACCATCTTCACAGTGTTCCAAATTTTCAATCTTATGTATTGGAAATGTGTTTTTTACTGTTACCCTGTGTAAAGGAGCAGGTGGTAATGTCCTCGGCAGGAGATGTGTGTCACCGAGGTGGCTAGCATCAGGGATGTAAGTCCTGGAATTGAAGGCACCAACAATAGTAGCTTGCTGGAAAGTTTTTTAATGGGACCAGATTTTGAGTGCAGGTTTTAGGAGTGATCAGAAGAGTTTGAGTGGGTATGGTCGTGCCCATAGCTCCAGTCCAGGCTTTGCAGCTCCTATTTAAGGCAGCTGAGTGGAATCATATTGGGATCGTGTGTGGGAGGAGGAAACGACAGAGTGCTGATCAGTCTCTGCCAAAGGCTGTGAGAGCGGGACTGTAATCTAAGCCAGTGAGCCTATATTTTGCTGGTGCATGAGCTGTTTATTTTATGTTACACCTTTATGCTCATAAGAGTCTGTTTTGTTTAGATCCCATGGGAGTTTTATAAAATCAGTAAAACTTCACATGTTTGTTCCAGACAGCATTATCTATATATCTTCCAGAAAGCATGAAATCCCTACACCTGATAACTTTCAACAATGAGATCCCTTTGCTGCGTTGTAAGCTGTTTATGGATCATGGCTTTTGCTGTAAAATACAACTAAGAAAATATCAGGAAAATCCTACTGGAACAGCTAAACTTTATATGGGTTTAATCAGAATCACTTCAAATAATGGAAACTGTGTACTGACTACTATTTAACGTGCGTTTAAATGTGATTGGCTAATACGGAATGCAACCAAATCCCCAATTATAAGAGGATGTTCATACTTATGCAACCACATTATTTTATTTTTATTTTTCCCCCTCAAAATAATTCAGTTTATTTATCAATCTATTTGTACGGATTATAGGTGATATTAAAAATGGAAAAAGGTCTGAAATTCTTCTTCTTAGGATACAGTCAGTCGACCGTATTACTTACGCAGGAATCGCATTGCAATCCTTGGACTGGCCGTCGGCTCTCCTGACCTGAGTGTGTCAGCTGCATAGAAATATATGCTGTCGCGCTCAGGTCAGGAAGCTGCCGACCAGTCCGAAGTTTACAAAGCGATCCTCACGCGAGTAATACGGCTGACTGACTGCTCCCTTAGATTGATTATTTTACATGCCAAAAATCTGCCATTGTAACAGGGGTGTGTAGACGTTTTATATCCATTGTATATTACTGTTCTATATGATCACTGCATGATTCCGGTCACTCAGTACAAATGTAATCTATACACCATGTCACAGTCAGTAAGGTCGTTTCTTTTCTTGTATGTTACAGTGGCATTCTCCATGGACCGCCGTCTGTCTCCCATAGTGAGCCGGTCACCAGATGTCTGTATAACCAGCTGTTTCAGCAGATAATTAGTTGCTCTGAAGGATCAGTAAGTATTCCTGCTGAAGTATTTATGGGGTTTGATAAAAGCTGGACACATTTATTGTAATCCTATATTTTATGTTTACATTTTAAGGTATTAACATAAATGCTCATGATGGATAAAAAGGACCAATTTAAAGGAGTTCCTAAGTTACCCTTTTTATAAGTGCCATGAATAAGTCGGACAGTATGTATTGCTTCGTTTGACCCTTGGTGGTGTTGCAGGGACATTAACGCCTTCACCCCCAGGCCATTTTCCGTTTTTGTCTTTTGCGCCCCTTCTTCCCGGAGCCATTACTTTTTTATTTTTCTATCAATATGGCCGTATGAGGACTTGTTATTTTGCGCCCTTACCTGATGTTTTTACTTATAACAATTTGGGGTAGATACAATGTTTTGATTGCCTCTTATAACATTTTATTGCAATGTTGCGGCGGCCGTAAAACGTAATTCTGGCGTTTTGATTTCTTTTCTCTCTACGCCATTAACTGATCATATTAATTTACTTTATATTTCGATAGATCGGACTTTTATGAATGCAGCAATACCAAATATGTGTATTTTTTTATTGTTTTATTTTGAATGAGGCAAAAGGAGGGTGATTTGAACTTTTGTACTTTTTTATATTTTTCATATTTTTAAAACCTTCACTTTTTACTGTGTTTAGGAGACTTGAAGCTGCGATCATCCATGCTATACATAGCAGTGCTTCAGCCCTGTTATGTGTCGAAGATATCATGATCTCCTAGGAACGCCGGCCACGAGCAGACCCCCGGCTGTCATGACAACCCATCGGTGCCCTGTGATCACATGACAGTGCCACCAATGAGAGGGATGAATGACACGCTTCCGACTGGCGCGTGTTAAATGCCACTGTCAGAGATTGATAGCGGGATTTAACACCGATTAACACCCGTGGGAGGAGCACCCCTCCGCCCGTGCCTGTTAAAGGCACATGATAGCTGATTAAATCAGCCGTCATGTGTCAGGAAAGAAGCGGGCTCAATATGTGAGCCTGCACCAAAGTCAGGGACTCGACATATGATGTAAATATAAGTCATATGTCATGAAGGGGTTAAACTCAAGGCTCTCCTGCAGATCACCAGAGATGAGACATTTTCATGGTAACCTTATAACAAAAGAGATTGTACCAAGCGGACCTTTTAAAATGAAGATATTGCATATATTTGTGCCACTTATTCATTATGGCTTATTTTTTCTATTTTGAAACAGAATTTGACCTTTCTTAAAAGATATTAAAACATTTTAGAATTTAAATGAATTATATCCCATAAACAGGGAAACTATTTGTGTGCCTTTGATGTAGGTAATGAGGACATGGGATCTCTTGACAGGGCAGCTCTTGGGTGAAGTGCGAGCTGCTCATGGTCACTCTGCCATCACATGCATGGCTCTGAACATTGATGGAAATAGGTATGTAACCTTTTTAATAAGTTTTTATTTATAAGGATGTTTTTCTTCTTCCTTTATTTTCTTAACCATCTAGTTGCCTATAGATAAATCAGATTGCCTACACACAGATCAATTACATAATATTATGTTGATAACCCCCTTGTATCACTAAAATAACTAAAGATTCTCAAGGCATGCACTCCATGAGGGTATGTGCCCCCGATGCTGATCTGAAGCAGAAATTTCCTGAGCATTTCTGCATCTCCTTGGCAGAAAAAACGCATGCGGATTTTACATGCATTTTTTCAGCGTTTTTACATGCGTTTTTACATGCGTTTATGCATGCTTTTTTTTTTCAAGCGGTTTTCCAAGCGAAAACATCACTTGGAAAAGGGCTTGACAAGTTGATCACACAATATAAATACATGCAACTGGCATGGCTTTATATTATGTGACCAACTTATGAGGAGATTTCTGCTTCAAATCGTGCATCCAGTGTAAATAAAAATTAAAAAGTAAAAAGAAAAAAAAACCTTATACTCACCTCTCCAGCGGCCCCCGGTCTCCTCCCAGCAGTGATCCTCTCTCCTCGGTGGCCCGCGGTGTACTGGCAGGACCTGCGTTGACGTCATTTAGTCAGCTGATGGTCACAGAGAGGATCGCCGCCGGGAGGAGACCGGGGGCCACCGGAGAGGTGAGTATGAATATTTTTTTTAATTTTTTACTTTATAATTTTTTAACTTGCAGGTTGGATGAGAGTCTCCTCTTCTCCCAACCCGGGTAACATCCGCACATTGTACCGCATAATACGTATGTTATGCGGTTCAATGCAAGCCAATGGGCGCGATTTCACCGCAAAATCGGGCCCAAATTGGTAGAGCTGTGGATTTTTCCGCAATGATAATCCGCAGCAGAAATTTCCGCAGCATGTGCACAGCACATGCGGATTATCATTGGGAAACATGGCAGACATCTTAACAAGCGATTTTAATGCGTTTCCACGGCAGAAATGCATTAAATCTGCATTGTGGACACACAGCCTTAGGCCCTGTGACATGCAGTCTAGGGCTGCACATCCCGTGGATAGCAGGATGCCGGGAGGAAGTGGGGACCAAACCTCATTGTTGCACACGCCGGAGGTCACTGGAGCGGAAGTCACAGTGACTCCTCACACCTGTGCACTAGAGCAGAGCAGTAAAATAGGGCAGGGAGAAAAAAAATGCGCCTTAAGCTATAGGCACATTGCGCATGCGCGGGATGTGCAGCCCTAGACTGCACATCACAGGGCCCTGTGACGTGCAGGGGTGGGCAGGGGAGGGGGGAATATTTAAATTAAGCATATAAGCAGGCATTTCTTGCGTCTCCCGTACGCCAAGCCTAGGAAAAAGGATTTTATAAAAAGCAATTTCACAGCCACAAGACCGCTAATATTGGATATACAGGTAAGTATAGATTTACATTTCTATCACCTGTATGCCCATATTAGCCATCTGATAGGTCCCAGGGGGGTGACAGATTCTCTTTAAAGAAGCACTCCCATCAAAGTTTTTATTCTCTTAATGTATTGCAATCATCATATAATAAAGCACTGTGTACTTAAAATTACTCATTTTGCCTTTCTGCCCAGTAAATTCTTCTCTTTTCTCTGTTCTCTGTAGGAACAGGAAGTCTTTTGTCCCTGCATTTATCATTCCCTTCTTCAACTCCTGACCCAGCTGCTTCCTCCTCCCCTGCCAGGGACTTTTGCAGTGGCTTATTACTCATACAGGGAAAATTGACCTCCTGATTCTACATAGAGTTTAGAAGGATTCAGTTAGTCTATTTTTAATCACGTTTAGCTGGGTAGAAAGGCCAAAATGAGCAATTGTAAGTACACAGTGCTATATAATATGACTACTGCAATATATTAAGAAGATAAAAATGTTGATGGGAGGAGTGCTTCTTTAATGAACAAAGGTTAGTATGGGAAATCAGTGGCCTGTGACTATGAGGACCCTTAGCAGCCAGCTGTGACTCACTGCGTGTCCTGACACTGTTGTAGCCAAAATTAAAGTGGTATTCCCATGTCCAAGATCCTATTCCAATATGTAGTAGGTGTAATAATAATAATATTAGCTGATACCTACAATTAGAAATGTAGTATAGTATTTTTGATTTGCTATGTCTCTTTCCTCATGTGCAGGCATTGCAGGACCTTAGGTATCCATGGTTATGACCACTGATAAAGTGACAGTTAGTTAGCTAGTTGCTAGTGGTCGTAACCATGGATACCGAAGGTCCTGCAATGCCTGCACATGAGGAAAGAGACATAGCTAATCAGAAAAGCTATACTACATTTCTAATTGGAGATATTTGCTAATATTATTATAATTACACCTACTACATATTGGGAAAGGATCTTGGAGATGGGAATACCCCTTTAACTTTTTTGTGCCACAATAGTTGTTCTGAGGGATCAGATGAGACAGGCTCGCATTCACTGTCCACAGCCATCAATGAGCCTTGGGAACCCATGATCTTCTTAACGGTTTTTCAGTTGTTTTCTTTTAAACAAGCTTTCCATACCAGTAAAGCCCCACAAGGCGTAGTTTTCATGATACCAGAATCTCATCAACACATCACATTCTGGCCATTGACCAATTTTCCTTCTTCCAGCACATCATTGGAATGTTTATTCTATTTTCTCACCATACACTTACATTATTGACAATATTTACAGTGGAAGAAGAGGCAATCAGGCCAGGTAAAGTGCTAAATACATTGTGAATTACCCTGAAGATTGTCAGTCTGATGATCCCATTATACAGTATGTGGCCACTTGCTGTTCTCGGAGTCGTTATATGCTGGTGCCATCTCTTTTGTATTACAATTGCACTTTATATTATTGTTGTGGATGTGTGGCTGAACAACGATAATTTTTCACCCTACATAAAACAGGCGATCCAACAACAAATGAGTGTTTTGTTATTTCATTGCTATACACTGGGCAATTATAGGGAACAAACATCCATTTGGGCATGGCTGATCACAGCGCCATATAAGATGCTCATAACTGTACCAGCCCATCGTAGGAGTGTAGCTAAGCTCTACTGCCTTTATAGCTTTGGGTTATGCTACAGGATGTAATTCAAGATCAGTGCACAATACATAACAAGTGTAGATACATATTTAGTATATAACGCATCAACATTGAAATTGTAACACTAAGGCCTGGGTCACACAAGCAATGTTTCTCTCTGCGAGAGAATTGGATCGATTATGACACTCTACTCTTTCAAAGTTTTAGCTCAGTGTCATCTTAGTGTGATCTGATTATGTCCATGGTCTGAGTTTGCGAATGTCGGACTGCACTCGGATTTCATCCGAGTTCAGTCCGATATTTCACACGCCCCTATAGACTTGAATGGATGCACGTGATCTGAATTCTGGAGGCACTCGCAGCGTGCCTCAATTTTTTTCTCATGCTGAATTGTTATGAGAAAAGAAATAATTGCTGATCTGTACTACCCCATAGTATAACGTTGGGCTGAGTGCTATCCGATAAAACATCAGATACACTCGTCCGAGTTATACAATCATATGAGCGAGCCCTCAGAAGGAAAACATCATAGAGAAACAGACAGCTGCCAGCACTCTCCAAGGGGACGTAAAGTCCAAAACTCCAAGGAGTCCACTTGAAAACGATACAATGCATTCACGTTAGACAGTGTCCAAATTCCAGACTATGATTTTAAAACATAGTTTATTCTGCCACAAACATGACCAACAACGTTTCGACCTATAATAAGTCTTTATTTAGTAATTATTTAGGTCTGTATTTAGTACTTGATAAAGACCTATTACAAGTCAAAACATTGTTGCTTATGTATGTGGCAGAATAAGCTACGTTTTAAAATCATTGCTTGGAATTTGTACGCTGTCTGCTGTGAATACTAAGAAGCAAAATTCATGGAATTCTAGAAATCAGAGGATTGATAGACATGTTAATAATATGAAAATTATGAAGAAATGGAAACAACATTTTCAACACATCTTGGTTTATTCAGCATTGATTATGAGCGCCATACACAGAAATACACAAAATTACACACCTTAGCATATTAATAGTCATCTGTGGAAAGTTCTATCACACTGAATGCACTTGGACATGCTAATCATCAAGATCCGCTGCTGGCAGCTCCCTGTAATTTCCAACCAATGACATCACAGATGTGCTCAATGGGAGACAAGTCAGGACATACTGCAGGCCATGGTAGCATGATTAGACAAAGCAGGCTGCTCACAGTAGCATGAGCTACATGTGGTCTGGTTGTCGTGTTGAAAGAGAGCTCCTGGGACACTTTGACAAATGGCTGTACCACTGGTTCAACAACCAATCAATGTAATGCTGAGCTGTTAGTGTACCTGCAGTGAAAACTAGAGGGGTCCAGCTACCGTACATTATACCATCCCACACCTTAATGCCGGGAGTAGGAACGGTGTGATGTTCCCTAATGATGGTCTCCTCATGGTGTTGCCCATGAGGTCACCAGATGCAGACTGGATGCTGGGATGGAGGTCTATCCTCTTCAGTGATAATCTCTTTTGTTTTGGATACAGTGATAGTTAGAGACCAAATAAAAATGTAGTTTCCATTTTTTCATAATTTGCATATCATTAACATGTCTATCGATCATGTCATCTTCACAATTCTGCTACTTTTCCTTTTCTTGGTGTTGCAATTTAAATGTTTAGGTGTATATATTGGGTGCACATTCTCTCCATGGGTAAATTCTCCTTTCTACTAAATCCACACATCATCAATAGAGTGAAGAGTCAGTGTGACCGCTCAGACATGGAATATTAATAATGACCATTTTCTTTTTGTGCAATCATAAGATTGGCTAAATTAATGTTTTGACTGTCTAGCCATCTTCAGAGTAATATGCTATAAATTAAAGTGTTAATTATACGTGACAAGCTTGCCCATTTTTTATATAATGATTTCCCAATGTGTTTGGATGCACACAGTTTGTCTTTGTGATACATAATGGTTGGCAATCATCTAGGTGCTTGCATGGCAACATCCCCTTTGTCCGTTGGCATGTTATGTAACCTGCAACCTGTAATTATACACATGCTCGCTTGCTGGGTTAATTAGTGGATATCCTCCGCAGAGCAGCTAACCGTCACTCCTAAGCTTTTAATCCCTCACTGAGATAAATAGGAGTTTGTATCATCAGAGAATCTTCAGTTAAATTTTTCTCCAGAGATGAAGAAACAAAGAAATATAATGCTATTATATTACAGCTATTGGCTTTTTAAAATAAGAACTATTTATGCCCATGGGAACGACGGTGTGTGGCGGTAATATCAGTGTGGTAAAGACACTGCTCACTAGGCAAGTTAGTCCAAATAGTCGTTCTCTTTGCATTGATGGCTGATCATGTTTATACTATGGAGGTGATATGAGAAGAGATCAAATTGGCCACAAGTGGGTTTATTTTCGCACAAAGCAAAGCCTTCTACCAATAATACATTAATCTGTGACAAGTGAATTGTTATCCCATGACGCTCACTGAGCCACATAGGATTTAACCACTTTACCCAAGATCTAATTGACCCCTAACACCCAACAGCATTTTCCAATGTCCCAGACCTGAAGACTTTAGTAATAATTTCCCTGCTGTCGCATTATTCTAATTACACCGACCTAATTCTAATTTGTATTCTTAATTTACAACAAATCGTCGGGTAAATCTGTAATTATGATAGGACAATCATTAGAAGTCATCTGCTCAGTGGAAATCACCTGTTTCGACTTTAGAGAAAAGTATTTGAGGAGTTACTTTAAAGGATTTGTGTCACCAGGACAAGACCCTTTCCATATACCTTATCATTGCATATGGATATCACAAATTATGGACCCTACTCCGGACTTGTTTTATTACCAAAGACTGATTCATCCATCTCTTTCAATTCATGGATAAAATATGTAAACAGTAAAGACATATTTTTCCCATTACTAAGATAGAAGACAGTTGGTGCTCCCAAGATTCTATGGAGAAGGAACACACACAGAGATTCTGCTGCAAGATCTCCTGAAACCACAGTTACAGTTTATGGCAATATAATACAATATAATAATGTTTTCTCTCTAACTACAGTCTCTACAGATGTACAGAATTTACAGTACTCATCTTTTATGTGATTATTTTTCAGTATTTACTACGTGTCTTATACAGTGGTGTGAAAAAGTGTTTGCCCCCTTCCTGATTTCTTATTCTTTTGCATGTTTGTCACACTTAAATGTCTCAGATCACAAAACAAATTTAAATATTAGACAAAAATAACACAACTAAAAACAAAAATGCAGTTTTTAAATGAAGGTTTTTATTATTAAAGGGAAAAGATTTCCAAACCTACAGGGCCCTGTGTGAAAAAGTGATTGCCCCCTGAACCTAATAACTGGTTGGTCCACCCTTAGCAACAACAACTGCAATCAAGTGTTTGCGATAACTGGCAATGAGTCTTTTATAATGCTCTGGAGGAATTTTGGCCCACTCATGTTTGCAAAATTGTTGTAATTCAGCCACATTGGAGGGTTTCCAAGAATGAACCGCCTTTTTAAGATCATTCCACAGCATCTCAATTGGATTAAGGTCAGGACTTTGACTAGGTCACTCCAAATTCTTAATTTTGTTTTTCTTAAGGCATTCAGAGGTGGACTTCTTGATGTGTTTTGGATCATTGTCCTGCTGCATAACCCAAGTGCGCTTTAGCTTGAGGTCAAACAGATAGCCCAACACTCTCCTTCAGGATTTTTTGGTAGACACAGAATTCATGATTCCATTTACCACAGCAAGTCTTCCAGGTCCTGAAGTAGCAAAACCGCCCCAGACCACCACTCTACCACCACCATATTTTACTGTTGGTATGATGTTCCTTTTCTAAAATGCTGTGTTACTTCTGCACCAGATGTAAAGGGACATACACCTTACAAAAAGTTAAACTTTTGTCTCGTCAGTCCTCAGAGTATTCTCCCAAAAATCTTGGTGATCATCAAGATGTTTTCTGGCAATTCTGAGACAAACCTTTATATTCTTTTTGCTCAGCAGTGGTTTTCATCTTGATACTCTGCCATGCATGCCATTTTTGCCCAGTCTCTTTCTTATGGTGGAGTCATGAACACTGACCTTAACGGAGACAAGTGAGGCCTGCAGTTGTTTAGATGTTGTTGTGGGGTCTTTTGTGACTTCTTGAATGAGTCGTCGGGGTAATTTTGGTTGTCCGGCCACTCCTGGAAAGGTTCACCACTGTTCCATGTTTTCGCCATTTGTGGATAATGGCTCTGACTGTGGTTCGCTGGAGTCCCAAAGCTTTAGAAATGGCTTTATACCCTTTTCCAGACAGATAGATCTCAATTACTTTATTTCTCATTTGTTCCTGAATTTCTTTGGATCACACCATGATGTCTTGGTTTTGAAGATCTTTTGGTCTACTTCACTTTGTTAGCCATGTCCTATTTAAGTGATTTCTTGATTGAGAATAGGTGTGGCAGTAATCAGGCCCATGTGTGACTAGGGAAATATAACTCAGCTTCCCAAAAAAGTAATAAACCACAGTTAATTTATGTTTTATGGGAGGAGGGGGGTGCAGTTACTTTTTCACACAACCCTTTAGGTTTGGATTTCTTTTTCCCTTAATAATAAAGACCTTCATTTGAAAACTGCATGTTGTGTTTATTTGTGTTATCTTTGTCTAATATTTAAATTTGTGTTGTGATCTGAAACATTTAAGTGTGACAGACATGCAAAAGAATAAGAAATCAGGAAGGGGGTAAACACTTTTTCACACCACTGTACATCTGATAACGTCTATGTGTTTTACAGATTGGTATCGGGTGGTAAAGATGGAAGTTTAAAGCTGTGGGACTACACCTCAAATGCTCTCACCCCTATAAGGACCCTTATGCAGGGCAGTGCAGGTTGGTTGCTGAAGGGAAAATTTATTTCCACCTTGATGTCATAGGTATCTAACAACATACTTCCCAGTGATTGCTTTGTATTTATTACAGGCTCAAGAGATGGAATCAGTGACGTCA
This sequence comes from Phyllobates terribilis, assembly GCF_046119375.1. NCBI lineage: Eukaryota > Metazoa > Chordata > Amphibia > Anura > Dendrobatidae > Phyllobates > Phyllobates terribilis. Next base: position 920,845,220 of record NW_027362761.1, on the reverse strand, counting down.
CCTATGCAGAATATAACACTGATCAGTACGTATTGTTTGCATTGGTGTGGAGTCTCTGTCCATTGTAGAAATGAACTAACCATCACATTTTATTATGTTTAAAGGTATATAGTATCCGTCTCTTATAGTGGGCAGATCAGAATTTTTCCGGTAAGTTAGAAGAAACATTGAAGTTTACAAATTACTCATTCTGAGAATATAGATCAGATATATTATTTGCATCATCGTAGAACTGATGTAGTTGACTTTAAAGGGAACCTGACGCTGATACATGGTACCCAATCTACAGGCAGCAGATATCAGGCACTGGCTGCAGGATTTCAATAGGTTCAACTCTGAAATCCTATACACGTTTGTAGGGAGAGACTGTCACTCAGGCCAGCAGGAGGGAAGAAGTCGCCGGGGACCCACCTGTCTGACTAGTCCCCCATGCAGTTTGGTCCCTGACGTATATTAAACTATGTTTTTCTCTTAAATGCCGCAGGGTTTCAAAGTTGAACATATATGGCTGAAATCATGCAGCCAGTGCCTGAGACATGCTGCCTACACATCGGGCAGCATGCATCAGCTGAAATTAAAGAGACAATAAAGTCATTTTTACCATACGGTACATATATTGTGCAATGTATTTTTCTACAGAATGGTAGTAAGGGTTTGGCCATAATTAAAAACATAAATAAATTAATAACAAAGCATATTTAGGTTCTTCCACAGAGCCACCTGTTTATAGGTTGTGTCTTGTATTCACTGAAGTGAGAAGAACTAAGCTAAAATACAACACACATAATGGGGACAGGTGTGGCACGGTTTTTGGAAGAAGGTAGCCATATTTCCCCAATAGTAAAATATATTACATGAACTGCCCTTACATGGACTGGAGAAATGCTTACTCTCCCCTCCTGGGGTGCTGCACGGTAATTGAACCCTTCTCAACAGATTATAGAGAGTGAGAAACTGAGTTTATCGTCAGGAAACCAGCGTAAGGGTATGTGCACACGATGTCTTTTAGATGCTGATTTACCTGCTGAGTTTTAGATGCAGAAGACACTTTAGAAAAACACCAGAGGTGTTTTTCCTGAATCATTTTTTTTGCCATCTTTTTTTCCAAGTCTGCGTTTTGTTTTGTTTTTACATTGTGAATACAGTAGTTAGCAGTTTCCAAGCATAAGCCCCTTGAAGAATGACCAGGTCACCTCCTTTGACCAATTTGTGGCTTTGAAGCCTGAACTGGTTGAAAAAAGCTCAAAAAGACTGAACATGTGCACAGCAAGTAGTTTTGACCTTGCTGTGCATATGTTCATATTTTTTTAGCATTTGTTTAAGCACTTTTTTAGGCGGGTTTCGGAGTAGACCCACATGAAAAAGATGTTGCGCGCACAAACCCTAATAAACCATGATTGCCTAAAGTGGATAAGCTCCCTGCTTTATCGCTTCATCTGAGATGTTTCCAATACAGAGAAACTTCAGAATCTTTTATGTTCATGTTTGTTCATGATGATATTACCAGCCAGTTCTGTTCATCGCACTTTTCTACGCCTTGTACCTTTTGGATCAGTGTTGTGACATTTGAACATTTACTTGGCAGGGACTCTGCTCTGAATCCTATCTGCTAGATGTATCTTATATTTCTATTTTTTTTATGCCAAAAGCAGGATGATGCCGACCATGCGCTGCCACAGGTGGCCTGGAGCAATAATATGGTAAGTTGCAAGTTTTCTTTACAACCGGAGAGTTAGCGCCAAGGCCATTTTTGGCTATAAGTTTCCACAGTGGATCAAAGATGAATGTGAGACACAAACTGCATACATGTAGATTTTGTCATGGATTTTGCAGCGGATTTACTGTGACTTTTGCGTATGTATTGCAAAGGGAGAAATCCATAATAAAAATCCCACTGAAATGAAAATTTCCAGATACACAGCCCACCCTGAATTCCATGTGAATTGTGTTTTTTTTTGCTACATTTGGAAAATAGGGTGTTGAAGATCCACATTGGAAAACCATCATATTAAGTCACACTTACATTAGGTACGGAAAGTATTCAGACCCCTTTAAACTTTTCACTCTTTGTTTTATTGCAGCCATTTGGTAAATTCTAAAAAGTTAATTTTTTTTCTCATTAAAGTACACTCTGCACCCCATCTTGACTGAACAAAAACAGAAATATAGAAATTTTTGCAAATTTATTAAAAAAGAAAAAACTGAAATATCACATGGTCATAAGTATTCAGACCCTTTGCTCGGTATTGAGTAGAAGCACCCTTTTGAGCTAGTACAGCCATGAGTCTTCTTGGGAATAATGCAACAAGGTTTTCACACCTGGATTTAGGGATCCTCTGCCATTCTTCATTGCAGATCCTCTCCAGTTCCGTCAGGTTGGATGGTGAATGTTGGTGGACTGCCATTTTCAGGTCACTCCAGAGATGCTCAATTGGGTTGAGGTCAGGGCTCTGGTTAGGCCAGTCAAGAATGGTCACAGAGTTGTTCTGAAGCCACTCCTTTGTTATTTTAGCTGTGTGCTTAGTGTCATTGTCTTGTTGGAAGGTGAACCTTCGGCCAAGTCTGAGGTCCAGAGCACTCTGGAAGAGATTATCATCCAGGATATCTCTGTACTTGGCCACATTCATGTTTCCTTCAATTGCAACCAGTCGTCCTGTCCCTGCAGCTGTAGAAACACCCCCATAGCATGATGCTGCCACCACCATGTTTCACTGTTGGTAATGTATTGGGCAGGTTATGACCAGTGCCTGGTTTTCTCCACACATATGGCTTAGAATTATCACCAAAAAGTTCTATTTTCGTCTCATCAGACCAGAGAATCTTATATCTCATAGTTTGGCAGTCCTTCATGTGTTTTTGAGCAAACTCTATGCAGTCTTTCATATGTCTTGTACTGAGGAGAGGCTTCCGTCGGGCCACTCTGCCATAAAGGCCCTACTGGTGGAGGGCTGCAGTGATAGTTGACTTTGTGGAACTTTCTCCCACCTCCCTACTGCATCTCTGGAGCTCAGCCACTTTGATCTTGGGGTTCTTCTTTACCTCTCTCATCAAGGCTCTTTTCCCACGATTACTCAGTTTGGCTGGACGGTCAGGTCTAGGAAGACTTCTGATGGTCCCAAACTTCTTCCATTTAAGGATTATGGAGGCCACTGTGCTCTTAAGAACCTTGAGTAATGCAGAAATTCTTTTATAACCTTGGCCAGATCTGTGCCTTGCCACAATTCTGTCTCTGAGCTCCTTGGGAAGTTCCTTTGAGCTAATGATTCTCATTTGGTCTGACATGCACTGTGAGCTGTGAGGTCTTATATAGACAGGTGTGTGCCTTTCCAAATCAAGTCCTATCAGTTTAATTAAACACAGCTGGACTCCAATGAAGGATTAGAACCATCTCAAGGAGGATCACAAGGAAATGGACAGCATGTAACTTAAATATAAGTGTCTGAGCAAAGGGTCTGAATACTTATGACCATGTGATATTTCAGTTTTTCTTTTTTAATAAATTTGCAAAAATTTCTACATTTCTGTTTTTTTTTCAGTCAAGATGGGGAGCAGAGTGTACTTTAATGAGAAAAAAAATGAACTTTTTAGAATTTACCAAATGGCTGCAATGATATATTTATGTTACAGCAGGAATTTCAGACTTTTCATTTCATTATGGAACCCATTTTTATGGAATCTACATGTATTCCACCAGATAATTACAGACAGGCACACATAGGGCTCTGCTGCATACAGGAGCGTATGCATGCAGGATTTTGTAGAGTACATGCATTTGTGCATAGAAAAACACATATATACTGTGATATACATGCACACACACACATACAATCACACACTGTGGCACACACACTTTCCTTGCTGGATTTCTCTCAAAGAGTGCGTGACACACCAGGATCGATCCACTACTTTCCTGGTGGAGACACTGGAGCTCCCGCTTTCCCCTTCTCTCCAACCCAACACCTTTCTGATGAACATCTGCCATATTTCACTGGCAGATTGGTATTACGTCACTCCGTGTGAGTGGGTGCCTGGATAGGATACCACTCCATAAATCAAAGGTAAAAAAAAGAATCCGGCACTCCGAAGATGTTAAAAAAGATTATAACGCTTTATTTGTAGTTACTGTATTAATAACCCCCCCCCCCCAAGATAGCACCTATAATTTGGGACTGTTATCCATTACTAATATGTAACACGGGTACTTTAGATGCAGCGACACAAACACAGAGCAGCCAATACAGGGTTAATAAACAGGGGAAGTTTATAATAACAGGGTAAATCTCCACGCTGGGAGTATCAGGGGAAAATATGGGGGAAAACGAGGAAAGTAGCAGGTAAAAGTCTAACTGACAGTTCACAGTTTAACTAGATATAGCAGAGTCGAACCGGTTGTAAACGACAGTTTTTACACTCAGCTGACTCTTTTCCTCCACAAGGCAGTTGCCAGCTGGGACCGGTGTTGATTTCTTCAGGCTTCCCCGCCCAAACAATGCTCCATCTTCTGGCGGCAGCGGGCGGTCTCCGGTTTTACCCGCTGAGCCCCTAGTCCATAACACGGCACCTCACGTGCCCGGCTCCTCCGACCCTGCATCTCTTCTCTAGTCGGCTTGACTCCTCCGGTCCACTGCACTTGGCTCTTGCTCCCAGTCCTGGAGCCAGGAGCCTGGACCCTCTCACACTGCTCTGCTCAGCAGGACCCAGCTCCGCTTTCCCGCGCAAATGTCTTAGTCTCTCCCTCTCTCTACCCACGTCACCAGTCTCTCGGTCACCTGACCTCCCAGCTCTCACTCTGGACACGCCCCCAGCTTCCCAGTCACCTGACTCCTGTGCTTGCAGTCTGTCTTCCCCCTGCAACCAGAGGCACGCCCCTGGCAGTTCCGGATCCCGTGCTCTGAAAGTACTTACACCCCGGTCTTCCCCCTTATACTCCCGCTCTCCTTTAACTCGCCATTCCACGGGCGAGAGTTCCTTCATCAAACGTTCACATTCTTGGACTTCCTGGACGATAAGGTACCATATGAATTGATCTGGTTCGTAACGTTGAGGAGGCACTCCTGCTGATGTCCGTTCTGACCGGAGTAACTCAGTCTGACCGATGGGGGGTGCTGGGTCACTCGGATTTCCAATCTCCGCCTGCCCGGTGGCTTCATCCGATATTGTTCCCTCGCTGCCTGCACTGGGGACTGCAGGTAATCGAGTGCTGGGGCTCGGAAGTAGAATCAACAGCTCTTCTTCGTCCACATCGTGGCTTGGGGCAACTGTGACAGGACCCTCTCTAGAAGTAGGTGATTCTTCTCCATCCTCGTCATCTTTAGACAGACAGGGTCGCAGCATACTACGATGAACCACTCTGGTAGGGGCTCCTTCAGCCCCCTCGGGTTGAACTTCATACACAGGTCCTCCAGCGCCAATCCTGCACTTCACTCGGTGCGGGGTCCATTCCCACCGCCCCGGGGCCGCCTGTCCCGACCCATCACCTGCTCCCCGGGCCTCAGAGCTGTCCCTCGAAGAGGCAATGTCTCATGATGTTTGAGCTCCTGAAACTTTTGTTGTAGAAACCGTCGGAGGGTCTGCAGTTGATGCCGATGTTCCCGGACCCAGGAAGACACCCCCATCCGTGGGTAGTCCTCCTCGGGGTCCAGCTCTAACTCGGTAATCTCTTGCCCCTTTCGCCCGAACAGCAAGGTATAAGGAGTGAACCCCGTCGTACTATTCACTCGGTTGTTGTAGACCCACACCAGCTCGGCCACAAACTCAGGCCACCGTACCTTCCGATCTTCCTCCAATGTGCGGAGCATTTGGATCAGTGTCCGATTAAAGTGTTCACAGGCCCCATTTCCTTGAGGGTGGTAAGGAGTAGTCTGTGACTTCTCAATCTTGTACAACAGGTGCAGCTCTTCCATCACCCGGCCTTGGAAGCAGGCGCCTTGATTGGAATGAATCCTCTTTGGGCAGCCGTACACCCGAATGAAGTCTTGGCAGATGGCCTGCGCAGCGGACTCGGCGGTCTGGTCTCTGGTCGGGGTCACTACCGCAAACTTTGTGAAGTGGTCTGTCATTACCAGGCAATGTTCATACCCGAGATGCGCCGATCCAACAGTCAAATAGTCGATCATCAACACCTCTAAGGGGGCAGAAGTCACAATAGTTTGTATGGGGACCCGCTGCTCCGGGGGCTTAACCAGCTCACAGCTCCGACATCTTCGACAAGTGTCTTCTATTGTTGCTCGCAGTCGGGGATGATACACCAGCCTCTGCAACCACTGAAACGTCTTCTGTGGTCCGAAGTGAGCCCCTCGTTCAAGAGCCTCCTTAGCCACTACTCCGACCAACTTCTCTGGGATCACCACTTGCCAGGTGGTCCCGAACTCTCGCAGTAGCTGCACCCGTCAGTACAGCAGCCCATCTCGCAAACACAGTCTCTCCTATTGTCCCAGCATCTTCAGTGCTCCCGGGGACAGGGTACTCCTCTCTTCTCGACTAGGGACTTGCCGCAAAGCCACCCGTTGACGTAATTGAGCAACTTCTCTGTCAGTCTGTTGAAGTCGGATCCAGTCATCTCTTGGCCGCCCTAGCACTTGTTCTTCCGACGTCTCTCCGATCTGTCCTTGCGCCGCGGCCAGCGGTCCCACAAAACTTCGGAAGCTAGGGGTCTCATCCGCCTCCAAATCTTCATCGCAGTCATGATCAGGCCGTTCATATGTCACTCTGGAGAGGGCGTCAGCGTGAGTATTCTCTGCCTTAGGCCGGTAGGCGATCTTATACCGGTACCTGGCCATGGGGGCCACCCACCGCTGCTCCAGGGCCCCCAATTTCGCATTCTCCAGGTGGGCCAGCGGGTTGTTATCTGTTCTCACCAGTACTTCGGAGCGGGACAAATACTCTGCAAACTTCTCGGTCATTGCCCAAACCAGAGCCAGCAACTCTAATTTGAAAGAGCTATAATTATCCGGGTTCCTCTCCTAGTCATGAAGGGAGCGGCTGGCGTACGCAATCACGCGCTCTTTCCCCTCCTGTACTTGGGATAACACGGCTCCCAGACCATGTAGGCTCCCATCAGTGTGGACAGTGTGGAGTATGAAGGGTTGAGAGAAATCCGCATAGGCAAGTATTGGGGCCACGGTCAGGGCCATTTTTAGGGCACGGAAGGCCTTTTCCTGGCTGCTTCCCCACCGAATCGCCTGATTCTTGGAGCCCGCCGGCACTCCCTTAAGTAGCTCCAGCAATGGGTTGGCTATGCGGGTGAAGCTCTTCACGAATCTTCGGTAGTACCCGGCAAGTCCCAGGAAGGCCCGAACGTCCTTCACTGTCTTCGGGGTAAACCACTCCTGTACGGCGGCCACCTTTTCCTGGGTGGGCCTGACTCCTTCACCGGACACAGTATGACCGAGATATTTGATCTGTTTGCGAAACAGGTGGCATCTCTGGGGCTTTACCTTTAGGCCATGACTCTGTAGGCGACTCAGTACTTGCTCCAGTCGCTGGAGGTGCTCCTCGAAGGTGGCGGCATAGACAATTATGTCATCAAGGTAAATCAGTGTCGCCTCGAAGTTTAAATCGCCCACGCACCTCTCCATCAGACGCTGGAACGTCCCGGGGGTGTTAGTCAGGCCGAAGGGCATCCGATTGAAATCGAACAGTCCCATGGGTAATATGAACGCCGTCTTCGCACGGTCATGTTCGGCCACGGGCACCTGCCAGTACCCACTGGCCAGATCCAAGGAGGAGAAGTATCTTGCCTTCCCTAAGGCCGACAGGGACTCTTCGATTCGGGGTAGTGGGTAAGAGTGCCGTACTGTACAGGCATTCAGTCGTCTATAGTCCACACAGAACCGCAGGGTCCCATCTTTGTTCCGGACCAGGACAATCGGGGTTGCCCACGGACTCTGACTCTCCCGTCTCACACAATTCTGTAACATATGGGCTAGCATCTCCTTAACCTCTTTATACATCTGGGGAGGTATCTGCCGGTATCTCTCCCGCACTGGGGCAGCGCTCCCCATGGGAATCTCGTGGGTACTGGCTTCGGTGCAACCAAAATCATCCTCATGGCGAGCAAAGACTTACTGGTACCGCTCCAGCACCTCTTCAAACTGCTGCACCTGTCGAGGTTTAAGTCCCGTCAATTCAGCCCGCATTCGTTCTAGGATTCTTCATCCCCCCTTCGCACTAGCCCGGTGGAATTCCGGCGGCACGGTGACCGCCAGAGTCCAGGGGTCTCCTCGTACAGCAGACAGCTGTACCATATCAGGTCGCACCAACTTCTCTGGCATTCCCAGAATCTGGGCTATTTCCGCCCTGGGAGGGAGTGTGAGATCATCTTCGCCCAGATTAACACACCGCACTATAACATTGCCACCCCGAACGGTGGCCAGTGTCCGAGCCACCAAGAGTCCGGGGGGGTACTTTGTCCATCGATGTTGGTTTTATCTGAACTTTGACCCCTCAAGAGGTGTGCAGGCCCGTGCGGATAACGTGAGTACAGTTTGTCCGGGCGGTAAGGTGATCACCGTAGCTGCTGGTACTATTATTTTCCCCAGGATCTTCCCTTCACTCGATGTCTCCTGAGCCTGGGCAGCTCGGATTAGTTGTTGAAAGACCCTCCTTTGGGGGGTTCGCGGGTCCCACTGGTCTAGAGGAATCTCCTTCGGCTCACTAATCAGGATTTGCCCGATCTCTTTCAGCACATTCATTCCGAGGGTCACCGGGGGTCCACTTCCGGTTCCCCCTGCGACCAGGACGACTACTTTTTTTCCCCACATCTTTTCCATACACTCGGATCTTCATCCACACCACCCCTGCGACCGGGATGGGTAACTGATTAGCTGCCGTGAGTCTAATTACTGGTCCCCATTCAGGCCACGCTATCTCTAGAAATCGCTGTTGGAAGTAGGCTTCTGTCATCGTAGTCACCTGGGATCCCGTGTCAATCAGGCAGTGAACAGCCCGACCGCTTATTTCGGCCCAGACAGTCGGGCCTGTGGAAACCAGGTCCTTGGGACTTCCTCTTTTTCTTTCCCCTTCCTCGGGCTCCGGGCTGTGTCCCCCAAACACGGAGCCCGCTAGTTTAATGGCTGCCGCGACAGGGGCCACCCTCGGCTATCACAGCCCCTGGAGTAATGTTCTGCGCCTCTACACTTCCAGCAGGTCGTGTCTCTGTCTGTGTAGGGTTGCCTCACTCCCCTACGGAACTCTCCTGCAGGGGGGGTCCTGAATTCAATTCTTTCCATAACTGGAGCAATCAATCTGGGTATCTCTGGTGTCGGGGCAGGGGTCTTCTTGAGACTGGACCATTCATCCCGCATCTCCTGTATCTCCTTTCGCATCTCTCGAGCCCATTCCGGTTCAGCTGCAGGCGGGGTGGTTACCTCGTTACTCCGGACCATCCCTGCCAGGGCCATCACCCCCATCTCCTGCTCTCTCACACGTGCCTCCTCCCCCACTTCTAGAAAAGTCATACGTGGGTTGGCGCGTAGGCGCTCCCGCAAGGTCTGCTTCAGCTGCACATCCCTGAGGCCTGCCACAAACTGGTCCCTTAAGATCACGTCAGGGGGGCTCATTCCCAAATTCCCCATGTCGTCTTTTCTAGTGATATAGGCATGCACCCTCTGTAAGGCATTAACATACTGCGTCACAGTCTCCCCCTCCTGCTGCACTTGGTGAAACAGCCGTATCCTCAGCTCTCCTACATTGGTGGGATCCCCATGCATCTCCTCCAGTATCCGCACCACTTTTTCTACAGTATCCCAGTCATGGGGAGGGCGGTACATCACGGATTGTCGTGCCTCGCCGTCCAGGGCCAGTAAGGCTATTTTGGCTTGCATAGCTGGGGTCATCGGATGCATATGTAACATACTCCTAACTCTCTCAATCTAGTCCCACAGCATCATATTGTCCCCGGTGAACTTTGGGAGATTGCTGAGCATGGCCCCCAGCGGCAAGCTAGATTTAGGGGCTCCCAGGAGGGACTGCTCTGCAGTGTCTGTGTCTAACGACTGCATCCTGCCAACTACGCTAAATGTAACACGGGTTCTTTAGATGCAGCGACACAGAAACACAGAGCAGCCAATACAGGGTTAATAAACAGGGGAAGTTTATAATAGGGTAAATCTCCACGCAGGGAGTATCAGGGGAAAATGAGGAAAGTAGCAGGTAACAGTCTTTAACTGACAGTTCACAGTTTAACTAGATATAGCAGAGTCGAAACGGTTGTAAACGACAGTTTTTACACTCAGCTGACTCTTTTCCTCCACAAGGCAGTTGTCAGCTGGGGTGGGTGTTGATTTCTTCAGGCTTCCCCGCCCAAACAATTCTCCGTCTTCTGGCGGCAGTGGGCGGTCTCCGGTTTTACCCGCTGAGCCCCTAGTCCATAACACGGCACCTCACGTGCCCGGCTCCACCGACCCTGCGTCTCTTCTCTAGTCGGCTTGACTCCTCCGGTCCACTGCACTCGGCTCTTGCTCCCAGTCCTGGAGCCAGGAGCCTGGACCCTCTCACACTGCTCTGCTCAGCAGGACCCAGCTCCGCTTTCCCACGCAAATGTCTTAGTCTCTCCCTCTCTCTACCCACGTCACCAGTCTCTCGGTCACCTGACCTCCCAGCTCTCACTCTGGACACGCCCCCAGCTTCCCAGTCACCTGACTCCTGTGCTCGCAGTCTGTCTTCCCCCTGCAAACAGAGGCACGGCCCCCGGCAGTTCCGGATCCCGTGCTCTGAAAGTACTTACACACCGGTTTTCCCCCTTACAAATACTAATAATTATGAAGATTTTGCACATCTTCAAATTGTCGGAATGTTTTTCTTTTTCCGGATAGTCTACCATCTATATCTAATTATCCCAATTTTAAGATCTACTAGTAGATCACAATCTTTTTGCCACCACTATAGTACAAAATAATTATATATTCATATCATTTTTTTCTTTTATTTAAAGATAAATGAACATAAAGAAAATGGTGGCTGTCTCACTTCATTTTCTAATATAGTTGCTCTGTCCAATTGCAATGGTGAAGTTTTTGTGTGGAGCCTTGAAGCTGGGGAGCCCCTCTGTCACCTTAACCCCTCTTTTGGAGAAGAAGTGGACATTGAAATAGGTATCTCCATAGCAGAATACTGAATACAGAATTATGATGTTTTGGGCCTTTTTACCTACTTTACTTTCTTTTTTTAAACAACAAGAAAATTTCTAGTAAGAACATATATTTACCTTCCATAACCTTTAAACAGTTTATAAAATAATATTTTACATAAATGTATTTACTTTCTTTTTTTTAGGTAATTCAGCCATAAATAAAGCAGTTTTTATTTGCTCAAGGTTTGATCGAAAAAAAGATTCTGCGGTTTTAATAACAAGTGGACCTAGAGGTAAGTTGTAGCTGTGCTACATCACCAAGACTATTCATGGGCATGAGACTCAAAAATGTCAATCTAAATAATAATTATTCCCAATATCTATATTTCATCCTAATTTTTAGGCTACATTACTTTCTGGAATATTGTTGGTGGAGGCAAAGTGTTTGCAAAGTTTGAAGGTGTGAGTATTGTAGCTGAGGTGGTTTACACTGTCATCACTTGTTATACATTACATTTCTACTTTAAGTATGAGTATGAAGAGAAGTAAAGTTACTGCTCATTATATAAAGTTTATAGTTCAAAAAATGAAAAAATAAATGAAATATTTAAACTCTTCAGTTCACATGCCTAATATTCCTATATATTATATATATATATATATATATATATATATATATATATAGTACAGACCAAAAGTTTGGACACACTTTCTCATTTAAAGATTTTTCTGTATTTTCATGACTATGAAAATTGTACATTCACACTGAAGGCATCAAAACTATGAATTAACACATGTGGAATTATATACTTAGCAAAAAAGTGTGAAACAACTGAAAATATGTCTTCTATTCTAGGTTCTTCAAAGTAGCCACCTTTTTCTTTGATGACTGCTTTGCACACTCTTGGCATTCTCTTGATGAGCTTCAAGAGGTAGTCACCGGAAATGGTCTTCCAACAATCTTGAAGGCGTTCCCAGAGATGCTTAGCACTTGTTGGCCCTTTTGCCTTCACTCTGCGGTCCAGCTCACCCCAAACCATCTCGATTGGGTTCAGGTCTGGTGACTGTGGAGGCCAGGTCATCTGGCGTAGCACCCAAACACTCTCCTCCTTGGTCAAATAGCCCTTACACAGCCTGGAGGTGTGTTTGGGGTCATTGTCCTGTTGAAAAATAAATGATGGTCCAACTAAACGCAAACCGGATGGAATAGCATGCCACTGCAAGATGCTGTGGTAGCCATGCTGGTTCAGTATGCCTTCAATTTTGAATAAATTCCCAACAGTGTCACCAGCAAAGCACCCCCACACCATCACACCTCCTCCTCCATGCTTCACGGTGGGAACCAGGCATGTAGAGTCCATCCGTTCACCTTTTCTGCGTCGCACAAAGACACGGTGGTTGGAACCAAAGATCTCAAATTTGGACTCATCAGACCAAAGCACAGATTTCCACTGGTCTAATGTCCATGCCTTGTGTTCTTTAGCCCAAACAAGTCTCTTCTGCTTGTTGCATGTCCTTAGCAGTAGTTTCCTAGAAGCTATTTTACCATGAAGGCCAGCTGCACAAAGTCTCCTCTTAACAGTTGTTGTAGAGATGTGTCTGCTACTAGAACTCTGTGTGGCATTGACCTGGTCTCTAATCTGAGCTGCTGTTAACCTGCGATTTCTGAGGCCGGTGACTCGGATAAACTTATCCTCAGAAGCAGAGGTGACTCTTGGTCTTCCTTTCCTGGGGCGGTCCTCATGTGAGCCAGTTTCTTTGTAGCGCTTGATGGTTTTTGCAACTGCAGTTGGGGACACTTTCAAAGTTTGCCCAATTTTTCGCACTGACTGACCTTCATTTCTTAAAGTAATGATGGCCACTCGATTTTCTTTACTTAGAATTTGTATTATGGCAAGAAAAAATCAGCTAACAGTCTATTCAGTAGGACTATCAGCTGTGTATCCACCAGACTTTTGCACAACACAACTGATGGACCCAACCCCATTTATAAGGCAAGAAATCCCACTTATTAAACCTGACAGGGCACACCTGTGAAGTGAAAACCATTTCCGGTGACTACCTCTTGAAGCTCATCAAGAGAATGCCAAGAGTGTGCAAAGCAGTCATCAAAGCAAAAGGTGGCTACTTTGAAGAACCTAGAATATAAGACATATTTTCAGTTGTTTCACACTTTTTTGTTAAGTATATAATTCCACGTGTTAATTCATAGTTTTGATGCCTTCAGTGTGAATGTACAATTTTCATAGTCATGAAAATACAGAAAAATCTTTAAATGAGAAGATGTGTCCAAACTTTTGGTCTGTACTATATTATATATATTTATTTTTTTTCTATTTAAATTCTTTTTATTGAGGGATTTTTTTTACAATATAAGGGGGGGGGGGGGATAATAATGGATGATAATAATAGCAGCATGTACATATACATATCCATATCCATTTCCAAATCTGAATGTAAACTTCACAAGGGGAGGGAATATTCCAATATTCACATAACAAAATGTGGGCTTATATATGTGCAGCCTAAGGCTCTATTCACACTGCCCTTATGCAGTGCATCGTGGCTGGGGGGATTCTACCTGCTTTCCAAAAAAACTGGTTTCGGAGGGGAGCCAATGGAGTTCAAATGCCTTTTTTCTGATTGTGTGCCATTTGTGTACTTGCCGGAAGACACAGATGTTGCCTCAAAAAAAAACAGTCTATTGGAACTCTACTTGTGTCACTGCAATCTATGGCTCCATCTGGGGTTCTGAGTGCCCAAAAAACAAACTCCCTGGATATTCTTCATAAATGGAATCTGAACAGGGACTAAAGAAGCACAGGAGTTACCAATAACTACAGTACTATTCAAATATTTTAGGCAAATGTGAAAAAATGCTGCACTGTTAGAATGCTTTCAAAATAAAAGTGTTAATAGCTTATCAATTAACAAAATGCAAAGTGACTGCCTTTAAAACATCATCAAAGCAGCAATTTTTCCAGGTACACTTGCCCACAGTTTTTGAACGAACTTGGTAGTGAGATTATTCCAAACATCTTGGAAAACTAACCACAGATCTTCTGTGAATGTATACTCACGCAACACCTTTTGTACCGTCATGTAATAACAGACAGCCTCGGTGATGTTGAGATCAGGGTCTATGGGAGCTAAATAAATTTTCAGGGCTCCTTATTTTACTTTATGCTGAAGATAGTTCTCAATGACATTGGCTGGATGTTTGGAGTCTTGTCCTGCTGCAGAGTAAATTTGGAGCCAGCCACCTCCCTGATGGTATTGCATGATGGATAAGTATCTGCCTGTATTTCTCAGCATTGAGGACACCAAGAAATGGGCAACACTGAGGCTGAACTGGCCAGCAACAAGTGGGACCCAGTTACACCCATTAAATGTTCAGAGAAATCTGGCCAGAAGTGTTTTTTCATGGAAGAATGGCAGTCACTACCTTCAACATGAACACAAGGCCAAGCGTCTCAACAATGCAAAAATCATAGGAACTGAGGTGCAGAAAAATGGCAACAGGTGCTCTAGAAAGATGAATCCAAATGTGAACTATTTAGCTGTAAGAGAAGGCACATTATTCTCTGAAGGCCTGGAGAGCGGTACAATGAGTGTCTTCAGGCAGCAGTGAAGCATGTTGGAGGTTCATTGAAACTTTGCGACTGCACTTCAGCAAATGGTGTTGGGGATTTTGTTAGGAATAATTGTGTCCTCAATACTGATAAATACAGGCAGATACATATCCATCATGCAGACGTCTGATTGGCTTCGAATGTATTCTGCAGCAGGACAACGACTGCAAACATAAAGCCAATATTATTAAGAACTATCTTAAGAGTAAAGAACAACAAGGAGTCCTGGAAGTGATCATATGGCCTCCACAGAGTCCTGATCTCAACATCGAGTCTATGTGGGATACTTGAAGAGGCAAAAGGATTTGCACATCCACAAATCTGTAGATTGGAACAACCTAACATCTTGGAGAACTATCTGCTGAGTTCCTTCAAAAATTGAATTCAAGTGTGAATTGATTCGGTTATGAAGGCAAATTGTGGTCAAACCAGATATTGATTTCATTTATTTGTATTATGTAGATTTCTCTTTTGTTCATTCATTTTGCTATTAACACTTCTATTTTTTTAAAGTGTTCTTGCTTTGCAGAATTTTTTCCACAGTACTGTGCATAATTGGTAATGATAACATTATTATCTAACCTGCACTGAAAAAAATGAAACTTGGAGGGTCCGCCTGGGGTAATAAATTGAATCTGAGGAATGCTTGCATGTAATCAGTAGAGCATAGTCCATGACACGTTTCTGTAGATTAGATGGAATAATAGTGATTTAAAAAAAGATATATATAAAACTGATTTGTAGACTAATTCATTTTCGGATAACAGATTCCTTTTAAGCTATAACTTACTTCAGCAAGGGAACAGCTTGTTAAACAATTACATGCAGGTAATGGCTCCATGTGGCATTCATTTATTGTATTTGATGAGGGAAGCAATTCTTTGATTATTCTTTAAATTGCTCACAATTACAGTTGCACCATTAAAGGGATTGTCCAGGTTTTTCGCAAAAGTCTGCAGTCATTCTATATAAATCCTCACATAACTCAGCGCGGTGTGAGGATTCTCTGGTGCCAGTGGCGAGACTGAGCGGTGATGTGACCACAAGTATGTGACATGCATACTTCTGGCCACATTCCTACTAGACGTGTGTCCTTGCTAAATACAATTGAATTGATTGAGGCTGCGCACGTCTAGTTGGAATGTGGCCGGGAATATGCATATCTCATACTTGAGGTCACATGACCGCTCAGTCTCGCTGCACCGGAGAATCCTCACAGCGAACAGTGAGTGTGATGTGAGACCTAACAAGTCCACAGTCACAGAGTGACCGCAGACTTTCATGATAAACCTGGACAAACCCTTTAATACGTGCGCACTCTAATTTACTGATACTGTATAAGCTATGCTGGTAGGACTTACAACATAATACATTATACGGTATATACAATGACATGAGTCTTTTAGCGCTACTGCTTCTAAATAACTAAATATGAGCTGATGATTTTGCCATTGCAGTCACAATACCAGTGTATGGTAAATGCCATGGCTGTCAGTGAAGATGGCTCCCTACTATGTGCAGCTGACCAGCTATTCTACGTCTATGTCTGGAATATATCCCAGTATGCACTGGGTACACCAGAGGAGCAGACACCTGTCCGTGAGTGGTCTTATTGCAACTTAATGTATAAATTAATAAATGTAATCACATATATTATCAGGTTTTTACTGTAATATGCCGGCATTTGTCCCAACAGTACTGCACTGCTGGAAAGCGCATATGAGCGATATTACAAGGTAGAGACCTGTTTTATCTGCCTGTAGTTCAATGTATGGTATAAAAGGCTAACATATTAATATTAATTCGAAAGCTTAACTGTATTTATATGATGTGAACAGAGTGATCCCTGTGGAGAAGCACAAAGTGATTGTGACGTCATCCCAGGACGGCACGGTGAAGCTATGGACTATACAGGGGGAATTACTAGGTATTTGATGACTGCATGCATGTATATACAGATTGGAAATATATGTTCCTAACAAAACTGTAAAATTGGCCGTACGTTACATACAGGGGCCTGGGAGGTAAGGGGGCCCACTGCTACCTCCAAAGCAGGTGGAATTTGGCATAATGATTGAGCTATTGGACTGTAAAGGGCCCATATACTGTCCTTGCAATGGGGCCCTCTTCTGTCTGTGTCACTACTGCATACGTTTGTATATCAGAAGTTAGGGAAGTAGCCAACGATTGGCAATGATTAATTACTGAGATATTTCCATTTTCCTGCTTTCTTGTGGGGGACATTAATGCAAGTGACAACAGAGAGTGAGGTCACAGTGGTCGTTCTTTATAAGTTATTTTCTTAGAAACAGATCGTAAACTTTTATGTCATGTTCAAGTGACAATTTTATCTCTGCTTTTCGTGAATTTAGAAATGACAGAAAATTGCCCTGAAAACATTGCAAAACATCTGTCAAAAATATATTTTTCTTAGACTGTGCAAACTTAGACTAGACTGTCTTAAAATGCTGTAGTTTATTCTCTACGTTTACACCATCTGTTAGTTGGCTTAGTTCGCTCCAGATTTCTGCATCCTCAATGTTGCTGCACAGTGTCGCGTATTAGGCTATGACCTTTTTCAGTGAGGATACGCCCCCTTGTCAGACAAGTCATAAAAATTGTCTAAAACAAATAATAAATGTCATGAAAGACAGGTTTTGGAGCAAATTAGACCAGAAATATGGCAAATTTATCTAGATAAACATCCCAATGTTTTTGGAGCTTTTGAATATATGGGAGTTGATTTCATAAACTAGATAATGGAGTGTATTTCTAGGAACATTTGGACAAAGTAAACCCTTGGGTCTCAGCAAGATTGAATCAAAGAAAGAAGAATCCGGGGTCAATAAACAACCATCACAAGATGTGTGCGGATGTAGCCAGGCTGCAGAGGAAGAAAAGAAACCGGCAGACAAGATCCCGGAGGTCAGTGCATCTCACCACAGCAGATACTTGAAGAAGGCCAGGTCCGACCTGAGTGAGACCATCTTCACATGAGCAGCTCTTTGCTCTGTGGGGTCCATTTGTCAAAATTTTAACCCCTTAGAATGCATAGCAGCCTTGCAAGGTCATAGCGTATTTTTCATAAATAGAGTTGTGTAGTCTTGATTTTGTACTCTTGATTATGGACCCGAAAAAGTGGCCAGTACATATTACATATTGGTAACATTTTTACTAGGGAAGGAGGCAATAAAAAAACCTTTTGATACTTTGCTTTTTTGTTACCGTTTACAGTACAGTTTAATGTTTACCATGAAAATATCTATTTTATGGTAAGAAGTGGTAGTTGTTATTTTACTTTTCCTCAAAAATGTTTTTGAACTTTTTTCCTCTCCTGTTTTACTTCTCTAAGGAACCTGAACTAACAATATCCTCGTTACTTACAGAACAGTGTGATATCCCCATACTACAATGTATTCCACCTGTGCCTATGCCCCGGTGCATGATTCCTGCTTATACCACATTTCCCTCTGTTTTCTCTTTCTTTATCGTGCCCCAAATAAACATAGGTTTCTATGGGACCAACACAATGTTTGTCCTAAGGCTTGTCTGCCAAACCAGTATTACAGAGGGCACATGGTAGATGCTGTGGGAGCTGTGGCAAGATTGGGCACTAAGGCCTATCTAATTGGCTAATAAGTGATATAGAAAGTATATATATATTGTCGCATGACTGTGGCACTGATCTCACTATCTTCATATGTTCAGGATTCACATGGATGCTCTGGTAACCAGTAATCCCTGTGCATGGCTCCCAGAGACGGTAGATTGTTTTTAAGGGGTCATTCCTCATTTAAATGATAAGAACAGGCTAAAGTAGCAAGCAGGAAAGCAGGTGACAGAAGAAGCGGTCTTGGTCATAGGTGTTTGTCTTCTAGGTGGAGGCCTATTCTATTCTGATATGTGATACAGATATAGCAGAGGAGCTAAAAGAAAGAATTTCCATCAACTCCAAAAACAGGTAAAGTGTAACATATCTAACTGGTCATTGGCTTAAGCAATGGCGATGGAAAATTTGTCAAAAATGAATCTTCTGACATTGATATCTTCTAACACAAAAGTCAGTGCAGTCTATGAGTTCAGATGACCACGCTCAGACTTGGACTAGCCGATAGGAGAAGAGGTGCATCCCCCGGTAGGCCACTATGCAGGAGTGGGGCTCCCCATCCCACAATATGAGCAGTAGTTGGCCAATATACTTAACTCTTTATGTACAGACAATGGCAGCGTCTCATTAGTCATTCACCAAACTTCCCAGTTTATTATTTTATAGAAGCAGAGGTAAATTTGTCAGTGGGTATAATGTAATATTTGGATTCTCTGATTGATATCTGGCTTTGGGTGAAGCGTAATGTTATGTCTCAGCAGAGTTGCAGGCTTATAGACTCCTTGACAGGTCTATGGGCTTTAGGTGGATTTTCAGATTTACAGGAGAGGTCTGTGTACACATTAAAGGGGTTGGTCACTTTATCTTTACTTTAACCAATGTATCTGGGATATGATTTTGTGGCACTTACTATAATATAAATACGACAGGTTCTCTTCTGCTCTTTATAATGCAGCTTTCCTCACAGACGACACAGCTCTCTTGTCCATACAATGGCAGCTGGTGGAGGAGAACCTGACCAGACCTGTCCCTCAGCCTCCTTCAATAGAAAAGCAGTTTTGCCCTGTGAGGTGTTTTACAATTGCAGGAGGATGATGGACAGGTCTGGTCACTGCTCCTCCACCAGCTGCCATTGTATGGACAGGAGGGCTGTGCCATCCGTGAGGAAAGCTGCACTAATAAGAGCAGGAGGAGAACCTGTCATATCTATATTATAGTATGTGCCACAAAATCATGTCTTCAACACACCTGTTAAAGTAAAGATAATATGGCCGACCCTGTTATCCCATTCTGCAGCCAGCAATACACAGTACAGCACAGAGGTTGTAGAGGGCAAGCGGTACAAGATTTTTAATGAAACACAATTGCAAAGATGAATTTTAGCCCCAATGCATGTATTTACATTTCTTTTCACACCAAAGGTCGACCACCTTTGGTAAAAAAAAAAAATATCTTAATTAATCTACAGGTCTGTCTGAATAATAAAGTGAAAGACAGCACTGGCTACATATGTTAACGAGCTATACCACATCCACATGGCTCACTGTTGGTTTCTGGGCAAGTTTTCTTTTTTTAATGAAAATCTGTTTCTTTCAACAGAATAAAAATGGCGAATCCAAAGCACATGGATCTCCAGCAAGCTACTGGGAGACTGAATGCCTATAAGTCTTTGCAAATATGCGATTTAATGTCAGTTTCAGCTACCGTCCGAAAGCCAAATCCAGCAGCAGAGCTTAATGACCCATACGACCTCACCTTCTAACTCCATCATGTTCAGACGATCATCAGAGAGCCGGCACTGGATGCACCCTTACTGCTCGTACACCAAGTGTCCATGTCTGAAAAGGTTACCGTAATTGTTTAGCTCTTCTTTGGGTTTCAAGATAGATTGAATCATTGAGTTGACATGACAATAGTGGAAACTGGATTGGAACCTTGGCCCAGTCTTTTGGTCACCAGACTCACAAGTTATCCAGTGTCTTTGGCCTCTTAAAATCAAGTGGATACAGATATCTGGAGATGCAGGATATTACTCCATGAAGACAATATGTTAGAATACCAATACATGAATCACAGTATGTCTCTTCTTGCCTAATACAGACATAACAAGATGTATTCGGGATGTTGGTCTGGTCTACATCCCTTACATATCATAAGCATACATCTATTTTATAGCTACTATTGTACATAAATAACTGTATCTACTGAATACTTACAAGATGCTTTGGTAGATAAATATCATTTTATATATTAGATGTCGAAAAACAGGAACAAGGAGATAATATAATAAAATATTCTGATATTAGCGATTTTGCATATGAGGTATTTTCTATACACTTTACATAATAAGTAGTATTGGGTGCAGATTTTGGAAAAGCAACTTGTATGTAAAATGAGGGAAATAAAGCTGAAGACACCAGTCTCCAAAGCAGGATAAGACATAACATTTTCCATAAAAAATGGTTTTCAAAGCATCTTTAAAGCCATAAGGTTTGTTTTGATTTCAGAAGGATGGATGGGGAAAGATTAGGACTAGTGTTGAGCGAGTATGTTCTATTAACCCTTTCGCTGAGTATGCTTGGGCCGAGCTCCGAGTATTTATAGCTGCTCGGTGATATGGTTAAATCGCTCCCGTGTGCATGATTTGCAACTGTTTGGCAGCTTTATTACATGTGAGGAATGTGTAAGAAATAGACATTCCTCACATGTATTAAAACTGTCAAACAGTCGCAAATCATGCACACGGGAGCGATTTAACCATATCACCGAGCAGCTATAAATACTCGGAGCTCGGCCCGAGCATACTCAGCGAAAGGGTTAATAGAACATACTCGCTCAACTCTAATTAGGACTAAAGTAGAAATGTGAATCTAGGAAGTGTAGATCATTATTATGCAGCAGACACATAAACCTTAACATGAACCGATCGGTCACCATGTTTTATGTTGCTGTACGTGAGGCTGGTGACAGATCCTTGTTACATGCTTTCTACCAGTAGTAGAAATCTTTATCAGATGAAATACTGGAGTTCCCTTAATAATGTGCATGCCCTATAGAGTCCCCAGTATTTATTAGTGCCGGCCTCCTCACCCATCCATGGTTTGACAACTTTCTCCCTATGCAGAGTTTAGGGATAGAGCTATCGGCAGCAGAGGGGAGCCTGCCGCTAATAGATCCATTGAGGACACCAACGTTGCATATCCATGGTTCTGGAAACCTATATATATATATATATATGACATGCAATAAAGTATTCTCTCTCTCTCTCTCTCTCTCTCTCTCTTTTATTTTCACAATCAAAGGAACTGATAAAATAATTTAAGGGAATGGGATTACTCCAAGATTAAACTGCATGATATAGGGGTTACCATAAATATGAATGTATCAAGTATCATATCAAAATTAAGCAATCAAGTTCTGATAAAATAACCTTATAAGATGCCAATTTAATTACATAAAAATGGATCTGGATATGTAAACAAATTGTTAAAGTGGGTGGTACGAAAATAAATAGGTAAGTATAAATAAATAAAAATACAAAATAAACAATTATAAATACAAATGTATTAAATTATATGTAGTAATCTGACTAATAATGGTTAAGTACTCATGCCCCTATATGTTATATAAAGTAAAGTACAGAATAATAGGTCATTCATAAAGAGACATTACCTATTGTGTATAAGGTAGAGTTAAGCTAATGATGGAGAAATATATCCAGAAGTCCAGACATAAAGTAGATTCAGTGCATCATGATATGTACAAACCCCTATGTTGGAACGTTGTGCCCAATGCGCGTTTCCCTAAGCTTTGACAAGAGAAAAGCTTAGGCGAAACGCTCATCGGGCATAATCTTCTTGCATAGTAGACAAATTCGCTTTAAGTTAAAGTGTAAGGACACAAGGTTCAGGGAGTTGGAGCGATTCCAGAAGAGGAATGGAAAGAAATAATTAGAAGGATGCCATTAATAACTTTGAAGGTTTCACACATTTTTTCTATACGCTGACCAAGTTTTCAAGTGTAAATTAGAAGTTCGGGCAACTTTATTTTGGCGCTATCCAAAATTATTCCGATATTTGGTAATAATAATAATTTTTATTTCTATAGCGCCAACAAATTCCGCAGCACTTTACATTTAAGAGGGGAATTGTACAGACAATAAAAGACATTACAGAATAACAATAATCACATAGATCAATACATAGCAAGAGGAGTGAGGGCCCTGCTCGCAAGCTTACAATCTATGAGCAAATAGGGAAGACACAAAAGGTGGATGGTAACAATGGCTTGTATTGTGTGGTCAACCATCAATGTAATAAATAGGGTATTCACATAATGCTGAATGAACCAGTCGCCAACCAGTATGTGTACAAGTACAGACACAGGGGGCTACTAAGTGCATGGGGGTGTGTGAACAGATGATACGAGGGTCCTAATTTGGAAGTAAATTTTGAATGGGAAAAACAGGGATAATTAGATAAGTGTGGTGAGGCGATAGGCCAATCTAAAGAAATGTGTTTTTAATCCACGCTTAAAACTGTGGATATTGGCGCAACACGCGAGAAGTCTTGGAGATGGGAGTGGGAGGTTTGGATTATTGAGGATGTTAATCTTAGGTCATTAGCAGAACGGAGGGCATGGGTAGGGTGGTAGACTGAGACTAGGGAGGAGATGTAGGGGGATGCTGAACCATAGAGCGCTTTGTGGGTGAGAGTGATGAATTTATATTGAACTCTGTAGCAGATGGGTAGAGGCGTCGGTGTAGCGGTTGGCGAGGGATATGTTCCTGGCTGCTGCATTCAGGATTGGACAGGGGAGAGCTTGGTAACAGGGAGACCGTTTAGTAGAGAGTTGCAATAGTTCAGACGAGAATGAATAAGAGCAACAGTGAGAGTGTTTGCAGAGTCAAAGGTAAGAAAAGGTCGAATTATAGAGATGTTTTTGAGCTGTAGATGGCATGAGTTAGCGAGTGATCGGAAGTAGGGAGTGAATGAAAGCTCTGAATCAAGTATGACCTCAAGACAGCGGGCTTGTTGCTGGGGAGTAATGGTGGAGCCACACACGGAAATGGAAATATCAGGCATAGGTAGGTTAGTGGAGGGAAGAAACACAAGAAGTTCAGTTTTTGACATGTTCAGTTTAAGATAGAGGGAAGACATGATATTAGAGGCTGCGAAAAGACAATCGCTGGTATTTTGTAATAATGCAGACGTGATGTCAGGAGAAGAAGTGTATAATTGGGTGTCATCGGCATAGAGATGGTACTGAAAACCGAATATACTAATTGTTTGTCCAATAGGGGCAGTATACAAGGAGAAGAGTAGGGGACCTAGGACTGAACCTTGAGGAACCCCAGCAGTAAGGGGAAAAGGAGAGGAAGAGGAGCCAGGAAAAAATAAAATGAAGGAGTGGTCAGAGAGGTAGGAGGAGAACCAACAGAGAATGGTGTCCTTGAGCCCGATGGAGCAGAGCATAGTGAGGAGGAGCTGGTGATCCACAGTGTCAAATCCTGGAAGGATCCAGGAGAATCAGCAGGAGTAGTGACCATTAGATTTAGCTGTTAGTAGATCATTAGAGACTTTAGTGAGGACAGTTTCAGTAGAGTGTAAAGAGCAGAAATCAGTAGCTTAACTTACTGGATGGCATTACATTTCGTTCCCTGACTAAGTAGATTCCCGTAGGAGGCAAAGCTTTTATTCCTGACAAAATATGAAAACCTGATGAGACAGAGGCTAATTGATGCTAACAATCTTATACAAGTAAATTGATTATTTTTAAAACTCCAAATACATGCATTGATCAAAACATAAGCATCACTTTTTTCCATTGTTGATTCTTCTGCACATTTACTGTTGACATCCCAGATGGAGCACAAAAACCATGAATACAGCTTACAGTTAAAGCTAAACTGTATCCGTGTTTTTAGTGGTTTTCATTTTTGACCTATTTTGCATTTGGAATACTAGCTTTTGGATTTTCAAGATTAAGGAGTCAATTTTTTTTAAGAGACTTCTTTCTTTGCTTTGTGGTATTCTTTTCTCAGTTTTGTGCCAAATACTTAAAAATACGCATGCAGTTTGATATATTTTGTATGAAATCAAACAATTCTTTTCTTGTATTTTGTCCTTTTTAGAGCAAAAAGTCGTACACTACAGTTCAACTGTTGAAAAAAAAAAAATTCAGATTTTTTAAGCTGTGTGCACACTGTATGTTTTTGGTGCATTTTCGCTGCGTTTTTTCCGTATGTTAATGGGCCAAACTTGCTAGGCAATCCTTTTGACAGCGAATGCAATGACAATCCTGAAGTGCTGTGCAAATGATCAGGAATTTTCCGGTCAGGATTGTCATTGAGTTTAAATGTGCAGCATGTCAATTCTTTGTGCGTTTCTGCAGTGTTTTTCACCCATTGACTTTAATTGAGTCAGTCAAATCCGCAGGTATAAAAATATTTGCTGATTTGCTTCGTATTTGACTGACTCAATTCACGTCAATGAGTCAAAAACGCGGCAAAAACGCACAGAGAATTTTCCGCAGGAGACTACTCCTTCCATCATCCGATTGCCGCTCCCGCTGACAATAGCGAGAGCAGGCGCGGCTGAGGGGAGAAGTAGTCTCTTCAGCCGGTGCCTGTGCGCAGTGTAAAAAAAAAAAAAGAAAAAAGTTAAAATAAAATAAAGAACGCCTTATATTCACCTGTCTGCCGTACTCCAAGTGTCTCACAGCGATCCCATCACCCAGCAGCCGGCAATACACTGACAGGAGAACGATCGCTCCCGGCAGTGTATAGTGCTGCGTTGCCGGCACTGAGGTCACTGGAGTTCATCAGCGGAAAATCAGCTGAGAGCTCCGATGCCCTCATTTACGGTTTCGGTGCTGCTTGAGCATTTTCCCACGTAACACTGATGCAGTAAGTTAGGGCACTGGAGCTCTCAGCTGATCTTCAGCGGTTTGAACTCAACTGACCTCAGTCCTGCAGCTCAGTGATTTACACTGACAGGGGTGATTATACTCCTGTCAGTGTATACAGTGCTGTCTTCTACAACAGTCACATCAATGATTGCTGATGTGGCTGCTGTAGAAGTGACCCGGATCGTCATGGGACACTGTAGATTACGTCATGACAGCGGACAGATGAGGGATATTGTTGTTTTTTATTTTTGGCTTCTTGCAGGAGACTAGGGCTTTGGGGATTAGGCGTTAGGTGAGTATACATTGTTTATTTTTTTAAAAATTACTAAAACTGTGTGGAATTTTATTTAAATAAAAGGCTTTATTCTGGCCTGTATTTATTTCAAAAACCTTACTACAGGGTTAGTAATGGGGGTGTCTTATAGACACCCTCCATTACTAACCTGGGCTTCATGTCAGCTGCCAATCCAAGGCTGACATGAACCCTATTATCCCACTTGCCACAGCACCAGGGCAAGTGGGAAGAGAGGAGGCTAAGCGCCGCTGAGGGTTGATACTATTAGCCTTGGAGGGGACCAGGATCCATGGCCCCTTCCCTGGCTACTAATATCAGCCCGCAGCTGTGTGTTTAGTCTTTGCTTGTTAAAATTTATAGGGGGACCCTATGTTAATTTTTTTCTGGGGTCCCCCTGTAATCTAGCCAGTAAAGGCTAAGCAAACAGCTGTGGGCTGTTATTAATAGCCAGGCAACAGTTTTGGCTAATGGCCCCTTTCCCGGCTAGTAATATCAGCCCCAAGTGGTTGGCTTTCCCTCTGCTGGTTATGAAAATGATGGGGAGCCCACACTATTTTTTTTTATAAATTTTAGGCTAAGTGCCCACAATCCAGACGTAGCAGTGCTTTGGACGCAGCTTATTTTTTCTGTGTCCAAAACGCTGCGTTCTATTGAATGCAGGTAAATCCGCATGTGTTCACTGAACCATGCGGATTTACCGCATTCAATACATTCTAGTGGTCAAATTTCTGTTGCAGAGACTAGCGACTCTGCAAGTGAATTTGACATGCTGCGGTCCTGAACGACGCGCTGCATGTCAGTGTCCGCGGGTGATCCGCAGCCTCAGGTGCACGCATAGTGGACATGGGATTTCTAGAAATGCCATCCACTACGCTGTAACATCTGGATGCTGCGAGTTTGATGCTGCATAAACAAGCAAACCCGCAGCGGCTCCTGATCATGGCCACTTACCCAAACTCACCTGCAGCATGTCAATTTCTGTAGCAAAGACGTTTAGAAAAATAACAGTATTTTTGGTACTCACCATAAAATCTCATTCTTGCAGCCTTCATTGGGATACACAGGAAGCCATGAGTAAAGTCTGCTGCCAACTGGAGGCTGACACTAAAAATACATCTTGAGAAAAAAATGGGCTCCTTCATAACAGGCAACACTTGCCGTTTTCTAGCTATTCTGTTACTGCAAAAGTAGTAGGAGAAGCAAAACAAAGACTACCCAAACAAAGGAGAGTGATGCGTCCCCCAATGAAGGCTATGAGAAAGAGATTTTATGGTAACAAAAATAGGATACCTCCTTGGAGGATACAGGGAACCATGGGACAAAGTAATTTTGGGGTGGAAAAACGAATAACATTGCAAAAGAAAGAATAGCAACCAATCAAGTTACTACCCGAGCTACAGTCACTTGCAGTACCCTTCTGACAAGGCTTGTGAAGACACAAAGGTAAGAACTATGCAAAGATGAGACAGACGACTAAGAGTAGAAGAACCAGGAGGCATACTTCCCAGGAGGCTTCTACGGCTCAGGTGGAGTGAGCTGAGCCCAGCTAGTGACGCCCTGCTTTGCCGATCTTCTGCAATATCAAATCAAAACCAGTTAGCAATTTAGCAATGGCTGCTCTGAAGGTGGTCAGACCTCAGCAGGGGAATACAGGGACAACAAAAAATGCATTTGAACGTCTGAACAGAGCTGTGAGAGCAGCTCAGCTCTTACCATGTCAGATCATATAAGAACCTTTATAGGAGATGAGAGACAAAGCGCCCTAGGGTGCTTTCACATTATGCTTTTCTGTCATGGGTCCCATCGGGGCTTGCGGCCGGACCCCCCTCCCTACCCGCAAAACGAGATTCGGAAGTATGCACTGACTGGGCTATAGACTATAATGGAGCCAGCAGAGCAAACATGTACTCTGTCATGCATCATTTTCGGGAGTATACGCCCAGGGCCAGCGTCAGACGTATTGCCCTTACTGGCATATGGGGCCCAGCGAACAGAAACAAGGAGGAGGGCCCCCTCTTTTTGCTTCTGCTCACCAGGCCCCAGAAGCAGGATTCTGCCGGGTCAGTAACTGAACGTGGACGCACATTTAGTTGAAATCTATTGCCATGCAGGACCCACTTCCTGCACTGCAATAGGAGCTGCCAGTCAATCAGGAGCTGGCAGCTGACGCCACTCTCATGCGCTGGCACGTCTGCACCTCAAATGGTTGAATGATTAGAAAGGATATTTAAAGACAAACACACACACATATATGCTCTTATACACATATAGATAACTTCTACCCATGGGTATATGCATATTTGCAGTGAAAAGATAAATCTATTAGTGCGTATGTGTTGGACTAGAAGTAATGACAAGACCCTCGGTAAAAAGTTTTGATTAGGGAACACAGAGAGAACAAAGCAGAGATGTGGTCATATTGATATTTTTTTAAAAAAACATTTGATTTTATTAGTCAATAAATATTGCCAGCAATGGACATGCAAACGAGTTACATGGGGCGCACACCATGAAAAAGTAATACATAACAAATCTAAAAATAATGCAATAAAAAATGGCATATACAGAAGTACCTATGTAAAAAGAATTATCATCAAAATATGGCTTTATAGGAGAAATGGCCAGATAGATCTTAAAGTGCTAATGCAAAAAAATAAGCAAGATAATACTGTCATAGATTGTAAGCTACCTACTACATATTGGGATAGGATCTCGGATATATTATAAGCTTGCGAGCAGGGCCCTCTCTCCTGGTATCTGTTGATTTATGTGATTATTGTTATTCTGTAATGTCTTTTATTGTCTGTACAAGTCCCCTCTAAAATGTAAAGTGCTGCAGATTATGTTGGCGCTATAGAAATAAAAATTATTATTTTAGAAGTGTCCTGAATAATTAATTACAGAGATGGACAATAAAGTCTCATGTAAACACTAAATATCGCAAAGTGAGAGTAACAAAGAATTAACCCTTGTGTAAAATAATACTTCTTTCTGTATAATTTTCTATCTATCGAGGACTTCTCAAAGTATCAATATCAAGATATTCTTATAAAAAAAATGTATCTTTATTCTCGGGTTGTCCATTGAAAAGAATTATTGCAGAAGGTACATACAATAATTAGTTACAAAGTGATTGTCCATTTGTCCATAATTAGCTTAATTGTTGAGATTCACCCATCTTTTCCTGGGGTTCTGGATGGTAGATTGCGTCTGTCTGTGTCCAGCACGTGTGTCCGGATGACACCATGTGTCCGGGTAAAGAACGTGTTTCCTGGGCCTACATCAGCAGCTGGTTTACACACAGACCCTCGTCCTGTGTCCTGTGGAATGGCAAGAGCACCCCCTGTCTCTAACATGGGCTTTTATAGCACCTGTCATTCCGCATATGGTAGTGAACTAAAAATACACACACAAATAGCGCATGGCTGATGCAATCTTATGTATAGTACAGAACTCAGAATTAAGAATAAAATGAATATCCATAATTAATATTTAACACCTTGTCTAAGGAATATGATTAGCAATAAGGGACCAAACTCTGTCCACACATGATGAAAGTGCAAGTGCCAACAAGAAATAGTAACTAATTATATCTAACTATAATCCCTATGTAGGGAGGGAACCTGCAATGAATGCAAGAAAGATTGTAGACGCAGGTACATAATATATGCGAATTAGATGAAAGTATAATGAAATATACACCTGAGCTTATGGTACAGATAACTTGCTACATCCACGGTGTGCACCCACCCCGGAGAAAGGTACCTGAACTGCTTGAGGGATAAGCGGACAGGACTCTTACAAAGGAAACGTTTCTGGCTGGAAGGACTTCAGAATTCTTACAACTTCGTTAAACAGAGGTCTGTGTTGGTAGGCCTGACTCACTCAAACAAGTGGTCAGATACCTGTCTGATTTGCCTGTGAAATAAGCCCTACTGAGGGGTCTGAGTTGGTCTGACTTACCTAGGAAGAGGCCAGAGTTGCATCTGGTCTAAGTGTGCAAAATGACCTACAAAGTGGTCTCTGCTAGATGTTCTCACTGACCCTGGACAGTGGTCACAGTACTGGCTGAATTGATGCGTGATCAGCCCTACTAAGGTATGAAAATATATGCAAGGAAACCCGCACAGCCGTTTGTCAACAGTTGTAGTGCTCAAAAGGAAAAATAGTATGCATCCAATAAAGAAATACCTTTGGCAGAAAATAAGGAAAAATTCTTCATAAGCGTAAATTTATTAAAATGACAAGTGAATGACAGACAATATGTTTAACATTTCGGCCTATCCGGCTTTTATCAAGGATATCAGTATCTGTCAGTACTCAGGTGGAATGGTTTATATAGATAGACTGCACAGTGCGTCTATACATGCCATTCTCACCTGAGTACCGACAGATGCAGATAGATATCCTTGATTAAGTCCGTATAGGCCAAAACTTTGGGCATATTGTCTGTCATTCACTGGTCGGTTTAATAAATACACACGTATCAAGAACTGTTCCTTATTTTGTGACGAAGGCTTTTCTTTTTTTTTTTGGATAAAGCCCTACTAAGGCCTCGCTTTTTGTACCAACTCACTGAGAAAAATTATCAGAGTTACTGCCTAGGTCACCTGTGAAATATTAAATACTGAAGGCGTCAGCTTGACACACTCACCTGTGAAGAGCCACCAGTCCTGGAAGGTGGTCAAAGTCTGATCAGCATTGGTTACCTGCTACCTCCTACTGAGTAGTTTCAGCCTGGTGGTCTGACTGACCCAAGGAGTGGTTAGTGTACAGACTTGTTCACTTGAGTGATACACGAGGCTGGAAGGTCTCTGCTCAATCTGAAATACCCTGGGAAGAGGTCAGAGTACCATGTAGCTCGCCTATGCTTGAGCACAGTTAGTTTCACTTGCAAAGATTTGTCCTTGGAAAGAACTTTGCCTGATAATACGACCCCTCTGGGAGAGAGTGGGCAGAGCACCACGAAGTATCAGTCACACTGAGAAAGAAACTTGATGATCCGACCCCTTGAGAATTGGTCAGAATATTGTCTTGACCGTTACAACAATCCTACCCTACAGAGAGGGCACAGACATGGCTGCTCTCAAAATATGCACTGCTGAGAGGACTGCTAGTTCTGACTCACGAGAATGGTCGGGTACGGTGTTTCATTTAAATGATACACTCTACTGAGCAAACTTCGATTACTGGTCTGACCCATTGTGGAATTTGGTCAGAGCGCAATAAGGTACCACCTTGCACTGTCTGGATCACCTGCACGACATGACCTTTAGCGAGGCCTCTGTTGGTGGTTTGACTTACTGAGGTGAGGGAAGTGGTCAGAGTGCAATTAGATTGTGCAGTCTTGATAGAACTCTCAGTGTGTATGACTCATCCAGGGAAGAGGTCAATGCCATGTGGATCAATTCTGCGATGCACCACCTACCTGCTATTTGAGGTGGTCAAAATAGCCTCTGAGTTGAGGGGTCACCGGTGGAATATGCGGGGTCTTATTTGGAAGGTCTGACTCACTCTGGGAGGTGGTCAGAGTAGCATCTGAGTTGCAGGGCACCTGCAGGATTCATCCAGCTGTGAGGTTTCATCTGGTGGTTCTGACTCACACTGGGAGGTGATCAGAGTAACATTTGGGCTGCAGGGAGGTTCGCTCTGACTGTGAGGCCTCAGCTGGTGGATCTGACTCACTCTGGAAAGTGGTCAGAGAAGCATCTGGATTGAAGGTTCACCTGTGGGCTGCTGGCTGTAATGACTCTGTTGATGGGTATAACTCACCCTAGGAAGAGGTCAGAGTACCAGGGGTGGCTGAGGAAATCGTTAGATGCTCCATGATAGAAACCAAAGACATTGACAACTAGGTTACACACCCTGCGACAGACAGAGCTACAGCACATTCAGGAAGGGGGTAAGCTCTCGATGCAGGCCGCAGGGAGTTCCTAAATGAGCGTCGCTGGAGGAAGCGGCTGGGTACAAGCATTACAGCTTTCTACGGATTGGCCCAATGGATTTGCTCTTACATGAGGCACAGGTGTAATGGGTAACAAGGGCAGGGTGGTGAGCACGATCCCCGAGTTCAGACATGATGGGAGACAGAAGGCAGGGTGATAAAGACAAAATAAATAGCCAGTGCCATGAATGAGAGACAGCTGCTGCTGTGGCACCACTAGTGTCGGTCCCTTGGCAGACAAACATCCTACCTAGTCCTGTAGGGTGACTTTGCTCAGCTGAGGGAGGCCAATGGTGGGGCAGTGGCGTGCAGTGAGGTCACGAGGTGAGGACAAACAGTGGTGTGTTTCGAGGTTGAACCTTAGAATGAGGCCAGGCGTTAGGGGAATCAGCCTGAGTGTCCACAAGAGCACTGCTCATTGCAAAAGTTCATGCAGGGCAAAGAGGGCAGTGCCCAGAAAAAAAAAGAAAGGGTCGGAGCTTACCCACAGGTCGCAAGAAAGCCAGCTTATTTATGCTGAGCACTGTATGTGCTGTATTTTTCTATTTGATCAGTTTTTTTTTTTTGCATAGGAAAAAAAACTGATGATGAAGTTGCCAGTAAAAACGAACACTAAGGAAACACTGATGAAAATCAGTGTTTTTGTTTGTGAGAAAAATCACTGATGTATGAGTGAGCCTTATAACACCTTTTATGCCAGAAAAAAAGGCGCCAAGACCATGATTAATCAGGACCTATGTTTTCAGCTGATGCAGGAGTATCTATCAATGCAAGTTGTGAATTTCTTGAATGGATCTACATTGATCTCTATCAGAAATATCTAGATTTTAAGGATATAAAGGAAACTGTTCTCTTGAATATCATAATTTAATCCAGAACACCATACAATTCTTGATTCAGCTACAGCAGGTGAAATAAGTACTGAACACATCACCAATTTTTTATGTAAATATATATTGAGAGGTGCTATTGGCATGAAATTCTCAAAAGATGTCGGTAACAACCCATCCAATCCACACAGGCAAAGAAATCAAACCATAAATTGTGTGTAGTAATGAGAAATTACACAGTGAAAAAGTATAAAAAAGAAATCAGTGCTTACCACGCTTTGTGAATTGGTAATCCATGGGAGGAAAACCAGTAGGCGCCATGACTCCAGCTGGTATGGCTCAGCAACAATGGAAAAGTGAAAAGAGCGGCACTTCCAGAAGTAAAATAAAAGCACTATTTTATTTTTTTATACCATAAATCTCGACATACAGTTGAAACCAGAAGTTTACATACACTATATAAAAAGACACATATACATGTTTTTCTCAATATCTGACATGAAAATCAGAATAAACCTTTCCTGTTTTAGGTCAACTAGGATTACCATCATTTTTAATATTTGCCAAATGCCAGAATAATGAGAGAGAGAGAATGTTTTAAGGCATTTTTATTACTTACTGCATAGTCAAAAGTTTACACATACTAAGATTACTATGCCTTTAACCCCTTTACCCCCGAGGGTGGTTTGCACGTTAATGACCAGGCCAATTTTTACAATTCTGACCACTGTCACTTTATGAGGTAATTACTCTGGAACGCTTCAACTGATCCCCCTAATTCTGAGACTGTTTTTTCGTGACATTGTACTTCATGATTGTGGTAAAATTTCTAATATATATCACTTGCGTTTATTTGTGAAAAAAAAGGAAATTTGGCGAAAATTTAGAAAATTTAGCAATTTTAAAAATTTGAATTTTTATGCCCTTAAATCAGAGAGATATGTCACACAAAAGCGTTAATAAATAACATTTCCCACATGTCTACTTTACATCAGCACAATTTTGGAACCAAAATTTTTTTTTGTTCGGGAGCTTAAAAAAGTTGACCAGCGATTTCTCATTTTTCCAACAAAATTTACAAAACCATTTTTTTAGGGACCACATCACATTTGAAGTCACTTTGAGAGGTCTTTATGACAGAAAATACCCAAAAGTGACACCATTCTAAAAACTGAACCCCTCAAGGTGCTCAAAACCACATTCAAGAACTTTATTAACCCTTCAAGTGCTTCACAGGAATTTTTGGAATGTGGAAGAAAAAAATGAACATTTAACTTTTTTCACAAAAATGTTACTTTAGACCAAATTTTTTTTATTTTCGCAGGGGTAACAAGAAAAAATAGACCCCAAAATTTGTTGTGCAATTTCCCCTGGGCACGTAGATACCCCATATGTGGGGAAAAACCACTGTTTGGGCGCACGGCAGGGCTCGGAAGTGAAGGAGCGCCATTTGACTTTTTGATTGTAAAATTTGCTTGAATAATTAGCGGACGCCATGTTGCGTTTGGAGAGCCCCTGTGTGCCCAAACATTGGAGCTCCCCCACAAGTGACCCCATTTTAGAAACTAGACCCCCCAAGGCACCTATCTAGATGCATAGTGAGCACTTGGAACCCCCAGGTGCTTCACAAATTGATTTGTAAAAATGAAAAAGTGGAAAAAAAAAACACTTATTTTTACGGATTAATTTGTGAAGCACCTGGGGGGGTTCCAAGTGCTCACTATGCATCTAGATAGGTGCCTTGGGGGGTCTAGTTTCCAAAATGGGGTCACTTGTGGGGGAGCTCCAATGTTTAGGCACACAGGGGCTCTCCAAACGCGACATGGTTCCAATTTGTTAGCGGACACCATGTCACGTTTGGAGAGCCCCTGTGTGCCTAAACATTGGAGCTCCCCCATAAGTGACCCCATTTTGGAAACTAAACCCCTCAGGGAACTTATCTAGATGTGTGGTGAGCACTTTGAACCCTCAAGTGTTTTACAAAGGTTTATGACGTAGAGCCGTGAAAAAAAAAAAATCATTTTTTTTCCACAAAAACGCTCTTTTAGCCGCAATATTTTTATTTTCACGAGGGTACTAGGAGAAATTGGACCCCAAAAGTTGTTGTGCAATTTCTCCTGAGTACGCTGATACCCCATGTGTTGGAGAAAACTACTGTTTGGGCGCATGTCAGGGCTCGGAAGGGAAGGAGTGACGCTTTGGAAAGCAGACTTTGATGGAATGGTCTGCTGGCGTCATGTCACGTTCTCAGAGCCCCTGATGTGCCTAAACAGTGGAAATGCCCAACAAGTGCCCCCTTTTTGGAACGGATACCTGATTTGTCAATTTTATAATGTAGTGTTATACGCCAGTTGTGTAGGACAACCTGAGAAACACTACACAACTGAAGTATGACAACCTGACGAACACTACGTCAGCTGTGTAGTGTTCGTCAGGTTGTCATACGTCAGAAATTAATTCAATAGTCCATGGAAGTATGGTACCTTTTGAAGCAGTCTTTCATGCAGAGGCCAGGTTTGTCGGGGCAGGTGTCACATTGGTAAATGGTGTCCTTGCGTATTCCCCTTCGGTAACACACTCGGCACTTCTTTTGTGACTTACCTTTTTTTCCACTGTGAGGCATCTGCCCCGGGAAATGCTGGCCCGGTACAATTCGAGGTCCTTCAGTTCCAGAAGTAGTGGGGCCCGCTCCGCCACCACTGCCAAATATCAGGGCCTTGATAACTGTCTCCTGGAAGTGAAGGTATGACACAGAAGTCTGGCCTGCACATTTTGACAGAAGGAAAGCGTTGTGCATTGCCATCTGAACAATGTGCACGGCCAGCTTCTTATACCATACCTTGGCCTTTCTCAAAGCACTGTACGGCTGGAGGACTTGATCGGAGAGATCAACTCCCCCCATGTACTTGTTGTACCCCACTACACAGTCTGGTTTGGCGACCTGTGTAGTGGAACCTCTTACAGTGCTGAGGGTGCTGCCATCACCATGTATGGTGGTCAAGAGAAGGACATCCCTCTTGTCCTTGTACTTGACCACCAACAGGTGGTCGCTACATTGGGCTCTGCTCTCACCCCTTCTGAGCAGCTGCCCAATTAGCGTCTTTGGGAGTCCTTTCTGATTTTTGCGGACAGTACCGCAAGCTGCGGTATGTCGCGCAGAGAGGGACTTGAAGAGCGGGATACTTGTAGAAAAGTTATCCACGTACAGGTGATAACCTTTATCCAGCAGTGGGTGCACCAAGTCCCACACAATTTTCCCACTCACTCCCAGAACAGGGGGGCATTCAGGG
Source organism: Phyllobates terribilis (assembly GCF_046119375.1). Classification (NCBI taxonomy): domain Eukaryota; kingdom Metazoa; phylum Chordata; class Amphibia; order Anura; family Dendrobatidae; genus Phyllobates; species Phyllobates terribilis. Next base: position 920,809,642 of record NW_027362761.1, on the reverse strand, counting down.
GGTTCAATCCGGGAGTCCTTCCCTTCATAAACTCTAAACTTGTGAGTGTACCCTGAGGTACTCTCACAAAGTTTATACAGCTTGATCCCGTACCTGGACCTTTTACTGGGCAGGTACTGCCGGAATCCAAGCCGCCCCTTAAAAGAAATGAAGGACTCATCCACGCAGATGTCCCTTTGGGGCACGTACACTTCACCAAACTTGTTGTTGAAGTGCTCGATGACCGGCCGAACTTTGAAAAGACGATCAAAGTTCGGGTCATCGCGTGCAGGACACCTTGCATTATCTTGGTAATGCAAGAACTTGTGGATGGCATTAAAACGTGTCCGGGTCATGACCATTCGGAACACTGGAATGTTATACAAAACGTCAACACTCCAGTATTGCCGAACCTCTGTTTTTTTCAGGATGCCCATATGAAGGACCAGGCCCCAAAACTTCATCATTTCTTCTGCGTCTACAGGAGACCAGTTAGAAAATGATGAAGAGGGGTTTTGTTCCAAAAATTGATGAGCATACAAATTAGTTTGGCCCACCATGAGGTTTATAAAATCCTCAGAGAAAAAGACTTTGAAAAAGTCTATTTCTGTGAGGCCGGTGGTTTCAAACTTGATTCCTGATTAAGCCATGAAATCAGGAATCTGTGGCTCAAAATTTTCGGGGGGTGAGGTCCATATGGGGTCAGTATTGGGGGGCGCTGGAACATCTTCTCTCCTGCGACGACTGCGGGGAGATCCAGCAGCACCTGAGGAGGAAGAGGAGGAAGAAGAGGAGGAAGAGGAGGACGATGAGGCATCAGAAAAGTAAAGAAATGTGGGATCCTCGCTGTCAGTCTCAGTGTCTGAGGCAACAATAGCGTATGCCTCCTCCGCTGAATAGCGAGTTCGGGATGAGTCGGACATTTTTTTTTTCTCGTGTATGTGGTGCGTGTGTGTCAGTACTTTATTTAGAGTGTGTGTGTCAGTGTGCTTGGTGTGAACTTTATTTTTCTGAAAAAAAAAAAAAAGAGAAAAAAAGGAACTACAGTAGGTGGTGCAAACAGCGAGCACGAGTGCGGATCGGTTAACTATGTCACCAATCAACTCTCGGCAACTGCTGGGTGTGTGCGCGGATGTGGTGCAAAGGTGTGTGGGGGGGGGAATTGACAGGGACAAGAAAAAGTCCTGAAAAGCAGCGAGCACAGACGTTGATCAGTGACGTAGACACTGCTCAGCGCTCGGCCGCTGCAGGACACACGAAAAAAAAAAAAAAAAAAAAAACTGGGGGGGGGGGGGGGAGGGGGGGTGGATGAGGGGAGAACAGCGATGGACTTACCAAAGTCTTCTCTGTTCTTCTTTCAGCAGGATCAGCAGCAGGTTCTGGAAGAGGCTCTGAAACAGGATCCGCAGCAGCAGGATAAGGAGCTGGAGACCCAGCAACCTGGAGACAGCAGCAGGACGCCGGAGCAGGAGATCCAGGACCCTGGAGACAGCAGCAGGACGCAGGAGCAGGAGATCCAGGACCCTGGAGACAGCAGCAGGACGCCGGAGCAGGAGATCCAGGACCCTGGAGACAGCAGCAGGACGCCGGAGCAGGAGACCCAGGACCCTGGAGACAGCAGCAGGACGCCGGAGCAGGAGACCCAGGACCCTGGAGACAGCAGCAGGACGCCAGAACAGGAGATGCAGGACCCTGGAGACAGCAGAAGGACGCCGGAGCAGGAGATGCAGGACCCTGGAGACAGCAGAAGGACGCCGGAGCAGGAGATGCAGGACCCTGGAGACCGCAGCAGGACGCTGGAGCAGGAGATGCAGGACCCTGGAGACCGCAGCAGGACGCCGGAGCAGGAGATGCAGGACCCTGGAGACCGCAGCAGGACGCCGGAGCAGGAGATCCAGGACCCTGGAGACAGCAGCAGGATGCCGGAGCAGGAGATCCAGGACCCTGGAGACAGCAGCAGGACGCCGGAGCAGGAGATCCAGGACCCGGAGACCGCAGCAGGCTGCCGGAGCAGCAGCAGCAACAGGAGCAGGTAGGAGAAAGGTCTTGTAGTGTAACAGAAGATTCTGTGGCACTACAAGGCCCAGCACAGCACAGATCAGACATGACCGCTCTGTAGAAATCCTCACCAAGTGTGAGGATCTGCAGGGCGGTCACAGGGTGGTGACAGGCAGGTCACAGGCCAGTCAGGTACTCTGATTGGTGCGATCGATGATGACATCGATCGCACCAATCAGAGATGGCTGGGGCCTGGGCAGCATCACTGGGGGTCACAGGGAGGTGACAGGCAGGTCACAAGCCGGTCACCGCCCTGTGACCGCCCTGTCACCTGTGTTCAGGTACTTTGATTGGAGCAATCGATGTCATCATCGATCGCTCCAATCAGAGCTGGCTGGGGCTTCTATTACATCACAGGGGGTCATGGGGAGGTGACAGGCAGGTCACAAGCCGGTCACCGCCCCGTGACCGCCCTGTTAGCGCGCGGTCCCGCTGTGATCGGTGCGATCGATTCAATCGGCGATCACACCGATCCTAGCAGTTTGGGGAGAGGGCTGGGGTTACTAGGCGACAGCCTAGGATCAGTGCTCTTAGGAGCACCGATCCTAGGCTGCACATCACTGTTTCCGGCAATCTGATTGCCGGAAACAGTGAGAAATGCTGTGATTGGCTGTTCAGAATTGAACAGCCAATCACAGCGATCGTGGGTGGGAAGGGGCGGCGCCACCCCCCGAGATGCCGGCGCCATCTACCCTAAGGTAAGATGGCACCGAAATTTTAATGCTGTCACCGCGACTTCGGTCGCGGTGCCGCATTAAAGATAGGGCGTATTAATACGTATCTGGTCCATAAGGCCCAGGGCACAGATACGTACTAATACGCCCTATGTCGTAAAGGGGTTAAACAATTCTGGACTGCCCATATGATGTCATGTGTTTGGAAGCTTCGGACAGTTTTTTTGGCAACATTTGAGTTCATTACAGACACACCTGTGGATGTATTTTAATGCACACCTGAAACACACTGCTTCTGTGTGTAGCATCATGGGAAAGTCTAAAGAAATCAGCCAAGATATCAGGAAGAGATTTGTGGACTTGCACGAACAAAGTCTGGCTCATCCTTGGGTACAACTTCAAGATACCTGAAGGTGCCTCATTCATCCGTATAAACAATTATACGCAAGTACAAACAAGATGGGAATGTCCAGCCATCATACCGCTCAGGAAAAGGAGACGGGTTCTGTGTCCCAGAGATGAACGTGCTTTGGTCTGACATGTGCATATTATCCCATGGACAAAAGAAAAAGACCTTGTGAAGATGATGGCGGAAGCTGGTAAGATTGTGTCAATAACCACAGTGAAACTAGTACTGTATCAACAAGGGCTGAAAAGCCACTCTGCCAGGAAGCCGCCATTACTCCAAAAGAAACATAAAAAAGCCAGATTAATGTTTGCAAATGTACACAGAAACAAAGACCTTAATTTTTGGAGACATGTCCTGTGGTCTGATGAAACTAAAATTTTACTTTTTAGGCATAATGGAACATAATGAAACACGGGGGTGGCAGCATCATGTTGTGGGGTTGTTTTGCAGCAGGAGGAACTGGTGCACTTCACAAAATAGATGGCATCATGAGAAAAGAAGATTATATGGCAATACTGAAGCAACATCTCAAGACAGCCAGGAAGTTAAAGCTTGGGCGCAAATGGGTCTTCCAAATGGACAATGACCCGAAGCATACTGCCAAAATGGTAACAAAACAAAGTGGCTTAAAGCGCACCTGTCAGCAGGATAGTGTATGTAGTTTACTGAGCACAGTCAGGTGGGTGACATTACACTGATTAAAATGATACCTTGGTTGATGAAATCCATGCTGTGGTTGTTGTGCAATCTTTACTTTCAGTTTGGAGATAATGATATGCTCGTGCTTCGGAGCGGGCCTGTGGGGTGGGCTCTATCTGGTGATCTGCTTACATATTCATCTGTCTGTTCCTATGACAACTCCCTTATCGTTCAGTGACCTGCCTCCAATTTTACATAATGCATCTAGTAGTATGGGGCTAGGTAAAACAGGAGGCAGGTCAGTGAAGGCACAGTGACCTGTCATAAGAGCATACAAATGAATATGTAAGCAGAGCACCAGATAGAGCCCACCCCACAGTCCCACAATGAAGCACAAGCATATCATCTCCAAACTGAAAGTAAAGATTACACAAGAACCACAGGACGGATTTCATCCCCGCAGGTATGATTTTAATCAGTGTAATGTCGCCCACCTGACAGTGTATGTGGTTTACTGAGCACAATCCTGCTGACAGGTGCGCTTTAAGGATAACAATGTCAATGTTTTGGAGTGGCCATCACAAAGCCCTGATCTCAATCCTATTGAAAATGTATGGGCAAAGCTGAAAAGGCAGGTGCGAGCAAGGCAACCTACAAACCTGGATCAGTTACACCAGTTTTGTCAGGAGGAATCGGCCCAAATTCCAACCAAATATTGTGAGAAGCTTGTGGAAGGCTATCCCAAATGTTTGACTCAAGTCATTCAGTTTAAGGGCAATGGTACCAAATACTAATGAAATGTATGTAAACTTTTGACTATGCACTAAGTAATAAAAATGCCTTAAAACATTCTCTTTCTCATTCTAGCAAATATTAAAAATGATGGTAATCCTAATTGACCTACAATGGGAAAGGTTTATTCTGATTTCATGTCAGATATTGAGAAAAAAACACACTATATAAAAAGACACATATGCATGTAAACTTCTGGTTTTAACTGTACAAAGATAAGAAAACTGACGCGTTTTCGGCATCCTACACACCCTTAATCATAACAGTGAAAAAGTATTGAACACATAAGAGGTGCAAAAATCCATGGAAAGGCATAACACCAACTGAAATCTAACAGTAATTAGAAGGCAATCCTGCCACTTCGCGAAGAATATCAGCTGGTTCAACTTATGGCCTATAAAAAGGTGTCTCATTACCAAGGTGCCACACAAGAAACATCTTATGATGGGTAAAATCAGTGAGCTGTCTCAAGACCTTCACAACCTTATTGTTGCAAAACATACTGATTCATATTGGTTACAGAAGAATTTCTAAACTACTGAAGGTTCCAGTAAGCACTGTTGGTGCCGTAATACGGAATTGGAAAGAACATCATTTCACCATAAACCGGCCATGACAAGGTGCTCCCGCAAGATTTCAGACAGAGGAGTAAATTATCAGAAGAGTTGTCCAAGAGCCAAGGACCACCAGTGGAGAGTTACGGAAAGACTTGGAACTCAACTTCCATGGCCTGTATCCAGGCCCGGACTGCTAATCTGCCTTATCGAGCAGATGCCCGATGGGCTGGTTTGTTAGGTCATAAAATGGGCTGCCTGGCTACTGATGTCAGTGTACCGCTCCTGGAGCATTGAAGCAGGTACGTGTTCACACTATTAGAAGTTTGACAGCCTTTTTTCTGACCATGTGTCCCTCCCATTCAGTCACAGGTGGTTTTAACTAGCTCTATCAGCCCATACATTGTAGGTTAAAAGCCCAAGCAGAGACATATTGTTCATACAGGCTTACAGCCCAAGAGTGGCATATCCAGTGGTAGCGTAGCGTAGTTTCCCATCATACGAAGGTGACCTTGTCGTGGTTGATGGGCACACATAAATTGGCCAAATTATGCGCAAAAAACCTTCATTTTTCAAAGTGACATTAGTCTAGATACAGTTCTTCTTGCAATTGAGTGTACCATTGTATATCAGTGAGTCATGCATTCTGTGTGGAGTCAGAGGTTATCTGCTTATCTTTATGGTAGGTAAATAAACAAATAACTTAACAACTCAGAGTTCTAAGAGTTTAGGATGGGCAATCCAGACACAGATTTGACTTTGAAAAGCTGGTCTTGTAACTCTAAAGGCCCTGTCACACATAACGAGATCGCTAGCGAGATCGTTATTGCGTCACGGCTTTGGGATCGCCGGGGAGATGTCAAACATGCAGAACTTTCTAACGATCTCGGCCGCCCCAGCGATCTAACCAACGATCTCGGTGGTCGTTGGGACGCTTTCACACAGCAACTATTTCAACGATCCACATCTTGATAGGGACTGTACCGTGTCAGAAAGGTGTGCATAAAATTACTTTTCCGCGACCCCTCATCTCCAATTGGTGGACGCTACTGTGTTCTGATCAGGTGGCCTTGGTTTAACACTGCGTCTCCGGTCAGATGGGATCTCTACTGCGTCTCCATTAAAAATGGAAACTCATTTGAGACCCCAAACAATACCTACCTCGCTAAAGATGCCTGATTTTTTCAAAGTGGAGTCACAGCCGGAGAACGCTGGTGAGATCTGAAAAAACAAGGACGCAGTAGCGATCACCAATCGGGGACAAGGAGCGCAGAAAAGTCCAATTTATGCACGCCTTCATGTCTCAGTTCTGAATCGCTAACGAGGTCGTTGATAAGGTGTCAAATACAGCGATGCACACTGCCCAGCGGGAGCGCAACGACCCAGGAATGGTCCAGGAAGCTTTGTAACAATCAGCGATCTCACAGCAGGGGCCTGATCGTTGCTACCTGTCAGACGTAACGAGATTGCTATTGCGTCACCAAAACCGTGACTCATTAGCGATCTCGCTAGCGATCTCGTTATGTGTGACGGGGCCTTAACTGCAGAGTTTGCTCTGAAGAGTTTGTCATTGTCAGAACAGTCATTCACACAGGTACCATTCCTCCAGTATTCACTGGGAAATACTAATGTGGTTACAAAATGACAGTGTTCATGAAGCAGAGCTGAGCTATGTTAAAGTGGCAATGGCTCCAGAAGTGACAAAGTGCTGGGCTGACACCGTGCAAATCTAAGTATCGGTATATACACACACAATGCACATTACCACTCCTCCTGTCCTGTATATATACACTGCACAGTACCACTCCTCCTATCCTGTATATATACACTGCACAGTACCATTCCTCCTGTCCTGTATATATACACTGCACAGTACCACTCCTCCTGTCCTGTATATATACACTGCACAGTACCACTCCTCCTGTCCTGTATATATACACTGCACAGTACCACTCCTCCTGTCCTGTATATATACACTGCACAGTACCACTGCTCCTGTCCTGTATATATACACTGCACAGTACCACTGCTCCTGTCCTGTATATATACACTGCACAGTACCACTGCTCCTGTCCTGTATATATACACTGCACAGTACCACTGCTCCTGTCCTGTATATATACACTGCACAGTACCACTGCTCCTGTCCTGTATATATACACTGCACAGTACCACTTCTCCTGTCCTATATATATGCACTGCACAGTACCACTCCTTCTGTCCAGTATATACACTCTGCACAGTACCACTTCTCCTGTCCTGTATAAAAAGAAAAGGATGACATAGTGTCATAGTGTACCAGCAGGACAACGGCCCAAAGCATAAGTTGAGACTGGTGAATAAATGGTTCGATGACAATGAAGTAGAGGTGCTGGATTGGCCCCCACAGTCCCCAGACCTCAACCCAATAGAACACTTGTGGGTAGAGTTGAAGAAAAAAAACTGTACAAATACAGTATGCACCAACTTTGGGAACATGTAGAAGAGACTTGGGATCAGATTTCGGTTCGAGCCGTGCTTGAATCTGATATAGAGATTGCCCAGAAGGATACAGGCAGTGTTGAAAGCCAAAGGTGCATTTACAAAATACTAACAAAATAATAAAAATTTAAATTTATATTTTTAGGAGCAAAACAGTAGCAATACAGAGACATGACAAGAATCTGCATAACTAATCATATGCAATATAGTTGCAAGTCAAATTTATGTATGAGATAGCCAAGATGGTTGTCTATAAAATGATGTTAGTCTCACATTCGAAGCAATAGTGGATGGTGAGATATGGAGCTTGAAAGTCAAAAGTTCAAAACATGTTACCTTTTTGTTCGTCAGTGTATTTAAAGTAAAGCCACCCATACACACATTAGATGGCTGTCGGCTGAAAGATGGCATCGGCTGGTAGCAATCACAGCTGGCTCTCCCATACACAGGAGTGCTAGTTTGGCTGAGAGTTCCTGTGTTCTCTATGAGGGACCCATCATTATTCATGCCCAAACCACAGACAGCATGAATCAGAGCTTGGCTGTACGACTGCAGCCAGGTATACCTTACGTTTCAGACAAAATATACTTTCAAGAGCTGCTAGAGGTGATTGACAGGTTTATACACACACATGGGAGACATGTGTCAATCACCTGCAGCAGCGCTGGAACGAGCTTACCGGGGGCGGTGCCAAACTCTCACTCCCAGATATGGTCCCCTGCTGGATCTTTAAAGCAACACCGAAGCATTTCAGAAAAACAAAAATTATATACCTGGCTGCAAGCAGCATTCATGCTAGCTGTGGTAGTTTGGGCAGCATAAATCAGATGACCGGTTACCTTTAAAGGTATCACCAGCTCTGAAAAGTGCTACAAGTCTATAATTTATCACTTTTAATCCTTAAAAGGGGCTATTCTATTATATATCACCTCTCCATAGGATAGCAGATGAATGTATGATTGGTGAGGGTGCATTTATCGAATTCGATCAGCTGATCAATTTATAGCTAGTGACTGGTTGTAAATTCCTTCACTGTATCCATCTCTACGAATAAGGGCCACATTGGCCTGAAATGCGTCAGCAGTTATGAATCTTGTGTCTGTATCCATCAGGAATTGAATAAAGAAGCACTCTTCCTCCCATCAAAGTTTTTATCCTCTTAATATATTGCAGTAGTCATATTATATGGCACTGTGTACTTACAAGTGCTCATTTTGCCTTTCTACCCAGTTATTGCTCTTTTCTCTGCTGTATGAAGAAACAGGAAGTCTCTTGTCCCGTCATTTATCATTCTGCTTATCAGCTCCTGACCCAGCAGCTGCCTCCTCCCCCTGCTATAGAGTTTTGCAGTGACTCAAGACTTTTGCAGACAAAATTGCCCTCCTTTTTCTACATAGAGCTTAGAAGGATTCAGCTAGTCAGTTTTTAATCACCTAATTTCATAGATCTAATGGAAAAGAGAAGAATTAACTGGGTAGAAAGGCAAAATGAGCAATTGTAAGTACACAGTGCTATATAATATGGGGATTGCAATATATTAAGAGGATAAAAACTTTGATGGCAGTGCTTCTTTCACGTGGAAACAGTAAAAAGCATCATCGTGATCACACATCTGTTGGTTTTCCCCTGTGTTAAAGTAAATCAGCGAATAACCCAGACTACGTATAAAATTAGTAAGTGCAAACATTTTTATTTTTTGACTATGTAAATTTCAAGTAGAAAATAAGCAGTAATAGTCGGTATGTTTAGTCAGTAACATATTTTCAATATTAAACGTAAAAACCCTTCATTACTAAAAATATTTCCTTTTAAATATTTTCTTTTAAAAACAAGAAAAATATCAACATACAGGTTGTCTATAAAAATGTAAAACCATTGAAAAGACCCGTACAAATCTGTCACAAGTGCAAGGGTAAGGCAAATGCATGGAGAATATCAGGTGCTGGTGAAGAATGGAGATCTAGCTTGTGTCCAGCACTAAAGTGGCATCCCAAAGGACAGCTTGAAGGCCAGCTCCACAGCAACCTCCGTCACAGAGTCATGAAAGCAGACGTAGAACTCCTGAGGCTGAGGCTGCAGAAAAAGTCTCCTGGAAGAAGGAAGCAGCGGTCAGTGGATGACTTCATGTGCGGCGTGATGGACATAAGTGATTTGCCATGTATGCCGGCTCATTGTTCTGTTCTGCATCACTAACACATTGCTTTATTACAAATACATACTTTCCCCTCTTCCCAGTGTGCATAGCAACCGGCTGCTTTTTACTGATCGGAACAACGTTTCACTAAACTGCCGCACCTCATCCCCAACCAAACACGTGTGTGACAATTTATTTCTCAACATTAAATTCCAATTATTAAAGAATTTTTACATCAGTGGCCAAAAATGGAAAATAACTGGCAATGTTTCTTACCCTATTACCCAGTAAGACATTTTGGGAGGCGATTTCTTCTGGTCGGTCCAGTTCTCAGGAGAACATTCAAATAAAACACCGTGTTCTTTAACGGGCCCGAGCCCTAAGAAGTCCCTGCACACCTCTGCCTTGGAATTGTTTTTCCCCTGAAGGTTTTAGTAAAAGCAAAAGTGGAAAGATATTTGCAAAAGGAACAATGAAATCTCAGTGGATGCTAAAGGGGTTAGTCACTGGACAAAAATTGTGTCCCCAAATAGGATTAATAAGAACAGACTAACATACTTGTATTATTAAAAGGTTCCCCAGTTAACCCTTTCGATTCCATGATTGGTAGCTCCATTTCCTGACCTGTGCTCAATGCAGAAAAGCATCAGGACTGCGTGTGAAGGGGGCTGGCTGATTAGCTTATATCAATCGCTAAACCAGTGTCCCTCTCTGTCTATACATCAGCCGGGACAGAGAAAGGCTGGCTTAGCTAATGAAATGAGTAGCCAGCCTCTTTCACGACACAGAAAACCCCTCCATACATAAAGCGCCAGGGTAGAGGTGGAGCTGAAGGTTTTACTCTGATTGAAGGTGGCGTTTCAGAGAAAACAATCTGTCAGTCAATAAGGATTAAAATGGGATGAAACCGAAAGGACTAGTCTGCCGAAACGCAAGGCTCCCAGCTGGGAAGTATATTTTCCTGGAAAAGCTGCAAAATCTGACAGTAATTGGATGAACACATAGGTGGGCTGCGCTGCTGGAGGAAATCTATCAAATCAGAAATGAGAAGAATAAGGTATTTTATTCACAGCGCGTTTCAATGCCACACTGGAGTCTTTATCAAGGGACTTTTGTTTTTTTTCACTTGATAAAAAAGCCAGCATGACATTGAAACAAGTTGGGAATAAAAAACCTTATTCTCATCAGCATTTGTGAAGAATTGATTTACTCCAGCAGCGCAGCCCACCTATGTGTTCATCCGACTGGATCCAATACCTCCTGGAGGATTTATCCACCAGCCCTGGGGCAGCAGCTGTTTTCCTTCATTCCTGCATAGGAGTTGTGCCTATCACCACCAGGTGAGTGTAACCAGCACTCTCCTACTCTCCCTCCGTAGGGGATCATCCTATTGTGAGCTCTGGTCCCCACATCTAGATTTATTCAAAATCTGAGAGTAAAACATACACAACTACAATAACACAGCTTATGCTTTCTGTGGTGGTCTCAATATTAGAAATGGTTACAATTACAAAGTGCTTGTAAAATCAAGTAACACTGCAATTCACTTAAAGCAGGTTTTTGCTACCTCATCTGAAAGGAGCATAATGTAGGAAAAGAGACCCTGATTCCAATGATGTATCACTTAGATTACTGGGTGCAGAAGTTGTGATACAGAGTTTTCACTGCTGTAGATGTAGCAGAGCTCAACCCTGCACATACCACATCTAATCAGTGCTGGGAACGTGGTTGGACTAAGCAGCACGCGGACAGCTAGTCCAGCAATGATAAACACTTTTTGTATTCAAACAACAGCACACAGCCTAATAAGTGACATTGCTGAAATCAGTGTCTCAGCCCCTACCTCATGCTGCTCTCAGATTACATAGCAAAAACTAGCTGACAGATTCCCATTTAAAGGCCTCTGTTCTCAAGTACATAGGATTTTTAAATCTGATTTACTGTGTGTTGCCTAGGTTACCAGCCACCTCCTCAGTCTCAGGGGTGGCTGAACTTCTACATAAGGAGCGCAGCACTTACAAACTTTTTGCTATATTTGCTATAGAGTTTACAAGCGCTGCTCTGAAAGTGGTTAGATTTAGTGATGCAAGTAAGCGCTGGTCTAAATTGTCAATCAACCAGAAGGACACCGCCACTGTGCAAACAGGAAGCCAGAAGGTACGGAGCAGTGGACTCAAGCAGTCCCATGAAGAGAGAACACCCCCACTCCCCCCTTTGTTTGTTAAAAAAAAAGAAAAGAAGAAAAACATTTTTTATTCAAACTTTCACAGTACATAAAGTGTAAGTAATTACCCTTTAATAGTGATTTTTCTTTGCAAACCCATTTAGAGGCAATTCATACAGTGTCCCCTTAAGGCATACATGTCAAACGCTCGCCCGTGGGCCAAATCTGGCCCGCAGGGTGGTGATATTTGGCCCCCAACACCAGAACAACCACTTCTATGCGGGGCCCAGTATTCTCTATGGTGGACTATGCAGGGCCCTTTATTCTGTATGGAGGACTATGCGGGGCCCAGTATTCTGTATGGAGGACTATGCGGGGCCCAGTATTCTGTATTGAGGACTATGCGGGGCCCAGTATTCTGTATGGAGGACTATGCGGGGCCCAGTATTCTGTATGGAGGACTATGCGGGGCCCAGTATTCTGTATGGAGGACTATGCGGGGCCCAGTATTCTGTATGGAGGACTATGCGGGGCCCAGTATTCTGTATGGAGGACTATGCGGGGCCCAGTATTCTGTATGGAGGACTATGCGGGGCCCAGTATTCTGTATGGAGGACTATGCGGGGCCCAGTATTCTGTATGGAGGACTATGCGGGGCCCAGTATTCTGTATGGAGGACTATGCGGGGCCCAGTATTCTGTATGGAGGACTATGCGGGGCCCAGTATTCTGTATGGAGGACTATGCGGGGCCCAGTATTCTGTATGGAGGACTATGAGGGGCCCAGTATTCTGTATGGAGGACTATGCGGGGCCCAGTATTCTGTATGGAGGACTATGCGGGGCCCAGTATTCTGTATGGAGGACTATGCGGGGCCCAGTATTCTGTATGGAGGACTATGCGGGGTCCAGTATTCTGTATGGAGGACTATGCGGGGTCCAGTATTCAGTATGGAGGACTATGCGGGGCCCATTATTCAGTATGGAGGACTATGCGGGGCCCATTATTCTGTATGGAGGACTATGCGGGGCCCATTATTCTGTATGGAGGACTATGCGGGGCCCATTATTCTGTATGGAGGACTATGCGGGGCCCATTATTCTGTATGGAGGACTATGCGGGGCCCATTATTCTGTATGGAGGACTATGCGGGGCCCATTATTCTGTATGGAGGACTATGCGGGGCACAGTATTCAGTATGGAGGACTATGCGGGGCACAGTATTCAGTATGGAGGACTATGTGGGGCACAGTATTCAGTATGGAGGACTATGTGGGGCCCAGTATTCAGTATGGAGGACTATGTGGGGCCCATTATACTGTATGGAGGACTATGTGGGGGCCATTATTCTGTATACCAGTTGACCCGCGACTTTGTCCAAGTTTTTCATTTTGGCCGTCTGTGTGTTTGAGTTTGACATCCCTGCCTTAAGGAGAATCTGTCAACAGGTTTTTGCTATTTAATCTGAAGACAACAGGAAATATGGGCTGAAACACAGATTTCAAACAAGTGTCACTTTTTTGGTGGTTGTGTGCTGTTTACTTACAATGAAGGTTTTATAACAAGGACACCATCTCTGACAGGACTTGCGCTCCAGTGAGCAGTGGTCTGACTACGTCCTTTTGTCTGATAAGCCGCTCACGGTCACTATACAATGTGCACAGAAAGCTGTGGTGCGGGCGAGCTTAGCTTTCTCAGCTCTGCTACATCTAAGAACTCTGTCACCACTGCTGCACCCAGTAATCTAAGTCAGAGGTCCCCAACCGCCGGTCCGCGGACCAGGACCGGGCCGTTGGGGTTTTTCAGCCGGTCCGCAGCGCCGCTGACAGCTAGCTCCGCGGCCCTGCGCCTGGTCAGAGCTCGCTCTGTGTGGATTTATAATGTTTTCTGCCATAGCCGTGACAGCTCACAGCTCCCGGCAGAGAACATTATGCAGGACGGGGTGGGGCGTCGGGCGGGTCTTAGTGACGCAGCCCTCCACAGCACAGCATGGTACCTGTTGTACGTCACGGGGCGGGTCTTAGTGACGCGGCCCTCCTGCACAGCATGGTGTGTTCCTGACGGGGTGGGGCGGCAGGCTCTCCTCACTGACACGCCCCCGGCAGAACAGGTTATGTGGGGCGTGCTGGGGCAGCAGACTGGCTTCAGTGACGCGGCTCCCGGTACCGGTGTTCAGTGTGTAGCGCTGCTAAGCAGCAGCGCTGTATACACTGACGCTCAATGTACAATGCTGCTACTTAGCAGCGCTGTACACCGAGGTCCCGCCAGCATCCTCCCCATACAGCTCCACCCCTCCATAACCCCACCCCCATATGACCAAAGCCCCGCCCCCACCCCCACCGGGCCATGGAAAACTGGTCTTGCTTAAAGCCGATCCCTGGTGCAAAAAAGGTTGGGGACCTCTGATCTAAGTGATACATCGTTGGAATCAGGCTCACTTGCTCTATATTTTGCAGCTCTCAGATTAAATAGCAAAACCCTGCTTACAGATTCCGTTTAACACCTTACTGACCGGATCATTTTCCGTTTTTGCGTTTTCTGCTCCCTTTGTTCCCAGAGCCATAACGTTTTTATTTTTTGGTCAATATGGCCGTGTGAGGGTTTATTTTTTGCGTGACAAGTTGTACTTTTGAACAACATCCCTGGTTCTACCACATAGTGTACTGGAAAACAGGAAAAAAAATTCCAAATGCTGTGAAATTGCAAAAAAAAGTGCAATCCCAGTTTTTTTTTTTACCACGTTCACTGAATGCTAAAACTGTCCTGCTATTATGAATCTCCAGGTCATTACAAGTTCGTAGACACCAAACATGTATAGCTTCTTTTTTATTTAAGTGGTGAAAAAAAATCCAAGGTTTGCTATATAAAAAAAAAAAAAAAAAAAAAAAAAAAGAAACGCCATTTTCCGAGACCCGTAGCGTCTCCATTTCTCGTGATCTGGGGCTGGGTGAGAACTTATTTTTTGCGCGCCGAGCTGACGTTTTTATTGATACCATTTTGGAGTAGATCCGATGTTTTGATCGCCTGTTATTGCAATGTTGCGGCGACCATAAAAACGCAATTCTGGCGTTTAGAATTTCTTTTTCTTGTTACGCCATTTACCGATCGGATTAATTCTTTTTTTATATTGATAGATCGGGCGATTCTGAATGCAGCGATACTAAATATGTGTATGTGTTTTTTTTTATTGTTTTGAATGGGTAAAAGGGGGGAGATTTCAACTTTCATATTTTTTTTAATTATTTTTTATATTTTTAAAAACTTTTTTTTTTTTTTTTTTTACACTTTCTGCTTGCTTCAATAGTCTTTATAGGAGAGTAGAAGCAGCAGTAGTTCGATTGCCTCTGCTACATAGCAATCTAAACATGACAACCACAGTGGTCTGCTGTGACCCGCGATCACATGACGGGGTCACCTATTTACAGAGTCAGTGATGCGCTTCCTGGAAGCGCGAGTTAAATGCCGCTGTCAGAGATTGACAGCAGCATTTAACTGGTTAAAAGTATAACTCAGCTGACATGTGCGAGGTTCAGTGCGGGCTCAGCGCTGGAGACCGCGCTCAACAGGGGGTACCGACGTGATGCGTACTAATAGGCACCACGTCGGAAAGGGGTTAATTATCCACATCCCCCACTGCCCCCCCCCCCAAAAAAAAAATCATACAAAAAATGTACATTACGATTCAAAAATATTTTTGATTAACCAAGGATCATTGGTATCATTAAACATTAGTCATAAATGATAAATAACTGGGGCACATGTACAGGTGCATCTCACTAAATTAGAATATCATCAAAAAGTTAATTTATTTCAGTTCTTCAATACAAAAAGTGAAACTCATATACCTTAGCAGTGCCACAGGCTGATCGCCTCCACGCCGTATTGATGCAGTAACTGATGCAAAAGGAGCTCCGACCAAGTATTGAGGGCATTTACATACATTTCGGATTTTTTAATTATTTTTCAAGCTGTTATAAAGTATTCTAGTTTACTGAGATAATGACTTTTGTGTTTTCATTGGCTGTAAGCCATAATCATCAACATTAACAGAAATAAACACCTCTGTTTGTAATGACTCTATATAATATAGGAGTTTCACTTTTTGTATTGAAGAACTGAAATAAATTAACTTTTTGATTATATTCTAATTTTGTGAGATGCACCTGTAACTCAATCGTATGTAAATAGCACTATACCTCTTCCATGAGAGTTTGCTGAAACACGGAGCGTATAGACAGACAGCAGCGGTGGAAGCTCTTGATCAGTAGGGGGTGAATGGTGCCGCTCAGGTCCTCTACCTCTCTGTGTGTTGGAGAGATGAACACTCCCTGCACACTTTCCAGGAATATGTAATGAAAAAGTGTATTCTCCGACCCTGATGTTAATCTTTAGATAAAAAAAAAATATGAAAATCACTCAATAGTAGATTTAATTTCAATTATAGCAGAATATTAACATTTTAATGAGAAGTTGTCATCATGTGTTCCCCTACGAATAAATACAGTGAGAGGATCAAAGGATATTCCTGCTGTGATGTGGGGAGGTAGTTTTGGCATCCACAGGTCACTCTTCTTTCTGGAGGCCTTTGTCTGGCTGCAGCAATCGCTCACGTATGTACTTGGGACATGGGCTCTGACCACTTATGGGGGCCACGTTTCACCACTGTCTGGTGAAGTCTCAGGAAATAAATGAGAGAAGTCCTGTGCTGGACGATGCTAGTGATTACCTGTTATCAATATAGTATAGATCAGACTTAAAAGGGGTATTCCAACCTAAACAAGTAATCTATCTGCCAGATGGGTGAGAACTGGAATATTAGTTTTTGTCCACAGTTCTGGTCTTGCTAAGTCACATGTGCACCAAACCAAAAAGAAGCAAAAAATAAAAAGGGTATATTTGACAGGTTTTAATATTATGAAAAAAAATGGATGAACAATGATTTCTCATGATTTGTTGTTAACAGAGAGGTATACTTGTATTTCTAATAGGGAGGAAAGGGGATTAGATGAGGGGTTGGGGCCAAATGAAATTAGATTTTCAGGCGTTAACTTGTCACTTACTTCACAGTGTTATACAGATCTTCTGCCTCTCGCTCTGAAAGGTTCCTTCTCAAGCTTCCCAAATTAAAAGGATTTGGAAGGGTGTATTTTTTCTTGCTGATCTGAAAATAAAGCACAATATAAAAGTCACCATACAATTAAATGTAGTTTGTTACACTTCTGCACATTCAATTCCACTAACGGTACATTTACACCTGTCGACCGCGGCTGTTAAATAACCGCTGATCAGCCGGTGGTCGCTTAATAGTCTGCTTAGACTGGCTGACCTGAATTCTATGTGGAGAATATCATGTTGTCAGCAGCCCATCTACTGTTTACACAGAACAATGTGCTACTGATTAAGATAATTTTAATTTCGCCATGAACCACCCGATGAACAAGCGTCTTTGCCGGTATGTTTACACAAGCCAATAATTGACAAATGAGTATTGCAACAAATGCTCAATCACGATTAGCGGCTTGTCCAACCAGGCCTTAAAAGGAACCCATCACCAGAAATAACTATTTACCTGCAGATATGCCATTAATCAGCAGGTTAACAGTGTTACTAACCTGCCCGGCGCCTGCACGAACTTTATTCTCCCCGCCAGCATTCAGTTTCGGTCATGTGGGCGGGGGTGCAGCGGGTTCAGTCATTGCTCTGATAATACAGAGCGGCCTCGACTGTAATGCAGAGCCAGTGACAACCGGCTGTTAGTCAGGCCAGGGGCGTTGTTACAGCAGACGCTCTCTATACTCAGAGCGATAACTAAACCAGCAGCGCCCCCACCCCCCATGATTGAAACCGAATGCTGGTGGGGAGAACAAAGTTAATTTTCTCCCTGCCAGCATTCGGTTGCGTGCAAAATAAGAACGCTGTTACCTGCAGGTTAATAACGTTATCTCTGGTGACAGGTTCCCTTTAAGATAGTACTGCAAAATATCTGTGATAAGTTTAAATTTGATACACCCCAAAAATGTTACCTATACTAATAACACCAAAAAGTAAAAAATCTTTGGGATCAGAAAAGAGAATAAATACTGAAGGGGATACGGAGTAGTAAATTATAGAGACATTGTGAATCTAAAAATTACATGCATATACAGATTACAGCTATTCCTTAAAGGGTTTTTTTCACGTCTCTTCAGAAGCACACCAGTTCTCTGCCTTCTGGCTTTTTGGCTGCACGAGGCAGTGCACTCCCGAAGATTGACAGCTTGGACCAGTGGCATGTTCACACTACTCATCCGAACGAAGCACTCTCTCGTGCTACTATCGTAGGCAGCTTTGCCTCTAGGACTAGAGCTGGCTGGATCCATGACAGCACAGAGCATGCAAGCAGGGTTTCTCCTTTCTTACATAGTCCGAGGTCAGATACCAGGAGGGCCAAGACAAAGTCGTTGTCAGGTCACAGTCCCGGGTCAAATGCCAGGAGGGTATGTGAAGACAAGGGAGTAAGATAAACGGAGTCAGAGGCCAAGTCCGGGGTCAGGTACCTGAAGTCCGAGAGCGTCAAGAGCAGAAGGGATAATCCACATGATCAGTCATGACAAATCCTAGGTCCGGGAACAGGATCAGATAATAAGACACAATCAGACAGAGCTAAGCAGACTCCAGACTAGGCTAAGATACAACTGGCACTGGACTGCTCTCAGCTAGCCAGCTAAATAGCTAGCAAATCACCAAGCTTGGGAGGCACCTGGGGAAATGCGGCAGGCTAGGCCACGTTGAACAGCAGGGCTGTCAATCAAAAATGCTGCCAGCCCAACACGCTCCAGCATCAGATTGGATGACTGGACTGTCATTCACAACCCTGACAGTCCAGCACACTCCAGATCCCATAGGGCGGCTGAGCTGTCACTCACAGCGGTCCTAGGCCACAGTAGAGATGAAATCGTGAGATGTACACTATAAAATTAAAAATCCCTCCATTCTTAAGTATAGAGGATTTTTAATAAGAAGTTAATTGCAAAGTTGTTTGTTTTTATCCATTTAAGAACTTGAGACAATCCTCTTAAATTAACATGGTGGTAAGGTGAACTGCTCGCTCTGGGACAATGAATACATACCTTAAGAACACTCCCACTCCCTCCACTTCCTTCTGAGCCTCCTGAGCCTTCAGATTCTCGTCTTCCAACTTTTCGGGTTAAGTCTGGAGTTGAATGGAATCCAACACTAGCGGTTTCCCCTAAACCTTCACTTCCATTATCAGATCCTCCACTACTTCGAGTAGGACTTAGTCTACGAGTTTTTAGAGAAGCCTGGGAATCGGGAATTAGACTCTTCTTACTTAATGTCTGATTGGTTTTCTTGGGAGTTTGAAGTTTATTTATTATAACAGAATTAACAACACTGTGGAACTTGTCCCGTGCAGAAGGAAGGAACCAGTCGGCACATGATAAGCATGGGTTTGGGGACGCATTCAGCCTTTCTTCTATACTTGTGTCCAGCATTTCCAGTTGAAGAAGACATGCTTTCAGCTGATCTACATATATGTAGTCAGGCCCAGGATTTCCTACTGCTTTAGATGTGCAGCCGCCAGCCTCTAATAGTGTGCATAGCATGAAGTGTTTCTGCCAAAGAGAATCGGGAGTTAAAAACCTCTAAAATACTAACAAGAATCCCTTATGTACAGTACATGATCGTTCATACAGGAATATTTTATGAAAGATGAAAAATCATTTACTCTAACTTTTTTCACATCACATTAAAATCATATTAACTAAATCGTTGATCAATCTCTTATCTCTAGAAATGTAGTACCCATAACCATCCTTGAACTTCAGCCTAATGAATTTTAAACATCTTTAGCTACATAGTCTATTGGTATCAATCTGTTAAAATTGGCTGTAAGCTACAAAGTATCTAAATCAATAGTAAGAAAATGAATATTACTTCACACAAATACATAGCAAAGTGAGCCACAAAAAGAAAAAAGCTAGGATCCAACAGATACGACGGAGAAATGCTTACCAGGCCTACAATGAGAAGGAAGTACCGGGCCTCAGGCTGACTGTATTCATCCCTGCTTAGTGAGACATACTTTTCTCTATGATGACAGGGGTACACCTCCCGCCACACTACAAGCTGTCCAATCCGCTGTGATGCCAACGACAACAAGTAATAATGTCGGCAATAGAGGGCAAGATCAATCAGATCTTCCTTGGGCAAGTGATTGGCAACCAAATAACCCTGAAAAGAAATTAAAAATAACTTATCTAAAGAAATAGAAAAAAAAAAGGAAAAACATTCACAGTACAGTAATACAATCTCTTCTACAAATTTAGTAGATGGTCTGTGCACAATCCCCCTCCCCACATGTCCATAGGTTAATCAGCTTGATTTTGTTAAAAGCAATAGCAGCTCACAGTAGCCTCTAACGATCCCATGCTTAGTTATCCATACTATATCAGATAATGTAGCCCCTAACGATCCCATGCTTAGTTATCCATACTATATCAGATAATGTAGCCCCTAACGATCCCATGCTTAGTTATCCATACTATATCAGATAATGTAGCCCCTAACGATCCCATGCTTAGTTATCCATACTATATCAGATAAGTAGCCCCTAACAATCCCATGCTTAGTTATCCATACTATATCAGATAATGTAGCCCCTAACGATCCCATGCTTAGTTATCCATACTATATCAGATAAGGTAGCCCCTAACGATATCAGATAATGTAGCCCCTAACGATCCCATGCTTAGTTATCCATACTATATCAGATAAGGTAGCCCCTAAAGATCCCATGCTTAGTTATCCATACTGTATCAGATAACTAAGCATGGGATTGTTAGGGGCTACATTATCTGTGACAGTGTGGATAACTAAGCATGGGATGGTTACGGGCTACATTATCTGATATAGTATTGATAACTAAGCAAGGGATCGTTAGGGGCTACATTATCTGATATAGTATGGATAACTAAGCATGGGATCGTTAGGGGCTACATTATTTGACAATTATCCATACTGTATCAGATAATGTGGCCCCTAATGATCCCATGCTTAGTTATCCGTACTGTATTAGATCATGACTGACCAGACTCGCTGTCCCAGGACTTGTACCTAATATACCTTGTAAAACAAGCAAGTTCCCAGAATCATGTACAAGCGTCTCATCTCATAGTAATCTTCAGACTGCAATGGTAGAAAACATCCACAGCTGGTTATACATGGTAGAAACATAGGATTCAATAAATTGTCTATATGAAAAACACAATAAGTGATAGTACAAGTGTAAAAGTGGAAGTGGATTACTACACATGCTGGTAAATCATTTCACCATATGTTTTTTTCCCCATTGTCCTCAACAATAAAAAAAAAAAAAATCAGCTACTGTAATAAACAAATTAACTGTATTTTTCCGACTATAGGACGCACCTCACTGTAAGACACCCCACGTTGAGACAGCTGGAAAAAAAAAAAATATATATATTTTTCCTACCAATTAAAACTTCCCTACTGGTGTAAAGTGGAGGAGTCAATATCACTAACTTTAGTGCAGTAGAGTAGAATAGGAAGTAATTGATCTATTGTTTGTGTTTCTCTGAAGCATGTGTATCAAATATATATATATATATATATATATATATATATATATATATATATATATATATATATATATATATATATATATATATATATATATATATATATATATATATATATATATATATACACATATATATATATATATACACACACACACACAGTACAGACCAAAAGTTAGGACACACCTTCTCATTTAAAGATTTTTCTGTATTTTCATGACTATGAAAATTGTACATTCACACTGAAGGCATCAAAACTATGAATTAACACATGTGGAATTATATACTGAACAAAAAAGTGTGAAACAACTGAAAATATGTCTTATATTCTAGGTTCTTCAAAGTAGCCACCTTTTGCTTTGATGACTGCTTTGCACACTCTTGGCATTCTCTTGATGAGCTTTAAGAGGTAGTCACCGGAAATGGTTTTCACTTCACAGGTGTGCCCTGTCAGGTTTAATAAGTGGGATTTCTTGCCTTATAAATGGGGTTGGGACCATCAGTTGTGTTGTGCAGAAGTCAGGTGGATACACAGCTGATAGTCCTACTGAATAGACTGTTAGCTGCTTTTTTCTTGCCATAATACAAATTCTTAGTAAAGAAAAACGAGTGGCCATCATTACTTTAAGAAATGAAGGTCAGTCAGTCCGAAAAATTGGGCAAACTTTGAAAGTGTCCCCAAGTGCAGTTGCAAAAACCATCAAGCGCTACAAAGAAACTGGCTCACATGAGGACCAGCCCAGGAAAGGAAGACCACGAGTCACCTCTGCTTCTGAGGATAAGTTTATCCGAGTCACCAGCCTCAGAAATCGCAGGTTAACAGCAGCTCAGATTAGAGACTAGGTCATATGCCACACAGAGTTCTAGCAGCAGACACATCTCTACAACAACTGTTAAGAGGATACTTTGTGCAGCAGGCCTTCATGGTAAAATAGCTGCTAGGAAACCACTGCTAAGGACAGGCAACAAGCAGAAGAAACTTGTTTGGGCTAAAGAACACAAGGAATGGACCCATTAGACCAGTGGAAATCTGTGCTTTGGTCTGATGAGTCCAAATTTGAGATCTTTGGTTCCAACTACCGTGTCTTTGTGCAACGCAGAAAAGGTGAACGGATGGACTCTACATGCCTGGTTCCCACCGTGAAGCATGGAGGAGGAGGTGTGATGGTGCTTTGCTGGAGACACTGTTGGGGATTTATTCAAAATTGAAGGCATACTGAACCAGCATGGCTACCACAGCATCTTGCAGCGGCATGCTATTCCATCCGGTTTGCGTTTAGTTGGACCATCATTTATTTTTTAACAGGACAATGACCCCAAACACACCTCCAGGCTGTGTAAGGGCTATTTGACCAAGGAGGAGAGTGTTTGGGTGCTACGCCAGATGACCTGGCCTCCACAGTCACCAGACCTGAACCCAATCGAGATGGTTTGGGGTGAGCTGGACCGCAGAGTGAAGGCAAAAAGGCCAACAAGTGCTAAGCATCTCTGGGAACTCCTTCAAGATTGTTGGAAGACCATTTCCGGTGACTACCTCTTGAAGCTCATCAAGAGAAGGCCAAGAGTGTGCAAAGCAGTCATCAAAGCAAAAGGTGGCTACTTTGAAGAACCTAGAATATAAGACATATTTTCAGTTGTTTCACACTTTTTTGTTAAGTATATAATTCCACATGTGTTAATTCATAGATTTGATGCCTTCAGTGTGAATGTACAATTTTCATAGTCAAGAAAATACAGAAAAATCTTTAAATGAGAAGGTGTGTCCAAACTTTTGGTCTGTACTAATTATATATATATATATAAAGAAAGCGCAGCAGCACTCCATTATGGCCAAGATACATAAAGACAATAAAACCATTTACCGTATATTCCGGCGTATAAGACGACCTGGTGTATAAGACGACCCCCCTACTTTCCTGTTAAAATATAGAGTTTAGGATATATTCACCGTATAAGACTACCCCTTTTCCAACGCATACCAAACACCGGTAAAAATTAAAAAAAAACAGATTTGAATTTAACATGGTCCTTTTTTAATTTAAATTCTTATGACATGCAGGTATATAGCAGGAAAACTGTCACTCATAAACATATTAAAATAGGGGGGACCCCACGTCATTTTTTGGGGGGGTCCCCCATTCTAATAGCTAGTAAAGGCTAGGTATTCAGCTGGGGGCTGATATTAGTAGCCTGGGAAGCTCCGTGGGTATTACCCCCTTCCCAGACTTCAAACATCTGCCCCAGCCGTCTGCTTAACCTCCGCTAGAGACTATAATGATGGTGGATCCCACGCCAATTTTCTTTTTAAAAAATCCTTTATTTTAACACTAAATGACAATTGAGGGGTTAATAAAGATGCAGTCCCTAAATTATTATTAATTTTGTAATTAATTTTTCCGAAAAATGTTGACGTGGGCTTCGCCATATTTTTGTGTCCAGCCAGGTACAGCAGGCAGGAACGGGCTGCCCCCAACCACCAGCTGCCTATTTGTACCTGGCCGGACACAACAATATAGGGAAGCCCTTTTTTTTTTAATTATTTCATGAAATAATTAAAAAAAAAAAAGACGTGGGGCTTCGCCCTATTTTTGTGTCCAGCCAGGTACAACTAGGCAGCTGGGGGCTGGAATCTGCAGCGCAGGGAGACCCAAGCTTTCTGGGCCCCCCCCGCTGCAAATTGCAGTCCGCAGCCACCCCGGAAAATGGCGCGTTCATAGAAGCGCCATCTTCTGGCGCTGTACCCAACTCATCCAGGGCCCTGGTGCGGTGGCTCACTGGGTAATAAAGGGGTTAGGGCCAGCTTGGCATTATCAGCTGGCCCTAAGCCCGAAATTCATGGGGTCACGCCAATATTAGACATGACCACCATGAATTTCTAGTAAAGTAATTAAAAAAAACACAACACCCAGAATAAAGTCCTTTAATTGAAATAAAGACACAATTTTTTAATGTTCTAAATTAAACCATACTTACCATCACGCCCATTCCAGCTGAAGCCAACGATCTCCTGCAATAAAAGTAAAATAATAAAGCAACCTCATCCTTACCTTTCCATGGTTCCCAGGACCGGTCCAGCTCTGCTACATTCACATGACAGGCTGGACCGCAGCAGAACGCTGCCGTTCAGCTTGCCATGCGGCAGACACTGAGAAGCGCAGGCATGCTTGTGCTCCTCAGTGTCTGACTGTGACGGCATCCAGATGAGCCGAGATCATGTCCAATGAACTCGGCTCACCTCATGCACGTCACTGACAGCGTGGGAAAATTCTCCTGCTCCCCGCATGCGCAGTAGAAGTTTCCCACGCTGTCAGTGACGGACGTCCAGGAGGTGAGCTGAGTTCATTGTCGGCTCATCTGGATGCCGTCACAGCCAGACACTGCAGAGCGCAAGCATGCCTGCGCTTCTCAGTGTCTGCGGGATGAGAGGCTGGATGGCAGCGTTCTGCTGCGGTCCAGCCAGTCATCTCTATGTAGCAGAGCTGGACCGGTCCTGGGAGCCATGGAAAGGTAAGGATGAGGTTGGTTTATTATTTTTCTTTTATTGCAGGAGATCGTTGGCTTCAGCTGGAATGGGCGTGACGGTAAGTATGGTTTAATTTAGAACAATAAAGATT
Organism: Phyllobates terribilis; assembly: GCF_046119375.1. Classification (NCBI taxonomy): domain Eukaryota; kingdom Metazoa; phylum Chordata; class Amphibia; order Anura; family Dendrobatidae; genus Phyllobates; species Phyllobates terribilis. The sequence continues at coordinate 920,784,546 of NW_027362761.1, read as the reverse complement.
TGTGTCTTTATTTCAATTAAAGGACTTTATTCTGGGTGTTTGTGTTTTTTTTAACTTTGACTATGGGGTTAGTAATGGGGGTGTCTTATAGACGCCTCTCCATTACTAACCTGGGCTTGATGTCAGCTGGCATTATAAGCTGACATCAACCCCAGCCCTATTACCCCACTGCCACCGCACCAGGGCAGCGTGGAAGAGCGAGGCTAAGTGCCAGAATTGGCGCATCCTATGGATGCGCCATTTCTGGGGCGGCTGACGGCTGGTGTTTCTAGCCTGGGAGGGGGCCAATATTCATGGCTCCCTTCCTGGGCTATTAATATCAGCCCCCAGCTGTCTGCCTAGCCTTTGCTAGCTATTAAATTAGGGGGGACCCCACGTCATTTTTTTGGGGGGGTCCCCCATTTTAATAGCTAGTAAAGACTAGGTATTCAGCTGGGGGCTGATATTAGTAGCCTGGGAAGCTCCGTGGGTATTACCCCCTTCCCAGGCTTCAAACATCTGCCCCAGCCGTCTGCTTAACCTCCGCTAGAGCCTAAAATTAAGGGGAACCCCACGCCAATTTTTTTAATAATAAATCCTTTATTTTAATACTAAATGACAAGTACAGTAACCAACACTATCACTGTACTTCATATATATGTGACTGACATGTTTCTATCTATCTAATCTATGTGTGAAGCTCTATTCTGTCTGTTATAAATTGTCGGGTACAGATGCTGAATTGCCGGCCGGCTTTTTTAAAGAGACGGTGCATGAAAACACTATTATTTGTTTTAATAAATCCTTTACACTAAATGACAAGTACAGTAAGCAATACTGTCACTGTACTTCATATATATGTGACTGACATGTTTCTATCTATCTAATCTATGTGTGAAGCTCTATTCTTTCTATTCTAAATTGTCGGGTGCCGGCTTATGCCGCTGCTGAATTGCCGGCTTTTCATATATTGTCACAGAAGTGATGCGAACTTCCCTGCTCCGGACACAGCGCAGCGCTTCTGTGACAAGTGAAAGCTGTCAGCACAGAAGCCCTGCGCTGTGTCCGGAGCTGGGAATACGCAGCGATGTGTCCGTTTCAGCACAGAAGCGCTGACTGTCTGGACCTACCGCCGCCGTATTTTAACTCCCTCCACCTTATATTAACTCCGACATGGCAGGGATACGGCCACGGCAGCTTATTAACACCCCCAGAGTATCCCCGCATGTCAATTTCTGAAAGTTTAAAAGCATTACCGGCGTATAAGACGACCCCAGACTAGACAGAAGATTTTTCAGTCTTCAAAAGTCGTCTTATACGCCGGAATATACGGTAATTTAAACTGTGTTATTACTCAATAAGCTTTACTTACAAAAAATGGAGGTTCTTAGCGCATAAATTGGCCAACTCAGGTGTGCCCATCAACAGCTGCAAGGTGACCTCCCATCTGATGGGTACTACTCTGCCTACATGCCTCTCTTGGGCTACAAGCCTATAACTCTGGACAGAACATGTCACTTCTGGCCTAAAACACCTACAATTTAAATGGGCTGGTAGAATAGAATATACATCACCTGCTGGTTAAATGGGGGGAGTGCAAGGTCAAACAGGAGGCAGTTCCCACTTCCTATAGTAATATGTCAAAAAAACTGACCAGCACATCCCAAATGTGAACAGGTGCAGTTTTAGCCCAGAAGTGACATGTTTTATCCAGAGTTATAGGCTTGTAGCCCAAGAGAGGCTTGTAGGCAGAGTAGTACCCATCAGATGGGAGGTCACCTTGCAGCGGTTGATGGGCACACATGAATTGGCCAATTTATGCGCTAAGAACCTCCATTTTTTGTAAGTAAAGCTTATTGAGTAATAACACAGTTTAAATTAAATGGTTTTATTGTCTTTATGTACCTTGGCCATAATGGAGTGCTGTTGCGCTTTCTTTTTATATATCTTATGCAGTTTCTGCAGCTTGCACCTGTTCACATTTGGGATGTGCTGGTCAGTTTTTTTGACATATAGATATATATAGATATAGATATCTATATCTATATCTATATATATATTATAAATACACACAAGGACATAAAACACACACACCCCACTGCTGCATGGACAGTGCACACTCAGCTCTGCCTCATGCACTTTTGCTTACATACACAGAGCTGTGCTACGTGCACATTTGCTTACATACACACAGAGCTGTGCTACGTGCACATTTACATACATCTACAACACAGCTGCATGTACATATACATATAGCACTACTATATTCACATTTATATATACATAGAGCTCTGCTACATGCATAAGGTCCTATATGGCAGATATGTGCCACCGAAGTGGTTGGCCTCGGTATAATAAAATCTGTACCAGTAACGCTAGGTTACTGAGCGGGTTAATTTGACTGGATTTTGGGTCCAGGATTTAGGAGCAACCTAAGAGTCTGGGTGTGAAAGGTTGTTCCCATAATCCAGCCCGGGTCTTACCGACCTAATAAGAGCTGCTGGCTTAGCTCAGCAGTATGGAGCTGAACAGAGGTGTGTGTCTGGTGAACGCATTTAAACTTCTTCAGCTGATACTGCCTGGAATGCAGAGATTGGTGAGGCTGTTACATTGTTTCATTGCGCTTGAAGAAAGGACTGTTTGTTATTCATTTGTACTGGAGAAAAGCTGTTTTAGCTTTGGAGCTGTAAAGTTTATGATGGAAAATAAACTTTATACTGAAACCCTACAATACATACAGTACAGCTCTGCTACAAGCAGGGCTGTGGAGTCTGTAAGCCAAATCTCTGACTCAGACTCCACAGCACGGCCTCACTACTGAGCGTGTACATAAAGTGCAGCACAGATTCATCTCAACTAAAAGCCGAGATCCTTAGATCAGGAATAGAACAGACGTTTATAGGACATTTCATAAGTTTCCCAAATTCTTATGAAAACATTTACAGCACATACTGCATTGTACTGCTGCACCCAATTTATTATATATTTTAGGAGTCTGAGTCGGTCCATTTTATACCAACTCCACCAAAATGGACACCGACTCAGACTCCACAGTCCTGGCTACAAGCACATTTACATACATACACACACTATACATTTCCCACATCTTGCAGTTCCGTCCAGGCATGTGACTGATCACATCACCTGAAAGGTCCTGGTCAGGTGAAAGGTCGTTCAGTAGCGTGGTATGTGCAACCTCCATGCAGGTCTGGTATCTTCCTCTCCTACCCTGCACCAATCACATAGATCAGTGTGGGACTGGAGAAGAAAGAGCAGTTCTGTCAGGGATCGAGAAGGACGGTGTCAGCGTTCTCCTCCATCAAAGAAAGCTATAATTTTTCTTGCTAAAAAAGTGCTTTTTGTAGTCTGAAAAATAAGTTACTTCATTGTGAACCTTACTTAACCTTGGTTCATCATGCCAGTGCCTAGTATTCATCCCATTGTAGCTTCATAACACCACAATCTAAAGCACTTACTAGTTCTGCAAAATCAAGCGCCTCCAAATCACTCAGTACTGTATCAATCTCCGTCTGAAAGATTAAAATGACACAAACTAAACTTTAATATGGTGATACAATAAATACATTCCAGACTGTTACATTGGCTTCTGAGACAACTGGATATGACTGGCTGATGTAAAGACAGAAGGAAACACTGCAGGCATTGCCTTGTCCACATCCCCCAGGAGCACCAAGTCCACCCAAATTAGGAAAAAAAAATAAAGAGGATGCTGTTCACAAAAAATCATGTCCAACCAACGAGAGCTGGGTCTCTCCTTCTGACTGGCCATATAACGCCGACATGGGGTAATGTGTTAGTATATGCACCATAAAAACAGCAAATACAAGAAAAGTGAAGGCATGTTTTTATTTTCTGCAGATATTTCTGGAGCCATGTTAGGCACAAGACACATGATTGATACAGAAACTTACCAGGCAAAACATGAGACAAACGAAACGGCACAAAGACCTGTCCTGACGGAACCACAGGTACAGATCTTACTTTTCTTAATCATATAGACAAAGGCGACATGTGTTACAGATGTCCCATCAGTTGTATATTTTACCACTGAGTTTAATGGTTTTCTACAAAAGTGGAAGATTATTCAGTAAATTGGGTCTCCCAACACAATTACAGTTCAGCTTGGAAACTAATATTGCAAATTGTCCGCGTTGCTTGGGTCAGAAGAATAAGAGATTAGTTGCTCTGGTGTCTCCTAGAAACATTATCCTCTGACCTGAAGGCCTCTATATTCACAGAATTAGGACTGAACAATCTCTAGTTTCTTAGAAAGTTATTACTTTCCATTTCAGTTCCCGACACTGAACCCCCGCACAATAAACTTTGACTTAAATGTACATTAAAGTATCTATGGAGATGATAAAAACAGCTGAGCGACTCTGTATAGTCCTGGTCGGTATTGTTACATACTTCTCAGTACATGGAGCGAGACAATCACAGCTATTTGCACATGCCTGTGCCTGTCTGTTGAGCTGTATGACTTATACGAGTGCACGCTTCATACTCACACATATGTGTATGCATTATCTGACAGCTGTGGGAACGTCCACCTAGCGAGATGCCGCAGTAACAATAATACCTGAAGTGCATATGATGCAGAGCTAAATACATTAAAAAGGGGTATCCACTTCATTTCAATAGTAAGTCAACTCCCTTTTCTGTCTATCGGTTGTAACACATAAGGGGGCTGGCTTAGCTACTGAAATGAATCAGTCAATCATCCCTGGTCTCACCTCACTGTATTAAAATAAAAATGTACAGGCAAATATAAGGAACTTTGTAATATATCTAAAATCAGCTTTCTTCCCTACTTATGAGACTCATCCTCTTGAACCTGTCATCCACTTTCAAAGGCAGCTCAAATCATTATTGCTCAGACAAGACAAACTGCAGGCATCATGTCATACAGCTCATTGTACTCTATGAAGAGGGGAGTGTGGAGGAGAAGTGAGGATCAGGGAGAAGAAAAAGGCAGAAGGACACAAACATCCTGCAGAGCTCTCTAATAACTCTGTTACCTCACATCAGAGCTTTATTCAGAACAAGACAGCTCAGCACTGCTGTATGATTTCTTCCATGCTGCTGCTTGTCTGTGTGCTAAAAAGGAATGAAGAGCAGGAATTCCTCTGAGTGTACAGTGCAGGACAGATAGGACAGATCACAGAGTTTGCACAGGGGAAAACTGGTGAAAAATGCAGGATACAAGTCCTATAATGATCAGTTATACGGTTATTCCTCATGTACACACAGAACAGTTTATTCTGAAAAGTTACTTGAATTACCCTTTAATCTAAACAAAATTGAAGCTGCTGGGACCATGCTGATGTTTGGAGATTGGGGCACCTTCCTTAAGCGGATGCCTTGTGTGGCCATACAGTATATTCCATGGTGGCATTCCATCCTGGCTCAGATGGGGTCTTATGAAGGAGCCACCATCCATTTTGTTCATTATGTATTATTAGGGCATATAGAGACGAATTGTTGTTTTTGCTGGTTGCTTTGGCGTTAGACCTGTCCAAGCTGATTTCCACTGTCTTATGTAGTCTACATTGGCTACTGTCCCACAGCACATCACTGAAGTTACAAACTAGGTGGTTTGGATGAACAATATGCCAACACTTCCCATAATGGACTGAAACCCACTGATTGCACTGCTAACAACTCTTCAGTGACTTCTGAAAATCATATGTCATTGCATGCAGTACCTACAACATACATCCACCTCCTCCATCTGGAGACATGTGTTCGATATTACTTGTAACACAGGAGCCTCTACTATCTGCTACACAGGCCTGCCATTTTCACATCAGTGAAAGGTGATTTTAATTAAAGCAGGACTACGCCTGCCCTTAAATCTGTAGGTTTTGCGCCTAGAGGTATTATAGGTTAGGGTCCCATCAAAGGGGTACGTCTTGTTGGGGCTGGTGGGCTCTCAAGGATTGGCCAATTTGTGCACCAAGTACCTTCATTTTTAAGAGCATTTTCTATAGCAGTAATGTAGTTCCAATTTCATATATTTAATGTTTGCATTGTAAGGTGGCAGCTGAACAGGACTTGGATTGGAGGTATGGGTCACTGAGGTGCCAAACTTTGGTGATGTAGGACCCGGAGAAGCAGGCTCCAGCACGTATAGTACTGAGAGTTTTTTTAATGGGCCTGGAATTTGGGTCTTAGGAACGGCCATAGAGCTGGGTGGGACTGGCCATTCCCTTACTCTAGTTCCAAGATTTGGAACGGGCTATTTAAAGGCAGTTCAGCTGCCTCATTCAAGTCTCTGGGAGTGGAGGTGGAAACACCTCTGTTGATGTTGGTCAGATCCTGACAAGCTGTGCGTGTGTCTGAATCAGTGAGCCCGTACCTCTAAGTAGACTATTTACTTTTAGGTTATCCCTTTGTGCTGGAAAAGGCTGTTTTGTTAACCTGGACGGTTTATGGACATTTAATAAACAGCACATTTGTTTTGAACCAAAGAACTGAATCCTTGTGTGTGCACCAGCATCTACCAGAGAGCTGATCCCTTACAGCATATAACAGTACTTCAGAGTGCAACTGTAACTGGTTTTATTGAATAGTTGTGACGGCTTGCACCTGTTCACACTTGCCTTGTTCTGTTTGGAGGTGCTGGTCAGTTTTTTGATATTTTTACATCAGTGTCCATAAAGGCAATTCAAATTTAGTCTTTATGAAGGGGTTCAACCAAATAATACTAATGTGTGATTATACTGGAATACAAGTGTTATAGCCATTACTAATTAACCTCAATGGTTTAACTCTAAAGAAATGGAAGGCTTAGCACAGAGCAACACCTTGGGTGCCAAAATATTTTTTCCGTGCTGACCGTGAGAAGATTGGGGCCTATTTTCTGCAAGTTGATGAACTTCTGCACAATGCACATTTATCCTTCAATACAAACTAAGTGACTCTGGTTACACGGCCAGCTAAAATGAAAGCGGATTATTCTTTGCCTCCAAGGAGCCAAAATAGCATGGATTCCTTCCAGTACCCATCCACCACAACCACCCCATAGCTTTAATTAAGATCTTAAACTTCCAAGAGACTAAAAAGCAATCTGGGTGTAGGGCTAAACGAGTGACTACAGCTTAACTGTACATGACATACATGAAGCAGCTCCGTTCCTAGTAGAACTCCTGGAGGAAATGCATCAAGCTACCAGACGACAAGCGAAGGGGCCAAGCAGATTTCACTACATGCGAACATATAACCAGTGGGGTCTGGCAGCGGAGTGCAGCAGACTGGTTTCTATTTACTACCTGAAGACCCATGTATTTATCACACCTTTCTGCCAAGACTGGGCTCTACTCACCTGGAATGTGCGCTTCAATGCATCTGTAGGATGAATAGATGGTCTACCTTTTATGCCTACCTTCCTTTTCAACCCCTTCCAGTGGCAGCCATGGTTTTGTTTTTGTGCTTTTGTCCCCCCCTTTCAATAGTTATAACTTTTTTGTTTATCTTTTCTGTAACTATAGCCATATGAGGGCTAACTTTTGTGGAACAAGTTGGTTGTAGTTTTGAATAACATTCAATTTATCATAAAAAAAAATGAAACATTTGAAAATGAAAAAAATCTCCATAAATTTTGCAGATTCCCTTATGCTGCCAAAAAACGATCTGATTCATAGAGGCATGGACTCCACAAGACTTCTGAAGAAGTCTAGTGGTCTTTGGCAACAAGACTAATCAGTAGACCCTATAAAGTCGAGGTCAGGCCTCTCTAATTCAGATGCTCTTCAATGAGCCTTGGACTCCCGTGACTCTTTGGCCAGTTCTCCGGGTGTTCTTCCTAGAACCACTTTTCATGGGGACTAAACACTGTGTACCACCAACAGCCAAAACACTGGTAGTTTTGCAGATACACTGGTCCAGTTGTCTAACCTCTAGGTTCTCACCTGGTGGTAACTATACCTCAGGTAGTACATGCCATATATCTATGGGATACTTGCACTGTGAATGAACCATGCTCTTTATCAACAGCACAGAGTAAGATCATAGAGTAGGTAGGTATTCTGATGTCATATTTGGGTCAGGGTGTAGCTGGCTTAAAAGGCTTTGGCTGATAAATATACGTTCTCATCTACTCACAGAACTTTTTGATTGGTGGGGGTCCAACCGCTATGAACGGCACTGATCGGCATAATTGGGTACTTTTATACCCATTAGAATGAAGCAGCAGTGGGCATGCTTGACCGATGCTTTATTATACCCCTATATGGCTGCCATGCATTGAACTCAGCATTTTCTAGAAGACCCATAAAGAATGAATTGAGTGGTGGTCGGGAACCCCTGTCAAGAATAAAAATTCCCGGTTCTGGCGATTAATGAGAGTCCCAGCAGTCGGACCTCCACAAACCGGGAAGTTATCACCTGTCCTGTGGAAAGGAGATAGAGGTATTGTCCAGTGAAAATAAGTTAAGCATGCTGAGCAATATTATAGCCATCACAGAATTAGGGGACCTTGTCAAATTTGCTGATGTTCCTTACGCCCATTTTTCCAGCTTCCAACACATTAAATTTAAGAACTGACTGGTCATTTTCTGCCTAATATAGTCCACCCCTTGACATTGTAACGGAATAAGCAATGTTATTCATTTCCCCCTCATACTTCTAATTGGTATTTTTTTTTTATAATTTGTAACACAATGCCGGTTTTATTACAGGAAATAACAGTCATAAGATAGTATAGGGGAACTATGGGAAATTCATTAATGCACCACTCCAGCATGTTTTATTTATTTTACTGCTAGTGTGGTGTCACTAATCCAAATTCCCTGCCCCTAGTATTATACTTACCAGACGCTGTCTTCATCTGCTATCTGCGCCGCTCTGGTTGGTCTCCAGCAGTTACTAACCCCTGGGTTTGAGGTCAGTGGCAATAAAACAGCTGACAGCAACCCCAACCCTATTACCCCACTTGCAACTGCACCAGGCCAAGTGGGAACAGTGAGGCTAAGCGCCAGAGTTGATGCATCTTATTGATGCGCCATTCCTGGGGCAGATGAGGGCTCAGGTTATTGGCCTGGTAGGGGGGCCAATATCCATGACCCCTTCCCTGGCTATTAATATCAGCCCACAGCTGTATGTTTAGCCTTTACTGGTTAGAATTTAATGTACACTGCAGGTGCTGACTACAATTCCCATCATTGTCGCCTGGCTGCGCTGATTTCAGAAGACAATGATGTGAGCTTCCTCCAGCACCTGGCACCTGAGAACAGCGCAAACTGTGTTGGATGTTCTCAGGCACCAGTATGAGTCATACTGATGCGGCACATGGATACCACACGTATGAAACACGCGGACATCTCCGGTACTCGTTTTTCCAGTACCGGAAATATCAGGATGTGTGAAAGAGCCCTTACACAGCAGGGGCACATTTATAAGATTCTCAGCTCAGGAACATTTTTTTGAACAAATCCAACTGTGGAACTTATTTTTATTCCAGTATCTAGTGATTAAAATCAACTTTGTTGGTGCAACCACCTCTTTAAATCATCCTTACTATGGAATATTTTCCAATAAAAATTAAAGAAGAGATACCTTGATATCTTCAGGTAAGGACAGCCATCGCACTCCTGGAAGGTTGTCAGTTAATTGGGAGCTACTGGCATCATAGGACTCTGGCCCCGGACTTGCCTTTGCACGTAACATGGACAGCCTCACTGTTCGCTGGAAAAACAGGCTAAAGAAATGATCAAGATGAGGCACATTTTCCGCTTGACAGAAAGCCCTGTAACACAAAAGTGGAGCCCAAATCAAAGAAATGTACACAATACTCTGCTTGAAAGGGAAACGTCATGATGAAAAATCCATTTGGACGTACATCATATAGCATGCACAAAAACACTGTGGGAGGGACCCCGAGAACGGCTTGGCGACTACACACAACCTCAGCATGACAATGTGCTCCTGCTCCTCACATCACATACCCACAAAGGACTTGGTTACACTTACCTATCCAAGGACTGGTACAAGAACTTTAATGTTCTAACTACATTGGCCATCATGTTCTTAAGATGCAAAAGTGAAATTCTAACAAAACAAACAAAAAAAAAGTTTAGAAGTAAAAATGTATTCTTATGAGCAGTTTTACAGCAGTTTTACATAGTGAACTTCCCTTAAAAAGACTACTGTCATCACATTTATGGTTCACCATCTGAGAGCAACATAGATTAGGGGCAGAGATTCATCCTGAGCACTATGCAGTTAATGAGAGGTTAAATATGCTTGCAACCATTCTAGGCGAAACCAAGATTCACTCACAACGTATCATATAATGTATACTTTACCACGGAAAAGCCATAGTTATCAGTGGAAAAACCACATTACCCATAAATCATAGTTCTAAGTATTACAAGATGTCTCCTCACCTCTCAACTGGAAGAGAAATCAGGAATAAATGTTCAGACTCTTTCCAGTAGGACACGTGGACCAACTTCTGGTTCAAAACAAGAGAAGTGCTAAAAAAATAAATAAATCAAATATATATACATAAAAAAAACAAATGAAAAGAGTAGAAATGCGCCCTGATAAGAGCTATAGGATTCCTTCCTACAACTGTGGATTGTGTGTATATATAGTGGTCTCTAAGGACGGCCACCAGACGTTGCAGACCACAACGCTTCATAAATCTAATAATTGGTTGTGAAGCCCCAAAATGTCACCCAAGATAACAAAACAAATAAAGTAAGTCCTTCCATAAAAGTCAGAAAGCTGGTGGAAGCCGGAATAATTTTCTATGTAGAAACAGAAGTTTTTTCACAGTCTGCAATGTACCAGGGAATAATGGAATCACCATCATTTGATGTCCAGGGATGCGATGCAATACAGTACTGCACCAGAGGGAGGCGCTACTGATCAGCATTATTGAGGTTTTATACTAAAGTGTCCATGCTGACTGGATTGATCATATCAGTTGTTGAAAATATTCTCCCGACTGCATATAAGTGGCTTTCAATTTTCATTTAAGCAAAAACATTGATCCCGGGTTCATGCTGATTACAATACTTGGGAGCCATGATGGGTTTTTTTTCCTTCTAATATGGGGCAATTGATCTCAGCGTCATAGGGTTTTTATGCCTTCCTATGGACCAACAGAGTCAATTATAGGTGTGACTTGATGGACCAGTGTCTTTTTTCAACAATATCAATTAACTATTCCACACACCACAAAAGATGGAGTACAGCCAGTCCCATACTGTAGGTTTGTAGCTTCTCTATATTATTTTCTTATGTCCCAAGAGAACATGTAAATAGTAGAAACCCCACCAGTAAATATGAGCTGTGGATGAATCCCTCCACTGGTGAAATGGTAAGAATCACTATGCACACAGTGCAATTAAGGTCAAACAGAGCGTGGCGGTGCAGCGGCCTACTGAGATGCCTCTTCGTGGCAACTATGGAAGATCTTAGGAACGCATAGAGTCCCTAATCATACACCTCCTAAATCTGGACACAATGCACTGCACATCAGCATCATTGTACTTTATTATACCTCATTCACATGCCAATCTGAAGCAGAAGGAAATCCTGACTGTGTGAAAGGGGCCTGACTGTACAGTAATTTTTCTGGTTTAGTCACACAGTGAGGATCACCATCTATCCCAGACATGGAAAATAGATTCAGCGAATTTCAATACTCATCTGAAGAAGCCAGTTTAAAGGGGTTGCCCGGGCAAAATCAAACTTTGCCCAGGGGATGAGGTATGTAAGAAATAGCTGAATCTGGCATAATCACTTCCAGCACCCACATGGATCCACAACATGCCGCTCTGTGGTCTGCGCTGAGATAGCAGGCAGGGTTGTCACCGTTCCATCAGCTACTGGACTACAGCAGCCTGCGATTGGTGACTTTGAGTAGCACGTCATCATAAAAAATCCGATGATGCATTGCTCAAGTCACCAGACCACTGCAGACAATCACAGGCAGCCGGTGGAATGATGACATCACCACTCATTGTCTCTGTGACGTCTATGAAGCAGTCTGCGCTGGATCCAGGTGGGTACCGAGTGTGAACAAATTTGTTATTTATTTTTTACATATCCAGTCCACTGGGCAGTTCTAATTTGCCCAGACTACCTATATAAGGACTTGTATGCGCTGGTATTAGTTAATATTTAGAGAAAACTGCTTTAATGATCTAAGACCCGACAGATATATGGAGATATGGTTACCATTACCTAACAATACAGGCTCCTGTTACATTTTGCAGCATATCACTTAGTGTTAGAAATAATCCTCGGATACTTTTCAGCTTCTGCGAGGCTTCTGACACCGGATACTGGTAGACAATTTCCTGCTATTAAATGAAGATTAGTTAGCACATTTTCAGCCATACCACACGGCTACAATGCACAAGGACACCTGAGTAATTTCCTCACTTACAACATAGCACAAGAAAGTATCCCCAGGCAAAGATTCCTGGCCCATGCAGTGGTGGTCAAAAGTTTTGAGACTGACAAATTCTGGGGGGCTGAAATTGTAGGCCCTTGGCCAGAAAACCCCCCAGATCCTAATCCTTTCTGGCCCAGATGCTGGTATCCAGCATGCTAGAGGGAAATGCAGAAGTCTTGAAAAATAAGTGACAACACTGTAAATATTGAGTCTTTGCATAAACTTGATGTATTTCTCAATACAAGTATAGAAACTTATGAAATGCCTATAATTGTATTTCAGTATAGCATAGAAACATCTGATTAAAAGATCTAAAATCACTCAAGCAGCAAAACTTTGTGAAAACCAAAATTTGTGTCAGTCTCAAAACTTTTGGCCACGACTGTATGTATGAGACCTGCTGGCAGAAGAGGAGATTGAACACTTTGTATCATCTGTTTCCCCAATAAAAAGGGGATGGAAAGATAGCCATTTGTCAACGTCTATGTCTATCCCAGGCGTTTGGACAAGGGGATAGCCCTTAAACATTTATTTTGCTTAAAAGGGGTATTCCCATCTCCAAGATCCTATCCCAACATGTAGTAGGTGTAATAATGATAATATTAGCAAATACCTCCAATTAGAAATGTAGTATAGTTTTTCTGATTCTCTTTGTCTCTTTCCTCATGTGCAGGCATTGCAGGACCTTCGGTATCCATGGTTACGACCACCGATATACTGACAGTTAGCTAGTTGCTAGTAGTCATAACCATGGATTCCTAAGGTCCTGCAATGCCTGCACATGAGGAAAGAAACATAGTGAATTAGAAAAACTATACTAAATTTCTAATTAGAGGTATTTGCTATTATTATTATTATTATTATTATTACTACTACACCCACTACATATTGGGATAGGATTTTGGAGATGGGAATACCTCTTTAAGTCTTAAATACATTTCAGCGTGTTGAATTTGTTTCAATGCACAAAAATGCTTGTACCTGGTCTAACAAAGGCACACTAACACTGAAGCCCATTTAAAAACTTTTATCACATAACATTATAAAAGTTCTGATATTTTTCTGACGTATGCCAATATGACTCCTCCGGGCAGACACAGACTATTGATCAGGCCATATATAATCGTTGACTTCCAGCTCCTTTCTCCGTTTTATGCCCTTGCATCTTATAGTTATAGACACCTATAGAAAACATTTTTATTTTATTTCAGATGTTATGCATGTCTTATTTTATAAAAATAAACCTTCAATTTGCAGACCGCATATGACTGTATTTCTTCAAGTGTCTCCAAGGGTATTGATGTGGCCTGGACCAAAATAGTAAAGATTCAAAGCAGATTTTCCCACTTCAAAGGCATTGCCTTCACCACTGGATAATCCCTATAGTCCACTCTGTGTGCTCAGCATATTCCCCGACTTTACCAAACTACTGAAGTGAAAAATTAAAACAACAACCCAATGAGTGGCACATGTTCTTCTTCAAGAAGCGAAGTTTCCATTCCCCACAATATGGGATTTGGTAGCAGTAAGGTTTTGATTGCTGTCAGTGCTGATAGCATGTGTGGTAGTACATCATGTGGGGAATAAGAAAACGCCAGTGTCATTTATCACAGCGCTGGAGACCCTTATTTGTAGAGGGACAGCCGCAGACTGTGAGCTGGTAGCATACATAATGGTGGATGTACGCCCAGGTCATAAACACGTGTGAACAACGCCTTACCTGGCCTAGCAGTGTTAGATAAGACACCTATGTGTGACAGTTAGTCCCTTATGGCAGCATTTTCCTACTGGCCCTAAGCACAAGACATGGGGAGAAATTCCTCACGACCATATAACTGAGCAGATTTACAGCCCCGTGATCTGGGAGCCATATTATTAACCAGCTTTTCAAGGAACCAAATTAGTCAGTAATATTAAAAGCATTTAAAGGATTGTATCATTCTCTCCTTCAGGAGCGTACCACCCCCCTGCCTCTCGGCTTCTAGGTTGAAAGGGTCCGGTGTACTCCTGATGATTGACAGTGCGGACCAGTATAATTGTTGCACTACTGGCCCGAACTGTGCTCTCTACGATACTGCAAGCAAAGGCTCCATCAGAGAAGCGAAGGGGCACTGAAGCTGGCCAGATTCAGCAGACTTCAGGGCTGCGCTTACAAAATCTATAGAAAAGACCTTGTAAGCATTGCACTTCTTGCCTAGGAAACCAGCTACCTCTGATAAACTGTGTTAGGTGGCCGGTAACTTTGGCAATGAGCAGTAAACTATTAACTAAAAATCTGTCCTTTCATGAGGACGAAGAGTATTTTTTAATAAAAGGTAATTCATAAAGTTGGTTGTATTTATAAGCACTTTTCAATTTTACTTCACTAAGAAGATGAGATAACACCTTTTAAAACATTTATATATAACATGTAATAAGATCTCACATTGACTAACAAACTTCAGAAGATCACGCTCTGCCTTCAGTAAGATTTTCCGTGATTCTGTTTCTTTATTCTATAAAATGGGGAAGGTAAAAATAATAAACTTGGCTAGACTCGCTCAGCAATGCTTCAGCCCTCGGGCTTTGACAGGCAGCAGCGGTCACGTCACGGCTAGACTCAGCAGTCATATGCCATCTACATCAACATGTCTGCTAAGCCCAGCGGTTGGCAGCAATGGTCACTTACAGTGTAGTAGTCATGCAACTGCTGCAGCCGGTCATCAAAAGACCTATTTTTCCAAAACTACTCCAGCTATTCTCAATAAGTGAAAAAAAAATCCCAGGAAATCTTAACATTAAAAAAAATATTTAAAAACAACAAAAATAGTCGTAAAAAAAGTCTGCTAAATTGTGGAAAAAAAACGAATATAAGACTGGTGCAAAGGTTCTCTGTCCCACAAAGGAGACGGTTAAAGCCGATTCTTCTAATCTAATTTAATTAGGCCTCTGAATTTCAGCTCAGCGAAACAGTCCGTTACATCAGACCCTCAAGCTTTATATAAAACAAAAAGAAAATAAAAAAAAAGGAAGGAAGCACAAAAGATACATGATCTCAAGGAAAATGCCAGAAACAGGTCGCTAGGCAACAAAGAGAGAATAAGATGTAATAGGGAGTTAGAAGTACGCCGAATCTACAAGCACCTTAAGTTATAATGTACTGGAGCTGGCCATCCTTAAGGGTACACTACACTACAGGGAAGAAGACAGCGACTGGAGAAGATTTACAAGATGCTCCAGATTTCTGGTGAACTTGAGACCCAAACTTGGCATATCTGCCAGGGCCCATTTTGTTGGAAGTTGTCCGTCAGCAGGTATGACCATATAAAAGCTGGCTTTAAGGTGGTTGATACTGGCACTGTAGGTTTATCAGATCACACATGGCTATTGGGCTGTCCGTGCGCAGGGATGAGCTCTGGCTGTTATAACTATAAACCCCCCATACCCATCAGACTTATCAGCCAAACCCACCGATAATGATGGGTTTGGCCAACACTAACATCTGGGAGCCCTACGGACAACTGATTGTTGGGGAGAGTTATTGATCTGGCACGTCGGATATCAGATCCTTTGGCTTTCCCTGAGATAAGATGCAGCTACACACATCTGGCAGAGACTCTCCCATACAGAACACAGGAGCGCTCGGCCGAGCGAGCACTCCTGTGTATAGGAGAGACGATGGCTGAACGATCGGCTGACAGCCATCTAATGTGTTTGGACGGAAGCTACCCCTGCTTTGGCTAAGCGGATGGCACTCATCGTGCCAGTTGTGGAGATCCTGTACATATGTGCCCTTTTAGTGCACGAACAATAAGCTCCCAGCAGCGAGCACCGGCCGCACTAAATGACTGGGTATGACCCACTGTATCTGCAACCATTCAGCCAAGGCATAAAATAGAATTAGTCTTACCAGTAATTCGGTTTCTAAGACCCTCCACGACAGCACACCTGGAGATTGCCTCCCCGTCCTAATTAGGGACAGGAAACACAAGAGGTTAAAATAGCCCCTCCTCTATACTATCCCCAGTGTTTTCAAAGGACCACACAAGATGAATGCTTCAAAAATATTTATTAACACTAAAGGAGTTTCTCATATAAATCAAGAAAGGGTGGGAATAACTCGTGCTGTTGTGGAGGGTCTTAGAAACCGAATTACGGGCAAGACTAATTCTATTTTCTCCAATCCCCTCCACGACAGCACACATGGAGCAATACCAAAGAATGAATTTTAGGGAGGGACAACCGCCAGAAGGACTTTCCTTCCAAATGCTAGGTCTCTATTTGACATTACATCCAATCTATAATGTTTAGCAATGGTATGGACGGATGACCATGTAGCTGCCCTGCAAATCTACTCGACGGATGCGCTTGCCTTTTCAGCCCAGGAGACAGACATGGCTCCGGTGGAATGAGCTTTCAAGGATTCTGGAGGAAGTAAATCTTGATTTTTGTATGCCTCGCAAATCGCTTTTTTAATCTAATTTGCCAGCGTGTTTTTAGAGATTTTCTTCCCTTTGCTGGGGCCTCCATATTGTACAAATAGACTGAGTCCTGGAGAAAGGATCACAGCCTGACTTAAGTAGAAGATGATAGTCCTCCTAACATCCAGCGAGTGGAACTCCTCTTCCCTGCTATTTGATGGATTCTGACAAAAGGATGGAAAGATTATAAGCTGAGACATATGGAATTCAGATGAGACTTTGGGAAGAAATGAAGGCTCCAACTGGAGGATGATTTTGTCTTCCAGAACTCGAAAGTAAGGCTCTCTGATGGAAAGTGCTTGAATTTCCCCCACTCTCCTAGCTGTAGTCAGGGCTACCAACAACGCTGCTTTCCATGACCGCTTGTCTATTTGAGATTCAGATATTGGCTCGAAAGGTTGCATGGTAAGACCTTTAAGAACCGTATTGAGATCTCAAGGCGGAACATTTCTTGGTCTCGTCGGGTTCACTCGTGATGCAGCAGTCATGAATCTCCTAATCAATCTGTTTTGGGCCAAGTCCGTATCAAAATAGGAGCTTAAGGCAGAGATCTGGACCTTTAGAGTGCTTGGTCTTAATCCTTTAGACAGACCGCTTTGCAAAAAATCCAGAATCTTAGATATATTCGGCTGAAAGGGATCTAGTGTATGAGGGACATACCACAGCTTGAAGGTCTTCCAGATCTTTCCATAAATGGAGTTTGTGACCTGCTATGGATCACCTCCTCTGAAAAGCCTCTAGCCTCTTAGCCAGGCTGCTAAGGAGAGATTTTGAGGGGTTGGATGGTAGATCGGACCCTGATGCAGCAGATCGTGTATCTGAGGAAGAATCAACGGATCAGCCACCTTCAAACTGTAAAATATTCCGAACCATGCCCTTTTAGGCCACATCAGAGCTATGAGGATTGTTTTTACTGTTTCGGCCCTGATTTTTTGTAAAGTCCTTGGTAACAAGGGAATTGGGGGCAACGCATACACGAGTCTGACATTGCAAGGATGAGCAAACGCGTCTATCCCCGCTGCCGGATCCTTGGGGTCCAGGGAGAAAAAGGTTTTTACTTTCGCGTTCTCGTGGTTTGCGAACAGATCCACTTCTGGATTTCCCCATTTCTGTACAATCATATGGAATATCTTCCAGTTCAGACTCCATTCTCCTGGATGAATGTCCCTTCTGCTTAATAAATCTGCCTGATAATTGTCGGAGCCCTTCAGGTGCAGAGCAGACAGGGAGATTGCTGAGATTAATTGCAGGTTTCTGTTCCTTGTGCTTCCCTGATGTCTCAGGTGGGCTACCGTTGTCATATTGTCCGAGTATATTCTGACATGCGACCCCTGGAGTAGGGACTCGGCTGCCAGAAGTGTCTCTTCCACTACTTTCAATTCTCTTAGTTCGAGGACTGATCTGCTTATTGAGACCTTGTTCTGGTTCATTAGTGCATGGACTTTCAACCTTAGCTGAATTTGCTTTTGCCTTGGCAAAAACGAGGCCTGCTGCTGGGAATCTAGAAGAATCCCCAAAAAGGTCTTCTTGGTGGACAAAAGTAGATCCGACTTGTCGCGATTTATCAGCCATCCCAATGATTCCAGAGTATGAAGAGTCATCTGGAGATGCTCCTTCAATATTGGGACTGAGGGAGCCATTAATAAAAAAAATCGTCCAGACGATACTGATATCCCGTCTTCTTACAAAAGCCACCACTTCCGCCACGAGCTTTGTGAACAAGCGGGGAGCCGACGAAATCCTGAAGGGAAGCACGTTGAACTGAAAATGATGTATTCTTTGATTTTGACTTACAGCAAATCTGAGGAACTTCCGGTAAGAAGGATGAATTGGCACATGATAGTACGCCTCTTGTAGATCTATTGTTGCCATCAAAAAATCTTCCCCAATCAGTAGAATTGTGGACTTTAAAGATTCCATCTTGAATCTTCTGTATTTTACATATTGATTGAGACATTTCAGATTGAGAATTATCCTGTAGGCACCTGATGCCTTTTTTAACAAGAATATTCGAGAGTAGTGACCTTCTCCTCGTTCTCTGCCAGGAACTGTTGATATTACTCCTGCATTTTGTAAATCCTGAAAACCTGATATTAGGACTTTCTGCAATCTTGAGGAAGACAAGGTTATCATCTCTACTCTTCTTGGTAGGTAAGCAGCGAAGTCGATTTTGACTCCAGTTTCCACTATCTCCAGTATCTTACTGTCTGTTGATATTAGCCGCCACTGTGGAAGTAAACTTGCAATCCTGCCTCCTACCCTCCTGGCGTCATTGTCTGTCTTTTCTTGAGTTTTGAAAAATACTGCTGTTGCCAAGATGGAAGAAATGGCCTCTTCCTAAAGTTTTTTTGGAACTGGTAAAGATTTTTTCTTGTCCTTAGCTTTTTCTAATAGCTCATCCAAGGCCGAACCAAACATATATTCTCCTTTAAACGAGATGGAACAAAGCTTTGATTTTGACACATTATCTCCCCTCCACATTTTCAGCCATAAAGCCCTTCGCGTGGAATTGGATCGTACTGCCGATCTTGCTGCAATTCTAACAGACTCTGCAGAGGCATCCACTAAGAATCCTGTGGCTTTCTGCAGTAGGGGAAGAGATGCAAGAAGGTCCTCCCTAGGAGTACCTTTCCAGAGATGATCCTCTAATTGCTGCAACCAAAGGAATATGGATCGTGCTACACAAGTCGAGGCGATATTTGTCCTCAGGGAAGCCGCACAAGTTTCCCATGTCTTCATCAATCGCCTGTCCATCTTCCTCTCCATTGGATCCTTTAGTTGGGAGGAGTCTTCGAATGGAAGGGTCGTCTTTTTCCCCACCCTTGCAACTTGAACATCTACTTTTGGAATCTCTGACCATGCTTTAGTTATACTCTCATCTAGCGGGAATCTCGCTTTAATTTCTCCAGCAATATTTAACCTTTTTTCCGGAAACTCCCATTCATCCATGATGAGACTACGGATATTGTCGTGCACCGGGAACACTAGCTTTTTCTTCGACTTCAAGCCCCCAAACATCTCATCCTGGATTGTACGGGTTTTCTTCTCTTCCTCCACCTGCATAGTGTCCCTCACTTGCAATAACAACTCTTCCATATTTTCTGACAAAAAATAGTTCTTTTTGTCCTCTTTACTTTCAAGATCTGCACTCAGATCACCTTCTTCAAGCTCTTCCATAGAAAAGTTCTCCTCGGAGTCTGAAGTATCCCTGACTAGATACTTCCTCTTTTTGGCCGGGGGAGGACCCTCAGCCCTCGCTTGCTGGAAGGACTGTGAGAAGGAAGCTAGTGAGGACTGTATTTCCTGTCAGACCATTCCCCTAACTTCTTCCATAAGGGACGGCTGTTCCTCTTTCACAATATTCTCCGTACATCTCTGGCACAGGGGTTTCTTATAGCCTGAGGTAAGCTTTTTTTCTACAAATGGCACATTTGCGTATTGTAGTACTTTCACCCACTTTCGGTGCAGGATCCTTGTCTCCCTAAAATTAAAAGGGGGGGCTGTATTTAAACTTTTCGGATCCTGCTCAAGAGAGTTGGGAATAACCTATCCCAGGAGTACTTACTGGGGCTGGGTTCGCGCCGGACTCTGCAGATGCAGGCTTTGAGACAACACCTTCCATAGATAGACATTTTCTGTCCTACCTTATCGGTGTCTTCTCATCTGGGCCTTTTTATAGAAGGAACCAAGATCCAGCACCAACTCCCACCAATCAGGTGGAAGTTTTCCTCCATTTTAGGGAAAAACCGCGGTTTCAAATTTCCCGCCACAGCCCCATGCGTTCCATTATAGAACACAAACCGGAAGTGACATCGCCGGCCGAACACCGCGTACTTCCTGCATGCGCACCGGACGCTGCCATGGAGGACGGAGGATCAATCTACAGGCTGGGGAGCTAAAGGGGGACGCCAGCCCACCACCCACTCAGCTTTACCTGAAGGCGCAGGAGAGTGAGGAGGTCCCGCTCCAGAGGGAACGGGAGCTAACAGGGGAGGAAGGAAAAACGGCGCTCGATCCCTGCAGCCCGGCTCAGGTATGTTAATAGGGCACTGCTCGCAGGCCACAGCTACCCTAGGAACCTCTTCATCCCATAGGGACAGGAAAACACTGGGGATAGTATAGGGGAGGGGCTATTTAACCTCTTGAGTTTCCTGTCCCTAATTAGGATGGGGAAGCAACCTCCAGGTGTGCTGTCGCGGAGGGAATTGGAGAAAACTGGTGTGTGACTATTGCATATTCAGTAACGCTGGCCATAGACATTAGATTGGACTGCCTGATGTTAAGATTAAACAACCGTTAGATGAGTGATCGTCTCAGTAGGTGATCATTAATTCACCGGTTGTTAAATAGTTCACTATCATTACGCCAAAGTAGTCAGAAATGTGAGCAATAGTTCATATTAGCCCGGTGTCGTGGAGAGGATTCTGCTCCTGGGCGAACTCCATACGCAAGACGAAGTAGCACAGATATACACAAACATTACATACATGGCAAAAAAATGTGAGATGGTCTTCATGTTCAGCAGATCTTCCCAGGCAGCGGAAACTGCAATGTAAACCAATAGGCAGCTCCACATCCACTGAATGACGGATAACACTGGAGCCTAATGGACCCCACTGACTTATACTGGGATGCACCAGGGCCTGCTTCTAAGACTATTCACACAGCCCTCAGGGCATAGATTTGGCGCACACTTTAAGTTTGCCTTCTAATATGAACCCCAAACACCACTGTGTGCCTGTAATGCCCTAGGGCAGAAATCCAATACAACTTGTGCGCTCTCTTCCAACAGAAAACAATTAGCAGAAGAACATTACATAAAAGTTCCCCATTATATGTACATGGCACCTGTATATCGGCAGAGCAGACTACTGGACAGAGGATTGGTATATTATTAGCTCTGTATGAAACATCCCAAACCCCACTCTGTCCTGCACATACACAAACTGTTCATGGGAACGTAAAGACAGTATGGAATAACTGGCCACCAGTACGCAGATGAGGTCACATTCACGAGTGGGAAAACCTGCGAATGCAGGGAGCCGGTGATAAAACCGGTACGATTTCAAACCCATTGAAAAAAATAAAGTTGGATCCAAAATGGCCGACTTCAAAATGGCCGCCATGGTCACCACCCATCTGGAAAAGTTTTCCCCCTCCCATATACTAATGTGTCACAAACAGGAAGTTAATATCACCAACCATTCCCATTTTATTTAGGTGTATCCATATAAATGGCCCACCCTGTAGATTAAAAGGCCCATATCTCTTGAACCGTATGGCGGATATGTAGAAAAAAACAAAACGGAATACTCAAAGGGGAAATGAGACTGCACTAATAGCAAATACTGGCGAGTTGTCACCTCATGACAGGTCCTCTTTAGAGGGAATGTAAATTTTCCAATTAAATTACAGCACCTCTAATAACCGGTGAGGCTGCCTTAAGTCCAAAAACCCAAGAGTTCGGATATAGATAGATAGAGATAGATATATATCTATCTATCTACACATACATCTAGCAGATCAGTAATCGGTCACCCAGGACAAGAAAGCCATGAAAGGTCAGGTAAATGGAGGTCAACCCTTGGGATCCAATGCAATAGAATGGACTAGCCAGGTTGCCATGTCACCTCTGCAAGCAAGTGGCAGACGCCTCACAGATCAGGCATCAGAGTATATTACAAAAATGTAATGGGTGGAAAAACCCCTTTAACCATCTGCCAAATAATGAGGATAAAGGGGGAAAAGAATCAGTAGATGACATCACATAAGAATAAGACTCAGGTACCCGAGATTACTGCTAACACCAAATTTTGGTTAATTACCACAGATCAGTATCCAAACCATGTTTCATCGGGAACCGCTAAGTTTAAGAAGACACTTTCATGCTCTCAGTAAGACATAGCCATCTAGCAATTGGTTATTTTGGAATTAAAGGGGATCTGTTACCAGGTTTCACCAATAGATCAGTGAAAAACGGATTAAACACAAGTACAACTTCTGTCTTCAGTTTTCACATCTGACCTTACCAGATAAGACTCAACAATTAAAGTTTCAGCAATTAAAATTTACGGTTATCTGCAAACCAGATGAGAATAGGACATACGCTGAGTCTCGCAGATGAGAAATATTGAAAAGGTTTTAAAACAGATGTAGGACTCAATAACATTATGGGTCAAAGAAAAAAAAATGTACAAAACATGGACGTGAACAATGGATGTCTGAATGGAGCCTTATGGACATTTAGTAATCAGACACCAGTGTAATAAATACAGATTGAGTTACTCAAGCAATTGTCATGAAAATGTTATGAATCACTGCTACTAAAGTGGAAAAATAGGTCAAGGGAAGGGAAATCAGCCTTTTACTGAGATTTTCAAATCGCTGCCCTATAAATAATCAAAAACTTTATACTAATGTCACTTACCTCTTCTTTTGAATTGTCAGAGTCGAGTCTGAGTGACAAGTACATTGCTATGTGAGGCATCTCTTGCAAGATTTCCTGGTGGTTGGTATGTTCTTCGCCCCAGATTAGCCTTGTCATGTTGCTCATAGGTGGATGTGGCATAGGATTTATAGGTGGAGATGGAATTTGAGCATCGAACACAGTTGTTTCAAATGTCAGTTTCACCTTTTTGGAAAGAAGCAGTAGAGAATAGATGTATAAATCTATACTTTATAGCAGGGGTGTGGAGTCAGAGTCGTGGAGTCTGAGCCCATTTTGGTGGCGTCGGAGTCGGTATAAAATGGACAGACTCCAAAAATATATAATAAATTGGATACAGTAGTTCAATGCAGAATGTGCTGAATATTTTTTCATAGGAATTTGGGAAAGTTATGAAATGTCCTATAATTGGCTGTTATATTCCTGATCTAAGGCTACATTCACACACAGCCTTTTTGCTGCTGTTTTCAATAGCAAAAGCAGTTTAGAAAAACGCCGCACAAACTGAAATGCTCATTCTTTGTGAGGATCCGTTTTTGAGCCCAAAAACGGATCCTCACAAAACGATGTGTCTGAATGTCATATCTTGAAACCCATTGACTTTGCTGGGATGCCCAGAGACACTGCATTTTACTGCAAAAAACGGATCCGCAAAAACGCTGTGTGTGAATCATGGCCGTAGCCAGCGAGGGGCATGGGGGCAGCTGCCCCCCCCCATAGAAGCAGGGGCACGCACGTATCAAAACTCACTTGTATGCTGCAGTGCTCCCGTCCTGCACCGGCTCCAGACTGCAGGGGGAAATCCCCCCCCCCCCCTCTGTCCTGTCTTCTGCCGTCTTCACCAGAGGGAGGAGGGGGAGGGGTGCCTGCCCTGCACAGGATCCGATTCCTGGGCCCCGAGATGGAGAAAGTGAAAGTACTAATGCTCATCTCTGTCACAGGAAGGTAACTAATGCTAATATTATAGGTGATTATTATGTGCTCTCTGTACAATGTGTGAACTATAGGTGCGATATGTACAATGTACTATTTGCTGTCTGTAGCTGTCATCTGTCTATCACACTATCTATCCCTCCATGTATTCATCTATCTATCCCTCCCTCCATCCATCCCTCCCCTCCCTCCCTCTCTTATCTGTACCAAAAACAATGAAAGCCGGGTAGCACACAGACTAACACTCCTTTTTTTTTCTTTTTTAGCACCAGTCAGGTACACCTCATAGCTGCCCAAAAGGACGCCCAGGACAGGATTGCTCATCTTCAGTAACACATCAACATCAATTGACAGTTGGAATAAATAGACTGCATTCACCACATCTTCTTAAGGTGCAGGCTTTATTTTCAAGTGTAGGGGTGTGCAGTATGAGGTTCTGCAGCAGCTGAGGTGTGCAGTATGAATGTTCTGCGGAACAGTATGAGGTTCTGGCTCCCCCCGCCAGTTTTGATCCTGGCTACGCCTATGGTGTGAATGTAGCCTGAGGATCTAGGCTTTGTCTTAGCTGAGATAAGTCAGTGCTGCACTCCAGCTCCAGTGAAGCTCCTCTACACACAAGGGTAAAAAGTAAACACATTCAGAAAGAAGGAAGGCCTGCACTCATCTCAGAAGAATTGCTAGAGTGAACAGGATAACAAGATTAAGGTAATTACTTCTTAAAGCATATTTAAACTTTCAATAAACTGTGCATAAATCAATAGTCCAGTATACTGTATGTTCTCTCTGTATGCTTGATGCTTGTTTGTTTTTTCTTTGAGCTCATATACTTTTGGGAAGCTAGCTTCTATACAATATACAGGGAAAATACAGCAACAGGATTGATGAGGACTTATATACAGTTAGGTCCATATATATTTGGACAGAGACAACATTTTTCTAATTTTGGTTCTAGACATTACCACAATGAATTTAAAAAAAACCAATTCAGATGCAGTTGAAGTTCAGACTTTCAGCTTTCATTTGAGGGTATCCACATTAAAAATGGATGAAGGGTTTAGGAGTTTCAGCTCCTTAACATGTGCCACCCTGTTTTTAAAGGGACCAAAAGTAATTGGACAATTGACTCCAAGGCTATTTCATGGACAGGTGTGGGCAATCCCTTCGTTAGGCCATTCTCAATTAAGCAGATAAAAGGCCTGGAGTTGATTTGAGCTGTGGTGCTGGCATTTGGAAGGTTTTGGTGTGAAGTAAACATGCGGTCAAAGGAGCTCTCCATGCAGGTGAAACAAGCCATCCTTAAGCTGCAAAAACTGAAAAAAACTCATCCGAGAAATTGCTACAATATTAGGAGTGGCAAAATCTACAGTTTGGTACATCCTGAGAAACAAAGAAAGCACTGGTGAACTCATTAATGCAAAAAGACCTGGGCGTCCACGGAAGACAACAGTGGTGGATGATCGCAGAATAATCTCCATGGTGAAGAGAAACCCCTTCACAACAGCCAACCAAGTGAACAACACTCTCCAGGAGGTAGGCGTATCAATATACAAATCTACCATAAAGAGAAGACTGCATGAAAGTAAATACAGAGGGTTCACTGCATGGTGCAAGCCACTCATAAGAATCAAGAATAAAAAGGCTAGACTGGACTTTGCTAAAAAACATCTAAAAAAGCCAGCACAGTTCTGGAAGAACATTCTTTGGACAGATGAAACCAAGATCAACCTCTACCAGAATGATTGAAAGAGAAAAGTATGGCGAAGGCGTGGTACAGCTCATGATCCAAAGCATACCACATCATCTGTAAAACACGGCGGAGGCAGTGTGATGGCTTGGGCATGCATGGCTGCCAGTGGCACTGGGTCACTAGTGTTTGATGATGTGACACAGGACAGAAGCAGCCGGATGAATTCTGATGTATTCAGAGCCATACTGTGTGCTCAGATCCACCCAAATGCAGCCAAACTGATTGGTCGTCGTTTCATACTACAGATGGACAATGACCTAAAACATAAAGCCAAAGCAACCCAGGAGTTTATTAAAGCCAAGAAGTCTAATATTCTTGAATGGCCAAGTCAGTCACCTGATCTCAACCCAATTGAGCATGAATTTCACTTGTTAAGACTAAACTTCAGCCAGAAAGGCCCACAAACAAACAGCAACTGAAAACCACCGCAGTGAAGGCCTGGCAGAGCATCAAAAAGGAGGAAACACAGCGTCTGGTGATGTCCATGAGTTCAAGACTTCAGGCAGTCATTGCCAACAAAGGGTTTTCAACCAAGTACTAGAAATGAACATTTTATTTACAATTATTTAATCTGTCCAATTACTTTTGCTCCCTTTAAAAACAGGGTGGCACATGTTAAGGAGCTGAAACTCCTAAACCCTTCATCCAATTTTAATGTGGATACCCTCAAATGAAAGCTGAAAGTCTGAACTTCAACTGCATCTGAATTGTTTTGGTTAAAATTCATTATGGTAATGTCTAGAACCAAAATTAGAAAAATATTGTCTCTGTCCAAATATATATGGACCTAACTGTAGGTATAGAAGCCAAAACATCAAGTTATTAGCTCTGTTATCAGTTTCTTTGTTCCTGGAGTATGATACACAACAAACTTGCTCCCTCCCTCCTCCCCTCTTCATAGACTGTGAAGCATTTAGTGAGCTGTACCCTAAGAAAAGCCTGAGACTGGAAATTCACAGTAAAGCTATCTAATAACATATTTTACAAACTTTATATTTGTCATCTGTACTATTGATTTATGCAAAGTTTGTTTTATTTCTATCTAAAATTATACAGTGGGGAAAGTATGTATTTGATAAACTGTCGATTCCTACCTACAAAGAATGGAGAGGTCTGAAATTTTTAATAATAGGTACACTTCAACTGAGAGAAACAGAATCTACAGGAAACGTCTGACTTCTGTAATTGCAAACAAAGGTTTCTGTACCAAATATTAAGTTCTGTTTTTCTATTGTATCAAATACGTATTTCATGCAATAAAATGCATATTATTTAAATCATACAATGTGATTTTCTGGATTTTTTTAGTCTGTCTCTCACAGGTGAAGTGCAGACCTCTCCATTCTTTGTAGGTGGGAAGACTTGCAAAATTGTCAGTGTATCAAATTCTTATTTTCCCCACTGTACATGGTTCCCTGTTCTTGCTGGAATTATAATATACATTATTTTATAGGACAAAATTATTTTGAGTGAATTTATATGATTACAAAATGTCTAAGAAGCTCCCCATGAAGTCAGCTGTATTTGAGCATTTCACAGTGACTCAAGATGAAAAATATTGTGTGTGTCAATGTATGACAAGTGACCCAGAGGAAAACAAATGCTGTGATGCCAAAATCAGTGCATATCCAGGCAGTGATAAAAATGCTCCTACAATAGCTTCCAAACTAAAAAGACATTTACAACGCTTCCACCCAGAAGTTTTCAAAACTGTGACTGAGAAAGATAACAGCAGCACCAAGAAACCCGCACCCAGCACTTCCTGCCGGGCAAAGGAGGAGGAAAGAACATCTCACAAAATATCTTGTTAATAATGTTTAAGTGACAAAGTTACTGTAACAATGACAGCAGATATGCTTGTTGTGAAGGGCAATGTACCATTATCATTATTTGCACGACCAGCTTTTAAAGCTCTTAATGGAGAAATGGCCAGCAAACTTGGTGTTTCTCTGGAAAGAGAAAGTATTAGAAAATTAGTGATTGAAGAAGCCCTTAAACAAAAGGAAGATCTTAAAAAGACACTCATAAGACGCTTCATGTTTCTTAAAGTGGATGCCTGCACACGTCAGAGTGAACTATTTTGCCATCAATGTTCGATATGTTTGTGACAACAAAGAAATTGTTACCAAGACATTGGCAGTAAAAGATACTAAAGCTCCTCACACCAGCCAGTTTCTCCAGGCCTTAGTGGAAAAAGTTCTGCAAGATTAAGAACTCAAAAAAGAACAGGTTCTTGCTATTGTAACGGACAATGCTTCAAACATGATAAGTACAATTAAACTGATTAATGAGAGTAATGAACAACAGCTAGAAGAAAATTTAGGATTCAGTATGTTTGAGATGGAAGGCCACAGTGCTGTTCGTGTAACTGAGGAACAAACAGATATTACAACAGAAGAACAGCAAAATTATACTTCAGAAATAGATGATCTTGTTGAAGCTGCTTCACACCTCTTTCCTATTCATCACATGCGCTGTGTTGTGCACACGCTGCAGCTGGCAATAAGAGATAGTCTGCAAGAGGGACATGCTGGAAATCTGATTGGAAAAGTGAGGAAATTGGTTATTGCCGCCAGAACCCCTAAAATTGATTCCATCTTGAAGAGATGTGCTGGGAAAGGGGCAATTGTCGATCAAGCCACTCGGTGGGGCAGTACTTACTTAATGATTGAGCGATTGCTTGAACTAAAACCGTTTCTTATAGATATGGCGAACCCTCAGGTAACCTTAAATGAAGGTCAATGGACACAGGTGGCTGAATTGAAGGAATTACTTAATCACCCATTTACCGTGACTAAAAGATTACAAGCGGAGGATTTAACTCCTGGCATTTTCATAAGGGAGTGGAAGAACTTGCTATTTTGCCTGTCCCAAAGAGGAGGTTTAATCGCAGATGGCATTTCTGCTTCAATGAAACGGAGAGAGACACAGCTATTGGAAAATATTTTTTTTCTGGCAGCTGTTTATGTGGACCCAAGTCATCGTATACTGCTTGATGATCAAAAGTTTACTAAAGGAAAAGAAGCTCTGACTGAGGTAGCAGTTAGGATGAGTGGCCTACAGGAGGGACTGCCAGGCGCAAGAGGACTTGGGTCCTGATAGTGCTACTGCTGCCATATCTTCATCCTCATCAGATGAGGAGTTTGACTTTGACAAGTATTTGGATGACATGGAGCAGGCAAAGCGTTGCCGCAAGGAAAAAGATTTCACGCCGTCTCCTATAGCAAGCAGATTGACCATATTTCAGCAAAATGTTTCACTTGCTCTCAAAGAAATAGAAAAATGCAACCATTCATCAAAACTGACTGTGCATGAGGCAATTCCTTCATACCCGGAAATTGTTAGAGATGTTGCCCATGTGGTTACGGCTTTGCCTCCAACCCAAGTTAGTGTAGAGAGGTTGTTCTCTAACCTTAAAATTATTAGGTCAGCTTTGAGGTGATCTATAAAGGAGAATCTGATGGAGGCAATTCTATTTCTTAGAATAAATTCATAGACTGCACAAATGTTATTTAGTATGTTTTTGTTGAAAACTGTTTTTTTGCCACTTACATAGTTTATTACATAGTGATTGAGATATATATATATATATATATACACATACATACACACACAGCACAGACCAAAAGTTTGGACACACCTTCTCATTTAAAGATTTTTCTGTATTTTCATGACTTTGAAAATTGTACATTCACACTGAAGGCATCAAACTATGAATTAACACATGTGGAATTATATACTTAGCAAAAAAGTGTGAAACAACTGAAAATATGTCTTCTATTCTAGGTTCTTCAAAGTAGCCACCTTTTTCTTTGATGACTGCTTTGCACACTCTTGGCATTCTCTTGATGAGCTCCAAGAGGTAGTCATCAGAAATGGTCTTCCAACAATCTTGAAGGAGTTCCCAGAGATGCTTAGCACTTGTTGGCCCTTTTGCCTTCACTCTGTGGTCCAGCTCACCCCAAACCATCTCGATCGGGTTCAGGTCTGGTGACTGTGGAGGCCAGGTCATTTGGCGTAGCACCCCATCACTCTCCTGCTTGGTCAAATAGCCCTTACACAGCCTGGAGGTGTGTTTGGGGTCATTGTCCTGTTGAAAAATAAATTATGGTCCAACTAAACGCAAACCAGATGGAATAGCATGCCGCTGCAAGATGCTGTGGTAGCCATGCTGGTTCAGTATGCCTTCAATTTTGAATAAATCCCCAACAGTGTCACCAGCAAAGCACCCCCACACCATCACACCTCCTCCTCCATGCTTCACGGTGGGAACCATAAATGGATATGAATAGCGGTAAAATATTAAAAGGACTGATTTATTAATATATGATTTATTAATATACACACAACGCGTTTCGGTGGACACAGCCACCTTCATCAGGTGACACCTGATGAAGGTGGCTGTGTCCACCGAAACGC
Source organism: Phyllobates terribilis (assembly GCF_046119375.1). NCBI lineage: Eukaryota > Metazoa > Chordata > Amphibia > Anura > Dendrobatidae > Phyllobates > Phyllobates terribilis. Next base: position 920,754,133 of record NW_027362761.1, on the reverse strand, counting down.
GTTGTGTGTATATTAATAAATCAGTCCTTTTAATATTTTTGCCCTGTTATTGGCGCTCTGGTACCGCTATTCATATCCATTTATTGTCCCTTTCCCCCTGTTGGGGTGCGGTAGAGCTGCCTTTAACTTATTGTTCTTTCACCTGTGGGAGGAATTTAATTAGAATCACTACCCTGGTTTTCCAAGCTGCGCTGCCCTAACCCCTCCGGAACGCTGCCGGGGGTGTTGGTGAAGCTGGGCGTCCATCTCGGCGTTACATGCAACTAACCTGACCACGTGATCCACCACCGAGAGATCAGGATCTGTGAACGCCGCTGGAAATAGATGACAGCCACCAACAGAGCGGAGCTTGTGGAGCTTTATACTGGGGTTGTGCAGAGGTGCACAACTTCATAAGGTTAGTAGCCATCCTCACACCCCTCTAACAATTGCAATACTGAGTCACCCATTGCGCCTTGTTCTCTCCTCTCTTCACGGTGGGAACCAGGCATATAGAGTCCATCTGTTCACCTTTTCTGCGTCGCACAAAGACATGGTGGTTGGAACCAAAGATCTCAAATTTGGACTCATCAGACCAAAGCACAGATTTCCACTGGTCTAATGTCCATTGCTTGTGTTCTTCCGTGGACGCCCAGGTCTTTTTGCATTAATGAGTTCACCAGTGCTTTCTTTGTTTCTCAGGATGTACCAAACTGTAGATTTTGCCACTCCTAATATTGTAGCAATTTCTCGGATGAGTTTTTTCTGTTTTTGCAGCTTAAGGATGGCTTGTTTCACCTGCATGGAGAGCTCCTTTGACCGCATGTTTACTTCACACCAAAACCTTCCAAATGCCAGCACCACAGCTCAAATCAACTCCAGGCCTTTTATCTGCTTAATTGAGAATGGCCTAACGAAGGGATTGCCCACACCTGTCCATGAAATAGCCTTGGAGTCAATTGTCCAATTACTTTTGGTCCCTTTAAAAACAGGGTGGCACATGTTAAGGAGCTGAAACTCCTAAACCCTTCATCCAATTTTAATGTGGATACCCTCAAATGAAAGCTGAAAGTCTGAACTTCAACTGCATCTGAATTGTTTTTTTTTTAAATTCATTGTGGTAATGTCTAGAACCAAAATTAGAAAAATGTTGTCTCTGTCCAAATATATATGGACCTAACTGTATATAAGTCCTCATCAATCCTGTTGCTGTATTTTCCCTGTATATTGTATAGAAGCTAGCTTCCCAAAAGTATATGAGCTCAAAGAAAAAACAAACAAGCATCAAGCATACAGAGAGAACATACAGTATACTGGACTATTGATTTATGCACAGTTTATTGAAAGTTTAAATATGCTTTAAGAAGTAATTACCTTAATCTTGTTATCCTGTTCACTCTAGCAATTCTTCTGAGATGAGTGCAGGCCTTCCTTCTTTCTGAATGTGTTTACTTTTTACCCTTGTGTGTAGAGGAGCTTCACTGGAGCTGGAGTGCAGCACTGACTTATCTCAGCTAAGACAAAGCCTAGATCCTCAGGCTACATTCACACCATAGGCGTAGCCAGGATCAAAACTGGCGGGGGGAGCCAGAACCTCATACTGTTCCGCAGAACATTCATACTGCACACCTCAGCTGTACTAATATATATATATATATATATATATATATATATATATATATATATATATATATATATATATATATATATATATATATATATATATATATATATATATATATAATTGATTTTACATAGTGTATTACATATTTACAATTTATTACAGTTTTTTGTGTTCTAAAGTTGTATTCCAATAAATATATATTATGTTCTATCTAAATATCTTGATTATTGTATCATAAAAATTATTAAATGTCTGATGTTCACATTGTACTACAATAAATTTTTCACTTAAATTAAATAATTAATAAGTAATATATGTGAGAGTCGGAGTCGCTGTAAGGGAAATTGAGGAGTCAGTCGCAGGTTTGGCTTACAGACTCCATAGCCCTGCTTTATAGTAGACAGGTCCTTTTATAGTAGACATCAGTACTATAAACCAAGATGTAACACGCTGAAATATTAAGAGCCCCTAATTGTCCTAATGTTAATATAAAATTAGGCATGGTTAGCTCACACTATAAACTGGGACATCAGGTTGACAACAGGGCTGTGGAGTAGGTAAACCAAACCTCCGACTCCAACTCCAATTCCTCAATTTCAACAACTCCAACTCCCTCATACATGGCTCATGTTTAAGTGATTTACTGTAGCACAGATTCATCTCCGCTAAAAGTCTAGACCCTCAGATCAGGAATAGGACATTTCATAACTTTCCCAAATTCTTATGAAAAAATATTCCCCACAAACTGCATTGAACTACTGTACCCAATTTATTATATATTTTAGGAGTTGGAGTCGGTCCATGTTAAGCCGACTCCAATGACGATTCCACCAAAATGGACACCGACTCAGACTCCACAGCCCTGGTTGACAAGACAATAGTCCAACACACAGAGTATCACGAGTACAACTTCAGACTCGTACACAATACTCGCTGGTAGAGAGGAGCGTATCTTTTGAAATTAGAATTTACCAAATTCACTGAATTATTCCAAGGTACTCAATTTGCCACAAATAAATTTGCTGTGAATCCTCAATAAGCAAAGCCTCCAACTGCCCAGAAAATATGTGTATAACTCTTCAAGGTCTCCTAGGATGGTATTGAACCCCTCTTTTGAGCGGTTAAATACAAACACAGCCACAGTAAAGTCCAAGTAACCTCACCATATCTGGCTAGTGGAAAGCTGATGTTAACAGCTTTTTTTTTTTTTTTTTTTTTTAGCAACACACTGCATTAACAGACTACTTAAATTGTAAAAACAGTGCAAAGATGATGCCTCCCTAGCTAGTGTTTATACACAGGTGGTGCAAACGTGATCGATGTTCAGGAAGAATCAAGAGCTTTTTTTCCTTGCTAAACGAATATGTGACAGCTTTTTCACAAGCCATCCAAAAATTATTCCTTTATTAGCAAAAACAGGTGAGCTTAATAATGGCTTTCTCAACCAGGAGTGAAAAAATTATCCTTTTTTTGGGATCTACAACAGGTTTGTTACTTTCAAAATGATTAAGCAATTAAAAAGGATTTCATAAAGCAGTCCAAAAATCATCCCTTTTTTTGGCATCCGCAACACGTTTGCTATTCTCAAAATGATCAAGCAATTAGAAATGTTTTTATCAAGATTTTTTTTCTGTAGGGAGAAGGTACAGGCTAGCGGTTTTCAAAGCAAAGAAGCAAGGGTTTGTCAGCAAACCGTGCAAAAAAAAATTGTCCTACTTTGGGAGCTGTTTGTTGCTTGTGTATCCTCAAGAGAGTATGTATCCCACCAGCAGTACAGAATAGCTATACAGCACACTGGACAAGCACAGATGTGTGTAAGTATGTAACAGTGAGGGGCACAGTCAGGAGCTGCTGCACAGTATAAAAATATGACTGCTCAAGGCTTCTGCAATTCTTTCTGGCATGAAAGATATCCGCTTCTGGGCCAGATTCTGACTGATGACAGCCCATTGGTAGCTAACCAGTGCTGGGAGATTATCACATTATCTGTGTTTTTGTCCACCTGCTATTTGAGGATTGACCACAGGTTGTTAGTGGGATAGAAATTTGGGGAGTTTACAGGCCACAGACCAAAATTTCAATATTTTTTTCACCGAGCAACTTGGTTATCACTTTTGCCTTGTGACATTGTGCTCCTGGCCCTGATTGACAGTGGGTTCCAATGCCAGTGTCAGTCCGAGCCGGGAGGCATGGTTATAGCCGCCACTTTGTATTCTCAGAGCAATGACTGAAACCAGAATGCTGCAGGGAGGAATAAAGTTTATTTTCTCCCTGCAGCCTTTGCAGGCGCCGCGCAGGTTAGTAACGCTATTAACCCCATATCTGCAGGTTAATAGTGTTTTTATCTGGTGACAGGTTCCCTTTAACAAAACAATGACATTTTGGTCCATGGCCAGTAAATTCTCCAGATTTCAATCCCATTGAGAATCTGAGGTCACGCCACAAAAAGTGAGTGGACGAACAAAAAAAAAACACAGAAATTGTGATAAACTCTGATAATTGTACTTCAGTAACCATAGAAACATCTGACTAATAGATCTAAAAACACTGAAGCAGCAAAATTAGTGAAAATCAAAATTTGTGTCAACCTCAAAACCTTTGGCCATGAAAGTATGCATGTATAATAGAAAGGTGAATGCTGACAGAAGTTTTCTTGCACTTCCATTAAATGTCCAACAAAAAGTGTTCAAATGTAGAAAAAAAAAGAAAAATAATTAGTTCATAATTCACTGCAATTTTTGGTTCGCTTTCTACTTGTGGCTGAAAAATGTGAACATGCCCAGAAGCCAGTGAAAGAATTTTCATTTTGCAAAGGAGTGTAGAAGTTAGAAGCCAGAAAACTTTACCTGCATGGGCCCCGGTATACAAGACAGCACCCGTTCTATATTCTCTGTGTTGACTTCTACATCATTCACCGCAATAAGAGCATCCCCTATTAAAATAAGAATAATAACAAATGTAAAAGAAAAAATCCAGGAGATGGGTATACACTAGGGAACTGGTTCACACAATGGTGCAGGTCACAGGTGCTGTTCAACAGTACTGACAATGCTGAAGGCCCATACAAGTGGTGATCACTGAGGAGGCCTCCTCCATACTGGACATCTGAACTACATGTTGTCTTTTTATAAGAGATTTCAGGGATTGTCCAATGTCATACAGTCACTACATGTATTACACAGGTAACCACTAATCCGCCTAATTCATACTGGGATTTCTGTCTCACACGGGTTCCCTGTAAATGAGGTTGCCTCAAGGAAACCACAATACTACTAGGTTTTAAGGTATATGAATATAATTAAGGTTATGTGCCAGAAACAGAACTTGGCTTCCAATCTAGCAGACCTGGACTGTCCATATACTACATGGTAGCAGAGACCAAGATGTAATGCTACAATGAAACACACACTGACAACAGCTGATTACTGGGGGGTTCTGAATGGATATGCATCAACCATCTGATGGCCAGGCCAGCAGCAAACTGAAAAGGGATTGTCATGGTGAGACAACCCCATCAAAGGAATTTATATTGTGTGAGTGCAGGAGGATGGGAGCGGCAGTGTAATGAATGACTGAGGAGCTGGAAGCCACAGAACAAGAGGAATAGTCTGTCTGCTGAAATGTACAGCGGGGAAAATACGTTTTAATACACTGCCGATTTTGACAGTTTTACCATCAACTAAGAATGGAGAGTTCTGTAATTTTTATCGTAAGTACACTTCAACTGTGAGAGACAGAATCTAAAAAAACCCAGAAAATCACATTGTATGATTTTAACATAATTAAATTCCATTTTATTTGACGAAATAAGTAACCAGCAAGAATTCTGGCTCTCACAGAGCTGTTAGTTTTTCTTTAAGAAGCCCTCTTACTCTACGACTCATTACCTGAATTAATTGCACCTGTTTGAACTCGTTACCTGTATAAAAGACACCTGTCCGCACACTCAATCACATTCCAACCTCTCCACCATGGCCAAGACCAAAGAGCTCTCTAAGGATACCAGGGACAGGATTGTAGACCTGCACAAGGCTGGGTTGGGCTACGGGATAATAGGCAAGCAGCTTGGTGAGAAGGCAACAACTGTTGGCACAATTAGAAAATGGAAGAAACACAAGATGACTGTCAATCTTCCTTGTTCTGGGGCTCCATGCAAGATCTCGCCTCGTTGGGTAAGGAAAATTCTGAGAAAGGTCAGGAATCAGCCCAGAACTACATAGGAGGACCTGGTCAATGAGCTGAAGAAAGCTGGGACCAGTCTAAAACATTACCTTTAATAACACACTCCGCCGTCATAGGTTAAAATCCCGCAGGGCATGCAAGGTTCCCCTGCTCACACCAGCACATTTCCAGGCCTGTTTAAAGCTCACGAATAACCATCTGGATGATCCAGATGAGGCATGGGAGAAGGTCAAGTGGTCAGATGAGACCAAAAGTCATGGGTTACTTACCGGGAACGTGATTTTTCGGGAGACCATGACAACACCACGAGAGAGGGGATCTGCCCACCAAGGACAGGAAACCTACAGGCTTAAAAGCGGTGGCCCTCTCTCTTGCCTCAGTTTGGATTACAGAGCATTGAGAGGACCACCAGGTTAGTAAACAAAGCAAACAATCACAATACCACTATATCAAATACCACCTAATAAGTGTGAAATCTTTAATTTAATAAACAAGGAGTGCTCCCACAAACATAAAGGGAGTGAATGTAAGGGTGCTGTCATGGTCTCCAAAAAATCCCGTTACCAGTAAGTAACTTATGACTTTATCGATCGACCATGACAGCACCACGAGAGAATTGCAGAGATGAAGAAGTCTAGGGAGGGACCACAGCCTGGAGCACCCTTCTCTCAAAGGTGAGGTCAGATGAAACACCCATATCCAGTCTATAGAGTCTATAGAAAGTAGACAAAAGACCAGGTAGCAGCCTGCACTGAACCGGGCACATGTCAGCTGATTCTTACAGCTGACATGTGCCCGCAACAGCTGCGGGTGGAACTGCGATCCACCCGCGGCTGTTAACATGTTAAATGGAGCTGTCAATCTTTGACAGCATTTAACAGCGCCGCGCCGGAAGCGTGTCACTTACCCCGCCCATCAGTGACCCAGTCACGTGATCGCGGGTCGCCGATGGGTGGGCATGACAACCCTGGGTCTGCAGCAGACCCCAGTGGTTGTCATGTACTGCTCGCTATGAGCGCCACCTAGTGGTCGGTGCTCATAGCACAGGAGCATTTCTGCTACATAGAGGTGATCTGTTCATCACCTCTATGTAGCAGAGGCGATCAGACAGTTGCTGCTTCTAGTCTCCTATGGAGACTATAGAAGCATGCAAAAAGTAAAAAAAAAAAAAGTTTTTTAAAAAAATATAAAAGTTTAAAATCACCCCCCTTTTGTCCTATTCAAAATAAAATAAAAAATAAATCCCACATACACACATTTGGTACCGCCGCCTTTCAGAATCGCCCAATCTATCAATATAAAAAAAAAAATTAATCCGATCGGTAAAATGCGCAGCGAGAAAAAAAATTCCAAACGCCAGAATTACTTTTCTTTTGGTCGCCGCAACATTGCAATAACGGGAGATCAAAACATCGTATCTGCCCCAAAATGGTATCAATAAAAATGTCAGCCGGGTGCGCAAAAAATAAGCCATCACTCGGCCCCAGATCCCGAAAAATGGAGACGCTACGGGTCTCGGAAAATGGAACCAATTTTTTTTTTTTTTTAAGCAAACTTTGGATTTTTTTTCACCACTTAAATAAAAAAGAACCTATACATGTTTGGTGTCTACGAACTCGTAATGACCTGGAGAATAATAATGGCAGGTCAGTTTTAGCATCCAGTGAACGTGGAAAGAACAAAAAAACTGTGGAATTGCATTTTTTTTTTTTTCAATTTCACAGCACTTGGATTTTTTTTCCCATTTTCCAGTACACGATATGGTAAACCTAGTAATGGCGTTTAAAAGTACAACTCGTCCCGCAAAAAATAAGCCCTCACATGGCCATATTGTCCAAAAAAAAAAAAAAAAACGCTATGGCTCTGGGAACAAGGAGAGCAAAGAACGAAAATGAAAAAACGGAAAATCCCAAGGTCGCGAAGGGGTTAAAGCCTTTCCTAACGCCTAGGTAGGATATAAATAAAGAACTGTCTCTCCTAAAATCTTTGGTGACCAAGAGGTACCTAATCACACATCTCCTCACATCTAACGTATGAAACTCCGCTTCTCTCTGGTTACTCGGATCAGGACAAAAAGAGGACAGGATTACTTCTTGGAGTCTGTGGAAATGGGAAGCTACTTTAGGGAGATAAGCGGGATCAGGCTTAAGAATTATTCTATCATCCAGGATCTGATTAAAGGGCAAGGCCGAAGGCAGAGCCTGAATATCACTAATCCTCCTAGCAGATGTTAAAGTTATCAGAAGCGCTGTTTTAAAGGGAGAGGGACTTAAGAGTAGCTAACTATCAGCTCAAAAGGTGAACTGGTTAAGGCCTTTAGTACCAAATTTAGATCCCAGTGTACTAATTTGCTTTTGATGATGGGCCTGGATCTAAACACGACTTTAATAAAACGTGAAATCAAATAATTTTTCACCAGATCACAAGAATGTAAGGCGCCTAAGGCAGAAACTTGAACTTTTAGGGTATAAGAGGCTAACCCTAGCTCGAAACCTTTTTGTGAAAATTCTAAAATTTTACCTATTGGTGCCCCCTCACCAACCCTGGAACCGGAAAAGGACAAGAATTTCTTCCAAGTTCTAGCATAAATTCTAGTTGTAATAGGTTTTCTGCTATGCATTAGGGTAGCTACTAGGCCTTGAGAGAACCCTTTTCGTCTTAACAGCGACCTTTCAAGTTCCATAAGTCAAGTGGAGGCCAGACATTTGAGCATGGACTATTGGACCCTGGAAGAGGAGATCCAGAACCTCGGGCAGGACCCAAGGATCGGAGACAGACATGCTCCTCAGGATTGAGAACCAGGGACTCCTGGCCCAAAAGGGTGTGACAAGCAGAACCCTCGCCTTGTCCTCCCTGATCTTCCTTATGACCATGGGAGGAAGAGTCAACGGGGAAAAGGCATAGGCCCGGCTGAAATCCCAAGGTATTTGGAGGGCGTCCACTGCCAGGGGATTTTCTCTGGGATTTAGGGAACAGAAGAGCCTTGTCTTTCGATTTAGTCTTGTGCAAACAGGTCTACAACCGGGGGCCCCCCCATCTTCGGACTATTTGGGAGAAAATGTCCTGTTTTAGTTCCCATTCTCCCTATCTCAGAGGATAGCGGCTTAAGTAGTCTGCCCTTGTATTTTCTTTTCCCTTTATATGAAGGGCCGTTAAGGAACGAAGATGACATTCCGTGATCTGAAAGAGAGGATCCGTCACTCTCATCAGTGATCTTGACCGTGTACCCCCCTGGTGGTTCACATAAGTTACCATGATTCTATTATCCGAAAGGATCTTTACATTTTGGTTTTGGAGAAAGACTAAGAAATAATTAATCGCCTTGACTACAGCTAGCAACTCTTTGGTGTTGGATGAGAGACTCATTTCAGCATTCGACCAGGAACCCTGGGCCACCCCATCTCTTAAATAGGCTCCCCACCCACTGGAACTTGCATCGGTGGTAATTGTTGTAGTGGTTGTAAGTACCCAGGGAACTTCTCGATATAGGTTCACCTCATCTTCCCACCACTGTAAGGACTCAACTGACCGGAGTGACAAGGACATCTTCCCTTCCACGTGTCCCTTCAACAAAACTTCATTATGCAGCACGTCCCACTGTAGAGTACCACTCTAGAGTGGTATTGTGCCCACAGAACCCCAGGGAAACATGATGTCAGGGTACCCAACATTGCTGCTCTAAGGGACATGACCACACTTGATACTGCCTTTCTCACCTGATCCCTAACCCTTTGTTTTTTGGCTTTCGGGAGGTAACATACCTGAGAATCTGAAACCAGCATAATACCTAAAAATTGCTGAATTTTCGTGGGCACTAGCCTGGATTTTTTCAAATTAAGTACCCAGCCCAGATGCTCTAAGATGGTGATCACTACTTTTAGGTGTCTATTACATTGGAAGGCAAAATTTCCAACTATCAAGAAATCATCCAAATAAGGGATAATCAATATATCATGTTCCCTGACATGAGCCGGGGGGCTATGACCAAACCAAACGGCAGGGCCCTATACTGGAAATGCTTGATTACCCCATCTATGACCAAGGCCACCCTAAGATACTTCTGGTAATCTACATGGATAGGTACATGGTAATAGGAGTCTTTTAAATCTAGTACTACCATGTACCAGCAACTATATTGTTGATTTGACAGATTCCATTTTGAAGGTGGGAATTATCAAGAACTTATTAAGTGCTTTCAAGTTAATGATACACCTGAAAGAACCATCTGGCTTAGAGACCATAAAGAGAGGCGAGTAAAATCCCAACCCTCTTTCGGACGTTGGAACTTCCACAAGGACTGCTTTAGGAACTAAGTCCAGCACCTCCTTTTGTAGGGCCAACTGTTCTGACATTGAAGAACGAACCGGGGTCAGGATAAATCTCCCACGAGGAATCGCCTGGAACTCGAACCTCAGACCCGAACCCATCAGATTAAGGATCCAGTTACTGGCTGAAATACTTGTCCAGGCAGGTACGAAGGCCATCAGCCTCCCCCCTACCTGGGCTATGAGTCATTGACTCTACTTCCGGGGATCCCGAGTAGAGGAAGAAGCACCGAACAGAAGACCTCTACCTTTTGGCTTGCGGTCTTCCCATTTATCCTGATCCCTCTGTGGCCTTTTACATACAAATCTTCTCCTGCAAAGAGACCTTTTATATGCAGGCATGGACAGGATAGGGAAACCTTTTTTCCTGTCGCTTGTTTTATCCAAGATTTCATCCAGAACTGGGCCAAAGAGATGTTCCCCTTCACAAGGTATAGCACACAGTCTAGTTCTGGCTTGGATGTCTCCCGGCCAACACTTAAGGCACAGGGCTCTACGGACTACATTGGACATAGCAGCTGATCTAGCAGCCAACCTAACAGTCTGTGGAGGCATCCGCTAGGAAAGCCGCTGCCCCCTGCATGAGAAGGACGCTAGACAAAATCTCCTTCCTGGATGTATTACTTTTCAGGTGGGATTCCAGCTGTTCTAGCCATATCAAAGAGCTAGCCGTACAAGTTCCAGCAATTGCCGGCTTTAAATCTCCAGCAGTTGTTTCCCAGGTGCCTTTGAGAAATACATCCGCCCCCATATCATCAAAGGGGAGGGATGACTTCCTAGATGCCTTTGTTATAGCTGCATCTAGCTTTGGAGCCTTCTCCCAGGAAGAAGAGCCCGAATCCTCAAAGGGATATTTTCTTTTCTTTTAAAGAACGGGGGCAGAGAACCCGTTCTTTCTGGCCTTTTCCATTCTCTATGGATCAGATCTTGAAGTTGATCATTAAATGGAAAACATCTTCTTTTCCTCTGTCCCCTGAACATAACGTCCTCGACCGATTTCTCTGGTCTGGAATCCGTAATACCCATAGTCGAGCAGACAGCCTTAATCAGACCGTCAATTTCATTCAGTGGAAAACAGTGCTGACCTGTACCACTATCTGAGGATGAGGAGGAAGAAGAGGATGAATCGTCAGAGTCCACCTCATAGGCTGACGATAGGGAGTAATAAGGGGATGGGGAGACCTCACAATCTGCTTCCTTTCGCTTAGATTTTTTTTAGAGAGGACCTTGCTAACCTTCGACTTTACCAAGGACTTCAAGCCTGAGGCAAAACTAGGGGTCTAGTCTGCCAGAGTCTGGTTTATACAGGATTGGCACAGTCTTTTGGGATATGAGTCCGCCAATATGGCCTTATACAATGCACATTCTTTGTGTTTGGACTTGGAGGTACACTTCTTCCCCTAATAATAAACAAGAAGAAGGGACACTCTATTACCAAGTGAACTTTCTCGAAGATCACTTACCCAGACGGCTCAAAGGGCTGTTACTGGTTTGAAGGAAGGACCTTTCTCAGCCAGGGGATCGTCCCTGGAGGCTGCAGATTCGTCCATCCTGCTGGAGCTATGACGACTGAATCTGCTCACCCTCCTGAAGACCGGCAGTTACCGGTGACTCGAATGGGTCATGTCTTCTGGGGCTCCCCAAGCGACCGTTGATATGGCGAAAGCAGCAGCCGCTGGATTTGCTGCTGCTGTTGCTGCTCGCTTTCAGGCTCCATTTACTGACAGAGCCAGAAGTAGCTGGGAAGCCTGGAGCAATGTTGCCTAAATGCTTATATAGCAGCACCAGCTCCACTGCTCCGTCATCAAGCCGCGCCCCCGGCCATACAGAGAGACCGGAAGCGCGCGGCTCTGCCACATTAAGGGGCGCTAAGTACCCCACAGAGGCGCCGCTCCTGCATCAGCGCAATTCTGGGGCTGCCAACCCCAGACAGGGGTGCAGCCCCCCCCCCCCCCGTCACCTGCGTGTTGCAAGAGGCGGCCCACCCCAGACAGGGGCGCTGCTCCTTATCATGCAGTGTCCTGCGAAATTGGGGCTGCCCTCCCCAGACATAGCCCAGCATCGTGGGGCTGCGCCCCTTAGTACGATGTTGGGGCTGCCGACCCCAGATAGGGTCGCAGCCTCTGCTGAAACCTGGAACTACACGATGCCGGGGCTGTTATCCCAGATGGGGGCGCAGCTCCATGGTCACTGGCACAAAGTGTTGCCGGAGCAGCCGACCCCAGAAGGGCACTGCTCGACAGCCCGCTTCATTGTCTTCAACATGTAAGCCTGTCACAGGTTCCCTCCATCAAGGACAGGAAACCAAACTGAGGAGAGAGAGGGCCGCCCATTTTAAGACTGTAGGTTTCCTGTCCTTGGTGGGTGGATCCCCTCTCTCGTGGTGCTGTCATGGTCGACCGATAAATAGAACTTTTTGGTATCAACTCCACTCGCCGTGTTTAAAGGAAGAAGAAGGATGAGTACAACCCCAAGTACACCATCCCAACATCATACATTTGGGGGTGCTTTTCTGCAAAGGAGACAGGACGACTGCACCATATTAAAGGGAGGATGGATGGGGTCGAGTATCGCGAGATTGTGGCCCACAAAAGCCTTCCCTTAGTAAGAGTACTGAAGGCGGTTCATGGCTGGGTCTTCAAGCATGACAATGACCCAAAACACACAGCCAGGCAACTAAGGAGTGGCTCCGTAAGAGGCATTTCAAGGCCCTGGAGAGGCCTGAACCCAATAGAAAATCTTTGGAGGGAGCTGAAACACAATGTTGCCCAGGGACAGCCCTGAAACCTGAAAGATCTGTAGGGAGGAGTGGGCCAAAATCCCTGCTGCAATGTGTGCAAACTTGGTCAAGAACTAGACAAAACGTCTGACCTCTGTAATTGCAATCAAAGGTTTCTGTACCAAATACCAGTTCTGTTTTCTTATTGTATCAAATACTTATTTCATGAAATAAAATGCTAATTAATTATGTAAAAAATCATACAATGTGATTTTCTGTTTTTTATTTTTAGATTCTGTCTCTTAGGCCATGGCCCCACTATCAGTATTTGGTCAGTATTTTTTCTCAGGAGTGGGAGCCAAAACCAGGAGTGGGTGATAAATGCAGAATTGGTTACTTCTTTCTATTCTACCTTTTCTCTGATTGTTCCGCACCTGGTTTTGGCTCCCACTCCTGAAGAAAAAAAACTGACAGAATACTGACCAAATACTGAAAGTGGGGCCGTGGCCTTACAGTTGAAGTGTACCTACGATAAAAATTACAGACCTCTCCATTCTTTGTAGGTGGGAGAATTTGCAAAATCGGTAGTATCAAATACTTATTTTCCCAATTGTAAATACGGACTTCTTGATAGAACTATATACTCATGTGCATATACAGTATGTCTAGGTAGTTCTATAGAGAATATCTTTGCAAGTATTAATCTTACCCACAATAGTTATCCATTTTATCAACTGCTGACAATCATGCAGTCTATTGATGTAACACCAATTTTAGAGCCCATAATGCCATGGTAGCAAGCAAAGAATTAGGATAATAATATAGATAGTGTAATGCAGCAGCTTGCTAGCATTACTGTAAATGGTCCAGGATGTGTTTATCGGACCATGTACCTTCCCCTTTAACTGACTGGTCACATGACTGACATCACACAGGTCCTGTATGCACAGTAAAGCTCTGTACACATGACTGGGACAGCACACAGGACCTATACACACAGCTGACTGATCACATGACTGTGACATCAGCAAGGTCCTGTCAGTATGTGGCTGTCTGTGCACAGCATATATAAACCCTGCTTAATTTGAGACAGGTGTGTTCGGTGTGAGGCCTGTGCTCCGTGTGTGTGTGGGACACCGTTTGTGAGAGGCCTAGTGAGGCCGAGTGAAGCCTGGCAGCCTGAAGGCAAAGACTGGATCCTGTGCGGATGCTGGGGGCCTTGGAAGGCAGCAGCTTTGGAGTGAAGCCTGGTACCTGGAAGGTCGAGCCTGGATCCTGTGTGGATGCCAGTGGCCTTTGAGGGAGAGCCAGCTTGTTGAGAAACCCTGAAAGGCGCAGCCTGGATCCTGTGTGGATGTCAGTGGCCTTTGAGGGGACGACGGCTAGAGACCCCTACCTGGGAAGCCACAAAGCCACAGTGGTGGCAAGCGTAATGGACTGAGACAGCTAAACCCGGCAAAGGTAATACCCTGTGCTATATGGACATTGTGATATGAACATTGCTACTTTATTACCTTGCCGTAAGCTGTAACCTGGAGCAAGTGGGCCTGTGTGCCACTTGGCTCATGAATTGTGATGTGTGTAATATGCCGGTCTGCCACTTGAGAAGCTCCCGGAGGTGATAGGTGTAAACATGCCGGGAGTATACTAAGATGGACTGTGTGACTAGCGGTTTATGCCGAAATAATAAACTGCATTGTGGTGAAAACGTAAAGACATTGCACGTGTGCATTGATTGACGCAGCGAAGCGAGTTACCCCCAGTATGATGACTAGCGCTGCCTTACAATAGAAACGACAATACTTCACAAGTATAAAAAATTAAGGCACTTAAACACATTAAAGGGACTCTGTCAGCCCAGAATCACTGTTCAAACCAAGTACAGGTGCTCGGTGCTTTATGGCAGGGCCAATCATTTAAATACCCCTTCTCACATGCTTATTTTCTCTCTAACTCTATAAAGCCAGAGCTGTCAATCAACGAAGAGAATGAGGGGGGTAGATATAGAGAGAAAACATCCAGGTGTGAAGGTGTATTTACATGATTGGCCCCACCATGAAGCACTGAGTGGCAGGACTTAGCTTGAATAGTTAGCCAAACCCACTGTTATGGGCAGGATTGGCCCCCTATATGTTTGAAGAGATGACTGTTTTGTAGGAATTAATTTTCCCTATTCTTTTGCTTTGTGGGCAGATAAGCCGCTGCCAAATGATTCTGGCAGCAACTTAAAGTCCCCATACACATTAGACTAATGTTAGCCGAACCAGTCGATATCGACAGATTCGGCTAACAGTATAATGTTTGTCAGGAGCACTGACAGATTATGTCGGATTTCAGATGTTGATCGTTTTGATTACAGTGCAATAAGCCGCCGACAGATATCTGGCAGCGGGTTTATTCATAAAAAAACCCACAGGAGCGCTCAGTCGAGCCAGCACTTCTATGTATAGGAGAGTTGGGGGGTAAAAATCTGCCGGCCAAACGATCGTTTACCCAACAGTTATGTAATGTTATGGGAGGGCTTTACGCTGCTCTTCCCATAGAAAACACAGCAACAAGTGTATGGGAGAGTGAGGAGAGAGACGTCAGATTAACGAATGACCTACAGTTATCTAACATGTATGACCAGGTTTACGCTAGAGTAGATCTGATATCTGCACAATTAATGCCCTCTTACCAATAAGGATTTGGCCACAGCGAATAGATGGACTTTCTGGAATGAAACCATGAACAACCAGCTTCTCAGGGCTCGTCCACCGATGTGGTGGATCAGGAGCACCTTGCTTTTCCAGTCTCTTGCTGTTCTTTGAAGACTGATGAACGATCCCAATCAGTCTCTGGAGCAGGCAGAGCTTCTCATATGGTGCAGCGTCAACAATCCGGTTTGGATTGACATATAGACAAATATCCTTATACTGTTGATGGGTAAGCATTCCAGTTTTGAGGCTGGGCTGGTGCTTGAGGATAGAAGTAGGCCCTGTTGATCCATTTAGTCTAGAAGGCCTCTTCTTGCTAATGCGCTTGTTCCTCAAAATTTTTGCAAGTTTATTAAAACGTGGTTCATTTCTATTTTTCTTAGCATTTTCTGAAATAACTTCCGCTACATTTTCACAAAATCTGACATGGTTTACTCCTGGATTCAGAGGTAAAATTGCTTCTTCCTCTCCTTCACTCAACTCAAGATAAAACAGTTCTCCATTACGCTCCACTCTCTCCAACCACTCCGGCTCCACGTCACTGCAAATAGATTCAAGAAATAAAATTACCATTTTAAAGCAGGACTACGAGTCAGTACTAACGTTCAACCTTCTGACTAATGGGAAAGGTAGTGTGTTGGGGTAAAGGTGTGCTTTGACTGCAAAGGTACTACTTGGTGAGATAGTGTGACCACTGAATCAAGACATGCCTATTGTGACTACTGGTAACGGTCAGCCTGAATGGCGCGTTCTGTGGGGGCCGGTATCCTGCCTGGCGCATTCTGTGGGGGCCGGTATCCTGCCTGGCGCGTTCTGTGGGGGCCGGTATCCTGCCTGGCGTGATCTATGGGGCCCATAATACTGTATAGAGGGCTATGTGGTGCCCATAATCCTGTATGGAGAACTATACTGTCCAGCCTGCACTGTGAGGATTAGCCGGTTTCTCAGCTATTGTAGAACTTACAATAGATATCGCTCATGTAATGTAAGAAGTGAAATCTTTGGCTATATATATATATATATATATATATATATATATATATATATATATATATATATATATATATATATATATATATATATATATATATAGTACAGACCAAAAGTTTGGACACACCTTCTCATTTAAAGAAATTTCTGTATTTTCATGACTTTGAAAATTGTACATTCACACTGAAGGCATCAAAACTATGAATTAACACATGTGGAATTATATACTTAACAAAAAAGTGTGAAACAACTGAAAATATGTCTTATATTCTAGGTTCTTCAAAGTAGCCACCTTTTGCTTTGATGACTGCTTTGCACACTCTTGGCATTCTCTTGATGAGCTTCAAGAGGTAGTCACCGGAAATGGTCTTCCAACAATCTTGAAGGAGTTCCCAGAGATGCTTAGCACTTGTTGGCTCTTGCCTTCACTCTGCGGTCCAGCTCACCCCAAACCATCTCGATTGGGGTGACTGTGGAGGCAAGGTCATCTGGCGCAGCACCCCATCACTTCCCCTCTTGGTCAAATAGCCCTTACACAGCCTGGAGGTGTGTTTGTGGTCATTGTCCTGTTGAAAAATAAATGATGGTCCAACTAAACGCAAACCGGATGGAATAGCATGCCGCTGCAAGATGCTGTGGTAGCCATGCTGGTTCAGTATGCCTTCAATTTTGAATAAATCCCCAACAGTGTCACCAGCAAAGCACCCCAACACCATCACACCTCCTCCTCCATGCTTCACGGTGGGAACCAGGCATGTAGAGTCCATCCGTTCACCTTTTCTACGTCGCACAAAGACACGGTGGTTAGAACTAAAGATCTCAAATTTGGACTCATCAGACCAAAGCACAGATTTCCACTGGTGTAATGTCCATTCCTTGTGTTCTTTAGCCCAAACAAGTCTCTTCTGATTGTTGCCTGTCCTTAGCAGTGGTTTCCTAGCAGCTATTTTACCATGAAGGCCTGCTGCACAAAGTCTCCTCTTAACAGTTGTTGAAGTGATGTGTCTGCTTCTAGAACTCTGTGTGGCATTGACCTGGTCTCTAATCTGAGCTGCTGTTAACCTGCGATTTCTGAGGCTGGTGACTCGGATAAACTTATCCTCAGAAGCAGAGGTGACTCTTGGTCTTCCTTTCCTGGGGCGGTCCTCATGTGAGCCAGTTTCTTTGTAGCGCTTGATGGTTTTTGCAACTGTACTTGGGGACACTTTCAAAGTTTTCCCAATTTTTCGGACTGACTGACCTTCAATTCTTAAAGCAATGATGGCCACTCGTTTTTCTTTACTTAGAATTTGTATTATGGAAAGAAAAAAGCAGCTAACAGTCTATTCAGTAGTACTATCAGCTGTGTATCCACCAGACTTCTGCACAACACAACTGATGGTCCCAACCCCATTTATAAGGCAATAAATCCCACTTATTAAACCTGACAGGGCACACCTGTGAAGTGAAAACCATTTCCGGTGACTACCTCTTGAAGCTCATCAAGAGAATGCCAAGAGTGTGCAAAGCAGTCATCAAAGCAAAAGGTGGCTACTTTGAAGAACCTAGAATATAAGACATATTTTCAGTTGTTTCACACTTTTTTGTTCAGTATATAATTCCACATGTGTTAATTCATAGTTTTGATGCCTTCAGTGTGAATGTACAATTTTCAAAGTCATGAAAATACAGAAAAATCTTTAAATGAGAAGGTGTCCAAACTTTTGGTCTGTACTGTAAAATATAATATAATATATATATATACACGCACGCACGCACACGCACACACACAGTATATATATAAAATTTCTTTGCGGTATCTGTGCATCATGCCCTGCTTATGAGTATCAGTGGTTCACCATCTTTTCTTGGACCACTTTTGCTAGGTACTAACCACTGCATACTGGAAACCAGGTTGGAAATGCTAACCCAATCATCATGTCAGTCATCATAATTTTAGGGTACTGATTGTTCAATCATGGTTAGTGTCTTCACCAGTCACTGCATCAATGTTAAAGAGGTTGTCCGGTTTAACATGACAAGTCTTAAGTCACTATGTGACTGCAGACTTGTGACTGCTCCCAGCGCACGGACTGTAAGGATTCACCGATGTCCATGCCAGTAATGGCGCTCATGTGACTGCAAGTATGTGATACGTATATTCCTGGACAGAACCGCAATACACCGTTCTTTAGGCAAAGGATCCATCAGTCAAGCAGGAGGCGGCAACATTGGCCGGGAAATAGGGAAAGCCAAAGTGACAGAGGCTTCAGATCTACTGTAGCCATTTGCAAATTGATTCAAACGCTGATTTCTCAGTAACAGAGGCACGGATTGGCCATGTAAGGTCTGGAAAGAGCTACAGGAAAAGAAAATCCCGGCACTCACGTGTTGATAATTAGTTGGTTTATTCCACAACTCACAAAAAGACGTTTCAGCCTGTCCAAGGCTTTTTTCAATTGTGGTTAAATACATTCAGTCAAGATATTTATAAATAAATCCATGGAAATGACATAATTCTTATTAACATAAAAAGGAAGACCGACACAATAATATACAACAAAACTATACAAAAACATACAAAAATGAAACAATAATAATAAACTTAAATTGCAAAACATCAATAACAAGTGAATTTATATACCTAAATAATCCCTAACCAAATATAAATATATAAATCGCAGATTATGGATTCCATTTCATGAATGTACCATATTTTAATATTTACATAAATTTTCTAATCTACATTTCTCATAAAATTATAAAATGTTGAATATATTTAATAAAAAGAATATTGAGAAATGTAGATTAGAAAATTTATGTAAATATTAAAATATGGTACATTCATGAAATGGAATCCATAATCTGCGATTTATATATTTATATTTGGTTAGGGATTATTTAGGTATATAAATTCACTTGTTATTGATGTTTTGCAATTTAAGTTTATTATTATTGTTTCATTTTTGTATAGTTTTGTTGTATATTATTGTGTCAGTCTTCCTTTTTATGTTAATAAGAATTATGTCATTTCCGTGGATTTATTTATAAATCTCTTGACTGAATGTATTTAACCACAATTGAAAAAAGCCTTGGACAGGCTGAAACGTCTTTTTGTGAGTTGTGGAATAAACCAACTAATTATCAACACGTGAGTGCCGGGATTTTCTTTTCCTATAGACATTGTTTTCCACGTGCACCACCCTAGCTACACAGAGTGCCGACTATTCCTTCTTTATACTGGAAAGAGCTACATGCACATATAAATCGCTTGGGGTGAAATTCTGCTGTCAGATTACCTTTAATACTGGATCCAGTATTGTCTTCACATTTTAAAAAAGGAAATTGGGAAACTAGAGCCAGTTCAAATGTGGACAACTAAATTATTACATGTGATGGAAGGCCTCTCCTATAATGAGACAATCTCATTTATATGTATAATACACACGTGGCTAATAAAGGACTGGGATACGATTTATTCTTTCTAAAAAAAAAAAAAAAAAACTTTCAAAAAGGACCAGAAGATATTCATTAGATGTGGAGTAAAGGCAATTCTGGCAGTTAAACAGGAAAGGGTTCTTTACAGTCAGAGCTGTCAGACTGTGGAATGCCGACCACAAGAGGTAGTGATGGCAGACACTATAACAGCATTAAAAAAAAGCCTAAATGTTTTTCTAATAACCAATGCCATTGTGGGATATAAATAATCTAGTGAAAGATAAGGAAGGTTGAACTTTATGGACTTGAAGTATGTCTTTTTTCAACCTATTTAACTATAACCATTTCCTTCATCGACTGTAAGCTCTTGCGAGCAGGGCACTCGTTTCTCTTGGTTGAATCGCTGAACAATGGCCCCGATTCATCAAAGTGTTTAGGTCAGATTTGAAATACTTTGAATAAGTTATGAAATTTTCCAACTTTTGGCTTCAGCCACCTCCACCAAAATGGGCAGGATGGGACGTGGCAATCCCTGCTCGTCTAATCTATGACGAGCTGTGGTATAACTTACGCCACAAATTTCACTTCAGACTCGGATCGAAGCAAGATTTGTGCAGAGGCACACGTCTCTTAAAGGGGTTGTCCACTACTAGGACGACCCCTTATTGATCTAAATGTTCGGCCCCGATAATATAAAAAAAGCTTATACTCAACTCCCGAAGGCGGGCCAGTGACGCCAGCGCTGACTGGGTTCCAGACTCACATGTCACAACAACCGCTCGAGAGCCCCGGGACCGAGAGTGTTGACACCACTGGAACGGCGCCGGCACAGGAGTTCAGTATAAGTTTTATTTTATCTGGGCCAAACATTTAGATTGAGAAGGGGTTGTCCTAGTAGTGGACTGCTCCTCCAATGAATCAGGCACCTGACTCCATTACGCCCCCCTCGGGGCATATATATGTCACTGTAGTGTCCGATATTGGTTATACATGTTCCCTCTGAATTGAAAAGTGCTACAAAAATAAAATTATTAGCTCATTATTATGGTTGGTCAATGTATATGTTCCTGACATACAAGTGCCTGGGCCACATGGACATTTCTTAATAAGCAATAAACCTCAGTTGCTGTTATTAATGTGATCTGAAATGCCAGCACATCCCGGAGTGACACTCTCCCACCACCAACACAGCGCACGGACATAGAAGTGCTACTTGTACAGACCTTACATGAACTAAATGTGCTATTTTACAATAAAGCACATTAGAAATTTGGATTTATGGGAAATTGTCTGTCCCCATACGTTGGACTTCTGTATATCCCCCAGAAAACTCACTTCTTGCATAGTGGAGGACTTCTACCGCAAGATGATCAGAATAACTTTTTATTCTTAAATAAACCATGGGAATGAAAACCAGATGCTCCTCCTGAGACAGGAAAAGCTCATATAAGAATTTTAGTATTCAGCCGCAGCTAAAGCAGCATTTACACAGCACAGCCTCATTCATTTGTGGCTTTCAGATAGGAGACTGGATAAACAAGCATATCCAAAAGGGCAGGGCTATTCTTTACAAATGTACAACATGAATGACATCTTCCTAATGCGGCTGCAGCTTTCTCCTTTACAATCGTGGGACAGGACCTTATTTTGTGAGTCTCGGGGCACATAGACAGACTATATTCAGGGTTTTGTTCTGCTAAGCTTCTCAACTTAGACCCTTTCTCAGAACCAAACCTTGAAAAACACTTTAATACTCAAAAAAAAAATAATTCTTAATACACACAACACAAGGTCGAAATTTCATTACAGTTTTTTTTTTCAGATATGGAAACCTTTGTGCATACTTTTTTTTTTTTTTTTTTTTTTTTACTAAATAGCAATTTTGCAAGAGAATTACATTAAAACTTTTAGACCGATTTACTTCCTCTGTGTATCACAGTACATAGCCAGCAGAATAAGCTAGTTTTGATGGAAGCACTTATGTCCATGTTACCCTTATGTCTATGTTCACACTAGGGTTTTTTCCAGCGTTTTTTTTTTTGCAGAAAAACCTGATCTCTTGTTTGGAAAGAAGCTGCGTCAAAAAGGCAGGTTTTGGTGCATTATAGATTCGTTTTTCAGGATCCCAAAGTTCAGCTTTGTTTTCACCACAGAAGCATGAACACAGGTCATCAATGTAAGACATACGTGAAACCATATTAACCAGAGGGGAGGTGAATTGTTCAGGAATAGTTTTTCTAAGACACTGGCCGTACATTGAGTTTGTATGACACTATTTATTTTCACACTATCGTCTGCCATTGAGTTGCTCAGAGATTGTTAAATTTCACACCTCCGTGGGCCACAGGTATTGTTCAATCTCACACCTAGCTCAGCTAACGTTTATACTTTACACATAACTAATTTAAACTGTACTAATCCAAACTGCCATCTCAAGCAACAAAGACAAGATGGTAAAATCACTAAAGTAAATGAGTTTCACATTCTGCTGTACTTTTTTTTTTTTCACTAAAAAAAATCAGCAAAACCTTATAAATTATGTTCACACTAGGCGTTTTTTCACCACCCACTTTTCAATGGGTGAAAAATGCAGAACAAAACGCTGAAAGTAGCAACATGCTCTATTGTGCAAAAAAAACATGCAAAGCCCAAAATACTGATGACACAAAAACCAATATGTGTGCATGAGATTTCTGAAATCTCAGACTTTGCTGGTACTGTAAAATACAGCTGCAACTTAGCATAAAAAACACTGAAAAAACAACTAGTGTGAACATAGCCTCTCTCTTTTCTCCCAAGATCTAAGCTGATTGATGATCACAATACATTTCAACTAGACATAAACCAGCTCACAAATGTTTAGAAGACAAATGTATTAGCAACCCTGCCATTGAAAGCTTACTGATAAATTCACTGTTTATACAGAATGAATTATGTCCTATGTTACATAGAGACTACAGAAGCCAAATGGTTAAAGGGGTCGTCCGGCCTAAAACGACAAGTCTGCAGTCTCTTTATGTGAGCGCAGACTTGTGAATCTTCCCAGTGCACGCACTGCACGCTGGGAGGATTGTCGGTGTTAGCGCAGAGGACGGCAGTCACATGACCAGCAGGGCTGTGGAGTCATAGTCGGTGTCCATTTTCGTGGCGTCGGAATCGGTATAAAATGGACCGACTCCTAAAATATATAATAAATTGGGTACAGTAGTTCAATGCAGTTTGTGGGAAATATTTTTTCATAAGAATTTGGGAAAGTTATGAAATGTGCTATAAATGTCTGTCCTATTCCTGATCTAAGGGTCTAGACTTTTAGCTGAGATGAATCTGTGCTACAGTAAATCACTTAAACATGAGTCGTTGTCATGGAAATTGAGGAGTCGGAATTGGAGTTGGAGGTTTGGCTTACCGACTGCACAGCCCTGGACAAGTACGTGATATGCATACTCCCAGCCAGAATACGACTAGACTGTTTCCAGCCTAGAACAATACACTTGCATTGAGCATGCTGAAAGTAGTCTAGTCGGATTCTGGCCGGGAGTATGCATATAACATACTTGCAGTAACATGCTGACACCAGAGAATCCTCGCAGAGCGCACGGGGAGGATTCAGTCTGTGCAGACTTCTCATTTTAGACCGGACAACCCCTTTAAAAGGAGTTTTCTATTTTCGGTGAACTATTGTCCCCAGGCATAGTTCAGTGTCAGGGGGAAAAAAAAAAAAAAAAGTCCTAAGTTACTTACCAGTAACGGGATTTTTCGGAACCCATGACAGCACCACGAGCGAGAGAAGGGATCCGCCCACCAAAGACAGGAAACCTACAGGCTTAAAAGGGCGGCACCTCTCTCCCGACTCCGTTGGATTACAGAGCAAGAGAAAACTGCCATGTTAATACAACAACCAACCACAATTTCACCATACCACACGACACCTATTAAGCGTGAGATTATAATTCATAAAAAGCTCCCACAAACGTGAATGGAGGGAATATAAGGGTGCTGTCATGGGTTCCGAAAAAAAACTGTTACCGGTAAGTAATTTATGACTTTATCGGTTGACCATGACAGCACCACGAGAGAATTACAGAGATAAAAGTAATCTAGGGAGGGACCCCAGGCTGGAGCACTCTTCTCCTAAAGGTGAGGTCAGCCGATACTCCCATATCTAACCTATAGTGTCTATAAAATATAGAGGGAGAGGACCAGGTAGTAAGTAGCCTTACATACAGTGCATTGTGAAAGTATTTGGCCCCCTTGAACTTTTCTACCTTTTGCCACATTTCTGGCTTCAAACATAAAGATATAAAATTCTAAATTTTTGGGGAAGAATCAACAACAAGTGTGACACAATTGTGAAGTGGAACGAAATTTACTGGATATTTTAAACTTTTTTACCAAATTAAAAACTGAAAAGTGGGGAGTGCAATATTATTCGGCCCCTTTACTTTCAGTGCAGCAAACTCACTCCAGAAGTTCAGTGAGGATCTCTGAATGATCCAATGTTGTCCTAAATGACTGGTAATGATAAATAGAATCCACCTGTGTGTGATCAAGTCTCCGTATAAATGCACCTGCTCTGTGATAGTCTCAGGGTTCTGTTTCAAGTGCAGAGAGCATCATGAAGACCAAGGAACACACCAGGCAGGTCCGAGACACTGTTGTGGCGAAGTTTAAAGCCGGATTTGGATACAAAAAGATTTCCCAAGTTTTAAACATCTCAAGGAGCACTGTGCAAGCAATCATATTTAAATGGAAGGAGTATCAGACCACTGCAAATCTACCAAGACCAGGCCGTCCCTCTAAACTTTCATCTCGAACAAGGAGAAGACTGATCAGAGATGCAGCCAAAAGGCCCATGATCACTCTGGATGAACTGCAGAGATCTACAGCTGAGGTGGGAGAGTCTGTCCATAGGACAACAATCAGTTGTACACTGCACAAATCTGGCCGTTATGGAAGAGTGGCAAGAAGAAAGCTATTTCTCAAAGATATCCATAAAAAGTCTCGTTTGAAGTTTGCCACAAGCCACCTGGGAGACACACCAAACATGTGGAATAAAGTGTTCTGGTCAGATGAAAGCAAAATCGAACTTTTTGGCCACAATGCAAAACTATATGTTTGGCGTAAAAGCAACAGAGCTCATCACCCTCAAAACACCATCCCCACTGTCAAACATGGTGGTGGCAGTATCATGGTTTGGGCTTGCTTTTCTTCAGCAGGGACAGGGAAGATGGTTAAAATTGATGGGAAGATGGACAGAGCCAAATACAGGACCATTCTGGAAGAAAACCTGTTGGAGTCAGAAAAAGACCCGAGACTGGGACGGAGATTTATCTTCCAACAAGAAAATGATCCCAAACATAAAGCAAAATCTATAATGGAATGGTTCAAAAATAAACGTATCCAGGTG
The DNA here is from genome assembly GCF_046119375.1 of Phyllobates terribilis. Classification (NCBI taxonomy): domain Eukaryota; kingdom Metazoa; phylum Chordata; class Amphibia; order Anura; family Dendrobatidae; genus Phyllobates; species Phyllobates terribilis. The sequence continues at coordinate 920,728,794 of NW_027362761.1, read as the reverse complement.
TTACAATGGCCAAGTCCAAGTCCAGACCTGAATCCAATCGAGAATCTATGGAAAGAGCTGAAAACTGCTGTTCACAAACGCCCTCCATCCAACCTCAATGAGCTCGAGCTGTTTTGCAAGGAAGAATGGGCAAGAATTTCAGCCTCTCGATGTGCAAAACTGATACATACCCCAAGCGACTTGCAGCTGTAATCGCAGCAAAAAGTGGCGCTACAAAGTATTAACTCAAGGGGGCCGAATAATATTGCACTCTCCACTTTTCAGTTTTTAATTTTTTTAAAAAGTTTAAAACAGCCAATAAATTTCGTTCCACTTCACGATTGTGTCCCACTTGTTGCTGATTCTTCCCAAAAAATTATAGAATTTTATATCTTTATGTTTGAAGCCAGAAATGTGGCAAAAGGTAGAAAAGTTCAAGGGGGCCAAATACTTTCACAATGCACTGTATCTCTTCTATCGAGACACCTGTCTTCTCTGCCCAGGAGGTCGCCACGGGCTGAGTGGAATGAGCCTTCAACCCTTCTGGCACGTCTTCGCCGCTTGATGTATATGCTCGATCTGCGCATGCTCCAGCGGCCATTTTCCCTAAGACCACCACAGTGCTATGTACGGGAGAGGGAACCTTCGCTCACCACCGACTTATTCTGAGGACGGGGCCCACAGCATCGCCCAAGTCATCCTGAATCAGCGACCCTGGTGAAAGGACAGGGCCTGCAGCATCGCCGACTCCTGCCGTAGCCAATCTCCTGTATCTGTGACCCTGGCTCCTGTGACCCCTGCTCCACCACCGCCACCCCCTCAGGTAAAATGGATTATAAGGCGCACCATTTAAAAAAAAAAAAAAAAAAAAAAAAAAAAAAAAAACATCTTTTGGGGTGCATCTTATAATCCGCAAAATAAGGTACATTTCTCTTCATATTTTCAATTAGAAAACAGTGTGCAATGTTCCCAATGCATGTAAATAAAAACTAGTGTAAAGATTTTGTGCATAACTCATGTTTTTGAACACTACTGTACAGCAGCCCCCTGCACTATATACAGGAGGAGGTCATGCACAGCAGCCCCCTGCACTATATACAGAGGAGGTCATGCACAGCAGCCCCCTGCACTATATACAGAGGAGGTCATGCACAGCAGCCCCCTGCACTATATACAGAGGAGGTCATGCACAGCAGCCCCCTGCACTATATACAGAGGAGGTCATGCACAGCAGCCCCCTGCACTATATACAGAGGAGGTCATGCACAGCAGCCCCCTGCACTATATACAGGGGTCATATACAGCAGCTGCACTATATATAGAAGTCATATTTAGCAACTACATATTTGCAGGTTAATAGCATTTTTTTTCACGTGAAAGGTTCCCTTTAAGTTTGCACGGTCAGCCAAGTAATATAGTAACATAGTCTTCCTTCAACCTTAAAAACTAAGTCCATCTAGTTCAACCCATAGCCTAACATGTTGATCCAGAGGAAGACAAAAAAAAAAAACCCATGTGGCAAACACTAAGCTCCACATTGGGGAAAAAAATTCCTTCCTGACTCCATAAGACAATCAGACTAGTTCCCTGGATCAACGCCCTATCAAGGAATCTAGTATATATAACCAGTAATATTATACTTTTCAAGAAAGGCATCCATGCCCTTCTTAAATTTTAGTAGTGAATCACTCATTACAACATCATGCTGCAGAGAGTTCCATAGTCTCACTGCTCTTACAGTAAAGAATCCCCGTCTGTGATTATGATTAAACCTTCTTTCCTCCAGATGTAGAAGATGCCCCCTTGTCCCCGTCTCAGGCCTCAGAGTAAAAAGATCAGTAGAAAGGTCTTTGTACTGTCCCCTTATATACTTGTACATAGTAATAAGATCAACCTTAAGGCTGTGTGCCCACGATGCATTTTTTAAGCGTTTCCGTAGCGGCAAAAACGCTGCAGAAATGCTTAAAAAACGCTTGGTAGAAGGCCTGCCATGTTCCCCAATGATAATTTGCATGTGCTGTGCACATGCTGCGGAAATTTCCTCTGCTGGTTATCATTGCGGAAAAAAACGCAGCACTACCAATTATTTTGCGGAAGTGCTGCGTTTTCGCCGCCATTGACTTGCATTGGAACGTTTGGATTCAGCATCACTGCATCTGTACATGCGGAATCCATGCGTTTCAATGTGCGGATGGTACCCGGGTCTGGAAAAGAGGAGACTCTCCTCCGGACCTGGGTACCATAGAACCTGTAAAAAAAAGAAGAAAATAAAAAATAAATATTATATTTACCTTCTGATGGCCCCCGATGCGCTTGTCTTCGCTTGCCGGCAGATCGCGGTGGACTGAAGGACCTGAGCTGACATCATAGTCATGTGACAGCAGGTCCTTCAGTGTACCGCGATCTGCCGGCAGCCAGGAAGGAGCGAAGCAAGACTGCGGGGGCCATCGGAAGGTAAGTATAGATTTATTTTTTACCATTCTTTTACGGTCACACTATATAAATCCATGCCGGTTGCATGGATTTACATAGTGTGACCAAGTTGTCAAGCACTTTCCAAGTGATCCTAAAATCGCTTGGAAAGCACTTGTCAACCCTCATGCGGAAATGCATGTGAAGAACGCTTCACATCCGCATGTCCCTGGCAGGAAAAACGTATGTACAATCCGCATGCGTTTTTTCTGCCATGGAGATGCAGAAACGCTCAGGAAAAAATCCAGAGCATTTCTGCATCGTGGGCACATAGCCTTAGCCTTCGTTTTTCTAATCTAAATAATCCCAAGTGTAATAACCTGTCTTGGTATTGCAGACCCCCCAGTCCTCTAATAACCTTGGTCGCTCTTCTCTGCACCCGCTCCAGTTCAGCTATGTCTTTCTTATACACCGGAGACCAGAACTGTACACAGTATTCTAAGTGTGGTCGCACTAGTGACTTGTATAGAGGTAAAATTATGTTCTCCTCATGAGCATCTATGCCTCTTTTAATGCATCCCATTATTTTATTTGCCTTTGCAGCAGCTGCCTGACACTGACCACCAAACGTGAGCTTGTTGTCCACCAATACACCCAGGTCTTTTTCAGTTACAGTTTTGCCCAGTGTTTTACAATTAAGCATATAATTATACATTTTATTTCCTCTGCCCAAGTGCATTACCTTATATTTATCCCCATTAAAGCTCATTTGCCATTTATCAGCCCAAGCTTCTAGTTTACATAGATCCTCCTGTAATATAAAATTGTCCTCCTCTGTATTGATTACCCTGCTGAATTTAGTGTCATCTGCAAATATAGAAATACTACTCTGTATGCCCCTACAAGGTCATTAATAAATATGTTAAAAAGAAGGGGGCCCAATACTGACCCCTGTGGTACCCCACTGTTAACTGAGATCTAGTCTGAGTGTTTTCCATTAATAACCACCCTTTGTTTCCTATCACTGAGCCAGTTCTTAACCCACTTACATATATTTTCCCCTATCCCCATTGTTCTCATTTTATGTATCAACCTTTTGTGTGGAACCGTATCAAAAGCTTTTGAAAAGTCCATATACACAACATCCACTACATTTCATTGGTCCAGTCCGGAACTTGCCTCCTCATAAAAGCTAATCAGATTAGTTTGACAGGAACGGTCCCTTGTAAACCCATGTTGATATTGGGTCATGAGGTTCTTCGTCTTCAGATACTCTATTATAGCATCTCTTAGGAAACCCTCCAGGATTTTACCCACAGTAGAGGTCAAGCTTACCGGCCTATAATTTCCAAGTTCGGTTTTTGTCCCCTTTTTGAATATTGGCACCACATTTGCTATACGCCAGTCCTGTGGTACAGACCCTGTTATTATGGAATCTTTAAAGATTAAAAATAATGGTCTATCTATGACATTACTTAATTCCTGCAGTACTCGCGGGTGTATCCCATCCGGGCCCGGGGATTTGTCAACTTTAGTGATTTTTAGACGCCGCCGTACGTCCTGTTGGGTTAAGAAAGTGACATTTAATGGAGAATTTTTGTCATCACTAATCATGTTTTCTGTCATGCGAGTTTCTTGTGTAAATACGGTTGAAAAAAAATCATTTAGCATATTGGCTATGTGCAGGGACAGTCAGAAAGGTTACCTCCATCTACATGAGCGTTATGAATACGTCTTACAAGCTATGAGGGAAACTTGGAGACAACTTTTGTATCTGCTGTGATGTCTGCAATGTATAGTTGTCAACTCATAGGGTACAGAGCAGAGAAGACCACATACAGGATTGCCTTCCAAATATCAGAGGCTGTAGCAAAATCAGCTCTACTTCAAAGGCCATCTAACTGCATAGGAGCGTAAGGGCCAGAGATTAGGGCCCGCACAGGAATAAACATATCTACATCCCATAACTGCAGGTACATGGGGTGTGCCTAGAGTGAGATCCGTTATTTTATTGTTCCGATCTTTTTTCTCTATCCATAGATGAAAATTACCTTGGGATGACAGTTACTATGGAGACAACATGTTCTACGTGACTAACTTTTTTTTCAATTTTTCTAAGAAAACGACAGTGAACACAATGGCACTGACAGGTGAAAGATTGACTTTACAGCTACAGAAGTTTCTAAAATCACCCACAGATTATGTGCCATTTCAGGAGCAGATATGGATCAACATCATCTAGATCAGTGTTCCTCAACTCTTGTCCTCAAGGACCCAACAAGTCACGATGTGTGGATATGACAGAGAGAACCTGTAGCAATTTCTGAAGCATTGCTAATAATTCCATCAGCTGGAAATCCCAAGAACGCGACATGTTAGGGGGCTACCTCTGAGCTTCCGTGGTATATGGCAATACACCAATGATAAGACCTACATTGTGGAGTTTCAGTGTAAGAAATTCAGGCGGCCAGACATGAGGAGAACAGTCATCCAGGTGAGCCCTCACCAGCTTCTCCCCATCACTTGGCTTGATTGACAGGCATTTCCCTACACACCCTACATCTGTGAATGTAGCTAAGAGAAGACAGCAGGAACATGCCATGTTCCCAACATCTTACTGTGGTCCATTTTTCTCCTCGAACATCACATGGACCCACAGAGTTCCATCGATTAAAATGTAAAAACAGATCCGCTTCTCCTGTCCGTGAGACTTAGAGTGTGTCTTATTCTCATCTGTTTCAGACAAGGATATTACGTCTGTAGGAATCCGTATACAATTGGAGAAACAGAAGATATACTGTGCAGTTTAGTTTTACATCTGAGTTTCATCTGTTTTTAACTGATCCATTGCCAAGAGTCAATGAATAAAATAAAGTTCAAACAGTCGGCCAGCTTCAGTGAAAAGACAAACAAACAAAAAAAAATTGGATGCAACTAGAATGCTACCTGAAAAAAAAAATTGATCCATTTCACTCAGATGCCAAGGGGTAACGTTTCTCTTTGCAGAGAGTGACATGTTAAGCATGTCAAGATGAGGAGACTTAAGCTGCAATGCTCCGCTGGCAAAATATGCAATTTATTTTCCCAGAGGAGCATTGCGGCTTAAAAGTCTCCTCACCTTGACATGCTTAACATGTCACTCTCTGCAAGGAGAAACGTTACCCCTTGGATACCGGTCTGACGCCTCTCACCCAGCCAAACCATATCTCACTTTGCACTAACGAGGGGCAGTAACCTGAAACAGTGTCTGCAATTTGAGATTATGGTTCTGGCTTTTATCCTAAATCACATGACAAGGCTCGTTAGATGGTCAATACTGACTTTTAGGATTGCTACTTCCTTTAGGTGGCACTAGAGTTCTAGTCCTCTTCCTCACTGAAGAGACAATTTGCACTCAGATGGTAACACACACACACGGATATATTAATGTTACCTTAACCTGCCAAGAAATCAATGTTTCTTTAAGAAACAAGGAAATGTTTAAACAAAATAGATCTGTTGAAGGGAACTTGTCATCGGGATTTTAAATGTACGTGTTTAAAAACTAAATGTAATCATCCCCGCTGTGACCGGAGTCAATAGACCAGATAAACACTCAGTGATGTTCCTGGTCAGGCGGTACGGTGCAGTGCCCAGCACGGGGCATGAGAGTGATCTGTGCATTCCTAGAAGAGTGGCACACTGGACAACCTTATGCCCTGCACATGCTGGAAACCCACGTCCCTCTCCAGATTTCATGTAATGGCTGACAGCATTCTCTGAGTGACGCTGACAGATGTGAGCATTAATCATTTACATCCATGAAGCAGTGAACAGTGGAGAGGACGCAGGTTATGTTACAGCGGCCACACTGAGCAAACAGTAACTGAAACCAGAACAGGATGAACTTACCATTGTTGCCATCATGTATACAATCACCAGGGATTCAACCACAGTGGCATCTAGAAACCAATCCAAGCCTTGGGCCAGGTTCAGACAGTCAGACTGCACTATTCATATACCTCGATGCCTGAACCAACAGCCTAGGCATGTGTGAGACTGTAAGCTTGGCTCATTGGGCCAGGAGACCTGAGGTCAGTCCGGGAGATACGGTTGGAGAAATAAAGGTCAGGCCTTAAAAGGGGTTGTCCAGGCATAACATATTTAAGACCTTAAGATAGGTCAGCAATATAAGACTGGCGAGGGCACTGAACAACAGTTCCTATGAAAAGAATACAGCTGATCTGCAGGACTAGGCAGCCGCTGCTACACAGTGATTGAAGCAACTGAAGCTTCATTTAATGCGTCTGATTCATCAAGACTGGCATCGTTCACACCGGTCTTCATGAGGAGGTGTGCTGGAGTCAGACGCTCTTGATTCATGAAGCAGTAGATGCCTCTTCGTGAATCAGTAGCGTCTGACGAGTGGCGTGCGCCTCTGTGTGCGCCTCGCCATAAATCTCACTCCAGTCCCTGCTGGAGTAAGATTCGAGGAGTAGTGAAAGCCGCTGCTTGTCATGAATGTGATGAGCGGTGGTCATCTGCCATCCCAGCTACACCCACTTTGTCATAGCTGGACAAAAATAGCGTGAGTGCCAAAAGTCGCAACATTTTATCGGAGCCTCAAGTTGAGTCAAAATTATACATATTAAAGCTTTATACACCAAAATACTGATGTAAAATCTGTGATGAATCGGGCCCAAAATATTTACATCCAGCAGTCGCCAGAACAAACAACAGCTGATCAATGAGGGTGTCAGACCATGAAAATCACTTAGAAAACTCTGATGAAACTCAGATCCAAAACACTTAAGGACAACGGTCCTTGGTTTTCATACAGGAAAAATCATAGATGTCTGAATGAGGCCTACAACCTCTCCGATACGACATGTCAGAGGGGTATGTACGTCAGGGCAGCCGGCTGTATACAATGCAGGTAGACATAACACCAGGGTCTAATTCAGACCTCACTAACTTATTACGTGCGCAAAAAAAAGGGTCTGAGTTTCTTAAGTGTTTGGTCTGTTTGTCAGTTTTTACCATCACTGATTTTCACTTATGAAAAAATAAATTGCAAATCTATTTGCAATGTTAGAAGCAGCAGGGTGGCTCAGTGGTTAACATTGCAGCGCTGGGGTCCTGGGTTCAAATCCCACCAAGGACAACATCTGCAAGGAGTTTGTATGGGTTTCCTCCCACACTCCAAAGACATACTGATAGGGAATGTAGATTGTGAGCCCCAATGGGGACAGTGCCCATAATGTCTGTAAAGTGCTGTGGAATTAATGGCACTATAAAAGTAAAATAAATGTTAACCACAGACAACACACCAATTGGTCACTGATGACACTCATGATTTTCAAACACCCATAGACTTATATCGGTCATTTTTATATGTGACGCCAATAAAAACCGGAGAGAATATTCTTGTGGACACACAGACCATAGAAACACATGGACATGTGAACAGCCCCATAACCTATGAATGGTTACAAGAAGACCATGGATATAACAGGTACATGACTTACAGCTGTCTGAATGAGACCTTAGGCAGGGGACACACAGGCCCAGTGCCCAGGACCGCTGTACACCACAGCATAACACAGGTGAACGGGGTCACACATTCACCCACAAGGTAACAAGAAAAGCAAATTGTAAAATGTCTGGAAGAGAACAGTTGGATTCTTTATGACTTGCTTGTCGTGGCGGCAGCCCCTGCAGATCACAATGTGACCCCGCTCCCCAGGTACGGTCAGCCAGGGCCCCTGTGCACATTATACAGCAGACTGGCCCTTTACTTCTATGGACACTAATTACCAGGTGAGACAAGTCCTGATCTTGGGGGCAGTCACGACATGACAACATTACCTGGAGCAGCTGCTGCAGTCAGTATAAGAGGATGAGCGACTGTCCCATCCTCCACCCTCATCATCCTCTTCGTCCTCATGGGGGTTGTTGTCCCTCAGCACTTCCATACTCCGAGCCTTCACAGCACAGAGCAAGGTATCTCGGAGCAGCTTCACCTCATCACATTACACCGCTGAGGTGCTGAGCGTTAGTAGCAACGGCTCCAGGTAAGTCGACAGATCCGCCCCTTCCAGCACAAAGTTTGTGATTGGTGCGACCGTACACGTGATACGATCCTTCGCACTGCATTATGGTAATTGTAGTTAAATTAATGCAATTTTGCTTTCACTTGGTTAGATCCCTAAACTACATCTCCTAGAGCTCATTTCGGCCGCATGCATTGTCAGTCTGTGGCTAAACAGGTGAAACTTCCAGGGGAAGAGAGCGCGCGGCCCCCAGAGAGCACACGTCCTGCACGGGGGGCTGTGCGCCTCGTATTGTCTCCGTGCAGACAGATGATAACACGGAATATGGGGATTATTGGCAGAACTCCAGCCGTGGTGTATAAACCTGTGCTGCAGAGACACCGTGTGATAATATTTCGTGTATTCTTACATAGCGCCAAATAATGTGCAATATAATTTATTCAAGATTTGTGAAAAATAACTTTTTGGGATTTTTTTATTTTTAGTATGAGTTGTAGTTTGTAATGGAACCAGTGTCTGTGCTTCTATTTTTTTTGGGGGGGTGAGGTGACCAAAAATGTCAATTCTGTCATCTGTCTGTGAATGAGGTGTGAAGCCCCCCATATCTGTGACTCTATTCACTTGTATCGAAAGTCTCAAAATTGCCGAGTGTGCCAAGTACAAGGATGGTTTATTTGGGGCCTTTTCTTAGGCCCCTGCTTGACATGACAGCGCCTCCCAATTGTAACGGGCTTAGATGCCACGACTGCTATTTACCACAGCACCTAAGGGGTTACAAGGCTGGCATCTGACAGCGGACAATGGCGCGAGTCCTGCTCTTCCCTCCATACTCCCTGGCGGATGTCACCAAGCTCTCTCCATTGGTCGTAGTTATCACAGCGCTGACCACCCATCGCCTTTCCAGTAATCAGAGGGCTGATAGATGAAGCAGTTTACACCAAGTATGCTGCCGTAAAACTTCTTGACGTCGCAATACTTTTGCACAGCCCATAGTTTCACAGACGTTTGAGACTTTGGCATTTTTACGCCAGTCCGGCAGACATTTTGAAAGTGGGTGGAGCCTGGTAGGATGGGGCGTGGTTGCGCTTCTGACAAATTCATTGTAATTTAGACCACAAAAGAGACATAATTTCCAAAAGAAATGTCCCCCGGTCCTGACTGCAGTACACCTGGCATTGGCGCACAGCAGCTAAAAGATGCCTCTAAATGAATTTGGCGCATTATACTCCTCAGAATGGCGTGCAAAACATCAGTCTTGATTGGGGCCTCAGTGTTGTCCTCATCTAATATGGGTCCTTACAGTAGTGTCCACCACCTTCTTCACGGTAACCCCTGCAGTGACCCCCTTCTCGCCCCACAATAATCGCAGACTTTCCTTCCTCTCTTTACAGTATTCAGCATTTTTGAAGATTGATGTTTTCGTTGAATCGGTAGGTGAACATTGTTTCTGGAATTTTTTTCTACACCCAGAGGAATTCTTTCTTAAAATAAAAAAAAGTGCGAAAACACCCTTTAAGCAATTCCAGCTTGTGATTACTGCACCCCAATGGATTTACTTAAGTTAAGAAGGGTAGTAGAGAAGGGACCCTCTCAGTCGATTCATGCTGCCCAGATATGAACATTTGCAGCCAGGGATGTTTTTCTCTGAAACTCTGACATTTCGAGAGACCTGTCAATCTATTGGAGTGGTGCGAGAGAAACCAGCTGGGGGCTGCCTCAGACTAGTCTTCTTTCACTATAGTCCTCAAACTATGTTTCCTCCAAAACGCAGGAATGTTTCCGAGAACTACATACCTGGCCGCCATTGTGCTGCCAGGCTCTGATTCTTGCTGCCTCTGGTTTGGGCAGTATGAATTGTCTGATAAACTCCTTTTAAGAAAATAGAAAAAAAATAAGCCAGTAACTACAGACCAGTTAGCTCAAAGAGTAATTCTACAAGATACTTTTATCACCTCTTTTCAGGTGAGATTGCTGGTCCCAAGATCACTAGAATGGGGTCCTCATGCCTTTCTGAACGGCTGCACATGGGAGCTGCAGCTTCATTCATTGTCTATGGATGGGGGAGGCCGAGTACAAGGCAGCAGGGCGCTCGGCTGCACAGACAGAGGAGAACAAGTAGAAAGAAGGAGATTTTGATCCTTCTGTATAGAGCTCTGCTGAGAACACATCTCAAATACCTGGAGACCTCCCCCACACAAAGGCATGATACAATAATGTTGAGCTCTGGTGATTCTCTCTGGTCCTTTTTTTGTCCTGCAGCGATAACATGCCATGTGAGCAGTACGGTGGCTCAGTGGTTAGCACTGTTTCTTTGCAGCGCTGGGTCCTGAAATCCCACCAAGGACAACATCTGCAAGGAGTTTGTATGTTCTCCCCGTGTTTGTGTGGGTTTTCTCTGGGTTCTCCGGTTTCCTCCTACACTACAAAGACATACTGATAGGGAATGTAGATTGTGAGCCCCAATGGGGGCAGTGATGATGTCTGTAAAGCGCTGTGGAATTAATGCCACTATATAAGTGCGTAAAATAAATACTTAAACATCAGCAGTGATGCCACAAGACTGCTGGAGACAGTAACTGGTCGCCAGTGTCATGTGCACATGTCAGGCGCATCATCAATGCAGGACAAGTACAAGATCAGCGGCAGGGGACTTACAAATAATTTTTAAATATTACAGCATTTTCTGCTTTAATACATTTTTTTATATTCTGTTTAGTGAAGGAGGAGTAACAGCTTGGAACAAATTTCCAAGATAAAAATAAAAAAAATAATATATGGCAGGATAGATAGACCACGTGGTCTTTTTTTCTGCTGTTAATTTTCTGAGTTTCTCTCCTATCCCCATTAAAGACAGCAATGCACCTTATCTCAACATCTAGCGCAGTTCTTCAAACCCTTTATTTTCCTCAAGTCACCAGTAGTCACAGCAGTGCCTTCCACTTATCACTAGTAATCACAGCAGTATCTTTCACCACATCACCAGTAGTCATAGCAGTGCCTTTCCTCATTCACCAGTAGTCACAGCATAGTAATCACAGCAGTATCTTTCACCACATCACCAGTAGTCATAGCAGTGCCTTTCCTCATTCACCAGTAGTCACAGCAGTGCCTTTCCTCATTCACCAATAGTCACAGCAGTGCCTTTCCTCATTCACCAGTAGTCACAGCCGTGCCTTTCCTCATTCACCAGTAGTCACAGCCGTGCCTTTCCTCATTCACCAGTAGTCACAGCAGTGCCTTTCCTCATTCACCAGTAGTCACAGCAGTGCCTTTCCTCATTCACCAGTAGTCACAGCAGCGCCTGCCCACATGTAACCAGTTGGCATCACAGTGTCTTTCCACATATTACCAATAATCACAGCAGTATCTTTCACCATATCACTAGTAGTTACAGTAGTGCCTTTCCTCATATTACAAGTAGTCACAGCAATGTATTTCCACTTATCTCCAATAATTACACTAATACCTTTCACCATCTCAACAGTAACCAGATTAGTACCTTTCCACATATCACCAGTAGTCATGGCAGTGCCTTTCCACATGTCGTCAATATTCACAGCAGTATTTTTAGTAGTCACAGCAGTATCTTTATTATCTATCACATCACCAGTAGTCTGACTCTTAGCAGTGCCTTTAGAAATCACCAAAAGTCACATCAGTGCCTGTTCACATATCACCAGTAGTCAAACCAATGGATACCAAATAATAAATAGTAGTTTTTCCTCCTTCCCCCATTGCCACGTCTTCTTGGACCAGCACAGAGGTGCAGTGGATGTCTGTCCAGCGGCCAGCAAACTAGATGATTAACCCCTTCACGGCGCGGCCCTTTTCCTTTATTGAGCTTTCGTTTTTTGCTCCCCTTCTTCCCAGAGCCATAACTTTTTTTTATTTTTTCGTCAATATGGCCATGTGAGGGCTTAATTTTTGCGGGACTAGTTGTACTTTTCAATGACACCATTGGTTTTACCATACAGTGTACTGGAAAACAGGAAAAAAATTCCAAGTGCGGTGAAATGGCAAAAAAAAGTGCAATTTCACAGTTGTTTTCTTTTTTATTATATTCACTAAATGCTAAAACTGACCTGCCATTATGATTCCCCAGGTCATTACGAGTTCGTAGATACCAAACATGTATAGTTTCTTCTTTTATTTATGTGGTGAAAATAAAAATCGGGTACATACAATGTTTTGATCGCCCGTTATTGCATTTTATTGCAATGTTGTGGCGACCAAAAAACATTCTGGCGTTTTGATACTTTTTTTTCGTTACGCCGTTTACCGATCGGATTAATTCTTTTTATATATTGATAGATCGGGTGATTCTGAACGTGGTAATACAAAATATGTGCATATTTGATTTTTTTTATTGTTTTATTTTGAATGGGGCAAAAGGGGGTGATTTGAACTTTTATATTTTTTTAATTCTTTTAATATTTTTAAAAACATTTTTTTTCTTCCTTTTCACATGCTTCAATAGTTTCCATAGGAGACTAGAAGCTGCGATCATCCGCTCGCCTGTGTTACACATAGCAGGGCCTCAGAAACAGAAGTGCTCATCTGCTATGAACACCGACCGCTGGGCGGCGCTCCTAGCATCCCGGCAATGACAACCACAGGGGTTTCCTGCAGATGGGCGGGATTAGTGGCGTGCTTTCGGCGCCGCCATGTTAAATGCCACTGTCAGAGATTGACAGCGGCATTTAACATGTTAACAGCCACCGGAGTGATATACCAAGGTCTCTCAGTTGAAGGATTCTGTCCCTGTCACTTTGTGACAAGTCGACAAACAGTAAACATGGCACAATCATCCCACAAGAATTGATCCGATTTTTGAGGTTTCATGTGGTTAAAAAATATGTTTTCAGTCTGGATTTAATGCCCCTCCAGATGCCACAGAATGAAGCTAATGAAGTTGTAGGAGATGTGGGTAATCTGCGCTGCTGGTTTATCCACAAAAAAAAAATCCACTATGCCGTATATGAGATATCAGTACGGTTTATACAGGATTTTTTTCTGGACACACAACCAGCAGAGCAGGTTATACTACTTCATAACCATGTTGGATCTGCCAACCCGTGGACCTGCAGCAGCTGGAAACCCTTTATGTCTACACCTTACTATGCTGTGTCTCACACAACCACACTAGGTGAGCAATATCCCTATACCTACTACATTGTATACCGGATAAAACCCTATTGCGCTTGATTTGTTCCCACAGCTAATCTAACAGATTGGAGCTAGGTGCTTGAAAATGTGATCATTTGCAGATGTCATCAACACCCGCTACTTCTTCGATTTACATAAGTTTATGGATTGTCCTTCTTGTTCTTGTTACAATTTCAATGTGAAGAGGTAATTTTATTGGAATCTGACTTATGTGCGCATATCCTAGAAGGGGTTGTTCATAAGAAAAAAGTATCTTCATTTTTCTAGAATTTTTTTTTTCCTTTTTGTCGTTTTCTGAGCACTTTTTGATCACCAGAGTTTTTTTTTTCCAGCATTTTTGGGACATTTTTTTATTGTCATTCTCTGGTCATTTTTTTTTTAATTCCATTCAACAATGGAGAAAGCGCTCGAAGATTTTCAAGCAAAATCACTGGTAAAATGCTCAAAAAGTATTCAGGCGGTCTCTTGAACCTTCCCATGGAATCGTATTAAAAAGTAAAGCGTGTTTTCTGAGAAGAAAACGCCTGAAGAATGGTCAGATCACTTCTTTTAACTACTTGGTGTCTTTGGAAATCTGAAGCTTTTCGGAGCACAATTGAGCAAGAAAAGACATTGTATGCACATACCCTTAAAGAGTATCTACCTGCAGATTACCACTATATTTTCAGGCAAATAGTTTTTTTTAAGGTGACAGGTTCCCTTTTTTTTTGGTGGATTTTGGTGCGGCTTTTTCTTTAAAATCCACATGAAAAGCACATAAAATACTCTTTGAATAAGTTTCCTATTAATTTCAATGGAAAAACAAGCCTGTACTGCACATAGTTTCATAGTTTTTAAGGTTGAAAGAAGACTTTAGTCCATCAAGTTCAACCCATAGACTAACATATTGATCCAGAGGAAGGCAAAAACCCATGGGGCAGACACTAATAGCTCCATATTAGGCCAGGGTTACACCACCGTAAATTGTCTCATCCTAGAGAATTATCGATTATGCTAATGACACTGATCAAACCCTGATCCGAGTTTGCTCAGAGTGTCAGCATAGTATGATTCGATTCTCTAGGATGAGAGAACCATAACACACTGAGGAGAAGATGGAGAACAAATTTTCTCCATCTTCTCCATTCTGTGAGTCTGCAGAAATCAGACTGCACCAACATGTCATCCGTGTGCAGTCCGATGTTTTCCACGCACCCATACACTTGAATGGGAGAGTGGCATCCGATTTCAGAGTGAAATCATAGCATGCTGTGATTTTTTTTCAGACAGATTCTGACAGTGAAAAAAATTCGGCCATCAGCAGTGCCTCATTGAATAACATTGGTCCGAGTGCTATCTGATAAAAAAAATCAGATAGCACTCATCTGATATATACGCTAGTGTAACCCTGGCGTTAGGGGAAAAATTCCTTCCCGACTCCACATGCGGCAATCAGACTAATTTCCTGGATCAACGCACAATCACAGAATCTAGTGCTCATTTCTGGTATTTTATTTTTCAATAAAGGCATCCATGCCCTTCTTAAATTTTAGTAGTGAATCACTCATTACAACATCATGGGGCAGAGAGTTCCATAGTCTCACTGCTCTTACAGTAAAGAATCCCCGTCTGTGATTATAATGAAACTTTCTTTCCTCCAGACGTAGAGGATGCCCCCTTGTCCCTGTCTCAGGCCTAAGTGTAAAACGATCGCTAGAAAGTGCTCTGTACTGTCACCTCATATGTTTGTACATTGTAATAAGATCATACACATGGCTATTTTTTTTTTTTCAAATATAAAAAGAAGCAACATAACAGTTCTATGGATGTTTCTGCTATAAAAACTTCTCTAAATTTGTCTGGTGAAGAAAAAAAGGAAACGACTTATACTCAAAAAGCACATAAAAAAACAGTCCAAAAACATGTATTTTTGAAAGTTGTTTTTTTTTATTGTTTGCATGGATTTTTCAACAAAAAAAATCCACATCAACGAACTCTGTTAGCTGCCACATGGTACAGTGTTGTAGCTTAAAAAAAATTACTACAGGCTACAGGAAACAGGAACATTTTAGGACATGCAGATTTTCAGATCTATGTATGTCAATAATTTGTGCAAAATATTCCGTATTTTATCAAACTCTTCATGTACAGAGAAATGCTCACTGTACTGCATTTTATCTGTAGACCTTTCTCGTGGTGTTTTGGCTAATTTTTCACAAATGTTATCATTTTCAGATTAGTAAAATGAAGTTGCTAATTCATTGTACATTTTTAGAAGGTCATAATGGAAGTGGTCAGAAAAGCAAAGCAGAGTTCTAAATCACATTCAGCCTTGATCATATGACATGTGCACCACTTACAACTGGCATTGGAAATACAGTGTAGCACTGAAAGGCAACATTTTTTCTTGAGGGAATATAGTGGTGGGATCTAATAATATGTTGATTGCCAAACACTTCCAGATAATTGGACATGTTGCATAGCGGTGCTTAGGAGGTTTGGCAGGTTGTCAACTCTTGATTTTCAATTGATACTAATAATGGTTATGGACACAAATCAGACAGGTTGAAATTCACAGGAGATAGTCAGCGAGTCCCAAAATACATTATACTTTTATATTCATGTTTATATTGGTGGCTTGTGTGGCCAAAAAAATAATGCCCATGGCTAGTTTAATATGATCTAACACTGCTTCACTTATCTCCATGGTCTAACTTCCTGAAGGATGATAACCTAGAGGTCAATACATACAGATAGATAGATAGACACTACATTTATCAAAATAATAATAAAATAACAACAACAATTGTGATCAGGTGTGGTGGGACGTTGTGCCTACAATTCTCAAACTCCAGATTTTTCTTCTCTTACTTGCAGACACTTTTCATAATTCTAAAAAAAAGAAGAATTGTAATTTCTCTAACTTACCTGTGAAACAAGATGCTTTGGACAGAGTCCAGGTCATCCAGGCTCTTAGTGACAGCCCGTGGGATTATATGACCGCCAACTTTAAACATGATCCTCTTAGTGCTTGGCTCATAGCATAGAGAAGTTTTTAGTCCATGCACATCGTGTAGGTTTCTAATGGATGGATGCAGTGATTACATGGATCTCACATGACAAAGTCATTTCTACAGCTATAAAAGCCTTGGAGCTAAATGTGTCTGTATTGCAGCCCCCTTTGTGCCCCATTCTTCAACCCAACTCCAGCAGAGGACTGAGTGGCCACAGTCAAGCAGAGGTCCCTTGTCCCCTCCTCTTTTAGGGACCCTATGTGCTGCACTATCAGCACATGCAGTGCGGTAGACTCTGCCATCCTCTCTCCTGTCTCTGCAGCTCATAGCTGTGATTTTAACAAAGCCTTAGCCCTCCCACTCCCCATTCATTTCACAGACGTCAGGGAAATGAAAAAAATACCAGCGAGGGCTCAGACTTGTCCAGCAGTGACTTCTCAGGTGTAGCTGGCTTACCCCATGCTAAGATGTGAGCTTTTCAGCTCTAGCTTTCTGAAAGATCATTTCCCGTGGGCATTTCAGTATTTAACTCTTAGAAAGCTGGGTGACAACTAGTTTGATCACAGTTATAACAAATTGTCAGCTTTCCATGATAACTGAAAAGCAATTCTACCTGGCTATGGATCAATACAGGTCTAGCGGGTGTATTAACATAATGAAGCAAACTTTCCCTTTAGAAAAAGGGGAAAGTTGGGTAGCAGATTGTGTGTGAGAGGCAGTGGGGGGCATGAGTAACTTGCAGTTACCGTATGTTTCGCAGTATAAGACGCACTGGACCATAAGACGCACCTAGGTTTTAGAGGAGGAAAATAGAAATAAAAATTTAAGCAAAAAATGTGGTCATGATGTCCTGTTAAGGGGGAGGGGGTCTGCTGCTGACACTGTTATAGGGATAATGTCCCCCAATTCTGTTAATAGTCCCCATCCTGGTATATATGGCCTCCTCCTTCCTGTAATATGTGGCCACCATCCTGGTATGCATGTCACCCCTCAGCCCCATCCTGGTATGCATGGCACCCTCATCCCCATCCTGGTATGCATGCCACCCTCATCCCCATCCTGGTATGCATGCCACCCCAATCCCCCATCCTGGTATGCATGCCACCCCAATCCCCCATCCTGGTATGCATGCCACCCCAATCCCCCATCCTGGTATGCATGGCACCCCTCATCCCCATCCTGGTATGCATGGCACCCCAATCCCCCATCCTGGTATGCATGGCACCACCCATCCTGGTATGCATGGCAACCCTGATCCCCATCCTGGTATGCATGGCAACCCTGATCCCCATCCTGGTATGCATGGCAACCCTGATCCCCATCCTGGTATGCAAGGCACCACTCATCCTGGTATGCATGGAACTCCCCATCCTGGTATGCATGGCCTCCCTCGTCCCTCATCCTGGTATGCATGGCCCCATTCATCCCTCTTCCTGGTATGCATGGCCCCCTCATCCCTCTTCCTGGTATGCATGGCCCCCTCATCCCTCTTCCTGGTATGCATGGCCCCCTCATCCCTCTTCCTGGTATGCATGGCCCCCTCATCCCTCTTCCTGGTATGCATGGTTCCCCAATCCCCATCCTGGTATGCACGGCACCCCTCATCCCCATCCTGATATGCATGGCACCCCAATCCCCCATCCTGGTATGCATGGTACCCCCCATCCTGGTATGCTTGGCAACCCTGATCCCCATCCTGGTATGCATGGCAACCCTGATCCCCATCCTGGTATGCAAGGCACCACTCATCCTGGTATGCATGGAACTCCCCATCCTGGTATGCATGGCACCCCTCATCCCTCATCTTGGTATGCATGGCCCCCTCGTCCCTCATCCTGGTATGCATGCCCCCCCTCATCCTGGTATGCATGGCCTCCTCATCCCCCATCCTGGTATGCATGGCACTCCAATCCCCCATCCTGGTATGCATGGCACCCCAATCCCCCATCCTGGTATGCATGGCACCCCAATCCCCCATCCTGGTATGCATGGCACCCCCCAATCCCCCATCCTGGTATGCATGGCACCCCCCAATCCCCCATCCTGGTATGCATGGCACCCCCCAATCCCCCATCCTGGTATGCATGGCACCCCCCTATCCCCCATCCTGGTATGCATGGCACCCCCCAATCCCCCATCCTGGTATGCATGGCACCCCCCAATCCCCCATCCTGGTATGCATGGCACACCCCAATCCCCCATCCTGGTATGCATGGCACCCCAATCCCCCATCCTGGTATGCATGGCAACCCTGATCCCCATCCTGGTATGCAAGCACCACTCATCCTGGTATGCATGGAACTCCCCATCCTGGTATGCATGGCACCCCTCATCCCTCTTCCTGGTATGCATGGCCCTCCTCATTACTCATCCTGGTATGAATGGCACCCCCTATCCTGGTATGAATGGCACCCCCTATCCTGGTATGAATGGCACCCCTCATCCCTCTTTCTGGTATGAATTGCACCCCCTATCCAGGTATGCATAGCACCCCTCATCCCTCTTTCTGGTATGCATGGCACCAAAAAATAAACAATTCTATTCACCTTCCTTTCCTCTGCTCCAGTGCTGCGTCCTGTTCTGCTGCCAGCACTGATCTCACCGTGTGAGCCGCACATGACGTCACTGCTATTAAAGAGCATGAATATTCACTACTCCCCACGCCCATGGGTGGGGAGTAGTGAATGTTCATGCTCTTTAATAGCGGGCACACGTGACCGCTGAGCCGCTGCAGGAGCCGCGGCTGCTGCTGACACTGTACACTCGCTATTAAGGAGAATGAATATTCACTGCTCCCCACACCAATGGGCGTGGGGAACTATGAATATTCATTTTCTTAAGCAACTGGGAACAGTGTAGGCTGCAGCAGGCAGCTCTTGCCTCTTGTGCTTTGCTCCGCTGCCGCTCACCCCACACTTCCCACCATCCACAGTATATATATATAAAGTGCGTCTTATAGTCCGAAAAATACAGTAAGTAGTATTCCTCGGGACAATACAATTGGAATACATATTTACATATAATGTACCCTTGTAACTGGGGCCTGAACATGCGACCTTGCTCTGCCCACCGGGTGCAATAACTCACACTACTGTATTTCCTTGAAAGCCTCTAATAAATACTCCTACTTAAAGTAAATCTGTCAGTGGGGTCAACCCTCCTAAAATGTCTATATGGGCATGTAGATCATAGGAAGCTGAATAAACTGATACCTTGATATCTGCATCCAATGTCTTATTCCAGAGTAATCCATATTTTTCTTAATATGTAAATGAGCTGTTAAAATCTATGGGCCTGACATAGATCTCCCTGAGAATCTGCCTCCAGAGCTTATTTTAAATGACAGGGGGCGTTACTAGTGTGAAACATGTGATGACTGACAGTCTGCTCTCCTGATCTACATGTCTCACACTGCTAACACCTCCTTTCATTTTTAAAGGGAATCTGTCAGCAGGATTTTGCTATGTAATCTGACAGCACTATGAGGTAGTGACAAAGACCCCAATTCCAGCGATGTATCACTTTTTAAAGTTTACACGTTTCCTATTTGTCGGTAAAGATTCACTATAACTTACATTTTTTCATTGAAAATCCTCCTCATTCTGGGTTTAAGGAGGTTATCTGGGGCTTTTATTATTTTTGCATATAGGACTAAAGATTAACAGGCAGGTAGTTGCTAACTACCTGCTTATTCTGCCTGGTGATGATTTCTGACAGCTCAGAGCTGAAACTCACAACTACATGCCTGTTAGTTCTAATCTTAACCCCATACATAGAAATAATAAAAGCCTTGGATAACCCCTTTAGAGAGAAACTGCTTAAATTATGTGTTACATGTAGTTTTGAAAAATGTTGGCAATGTTTTTTTTAATATCTCGATCTTTATTAGAAAAAAAAAGTAATCTTGTAATCTTCAATGTGGCAAATGGGGCCTTTTTAGACTCATACTTCTGTCCTGTCAGGAAGAGTTTACAGCAGGCTCCTTACCATCAGAGGCAGGATTGCACTGACAGGTAACACCTCTATACACATCTGATAACACAGGATCCTCCAATCACAATAGGCGATGTCACAGCTGACTCTGAGCCCCCTTATTTACAATGACCTTTTCACATGCTCATTAGACACTTCAATACAAAAGACAGGGTTAAGATCCTACCATCAGGGTTAAGATCCTACCATTGTGCAGGAGTAATTTCTTGAAACAATAAGAAGTTAGTCTAAAAAAGCCCTAGTGGTCAGAGTGAAAAACTGCAAGATTTTTAATACTGATTGGATATGTAAAAAAAAGGCAATGCAAAATAGTGTAAAAAATACTTATAACACAAAAACCTGACTTAAACAACAGGTGATTTTCTGATCATAACATTCCGTAAAAGGATAAATTATTTCCACTAACATTTTTTCTCCTTTACCAGCCATTGCTCTTTAATGAAAACTACTAGTTAAATCACCATTATTAAGAACTATGGGAAGCCTTCGGAAAACCAGATAAGTGGGACGCAGTGAATCCCAGACACTAATTAGACTCCTGTGTGTCCTTGTATAACAGTAATACCCTCACTTGTCTGCGGCATTCTTCCTCCAGTGCCTGAGCTCACTGCTCACAAAGCCTCCTTAACTTGGAATCTTGTTCTTTTCAAAGCCTCATATGATCCTGGGTGAAATCTGAAGTATTCCCAGAGGAATGCAACCCCTAACCTTTCCAAATAAAATGTGCTTAGACTATAAGTGAAATCTTTGATTGTTTTGTTTAGTAATTAATTTAGTTAAAAACCCCCACAAAGCATACAAACACCCCATAAAAGAAATTCAGCATTATGAATGGGCCTACGCACATGTCAGTGTGTTTCCACGGACTGTATCCTTACTTTGCAAGATCCGTCTTCAGATGTATAGGTAAATATATTAATCAACTGCAACAGCAGTAAACAATATGTCAGAACCAGGCAAATACAGTCTGCCCTTATATTGTGTAACAATCACTGGAAAAATATAATAAAAATATATGTTACCAATATAGATTGAATAGTGCATCCCTCCCAAACCCTATGTCAGGAGAAACTCACATACCAGTTGGTGACCAGGTATGTATGGTAGTGTGTGAGCACCAGCTCCAGGCGTCCCTGGAGAAGGGTAGGGAATAATAATGGCAATAATCTTTATTTTTATATAGCGCCAACATATTCTGCAGCACTTTTCATACATTATCATCACTGTCTCCATTGGGGCTGACTGTCTAAATTCCCTATCAGTCTTTGGAGTGTGGGAGGAAACCGGAGAACCAGGCGGAAACCCACGCAAACACGGGGTGAATAAATAAAGGAGGGGGGTAGGGTGAAGGGGGTTTGTTCAAGGAGAGCTGAGATCCGCAGAGTGTGAGAAACAGACTCATCCTAGACTATATGATCCATCAGTTAGGTAACATACCCAAGTGATTGCGGGCATTAAGAAAGTGAAGCCCGTTTGATGTGAAAGCCTGAATGAGTATTGCAACAAAGAGGCAGAGGTACTGTGAGGGAGCAAAGGCGTAAGGACAGGAGAGTGAGCACGAGCCCATGCGTATCGCAGCAGCGCGGCTACGTCAGAGCAATGTATGTTCCTAGGGGTCCATGCGTGTTTATATATCCTATGAGAAATTAGATACCGGTGTGTAGACAGCATTGTTCTGGTCTGGAGAAGGCGGATCCATCATTGATCATGTGATCTGTGTCACGTGATGCAATCACATGAATTTATCATGTGAGCGGGCCCTTGAACTGTGCTGAGCTCACTGAGTGGTGTCCTGTCACTCACTGAGCTCAGCACAGAGCAGAGGCCATCTCGCTGGAGCGGCTCATTCTCCCCGGCTCCTCGGCATGAGCGGTCAGAGGATTACAGCGGGGGACAGGTGAGTATAATGATGTTTTTAATTTTATTCTTATTTTTACACCAGAACACAGCGGGAGAAGACTACTACTCCCAACATTGTCCCTTGCTCGCGCTGATCGCAGCACTGCCAGGGGACAATGATGAGGGTAGCGTTCAGAACTCGGCGCTTGGGAACAACACTAACTGTACACTGATTCCCAGACGCCAGTACGTGTCATCCTGATGTGGCACACGTGTGTCACACAGGTGAACATGGACATCTCCAGTACTGTTTTTTCCAGTACCGGAAATATCTGGTTATACAATTCCACATGTGTTAATTCATAGTTTTGATGCCTTCAGTGTGAATGTACAATTTTCATAGTCATGAAAATACAGAAAAATCTTTAAATGAGGTGTGTCCAAACTTTTGGTCTGTACTGTATGTCTCACCAATAGCAGCACATTTTCTCACTATCCTGTCAGAATGAAACTCTCCTCTACCTCAGCAGAGGTTTGTCCAAATCCATAAGCCTATTCCCCAAATCATCTATTATTAGAGTATGACATAATTTTCTGATTGCTAGCATGCCGAAAACTAAGCTCTGGATCCTGGGAAACTGGGTCCTGCTTTGAATGGAAAGTGCTTATTTTTCACTATTGCCTATGGGAATGCTCGAGAAATCCAAGTGTTTGTCAGCATGTTGACTTTGCAGTGCTGGTGTCCTGAGTTCAAATCCCACAAAGGATAACATCTGCAAGAAGTTTGTATGTTCTCTCTAGGTTTGTGTGGGTTTCCTCCGGGTTCTCCGGTTTCCTCCTACACTCCAAGGACATACTGATAGGGAATTTAGCTTGTGAGCCCCAGTGGGGCAGTGATGATGATGTCTGTAAAGTGCTGCAGAATATGATGGTGCTATATAAGCAAAGATAATAAACACATAATAATCCAGAGGTTGCACTGCAGTCACCTCATATGGCTACTTAGTCTCTTTGCCTCTGGAGTGTAGATGACCTCCAGTGTGGATGTACTCTTCTAGTGTACAGATAAATTCTTATAGTAGTTAAAGGGTTATTCACAAAAACGTCAAAGTCAACTCCAATCCATAGGGGACTGCTAAAAATATATGGGTCAAAACCTACAGAAGACTGGAAGTAAATGCCAACATAATACAACATATCAATATTTATTATTCAAAATTTAATTTATAAAAACATCTTAAAAAATAAAGTGAAGAAACATAGTAGAACAGAATCAATCTAAGGGGCCAGCGAATCTTTACAGGTCATGCTTGTCACTCCTACTTATTTGATTTACATCCTATGTTCTCTCAACAAAACTACTTTTTGCTTTTGGTTTAAGCCTATACTCTGCACATGTGGTCTGCATGTTTCACATCTCTGTACTATACTAGGCACTTTGCTATGGTGTAACTCTGTCTGATTGAATAGGACCCACTTGGGTATATCCTTGCACTATAATAGGCATTTTGCTTTTGTGTTACTGAGGTTGTGTTTGATCAAACTTATGGTGTAAGTTTTCTAGGATGGACATCTGTCTACCTTGATAAATTAGTTTATCCTCTGACATCTATTTAGCAGACAGGTATATGATGAGTATTTAATATTTTTTATACTGCACAATTGCACTTTATATGTTTAATCCACTCAGGGTGTGTAATTTCTATGCAGAGGGCCAATGGCAGATGCATAAAAGCAGCCCCAAACCATGACATTGCCACCACCATGTATCACTGTAGGTGTTTGGTACCTTACTTCATTACGTTTTTAAATTGGATGGTGTATATAGTGCTTGCCATCACTACCAAACAGATGGAACTTGGATTCATCCAACCACAACACCTTAGACCAAGCTGTCTCTTTCCATTGGCTGTGTTCTTTGGCAAACTCAAGTTGGACCTTCCGGATCTTTGCAGAGATGAAAGGCTTCTTGACTGGAAGTCGTGCATTTAACCCTACTGCTCTTAGCCATCGCACCACAGTTTGGCGACTCACTTTGACCCCATATTCTTCGTTTATTTCGTGCAAAATCTGTACAGCACTTTTATGGATATCAGATACTGACTTTTTCTTAATAATGTGATCAACTCCGGAGGAAGTTTTCCGTGGTGGT
Source organism: Phyllobates terribilis (assembly GCF_046119375.1). Lineage (NCBI taxonomy): Eukaryota > Metazoa > Chordata > Amphibia > Anura > Dendrobatidae > Phyllobates > Phyllobates terribilis. The sequence continues at coordinate 920,704,228 of NW_027362761.1, read as the reverse complement.
CTAGTTCTAGATTTGTCACCTGTTCCATAACCTTTTTTTTTCTTTAATATACGTGACACTTGATTCTGAGAACAGTTGAATTCCATAACTACCTCGTTTTGGCTTTAGTCTGACTTCACTCTCAGAATAAAAAGCTTCCTGACATCTGGTGTACAGTGTCCATTTTAGGACATGATCAGATATCAAAGTCAAACATCAGAATGATGTCAGTTTGAGGCTAAATACCCTGTCTGAAAACTGACTTGGATATGTGACTTTGACATCTGACTTTAATATTTGATTTTGCCATCTGACTTTTACAACTGATAATATTAATAAAAAGCCAGTACTCTTACCATTGAGCTATACACTCAGTTGAAGAAGTTTAGGCATTCTATTTGGTTATGTGATTTTCAGTGCAAACCTGTCTGAAACTCATTGGGACTTTCACACAGACCTCCTCCAAGCCAAATTCAAATGAGGTGTGACTTTGATATGTGACTCTGATATCTGACTTTCTTCAAACATCTGAATCACAATGCCTTTTAGACACCCTGGGTATTTTAATGGTTGAGCCCATAAGCCAAGAAAAACTACTAGCTGCTATCACTTAACCCTATGGCTGAATGGTAAAGCTTCAGCCTCATAGGGTGGATCTTTGGGGTTCAAATCCCAGAAGCAGAAGAACATATATATATTTTTTAATTAGTCTGGTTAGCACACAAACTACAGTGATGTTTTACTTTTAATATCTGACATTCTGATTGTCATACTGCCATGTTAAGAAAGAGTTTCAGACACGCTGCCTATTGCATGGTAAATCACATAGCCAAAGTAAATTGGGAGGCACTAATTTACTATATATCTATTTCCAAGTGACTGTACGTTTGCATAATTTCTTAGGAAACAGTCTAATGATCAAATTTCTTTATTGTAAATTTTCTTTCCATCCACTCAAGAACTGGCTGCAAACTCCAGACCACTAGGGGGAATTCATAAGTCTGCAGTCACACAGAGTGACTGCTGACTTATCGGTTTGGACCGGACAATCCCTTATCATGCCTGTCTTTGCTGCTAGAGAAGGACCATGCCTAGCAGGCAGTGGACTAGTGAGATCCCCTAGTGGTCTGGAGTTACAGCCAATTCTTGGGTGGATGGAAAGAAAAATTTACAATAAAGAAATTTTATCATTAGACTCTTTCCTAAGAAATTATGCAAACATACAGTCACTTGTAAATAGATATATAATAAATTAGTGCCTCCCAATATACTTTGGCTATGTGATGTACTATGCAAATTGACAGCGTGTCTGAAACTCTTTCTTAACGTGGCAGTATGACAATCAGAATGTCAGATATTAAAAGTAAAACATCACTAATTTGTGTGCTAACCAGCATAATTAAAAAAAAAAAAAAAAAAAAACTTCTCCAGGGATTTGAAGGGCAACATTCCACTCTGAGTCTGAAGCTTTACCATTCAGCCATAGGGTTAAGTGATAGTGGCTGATGGTTTTTCTTGGCTTATAGAATCAACCATGAAAATACTCAGGGTGTCTAAAAGTCATTGTGGTTCTGATTCAGATGTTTGAAGAAAGTCAGATATCAGGCTTGGAGGAGGTCTATATGAAAGTCCCAATGAGTTTCAGACAGGTTTGCACTGAAAATCACATAACCAAATAGAATGCCTAAACTTCTTCAACTGAGTGTATAGCTCAATGGTAAGAGTACTGGTTTCTAGACATAGAGTTTTGGGTTCACGTCCCTGCAGCGTACAGTGAATTTTTTTCAATTGTTTTATTATTATCATCAGTTGTAAGAGTCAGATGTCAAAGTGACTTAAAGTCACATATCAAAGTCAGATGTCTAAATCACTTATCAAAGTCAGTTCTCAAACATGTTATTTAGCCTCAAATTGACATTATTTTGATGTTTGACTTTGATATCTGATCATGAGCTAAAATGGAGACGGCACTGGTGATAAATTTGTCTTTGTCTTTGCTATGTTTGAACCTAAAAACACACACATAAAAAAACAAATTTGGCAAAATTTGACTACCCATGGCAAGTTATGCAACACATTTGGCCCAGCAAATGTTGAAAACTAACACATAAAGAGATAAAACAATGTCAAACACACTTATTGTCCTTATAGCTGACAACCATTCGCTTCCGGTTTACTAAAATCACCAGGAAAATGGCATCACAACAACCAGACAGAAGTAATCACACTTTAAAAAAAGTGAAACTTTTGGTCGCCACTGTGTGTGTGTGTGTGTGTGTGTATATATATATATATAAATTCAGTGGCTTGCGAAAGTATTCACCCCCTTGGCATTTTTCGTGGTTTCCTACTTCACAACCTGGAATTTCAATGGGTTTTTTGAGAGTTTGCATCAGTTCATGTAAAGAACATGCCTACAACTGCGAACATTTGGTTTTCTTTTTATTGTGATTGCACACAGTTGGACTTCCTTTCACTAAGCATGTGACTTATGAAGGTAATTGCTTGCACCAGAATTTTTTAGGGGCTTCATAGCAAAATGGGTGAATACATATGCGCATGACAATTTTTAGTTTGAAATTTAATTTATGCCAATATTTTTCTCACTTTACTTCAACAATTTAGACTATTTAGTGCTGATGCATCCCACACAAACCAGATTACAAAAATATTTACACCCAGGTTGTAATGTAACAAAATAGGTAAAAAGCAAAGGTGGTGAATACTTTCGCAAGCCACTGTATATATACTGATGGGTGGAGAATACGCAGAACGACTTCACATGTCCCCCTTCCCCCCAGGCTGTGGGTTGTGTATCTCTGGCCTCGAAAAGTTTTTTCAGTTTATATACAGTCATGTTATAGACTACTAGCTATTGAACCACCCGTTCTACGCCCGGGTGGCGAGCATTTTTATTGGTATATGGTCTCCCATGCTGGTATGTGCTGCCCCCATCCTGTCCCCACCATCCAATCCCGGTATGCGTGGCTCCCCTCATCCCCGATCCCGGTATGCGTGGCTCCCCTCATCCCCGATCCCGGTATGCGTGGCTCCCCTCAACCCCATTTCCGGTATGCGTGGCTCCCCTCAACCCCATTTCCGGTATGTGTGGCTCCCCTCAACCCCATTTCCGGTATGTGTGGCTCCCCTCATCCCCATTTCCGGTATGCGTGGCTCCCCTCATCCCCATTTCCGGTATGCGTGGCTCCCCTCATCCCCATTTCCAGTATGCGTGGCTCCCCTCATCCCCAATCCTGGTATACGTGGCAACCCTCATCCTTATCCTGGTGTGTATGATATCCCTCATCCTGGTATGCATGGCACCCTATCCCTCACTCCCAATCCTGGTATGCGTGGCCTCCTCAACCCCCCAATCCTGGTATGTGTGGCCTCCTTAATCCCCCATTCCTGGTATGTGTGGCCTCCTCAATCCAAGTATCCTGGTATGTGTGGCCTCCTCAATCCCCCAATCTCTGGTATGTGTGGCCTCCTCAATCCCCCAATCTCTGGTATGTGTGGCCTCCTCAATCCCCCAATCTCTGGTATGTGTGGCCTCCTCAATCCCCCATCCCTGGTATGTGTGGCCCCCTCAATCCCCTAATCCATGGTATGTGTGGCCTCCTCAATCCCCCATTCCTGGTATGTGTGGCTTTCTCAATCCTCCATTCCTGGTATGTGTGGCTTCCTCATCCCCCCCCCCCCCCCAATCGCTGCGCACACAAAACAATAAACACTTATACTCACCTTCCTTCCTCACCTCTGCTCCAGCGCTGCAGTGTCCTGTCTGCTGCCGGCACATTCACGCTTCTCCATGCCGGGACTATGGGCGTGGAGAAGCGTGAATATGCTTTCTCTTTAGCGGCGGCCACTGACAGCAGGAGCCGGGGCTCAGCGCTCCTCCGTGGCCGCTACTAAAGAGAATGAATATTCCGTCTTCTCCACGCCCATGGGAGTGGCCTCAGAGGGAATATTCATGTCCCTTTAGCAGCGGGCACACGTGGTAGTGTGCTCCGCTCCTCCACTGCCGCAACCCGCTCCTCTGCCGCCGCCACCTCCTACTCACCTATCCTCCTCGTTCCCACGCTGCTTGGGGTGAGGGCCCCCCTCCGGCCACGGGCCCGGGCCCCATAGCAGTGGCTGTCTTACCTGTAACGGCTGGATGCGGTCTTCTGTCTGGAGCCAGACTGCGCATCACGCATGCGCAGTCTATTGAGGCTTCAGACAGAGACACGCTTCTGCTGTTATATTATAGATGTACAGTGCACACCCTATACCACAACAAATACAATTTATATACACATATATACAGTGTGTGTGTGTGTGTATATATATATATATATATATATATATATATATATATATATATATATATATATCTGGTTTAATTTTGGAATGGAGATATGTAATTAGAATGATTTTCCTTTTTAAATTAAGGCCTATATTAGACAGATATACTTTTTAAGGTTGCTTATTTAGGGTTTAGTTAGTCCTGTGATGGAGGGAAGACTGTATGCAGTAGATACCTCCTGGCAGACAATATGTGGTTTTGCAAGATCAGCAGTACATGAGTTGTCAGGGTAAATGATATGTATATAGTGTATAAAAATGAAATATCTTCTCTAAATATGGTCTCTGCTCAAATAATAACCAAATTTATTGGTAAAGAAAATTACAGTAAAGAAATACATATCTTGGCAATTATGAAAGCTGACTTGTCAGATCTAGATATCTGTCTCAGGCACTCTACTTTTTGCTATGTGCTACAGAAATTACTCATATTTGGGCAGTCAAGAAATTCATTGTCCTTTTAAAGGGTCCACATAACCCTGTATGACCTTGATGCTTCCTTTATTTTTTGGATATTATTCGGTTCCCCAGGCTTATACCATGGTATAGATATATTGGTATTTCCTATTGTTAAATTCATACCTTCCAAATGAGGTACATGTCGCGCTGTCTCGGCAGGTTAGGGTTATGTCCCACCTTCAACTCTGTGTCTTGAGAACTGGTAGTCTGCAATATCTTTCACAAGAAAAAAGGGAAAAGGTATTCTAGCTCCTGGATAAAAAAAAAATCCACTTTATTTGTAGTTTAAAAATTTCTCCAAGAATGCATGGCAGATATATCCTTCATAGCCTGTATGGCAATATTTCTATGTCTCCTTGCAGCTAAAGGGAACCTGTCACCAGTTTTGTCATATACCAACTAAAACTATGACCTTAATCAGCGCCTGTGCTGCACTCCATAAATGCTTATATAACCCCCTGACTCTCCCTGTATGCCATCCAAATACCTTTTTAAGTTCTCCTGCGCTGTTTGGAAATCGGGTCGGTCCGATCCGATGAGTGTGGTTTCAGGCCTCGCCGTCCTCCTTCTTTAATTGATGTGCAAGACGCCTCGCGTCATCTACATTGCTGGGTGAAATCTTGCGCCTGCGCACAGAAATCACGGCTCACGCCTGCGTACTATGCTTTGCCCTACTGCAGTCAGAGCCGGAAACATACAGTGCATTGTGAAAGTATTTGGCCCCCTTGAACTTTTCTGGCTTCAAACATAAAGATATAAAATTCTAATTTTTTTGGGAAGAATCAACAACAAGTGGGACACAGTCGTGAAGTGGAACGAAATTTATTGGATATTTTAAACTTTTTTAACAAATTCAAAACTGAAAAGTGGGGCGTGCAATATTATTCGGCCCCTTTAATTTCAGTGCAGCAAACTCACTCCAGAAGTTCAGTGTGGATCTCTGAATGACCCAATGTTGTCCTAAATGACAGGTAATGATAAATAGAATCCACCTGTGTGTGATCAAGTCTCCGTATAAATGCACCTGCTCTGTGATAGTCTCAGGGTTCTGTTTCAAGTGCAGAGAGCATCATAAAGACCAAGGAACACACCAGGCAGGTCCGAGATACTGTTGTAGCGAAGTTTAAAGCCGGATTTGGATACAAAAAGATTTCCCAAGTTTTAAACATCTCAAGGAGCACTGTGCAAGCAATCATATTGAAATGGAAGGAGTATCAGACCACTGCAAATCTACCAAGACCCGGCCGTCCCTCTAAACTTTCATCTCGAACAAGGAGAAGACTGATCAGAGATGCAGCCAAAAGGCCCATGATCACTCTGGATGAACTGCAGAGATCTACAGCTGAGGTGGGAGAGTCTGTCCATAGGACAACAATCAGTTGTACACTGCACAAATCTGGCCATTATGGAAGAGTGGAAAGAAGAAAGACATTTCTCAAAGATATCCATAAAAAGTCTTGTTTGAAGTTTGCCACAAGCCACCTGGGAGACACACCAAACATGTGGAATAAGGTGTTCTGGTCAGATGAAAGCAAAATCAAACTTTTTGGCCACAATGCAAAACGATATGTTTGGCGTAAAAGCAACACAGCTCATCACCCTCAAAACACCATCCCCACTGTCAAACATGGTGGTGGCAGCATCATGGTTTGGGCCTGCTTTTCTTCAGCAAGGACAGGGAAGATGGTTAAAATTGATGGGAAGATGGATGGAGACAAATACAGGACCATTCTGGAAGAAAACCTGTTGGAGTCTGCAAAAGACCTGAGACTTGGATGGAGATTTATCTTCCAACAAGAAAATGATTGCAAACATAAAGCAAAATCTACAATGAAATGGTTCAAAAATAAACGTATCCAGGTGTTAGAATGGCCAAGTCAAAGTCCAGACCTGAATCCAATCGAGAATCTGTGGAAAGAGCTGAAAACTGCTGTTCACAAACACCCTCCATCCAGCCTCAATGAGCTCGAGCTGTTTTGCAAGGAAGAATGGGCAAGAATTTCAGCCTCTCGATGTGCAAAACTGATAGAGACATACCCCAAGCGACTTGCAGTTGTAATCGCAGCAAAAGGTGGCGCTACAAAGTATTAACTCTAGGGGGTCGAATAATATTGCACTCCCCACTTTTCAGTTTTTAATTTGTTAAAGTTTAAAATATCCAATAAATTTCGTTCCACTTCACAATTGTGTCCCACTTGTTGTTGATTCTTCACAAAAAAATTTGAATTTTATATGTTTATGTTTGAAGCCAGAAATGTGGCAAAAGGTAGAAAAATTCATGGGGGCCGAATACTTTCACAATGCACTGTAAGTGGACATATGCCAGCAGTAGGTGAAAGCATAGTGCACAGGCCGCGATTTCTGTGATCAGGCGCAAGATATCACCAGGCAATGTGCATGATCCACATCAATTAAAAGAAGGAGGAGGTGGAGGCCCCAAAAAACGCCCATCGGACCGGACCGACCCAAGTTCCATATAGAGTGGGAAAACTTAAAAAGGCTTTTTGGGGGGTATACAGTGGGAGTCAGAGGGTTATATAAGCATTTATGGAGTGCAGCACAGGTGCTGAATAAGGTCATAGTTTTAGTTGTTATATGACAAAACTGGTGACAAGTTCCCTTTAAGGCTCAGACACTGCTGGGATTGTCCAGTTCCTCTAACTCTGACTCAAAACCTTGAGGGTGGGGCCATAATCTGTCTGTGCTCTATATAACCATGCATTAAAGCAGCACTCCCATCAAGGTTTTTATCCTCTTATTATATTGCAATCATCATATTATATAGCACTGTGTACTGACAATTGCTCATTTTAACCTACTACTCAGTTAATTCTTCTCTTTTCCATTAGGTCTATGACATCACGTGAGTAAAAAGTGATTAGCTGAATCCTGCTAAGCTCTAGGTAGAAGCAGGAAGTAGGTTTTCCCTGAGAATTCTTGTTTTTACACATATCAAAGAGAAGAATTTACTGGGCAGAAAGGCAAAATGAGCAATTGTAACTACACAGTGCTGTATAATATGATGATTGCAATATAATAACAGGATAACAACTGATGGGAGTGCTTCTTTAAACCTTTTGCTCAGAGCTTTATGTATATGTGTGTGGTTTTTACCTATTTTGTTACATTACAATTTTTGTTTAAGTTTTTTTGTAATACGATGTGATGCATCAGAACAAAATAGTCTAAGGTGGTGAAGTAAGAAAAATATAGGCATAAATTATATTTATGGGATCAAATAATTACAAATTGGCATGTGCATATGTATTCACCCCTTTTGCTATGAAGCCCCTAAAAATGTCTGGTACAAGCAGTTACCTTCATAACTTACATGCTTAGTGAAAGGAAGTCCACCTGTGTCACATGGTCTGTCAGTATTGTTATGGTAAATATTTATACTTTGCTTTATTATTTAGACAATTCATATATCTTTGATAATTTTGTATTTTAATATTAGCTTTATAAGTGATATTTTGTTGTATCTAATATAGAGCTCTCTCTGTATTAAAGGCTTCCTTTGTTCCTGAAAGTATAGTAAAACTAGATATAGCCAGTTTCTAAGAAATTTACAACTCTGTTTTTCTCAACTTAAATATACCTTTTTAGGTAATGAAATGTAAGCCATTCCCACTTTCCTTATCTCTTTGCTTGTAATAAAGATATGTGACCAGGCATCTGAGAGCAGACGAGTCTGGGAGACAGACAGATTTGGTCGTGTTTCTCTTGTCTCCGATCAATCGACTCCCTGATTTGATCAAAACTGGCAAATGTGTGAAAACTTTCTATACAGGTTTCCACATCAGTCAGTGGCGTACCGCCAATGGCGGCAGACCACGCGACTGCTATGGGGCCCGTGAGCCGGGGGGGCCCCATAGCAGTCCAGGGGTGAACATACCGCCGCCCGTGCAGCTGCACCGGGTCCCCACCATGCAGCTACACCAAGGGGCCCGCAAGGTGCAGCTGCTCCCTGCACGCGGCGGTCAGGGAGCGATCCCTGCAGCTCCGCTGCTGTCAGGAGGAGAATAGCAGCGGAGCTGGAGGGTTCGTCCTCTGCTTCCTCCCTGACCCAGGCGCGCAGCTTGATGACGTCATCATGCAGCGCGCGCCTGGGTCAGGAAGAAAGCTGCCGGCAACCAGGAGGATGCTGCTGCAGGGGAGCGAGCTGAGGTAAGTTGTTTTTTTTTTTTTGTTTTATTTTACTGAAATGCTGGGGAGGGGAGGTGGGGGGAGAGCAATGGTGGGATGGTGGGGCTGGGGAGAGGAATGATGGGGCTGGGAAGAGCAATAATGGGGCTGATGGGACTGGGGAGAGAAATATTGGGGCTGGGGAGAGGAATAATGGGGTTGGTGGGGCTGGGGAGAGCAATGATGGGGCTGGGGAGAGGAGTGATGGGGCTTGGGATAGGAATAATGGGACTAATGGGTCTGGGAAGAGCAATAATGGGGCTGGGGAGACGAATGATGGGGTTGATCTGGCTGGGGAGAGGAATAATGGGATGGTGGGGCTAGGGGGAGCAATGATGGGGCTGGGGAGAGGAATGATGGGGCTGGGGAGAGCAATGATGGGGATGGTGGGGTTGGGGAGAGCAATGATGGGGATGGTGGGGCTGGGGAGAGCAATAATGGGGCTGGGGAGAGGAATAATGGAGTTGCTGGGGAGAGGAATGATGGGGCTGGGGAGAGCAATAATGGGGCTGATGGGGCTGGGGAGAGGAATGATGGGGCTGGGAAGAGCAATAATAGGGCTGATGGTGCTGGGAAGAGCAATAATGGGGCTGATGGGGCTGGGGAGAGCAATGATGGGTCTGATAGGGCTGGGGAGAGCAATGATGGGGATAGTGGGGAAGGGGAGAGCAATGACATGTTGCTGGGAGAGAGAAATGATGGGGGTGCTGGGAGCGAGCATTGGTGGGGGTGCTGGGACAAAGCAATGGTGGGGGGGCTGGGAGAGAGCAATTATGTGGGGCTGGGAGAGAGCAATGATGGAGGTGCTGGGAAAGAGGAAATGATGGGGGTGCTGGGAGAGAGCAATGATGGGAGGGCTGGGAGAGAGCATTGATGGAGGTGCTGGGACAGAGCAATGATGGGGGCTGGGAGAGAGCAATGATGGGGGTGGTGGCAGAGCAATGATGCGAGTGCTGAGAGAGAGCAATGATGGGGGTGCTGGGAGAGAGCAATGACGGGGGTGCTGGAAGAGAGCAATGACGGGGGTGCTGGGACAGAGCAATGACGGGGGTGCTGGGACAGAGCAATGACGGGGGTGCTGGGACAGAGCAATGACGGGGGTGCTGGGACAGAGCAATGACGGGGGTGCTGGGACAGAGCAATGACGGGGGTGCTGGGACAAAGCAATGACGGGGGTGCTGGGACAGAGCAATGATGGGGGTGCTGAGAGAGAGCAATGATGGAGGTGGTGGGAGAGAGCAATGACGGGGGTGCTGGGAGAGAGCAATGACGAGGGTGCTGGGAGAGAGCAATTATGGGGGTTTCACTTTGCTTGTACTGTGAAGCCTTGTATGTTTTCCGTGTGCACATAGCCTTACAGTTAATTGGGGAGAGTCACAGAGACTGAATAATTTATATTATTGGCCGGTGCAGATTATAGTTAATGGGTGGGCACAGTGCTGCTTATCACTTTATATTTTGATTACTAAGTGGCTAATAATATATTAATGGTGGGGGGTTACATATCTGTATTCGAGGACACAGAGCGGGGGAGATACATGTATGCATACAATATATGACTTTGTTATTTTCTAGGCTGGAGATCATCGTGACAAGACGAGTCGTGGCTGGGAGATGTCGACATGAAGGTCTGACCAGATGGAGAAGAAGCAGCAGAAACCGACTCTGATCAGACGAGACGTCAGCGGTAAGTGTCTGGATGTAAATATTATTCTATATCTGCACTGTGTGACTTGGAGTGATAATGTTATCTGTAAAATCCCTTAGGCCACATTCTTACATTTGTGTGAAATGTCCGTGTGCTGCCAGATCTTTTTATCGGATGGTCCACGGACTCGTACAGTTTTATAGATCCATTCACACATCCATGAAAATCACGGATCTGAGAATGAGATCTAAGAGGGTCAGAGAATGTCCTGTTCTGATCCGATTTTGAGGATTAGAATAGGACATGCTCAATGCGTCAGTAAAAAAGCACACTGACACTGCACACAGATGCAGGAATGTAGCCTTATCATGTATAGCACAGTCCCTTAGTATATAGTGTACTCACTTATTATGTATAGCACCATCCTTAGTTATATAGTTTCCTCTTTTATTATGTATAGCGCCGTCCCTTATTATGTACCATCCTCTCTAGCGGATCATACTGTGTTGGGGTCAGCATACTTTACCCTGGGAGTTGAGGTGGGGTACAGTAGGGTCATTATACTGTGCATGTGGAGGAATTCACCATGGGGGTTTCATACTGTGTTTTGGGGGCCCTTTTATTGGCATCACACTTTATGGGGCAATGAAAGAGAGATCTAGGACGTCAGCAGGAGGAAAATTACTATGTAAAGGATGGAAAGTTGTGAGATCTGATCTTTGGTGACCCCGACAATTATTTACATTTTTTTTTGGGGGGGGGGGCCCAATTAGAGCTTCTGCTATGGGGCCCCATGATTCCTATGTACGCCCCTGACATCAGTATATACAAACTTCTCAAAGGCCACAGAGGCTGCAATACCATTAACCCCTTTAAAACCCAAGACGTATTAATACGCATCCAGGTCACCAGACAGCAGGAAGATAGTTTGGTCATGCGCAGTGCTCCAGGCGATCAGAATAAAAAAAGTGAAAGTCCCATAGTGGGACAAAGTATAAAAGTAAAAAGAAAAGTCTCAGAAAGTGAAAAAAAAAAAAAAAATGTAAAAAAAAAAAATAAAAATAATAATCCATCAAAAATAAAATATAATGTACCCATCAATAAATATTATTATGAAAAACAAACAAACAATAAAAGTACACATATTTGGTATCGCCACATCCGGAACGACCTGACCTATAAAACTGTCCAACTAGTTAACCCCTTCAGTGAACACGGTAAAAAAAAAAAAAAAAAAAAAAAAAAAAACGAAGCAAAAAATAATGCTTTATCACCATATCGCCAAACAAAAAATGGAATAACACGCGATCAAAAAGACAAATATAAATAAAAATGGTACCGCTGAAAACTTCATGTTGTCCCGCAAAAAACAAGCTGCCATACAGCTCCATTAGCCGAAAAATAAAAAAGTTCCAGCTCTCAGAATAAAGCGATGCAAAAAAATATTTTTTTCTATAAAATGGCTTTTATTGTGTAAAAGTGCTAAAACACAGAAAAATGATATAAATGTGGTACAGCTGTAAACGTACTGACCCGAAGAATAAAGCTACCTTATCAATTTTACCACACGCGGAACAGCATAAAAAAATGTAAGAAAAAACAATTCCTGAATTGTTGTTTTTTGTTTATTCTGCCTCCCAAAAATTGAAATAGAAAGCGATCAAAAAATGTCACGTGCCTGAAAATGGCACCAATAAAAACGTCAACTCATCTCGCAAAAGACAAGCCACCACATGGCTCTGTTGGCCAAAATATGTAAAAATTATAGCTCTCAAAATATGGCGATGCAAAAACTAGATTTTACAAAAAATGCGTCTTTTAGTGTCTGACAGCTGTCAATCATAAAAATCCGATATGATTCTGGTATCTCTGTAATCGCACCGACCCAAAGAATAAAGACTTCTAATTACTTATCCGCACGAGGAACTGCGTAAAAAATAAACTCTCGGGTTAGGGTTGTGCTAGGGTTAGGGTTGGGCTAGGGTTAGGGTTAGGGTTGGGATTTTTTTCAAAAGTAAAAAAAAAAAAAAAGATGGCGACTAGTGTTGAGCGCAAGTGCTCGCTACTTGAGTTTGCATCGGGTACTTGGGTATGCACTGAGTATCGCGGGTGCTCAAGTCTCCGCCCCATATGCTTTGCGGCCAAAAAATCCTCGCGGGGATTGCCTGCCATGCACGAGCGATCCCTGCATGTTTTTTTTTGGGTGTCTAATAACCGTGAAACATGTGGGTGGGGACTCGAGCATGTCACTCGAGCAGCCGCGATACATGGTGCATACCTGAGTACCCAATGCAAACTCAAGTAGCGAGCACTTGCGCTCAAGACTAATGACAACTTATTCAATATGATGACCTAATGTTATCAAATTCTGTGTCGTACCTCTGGGTTCAAAATGTTCACTATACCCCTTGATAAAATCCTTGAGGGGTGTAGTTTCCAAAATGGGGTCACTTGTGGGGGATTTCCAATATTTAGGCACATCAGGGGCTCTCCAAACGTGACATGGCGTCTGCTCTCGATTCCAGCCAATTTTGCGTTCAAAAAGTCACACAGTGCTCCTTCACTCCTGAACCCTGCCGTGCGCCCACTGTATTTTCCCCACATATAGGGTATTGGCGTAGTCAGGAGACATTGCACAAAAGGTTTTGGGGTCCATTTTCTCCTCTTAACCTTGTGAAAATAAAAAAATTGGGGCTAAAACATAATTTTTGTGGAAAAAGTTTGATTTTTTTATTTTTATTTTCAAGGCTCCATGTTATAAACTTCTGTAAAGGACTTGGGGGTTAAGGGTGCTCACCACACATCTAGATAAGTTCCCTGAGGGGTCTAGTTTCCAAAATGGTGTCACTTGTGGGAGGTTTCCACTGTTTAGGCACATCAGTTCCTCTCCAAACGCAACATGGCATCCGCTAATTATTCAATAGAATTTTACAATCAAAAAGTCAAATGGCGCTCCTTCCATTCTGAACCCTGCCGTGCGTCCAAACAGTGTTTTTTCCCCACATATGGGGTATCTGCGTGCTCAGGGGAAATTGCACAACAAATTTTGGGGTCCATTTTTTTCCTGTTGCCCGTGCGAAAATAAAAAAAATTGGGTTTAAAATAACATTTTTGTGAAAAAAGTTAAGTGTTAATTTTTTTCTTCCACATTCCAAAATTTCTGTGAAGCACCTGAAGGGTTAATAAAGTTCTTGAATGTAGTTTTGAGCACCTTGAGGGGTGCACTTTTTAGAATGGTGTCACTTTTGGGTATTTTCTGTCATAAAGACCCCTCAAAGTGACTTCAAATGTGATGTGGTCCCTAAAAAAAAAAAATGGTTTTGTAAATTTTGTTGGAAAAATGAGAAATCGCTGGTCAACTTTTAACCCTTATAGCTCCCTAATAAAAAAAAAATGTTGGTTCCAAAATTATGCTGATGTAAAGTAGACATGTGGGAAATGTGATTTATTAACTCTTTTGTGTGACATAACTCTCTGATTTAAGGACATAAAAATTCAAAGTTTTAAAATTGCAAAATTTTCAAACTTTTCGCCAAATTTCCATTTTTTTCACAAATAAACGCAAGTGATATCGAAGAAATTTTACCACAATCCTGAAGTACAATATGTCACGAAAAAACAATCTCAGAATCAGGGGGATCCGTTGAAGCGTTCCAGATTAATTACCTCATAAAGTGACATTGGTCAGAATTGTAAAAATTGGCCTGGTCATTAACGTGCAAACCACCTTGAGTTGTAAAGGGGTTAAGCAAGAGCAAACAACACCATGAAGACCAAGGAGGTCTCCAAACAAGTCACGGACAAGTTGTTGAGATGTACAAATCAGGGTTGTATTCCAATCTGTGATGATCCACCAGAGCACCATCAAATGGAAAGAACACGGTACCACAACAAACCTGCCAAGATAGAACCGCCCACCAAAACTCTCAGCTTGGGCAAGGAGGGCATTAATCAGAGAGGCAGCACAGAGACCAAAGGTAACTCCGAAGAAGCTGGAGAGTTCCCAGGCGGAGACTGGATTATCTGTCCATATAACCACAATAAACCGTACACTCCATAGAGGTGGCCTTTATGGAAGAGTGGACAGAACAAGCCTTTACTTACACCCCAAGATTGTAGGGCTCATTTTGAGTTTGCCAAAAGACATGTGGGAGACTCCCCAAATGTATGAAGGAAAGTGCTGTGGTCACATGAGACCAAAATTTAACTTTTTGTCCACCAAGGTAAAAGCTATGGCTGGCACCAAAACAACACAGCTCATCACCCCAATAACACCATCCCCACTCGAGTTGTTTAAGAGGAAACGTGTAAATGTTTTGGAGTGGCCTAGTCCAAGCCCAGATCTTAATCAAATTGAGAATCTGTGGTCAGACTTGACGATTGCTATTGACTAGAAGAAACCATCTAACTTGAAGGAGCTGGAGCAGTTTTGCCTTGAGAGATGGGCAAGAATCCCAGTGGCAAGATAAGGAAAGCTCATAGACACTTATCCAAAGTGACTTGCAGCTGTAATTGCTGACAACGGAGGCTCTACAAAGTATTGACTTTAGGGGGGTAAATAGTTATGCACACTGAAGTTTTCAGTTATTTTGTTCTATTTGTTCACGATAAAATGAAAACCAAATGTTTACAGTAGGCATGTTCTTTACATGAACTGATGCAAACCCTAAAAAAAAAACAGTGAAAACTCAAAAATGCCAAGGGGGTGAATACTTTCGCAAGCCACTGTGTATATACAGTGGCATGTAAACGTTTGGGCACCTCTGGTCAAAATTACTGTTATTGTGAACAGTTAAAGGGGTTTTCCCATGAACAAAGTTCATTTTAATCAATAGATCTTAGAATAATATTAAGTTTCACAATTGTATGTGTGTGAAAAAAAATGTCCCTGTGCTGAGATAATCTTATAAATGTGCCCCTGCCGTGTACTGTGTAATGGCTGTGTCTTATCATGCAGGAACATTGTCTGATTATACCACATTTCCTGGGCAGGGGGGGATGTAAAAAAGTATACAGACATTACAGCACGGGATCACAAATAATTCTTTGAGGTAAAACATTTTTTAAAAACAGGCAGGGAAATGTTTTATCTCACAAAAAGAATCAGCTGGGATCACATGCTGTAATGTCTTTATACTCTTTCGCTTCCTCCCCTGCTCAGGAGATGTGGTATAATAAGACCATGTTCCTGCACAGGAACAGCCATTACACAGTACACAGCAGGGGCACATTTATAAGATTATCTCAGGACAGGAACAGTTTTTTAAAATGCATCCAATTGTGGAAATTATTATTCCAAGATATATTGGTTAAAATCAACTTTAAAATTAACTTTGTGGGAAAACCCCTTTAAACAAGTTGAAGATTAAATTTAAAGAACTAAAGTTAAAAAGTTAAAGATGACATATTTCCTTTGTATTTTAGGCAACAAAAATTTTAAAAATTAAAAAAGGGAAATGGGCCATTGTAAAAGTTTGGGCACCCTGCATGGTTAGTACCTAGTAGCACCACCTGTTATGGGTCCAGGGGGTGGAACCTCTGTGCTACGGTGCAAGGAGGGACCCAGAGGGGCGTAACTAAGTATCAACCCGGACCGACCCTGGTCGTACGGCGGCTAACGACTCCGTGACCAGGGAGGGACCGAGCCGAGGGACCAGGTGCTACTCTGGGGACGATCTTGTAAGGGAGCAAGTGACTCCCACGGTACAGATGGCAGGGACTGACCGGAATAGCAGGTAGGCACAGCAGGCAGGCTGGCGAGCAGAAGCCTCCAGGTAGGCTATCAGGTAGACACGGCAAGTGACGGCAGGAGTCTCTAGGTGGGCTGACAGGTGGTCACGGCAAGTGACGGCAGGAGTCTCTAGGTGGGCTGACAGGTGGTCACGGCAAGTGACGGCAGAAGTCTCTAGGTGGACTGGCAGGTGGTCACAGCAAGTGACGGCACGAGGCTCCGGGAAGGCAGGTGCTCCCAGGTGAGCGGGCTGGTAGGCACGGCAGGTAACAGGCAGGCAACAGGCAAGTGCTCCCAGGTGAGCGGACTGGCAGGTAACAGGCAGGCAACAGGCAAGTGCCCCCAGGTGAGCGGGCTGGCAGGCACGGCAGGTAACAGGCTGGCGGGCAAGACTGGTAGTCAGGCTAGCAGCGGGACCTGCGGGCTGAAGCAGAGGTCAGAAACACTGTGCAACAACTTTTGTTCGGGCGCCTCCATTTTGGAGGAGGTGCCTTATATATGGGAGGACCCTCGGCTATTGGCCGGGGACGCCTTAGGACGGCGTGTGCGGCCCCTTTAAGAGGGAGGGAGCGCGCGCGCCCTAAGCACAGTGCCCGGGGAGCTGCGCGTGCCGGCAGCAGGAAGAGGAGCGCTGGTGAACGCAGAGCGGGGAGTGCGGGGAGCGAGGAGGTGAGTGGGATGGCGTCTCTGCCTGGCAGGGGGCAGAGACGCCGATGTTACAGTACTCCCCCCTCTTTTTTAGGCCAGAAAGGAATTTTTCAAGGAGAAGCGGGGCATGAATGTTCTCCCTGGGTTCCCAAGTTCTCTCCTCTGGGCCAAACCCCTTCCATTCCACTAGAAAAAGGGTCTTTCCTCTTACCCTCTTAGTGGCCAGAATGTTCTCTACCTCAAAAACGTCCTCAGTGGAAACCAGAGCAGGGGGAGTACCTAGATTGGAAAAAGAGTTAAACACAACTGGTTTGAGGAGAGATACATGGAAGGAGTTGGGAATCCGTAAGGTGGCCGGGAGTTTTAACGTGTAGGCCACTCGGTTGATTTGTTTGAGAACTTCAAATGGACCGATAAACCGAGGACCCAACTTATAGGAGGGTATTTTGAGACGGACATGTTTGGAAGAGAGCCAGACCTTATCTCCCGGGCGGAATTGAGGCGGATCCAGACGTCTCTTGTCAGCATGTTTCTTCATCCACTCGGAGGACTGAAGAAGTGCGGACCTAGTATTTTCCCAAATGGTGGAGAATTTGCTGACCAGAGCCTCCGCGGCAGGGTTGTCCACCGAGGCGGAGATGGGAAACGGAATGCGGGGATGTTGACCGTGGACCACGAAGAACGGGGATTTAGAAGTAGATTCGCTCTCATGGTAGTTGTAGGAGAATTCAGCCCATGGTAGGAGCTCCACCCAATTGGTATGGTGAGCGTTAACAAAGTGCCGGAGGTAGCTGGTAAGGATTTGGTTGATACGCTCCACTTGGCCATTGGACTGTGGATGGTAGGCGGAGGAGAAATCCAGGGTGACATCCAGTAGCTTACAGGTAGCTCTCCTGAAACGTGAGGTGAACTGAACCCCTCGATCCGACACAATGTGGAGGGGTAGGCCATGGAGACGGAAGATATGACGGAAAAAATCCTTGGCCAGCTCCGATGCAGATGGTAGACCAGGCAGAGGAATGAAGTGGGCCATCTTAGAGAAGCGGTCGGCGACCACCCAAATGACTGTACAACCGGCAGAAACAGGGAGATCAGTAATAAAGTCCATGGCAATGTGCTGCCACGGGGCAGCAGGTACGGGAAGAGGCAGGAGGCGACCGGCTGGAAGATGTCTGGGAACTTTGTTGCGGGCACAGGACGAACAGGCCGAGATGAAGTCTACCACATCCTTGCGCAGGGTAGGCCACCAGTAATGCCTGGTAATGAGTAGGAAGGTCTTCTTTTGGCCAGCATGGCTGGCTAGTTTAGATGAATGACCCCAGTGAAGAATCTTCTCACGATCTGGTACCGCTACAAACGTCTTACCGGGTGGAAGACGAGTCAGATCCAAGGGGGCCACATTCATCACTTTGGAGGGGTCGATGATGTGCATAGGCTCCTCCTCTTGATCGGAGGACAGGAAGGATCGGGACAAGGCGTCGGCTTTGACATTCTTGTCCGCCGGGCGGAAATGTAGGACGAAGTCGAAGCGGGCGAAGAACAAAGACCACAGGGCCTGACGCGGATTGAGTCTTTGGGCATTCTGGAGATATGCCAGGTTTTTGTTATCCATATAGAGCCCCTTCAAGCAGGTAACGCCACTCCTCCAGCGCCGATTTAATGGCTAAGAGTTCTCGGTCTCCTATGGAGTAGTTGCGCTCAGACGAGGAGAAGAGTTTGGAGAAGAAGCCGCAGGTTACCATTCTCCCGGATGAAGACTTTTGGGTGAGCACCGCTCCGGCTCCGAACTGTTTGTTGCAGTCCGGACGGTGCAGCACTGGGGCAGAGGAGAAGGCTTGCTTTAAGGAAAGGAAGGCCTCCTCCGCTTCGGGCGACCATTCCTTGGGATTTGCTCCCTTACGGGTGAGCGCAGATATGGGAGCAGTCCGGGAAGAGAAGTGCAGGATGAAGAGATGATAGTAGTTAGCGAAGCCCAGGAATCGCTGAATCGCCTTCAACCCCTCCAGACGGGGCCACTTTAGGACAGCAGAGAGCTTCTCAGGATCCATTCGTAGGCCTGTCTGGGAGATAACATAGCCCAGGAAAGGAAGAGAGGTCTGCTCGAAGAGGCACTTCTCGAACTTTGCATAGAGGTAATTCTGCCTGAGCCTAAGCAGGACCTGACCAACATCCCTCCGGTGTGTGGGAAGATCCAGAGAGAAGACCAAGATATCGTCCAGGTACACCACCACGCAAGAGTAAAGAAGATCACGGAAGATGTCGTTGACCAATTCTTGGAAGACGGCGGGAGCATTTTCAGAGCCAGAAGGGCATCACACGGTATTCATAGTGACCGTCCCGGGTATTGAATGCCGTCTTCCACTCGTCTCCTTGACGGATTCGGACCAGGTTATACGCCCCACGTAGATCTAGCTTGGTAAAGATCCTAGCTCCCTTAAGACGGTCAAACAACTCGGAGATGAGCGGCAGGGGGTATTTGTTCTTTACCGTGATTTGGTTGAGTCCTCTATAGTCAATATATGGGTGTAATGAACCATCTTTCTTCTTGACGAAGAAGAATCCGGCTCCAGCCGGGGAGGTAGATTTCCGGATGAATCCCCTGGCCAGATTCTCCTCGATGTACTCCGACATGGCCCGGGTTTCGGCCGACGACAACGAGTAAATACGCCCACTGGGTGGAGTGGCGCCGGGTACCAGGTCGATCGGGCAATCATATGGCCTATTAGGTGGCAGTGTCTCTGCTTCCTTTTTACCGAAGACATCTGCATAGGACCAGTAAGGTGCCGGAAGACCGGGTAAATTAGCCGGGGTAGGTGGAGGACGAGCCGGGCGAACCGGAACCAGGCAGGTCCTATGGCAGTCCTGCCCCCACCGCAGTACTTCACCTGATTGCCAGTTCAGCACGGGTTCACGTGTCTGGAGCCAGGGTAGACCTAGCAATAGGGAGTAAGAGAGTGCGGACAGCACATGGAAGGAGATCTTCTCAGAGTGCAGCATTCCCACCTGCAGGGGGTTATGGGTTCAGTGACAAGCAGGATGGTCACCGAAAGGAGTCATCCATCAACGGAGGCAACTGACAATGGTTCAGCCAGAGGTTTGGTGGGAATCCGGTATCTCTCTACCAGGGCCTGGGAAATGAGGTTTCCAGCAGCTCCAGAATCCAGGTGAGCAATTTCAAAGTGACAGTTCTCTCCCCAGGAGATAGAGACAGACAAAGTCAGGGACGGAGAGGGCTTACATTTGCCTAGGACGACCTCTCCGAGCGGTCCTAGACACTGGAGTTTCCTGGCTTCTCCGGGCAGGAATGGATGAAGTGCTCCTTACTGCCACAATAGAAACAGCTCCCCTCAGCTCGGCGTGACTCTTGGCGAGATTTGACCATCTTGGTCTGGTCGATCTGCATAGGTTTGGGCGAGAGCGCCCGGGGAGTGACTGGTTGAGAGGCAGGTCTCTGGAAAGTAGGAGCAAGGCGAGGAAATTTTCTCTCCCGGGTAGTCTCTTTGGTACGTTCTTGGAAACGGATGTCAATCCGAGTAGCTAGTGACACTAGGTCATCCAGGGTGGTAGGAATGTCCTGACCGCCTAACTCATCCTTAATCCGACCGGAAAGACCCTCCCAGAAGACGGACACCAGAGCCTCGTTGTCCCAGGCAAGCTCAGAAGCGAGGGTACGGAACCGTATGGCATATTGGTCCACGGTGAGACTCTCTTGGCGGAGATGTAGTAGAGAGGAGGCTGAAGAGGATTTTCGTCCTGGTTCATTGAAGACTTTCCGGAAAGCAGCGAGGAAAGACGATAGGTCAGACACCAGGGGATCCCCTCTCTCCCACAGGGGATTTAGCCATGCCAGTGCTTCCCCAGTGAGATGGGACATGATGAATGCCACCTTGGCCCGGTCGGAGATGAACTGATGTGCCAAGAGTTCGAAGTGCAGGGTGCACTGGTTTATGAAACCTCGAGCTAAGGCGGGGTTGCCAGCAAAACGTGGAGGTGCCGAGAGCCGGGGTTCAGGGTTGGATGCCTTGGTATTGGTGGGCAGTGGTGCTGCTGGAGCGGAAGTCACACGACTCTAGGTGGATACAGGTGGAACAGACAGCGTGTCCAGTCGGGAGTTGACATTCCGCAGGTAGTTCAGAATGGTTTACTGTTGGGATCTCTGACGAGAAACCTCCTGGTACAGGTCCGTAAGCGAGGGGGCTTGGGGGCCACCGGGTTCCATGGCCCGAGCAAACTGTTACGGGTCCGGGGGGTGCAACCTCTGTGCTACGGTGCAAGGAGGGACCCAGAGGGGCGTAACTAAGTATCAACCGGGACCGACCCTGGTCGTACGGCGGCTAACGACTCCGTGACCAGGGAGGGACCGAGCCGAGGGACCAGGTGCTAGTCTGGGGACGGCCTTGTAAGGGAGCAGGTGACTCCCACGGTACAGATGGCAGGAACTGACCGGAATAACAGGTAGGCACAGCAGGCAGGCTGGCGAGCAGAAGCCTCCAGGTAGGCTATCAGGTAGACACGGCAAGTGACGGCAGGAGTCTCTAGGTGGGCTGGCAGGTGGTCACGGCAAGTGACGGCAGGAGTCTCTAGGTGGGCTGACAGGTGGTCACGGCAAGTGACGGCAGGAGTCTCTAGGTGGGCTGGCAGGTGGTCACGGCAAGTGACGGCAGGAGCCTCCGGGAAGGCACAGCAGGTAACATGCAGGTCACAGGCAGGTGCTCCCAGGTGAGCGGGCTGGCAGGCACGGCAGGTAACAGGCAGGCAACAGGCAAGTGCTCCCAGGTGAGCGGACTGGCAGGCACGGCAGGTAACAGGGAGGCAACAGGCAAGTGCTCCCAGGTGAGCGGACTGGCAGGCACGGCAGGTAACAGGCAGGCAACAGGCAAGTGCTCCCAGGTGAGCGGGCTGGCAGGCACGACAGGTAACAGGCTGGCAGGCAAGACTGGTACTCAGGCTAGCAGCGGGACCTGCGGGCTGAAGCAGAGGTCAGAAACACTGTGCAACAACTTTTGCTCGGGCACCTCCATTTTGGAGGAGGTGCCTTATATATGGGAGGACCCTCAGCTATTGGCCGGGGACTCCTTAGGATGGCGCGCGCGGCCCCTTTAAGAGGGAGGGAGCGCGCGTGCGCCCTAAGCACAGTGCCCGGGGAGCAGGAAGAGGAGCGTTGGTGAACGCAGAGCGGGGAGCGAGGAGGTGAGTGGGACGGCGTCTCTGCCTGGCAGGGGGCAGAGACGCCGATGCTACATCACCTTTTGCAAGTATCACAGTTTGTAAATGTGGCGCCCAGCTGCGCTTGGTACCACAGATCCTCGAAGAGTGCATTGATGGAATCCTCCACAAGAGGCCCCCATAAACATTCACACATCTCCACCTTCCACCTCAGACCAGCAGAGGGAGCCCGTTAGGGATATAAATAGGGAAGGTGGAGCTAGGCAGCTCAGTTCCTGCAGAGTGAGACACAGAAACTGGTTAGTCTGCAGTGGAGCTCAGTCTAGTTTAGAGAACTCAGTTAATAGTTCAGCAGTGGAGCACGAGGCTCCTGCTAGCTAGATTCAGGGAGCTCAGTTAGAGCTTAAGGTGTGCCGGCGCCATAAGATCGGTGAAGAGTGGCAAGCTGCCGTTAGTGTGAGTAGCCTAGTGAGGGCCCGAGCGTGGCCGAAGGCGAGTGGAAAGTGAGTAGCAGTGGGGGCAGAGGAGCTTACCCAGCTCACCCCGAAACATATACCGGACACCGGGTCCGAGCTTACCGGGATCTCTACGACCCAGTAAGGCATAACCGGAATCCCTGGAGAACTACAGGTCCCAGGTTCACCAGAGAGCTGATGCGTAACAGAGCCAGGAGACACATAGGCCCCGTAAACTGTGAGCGTGCATTCCAAGAGAAGGCCCTACCACAACGTCAGCCGGTGCAGGACAGAGATAAAGTTAGGTCCAGCTTCAGGCAGGTCAGAAACTTACTACGCAGAGGCAAGAAACAGGAGGCCCTACACCCGCTCATTGGGGAGGATCCTGGTATGCACCCTTCACCCTACAGTGCTCCGGGATGTGCCTGAATTACCACCAGTAAAAGGTACTGAAGTGACTACCGTGTCCGTCCCCATTCTTGCTCTGGGTCTCGCCTGTCCTGCATCCCCCTCTCCGTACACTGCCCTGAGGCTTAGCTCCACCTGTGGGGAGCTATACCATCGAGTTGCCTTATCACCGGCCTCAGTGGACTGCCGCAGCGCTGGTGATTCTCACCAGAAACCACAGGTGGCGTCATAAACTTCCATAAAATTAACAAACAATCCTCTTTTAAAAGCTGACCCCAGGGTACGGGCCCGGGAGCCGACCACCGCGACATCCCCAAAGGCCAGGAAAAGGCCCGGGTACCGAGTCGTCCCCATCCCCCTGGGCGTGTCAGTAAACATTTTTTGTAGCTAGCCAAGAGTCTTTCAATTTCTGTTCGAGGAATTTTCGTTCATTTTTCCTTAGAACATTCTTTCAGTTTTGTGAGATTCCTGGGTCGTCTTGCATGCACTGCTATTTTGAGGTCTAGCCACAGATTTTCAATGGTGTACAGATAAGGGGACTGTGAGGGCCATTGTAAAACCTTCAACGTGTGCCTTTTGGGGTAGTCTATTGTGGATTTTGACATGTATTTAGGATCATTATCCATTTGTAGAAGCCATCCTCTTTTCAACTTCAGCTTTTTTACAGATGGTGTTATGTTTGCATCAAAAATTTGTTGAAATTTCATTGAATCGATTCTTCCCTCTAGCCATGAAATGTTCCCCGTGCCATTGGCTGCAACACAACTCCAGAGCATGATTGACCCACTCCCATGCTTAATGGTTCGTGAGATGTTCTTTTCCTGAAATTCTGTGCCCCTTTTTCTCCACACATATCTTTGATCATTGTGGCCAAATAGTTCTATTTTAACCTCATCGGTCCACAAGACCTGTTTCCAGAATGTATCAGGCTTGTTTAGATGTTTTTTTGCATACTTCTGACGGTGAATATTATGGTGCGGACGCAGGAGAGGTTTTCTTCTGATGACTCTGCCATGAAGGCCATATTTGTGCAGGTGTCTCTGAACAGAACAATGTACCACAACTCCAGAGTATGCTAAATCTTTCTGAGATCTTTTGCAGTCAAGCAGGGGTTCTGATTTGCCTCTCTAGTAATTGTACCAGCAGCTCTCACTAAAATTTAGCTTGGTCTTCCAGACCTTATCTTGACCTGCACTGTTCCTGTTAACTGCCATTTCTTAATTACATTTCAAACTGAGCAAAGGGCAACTTGAAAATATTTTACTATCTTCTTATAGCCTTCTCCTGCTTTGTGGGTCTCCACCATTTTAATTTTCATAGCACTAGGCAGCTGCTTAAAAGAATCCATTGCTGCTGTTTTTTGGCACAAGGCTGGGTTTTTATAAAACTGGGAAATTTGCATCATTTGCCATTTCCTAATGATAGTGAACAAGCCATAACTCTAACAGGCTACCATATTTTTCAGACTATAAGATGCACCGGACCATAAGACGCACCTAGGTTTTAGAGAAGGAAAATAGAAAATAAATTGAAGCAAAAAAAATGTGGTTGTGATGCACTGTTATGGAGAGGGGGTCTGCTGCTGACACTGTTATATGGGTAATGACCCCCAATTCTGGCATATATGCCCCCCCTTACTGTTATATGTGGCCCCCATCCTAGTATACATGTCACCCCATCCTCATTCTAGTATGCATGACACCCCATCCCCATCATGGTATGTATGGCACCCCAATCCCCATCTTGGTATGCATGGCACACAAATCCCCATCCTGGTATGCATGGCACCCCTCATCCCCATTCTGGTATGTATTGCTCCCCTCATCCCCATCTTGGTATGCATGGCGCTCCATCCCCATCCTGGTATGTATGGCACCCCAATCCCCATCTTGGTATGCATGGCATACCAATGCCCATCCTTCTATGCATGGTACCCCTTATCCCCATCCTGGTATGCATGGCACCCTCATGGTGGTATCCATGGCACCCCTCATCCCCATCCTGGTATGTATGTCAACCCTCATCCCCATCCTGATATGCATGGCACCTCTCATCCCCATCCTGGTATGCATGGCACCCCCATCCTGGTAAGCATGGAACCCATCATCCCCCATCCTGGTATGCATGGCACCCCCATCCCCATCTCGCTGCATACAAAAAAATAAACGATTTTACTCATCTTCCTTTCCTCTGCCCCAGCACTGCGTCCTGTTCTGCTGCCAGCAGCTGATCTCACCATGTGAGCTGCACATGACATCACTGCCATGCGCCCCCACACGGAGAGTTCAGCTGTTGGAATAGTCACTGCTCTCCACGCCTGGACTATGGGCGTGTGGAGTAATAACTATTCATTCATCTTAATAGCGCTCATAGTGTCAGCCACAGCCATAGCTCCTGGAGTGGCTGGGCGATCACGTGTGCCCGCTATTAAAGAGCATGAATATTCATATTCTTTAGTAGCAGGCACAAGTGATCGCCACGCAGCTGCAGCTGACACTGTGCGTGCTATTAAGCAGAATGAATATTCAGTGCTCCACATGCCCATGGGCGTGGGGAGCAGTGAATATTCATTTTCTTTAGCAGCGGGCATAGTGTTGGCTCCAGCAGGCCTCCTGTGCCCCGCTCCTCCACTGCCTCCACTTCCTCCCCATCCACAGCGTGCATTCGGCCTATAAGACACCCCCCCACACACTTTCCTCCAAAATTTCGGAGGAAAAAAGTGCGTCATATAGTCCAAAAAATATGGTAATTAAGGTCTGAAACCTTGGTCAAAGTTATCTGAGTGTACAAATCTCCAAAGGTGCCAAAACTTTGGCATTGGTGCACTTTCATTTTTGTAATTTTTAAAATGTAAAAAATTATATATAGATTTTTTGCCTAAAATACAAAGGAAATGTGTCATCTTTTACTTTAGCAATCTTTTTGAGATCATTTCCTCTTCAACTAACTTAACTGTTCACAATAACAGTAATTTTGATCATTGGTGCCCAAACACTTACATGCCACTGTGTGTATTGAGCTAAAAAAAACACCATGGAAAATAGTCAAATAAAAAATAGTGACCCCCACCCCCGCAAAAAAAAATGAAAAATAAGATTTTGTTTTTTAGAAATACTTTTTAATAAATATTAACCCCTTGTCTCTGCAGCCACTTTTCCTTTTTACATTTACATTTTTCCCTCCCCTTTCTTAGAAAAACCATAGCTTTCTTATTCTACTACTAACATAGCCATATGAGAGAGAGCTTGTATGCGAGAGCCACGTTGTAGTTTTGAATAAAACAATCCATTTTCCCATACAATGTACTGAAAAATGGGAAAAATTCCATGTGGGATGAAATGGAGAAAAAAATGCAATTCTGCCATGTGCCATGTTTTTAGGGTTTTATTATCACAGTATTCATTGTATGGTAAAAATTACATTGAACATGATTCTCCAGGTCAGTACAATTTTTATTTAAGTGTTGTAAAAAAAATGCAGTATTTTGTAGAAAACATTTCTGTGTGTGTGGTGTAGAATGTTTTGGTCAATTATTATTGCAGTTTTTAGTGGAGTGTGGTAATTGAAAATCCTCAATTTTGCCATTTTGTTCTTTATTTTTTTATAGCAATATGAGTTAATTATTTTATATTTTGATAGAGTGGACTTTATCAAACATGGGGATATTGTTATAAAATATTTTATACTATACGTGCCATCATGTGCCTTGTTTTAACTTCTCTGGTAATGTTATGTCTGTAGCGAATATGACCACTGCAGGCAATCATTGAACTCAGCATTGATGTTGGTTTAGTCAGCATAAGCTGTTGAGCTTAATGAATAGCTGCAGCAGTTATGGTGCTTTCTTGACCTCAGCCGAGTGATGAGGTCTTATTGGCTACACGTCAGGTTGGGGAGCTGATGAACGCATTTCTGCCACTGTTGTGCCTGCGCACCACTTATATCTTCAATTGTATTCACATCTGAAGAATACAATTGAATAGAAAGAGCAGGGAGCTGGCCGAATCCACCTCCAAATTGCCGCCCCGTGAGAGACACCTGAGGCGAAATGTTCATCTTGCCTCATAGCAGAAGTGAACCTGAGTGCACCACATAATCTGTTCCTCTTTTTCTACTTTTTTTTCAAACTTTTTTTTATTGTTTTCAAGCAATACAGATTAATCCAATAGCATATCATGAATTTTATGTCTTTTTGTCAATTACATTCCATGTTGATATGCATATAACTTAGTACAACCAGAATCTTATTCAAACTTTACTTATTCTTTATTACCCACTCCCCCTCCCCCTCCCTTCCCTCTGCGTGCTCCCCAAAAAAGCTAGAATTTATGGAATCGGGACACAACCTTCAACGCATTTAAGGAGATACCATTTGGTGTCCTTTAGTTGAGCTCTCAATCTATCTTTGATAGCTATTGATAATGTGGGAATAAGGAAAGACCAAGTTGTGAGGAATCTCCCCGTTAATCTTTCCTTGTCAGTTAATGTTTCCAGCCATTCCATTTTGAATAAGAACATTATTTTTGTCTGTATCAATGATTTGGATGGTGCATTAGGGTTTAGCCAACGGTGTAGTATACTCAGGGGTGGATTAAGAGTAGCAAGGGCCCCGGGCAGTTTAGAAGGCGCGGGCTCCCCCCCCCCCCCCCACACACACACGCCTGATGTATCACATGTCACATGATCCCCTGTGATAGATCATGTGATAGTTCACGTGAAATTAATTTGGCACAATATTAATTATAATAATTTTTTTTAGGCTGTGTGCCCACTATGCGTTTTTCAAGCGTTTCCGCAGCAGCAATTCCGCTGCAGAAACGCTTAAAAACCGCTTGGTAGAAGGTCTGCCATGTTCTCCAATGATAATCCGCATGTGCTGTGCACATGCTGCGGAAATTTCCGCTGCGGATTATCATTGCGGAAAAATCCGCAGCACTACCAATTATTTTGCGGAAGCGTGGCGTTTTCGCCGCCATTAACTTGCATTGGAACGTATGGATTACGCATCACTGCATCTGTAGATGCGCATTCCATGCGTTCTAATGTGCGAATGGTACCCGGGTGTGGAGGACAGGAGACTCTCCTCCGGACCCAGGTACCTTAGAACCTGTAAAAAAAAAAAGAATAAAATAAAAAATAAATATTATACTTAACTTCTGATGGCCCCCGGTGTCTTTATCCGATGCGTTCTGGCTTGCCGGCAGCTCGCGATGGTCTGAAAAGGACCTGTGGTGACGTCATTTAGTCATGTGACAGGTCACGCGACCGCTGACGTCGGCAGGCCATCAGAAGGTAATTATATATTTATTTTTTACCATACTTTACGGTCACACTATATAAATTCATGCCGGTTGCATGGATTTATATACTGTGACCAAGTTGTCAAGCACTTTCCACGTGATGCTAAAATCGCCTGGAAAGCGCTTGTCAACCCGCATGCAGAAATGCATGAAAAAACACTTCACATCCGCTTGTCCCAGGCAGGAAAAACGCATGTACAATCAGCATGCATTTTTTTCTGCCAGGGAGATGCAGAAACGCTCAAAAAAAATCCAGAGCATTTCTGCATCGTGGGCACATAGCCTTACATTAATTGTATGACTCAATATTGAGCACACGTAGCCATCAATACACGGCGGGAGGCCGCACGGCGCCATCTATACACAGCGGGAGGCCGCACGGCGCCATCTATACACAGCGGGAGGCCGCATGGCGCCATCTATACATGGCGGGAGGCCGCACGGCGCCATCTATACACGGCGGGAGGCCGTACGGCGCCATCTATTCATGGCGGGAGGCCGAACGGCGCCATCTATACACGGCGGGAGGCCGCACCGTGCCATCTATACACAGCGGGAGGCCGCACGGTGCCATCTATACACAGCGGGAGGCCGCACGGTGCCATCTATACACAGCGGGAGGCCGCACGGTGCCATCTATACACAGCGGGAGGCCGCACGTTGCCATCTATACACAGCGGGAGGCCGCACGGTGCCATCTATACACAGCGGGAGGCCGCACGGTGCCATCTATACACAGCGGGAGGCCGCACGGTGCCATCTATATACACAGTGGGAGGCCGCACGTAGCCATCTATACACAGCGGGAGGTCGCACGTAGCCATCTATACACAGCGGGAGGAAGCACGGCGCCCCCCCAGAGACAGCGGGAGGCTGCACGCAGTCACGCACACACAAACATATAAAGACATATACATACACGCATAAACACATTTGAAACACAAAAATACATATAAACAGACCTCACACAATATCTGCCTGCACGCACACACACACACACACACACTCACACTCACACTCACACTCACACACACACACACACACACACACACTCTCTCACACACACACTCACCATCCCCCGGCTCAAGTCCTCCTGCTCCTCTCCGGTGCAGCGCGCACTGCGTGACATCACAGCTAGGAGACACGGCTGCGCACATGGCCGTGTCTCCTAGCTG
Source organism: Phyllobates terribilis (assembly GCF_046119375.1). Lineage (NCBI taxonomy): Eukaryota > Metazoa > Chordata > Amphibia > Anura > Dendrobatidae > Phyllobates > Phyllobates terribilis. The sequence goes on along the minus strand of NW_027362761.1, from coordinate 920,674,727 downwards.
TGACGCGGCCGGGCCAGCACAGGTAAGTTAACAGGTGCAGTGTTGGCCCGGCCAAAGAAGAAGTAGCGGCCGTGCGCATCTGCTGGGGGAGCGGTCCGGGGGCCCCCCCCGCCACTGTCTGCCAGTATGTGCCACGGCGCCGCACATATAATGAGAGCAATCTGGCCATAGACACCCCGGAGCCCCAGGCCCCCTGGAGGCCCGGGGCCCCGGGCGGTAGCCCAGATTGCCCTCATTATAATCCGCCTATGAGTATACTTTTCCTAACTGCTGATACCCATATTACCAGAGCTGCTTTTGTATGTTTGGGCAAAGATTGCTGGGGCTCTCCCAGTATGTTAAAGATTGCCCATTGTGGTGTAAGTGGAAATGTAATATTGAGGGTATTCTGTATTTCTATGTATATCTCATGCCACAGATCCAGTATCTTTGAACAATTCTATCTCTTTTTCTACTTTGACAGTTTGGATATATGGGTATATGATATTGCTAAAAGGGCTTGTACAAGTGAATTTCAAAGCTGTCCACAATCTGCAGTAGTCATGCTAAAATATGTATAAAAAGTCCACTCACCCACTTCTTCCCCCCTATACAGCTATGTGTCCCCAATTTTCCATGCTGGTTTTCTGTTTACACTGGCTGCAGCCATCACAGCTCATATACCCCACTAATCACTGGCTGAAGCCAGTGATCGACTGCAGCGGTCAAGTGCAGTATGCTAGTTGTGACAGCTCCAGTGGGGAAAATTGCAATGGAACAGCAGGGATGAAATAGGTGAGTATATCTCATTTACATATTCTAGCAGTAGTGCTGCCTATGGGCAGCTTTTTAATTAACTTGGACAAAGTAAGACCAAGCTTAAATGGTTAATCAGCTACCGGTTTATCAGTGATTATGAGTGCATGTGGGGAACCAGACATACCAGTTGCTAAGCAGCCAAATACTAAGCTAAGCGCATAACAAGCAAAAGAGTTTTTTTCCTATCACTGTGTACATCCTATACTGAACAGAGTTAGATAGATGATCACATTATTGTGACAAAAGCTGCATTAACACCGAAAGATAATTGTGAATAATTGTGATAATTATGAAAACACTCGTTCATCGGGTGAAGTGATCTTATGCACAATGCAAAAAATCATTATTCCTGATGGTGCTTGATTCTGTTTAGACAAGACTCAGACTGCTGAGAACCATGGCAGTCTGTGCGCACTGAGATCTAGTATCGCTCAGTGACCATCATCTGCTTTGGTCCGTCTGTGTAAATAGGCATTTAAATGACCAGCGATCAGTAAAGGTTTACTGATCCACAGTCATATTGTGCAGCAGGTCGGTCCATGTAAATGGACCCTTAGGTAAGTACACACTGCGTATGTGCACCTAGCCTACAGTATACGCTGAGAACTTTCCCAGTGTATACTGTAACTTCGACATACAGTAGGAAATGATTCACCAGAGGTGGAAAGTGTCTTCTTTCGGCCTCTGTCTGGCTGATATGCGACTGTATATAGTTTAACTGTATAAGAAAGTGCAGCAAATTGTGGGGCGCCCAACTCCTGAGTGTATTTGTCTGACATTGGGCACGGAGACAGTGTGAACTGAGCCTGGGATTTCCAAAGGCCTTTTATGTCGGAAAATAATCAGCAAATGAGTCTTAATGACAACTCTTGTTCCTAAATTTAGGCCCATTTAAACATGCTGCCGATCACCTGACGGATGATCAAAGTGCTTGTTCGTCGAGTGATTGGATCATTTGTGCCATTTACAACCAGTGTAAACAGGTGATGTGCAGCTGACCACATGATGCTGAATTGGTGTAAGGGGGATGGACACCACCACCCCTTTAAGAAAGACTTTTCTCTGTTATTATTCCCACGTGCAGCAGTACTTGTCCCGGTGTGAGTGTAATGTCTAATGTAATGTTGATGCTTTTATGTGTTCTCCCTGGATTGTACAGTGCAGTAGTTGCCTAGTGACAGCAGCATGGCAGAGCTGGCCAGGGGGAGGAGCGTGGCAGGGAGGAGCAGAGGCAGTGAGCTTAGAGACAGGAGACAGGAAGTCAAGGGGCAGTGTACCGGGGCCATGCCCAGGACAAGGTGTCAGAGAAGAGCTCCAGAGAAAAGAAGCTTGTGTGAAGACCGGTGAGTCACCGCAAAGAAGGAGCTGAGGCAGTGGGGGCCGTAAGCCCACGAGTGAGAACCTGCTCGTGACAGGTCGGGACCGAGGACAGGTCGAAGCAGTCGGGCCGTAAGCCCATGAGTAAGGACCGGTGATGATGTAAATGCACTCAGAGAAGAGGCCAGTACACGAGACATCAAGGGTCCATGTGAGTACCAGAGAGTCCGGCAGCCAGAGACCCTAGCCAGGGTTAGAAGTTGCACGGATCCGAGGACAGAGACTAGGCACCAAGCAGAGTCCGGCAGCCATAGACCCAGGCCAGGGTTAGAAGGTGCGCGGAGGAGAGAGAGGATGCCGACAGCCCTCAGCAGGAGCTGAGGACCGAACAGAGGCTGTGGAAAAGGGATGTACATATATATATCTATATCCGAGTAGCACAGAGAGAGAGAACAGGGACTGTGGAAAAAGGGATAGGAGCCTTATCCGAGTAGCACAGCTTCCCTAGGAAAAGCGGCAACCAGGACAGAGGGTGTGCTGAAGATGAAAGTCTGCCTGCTGTGATAAACTGAGTCGGAAGGTAGAGAAACGGCTTATTGTCCCTGCATAAGATCTGGGCCTGAGAATATCTGCTGCACCTGCCTGTACACTGCAATCTGTCAGTAAAGTTTATTTTATTTAAAAGCACTAACTCTATCTGTGTATTCATGTGCGAGGTGCCGGGGTGCTCGCTGAAGGTTGCTCAGTAGACTCGCCCACGACTACCACCCCGTGCCACCTCGTTACATTGGGACAAAACAATCATAGTAATGATCATTATTCCCAATACAGTTTTTTGTCAGACCCGTGTGAATAAGGCCAGTAACTGAGCATCGATTAATTTGTATGAAGGCAAATGGCACTCAAGTAAATTGGCCTGTGTATATGGGTCAAGTGTTAGAAATCTACTGATGTCCTCACTGGAGGTCTGTAACAAATCTTAAATACAGGGGAGCATTATATATGCCATATCAGACGTCTTGTTGATAAATCATCTTTTATCACTTTATAGTGACCCTAGTCACTATTTACGGACACGTTGTGATGTGGGGGAAGTCAGGAAATCCGAGGACAAAAGCCAGGAGGGAACATCATAAACAGAGGGGCGAGGCAAAGGCATAGTCAGGTCACAATCCATGGTCAGAATTCCAAGAAGGTAGCGGATCAATACAAAGGGGCTAGGCAAACGGATTGTCAAAGCAAATACAAGGTAGATAAACCAGATCAAGATACTAGAACTCAAAGCACAGAGCACACCAAACTGAGCAGAGCTGCAACTGTCAGAGATATGAGGCATCCAGCCAGCCAGATAAAAGGCTTGGGAATCATTCCGAACAGGACTGGACTGTCACCACCATGACAGCCCAAGCCTCACATTGGACGGCAGAGCTTTTTATCACGATACTGACAGCTCAGGACGCCCCTGCCCCAGATTGGACAGCTGATCTACCACTCACCATACTTAGAGGAGGAATTGTGACATTTACCTCTACCAGGCTATGGGGAGGACGCTGCCTGGAAGATAACTCTGCCTTTGAGCTTATTTTATATGAAAGGGGAGTTACTAGTGTGATGTGTAATGGGCGCTCTCTGCTCTCCTGATCTCGCTGCAGAGCTGTGTGTGATTATAACTGACACATTTGCAGGTTCTTCGCAGCTTCAGCTTCCAGCTCACAGGCAATCAGGGTTGCATAGCTCCCAACCGTCCTGTTTTCCACGGGACTGTCCCGCTTTGAGGGCTTAGCCCAGCGTCACGGCTCAGCTGTTCTCCCAGCTTCTATACATTCTGGCTGTGGAGGGTGGTCAGGGGGTTGCAATAGTGGAGCAGTGGGCACAAGTACTAGCTGGCCACTGCAGCTATCACGTGTGCCCACTTAAGAAAATGAATATTCACTCTTCTCCATGTCCATGGGAGTGGAGAAGGGTGAATATTCATTCTCATTAATAGTGCACACTGTCAATCTCAGCCGCCGGCTCCTGCTGCAGCTCAGCGATCCTCTGTGCCTGCTATTAGAGAGAATGAATATTCACTCTTTTCCACTTACATGGGGTGGAGAAGAGTGAATATGCATTCTCTTTAGTAGCGGGCACACAGGATCGCTGAGCAGCAACAGGAGCTGCGGCCATGCTGACAGTGCACGCTATAAAGGAGAATGACTATTCACTACTATCCACGCCCATAGTCCCGGCGTGGAGAGGAGTGATTATGCCTGCAGATCACATCAGGGTCTGAGGGTGCATGGCAGTAATGTGTTGCGCTGCTCAGATGCGGAGGTGAGCTGCTGCTGGCAGAACAGGATGCAGCGCTGGAGCAGAGGGAAGGAAGGTGAGTAGAAGTGTTTATTTTTTTCATGTGTGCAGTGATGGGGGCCATGCATAACAGGATTGGGGATGAAGGGGCCATGCATACCAGGATTGTGGATAAGCCATGTATACCAGGATAGGGGGGCCATGCATACCAGGATTAGGATGATAGGGCCATGCCTAACAGGATTGGGGATGAGGAGGCCATGCCTACCAGGATTGGGGATGAGGGGGCCATGCCTACCAGGATTGGGGATGAGGGGGCCATGCCTACCAGGATTGGGGATGAGGGGGCCATGCCTACCAGGATTGGGGATGAGGGGGCCATGCCTACCAGGATTGGGGATGAGGGGACCGTGCACACCAGGATTGGGGATGAGGGGGCCATGCACACCAGGATTGGAGATGAGGGGGCCGTGCACACCAGGATTGAAGATGAGGGGGCCATGCACACCAGGATTGGAGATGAGGGGGCCATGCACACCAGGATTGGAGATGAGGGGGCCATGCATACCAGGATTGGGGATGAGGGGGCCATGCATACCAGGATTGGGGATGAGGGGTGCCATACATACCAGGATTGGAGATGAGGGGGCCTTGCATACCACGATTGGGGATGAGGGGGCCATGAATACCAGGATTGTGGATGAGGGGGCCATGCATACCACGATTGGGACATGTGAAAATGGCCTTACAGATTCAAGATGTCGTATAGTGAAGCGACATAAAGATGAGAAAGTTCTGGCACCTCCGACTGTGAATGAAGGAACAAAAAATAATCCACAGGTCCCAACTAGAGATAAGCAGGATGCACAGATGACGTCGCGCTGCCCTGGGTGATCAAAAGCCGCCAGGGACGCCAAAACATTAGAGATTCACGGCCTCCTGTCCAGCCAGGAAACACTGACCTGGATGCTGGACCAGAGACCCGGGAATCCATCCGCTCATCTCTAGTCCTGGATACAGCGGACAGTCCTAGATTTCAGTCTGCACCCTGCAGTCTCGGGCGTCTGCTGAATGCCCTTCATTACCAGCGCCTGTCTGACAACTCCTCCTGCCAGGGAAGAAAGAAATGGTAAATGGGCGTGGATTGGGGTGTGGCCAGGCGCGTGGCCAAAATTTACCGCAGCGCGACGCATGATCTGTCCCTCTTTCTATTCTTCAAAAGTTGGGAGGTATGGGTTTGCAATATTGTTACAGTACAGCAGAGCTCACAGAGAAGCAAAAAATGTGTTGGCAAGAAGACACATTTAATTTCTCCTGTTCTGTGTTAGTTACTTGTCTCACACTGGTAACTCCCCTTTTACTTGCAATAAGCTCTGGAGGCAGAGTTACCTTCCAGGAAGTGTCCTCCTCATAGCCTGGAAGAGGTAATTTCCATAAAGTGCTGAAAGATGATTTTATCCACAACAAGACGTCTGATATGAGGTATACACAGGTATGACATTTTTCAGCAGTCTATAACCTGTATGCCCATATTTATAGTTTAGATAGGTCAGATGTGGTGTCAGATTCCCTTTAACATCACTTTAAATGATAATGAAACATGTCTATATAATTTTATCAAAGCAAAAGGTGGCTACTTTGAAGAACCTAGAATATAAGACATATTTTCAGTTGTTTCACACTTTTTTGTTAAGTATACTGTATAATCCCACATGTGTTAATTCATAGTTTTGATGCCTTCAGTGTGAATGTACAATTTTCATAGTCATGAAAATACAGAAAAATCTTTAAATGAGAAGGTGTGTCCAAACTTTTGGTCTGTACTGTATATATATGTAGCACCCTGAGGATTCGGCTGCTACAGGGGTATTGCACCTCAACCCAGAGGTGTGATATTCCACTCCCGGGTAAGGATGGAGTGTGGAACTGAGCTCAGTAGGCTGCATGCACTACACACATCCCATTTCCGAGGAACAGACCGATGGTACTCCCACTAGAGAAATGTGCAGGTACGACAGTGTCTGTTCCTGGCTGGAGTGGGAGGGGGGTGGAACATCCCAGTAGTGTAGGGGCAGATAGGGGGAGCAGCCTGGGTAAAGCTAGGAGCTCATTGGGTTCTGGTCACCTGAGCTCACACATAGAGGGAGTATATAAGGTGGGCACCATCTTAGATCAGGGTCTTTGTAGAGGAAGAGAGCAGAGGAGAAGAGCAGCTCCAAGGCCAAGAGAGAGAGAGAGAGGAGAAAGAAGGACCCAGAGGGGGAGAAAGAAGGAACTCCAAGAGCCCAAATTAGACCAGAGGGTGAAGAGTTGGCAACAGGGTACCGGATCCCAAGCTGGCAGAGGCTACAGCACACCTTAGCCAGGAACCGGAGGTCGTGGGCAGGATTGATCTGCCACGATCACCCACTAAATCCACCCGGAAGGCAGACCACGAATAGGGTCAGGGAACCCAGAGACAAGGGTTTACCACCAAGAGGCCCGAGGGAGCCGGACATAGGTGGATCCCTGGTGGGGAAGGCCAGAGAAGAGGACAGGACAGAAAGGGAGCTCAGGACCACGCTCCAGAACTGCCTGGGGGTTGGCTGAGTCCAGGACCTGGTGGACGCAGCACGGCTCGGGTGGTCACTTAAGGCCGGAGTGACCAGAACAACTGCAGTAAGTAAACAAACCCTGAACTGCACAGCCCGACTCTGAGTCTCATTTCAATCCTCGCTGCACCATCACAACCCCCATCCTCTGCAACTGACCCCCTGAGGCTATACCCCTCCCGTTGGGGGTTATACTACCTGAGCTGCACATACATCACCAGCCTCAGCGGACCCTGCTGCAGCGGCGGCCGTATTGACCGCAATTCAACGGGTGGCGTAGTCGACACAAAAGAACATCTAGTAACATCATAAGGACTGCCACACACTGAGCTTGACACCCTGGGCACGGACCGGGTCACCGCCACTCGGAGACTACAACCCCCATCTGATCCGGCTCCGGGTAATCCCCTAACAGCACTGGCCCAGGGGGCGCGTCAACTTTGGCGTAGTCGGCAGGATAACGTGCCCGCAACAACCGGGTACTGCGTGCCTGAAGAAAAGTTCATCGTTACCTTAAAAAGAAGTCTCCTGCCGGTTCCGGAGGGTCCCTGCCATCGGGCCCCATCACAGGTCGTTTCCCGCCGGTTGTCCACCATTTGCAGCTTTTTCCCGCCATCCATGGAGTTTCCCGCCACTGGGAGACGATTCCCGCCATTTCCGAAGATTTCCCGCCTTGGAAGAGCGGACGCCATTATGGGCGTGCCAGAGGGTGGCAAAAGGCCACCTCCCATCGTGGGCCAGGTCGAAGAATAGCGCCAAAAGCGGAAACCGCGCCCACCAACAGAGACTGTGATGCTGGAAGTGTCCATCAGCGTGAGAGAACTGCCCCTGGAACTGAAGTTGCCCCGGGACCACCCTCAATGTGGGCGGAGACAGAAGAAGAGAACAAAGATGGGTGTCGCCTGGAGGAGTCTGGAGAGAGCGCACCCGGAGACAAGACGTCTGGAAGAGAGTCCAGAGAGAGCCTACCCGGAGATGGAGGGAGAGCCAGGCAGCACCGACCCAGCGGTCAGGAGCCTGATGCGGGCCGCCACTCCAGGCAGCACCGACCCAGTGGTCAGGAGCCTGTTGCAGGTCGCCACTCCAGAAGGCCTGCTGGAGATCCTAGCACAGCTCCCCCGAGACCGGGAGTGTGCACAGACCGCGCTGGAGGGCCTCGCACAGAGGTTGGCCCGGGTGCAACGAGAGACGTTGGCGGAGTGGAGCCGAGAGATGGCCCAGCAGACCGAGACTCGACAGCGGAGCACGCCACCCGAGACGAGGAGACAGACCGCCTCTGAGGATGGCGCAGGAGGAATGAAGGCCGGAGACGGCGCCGAGAAGGGAGCCGAACGAATGGAGGCAGGTAAAGGGGACGTCACTACCCCGAGCCGGGAAACCGCGTGCCTGCCCCAGCTCCCCGTCGCAGAGCCCGAAGTACCCCCTGCCGTGCCCGTCGCTGCAACGTCACCGCCGCAGACTAGGCCTCAACCGGAAGCCGCGACCCCTGTGACGTCACACGCCTCGACCCCGAGCGTGGCCAAGCAGGAAGTACCATCGGCCTGGTCGCAAGGCCTAGTACCCCCGGGCGCCGCAATACCAACAGCGCCCCCTACCTCCGCGGAGCCCCCGGCCTGGTCGCAGGGCCAAGTAACACAGGGCGCCGCCGTTCTTACGGTGCCCTTTACTTTCAAGGTGCCCCAGGCCTGGTCGCAAGGCCTTGTTAACCCGGGCGCCGCTACCACCACGGCGCCCATAACACCTAAAGTACCGCACCTGGGTGAGGACCTGTTCGCCCAGCATACGTGCCCGGATGGGCAGCCCTTCGTATGGCCCCAGTAATACATCCAGCTGGAGCTGCAAAAAGCAAGGGCCATGTGCGAACCCCTGATCCCGGCTCCAAAGCCCATGAAGAGGATCTCGCCCCCACTAGAAGAGACCCAGTTTGAGTGGGATCCCACCGGAGAAGACTTCATGGGGTTCACTCAGGAGACTCGGGCAGCCGCAGCGGAGCGTGCAGAGTGCTGCCGCCAGCAGCTCGAGGTCTTTGAGAGGGAGCGGAGAGAGAGGCGGGTCCGGGAACAACAAGCCCAAATAAGGAGCGCGGAGCAGAAGAGCCGGACCAGGAGAAACCCCCGTGCAGCGCATGGTCCCCGTACCATCGGGACTGTGATAAAGTTCAATCTGCAGCATGGGTGGGGTTTCATCAGGGATCACCGCACCCCAGGCGACGTCTTCGTGACCAGGAGAGACATTGAGTCCCACCTACCGGAGGGACACAGAGGTCGTGACCTGTATTTAGGGGACGAGGTCACCTTCACCCGGCACAAGTGTGCCAAAGGACCCTACGCCCTCCATGTGCATCGCCTGACGGAGGAGGAGCTGCGGTGTGAGGAGGAGCAAGAGGACCCGGACGGGTCTGAAACTGAAACTGTCCAAAAAGAAGGAGCAGGAGGACGCCGTCGTTGAAGTACGGTAGAGAGAGACTGTATAAAGTTACCCGTCAGGGTATAAGAACTGTTCTAGTTAAAATATAGTCCCCGTTGGGACCAGCCAAGAGTGAACTGTTAATCCCGTGTGTCCCTATTCCCACTGACCGAGGACTGAGAGCGGTCATTCCTTTCCTAATACCTGGCCGAGGACTGAGAGCGGCCATATCCCCTTGTATATAGTTGCGCTTCCTAAAGCGCCCCCTACCGGTTTTATAGGAAACTGCTGTTTTATTCTAAAAGAGACTGTCGCACTTTACCCGGTCACAAGTTGCACCGTGACCGGAGGAACCAGAAACAAGAATGTTTATATGAAAAGTTTATTGCTGCTGATGATGTTTTATAAGTTTTATATGTTTATGTTTTATGAAAAATAATTGTATGTTTTGGATGTTTTTATCTTACAGCCCGAGGACGTGCTGTGATTTACCAGGGGGGAATGTAGCACCCTGAGGATTCGGCTGCTACAGGGGTATTGCACCTCAACCCAGAGGTGTGATATTCCACTCCTGGGTAAGGATGGAGTGTGGAACTGAGCTCAGTAGGCTGCATGCACTACACACATCCCATTTCCGAGGAACAGACCGATGGTACTCCCACTAGAGAAATGTGCAGGTACGACAGTGTCTGTTCCTGGCTGGAGTGGGAGGGGGGTGGAACATCCCAGTAGTGTAGGGGCAGATAGGGGGAGCAGCCTGGGTAAAGCTAGGAGCTCATTGGGTGCTGGTCACCTGAGCTCACACATAGAGGGAGTATATAAGGTGGGCACCATCTTAGATCAGGGTCTTTGTAGAGGAAGAGAGCAGAGGAGAAGAGCAGCTCCAAGGCCAAGAGAGAGAGAGAGGAGAAAGAAGGACCCAGAGGGGGAGAAAGAAGGAACTCCAAGAGCCCAAATTAGACCAGAGGGTGAAGAGTTGGCAACAGGGTACCGGATCCCAAGCTGGCAGAGGCTACAGCACACCTTAGCCAGGAACCGGAGGTCGTGGGCAGGATTGATCTGCCACGATCACCCACTAAATCCACCCGGAAGGCAGACCACGAATAGGGTCAGGGAACCCAGAGACAAGGGTTTACCACCAAGAGGCCCGAGGGAGCCGGACATAGGTGGATCCCTGGTGGGGAAGGCCAGAGAAGAGGACAGGACAGAAAGGGAGCTCAGGACCACGCTCCAGAACTGCCTGGGGGTTGGCTGAGTCCAGGACCTGGTGGACGCAGCACGGCTCGGGTGGTCACTTAAGGCCGGAGTGACCAGAACAACTTCAGTAAGTAAACAAACCCTGAACTGCACAGCCCGACTCTGAGTCTCATTTCAATCCTCGCTGCACCATCACAACCCCCATCCTCTGCAACTGACCCCCTGAGGCTATACCCCTCCCGTTGGGGGTTATACTACCTGAGCTGCACATACATCACCAGTCTCAGCGGACCCTGCTGCAGCGGCGGCCGTATTGACCGCAATTCAACGGGTGGCGTAGTCGACACAAAAGAACATCTAGTAACATCATAAGGACTGCCACACACTGAGCTTGACACCCTGGGCACGGACCGGGTCACCGCCACTCGGAGACTACAACCCCCATCTGATCCGGCTCCGGGTAATCCCCTAACAGCACTGGCCCAGGGGGCGCGTCATATACTGTGGCTGTGGGTGGTGTGGGGGGAGCGGCAGAGGAGCGGGGCACAGGAGGCAGGAGCCGCCTGCTGCAGCCTACACTGTGCCCACTACTCAAGAAAATGAATATTCACTGCTCCCCACGTCTCCTCCAGCGATGCATCCTGCTCTGCTACCGACAGGGATCTCACTGTGTGAGCCGCGCATGGTGTTACTGCCATGCGCCCTCACCCTGTGAGATGCTGTGCCGGATTAGTCACTGCTCCCCACGCTGGGACTGTGTGCGTGGGGAGCAGTGACCATTCACTCACCTTAATAGCGCGCACACTGTAGCCGCAGCACGGCTCCTGCTGCCGCTCTGCGGTTTGTGTGCCCGCTATTAAAGGACCATGAATATTCACTACAATCTACTCCCATAAGTTGTAGTGAATATTTATGGTCTTTAATAGTGGGCATACGTGACTGCCGGCTGCAGCAGGAGCTGCGCTGTGGGTAAAGTGTGCTTGCTATTAAGGTGAGTGAATGGTCACTTCTCCCCACGTACACAGTCCTGGCGTGGGGAGCAGTGACTATTAAGGCACAGCATCTCACTGTGTGAGGGCTCATGGCAGTTACGCCATGTGGGGCTCACACAGTGAGATCCCTGTTGGCAGCAGAGCGGGATGCAGCACTGGAGGAGAGAGGAGGTGAGTATAATTCTTTATTTTTTGTGTGCAGCGTGATGAGATCAGGGGGTGCCAAGCATACCAGGAAGAGGGATGAGGGGGGGCCATACATACCAGGAAGAGGGGTGCCAAGCATACCAGGTTGGAGGGGTGCCAAGCATACCAGGAAGAGAGATGAGAGGGACTGTACATACCAGGATGAAGGGTACCAAGCATACCAGGAAGAGGGATGAGGGGGACCATACATACCAGGATAAGGGATGAGGGGTGCCATACATACCAGAAAGAGGGATGAGGGGTGCCATACATACCAGAAAGAGGGATGAGGGGTGCCATACATACCAGGATGAGGGATGAGGGGTGCCATACATACCAGGATGAGGGATGAGGGGTGCCATACATACCAGGATGAGGGATGAAGGGTGCCATACATACCAGGAAGAGGGATGAGGGGGACCATACATACCAGGAAGAGAGATGAGGGGTGCCATACATACCAAGAAGAGGGATGAGTGAGGCCATACATACCAGTATGAGGGATGAAGGGTGCCATACATACCAGGATGGGGATGAGGGGGGCCATACATACCAGGATGAAGGGTGCCATACATACCAGGATACTGCGCGTGTGCCCCTAGTAACCCGATGTTTACCATGGTTACCAGCCTGCTCCTGCTTCAGCAGGCTGGTAACCAGGAGCAGGACATTGTGGAAAGATTCTTTCCACGATGTCGCTGCTCCCCTGATCGTTGCTGAGCCTGACTGTTTGACAGCTCACCAGCGACCACATAGCGACGCAGCAACGATCCCTGACAGGTCGTATCGTTGTCGGGATCGCTGCAGCGTCGCTAAGTGTGACGGGGCCTTTGGTGTAGAGAGATTGTCATTCTTGATAACAAGGCCTGGTTGGTACAAGATTCAAAAGATAGGCAGATGGGCAAGTTATCCAAACTGGACATTTCTCATGCTCTATAGTAGGTAAAAGGAGTTACATTAAAATGAAATTATTGAATAGTCATTGTACTTGCCCTATATTAACTCACTGTCCAGTTATAGACCTAAAATTTCCCTAGCAAACTGACGTTCAGCCCTGGAAACATGAGCCCAGGGTTGGGAATATGAAAATATGATTTGGACAATTGAAAGGGGTTTAGTTGATGGGGGTCAGCCAGGCCTGAGTGTGTTTCATTGTTCTCCTACTCTCAGGGGAAAATAAGAATATTTTTTGTTTGAAGCTTTTAGGTATTTTATGATATTTCTCATTATCTTTTGCAGTAGTGCTTGAAAGTTTGTAAACCCTTCAGAATTGTCTATATTTACGCATATATTTGATCTAAACCTACATCAGATTTTAACATAAGTCTTAAAAGTAGATAACGAAAACCAAATCAGACAAATGAGTCAAAAATAGGTAGTCGATATCTTGGGGCCCCTCCAACAAATTATTATTATGATCTACAGATAGGCGAGAAAGTGCAGTCACTTACCTCTCCTCCACTCCCACTCCTCGTTCTGACAATGACGCAGTTGTATAGATGCTCCTCCTTTAATACTAGTGAATTCTCAAATATATTTGACAACTGCAGAAACGTCATTTCCCTGCCACTTGCTGTAATATTCACATCGGAGCGTTGTTGTTACAGCTGGCCAGCAATGTCTGCCGGCCGGCACACTAATAGTAATTTCCTTTCAATATCAAATTAATATTATTTTTCTTTCATTGCGCTGTGCCACCAAAAGACGGGACCCATAGGACCGTGCCTACTATGCCTAATTAGTAATCCAGCATAGACATCGGCTTGGAGGAATTTTAGCTTATTTCTCCCTACAAAACAGCTTCTACGTCTTGGTTGGTATCCTCCCATTAACTGGTCGATTTGGTCCTTTCTCAACATTTCTATATAATTAAGGTCAGGACTTTGACTTGGCCCTTCCAAAACTTTGTTCTTCGTTAACTATTCTTTTCTGGGAAGACTTGTGTGCTTTAGGTTGTTGTCTTGATGCAGGACCCACGTTCTCTTGAGATTCAGTTCATGGACAGATGTCCTGACATTTTCATTTAGAATTTGCTGAATTCAGTGTTTCATCAGTGATGACAAGCCATCCTGGTCCTGATGCATCAAAACAGGTCCCAAACCATATTTCTACCACTCTGTTTCACAGATGGCACGAAGTTTTTATGCCGTAATGCAGTTTTTCTTTCTCCAAACATGCTTCTTGTTTAAACAAAAAAGCTCTATTTTAGTCCCATTCATTTACAAAACCTTAACATTTTATTCCAATAGCCTTCTGGCTTTTCCATGTGATCTTAAAACTGCAGATGGGCACCAATGTTCTTCTTGGAGAGCAATGGCTTTATCCTTCCAACCCTGCCATGCGCAATATTGTTGTTCACTCATGTTTATTCAGGGTCCCCCTCCTGGTAGACTCATGAACATTAACCCCTTAAGCCCCGAGGGTGGTTTGCACGTTAATGACCAGGCCAATTTTTACAATTCTGACCACTGTCACTTTATGAGGTAATTACTCTGGAACGCTTCAACGGATCCCCCTGATTCTGAGATTGTTTTTTCGTGACATATTGTACTTCATGATTGTGGTAAAATTTCTTCGATATCACTTGTGTTTATTTGTGAAAAAAACGGAAATTTGGCGAAAATTTTGAAAATTTAGCAATTTTCTAAATTTGAATTTTTATGCCCTTAAATCAGAGAGATATGTCACACAAAAGAGTTAATAAATAACATTTCCCACATGTCTACTTTACATCAGCACAATTTTGGAACCAAAATTTTTTTTGTTAGGGAACTTTAAGGGTTAAAAGTTGACCAGCGATTTCTCATTTTTCCAACAAAATTTACAAAAACATTTTTTTAGGGACCACATCACATTTGAAGTCACTTTGAGAGGTCTTTATGACAGAAAATACCCAAAAGTGACACCATTCTAAAAACTGCACCCCTCAAGGTGCTCAAAACCACATTCAAGAACTTTATTAACCCTTCAGGTGCTTCACAGGAATTTTTGGAATGTGGAAGAAAAAAATGAACATTTAACTTTTTTCACAAAAAATGTTACTTTAGACCCAATTTTTTTTATTTTCACAGGGGTAACAAGAAAAAATGGACCCCAAAATTTGTTGTGCAATTTCCCCTGGGCACGCAGATACCCAATATGTGGGGAAAAAACACTGTTTGGGGGCACGACAGGGCTTGGAAGGGAAAGAGCGCCATTTGACTTTTTGATTGTAAAATTTGCTTGAATAATTAGCGGACACCATGTTGTGTTTGGAGAGCCCCTGTGTGCCCAAACATTGGAGCTCCCCCACAAGTGACCCCATTTTGGAAACTAGACCCCCCAAGGCACCTATCTAGATGCATAGTGAGCACTTGGAACCCCCAGGTGCTTCACAAATTGATTCGTAAAAATGAAAAAGTGTTTTTTTTTTTCACTTTTTCATTTTTACGAATCAATTTGTGAAGCACCTAGGGGTTCCAAGTGCTCACTATGCATCTAGATAGGTGCCTTGGGGGGTCTAGTTTCCAAAATGGCGTCACTTGTGGGGGAGCTCCAATGTTTGGGCACACAGGGACTCTCCAAATGCAACATGGTATCCGCTAACAAATTGAATGGAAAATCGGCTCAAATTGTAAGCAGACACCATGTTGCGTTTGGAGAGCCCCTGTGTGCCCAAACATTGGAGCTCCCCCACAAGTGACCCCATTTTGGAAACTAGACCCCCAAAGGCACCTATCTAGATGCATAGTGAGCACTTGGAACCCCCAGGTGCTTCACAAATTGATTCGTAAAAATGAAAAAGTGAAAAAAAAACACTTTTTCATTTTTATGAATCAATTTGTGAAGCACCTGGGGGTTTAAAGTGCTCACTATGCATCTAGATATGTGCCTTGGGGGGTCTAGTTTCCAAAATGGGGTCACTTGTGGGGGAGCTCCAATGTTTGGGCACGCAGGGGCTCTCCAAACGCAACATGGCATCCGCTAACAATTTGAGCCGATTTTCCATTCAATTTGTTAGCGGACACCATGTCGCGTTTGGAGAGCCCGTGATGTGCCTAAACAGTGGAGCTCCCCCACAAGTGACCCCATTTTGGAAACTATACCCCTCAAGGATTTTATTAAGGTGTATAGTGAACATTTTGAACCCAGAGGTACGACACAGAATTTGTTTACATTAGGTCATCATATTGAATAAGTTGTCATTAGTCTTGAGCGCAAGTGCTCGCTACTTGAGTTTGCATCGGGTACTCAGGTATGCACCATGTACAGCGTGTGCTCGAGTGACATGCTCGAGTCCCTGTTCCGCATGTTTCACGATAATTAGACACCCCAAAAAAAACATGCGGGGATCGCTCGTGCATGGCAGGCAATCCCCGTAAAGTTTTTTGGCCGTGAAGCATATGGGGCAGAGACTCGAGCATGTTACTCAAATACCCACGATACTCAATGCATACCAGAGCACCCGATGCAAACTCAAGTAGCGAGCACTTGCTCTCAACACTAGTCGCCATATCGTCATCTTTTTCTCTTACTTTTGAAAAAAATCCCAACCCTAACCCTAGCACAACCCTAACCCTAGCACAACCCTAACCCCAAACCCAGCCCTAACCCTAGCCCGATCCTAACCCAAGAGTTTATTTTTGACGCCGTTGCTCGTGCGGTATAAGTGATTAGACGACTTTATTCTTCGGGTCGGCGTGATTACAGCAATACCAGAATCATATGGGGTTTTTATGACTGACAGCTGTCACACACTAAAAGACGCATTTTTTGTAAAATCTAGTTTTTGCATCGCCATATTTTGAGAGCTATAATTTTTCCAGATTTTGGCAGACAGTCATGTGACGGCTTGTTTTTTGCGGGATGAGTTGACTTTTTTATTGGTGCCATTTTCAGGCACGTGACATTTTTTGATCGCTTTCTATTCCGATTTTTGGGAGGCAGAATAAACAAAAACCAACAATTCAGGAATTGTTATTTTTTTTTTATTTTTATTCTGTTCCACGTGTGGTAAAATTGATAAGGTAGCTTTATTCTTTGGGTCAGTACGTTTACAGCGGTACCACATTTATATCCTTTTTCTATTTTATAGAAAAAATTATTTTTTAGCATAGCTTTATTCTGAGAGCTATAACTTTTTAATTTTTGGCTGATGGAGCTGTATGGTGGCTTGTTTTTTGCGGGACGAGATGACGTTTTCAGCGGTACCATTTTTATTTATATTTGTCTTTTTGATCGCGTGTTATTCCATTTTTTATTTGGCGGTATGGTGATAAAGCATTGTTTTTTGCTTCGTTTTTTTTTTTTTTTTTTACCGTGTTCACTGAAGGGGTTAAGTAGTGGGACAGTTTTATAGGTCAGGTTGTTCCGGACGCGGCGATACCAAATATGTGTACTTTTATTTTTTTATAATAATATTTATTGATGGGTACATTATATTTTTTTTTTTGGTGGATTATTTTTTTAATTTTTTTTTTTTATATTTTTGCAATTTTTTTTTTTTTCACTTTCTGAAAGTTTATATACTTTATTACTTTGTCCCACTTTGGGACTTTCACTTTTTTTTCTCTGATCGCCTGCATGGCACAGGAATGCAGCACCATCCCTGTGTCATGCAGGCTGTCAGCGCTGGACAGGGAGAAGATTGTTTGGAGATGCGCATGTCCAAACAATCTTCCTGCTGTCTGGTGACCCGGATGTTGTCATGACGACATCGGGTCGTCATGGCAACACCCGGGAAGCCTTTGCAGACAGCGCTGGAAGCCGGAAGAGGAGGTGAGTATCTGCGATCACCTCCCCTTGCCCCCGCAATGCTGCGATCGACTTCGATCGACTTCGATCGCAGCATCGCGGGGGTTAATGTGCTGGGAGCAGTGCAGGACCGCTCCCTGCACATAGTATCGGGTGTCAGCTGTGACAATCACCTGACACCCGGCGGCGATCGCGCCCGCACAGCCTGTGTGCGCGCGCGATCGCCATGATGTACTTATACGGGTCTGGCTCTTAAGTCCCAGGGCACAGTCGCGTATTAGTACGTCAAATGTTATTAAGGGGTTAAAGGGGTTGTTCACTACATTTTATTACCCCCCCAATGTATTCCCCTGGGGCCCCTAAGTGGTTTTGTAATTACCTTGCGGTACAGTTACTGCCTGTGAGAGGCGCAATCACTGGCCGCTCACAGGCATCACGTGACCCCCGGCTGCAGCCGGCTCTGACATTCACTGATGTTACGTCATGATTCCGGATGCATCCGGGGGTCTCTCTTCTGCGTTCCACCGGTGGATGCTGGCCTGTGGGCGGGTTTACACCGCACGTCACACCCGGCATCCACCGCTCGCTCTCCCTCTCCCCATTCATTGGGAAATCAAGCGGTGGATGCTGGGTGTGATGCGCGGGGTAACCCCGCCCACAAACCAGCAGCCACCGTGGGGACCGCGTCACTGATGTCACGCCTCACTTGACATGGCGTCTGTGGCAGGTCACGTGATGCCTGTGAGTGGCCCGCGGTAGCGCTGCTCACAGGCAGTATCTGCAACACAAGGTCATTACAAAATCCCTCAGGGGCCCCGGGGGAATACATTGGGGGGATAATAAAAAGTTGTGAACAACTTCTTTAACATTTACTACTATGAGAGAGGCCTTTAGTTTCTTAGAGGTTCCTTTCTGACCTCTAGAACTATATTACACGCCTTGCTTTTGGAGTGATTTTTGTTGGTCGACTACTCCTAGAGAGGGTAAAAATGGTCTTGAATTTCCTCCATTTGTAAACAATCCGTCTGACTGTGGATTGATCAAGTCCAAACTCTTTAAAAGATGGTTTTGTAACCTTTTCCAGCCTGATGTGCATCAACAATTCATCTGAGATGCTCAGAAATCCCCTTTGTTAGTGCCATGACACAATTCCATAAACATGTGTTGTGAAGGTCAGATTTTGACAGATCCCTGTTCTTTAAAGAGCACCTGTCAGCAGGATTTTGCTATGTAAACTACAGGCAGTGTCATGTTGGGGCTGCTTCACTGATTAATATGATACCTGAGGTGAAGAAATCTGTCTTGTGGTTCTTGTGTAATCAGTGTTTGCAGTTTTGAGTTAATGATATGTCCGTACTCCAGGGCGGGACTGTAGGCAGGGTCTTATGCTGGTGCTCTAGGCCAGATCAGCAAGAAAAGACCTGCCCACAGGCCCGCCCTATCTGTCTCTGTGTCTGACTGTCTCCATGATGAGGAACATACTTGTGCTTCTGAAGGGTTCACAAACTTTCAAGCACCACTTTAACTGTTTTGAATATTTGTATGTGTCCTTATTTTGTGTCTTTTTCCACATTTTTCTAGTAGTCAGTGTACTTTTTTTTGGTATATGCAACAGTTGTGGACTTCTTTGTTTGTGTGAAAGAGGACTTTATGCTGATCTGACAGTAGATGGCGATGTTGTGTAAAGTTTCCTTGTTTACTGTATTGTTAAAGAAAAAAAGTCTCTCTTGTATTTTCTGTTTTGTTCTTACTTCCTGGTGCAGTACTGTGTGACTGTGTGTTTTTTCCTTTACCTCATGTTCTGAGAAATAAAAGCTTGTTATCCCATGTAATCTGCTCTGTGAATTTTCTACCGCAACTGTGGGTATCCAGAAGCTGTGCAACACTTTTTATATTGAACCTTACAACTTTTATATGTTGGAACCTTGTTTACTGTAAAAAATCAATAACTTTTCTAAGATTTGATTGTTGTGTACATTTTGGAAGATGAGGGTGAAGATGAGGTCCAGTGTGTGGCCATCTTTGTGGGTGGGGGCCATTGAGCAAGGCCGAAGGAGGAAGTGAGGGATAGAAGCTTAGAGACAGATGGGTGGGATGTGTTAATGGGGATGTTGAAGTCACCCATGATAATAGTGGGGATGTCAGTGGAAAGGAAGTGAGGCAGCCAGGTGGTGAAGTGGTCTAGGAAAGTGGTGACTGGCCCTGGGGGGCGGTAAATGACAGCCAGTTGGAGGGGGAGTAGATGCGCACACAGTGCACCTCAAAAGAAGGGAGAGTGACCGAGGGTGGTAGTGGGATTTGGGTGAAGGTGCAGGTTTGTGACAGGAGAAAACATACACCTCCTCCATGTTTGCCGCTGGGGAGGGGGGTGTGGGAAAGGTGGAATCCGCCATATGAAAGTGCGGCTGGGGAGGTTGTGTCAGAGGGGTGAGCCAGGTTTCGGTGATGGCAAGGAAGAAAAGTTTGTTAGCAATGAAAAGTTCATGGATGTAGGAAAGTTTGTTGCAGAGGGAGCGAGCGTTCCACAGAGCTCCTGTTAGTGCAACTGGAGAAGCAGGGATTAGGTGGATGGGTATGAGGTTAGAAAAGTTGCGAGAGTTTGTGGTAGGTCGTGGATAGGAGGTAGAAGTGACTGTGGGGATATGGCAAAGAGGACCAGGATTTGGAGAGATGTCGCCGGAAGTGAGGAGGAGCAGAGAAGGTGTTAGCAGGTGGAAGTAGGAGAGAGCATGGGGTGTCTGTGTTTGGAGATACAGGATTGAATGTTGAGAAATAGTTCTGAGGAGCAGGTGAGATAAATGGGGAGGATGGAGGGAGAGATGAAGAGTTCATTACTAGGTGTAGGGATTAGGGGGTTAGTAAAAAGTGGAGGACTATAGGGGAAAAAGTGAAAGCTAACAAAAACATAGTTAAAAGAGAGTAAGCGGTCAAAGTGTGGGTTACCTGACTCCTGCCCTGACTAACTGCCTCTGAAATAACTGCCACTTATCTCCGAAGACGCGTGCACAACCCAGCACGCGTGCACCCCTTAAGGACTTTGGAGTGAATTTTCTAGGATGTCCACTTGTGAATAATCTTTCTCACTGTAGAATGACGGACTCCAAATTGTTTGGAAATGGGCAGCAACAATTACTTCTCTTAGATCATTGCTGATGCATTTGTTTCTTGGTATAGTGGTATAGTGCAAACTGCCAAAGCTGCACTTAGGCTGTGTCCACCAGGACCACCATCAGGCCATTACTGCCCTTACTGTTGTATGGGGCCCGGTGAGCAGAAGTAAAGAGCTTGTGCTTCTGCTCACCGGGCCCCAGGGTATAATAAAGCATGGTGTGTCAGCATCTCAGCATGAGGACCCTTCCTGGAGCTGCATGGAGCAGCCGTGCAGCTCCAAGGGAGTCGGTCCGCATCTTCTGTGGCCACTCACCAGAAGTGGAGATGCGCCTTTAGGGGATCGTTTGAGAGGTAAGTATGGAAAACTTTTTTTTAAATAAAATGAATTAAATGGACTTGGGGGGACAGTGAATGATGATGTATTTAGGTGGGGGAGCGTAAATAAAGATGAATTGAGGGTGGGGGATAGCATATGATGAACTGAGGGTGGGGGACAGGGGAACAGCAAATGATGAATTGATGGTGGGGGATGGGGTACAGAAAATGATGAATTGGGGGACGAGGACAGCAAATGATGAATTGAGGGTGGGAGACAGCAAAATTATGACTTGAGAGTGGGGGGGGTGAGGAGAGAAAATAATGATGAATTGAAGTTAGGGTACAGCAAATAATAATGAATCAAGGGTGGGAGGAGTGCTAATGATGATGAATTGAGACTGGGGGATGGGGACAGTAAATAATAATGAATTGAGGATGGGGAGAGTAAATGATGTATTGAGACTGGTGATGGGGGACAGTAAATGATAATGAATTGATGGTGGGGGACAACAAATGAATTACTGGTGGGGGAGACCAAATGATGCTGTATTGAGTTTGTGAGAGACCAAATGATGATGAATAGAGGGTGGGAGAGAGGGAGGACATGACATAATAAATTGGGGTGCAAGGGGGCATTTAAATATAATGAATTGGGGGAGCGGGAGGTACAGAGTGTTGGGCGTTGAGGATGCAAGAGTGTGACTGATAATGAATTGAGGGTAAGAGTACAGGTTCTAATTAATTTATATATTTATTGGGTGGGGAAAGTGGCTATTTATAGTTAGTGGGGGTGCAGTGGTGGATTACAATTTGTATTTGGAATGGTTGGTTGCATAATAACTAATTATATATTAATGGTGGGTGCACATCTGTATTCAGCTGTGTAGTGTAGAAGCTGGGGAAAATGTGGGAAATGTGCACTGGAAGAGGTGATCTAGATAACTGTGTGTTATTTTCTGCAGAGACGAATCCTGGCTGAAAGAAGTGATGGCGGTCTGCACTGGATGAAGAAGAAAAGCGAAGATGAAGGACTTCAATTAGAGACTGGTGAGTCAGTGTGTTACCTGTACACTTACACTATATAGCATTTACAGAGCTCCTGTGTATAATGTCACTGGTGATCCCTGTACACTGACACTATATACAGAGCTCCTGTGAATAATGTCACCGGTGATCCCTGTATTACCTGTACACTATATATAGTATATACAGAGCTCCTGTGTATAATGTCACTGGTGATTACTGTACTACCTGTACACTGACACTATATACAGAGCTCCTGTGTATAATGTCACCGGTGATCAATATTACCTGTACACTTACACCATAAACTGTATACTACACACAAAGCTCCTGCGTATAATGGCACTTATGGTAATATTAGTATTGTGTTTTTTTATTAATGATCAGTAGTATAGTATTCGATCACTATGTGATGGTAATATGTGGTCTGGTCGTGGTGTGGCAGTATTTTTTCCTTGTATGTGTTTTTATTCGGCTACTATGTGGTGGTAATATGTGGTCTGGTCATGCTGTTACGGTATTTGTCCCTTGTACATGGTATTATTTGGTCACTATGTGGTAGTAATATGTGGTCTGGTCATGGTGTGGCGGTATTTGTTCCTTGTATGCGGTATTATTCGGTCACTATGTCGTGCTAATATGTGGTCTTGTCATGGTGTGGCAGCATTTGTTCCTTGTATGTGATATTATTCAGTCATTATGTGGTGTTAATATGTGGTCTGGTCATGGTGTGGCAGTATTTGTTCCTTGTATGGAGTATTATTTCATTGATCACTATGTGGTGGTAATATGTGGTCCGGCCATGGTGTGATGGTATTTTTCCCTTGTATGTGGTATTATTGGTCATTTTAAAAAATGTATGTGACACATTCCCTTATAGAAAAATAAATAAAAATATACCTAAAAGAGTACTGGGTATTTTAAAAAATGTTTAATAGGTTAATATAGAGAAGGGCCCTGCCAAAAGAATCTACCTTGTCGTGGTGGCAGGCTTAAAAACATCTTTTGGCCAAAACAAACGCTGATGGCTATGTACTGTATGTGATATGGTATTCGATGGGAACTGGTGGGCTATGTTCACACATGTTGGGTTTTCTCAGCGTCTCAAATCTGCAGCAAAACCCAACTCTGGCAGGAAATCAGCTATGTCAAAAACAAAGTTGCTGCATTTTTTATGCGCTTTTTATGCGCTTTTTTTTTCCACTGTCCTTTTGTCTCTTTATGCATGTACATAAAGTTCAGTGAAAAAAAAATCTCTGAATTGTTCAGAAATAGTTTAGACACTGGCAATGCATTGAGTTTGTATGACACTATTTACTTTCACACTATGGGGTCTGCCATTCAGTTGCACAGGCATTGTTCAATTTCACACCTCAGTGGGCCACAGGTATTGTTCGATATCACAGGTAGGTCAGCTAATGTTTGCAATTATACACATCACTAATTTAATTAAACTCTCTTAATACAAACAACCACTCAGTCACCAAGACAAGATGGTAAAATCACAAAAATAAATTACTTCCAATTGGTGAAAAACGCTGAAAGAAGTGACATGCTCTATTTCCAAAAACCCAACCAGGGCCCAAAATACGCAACAAAAAAAACAAGATGGGTGAACAGAGAATTCTGGTTTCTCATAGACTTGCTGGTACTGCAAAACGCAGCTGAAAATTTGCATAAAAATCTGCAGCAAAAAACGCTGAAAAACCCAACATGTGTGAACATAGCTTTAATGTGTGATTGGTGAGGATGTGGTGCAGAAGTGGAGTTTTTCCAAGAGTGGGACTGCAGAAGATTCGAGGGGTGGAGACGGAGCTGGGGTGGAGCCTGGGCAGAGTCTCAAGGGCGCCCAAAAATTTTGCCAGTATGGGGCCCTGAAATTCCTGGTGGCTGCTCTGGTGTCCACACAAAGCTATCAGGCTGTGACTTTTGATTTCTGGTGCTGTGGGGTCAGCTGTGAGTCAGTGATAGGATTTGCTTCCATTCACTGCTCTGAGTGCTGTGAGTGGTTGCAGCACTCTTAGTCAGCTGGTCACCTTCATAACGCTCTTATATATGCAGGATAAGTGTTATTGTACATGTGGTATTTGTTGAAATTTTGTTGCATGCTTCAAAATGGTGAGCCAGGTTCATGAATTTTGCGCTAAATAAAAAATAGTTTTTATTGGTGGCTAACTGCTTTTGTAACATTATTGCTGAAAGTTGTTTGTTCTGTTAACATTTTTCAAAATTTGCACAAAATGACCAGGCGCAAAAATGTTGTGACTTTTTAAACATAAAATATCTGGAAACCCCAGACTATGCCCACAATTGCACACATAAAAAGGCACACACATATAAAATAGACTTAACAAAAAAGGTGTAAATTAAATAAAGCATACATGAATAACAGGTGAAAAACACACAAAACTAGACAAAAAAGGCTCAAATATAAAAACTAATTGGGCCTAATATACTTTTGTGTCGCCTTATACTGGGAGTAATAAGTTCAACATTTTTATGTCAACGGAGCTGTGTGAGGCCTTTTTTGAGTGTGAGAAGATGTATTTTTCAGTGGTACCATATTAGGGTACATGATATTTTTATCACTTTTTATTACACATTTTGGAAGGAGGAATAAGAGTATTTCTGCGTTTTATTCTTTCTTTTTTTTAAAACACCATTCACTATTTAGTATTAGAGACACTGTTAACTTTGCACAAAAAAAGAACAATCATTGTTTGTCGTTGTTCTGAGACTCATAACTTTTATCTTTTACATCAACAAAACAGATTTTTATGGGTTTTCAGACTTTTTGATCACATTTTCTGAAAAACTTTTTTGAAGAAGGGAGGGATGAACAAAGAACAGCACTTCGGGCATTGTATTTATATTTCACAATGTTCATTGTTCAGGCTAAATAAATATAGTATAAATATTGTTTTATAAAATTGACATGGGCATACATAGAAATCATAAGCCTAATTAGGCCCCCCTCTCTCCCACCACCCCAAAAAAAATTATTCAAGGGAGACGGCGAGGTCATGGCGCATAGGTACAGTCAAAGAAGGACAACATTTAAAAACACAGGGACATGTATTATGGTAAATACACAGAACTAGTGCTGTCATACTGCCCACAAACACAGTATGATGTTCCCACAGCCCCCATCCCAATATGATGCCTCTATAGTGCCCCCTACAGAGTATGATGGTCATATGGTTACCTCAACACAGTATGAGGTCTCCATAGATTCCCACTCACACATTATGAGGACCTTACAGTGACTCCCCAACAAAATATGATAGCCCCAAAGACCCTATTCTACTCCCCAAACAGTATCATGACACCACAGCCCCCCACACAGTATGATGCCTCCACATTCTCCCACCGTTTGATGTCCTCACAATCCCCCATACAATATGATGACCTTGCTGCCCATCCACACAGTATGATGGCGCTATACACAGTATGATGCCTCCTCAGCCCTCACACACAGTTTAGTGTTCCCACAGCTCCCCCCAGCACACAGTAAGATGCCTCCACAGTTCTCCCCTCTACACACAGTATGATGTCACCAGTCACCCACACACAGTAAGATGGCCCCCACAGTACTCCCACACATCACTCCAATGTCTTGCCTACACGTAGTATGATGCCTCTCATCGCCCCTTAACAGTTTGATGGTCCCCTTAACCCAACACAGTATGATGCCATCAAAGTCTCTTTTGCACACAGTATGATGGCCCAAACACACAGTAGGATAGCCGTATCAGATCCCCATATAGTATGATGGCCTCTACACAGTATGATGCCCCACACACAATATGCCCCACATGCTCTGACATTATGATGTCTCCACAGCCTCCCCACATAGCATGATGTCCCCACAGCCTCCCCACAGAGTATGATGACCCCACAGTCCCCAACCCAGTAAGATGGCCCTTACACACATAATCATGGCTCTAATGTCATCCTTACACACAGTATGATGCCTCCCGGAGCTACCTCACACAGTTTAATGGCTCTCACACAGTATGATGGCCCTTATAGTCCCCCCACACAATGTGATGGTGCCCAAGCCCCACCACACAGTGTAAAGCCCCCACACAGTATGATGGTTGCCACAGTCTCCAACACAGTATAATACCTCTAAAGTTCCCCACACAGTTTAATTGCCCCCATGGTCCCCCCACACAGTATTACACCCCTCAAAGTCCCCACACACCACATGACAGTCTCACACAGCATGATGACCTCCACACAGTATCATGCCACTTACATAGTATGATGGCCCTACCACAGTATGATGGCCTCCACAATCACCCCCCCCCACCCCACACACACACCGTATCATGGCAAAATTGAGAAAAAAACTTGGCTCATCTAGCCCTGTAACCCCAATGCACTGCTTCAGACTTTGCAGCATGTAAACAGAAGCTCTGCACAGGAGGAGTACATGGAGGTGTGATCTAGTGATGCCATTGCACACAGACCAGGAGGAAAAAAGCCTGCTCAGCATGTCTCTGTATTGTGCTGTGAACAGCAGAACAGGGAGGCTCTCTGACCAGGGAGCCTGAGAGTAAAAAAATGTCTAGAGCACATTTTCTTCAGGCTGATGCCCATACTAGTGTGTGTCCAATGTTTTGAGCCTGAAATAGGTGATAGCAGCAATCTTGAATTTCTTCCCATAGCCTCCCTTTAAAAACAATTGACATTTTATTTACAATTTTTTTACAATAATTAGTCACACAAGGGTTTTTTGATCTACTTGATAATACACTGCACAGCTTATGTAGTGCAGTGCATTATATATGCCGATACCAGACCTCGCTACAGGATCTAATTGCCTTTAACTATGGTAGATAAAGAGGCCATTATTAGGCCTTTATTTGCCATGGCAACCAATCAGCACCCTGCACGTGTGTGTGTGTGTGTGTGTGTGTGTGTGTGTGTGTGTGTGTGTGTGTGTGTGTGTGTATGGGTGGAAGAAGGGAGAGTGGAAGGAGCTCAAAGAGGGAACATTCTCCATCTGTCAAACTTCTCAAATGCTGCAATCGTTATTGATCTCTGCAAAAGAGGTTACACTGGGAGCTCAGCTGTGTGCTGAGCTCGATGAATGCTGAAGTGTTGGTGAGTAACAATCAGCTATACTTTGTTGCATCGCTCACCACTTAGTTCCTTACTTCACCTAGAAGTGACATTGGGAGTGTAGGAAACGTTTTTTCATCCTTTGGTTAAGTAAGTGCACACAAGCCAAAATATAACTATAACTGTGTGCAATTACGAGTGTCAGCTAGATTACTATAAAGCACTCTGCCACTGGACTTTGGACAAGTGCTCAAAAGAGATCATTTAGATTTCTTTATCCAACATTCTTAAAAGGATGGTCCAGGTTAAACAAATGAATTTACTTACTGGTGGGGTTCTAACTCTCGGACCCACACTGATCTGGAAAATAGGGAATTTTTATCCCAGATGGGGCACTTTTATCACTGTTACAAAATGGCTTGGCAGGTTTGATGCCTGATTGCCACTCCATTCATTCTCTTTGGGGGTCCATTAAAAGCAGAGTACAGCTCTCAGCAGCCCCATAGGGAATTAATGCAGCGACAGTCAAGCTTGAGCATTTCCTTTCCATTTCTAAGGCTAGGGTCACATCAGCACATATTCTCTCATCCAAGAGAATCGGGCTGATTATGCTAATCATGCTCTAATCAAATTCTGATCAGCGTTTGATCAGAGTGTGATCATGGTGTGATGCGATTGTCTTGGATGAGAAGAAGATGGAAAAAAAAAGTCTCCTCCTTCTCCATTTTGTCAGTCTGTGAAAATCGAATTGCACTCAGATGTGCAGTCTGATGTTTTCCACAGAATCCTTGACTTGCATGGCCGAGTGCGATCCGAATATCGGATCAAACTCGGGCATCCTGTTATTTTTTCCTCGGACTGAGGAAAATATCAGACATGTACACGGCCCCATAGAATAACATTGGTCCGAGTGCTATCAGATGGTTTGTCAGATCGCACTTGGACTGAACATATTGTCAAGTGCACAAGCCCTAAAGTAGATAAATGGTCTCAGTCCTGCTGATTGGTGTAGCTGAAACTCCATCAATCAAAAAGTTATCACTTATCATATGAATCCTGTGGATAGGTGACTTTGTTTTCATCAGACCACCCCTTTAAGGATTAACCCCATAACGCCCAATGACGAGGATAACCCGTCATGGCAGGATGCTAGTTCGTGCACAATGACGGGTATCCATGTCATGACCTTGAACTGTCACTGCGCGTAAACACGCAGTGACAATTCAGTGCAGACGAGAGGCAGGGGAAGAGGTGCAGGGACCCATGCCGGTGTTCCCCGCACCCAGATCGCTGTGATCGATCAGTCAATCTGACTGACTGATCACTGCACGATCTCGCAGGAGAAGCTAAAATATAAGCGTCTCCTGCCCAATCAGTGCCAGAGCTTAGTGCTGCCAGTGGCTGAGCTCATGCACGAAACAGCCAAGAGCGGTGTCAGCACTGTCCCTGGCTGTTAACCCACTGAATGCAGCGATCGGCCTTCATATCGGCGCCCAACCGTTGCCATGGTGACCTGGGGTCGTCATGACTACCTCCAGATCACCAAGATATAGACAGCTCCTGTAACCATGCTCATAGCATAGTCTCAGGAGCTTTCACTATAGGTACAATGTACTGCAATACTAGTGCATTGCAATACATTATACCTGTGGAAAGAGGGAAAAAAGTGAAAGTCCCATAGAGGGACTAAGTAAAAAAGTAAAAAAAAAAATTGTAAAAATCTCAAAAATAAAATTAAAAAAGAATAAAATATATTACACTAATAACGACACATCTGTATGTTAAAAAGCTAAACATAAACAAAAAATTACACATATTTAGTATCGCCGCATCCAAAACAACCCGATCTATAAATGTGTCACACTAGTTAACCCCTTCAGTGAACAGCGTAAAAAAAAATAAACATGGGAAACTATGCCTTTCATCATACCGCTGGAAAAAGTAGAATAAAAAGCGATCAAAAGGATGAATGTAAATAAAAATGGTACCGCTGAAAACGTCATCTTGTCCCGCAAAAAACAAGCCGCTATAACAGCTCTGTCAGCGGAAAAATAAAAAAGGTATAGCTCTCAGAATAAAGCGATGCAAAGATAATATTTTTTTCTATAAAAGTTTTTATAATATAAAAGCGCAAAAACATAAAAAAATTACATAAATGAGGTATCGCTATAATCGTACTGACCCGAAGAATAAAGCTGCCTTTTCAATTTTACCACACGCGGAACGGCATAAAAAGAAAAACAATTCCTGAATTGTTGGTTTTTGTTTATTCTGCCTCCCAAAAATCAGAATAGAAAGCGATCAAAAAGTGTCACGTGCCCAGAAATGGTACCAATAAAAACGTTAACTTGTCCCGCAAAAAACAAGCCCTTACATGACTCTGTCGGCCGAAATATGGAAAAATTATAGCTTTCAAAATATGGCGATGCAAAAACTAGTTTTTGCAAAAAAAAAAGCATTTTTTAGTGTGTGACAGCTGTCAATCATAAAAACCCGATATGAATCTGGTATCGCTGTAATCGCACCACGAACTCGACGAATAAAGTCATCTAATCATTTATACTGCACGAGGAACGGCGTAAAAGATAAATAAAACCAGTTCTTCACCTGCTGTTGATTTGTTTATTCTGCCTCCCTAAGATCACAGTAAGGCTCGACTCATATTTATCTTGCGCTCTGCGTTGAGCGCATACACCGGGGTTTCTGTGTAACTCTCTGAAATAAGTGATTCAGATGGAACCCCCGGCGGAAGATTCCCTGTATTGAGGCAGATGGAGACACTGTGTACGCCGTCTGACCTATGATCCGGCGGTGTCCATCTTTTTAGGCATAGATAAAAGCGCGGTCAGCCACAGTTTTGTGAACCTCTGAAAAGGACAACACTGAACAGAGGCCAGACGATGTCCAGAGTAACTCTGCTGCCTCATCTCATAGCGAATGGATGCCTTGGGAGTTTCATCTAAATCACGTCATTTGGAGATTTAGATGGAAACCCCAAAGTAAGTGCTCAGTGTAGAGCACTGGATAAATGTGATCCAAAATGTTATGTAAAATGTTCCCAATGAAAGCTTCACATTAAAAGCCCCCACTCAGGTCTGTCATGTGTTAATTGAAATATAGGGGGCTTCCACGTTACTGGTAGTACAAAGTCTCTGGAAAAGCTAAATGGCTCCTCGCCCCCCCAAAAGAAATTCAGCAAATTCTGCGCTCCCAAATTCAAATCCCCCTCCCTTCTGAGCACCACAATGTGTCTAAACCACATTTAGCGTCCACATGTTTGGCAGGAGTATGATTTCCAAAATGGGGTCACTTGAGAGGGAGGGTTCTGCACTTAGGGGCACTGTATATGAAGTCCGCAAACTATTCTAGGAAAATCTGCGCTCCAGCAGGCAAATAGCGCTCCGTCCCTCCCAAGTCTCACCGTGTGGCTAAGCAATACTGTACAACCACATGTGAGGTATTGCCACGTTCAGTAGAAATTGTGTGATACATTTTGGGGCCATTTTTTTTTACCAATTTCCCCATGTGAAAATGTAAAATCTGGGGCTAAAACAAAATATTTGTGGTAAAAATGTAATTATTTTTTCTTCACTGCCCAATGGTATAAAATTCTGTGGTGTCAATATGATCACTGCATCCTTAGATGAATTCATTGAGAGGTATAGTTTGTAAAATGGAGTCATTTATGGGGGACTCTGCTGTTTTGGCACCTCATGGGCTCTGCCAATGTGACATGACTCACGCAAACCATTCCAGCTAAATTTGAACTCCAATATGGCGCTTCTTCCCTTCTGAGTTTTGCACTGTGCCTCCAAAAGTAGTTTTCGACCACACATTGTGTATTGGTGTACTCATGAGAAATTACACAATAACTTTTGAGGTCCATTTTCTCCTGTTACCCTTGTAAAAATAAAAAATTTGGAACTAAAAGTTCATTTTTGTGGAAAAAATAGATTTTTTTTATTTTCACAGCTCTACGTTATAAACTTCTGTGAAGCACCTGGGGGTTCAAGGTGTTCATCACACATCTAAATATGTTCCTTGAGGAGTCTAGTTTCCAAAATGGGGTCACTTGTGGTATGTTTCCACTGTTTAGGCACATTAGGGGCTCTCCAAACGCAACATGGCTGGAA
Organism: Phyllobates terribilis; assembly: GCF_046119375.1. NCBI lineage: Eukaryota > Metazoa > Chordata > Amphibia > Anura > Dendrobatidae > Phyllobates > Phyllobates terribilis. Next base: position 920,643,563 of record NW_027362761.1, on the reverse strand, counting down.
TCGAGAGCGGACACCAATTTTGCATTCAAAAAGTCAAACGGTGCTCCTCGCCATCTGAGCCCTGCCGTGCGCCCAAACAGTGATTTTCCCTCACATATGGGGTATTGGCGTACTCAGGAGAAATTGCACAACAAATTTTGAGGTCTATCTTCTCCTGTTACCCTTGTGAAAATAAAAAAAAAAAAAGGGTCTAAATTAAAATTTTTGTGAAAAAAAGTTAAATGTTAATTTTTTTCTTTCTACATTGCTTCAGTTCCTGTGAAGCACCTGACGGGATAATAAACTCCTTGCATGTGGTTTGAGCACCTTGAGGGGTGCAGTTTTTAGAATGGTGTCACTTTTGGGTATTTCTGTCATATAGACCCCTCAAAGTCACTTCAAATGAGATATGGTCCCTAAAAAAATGGTTTAAAAAATGTTGTTGGAAAAATGAGAATTTGCTGGGCAACTTTCAACCCTTATAACTTCCTAACAAAAAAAAATTATGTTTCAAAAATTGTGCTGATGTAAGTAGACATGTGGGAAATGTTATTTATTAACTATTTTGTGTGACATATCTCTCTGGTTTAAAGGCATGAAAATTCAAAGTTTGAAAATTGTGAAATTTTCAAAGTTTTTGCCAAATTTCCAATTTTTTCACAAATAAACACAAGTCTTATTAAAAAACTTTTACCACTATCATGAGGTACAATATGTCACGAAAAAAGCGGGTGTATAGAGCGGGCTCACTGTGTGAGCACTCACCATACCCGGCATGTGATGGCTGTGACACAACGCCAGGGTCTGCCTCTAACAGCTGCGGGCTGAGACTGACCTGACACATGTCTGTCTGTTGGTCTCTGAACCTGCTGCAACAGTATAATATAATATCACAATATAACAGTATAATATCACAATATAAAGGTATGGGTCTCGGTATGGCAACACAAACACTAATTTTTTCTTTACGTTTTTTTTTTTATTTCTAATAATAGCAAAAGTAGTAAAAGACTATGTGAAATGGCATTATCTAAATTATACTAACTGGCAGAAAAAGGTTAACCTGTCAATTTGTCTTCTATGGTGATTGCTGTAAAACCTAAGCAGCAATGACAGAATTGCGTTTTTCTTTTATTATATTCTATAGCTCTTAGAGGATGGGTATGAAAAATAAGTAAAAATGACTGTGGTGGCATATGTGCTTTATACAAATCTGTTTGTGAAAAGAGTAAGATCGCCACCTATTGACATATCAGTAAACCACAATGTTAAAATGTTTTTTCACTAGTAGAAAACTTACTGTGTATGGACCCAGGGAGAAGAAGAAAAATAAATGAATATAAACCCTGCACTGCTAATGTGTCCCTCCTCCGTATCCAGGCATAAATAATGTCCTGCTTAGACGGACTGTGACGGCTGCAGCCAACACGTGATATTATTTATGCAAGATTTTTATTCAATTCCCCACCCTGGACTCATAAACAATAAGTTTTATAGTGGGGGTAACCTCCTTTAATACAGATCAGGCTAGGTTCACACTTGAAGGCTCCATCACAAGATTGCCACTATAACAGAAACCAAACAATCCTTATTATAGTCAGGTGGGTTCGCTTGGCACATTTGTGTTTGTCACATGTCACGTTCGATTTCTTTTATGAATATCATTCTTCTGTTCTTTTAACTGTATGAATCTAGTGTTATGCTTGATTGGGATTACTGACACATTTAACAAAGTGGGTGGAATATAACCTCCAATACATAAAAATAAAAGAATTACTTTTACCTCTTTACTTTAAAGAACTTTTTATTTATTTTAAATTGTTTTACTCACATAAAAGGGTTGTCCATTTTATCACTTTTAAAACTCCATAGTCTCAGAGACATATAAAACAATACACTGAGCGTTTACTCATCCTTGCTAGGTCAAGTGCTGCCTCTCTGCTATTGCCCTGGTATTTGTTGATTGTCTGCAGTGCTGACATCATGTTGGATGCACTGCGTCCAAGTCGGCAAAGCTGCTGAGCCCATTGATTGGCAACACTGCTATAGACGTGACCATTGCAGCTAGTCAACAAAGACCAGAGTAGTAGTGGCAGAGAGGGCTTTCAATTCAGTGTAGACAATGGAAGGAGCAATGTGAAAGGAAGTTCTAACACCTATTGTGCTTGCAGAATCCTGATGACAAGAAACCGTATACTCAAAAAAAAGTAGAAGGAAAGTTACAGAGCATGAGAATCTTGAAAGCTCCTGGACATATTAGACAGATATTTGTACCAAAAGCAGTTTGTTTTACCTTCTTATGCGGGACAAGGGAAACAATACCATGCTTTTCTATAGGTTTTGCTTGAAAGGACAGGTCTGCAGGTAATTTTTGGCTTTTTATCTTGATAAAATGACTTGACTAACAGCCAATTTATTATACATTCATGTAGGATCTAGATACTATTTGAATGCTAAAAATCCTTGGGAGTATTGAAATAATGTGAATATGAAATATCTTTTTCTTTTTTTTATTCAATTTATTTTAAAAACACAATAAAAATAGATCTGTATAAATAATGGTATAAATAATATCTTGTAAACAGTAAAAGATTTTACACTTGTTCATATCTGCATTAGGTATTCTAATTTTCTGCTCCATCATGCAGGAAACATGATTAACACAAACAGCACCCAAAAGACCCCATTCACTATAAATCTGTGTTCCCACGATGAGAATTTGGTGAGTTTTTGATGTTACAGATTTTATGCTGGATTTCTGCAACTATTAGGTAAATTGGGTTACTTTTTTATGGAGGTTTTTTTCACATACATTTTCATAGCGTTTTGACAGTGCATTTTTTGTCTCTTTTTGATATGCCATGTTTTGTTTATGATACTTTCTGGTATTAAGATTTTACAAAACTTTATTGATACAATCATGTGTAAAATACATGCATTTTATACCTGTGAATTTTCTGCATCTAATGCACTTCTGTGAGGGAAATCTGCACATAAAACTCAGTGTACATGCAAGAGACACCGACATGTTGCAGATTTCAAAAACGTATGGCAGGTCAGGTAACGCAGCATAAAAAGCACATTGGGCATTAGATTTCTATAAATCTCATCCACTTTGCTGGAACTTTAAGATGCTGCATTTTTTTGTGCCGCAAAAATACGCAGCATCAAAAACTGACTAATAACTCATCGTGGGAACTTAATGCAGTTTAATGTGTTTATGCCATGATGTCTCTCATTTTACTGCACAGCATTCTGCACTTTTTCTTCCAGTAAAAATGACTGAATCTCTAATGGAGCCTCCTAACAGAGGCTGAAACGCAGATGTGACTAGAGGATTAGCAGATGCATGTTTATATCTCATTAATTTGTTTTCTTCTAATTCTGTCTTCAGAAAGTGGTGGAATTAAATGAATAAACTCAAGGATGTTCAAGAACAGACCTCTGTCGAATGGGTTGTAAAATTTTCCTTCCTCGTCCATGAGATAAAGGTACTTCTTTGCATTCATTCTCTCATTTGTTGTTATGTTTGTGGCTGCCATGTATAGCTGTAAACATAAAATCACATATTATATCTTAATAAATCACCATTCTCCTCCTGATGCTCTCTGTTGAGCTGCTAAGGCTTCCATTGATCCCAACAGCAGAAACGTTTTTGTCAGGGCTGCTCGTCACTCTCCGATTAAATAACTGGAAGTTATGGAAAAGGTCTAGTGCTCTGTAATAGGTCAGGTTCCTGATGTAGCCGCATCTGTATTAGTGCACCAGACCAGTTCACTCCCCTAAAGGGGTAATGGAAATTATCCTTGACTCTAAGCCAGTTTTCTGACATAAAAAATCACAAAGGGCCCGATGCATTATGACGGGCGTTTTGTAAGCCAGTCTTAATAAAGCGTGTGCATGAGTAAGAGGCACCTAATTCATTAAGGGGCGCACGCCGCTTAATGAATTAGACACATCTTATCAGTGTCATGCGGTTCCACTCAGAGACTGGAGCAAGATTTCTGGCATAAGTTATGCCACAACTTTTGATGAAATCCTTGGGTGGGCTTCACCACGCTCTTCCAGCTTTGGTGGAGCTGGCTGAAACTGGCTTGAAAGCGCCAAAAGTCGCAATTTTTTTGGGCACCTTCGAGTTGTGGAAAATTTTGCGACATTTGAAGATGTTTTGTGCCTGTATTCTAGCAAACAGACCTTCATGAATGTAACCCATAATTTGTGTGCAAGACAAATTTAAGTAAAATTGTGCAAATTTCAGTTTGTGAGGGATAGATAGCATGAGCCTCCTAAATTTAGCACATCAAGTGGGCTAATTATATTGGCTGATTTCAGGGCATTAAGGAGTGCTGATGGATTATCTTAAAGTTGTTTGCCACTAATACGATTGTTCTGTCCCCTGAAAACAGTGTGTGTTATAGCAGCGCATGTCCTGTTTACACTGTGCGCTGTGCTGACAATGATGATGATTTTAATATATGCTTAAAAGTCCAATCACCCAAAAAATGAGCCAACGCTTGAGTGATTGTAAGCATGTTTACAACTGCAGATAATCGGGAATGAGCATTCCTATAAAAGCTCATTCGGCAATTATTGGCTCAAGTAAAGGGTCTTTACCACCACAGGCTTTGCCCAAGACTGGCATAAAAAAGCCTTGATAAATTCTCCCCTAAATGTCCTCTTTTTGTTTTACTTACTATAATAACTCAATATATTCCCCAAAATATCTGGAAACCGACAAATACTTACACACATTCCAGTCATCATGGCCGAAATAAAACCAATGATGGAAAGAAATAGGAAACCAAATCCAATTAAAAGACTCCGACCTTCGACTTGAAACCAGTTCCAACACAGGTAGATACCGAGGAGGCAGTTGATGCACATGGTAAACAGAAATCCGACAAAATGGGTTCTGTAAAGTGAACATCCCAGAACAATGACAAGTATTAGCATTGCTTGTACGATCTGGAACTTACTTGAATATTGTAGCGCCGGCGTCCCTGCCCTCTGCTAGGCAGGGACGCTGTTCCCCTCACCCCTCCGCTCCGAGCCCAGCATCCTCCTCCCGCTCTGCTGGCAGCGCGCGCTCCCTCCCTCTTAAAGGGGCCGCGCGCGCCGTCCTAAGGAGTCCCCGGCCAATGGCCGGAGGACTTCACCATATATAAGGCACCTCCTCCAAAATGGAGGTGCCCGAGCAATGTTGTTGCACTGTTCACTACTCTGCTTCATCCCTCAGGTCCCGTTGCCAGTTACCTGCCAGATTCCTGCCAGTTTGCTGTCTGATTCCTGCCTGATATTCTGCTTACCTGCCTGCTAACCTGAGGTCCGACGGTCTGCCTACCGACTCCTGTCAGTCTGTCTAAGGACCAGCTTGCCCGCTCACCTGGGAGCGCTCCTCTGCTACCTGCCTGCTAGCCTGAGGTCCGACGGTCTGCCCTCCAACTCCTGTCAGTCTGTCTATGGACCAGCTTGCCCGCTCACCTGGGAGCGCACATCTGCTACCTGCCTGCTAGCCTACCTGGAGGCTCCGCCGTCACGTGCTGTGACCACCTGCCATTCCAGAGACTCCTGCCCGCTCACCTGGGAGCGCACACCTGTTACCTGCCTGCTAGCCTACCTGGAGGCTCTGCCATCACAGGTCGTACCTACCCTTTACCCAGAGACTGCCCCGGTCACTTGCCGTGACCTCCTGCCCGTTCATCCAGGGACTGCCCCGGTCACTTGCCGTGATCTCCTGCCCGTTCATCCAGAGACTGCCCCGGTCACTTGCCGTGACCTCCTGCCCGTTCATCCAGAGACTGCCCCGGTCACTTGCCGTGACCTCCAGCCCGTTCACTCAGAGACTGTCCCGGTCACCTGCTGTGACTGCCTGCCCGTCTTCCCTGGTCGCCACCCGCTCCCTTACAAGGACCGCCCCCTTGTATAGTAGCTCAGAGGTTCCGCCTCCCAGACCCGTTACAGTTTGCTCGGGCCATGGAACCCGGTGGCACCCAAGCTCCCTCACTCTCGGACCTGTGTCATGAACTGTCCCGTCAGAGGTCCCAACAGGAGTCCATCCTGGGTCACCTGCGGAATGTCAATACTCGCCTGGACACTCTGACTGCTCCACCGCCAGAGCCATGACTCGCAATCCGGCAGCTCCGCTGCCCACCAATACTATGGTATCCTACCCCGGACCCCGGCTTTCTGCACCTCCTCGCTTCGGAGGCGACTCCGCTCAGGCCCGGGGCTTTATAAATCAGTGCACCCTGCACTTTGAACTCCTGTCCCACCAGTTTAACTCCGACCGGGCCAAAATTGCCTTCATCATGTCCCATCTCACCGGGGAGGCCCTGGCCTGGCTAAATCCTCTATGGGAGAGAGGAGACCCCCTGGTGTCCGACTTGCCTGCCTTTCTCACGGCTTTCCGGAAAGTCTTCGACGAACCTGGACGGAAGACCTCATCCGCATCATCTCTGCTACGCCTCCGTCAGGGAAGTCTCACCGTGGGCCAATATGCCATATGGTTCCGTACCCTTGCCTCGGAGCTGGCCTGGGATAACGACGCTCTGGTATCTGTCTTCTGGGAGGGTCTGTCCGGCCGTATCAAAGATGAACTTGCCGGTCGAGACATTCCTACCACTCTCGATGACCTAATAACTCTTGCCACCCGGATTGACCTACGGTTCCAGGAGCGTGCCAAAGAAGTCACCCGTGAGAGGAGGTTTCCACGTCTAGCTCATACTTTTCAGAAGTCCGTCACTCCCTCCGTTTCTCCCCAGGTACACTCTCCTGAGCCTATGCAGGTCGACCAGACCAAGATGGTCAAAACCCGTCAGGACTTACACCGTGCCGAGGGGAGCTGCTTCTACTGTGGCAGTAAGGAGCACCGGATCCGTACCTGCCCGGAGAGGTCGGGAAACGCCTGTGTCTAGGTTCGCTCAGAGAGGTCGACCTAGACAACTCTCCATCTCTGCTGCTGTCAGTCTCAATTATCTGCGGGGAGAATCGTTATTTCAAACTAGCCCAACTTGACTCTGGAGCGGCCGGGAATCTTATTTCACAGGCCCTGGTAGAAAAATACCGCATTCCCACCAAACCTCTGGCTATACCATTATCTGTCGCTGCTGTGGATGGGGGCCTCTTACCATGTCCCATCCAACTCATCACCGAATCCGTAACTCTGCAGGTGGGAATGCTGCATTCTGAGAGCATCTCTTTTCATGTTCTGCCTGGACTCTCTCACGCCCTCTTACTAGGTCTACCTTGGCTCCAGAGACATGCACCCGTGCTGGACTGGCAGACCGGAGAAGTCCTTCGCTGGGGACAGGACTGTCATAAGACTTGTTTGGTTCCTGTTCATCCCGCCCGTCCTTCTCCTACCCCAACTAATCTACCTGGACTTCCGATTCCCTATTGGTCATTTGCTGATGTCTTTAATAAAAAGGAGGCAGAGACATTACCCCCTCATAGACCATACGACTGTCCTATCGACCTGTTACCCGGTACTACGCCTCCCCGTGGGCGTATTTACCCATTGTCCGCTGCTGAGACCCGGTCGATGTCCGAATATATTGAGGAGAATTTGGCCAGGGGATTCATCCGGAAATCTACCTCCCCAGCGGGAGCAGGCTTCTTTTTCGTAAAAAAGAAGGACGGCTCTCTCCGTCCCTGTATAGACTATAGAGGCCTTAACCAGATCACGGTGAAGAATAAGTACCCCCTTCCGCTCATTCCAGAATTATTTGATCGTCTGAGGGGGGCTAGAATCTTCACCAAACTGGACCTCCGTGGGGCGTACAACCTCGTCCGTATCCGTCAAGGGGATGAATGGAAGACTGCATTCAACACCCGGGACGGCCACTATGAATATCTGGTAATGCCCTTTGGTCTCTGTAACGCTCCTGCCGTCTTTCAAGAGTTGGTCAATGACATCTTCCGGGATCTTCTCTACTCCTGCGTAGTGGTGTACCTGGACGACATCTTGGTCTTCTCTCCGGATCTCCAGACTCACCGGAGAGACGTTCGTCAGGTCCTGCTCAGGCTCAGGCAGAATCACCTCTTCGCTAAATATGAGAAGTGCCTCTTTGAGCAGACCTCGCTTCCGTTTTTGGGCTACATTATTTCTCAGACCGGCCTTCGAATGGATCCAGAGAAACTGTCTGCCATCGAGAAATGGCCCCGACCGGAGGGGTTGAAGGCCATTTAGCGGTTCCTGGGCTTCGCCAACTACTACCGCCTCTTCATACCGCACTTCTCTTCCCGGACTGCCCCAATTTCCGCGCTCACCCGTAAGGGCACTAATCCCAGAGAGTGGCCACCCGAAGCAGAGGAGGCCTTTCTTTCCTTAAAACAGGCCTTCTCTTCCGCCCCGGTGCTGCATCGCCCAGATGGCAACAAGCAGTTCTTCCTGGAGGTTGACGCCTCCTCCTCTGAAGCCGGAGCGGTACTTACCCAAAAATCATCTTCCGGGAGAATGGTAACTTGTGGCTTCTTCTCCAAACTCTTCTCTTCTGAGCGCAACTATTCCATAGGAGATCGAGAGTTATTGGCCATCAAGCTGGCATTGGAGGAGTGGCGTTACCTGCTCGAAGGGGCTCTTCACCCGGTAATAATTTACACTGACCACAAGAACTTGGCTTACCTCCAGCATGCCCAGAGACTTAACCCGCGCCAAGCTCGGTGGTCCTTGTTTCTTGCTCGCTTTGATTTTATTCTTCATTTTTGCCCGGCTGACAAAAACATCAAGGCGGACGCCTTGTCCCGATCCTTTCTGGTGTCTGATCTCGAGGAGGAACCGAAACACATCTTCGATCCCGCCAGAGTAATGCAGGTGGCTCCCGTGAGTCTAAATCGTCTCCCTCCCGGTAAGACGTTCGTATCAGTACCTGATCGGGAGAAGATCCTACACTGGGGTCACTCGTCTAAACTAGCTGGCCACGCCGGTCAGAAAAAGACCCTCCAGCTTATTACCCGGCACTACTGGTGGCCTACCCTGCACAAGGACATAATAGACTTTGTTTCTGCCTGTGTGTCCTGCGCCCGCAACAAGGTTCCGAGACATCTGCCAGCCGGTCGCCTCCTTCCGCTCCCAGTACCTGCTGCCCCCTGGCAGCATATAGCAATGGACTTTATAACTGATCTCCCCGTCTCTGCCGGTTGTACGGTCATTTGGGTGGTCGCTGACCGCTTTTCCAAGATGGCTCATTTCGTTCCCCTGCCAGGCCTCCCGTCTGCACCCGAGCTGGCTAAAGACTTTATCTGCCACATCTTCCGTCTTCATGGCCTGCCCCTCCACATCGTGTCGGATCGTGGGGTACAGTTCACCTCACGCTTCTGGAGAGCCACTTGTAAACTGCTAGACGTCACCCTGGACTTCTCCTCCGCTTACCACCCACAGTCTAATGGTCAAGTGGAGCGGATCAATCAGAACTTGACCAGTTACCTCCGGCACTTCGTTAATGCCCACCATTCAGACTGGGTGGATCTCCTGCCATGGGCCGAATTTTCTTACAACAATCACGAGAGCGAATCTTCCTCCAAATCCCCGTTTTTTGTTGTCTTCGGTCAGCATCCTCGGATCCCATTTCCCGTCTCCACCTCGGTGGACAATCCGGCTGCGGAATCTCTTGTTAACAAATTTTCCTCCATATGGGAGAGTACCCGATCCGCACTCCTTCTGTCATCCGAGCGTATGAAAAGACATGCTGACAAAACGTCTGGATCCTCCTCAATTCCGTCCAGGGGATAAGGTCTGGCTCTCATCCAAGTATGTCCGGCTCAAGATTCCTTCCTATAAGTTAGGGCCTCGGTTCATCGGTCCTCTGGAGGTCATCAGTCAGATCAACCCGGTGGCCTATAAATTGAAACTCCCGGCCAACTTGCGGATGCCTAACTCCTTCCATGTATCTCTCCTCAAACCTGTGGTACTTAACTCTTTTTCCAAGTCTACAGGTACGCCTCCTGCTCCGGTTTCCGCTGAAAACGAATTTGAGGTAGAGAACATTCTGGCCACCAAAAGTGTAAGAGGGAAGACCTTTTTTCTAGTAGATTGGAAGGGGTTTGGTCCTGAAGAGAGAACGTGGGAGCCCCGGGAGAACATCCATGCCCCTCTCATCCTAGCTAAATTTCTCTCTGGCCTAAAAAAGGGGGGGCCTAAAGGGGGGGGTACTGTAGCGCCGGTGTCCCTGCCCTCTGCTAGGCAGGGACGCTGTTCCCCTCACCCCTCTGCTCCGAGCCCGGCGTCCTCCTCCCGCTCTGCTGGCAGCGCGCGCTCCTTCCCGGCCACTGTGCTTAGGGCGCGCGCGCGCGCTCCCTCCCTCTTAAAGGGGCCGCGCGCGCCGTCCTAAGGAGTCCCCGGCCAATGGCCGGAGGACTTCACCATATATAAGGCACCTCCTCCAAAATGGAGGTGCCCGAGCAATGTTGTTGCACTGTTCACTACTCTGCTTCAGCCCTCAGGTCCCGTTGCCAGTTACCTGCCAGATTCCTGCCAGTTTGCTGTCTGATTCCTGCCTGATATTCTGCTTACCTGCCTGCTAGCCTGAGGTCCGACGGTCTGCCTACCGACTCCTGTCAGTCTGTCTAAGGACCAGCTTGCCCGCTCACCTGGGAGCGCTCCTCTGCTACCTGCCTGCTAGCCTGAGGTCTGACGGTCTGCCCTCCAACTCCTGTCAGTCTGTCTATGGACCAGCTTGACGCTCACCTGGGAGCGCACATCTGCTACCTGCCTGCTAGCCTACCTGGAGGCTCCGCCGTCACGTGCTGTGACCACCTGCCATTCCAGAGACTCCTGCCCGCTCACCTGGGAGCGCACACCTGCTACCTGCCTGCTAGCCTACCTGGAGGCTCCGCCGTCACGTGCTGTGACCACCTGCCATTCCAGAGACTCCTGCCCGCTCACCTGGGAGCGCACACCTGTTACCTGCCTGCTAGCCTACCTGGAGGCTCTGCCATCACAGGTCGTACCTACCCTTTACCCAGAGACTGCCCCGGTCACTTGCCGTGACCTCCTGCCCGTTCATCCAGAGACTGCCCCGTTCACTTGCCGTGATCTCCTGCCCGTTCATCCAGAGACTGCCCCGGTCACTTGCCGTGATCTCCTGCCCGTTCATCCAGAGACTGCCCCGGTCACTTGCCGTGACCTCCTGCCCGTTCATCCAGAGACTGCCCCGGTCACTTGCCGTGATCTCCAGCCCGTTCACTCAGAGACTGTCCCGGTCACCTGCTGTGACTGCCTGCCCGTCTTCCCTGGTCGCCACCCGCTCCCTTACAAGGACCGCCCCCTTGTATAGTAGCTCAGAGGTTCCGCCTCCCAGACCCGTTACAAATATACTTTTTAAAGCTACAGATCATTTTCTGATAAACAGAGACCAAATCTTTTTTCTGGTGCTCTGGGGTCTTAAAACGAAAAGGAAAATGAGTGCTTCCTGCATTAGCACTACTCTCACTGAGAAATCAATGTAGGAAGTTAAAGATTAATTGAGTTTCATGCTACAAACCTCACAGTTTAATGTGAATGAAAGAGCATCCAAACCTATTGCGCTGACCGACATCATTGTAGACGTAAGGACAGTAGTGATCGAAATGAGTCACACAGCGGTTTGTCACGCGACAGTGCTTTGAACGCAAAGGCTTCACAAGATGACAGGTATGACACAGTCTGCTTAGAGGATTTTTACCATTTCTCCAGTCATTAAAATTGATAGCCTAAAAGAAAACATTATGCATTATTAAAAATCATCAGTTACCTGAAAAATATTTCTAACATTGAATGTCACATTGGTGCAGAATAAAAAACTAAATATTTTTTTCAAATGGATACCAATGATCCTTTACTAAAACAGTTATCTTTTGTTTTGTGATGTGCAAGTGTAAAATAAAATAAAATAAAAAAAAAAAATTAATTTTCAAAATGTCACAGATTGCTCAATTTCAATCGCTGTGGTATGATTGGAGAAGTTCATATTTTCCCCTGTGGCACTCTAGCACGGCTTCAGATGGCAGGCAGCTTCCTCCTCCCTATGTGCTGGTATCATGTATGATGGGGCAGGTTATTTGGCTTCATTCATTAGCTGATGGGCAAAATGTTGATTATGCAGTTATTGACTAACAAGATGGCTTCAAAAGTTTGATGCACATTTCGCTTCAGGGACAGACTGGCTCACCGGAGAACGAGAGAATCACCCATGGGCACTGGGATCACCTTCAGGGTAGTCCATTTTGTTGAACTTCGTAGATGCTATGGGGCCCCTGAGTCCAGGAGAACCTGGTAAGTCTGACAATGTTTGGCCTATTCCTTCCCCAACCCAAAATAAACAGAAAGGCTGAGTATACATACAATGTTTGGTGGAATTTGCAAGCAGGATTTATGAACAATGTTGGTGTCTTGGTATTTTGGCAGATGTTAGGCCTCATTCAGGTGTCAATTTTTTTGACGTACAAGAAAAACGGACTGAGTTTCATCAGATTTTCCACTGATGAAAAAAAAAAAAGAAAAAAGTTTCTCCACCTTCTCCTATCTGACACTGAAAAATGGACAGCATACGGATGGCATCTGAATGCTGTCAAACTTTTTTCACTGTCCCATAGACTGCATTACCGATTTTGATCCAAAACTCAGATGAATATATCGGACACGTCTGTCATGCAAGGTGTGGGAAAGACTTAGTGCAACACGAAGGGAAGAGGGAAAGGGAGCCCAGACTCTAGAGAAAGGGGAGAAGTTGAGACCTCATAGGTTGATTTAGCGTCACCCTGTCTCCCCTACCATCCCTGTATTGGCTCTTCACCAATCGCCGCACGCGTGCCTCACCCTGTCTTTCCCTGGCGTATGACTAAGGCTAGGGAATTGAGGAGATAAGCACTAGTCGATCTCCACTAAACACTTAGTGAAATTAGAGAAATTGCTTAGCTTTAGACGAACTCCAGACAAATGCGCACAAGTCCCCAAGCTAAAGCTTTCACAGGTAGTAATGAATATCACTGGCACCTCCTTCTGAAACACAGCAGGTATTTATACACCCAGGCAGGGTGTTAATTAGCCAGAGGGATGTAGCCGCTGGGTCCCAGAGACAGCCTCTAATGCTAAATGTAGAGATCTCCTGCAACTAACTGCAGGGTGACTGTCTGTCACCTCTGACACACCCGTGACAACGTCTCCACAATTTTGCAATGACCACTTGGTATGAGGAAAAAATCTAGTGTAACGCCCAGCTGCGCTTGGTATCACAGATCCTGGAAGTGTGCATTGATGGATTCCTCCACAAGAGGCCCCCATAACCATTCACACATCTCCACCTTCCACCTCAGACCACCAGAGGGAGCCCGTTAGGGATAGATAAATAGAGAAGGTGGAGCCAGGCAGCAGTTAGTCTGGTCTAGACTGGAGTCGACAGAGAGCAAACCTGTTGAGAGAGTTCCTGCAGTAAAGAAGCCTGAGAGAGGTCAGTCTGCAGTGGAGCACAGTCCAGACTCAGTTGTAGCTCAGAGAAGTGAGCTTTAGGTGTGCCGGCACCATAAGATCGGTGAAGCGCGGCAAGCTGCCGTTAGTGTGAGTAGCCTAGTGAGGGCCCGAGTAGGCCGAAGGCGTGTGGAGAGTTAGTAGATAGGGGGCAGAGGAGCTTATCTAGCTCACCCCGAAGAATTTACCGGACACCGGGTCCAAAGTTTACCGGGATCTCTATGACCCAGTAAGACTGGAATCCCTGGAGAACTACAAGTCCAGGATCGCTAAAGTGCTGATACGTAACAGAGCCAGGAGACACATAGGCCCGCAGCTAAGGTGCGTGTACTCAAAGAAAAGGCCCTACCATAAGGTCAGCCAGCGCAGGACAGAGACAAAGTTAGGCCTAGCTCCAGGCAGGTCAGAAACTTACTACGCAGAGGCAAGAGACAGGAGGCCCAAAACCCGCTCATTGGGGAGGATCCTGACATGCATCCTTCACCCTACAGTGCTCCGGGACGTGCCTGAATTTCCATCAGTAAAAGGTACTGAAGTGACTATCGTGTCTGTCCCTGTTCTTGCTCTGACCCGGCTGGGTCTCATCTGTCCTGCATTCCCCGTCATACACTGCCCTGAGGCCTAGCTCCACCTGTGGGGAGCTATACCATCGAGCTGCCTTATCACCGGCCTCAGTGGACTGCGCAGCACTGGTGATCCTCACCAGAAGCCACAGGTGGCATCACAAACTCTTTCCAAAAATTAGCAAATAACCACCCTTTTAAGGAGAGACCCCAGGGTACGGGCCCCGGGAGCCGACCACCGCGACATCCCCAAGGCTAAAGGCCCGGGTACCGAGTCATCCCCATTCCCCTGGGCGAGTCATCAGCATGTGAACAGAACTATTTACTGTCATAGGTATGAGTGCTAGCTGTGAAAAAAATGGATAACACTCGTGCATGAAAAAAACTGATGTGTGAATGAGCCCTTACTATGACTAAGCACTGACGCTCTTGAGTGAGTTTACTCTCTTGAAAGGTGAATGCTGTCCAAGATATCTGTATACATCATGACTACTATTCAGTTAGGTGAGAAATATTTGGACAGTGACCGCATCTTAATGATTTGGGCTCTGCATGCCACTATTTTTTTTTAATTTAAAATGAAACAACTGAGATGCAGTTGAAGTTTAGACATTCATGTTTAATTAAAGGGGTTGAACAAAAATATCCTGTGAAACGATTAGGAGTTGCAATCTTTTTTATACTAAGCCTCCTTATTTCAGGGGCTCAGCAGAAATTGGACAAATTAACTTTACCATAAATAAAATGTCCATTTTTAATACTTTGTAGAGAATCCTTTGCAGGCAATGACTGCCTGAAGCCGCGCGTGCCGTCCTAAAGTATCCCTGGCCAATGGACGGAGGACACTGACTATTTAAAACATCTCCTCCAACATGGAGGTGCCTGTGGAACGTTGTAAGTTTGTTTCCTAACACTCTTGTTAGTTCTCAGGTCCCAGTGCTTTTATTTCCATATACCTGCCTGTCTACCAGCCGTGCCCGCCTGCCTGTCTACCAGCCGTGCCCGCCTGCCTGTCTACCAGCCGTGCCCGCCTGCCTGTCTACCAGCCGTGCCAGCCTGCCTGTCTACCAGCCGTGCCAGCCTGCCTGTCTACCAGCCGTGCCCGCCTGTGCCTGCCTCCTGTTCCTTGGGGGTCAGCTGCCACCCACCCGAGGTCAGTCACGGAATAGCACCTGGTCCACCTTCCTTGTCTGTCCTCGGATCATGGAGTCGTCAAGCTGCTGTACATCTGAGGTCGGACTTGGTAAGGCCCCTACTTACGCCCCTCCGGGCTCTCCTTGGACCACAGCACAACAGTTCCATCACCCAGCCCGTTACAGCTGGCTTTAGACAGCCCTGGGCAAAAGTTAAAGTAAGGCCCCAAAAGCTAATATATTGCTCCATCACATACAAACATTTAGGATGCATTTACAAGAGCTGAGTTCAGGCAGTTAAATGAGCGCGATCGGCAATATTATCGACAATACCTGTGCACAGGTATAAATGTCTGTGGAAAAAGTTAACGCAGTAGCAATGTTACACAGCATGGTAGCCAAGGAAGAGGGCAATTCAATGCACTAATGAACAGCATGGTAAAAGGCTCATGAGGTATTACCTGGTAGTCCAGAGATCTAAGCGTGGCACACACACACTTAGATCTCTGGACCATCAGGTAATACCTCATGAGCCTTTTAACATGTAGTTCATTGGTGCTTTGAATTGCCCTCTTCCTTGGCTACTATGCTTGTCACATTGCTACTGCGTTAACTTTTTCCACAGATACAGACATATATGTATACACAGAGCACATAAATGCAGATAGTTTCACTTTTTTAACGAAACACACTTTATTTGGTTTAGGATAGTCATTGCAATGCTTCTCCACACACTGGAGAATAAACTGCTTCTGGTCTTCTTGAGTGCTCAGTGATGAATTGAGTGTACTCATGAGTGCAGTGGAGCGTTCAGTGGCATCATTCTCGAATTTCAATCCAGCGACTTTTGAGGATTCATCGATGTAACTTGCATTAGTGTGCCACAGACAAGGATCTTCATGAAGATAATCTTGATTTATTTCCAGTGCAGTGAACAGTTTTTTGTGTAACGACATGAAGTGATGAATCTGCACGAGAGTTGAGCAGACACTGTCAATAAATGCCAGACCCAGCATAACTCAGGTACCACAGGTGTATGTTGTAAGTTTTTATTGCTGCCTCAGCAACAAGTGCGTTGATTCCTTTGTATGCTACAAGTTCTTGCAGTAATGTCAAGTCATCTCACACTGATGTGTCAGGGATCTGACAGAAGTACCAAGCCTTCAAGTATAAGCATACAGTAAAAGTGCAAAATTGACGAATTTTTTTTTAACTAGGTCAAAGTCAAAAGAAGTTGGTGACGAAACATGAAGATCTTTAGAGCGTATATCACTTTGCCCATCCATCGGGCCCGATGGTAGGCGCTTGGAGTGTTGATGTGTCTGGGTTTGCAGGCGAACCTAGGAACAGGAATGCCAGTGTTAACAATTCCTTCTAATAATCTCTTGGATGGCATTGTGAAAGCTGACTGGTGCAAAATTCAACTAGACACTCCTTAAGTGGACCTAGCTCAGTTGAAACTGTCATCTTCCATTCCAGCCGAAAACTTGGTTTTATCCAGTTGATTCCAGGCAGCCGAAAATCTCTTGAAAAACTTTATATTTGGACCTCTTGATTCCGGCCACAATTTATCAAACACGCTTTCAATAATTAGCTTGTGAATGTGGTACCTACACGGCAAACGCAGTATTTCTTTCTGCAGTTTCTGTTGCAAGAAGACATAAACTTCACTTTACCCTAGTTGCTATCACCCTAATATCGCTCATCAACACTTTCAAATACTATTATAAATTAAAGTGAATTTCAGGCAAAAATTTAATTAGACAGTAAGAGACACAATGGGAGTGGTGTAGGCTGCTGCGTAAATATTTAGAGATTAGATTTACCTAAAACAGTGAATAATACAGAATGTTGTCTGTAATCTGGCAAATTTATGTTGAAACAGGAAATATAAACTAATAATAATATTAAATATTTTTTACAAATAAGCAAATTGTAGAGCGTTTCAAGGAGCGGTGGGGCACTTATTGCTGCTCTATATTAAAACTACCCAAATCCTATTTTAATGGCAATTAAGTGTTGAAGGACTGACATTGAGGACATTGAGCCACCTTTTAAACTCAACCAAAAGAAACGATTTTTTAAAGGATATTACATATCATTATGTGTAACAATTATAGGGGGTGAGACTTTGAATAAAACATATTTTTATTTTTTCTATAGAACGCATTGTCACCCTAGTATACACATACATGCATATACATTCACACACACTATAGAGGACTTACCAGTCTGTCTCCTCTTTTTCAGTCCTTCTTACTCCCGCAGGATACAGGACCTTTGGTGACATCACGGTCACTTGAACGTGATGTCACTAAAGGTCCCGATGTACTCTCAACATCAGAAACTACACTGATAATGCAATGTAGTTTATGCTGTAAATACTGGAGGACCCTTGGGCATTTACCCAGTTTTCCCCTCCCCCATCCTAATGCCGGCCCTGCTAGGGCATTAACCTGAAATTTGGTGGAATAATGGGCTACATTTCCAGGAATGCATACACAAAGATGATGTGTTGCAAGTAGCATAACAGTCAAGCTTGCAGACTGTTTCTGTTATTATGCAATTGCTAGATTTGTGCTTCAGTATACAGGTGTAACTACCACAAGATGCTGTTGCGTGGTTGTGCAACCATTAGGCTGGTTTCCCACATCAGTTTTTTTTGGTATATGTGCTATCTGTTATTTTTGTGGATAGATCACGAACCCATTACAATGAATAAGCCTTTTATTTTTATTTTTTTGCATACCAGAAAATCACTGATGAAACCCTGAGGGTAAAAAGGACACACTGACCAATCACTAATGAAAAACACTTATTTTTCACATACACGGCAAAAACGGAAGTCTGAATAAAGCCTTAGACTGAGGTCATACGTGTTCAATGGGCGTGTAGCACACGTACAAGGTTCGTCCACTGTTATGCCTGTTTCTGAATGTCACAGTGGCTTTTCGCTGTATTCTTAGAAATTAATTGGCTTACCTGTTATTAATGACCCCAAGATTTTGCTATTATCAATTTGCCATTAGCAAATTAATTTCTAATGATGCAACAGAAAGCCTCCGCAATTTAGGAAGCATCGTCTCAGTAGAGGCTCCTCGGATGTGTACAACATATGTGCTGAACGCTATGGGTGACCCAATCTTATCCGCTTGTGCCACCACAGGGAGAATTTAACCATTAGGTTAATACCATACTTCAGCATTTGACTTAACTTCTACGCTTGCCTACCTTAGTTTGATGAAAAGCCTCTCCAACTTAACTCTGCTGTCTGTGGGTCCATACTCAAACTGGGAGTGTTTATGGGGAAGGGGCAATGCATAATTTCTGACTCACATCATCACTATTATATGACCGCAAGCTAACATTTTGTGTTTATTCCTTTAAAGTGACTTTACATGATTTCCTGCTGATACTGTACTAATTTATTATAAATAAAATGAGTAATATATTTAGTTGAATGCCTGATGGAGTACGAATATGTACCCAAACTGAAAACCATACTTTAGTTAAATTCTTGTGTTGCAAGGTACAGTATATATTAAAGTACATTATGGCTATTCAATCAGTGCAGCATTAAAAGGGCTCAAGTTCACCAGTGGTCACTCTATAGAAGAATCTCCCATTCCTGCAGCCTGGGACCATTGTATTACAAGGCAAAGGTGTTTGCCAGGGTGCTAAGTGCTGGACCCAGGACGAACACCTAATTGTCCCAACAGCATCACTTTGGAAGGGGTTTTCTCTGTTTAGCCAACCCTTTTATTATACACTTCCCAGCTTGTGAAAGCATGCTTACCAATCAATAAATGTAATTTAATTAATTATTTACATACACTAATCCATGATGAAAGGTATTGCATTATATTTATCTGTGTGGCCCCAGTTGTCTAGAGCAATAATACAGCACCTGCCTGACAGCATAGTGATACTCTTCAGTGTCCTGAGGAAGGAAGCCAGGATCCATCAAGGAAGCTTTTAAGAAAAGGATCCACATCAATAGATTGCTGGACAAGAACATGATATGCCACTCCCAGAAGGCATTGTATAAGACGGGTAGAATCTGTACACAGGCAGGGAAAAAGAAAGTGTTAAGTAGGCATTATTCTGAAATATATTAATCTCTAAAAACTCATTGGATATGCTACATAATTAGGAGAAAACTCAACTGCAACTATGTCAGTATACGTTTGTTTAAAGGAAATCTGTCACTAGAGGAGTACTTAGCCAGCCGCCCCCACCACTGATTGGCAGCTTTCTGCTTATGCACAGTGTACACAGAAATCTGCCAATCAGTGGCACAAAGCTCATCATTCAGAGAACTAGTAGACAACAGCTCAGTAATTGATACATTGCTGGAATCAGGGTCTCAGCCCTGACATCATGCTGTTCTGAGATTGGTTAGCAAAAACCTGGTGACAGATTCCTTTAAACCCCTTAGCAACAACCACTGTACATGTACAGTGCAAGTTGGTAACGGGTGTATGACGCAGGCTCAGGAGGTGTGCTATACCTGGCAAATAATGGATGTGCGACAGTCAGGACCTGCCTCTAAGAGCCGAGGGTGGAGTAGAGCTCAATCCGCGACTGTTAACCTGTTAAATGCCACCATCAACCCCTTAGGCCACGTTCACACGTTCAGTATTTTGCATCAGTATTTGTAAACCAAAACCAGGAGTGGAAAAATCAGAGGAAAAGTAGAATAGAAACACCTCACCACTTCTGCATCTTTCATCCACCCTTGATTTTGGCTTACAAATACTGACCAAATACTGAATGTGTGCACATGGTCTCACAGAGGCATTAACAGGACACTGGTACTTGTACACCTCATTCTAATGAGAAAACAAATCAAAAATCCTAATTGCATTTTTTCGGCCACTGCAACAACACAAAAAAATGTAAAAGAAGGCAATCAAATCATCGTATCTACCCCAAATTGATATGAATAAAAAACATTGGCTCAAGGCGCAAAAAACAAGACCTTACATAGTCCCATCAGCCAAAAATTGAAAACGTTATGGTTCTCGTAAAATGGCGTCACAGGCAAAAAATGTTGTTTTTGTTAAAAAAAATTCAGATTTTTTTTTTCACCGCTTAAATAAAACAAAAACTAATCATGTTTGGTATCTGCGGATATGTACGGACCTGGAGAATTATACTGCCAGATCATTTCTACCGTAAAATGGACGCTGTAAATAAAAAAAAACCCTTAAAACAATTGTGGAATTGCGCTTTTTTTCTGTCGCCACACTTGGGAATTTCTTTTTCGCTTTCCAATACCTCACATGATAAAATAGATAGTGTCATTCAAAAGTACAACTTGTCCCGAAAAAAACAAGCCCTCATATGGCTAAGTTGGCAGAAAAATATAAAAGTTATAGCTCTCGGAATAAGGGGAGGAAAAAACAAAAGCACAAAAACAAAAAATAGCCGGTGTTTGTCCCTAATGTCTGAGCTCCAGCCTGGCTGTTAACAATTTAGATGCCACTGTCAATTTCTGATAGAAGCATCTAAAACACATAACAGCTGGTGAGCTGTCAAAGTGCTGGGGCGAGCTTTCAGCCACCGCTCACTGTGTACTGAGCAGTGACTGTAGCCGCTCAGGGAACGCCTTATAACTTAAAGCCATTGGCTACTGGGAGGAATATTGTTCATTTTCTCTCGGTAGCCACGCTTTCAGTAAGAGAGCCGGACAGCATTTTCCCACTAACTGCAGGTTAATAAAATTTGGGTCATGACAGAGTCACTACTAGGTCATTATACCTATATAATACCTTTCCTTTAAGCTCAGAATGAATATGGGTTTTCAATGAAAAAAATCTATACGTTCTAGTGAATCTGTCAAACAACCTACCCAGCTTCTATAGTATGATGCCCAAAGATTGCACAGCGTTTCCAAGCTGACATATTCCATATAAACATGTCACTTTAATAAGGATGTAAATGAGACCTCAAGTGCTCTCTATAACTTGAATCCACATAACAGTTTATTTTAAGAAAAACTGTGGAATGTAGTCCCTGTATTTGTGATTGAGAATATTGGATGAAACAGACATTTTCAAGGTATTTTTCTTAAATAATACAATTAAACATACATAAGAATCAAGAATAGCATATGTGTGACTTTTTAAGATAAATGTTTATTATTTTTATTTACTTTTAATTCTAAAATTGTTTTGACCCCTTCCTGACATGGCCATTTTTCGATTTTGGGTTCTCGTTTTTTCCTTTTGAGAGCCATACATTTTTTATTTTTCCATTGATGTAGCTATATGAGTTGTTTTGTGGGATGAGTTGTACTTTTGAATGACACCATTCACTTTATATTGTGATGTACTGGAAAGCTGGAAAAAAAGTTCCAAGCGTAGCGCAATTTCAAAAAATGTGCAATTACACAATCATATTTTGTTTTTATTTACGATGTTCACGACATGGTAAAAATGACCTAGTAATATAACTCTACAGGTCAGTACTATTAGGGAGATACCAAACATACATAGATTTATTTTAAGTGGCGACAAAAATTCAGAAATTTGTTAAAACAAAAAAAAAAAAATCACTTGTGTCACTTTTAGTCAAGACCTGTAACATTTTAAACTTTCGGAATATGGGGTTTATTTTTTGTGCCCTGAGCGGACGTTTTCATTGATACCATTTTGCAGTAGATACGATGTAACTGTACGTCATATATCGGTGATGGGTTAAAACACAATATAGACACTGTAGAGCACATCTGCTCAAATAGCATTACCTTAAAAATGTATGTAGGGTAGCCCCAAAGGAATAGATTGCCATAAAAGAATAGTATGGGAGCTTTTGATTTGCCTGGACGACCACAAAGCCACGAACTGCAAAGAAAAGTCAATATTAATCTTCATTAAAGGGAATCTGTCATGATAATCTATCACAATAATCAACTTTACATGATCATGTAGCTCTTTGAAAGATAAGCTAATTTGTTCCTTTTATTAAAAATAAAACCATGCTTTTTTCTATAGGCAAGTGGGGCTGAACTACTCTGGGCATGAACAGAGGTCTTCCTTAGTCTCTGCCTCTCCTGCTCTATTCCCTGTCTAGTTGTGTAGTCAAGTCAGTAAGCCATCAGTTAAGCAGAATAAGGCCCTGCCCTGCTGCCTTATTTCCCTAGCTAGACTTGGCGTGCTGCCTCATGCCTGGCATTGGCCTGCTGCTCAATGGCTTAGTGTGCTGCCTCATGCCTCTGGGCCAATGTCTCGTGTGTTGGGACATTAGTTTTTGTCCCTGGATCATGAAGGATTGCTTGAGTCTGATGTGGCACAATCAGACATTGAGGAGAGACCCAACCAATCTACAACCTTTGATATGGGTTAGTTTGTTTCCTATCCTCTGTCCATGAAATATTTGCATGGAAAATGGGATAGGAAAATACGCTGAAGTCTGTCAAAGTCCTGTCATTGAGTAAACTGAAATAAAATCTGGAGAGACCAGTTTATGTTCTTAATTTGGCGTCAGAGAACGTGCTAATTCTGGGGAGTGGAGGAATCAATGGATGGATTAAAGCTTCTTACTCAGTCATGCACTTTCTGTGAATGTTATCCTTAGTAAGATGAATACCTTTTGGAAAAACTGAAGTAAGACTGTTCTGATCGTTAGGCTATGTGCGCACGTTGTGGAAATGAAGCATATTTTTTACGCTTCTCCCTGGCAGGAAAATCGCATGCGGATGTGAGGCGTCTTTGCAGCGTCTTTGCATGCATTTCCGCATGCGGGTTATCAAGCACTTCTCCAAGTGATTTAAGCATCACTTGGAAAAGTGCTTGACAACTTGTTCACACTACAGTGCCTACAAGTAGTATTCAACCCCCTGCAGATTTAGCTGGTTTGATAAGATGCAAATAAGTTAGAGCCTTCAAACTGCAAACGAGAGTAGGTTTTATGAACAGAAGCATAAATCTTACAAACCAAAAAGTTATGTTGCTCAGTTGAATTTTATTAAATTTTAAACATAAAAGTGTGGGTCAATTATTATACAACCCCTATGTTTAATATTTTGTGGAATAACCCTTGTTTGCAATTACAGCTAATAATCGTCTTTTATAAGACCTGATCAGGCCGGCACAGGTCTGTGGAGTTATCTTGGCCCACTCCTCCATGCAGATCTTCTCCAAGTTATCTAGGTTCTTTGGGTGTCTCATGTGGACTTTATTCTTGAGCTCCTTCCACAAGTTTTCAATTGGGTTAAGGTCAGGAGACTGACTAGGCCACTCCAACACCTTGACTTTTTCCCTCTTGGACCAGGCCTTGGTTTTCTTGGCTGTGTGCTTTGGGTCGTTGTCTTGTTGGAAGATGAAATTACGACCCATCTTAAGATCCTTGATGGAGGAGCGGAGGTTCTTGGCCAAAATCTCCAGGTAGGCCGTGCTATCCATCTTCCCATGGATGCGGACCAGATGGCCAGGCCCCTTGGCTGAGAAACAGCCCCACAGCATGATGCTGCCACCACCATGCTTGACTGTAGGGATGGTATTCTTGGGGTCGTATGCAGTGCCATCCAGTCTCCAAACGTCACGTGTGTGGTTGGCACCAAAGATCTCGATCTTGGTCTCATCAGACCATAGAACCTTGAACCAGTCTGTCTCAGAGTCCTCCAAGTGATCATGAGCAAACTGTAGACGAGCCTTGACATGACGCTTTGAAAGTAAAGGTACCATACAGGCTCGTCTGGAACGGAGACCATTGCGGTGGAGTACGTTACTTATGGTATTGACTGAAACCAATGTCCACACTGCCATGAGACCTTCCCGGAGCTCCTTCCTTGTTGTCCTTGGGTTAGCCTTGACTCTTCGGACAAGCCTGGCCTCGGCACGGGAGGACACTTTCAAAGGCTGTCCTGGCCGTGGAAGGCTAACAGTAGTTCCATAAGCCTTCCACTTACGGATGATGCTCCCAACAGTGGAGACAGGTAGGCCCAACTCCTTGGAAAGGGTTTTGTACCCCTTGCCAGCCTTGTGACCCTCCACGATCTTGTCTCTGATGGCCTTGGAATGCTCCTTTGTCTTTCCCATGTTGACCATGTCTGAGTGCTGTTCACAAGTTTGGGGAGGGTCTTAAATAGTCAGAAAAGGCTGGCAAAAGAGATCTTTAATCCACACATGTGAAGCTCATTATTCTTGGTGCCTGAACTACTTCTTAATACTTTAGGGGGACCAAACAGAATTCTTGTGGTTTGAGGGGTTGAATAATAAATGACACGCTGAATTAACTTTTAACGTTTTAAAAAAAAAAAAAAAAAATTTGCTGCAGTGCATTTCCCACTTCCAGGCAGTACAAATGTCACAATGCCAAGTTAATTCCGCATGTGTCAACCAGCTAAATCTGCAGGGGGTTGAATACTACTTGTAGGCACTGTATATAAATCCATGCAACCGGATGGGTCACATGACTCAATGACGTGGCAGGTCCTTCACACAACAGCGCGACGGAGGGAAAACATCAGAAGATAAGTATAAACTTTATTTTTTATTTTTTTTACAGGTTCTTTGGTACCCAGGTCTGGATGAGAGTCTCCTCTCCTCCAGACTTGGGTACCATCCGCACATTGATTCCGCATGCGGAAACGCAAAATTAATGAACATGCTGCGGATTTTTGACCGCAGCATATACGCTGCGGAAAAATCCGCAGCATGGGCATTGACATTGCGGAATGCCATTGGGGACCATGGGGTGCGGATATACATGCGTTTCCGCAAATTCCGCAGCATATACGCTTGTAATACGCAACGTGGGCACGCAGCCTTAGAGTTCGAGAAGCATTACGTGCCCTTCTTAACAAAAAAAGTGAAAGGGTTTCTTGCCAGGTGTAAAATACACTATTATGAATATGTCAACAACTGTAGTAAATGCCTGGTGCGCGCATCCTTGGCCATATCACATGGGATCGGCGCTCCGGCCATGTGGTCGGACACGTGGCACTTGTGGGCAGCATCTGTCAGGCCGCGTGACTGGACTGCCTTCTCTGTCGCGGTCAGGGGCATGCGGCCCCTTGGTGTGTCGGTGTGACACGCACCACATAGGACCCACATACCGTGGAGGCGGTATACTGGTGCAATTTGGTTAAATTTTTGGAGGCACATACACCCCCCCCCCACCCCCCAGAGCATACAATTGGCCTGTCATACGGGGGGGGGGGTGTGAGCAGTAATGGAGTATAGTGCCTGGGTTTGTCCTATAACACATTGGGGATGGGAGTTTGGGAGGGATTAATGAATATGCATGATGTGTTCCACCCTCTGCCTCAATCTGACCTGTAATATCTCAAGCAATCAGTCTTCACATGCACAGAAATCATCTTACTGGTGAGCCTAGGGTATAAAGAGCTACTCTCAGTAGTATGTTGTTACCCCTGGAATAAAGCAGATGCCGAAATGTTCATCGGGTTTTTAGGGGGCTCAGCCTTGGTTTGTCTCACCCTACTCCACACAGGTAGATACCTTATACCTTATGAGGTTTCTTGGATATAGCTATACCTGATAACATGTTATAATGTATGATATTTTTGTACTCATTTCACTTGCACTTAAGCATTCTTCAGTGATTTACATATGTTTATAATCATGTGGTAGGTGTTTTCTTGTGTTTGAGGTTGTGGTGCCACCCAGTGGCTTCCCACTTGTTTACATTGTTTTTAAACATTTTTGTGATTTTTTTTTTTCCCGAATAAAGTAATACCGTTTCTATCTATCAATGTGGTTCATGAGTACACTTTTTTTCTCTCTATATGATATATAAACTGTAGTAAATTGCTGGCTAGAGCACTGAGAGTTCAAAGAACAAAAATGTACATCTCTGAGATTACTACTCCCTCCTCTATACGTGTACGATAATGGAAATTGACTCTGCCATCCAAAGCCTCTCTCTATAATATTGATACATAGTAAAAATCCCGCCTCTCTCTCTTCTGATAATCGCTTGTGGAATTGAAACTGCAATAGGGTCTTCACCCAACACCCCTTGTTGTGAGGATACCACTGTCCTTGAAGAACCTATCTCAAGTAGCAGGCACACAAGAAACCTGAGTCGCAGAGGGAGCTTCGGCACTGCTGACACTGTGCGCACACCATTAAAGAACAGGCATATTCACTCTTCTCCACGCCCATAGTCCCGACATGGAGAGGAGTGAATATTCCCGCAGCTCACCTTGGCGTCTGCTCAGATGCGGAGGCGAGCTGCTGCTGGCAGAACAGGAGCAGCGCTGGAGCAGAGGGGAGGAAGGTGAGTGCAGTGATGGGGGGGCCATACATGCCAGTATTGGGATGAGGGAGCCATGCATAGCAGGATTGGGTCCGAGGGGCCATGCATACCAGGATTGGGTCTGAGGGGTGCCATGCACACCAGGATTGGGGATGAGGGGGCCATGCATACCAGCATTGGGGATGAGGGGGCCATACATATCAGGATTGGGGATGAGGGGGCCATGCATATCAGGATTGGGGATGAGGGGGCCATGCATACCAGTATTGGGAATGTTGGGGCCATGCATACCAGGATTGGGGATGAGGGGTGCCATGCATGCCAGGATTGGGGATGATGGGGCTATGCATACCAGGATTGGTGATGAGTGGGCAATACTTACCAGGATGGGGAAATTTACCAGTAGCTGCTGCATTTTCCACTCTAGGCTTATACTCAAAAAGTTTTCCCTTTTTTTGTGGTAAAATTAGGTGCCTCGGCTTATATTCGGGTCGGCTTTTACTCGAGTATATACGGTAATCAGATTTGTAAAGTGAAGTCAGCCAATATGCCTATGATGCTTTTGTCCACAGATGCTGAGAAAGCATTTTATAGGGTTAACTATATTCATCCCCTTCTGCTAGGGTCCAGGTGAACGGCATCCTCTCAGACTCTCTTGATATTGGTAATGGTGCCTATCAAGGTTGCCCTCTTTCGCCCCTGATTTTCATTTTAACTATTGAACCCTTACTCAGGCATGTAAGAACTGACAAAGACATTAAAATTCACCATACTACAAATAAAATAGCTGGTTATGCAGATGATCTACTGTTTTTTGCATCCAAATTAAGGATTTCTCTCCCTAATTTCATGTGTGAATTTCAGATATACACTGTGTTCCAAATTATTATGCAAATAATATTTGCTCAGATTTTCCCAAACTACCTATATGAATTGCAGTCATTGTAATTTTCCAGTCAAATAACTATTAGAGTACAATTGAAAGGTTTTTGTACAAACTGCCTATGATAACAGTATATTTTAAAAAAAATAAAAAACTCAAACTGCACTCAAAATGCAGATTATTAAATCCAAATTATTAAATTATTATTAAATCCAAATTATTATGCACAGCAGAGTTTTCAACCTTTTCATTTTAATAAAGAACAAAAAAAATGGTCATTTTTGAAATTATAAGCATTAGCAGGTTATTACAAACTGAAATCAAACAGTTTTCAACTCAAAACTTTATTCTAGGTGATGTTACATTTGCACATAGGACCCCTTGTTCGAAAGGAGCTTCTGAACTCTCTCGTCCATTGAATTTGTCAGGTTTTGGATGGTTTCTGCTTCAATTGTTTTGCATGAGGACAGAATACCCTCCCAGAGCTGTTGCTTAGATGTGAACTGCCTCCCGCCATCATAGACACTCCTTTTGATGATGCTCCAGAGGTTCTCAATGGGGTTGAGGTCAGGGGAGCATGGGTGCCACACCATAAGTTTGTCCCCTTTTATGTCCATAGCAGCCAGAGATGCAGATGTGTTATGTGCAGCATGAGACGGGGCATTATAATGCATGAAAATGATCTTGCTGCGGAATTCACGGTTCTTCTTCTTGAACCATGGAAGGAAGTGCTGTTTGAGAAACTCAACATACATTATGGAGTTCATCTTTACCCCTTCAGGGATCCTAAAAGGGCCGACAATCTCCCTCCCCATGATTCCAGCCCAAAACATTACTCCACCTCCTCCTTGTTAGCGCTGTAGCCGTGTTTGCATGGGGTGTCCATCAACCAGCCATCCTCCACTCCATCCATCAGAAGCAGAGGTGACTCTTGGTCTTCCTTTCCTGGGGCGGTCCTCATGTGAGCCAGTTTCTTTGTAGCGCTTGATGGTTTTTGCAACTGCACTTGGGGACACTTTCAAAGTTTGCCCAATTTTTCAGACTGACTGACCTTCATTTCTTAAAGTAATGATGGCCACTCGTTTTTCTTTACTTAGCTGCTTTTTTCTTGCCATAATACAAATTCTAACAGTCTATTCAGTAGAACTATCAGCTGTGTATCCACCTGACTTCTGCACAACACAACTGATGGACCCAACCCCATTTATAAGGCAAGAAATCCCACTTATTAAACCTGACAGGGCACACCTGTGAAGTGAAAACCATTTCCGGTGACTACCTCTTGAAGCTCATCAAGAGAATGCCAAGAGTGTGCAAAGCAGTCATCAAAGCAAAAGGTGGCTACTTTGAAGAACCTAGAATATAAGACATATTTTCAGTTGTTTCACACTTTTTTGTTAAGTATATAATTCCACGTGTTAATTCATAGTTTTGATGCCTTCAGTGTGAATGTACAATTTTCATAGTCATGAAAATACAGAAAAATCTTTAAGTGAGAAGGTGTGTCCAAACTTTTGGTCTGTACTGTATATATATATATATATATATATATATATATATATATATAATGTACATACATATACACTACCGTTCAAAAGTTTGTAGTCACCTAGACAATTTTGTGTTTTCCATGAAAACTCATACTTTTATTTATCAAATGAGTTGCAAAATGAATAGAAAATATAGTCCAGACATTGACAAGGTTAGAAATAATGATTTTTATTTGAAAGAATAATTTTCTCCTTCAAACTTTGCTTTCGTCAAAGAATGCTCCCTTTGCAGCAATTACAGCATTGCAGACCTTTGGCATTCTAGCTGTTAATTTGCTGAGGTAATCTTGAAAAATTTCAGCCCATGCTTCCTGAAGCCCCTCCCACAAGTTTGATTGGCTTGATGGGCACTTTTTGCATACCATACGGTCAAGCTGCTCCCACAACAGCTCAATGGGGTTGAGATCTGGTGACTGTGCTGGCCACTCCATTAGAGATAGAATACCAGCTGCCTGCTTCTTCCCTAAATAGTTCATGCATAATTTGGAGGTGTGCTTTGGGTCATTGTCCTGTTGTAGGATGAGATTGGCTCCAATCAAGCGCTGTCCACAGGGTATGGCATGGCGTTGCAAAATGGAGTGATAGCCTTCCTTATTCAAAATCCCATTTACCTTGTACAAATCTCCCACTTTACCAGCACCAAAGCAACCCCAGACCATCACATTACCTCCACCATGCTTGACAGATGGCGTCAGGCACTCTTCCAGTATCTTTTCAGTTGTTCTGCGTCTCACAAATGTTCTTCTGTGTGATCCAAATACCTCAAACTTTGATTTGTCTGTCCATAAAACTTTTTTCCAATCATCCTCTGTCCAATGTCTGTGTTCTTTTGCCCATATTAATCTTTTCCTTTTATTAGCCAGTCTCAGATATGGCTTTTTCTTTGCCACTTTGCCCTGAAGGCCAGCATCCCGGAGTCGCCTCTTCACTGTAGACGTTGACACTGGCGTTTTGCGTGTACAGTTTAATGAAGCTGCCAGTTGAGGAGCTGTGAGGCGTCGATTTCTCAAACTAGAGACTCTAGTGCACTTGTCTTGTTGCTCAGTTGTGCAGCGGGGCCTCCCACTTCTCTTTCTACTCTGGTTAGAGCCTGTTTGTGCTCTCCTCTGAAGGGAGTAGTACACACCGTTGTAAGAAATCTTCAGTTTCTTGCCAATTTCTCGCTTGGAATACCCTTCATTTCTAAGAATAAGAATACACTGTCGAGTTTCACATGAAAGTTCTCTTTTTCTGGCCATTTTGAGAGTTTCATAGAACAAACAAATGTAAAGCTCCAGATTCTCAACTAGCTCAAAGTGAGGTAAATTTTATAACTTCTAAAATCAGCCAAACTGTTTTCAGCTGGGCTAACATACTGGTGCAAGGGTTTTCTATGGTTTTCTAAACATCCATTAGCTTTCTTACACAGTTAGCAAACACAATGTACCATAAAAACACTGGAGTGGTGGTTGTTGGAAATGGGCCTCTATACAAATATGTAGATATTGCAATAAAAACAAGACGTTTGCAGCTAGAATAGTCATTTACCACATTAACAATGTATAGAGTGTATTTCTGATTCATTTAATGTTAGCTTCATTGAAAAAAATGTGCTTTTCTTTCAAAAATAATGACATTTCTAAATGACCCCAAACTTTTGAACGGTAGTGTGTGTGTGTGTATATATATATATATATATATATATATATATATATATATATATATATATATACACACACACACACATCTGAACTAACAGTCCTTCTGAGGACTAATCCAGTTGCATATAATCAGTGCTAGGCAGGCAGGCAGTGTATGTGGCAGACTGCAGTGTATGATACAGCACAAGAGGGTCCATTGAACATCCTGTCTGCTGCTGCTGTAATAATTACAGCAGGCTTGCTATTTAAAACTGTGGTTCTCTGTCAGACATATGACCTACGACTGTTCCAAAATCAGACATTTCTTCCATTTCCATTCTGTTGCAGTGTGTCGGTCAAGTTATGCACACTAGGTGTCTGTGAAGAATAGTATTAGTAAATTACAGGCCTGTTATTTAAAACCGTGGTTCTCTGTCAGAGGTATCACATATAACTGCGGTTCAAATACAGCCATTTGTAGTGAACGTGGAAAATATTGTCCTCCATTTATAGATTGCATCAGTGTGTCAGTGTACACCATTTTACAGCTCTATTTGCTTGTTTGCAGAATACAGTCAGATTTTTTTAGTTTTATTTGTATTACTGTATTGTGGAAGCAGAGGAACTTTTTCAATGATTACACGCACGTGATCCATATGACTGCCGCAATAATACAGAAATTTTGAGGAGCGTGCCAAACATTCCACTCCTTTTAAAGTCAGCCACCTGTGTTTTGCTGAAGCAATTGACACTTGGTCGCTGACAAATACCATACTATTAGGCGACAGTCTGAAACTGTGGCCATCAGACATCCCATATGACTGCCCTAATAATCCAGCAATTAATGTGAGCGTGTCAAATATTACACTCCATTTAAAGTATTGCAGTTGAGGGTTCAAGCCTATTCTCAGTTGGCCGCTGACAAATAGCATATCTGTGAACAATGTTGTCAGAGTATTGCTCTACTTTTGTGGACTGACAAAAAAAAACATATAAAAAGCTAGCTAAAATGGAAAATATGTAAAAGAAACATTCTTTCCAGGGTAATGACTTGTATATAAGGCCAAAGAAATAAAAAAAAAAATAAAGTTATGGACTGTGGAAGACATTTATGCGACCAGAATGAACACTCATCTGTAGCTGGTGATGATACCACCTAGCAGCAGCACCTGTTCCTATTGTAAATGCATCTAACAGCGTTATCGATAGGGAATAGAATAGATTTTATCTTTTTTGGGCAGCACGCAGTATAAGGCAATAATACCTGGCTGGATTTGTGTAATACGCTATCCATACTGCGATCCCTCACCCGTAAAAGAATTTCAGATAAGACATGTAAAAATTTTAGAATATAGAATCTATTTGAATTGTCCTTCCCATTATTAAGGAGTGTGTCTCCTATACTGTTATTGCATATGCAACAATTTCAAGGGCTGCCAAAAATTAGGACGCACTCCAATACACATTTGAAGAGACATAAAAAAAAAATAAAAACACAGTTGGATCTTTCTTTGTATAAAAATCAGACTCACCAATGTAACCTCAATGTAATCACATTGTTCAGCTCCTGCACCTCCTCCTCCAGTTCGGCCTCCATCTCCGAAATGACCACATCAGTCGCAAGCTGAAAGCACTGCAGCACTGCCTTGGCCAAGCGGCAACAGGCTGGGCTGAAGATAACATGCTTAATGCTTAGGTGACAAACCGCCCAGCGCTGCAGAGTTGTTGAAAGCTGTAACACAGCAGCCTGATCTGTGGCTCTCACCGCTGAACATACAACCAAGCATGTGAAAAAGATGACCGGAGGCGCTCTCATGGATAATGATAGAGACTCCATTGTAAGTTTAGTGGAAACGTTCCAATAGGCTCGCAGGTGACTGCTCAAAAGCGCATAGGTTCAAGATATAAAAATTTATTTGGAATTAAAAACCACTCAAGAGATGAGTGGTTGACATATAATAACACAACGCGTTTCTGCTCTCAAGGAGCCTTCATCAGGTACATGTTGAGCTATACAATATACAAGCTTTAAAGACCCTATTTGTATAGTAAGGGGTGGGGCTCTCTCCCCGTGCATTGAGCTGAACTTCATTATATCAAACAGCCTACACCTTCCCACCCGCACACAGGCTGCCAGGCTGCAAGAACACTCCATCCCAACCACATTTAAAAAAACAAAAAACAAAGAAAAAAAACCTGCAAGTATCCAAAAATGACCCGCATACACATGAAATACACAATTAACTGAAAGGATTCTATACAAAAATAAAATCAAAAGAATAACCAAGGAGAAAATGAGATTCTCACAACCCAACATGATGTATTGGACTGATAAAATAGATCTCTAAAGGAACCATTTTTGATTTTTAGTTTTACATTTGCATTCCCCATTTACTTCATATTCATTCATAAATAGATTCATGTTTTGTATAGTTGGCCTTTAGATATATAGAAAGATGTATGTATGTATTATAAATAAAGGGACGATAATAATAAAAAAAAAAATGTAAATATCTAAAAAATCTCTTTTTTTTTTTCTTCTCCTTTCCTTTTCTTTTTCTTTTCTCTCCTTTTTTCCCTTTCCTCTCTCCCTTCTATACCCTTTTTTTTTTCTTTTCTCTTTTTTCTTTTCTTTCTCCCTCCTTCCTTCCCTTCCCTCCTTTGCAATAGAATAAATATATTAAAAGGGCACGAACCCCTCAAGTCCGAAAGCCTTTCCTCCAATGTGAATTCAAACCATGGGCTATATTTGTATATATTTTATATATTCCATCTGTGAATGAAGAACATTGCAAATGTGAAACTGTTTTGCTCTGATAATGACTAGTAAATAGTCGTTTGATAACACTATGTTTGTATAGTTTATTGTCATCTTGAGATTGGGAAAAAAATAAATAAATAGGGGACTCATATTTATTTCATAAAGAAAGCCCTACTAGAGTTGCAATAAATTATCAATCACAAGTGCGAAATATACACACCTATATCTGAAACGGACAGGATTTTTATTTTGGCTGTGGGTGATTGATTCCGTCTACTATTAATGGATGGTGTTAGACGGACACTACAACCTCATTTAAACCGTCCGGATGGAGGCTCCCTAATTTATAAATCCAGTAGGATTCTTTGGAATTAAGGGTGGCTCTTCTATTTCTGATACCTACAGGGATCTGTTCAAGCGGTGTGACTACTACAGAATCAAAATTTTTATTATGCACTAATGTAATGTGCTTGGATAGACTTTGCTTGAGAAAGCCTGTTTTGGCATTATGCCTGTGGCCGTTCATACGGTTCCGCAAGGTCTGAACTGTGCGTCCCACATAATTGAAAAATATTGCAAAGGACAAGCAGATAATATACATTTGTATTTATATATGTTCTTAATGGTCCAATTAGTCCACATAATAACAAAGTGTATATCTCGCAGATAGATTGGTAGACCAATCGGAAAATGACAACAACAACAACCAATATATATAATGATATCCGACAAGGGGTCAGAATGTTAAAAAAGACCTTTATTATAGCAATTTGGGCACATGGCGGCAAAGAAAAGAGCGTACACACATATATACTAATACCATATACTAGTGAGTATAATGTGATTGCTTAAATTGCAGAGACATATTTAAATTGCAAGGACACCAGGGCTAGATAATAGTAGCTCAAAACTACCTAATACATGCTAGTGGTATATCTAAAATCCCATGGTAAAGGATATAATCCTAAGTGGTGGAAGCCATTATAGGCATTTCCAAGGGGTAGTCTTTGAGTGTGTATCTATATATGTCAGGGGATGTATTATAACAGAAAGATTTTTTTTTACAAATAACATTGATGTTATATAACATTCATTCATACCTGGTATACAGAGTATCTGCACATGTAGCAGTAGCTCTGGATGCAATAGTCCTACTCTCAGTGTGGCGCTCGCGAGCTACTGCTACATGTGGGTCATACCCTCCCTCATTACACAAATATACATCACCTGATCTGCTTCATCCAATAAGAATTCAAGCTTAGCGTATACAGCTTGGAGTTGAAAAAGAGTATAAAATTCTCAGTCTATACTCCAAGTTGGAGTTGTTAGATGGTCAAATCTGAATAAAGTCTGGTAAAATTAGTTTGTATGGTAATTTGTACATATAAAGAAAAACATACCAGACCTTACCTGTTAAAGCTGCTCTAAGGTTTTCAGATATGATGAAATTGTTTTCTGATCTAATTTTTCTTCTAGCACTTCTAATTTTTCTTCTAGTACTTCTAATTTTTCTTCTAGAAGTACTAGAAGAAAAATTTACCTTCTCCTGTTACCTGGTGACATTTTGTCAAATTTGTGTATGTACACTGCTCAAAAAAAATAAAGGGAACACTTAAACAACACAATGTAACTTCAAGTCAGTATTACTTCTGTGAAATTTACCTGTCCAGTTATGAAGCAACACTGATTGTGAATAAATTTCTCCTGCTGTTGTGCAAATAGAACAGACAACTGGTAGAAATGATCGGCAATTAGCAAGATACCCCCTATAAAGGAGTGGTTCTGCAGGTGCTGACCACAGACCATTTCTCTGTTCTCATCCTTTTTGGCTGTTGTTTTGGTCACTTTTTCATTTTGCCATTGCTCTCACTCCTAGAGGTACAGTAGCATATGGCGGTGTCCACAGTACAACCCACAGAAGTTGCTCAGGTAGTGCAGTTCATCCAGGATGGCACATCAGTGCGAGCTGTGGCAAGAAGGGAAGCTGTGTCTGTCAGCACAGTGTCCAGAGCATGGAGCATATACCAGGAGATGTGGAGGGAGCCATAGGAGGGCAACAACCCAGCAGCAGGACCGCTACCTCCGCCTTTGTGCAAGGAGGAACAGGAGGAGCACTGCCAGAGCCCCGAAAAATGACCTCCAGCAGGCCACAAATGTGCATGTGTCTGCACAAATGGTTAGAAACCGACTCCATGAGGGTGGTATGAGGGCCCAACGTCCAGATGGGGGTTATGCTCACAGCCCAACACCGTGCAGGACGCTTGGCATTTGCCACAGAACACCAGGATTGGCAAAGTCGCCATTGGCGCCCTGTGCTCTTCACAGATGAAAGCAGGTTCACACTGAGCACATGTGACAGACGTGACAGAGTCTGGAGACGCCGTGGAGAACGATTTGCTGCCTGCAACATCCTTCAGCATGACCGGTTTGGTAGTGGGTCAGTAATGGTATGGGGTGGCATTTCTTTGGAGGGCCGCACAGCCCTCCATGTGCTCGCCAGAGGTAGCCTGACTGCCATTAGGTACCGAGATGAGATCCTCAGACCCCTTGTGAGACCATATGCTGGTGCGGTTGGCCCTGGGTTCCACCTAATGCAGGACAATGCCAGACCTCATGTGTCTGGAGTGTGTCAGCAGTTCCTGCAAGATGAAGGCATTGAAGCTATGGACTGGCCCGCCCGTTCCCCAGAACTGAATCCGATTGAGCACATCTGGGACATCATGTCACGCTCCATCCACCAATGTCACGTTGCACCGCAGACTGTCCAGGAATTGGCGGATGCTTTAGTCCAGGTCTGGGAGGAGATCCCACAGGAGACCATCCGCAACCTCATCAGGAGCATGCCCAGACGTTGTAGGGAGGTCATACAGGCACGTGGAGGCCACACACAATACTGAGCCTCATTTTGACTTGTTTTAAGGACATTACATCAAAGTTGGATCAGCCTGTAGTGTGTTTTTCCACTTTAATTTTGGGGGTGACTCCAAATCCAGGTCTCCATTTTTTTAATAAATTTGATTTCCATTGATGATTTTTGTGTGATTTTGTTGTCAGCACATTCAACTTTGTACAGAACAAAGTATTCAATGAGAATATTTAATTCATTCAGATCTAGGATGTGTTATTTGAATGTTCCCTTTATTTTTTTGAGCAGTGTATATATGCCCTAATGTACATGTGTGTGTTCATATTTATGTCTCTAATTCCCACCTCAAAATTGAGGAAGTTCAGTTCTTGTGTTGATATTCCTTGTTAGGTGGACCGAGATGTATTTTGCCCTAGCTTAAAATTCTATAGATAAGGTTCCTCAGGTAGGATTAAAGGTACCTACCACCATAGTTCTGAGTCTTTCCTGTTTAGAAATAGCCATTGTTTCTTTTGAGCAGACTGTTGAGCTTCTTCTTGTTCTTCACCCTATGTTTTCCTTAAACATTATGTAGTGGACTATAGTTTTTTCAGATCTTTCCTTTCAACAAATTATCACAAGTGGTGGTTACTCCCTAAGGTTGCTTTTTCTCTCTAAATCTCACTGATGCTGTCATGGGTGAAGGAAAAAACATTATTATTTACTAGTCATTTGATTTTCCAAAGTCTATTAGAGCACCCTTCCAATTCCCTCCCTTTGGCTTATGGTTGGTGTGGGGTTTCTGTCTTCCATTTTTTCTTCAGGTTTGGCTAAAATATTTATAACGATGATGATAAAATTTATTTGGGTTTAATTATATGTTCAGCTCCTCTGGCACCTGCTCTGTAATGCACTGAAGGAGGGTGTTTGTCTTTTCATTTATTCTAGTCTTCCTGTCCAGCTCTGGGCTACAATTCCCTCTCTCACTTGGTGGTGTAAAGGATTCTGGAGAATCCAATTGCTAATAATTTTCCTTTTCAAAGAGCTACATGACCATATAAATGGTCAGGGGAGCTTATCTTCATTACAGATTCCCTTTAAAAAAATACATTATGTCACATAATTTAAACAGTAGATAAGAAAACAAAAATATGAAGAAACTATCACATTACAAAGAAATAAGAATAAAAAGCCTGAACCATGGGCAGCATAAAATAAGGACAGAATCCTGCATGAATCACATGACAGGTTACATTAGAATGGGGGTTTCTGCCCGCTTTTACAATTTCACAGTGAGTAGTCACCCCGATACAAGAAGCTATACTCACCCCAGGAATTTCACTCCAGAGTCAACAGAAAAAGATCTAAAAAGACTTTTTTTTGTAATTTAAAATTGTCATCTTTATTACACTGAGCCCTTGGTCATGACACGGGTGCACCCTCTTTTGTATATGAAATAAAAGTTGATTTCTCTGCCACTAAAATGCACACTACTTGTATGATTTTTATATGGGTTAGGTCCCCTATACTAATGTTTAATTAGTTTAATTTTGGGTGTGACAGACTAGCATGGCAATTTAACAGAAAATCCAGAGAACAACCATTGACAAATGTTCATTAGTAATAAATAATCTTGTTTACCAATGATTTGTTTTCTCACTTTTAAAATTCCAACAATTTACTTTCATTGTTAATTACTGTTGGAAAGAATCAGATTACATAAAAATGTTAAATTACAATTGTCGGCTGGACCATCTAAGGTATATGGAGATGCCCTAACTTTTCCCCGGCAGAGATAGGAGGAATAGTTTTTTTTGGCTGACAGCTACCTAAAGTGTACAACCATTTAAAACGACTGTGTCAAACAGTAGGACATTGAAAGGTGTAATATAAAATATCAATTACCTCCAGTTAAATGTTGCATTTAGATTTTTCGAGTGCATAACAGAGCTCTGTAGAAAAGCAATGATTTGCTTTGATTTCCGTGCCTTAGCTAGGCGTAATGGAGTGTTTCTATTGTTATCTTCACTTTCCAGGTCAACGCCATCCTAGAGGTGAAAAGAAAGTTTTCTGTTTTTACAAATTAAAATATCTCATACAAAAAAGAAGATAATAAAAAAATAACACTGTATAAACAAACATTCGAAATTTAAAAGTGTGTTAATACACAAATTGATCAATTTGTTCATTAAATACCTACATTTTACACCTACATTTTATAAATATATTCTGTATGGCAGTAATGTAA
Source organism: Phyllobates terribilis (assembly GCF_046119375.1). Lineage (NCBI taxonomy): Eukaryota > Metazoa > Chordata > Amphibia > Anura > Dendrobatidae > Phyllobates > Phyllobates terribilis. The sequence goes on along the minus strand of NW_027362761.1, from coordinate 920,605,312 downwards.
TTTAGATTTCATTTTCATATTCAATGTTTGCACATATATAAGCGCACCTTTTGCATTGAACACGTCACCAATAGTGATGAGTGAACATGCTCGCCACTGCTCGGTACTCGCCCGATTTATCTCACTGCTCGAGATGCACAGAGAGTACTTCCGGCATGCTCAGGCGGGAGCACAGGCCCCGTATGTTTGGCGCTCTTTAGACAGCCAATTAACATGCAGGGATTGCTTGCCACTCACTGTAATGTCATAGCCATGTTAGTTGTGGCAGTACAGTGATTGGCTGGCCGCACAGCGTCATCAGGTCAATATCACACCTGGTGATCCTATCCTCGTCAGTGTCTACTCTTCAGACAGGCAGAGTAGGGAGAGGTGCTGCTGAGTGAGGGACAGAATATTGGCGGTTTATTAGTTAGGTATAGGTATTCCACAGAAAGATATATAGCCATCTGAACTAACAGTCCTTCTAAGGAATAATCCAGCTGCATATATTACTGGTGATAGCAGGAGTTAGGCAGACAGGGTTTCTGGACACCTGCCTGTCCCAATTACTAGCGGGCCGCGGAACACTACTCTTGAAGCCAGAGCAGTGTGAAAAGGTTGTTGGTTGGATAGCAGATAATGCTTCCAGTTAATTTTCCACCACCACCACCCTGTCTTCCACATGGTCAAGTCTCAGTAGCCGTGTGTCAGGTGTAATAGACAGTCGATCTGGATCTGGCTGTAGAAGGTCACTGCGCTTGGCATTGCTGACACCTTCTTAATCCTTCTTCCTTTAAGACCCAGTGGCGACCTCCCTCCTGCTGCTGATTGACACACCCTTGCATGGAAGTTAAAAACCCACAGTTTGCTCCAGGCAATCGCCGGTGATACTTCTATGCACCTTGATGCATGCTTGCAGCACTAAGTGCTGGCTGGCTTCCTCTCTGGTGCCCTTGGAGGACAGTTGGCATTACTCATCTGGTGTCTGCTCAAGCTAAGTTAATCCCCTTTGTTTGTCTACCTTGTTGTCTTTAGTTTGTAGTGGGGCCTGACCAGTGCTCACCCCTCCCCCTCCCTATCTAGGGCCAAGCTCTAGGGTCATCCAGGGTTTAGGGTCCTGCTCGGCGATAGGTGTGGAACCTATATAGGAATGGTAGGGTAGGCAGGGTGTTATTACATCTGCCTAGGGGTCTCCACTCCCCCTTTCCCTAATGTTTGGACTTCCTCTCCCTCTTCCCTTCGTGTAGCACTTAGTCTTTCCCACACCTTGCGTGACACTGTGAGTCTAGACCACATATTCCTCACCCTGATCCTCCTTCCTCCCACCATGCCGAGTGCCCGGAGACAAGTGTTCCCACACTTGGACACTCCAAAGAGCTGTTCACTTTCCCATTTATAGATTTGGGCCTCTGGCCTGGCCAAGCAAGAGGAGATCAAATGTAGCGATGTCCAAATATCTGAGCAGCCACGGTCACACAAAGGCGACGGTGGGAAACTGTCGCAAGAGGTGGATGATGATGACGAGACACAATTGTCACCAAGTCAGGAGGCCCAGGGTGCCTACATGGAAGACGAGGTGGTGGATGATGAAGTCACTGACCCAACCTGGCAAGGTAACATGCATAGCGAGGACAGCAGCACAGAGGGAGAGGGAGGCGTAGCACCACAACTGGCAGGAACAAGCAGTGGGGTGGCCACAGACACAAAGGGGGCAACTGTTCCCCGGAACACCAACACAAGGGAAGTTGACAGTCCAACTGTTAGGTATTCCAGAGTCTGGCTCTTTTTTAAAGACTGTTCAGATAACCCCAAAAAGGCTATTTGCAACCTCTGCCATGCCAGCATCAGCAGGGGCAGCAATACTACTAGCCTGACCACCACCAACATGCTCAGGCACATGACAGCAAAGCACCAGACTAGTTGGGCCGAATGCCAGGGTCGAGAAACAGTGTCTACGGGTGACACCACTGCCTGTTCTGCAGTTGTGTGTACATGCCAATCCTCTGTCCATGGCGCAGGCGAAGATGCCTCCCTCCCTAGACCTGTCGTTGCACACTTGCAACCATCACCATCAGCGTCCACGTCCTTGTCCCAGTGCAGCGTTCAGTTGTCCCTACACCAGGCCTTTGAACGCAAGCGCAAATATGCAGCCAACGCCCCACAGGCCACAATACTAAAGTCACACATTTCTCGAATGCTTGCACTTGAAATATTGCCTTTTAGGCTCATGGAGACGGAATCTTTCCGCAACCTCATGGCAGCGGCGGTCCCTCAGTACTCTGTCCCCAGCCGCCACTATTTCTCCCAGTGCGCCGTCCCCGCATTACACAAGAACGTGTCCCAGAATATTACTCGTGCCCTCAACAACACAGTTACTGGGAAGATCCAGCTAACCACAGACACATGGACAAGTGCTTATGGCCAGGGACGGCACATCTCGCTGACAGCACATTGGGTTAATATAGTGGAAGCCGGGACTCAGCCGGGACTCCCGACACAGAGAATTGCGGGCCTGCCCCCACATTCTACAGCTCCTGCACCTCCTCCTCCTCAGCCTCCATCTCTGAAATGACCACATCGGTCGGAAGCTGGAAGCACTGCAGCACTGCCTCGGCCAAGTGGAAACAGGTACTGCTGCAGCTAATATGCTTAGGGGACAAACCGCACAGTGCTGCAGAGTTGTTGACAGCTATAAAACAGCAGGCAGTTCTGCGGCTTTCACTGCTGAACCTACAGCCAGGCATGGTCGTGTGTGACAATGGCCAGAACCTGGTGGGGGTTCTGAAGCTAGGCAAGCTCGCACATGTACCATGCCGGGTCCATGTGCTCAAACTAGTGGTTCAGCGGTTTCTCAAAACCTACCCGGATCTGCCTTAGCTGCTTGTCAACGTACGCCACATGTTTGCCCATTTGAGAAAACTATGTTTCTAAAGGTGCTATTGACATGAAAATCTCACCAGATGTTGGTAAAAGCCCATCCAATCCACACAGGCAAAGAAATCAAACCATAGATGTACATATAACATTATTACACATAACTTAATTTATGGAAATCTATGGTTTGATTTCTTTGCCTGTGTGGATTGCATGGATTGTTACTGATATCTGGTGAGAATTTCATGTCAATAGCACCTTTAGAAATATATTTACTTAGGAAATTGGTGACGTCTTCTATATGTATATATTTTGGGGAGGAAATTTTTTTTTTTTAATAAAATGGTGGTGCGTCTCATAATCAGCTTTCACAGCAGCTTACCTTGGGGGCGGCGGTAGTGGAACTGGGTCCCAGGTGGCAGAGCCGCTGCTGCAGGAAGCTGGCGTAGTCAGGAGATGCTGTGGGCCCCAGGCTGGTAGGAGGTGGTGTTTGGCGGTGCGGGAGCTCCTCCGACATTTTGTGAAAGTCTGGGGGCTCCAGGCTTTCTATGCTTTTTAATGTGATGGACGCCTGAGGCGGCGCATGCGCAATTGAGGTCCCAGGAGATGAGATCTCAGTGTTGAGATCTCAATCTACCAGCTTAGGACCCGCACAATCGCCCAACTCCTGCCGCTGCCTGAAGATTCCTGCAGCAGCGACCCTTTGACCCTGCTACATTCGGATTATAAAATGTACCCCCATTCCCCCCCCCCCAAATTTGGAGGGAAAAAGTATGTCTTATAATCTGTCTTCTATATCACTCACACAGGCTGTGCGCCTGTGCCAAATAGCCTTAGACTTTGCGCAAATAGCCTAAAATTTACTCAGTATTTCACACTCAGATGTGTTCGACGGAGACAGGGTGGGTGGGTCACCCCTCATGTTTTGCAACTATCACATCACATTGTGCAGCGCAGACATTCAGGGGGACTATCATGGCCTGTAAAAAGCAGAAACAGGCAACGCAGCAGCCATTTTGCAGTGAATCTGACAGCTTAGCCATAGAGATAGGTAGAGAAAGTCATAAAACGCTAAAGTAATTATGTAGATGATATGTGACAACATAACAATGAAGAAGGTTAGTGGAAAGGAAAATAGATTAATACTGATTTAATTAATAAGGAGAGAGATAGGAGAGCAGATGAAGTATTTCAGGCAGGGGTAGGGAGGGCCATATAGCTTACAGAAGCTGTTCTGTTTGATCAGTGTGGTTATAGTGCTGTTGCTGTAATTTAATCACATTTTGGGGGATTTATGCAGTAGTGAGCTATCTCCATTGCTGAAAGAAATTTTTTTTAACTCTGTCTGCCTCAGAAAGTGTGCATTTCACAAATAATACTCCAGATTTTTACACACGTTTTTTAGTCTGATTTGATGTATGTACAGATGCCTCTCACTAAATTAGAATATCATCAAAAAGTTAATTTATTTCAGTTCTTCAATAGAAAAAGTGAAACTCATATATTATATAGAGTCATTACAAACAGAGTGATCTATTTCAAGTGTTTATTTCTGTTAATGTTGATGATTATGGCTTACAGCCAATGAAAAAGCAAAAGTCATTATCTCAGTAAATTAGAATACTTTATAACACCAGCTTGAAAAAAGGTTTTAAAATCTGAAATGTTGGCCTACTGAAATGTATGCTCAGTAAATGCACTCAATACTCGGTCGGGGCTCCTTTTGCATCAGTTACTGCATCAATGTGGCGTGGCATGGAGGTGATCAGCCTGTGGCACTGCTGAGGTGTTACGGAAGCCCAGGTTGCTTTGATAGCAGCCTTCAGCTCGTCTGCATTGTTGGGTCTGGTGTCTCTCATCTTCCTCTTGACAATACGGTCAGGCGAGTTTGCTGGCCAATCAAGCACAGTGATACTGTTGTTTTTATACCAGGTATTGGTACTTTTGGCAGTGTGGACAGGCGCCAAGTCCTGCTGGAGAATGAAATTTCTATCTCCAAATAGCTTGTTGGCAGAGGGAAGCATGAAGTGCTCTAAAATTTCCTGGTAGACGGCTGCGCTGACTTTGGTCTTGATAAAACACAGTGGACCTACACCAGCAGATGACATGGCTCCCCAAACCATCACTGATTGTGGAAACTTCACACTAGACCTCAAGCAGCTTGGATTGTGGCCTCTCCACTCTTCCTCCAGACTCTGGGACCTTGATTTCCAAATGAAATGAAAAATTTACTTTGCATTTACTTAGTGTCAATGACTGCCTTCTGGACATCTATCCACTCAGCAGTCTTCCCCATGATTGTGGAGCCTACTTAAACAGACTAAGGGACCTTTTTAAACGCTTAGGAAGCCTTTTCAGGTGTTTTTTGTTAATTATTCTAATTTACTGAGTTAATGACTTTTCTGTTTTCATTGGCTGTAAGCCATAATCATCAACATTAACAGAAATAAGCACTTGAAATAGATCACTCTGTTTGTAATGATTCTATATAATATATGAGTTTCATTATTTCTTGGTTGGTCCTTTTTGAGAAGTGGGAAATTGTATTAAACTAATACAAAAGAAAAGTGAAAAAATACAGTAATGTAACTGTGGGACTTGTTTTATTAGTCTAATTTGACGTACATGCATGCTGCACCAATACTGCAGTCTGTTGCTGCTGTTACTTTATGAGTGTTTAACTGGCAGCATAAGGCACTGTGCCATTTCGGAATGAAATTGCAGTATGCTGCAATTTGTTTTCTCATGCTGAATACAGTTGAGAAAAAATACGCAGATCCGCACTGCCTCATTGAATAACATTTGTCCGAGTGCTATCCGATTTTTTTATTTTTTTTTTATTGAATTGCACACGTTTGATTTATACGCAAGTGTGAGCGGCCGAGGCCAAGCGCACAAGGAAGCAAGCCTGGGTTTCGTTTATACAGAATTCATTCTGCAGTAAAAATAACCTGGCACCATGATTCTCTAGGTCAGTACAATTACTACAATAACAAATTTGTCCATTTTTTTTTTCATCTTTTAGTGGTGAAAAATTTTCAAAATTGTAAAAAAAAATACATTTTTGTTTGTGTTGCCATTTTCTGAAAACCGTAACTATTATTTTGTGGATGAATTTGATGGGCGGGCGTGACTATGCCCATCCCGCCCATTTTAGAATAGCTGACTGGGACTGGCATGCAAACGCCAAAAGTTGTTATATTTTTGCAAAACTGGCAAGTTATTATGGTGTATAAACCAAATTTCTTGCATAAGCATCTTAATGATTGTTTATTTACTTTTCAAACAACAAACCTGTTGCTCATGCCAAAAAAAGGACCTTTTTGGACAGCATGTTAACCCTTTCCCAACATATGATGGAGTATTATGTCATATGTCAGATCCCCTTTTCTGAAGCAGGCTCAGAAGTGTTAATTTTTTGACCACCACTTGATAAAAACCCATGCCTTCTTCTATATACACTAAGGGTATGAGCACATGATCCCTTTTTGGCAGCGCTTTGAATGCAGCATACTTGTGCTGCATCCAAAGCGCTGCACGCAGGTGAAGAAGCATGTGTTCAGTGAACACATGCGGCTTCACCACATCCTATCCTTTGCACTATAGAATTTCTCCGGCGGAGACTAGCGACTCCGCAAGAGAAATTGACATGCTGCGGTCTGTGAAGACGTGCCGCATGTCCCTCTCCGCGGGTGAGCCGCAGGAGAACGGGAACGCATAGTGGGTATGGGATTTATAATCCAGCAGAGACCAAAAGACTTATTATGAAGATATCAACTAGATATAGCAAATAAGTACATAAAATATAACTTTTATTAATGAAAAGTCTAAAAAGAAATTTATAACATGATGCCCATATGGTGTATCATAAGTAAAAAGATATAAATATCTACGATATAGCTGGACAGAATATCAGGCCCTATTAGGTCCAGCATAAGTAAGAATAATGAAGGTATTCAAGCTATGAAGTCCAAAAAGAGAACCCCACAGATACGCAAAAAAACAAGGTATATCTCACCAAATGCCCATATAGCAATATAGACGGTGATTATACCTATATCTGTGTATACCCATAGACAAAACCAGCCATTATTAAATGGTAAATAAGTATACAATCAAATAGAGCTATGAGGGGCCTTCTATTATCATCCAGGCACTCAATCCTCATAAAAACTTGGAAACATATCACCCGGGGTCTTTTTATATATATCTGCTCCCCCTTTACTTTCCAGGTGATGAGTTAATCCATGGAACATCCCAAGCCGAGGTATACCTCACCAAATACCCATATAGCAATACATACGGTGATCATACCTATATCTGCATATACCCATAGACATAACAAGCCATTATTAAATGGTAGGTATGTTTACAGAAATAGAACTATGAGGAGCCTTCTATTACCATCCAGGCATTTAAATCCTCATAGAACATGGAAACATCTCACCCGGGGTCTTTTTATGTCTGCTCCCCCTTTACATTATAGGTGATCAGTTTGTCCACGGAACATCCCGACGCGTTTCAATCCTTCATCAGGGGTATATAGTTCCTCTTCATTAAGGGTATATCATTCCTCATTCCTGCATTGGTTCCTTAATCATATCCTAATGCCTCAAATGGGTACACATTATGCCCTGCTTTATATGCGTGCGTTAAGCCGCGCTCCTTGATAATTACCGCGCTGACCGTGACGTGTTTCCGGTCCTAGAATACCACACTGCCGGAAGTAAACATCACGCGTTACCATGGGCATGGAACGCACTTCCGGTCCCAGAATACCCCGTTACCGGAAGTCAACGTCACGCGTTCCAATGGATATGGAACGCAAGTGTGACACGCCAGGGGTCTGGTTGCCACAGTGATAGAGATGTTATGTCTGAGAGCAGGTGGGAGGTCCTTTGGTCAGGGATCCTGTGCATGCCACACCTCCTGCCCAGTCTTGGGAGGGGAAGAACTTCCCCTATAAAAACCCGGGGCTGAAGCAGGGTTAGGGGTCAAGGAGAGTAGAGACAAGAAACAGTCATAGGTAGAAACAGCAGGAGCTCAGTGGGAGCAATACTACTACGAGTCAGGGGCTGGCAGCTGCAGAGCTCGCCCTGAGAAGCTTTCTTACCGGACCCGGCGTCCGAGGCTGTGGGGACTAACTCTTACCCAGCAGCAGAAGCCGACCGGCAGGGGATTTCAGGTCCTCAGGCCCAGAAACCCGAAGGCACGGTCACACGCGTGGGACCAGCACCGCCATCGTGAGCGGAAGCCATTAGAAGGCCCCGAGTCACCGGCCATACGGGTGAGCACCACACGGTACACTCAGGGACGTGGGCTACTTATATCCGCTTCTAGCAAGGTAGCCAGAAGATTACAGTCAGTTTGGGAGGCCTACAACTCCGCCTGGCCAGGGGAGATCCCATCTGCTCAAGGACTGACCAGGCCCCGTTCGCTAGCAAGTACTCCGGGAGGGTCTATCGTTGTTACCAGTAAAGACCCTGAATTACACCGCACCGTCTCTGAGTGGTTCCTGCTACCCCCATCTTCCACGTCGGCTGCCCTGAGGCCATACCCCTCCCGTTGGGGGTTATACTATCACGCTGCACAATTCTACACCGGCCTCAGCGGTCTGCCCTGCAGCGGCAGCTCCATAGCTGCAAGTCAACGGGTGGCGTAGTCGACACTCAAATAACATCTATCAAGACTGCCACACACTGAGTTTGACTCCCTGGGCACGGACCGGGTCCCCGCCACTCGGAGACTACAACCCTCATCTGATCCGGTTCCGGGTAAGCCCCCGTGCGCGAGACGCTGCGTGACCCAGCAGGCCCAGGGGCGCGTCAACTTTGGCGTAGTCGGCAGGATCTCGTGCCCGCAACCACCGGGTACTGCGTGCCTGAAAAGCAAAGACTGTTCAAACTTACCAGTGGTGAGGTTTCCCGCCATCCGGCGCCATCTTCTGCCTTCTTCCCGCCATCCGCGAAGTTTTCCCGCCATCCGGCGCCATCTTCGGCCTTCTTCCCGCCATCCGTGTAGTTTTCCCGCCATTGGACGCCATCTTGAGGACGCCGCGCGGGAAGAAGAGGGGCGTGGACTTCGAAAGCGCGCGAGAACTGAAGCCCCGCCTCACGTCCGGACGTTGCGTAAGGTCCTGGAAGGAGCCCAGCAGACGCCGACGTCACCGGAGCGCGACGGAAGGTCCTCAACCCTGACGATCAACTGCGGAGCCGCGGCCTACGGAACAGGATCATCGCAAGGTAGGCCACGGTCCACTAGGGGGGAGGAAGATGTCGGATACGGAGGAGAGCTTCACTGCCTCAACCCCCGCCAGCGCCACCGCTGCTGCAGTTATGCCCTTCACCATGCCCTATATCCCGGGAGCAGCTTGGCTACCCCAGTACTCAGGGGAGTCACATACCCTGCATGACTTTAGAGAAAAGCTGGATAGCCTCTTCCAGGTGTACCCCCTCACAGAAGAGCAAAAAGTGAGCATCCTGGTGGCCCAACTAACCGGGGCAGCCAAAAGGGAAGTAAAATCCTGGCCACCTGGGAGGAAGACTGTCGCAGGGATACTAACCCGGCTGAAGGATACCTTTGATACCCGCACCTCAGCCGAGATTAAGCTTAGATTCTACGGGTGCAAGCAGCGAGCGCATGAGAGTATAAGGGACTATGCACTAAACCTACAAGAGGCCCTGAGGGCCATTAAGCAGACCGACCCTGATGGAGTGGGAAACGAGGACAGGCTGTTGACTGAACAATTTATAGAGGGACTGTATTGTAATGCCCACCGAACCCAGTTGCGGGCGATGGCCTTACAGGATCCCCATCTGGGCTTTGCACAGTTCAAGGACAGAGCCATCCGGGTGCTCCGAGAACCGGCACCGGGTGGCGTTATGACCCACAGGCGCCCAGCTATTACTTACCACCAGGAGACGGCGCCCTTGTCGGCAGGGCCTGTGGGGACTGATGCGCAGGCTTTGGACAATGACCCGGCTCCAGACCTACACCATCAGGTCCAAGAGCTAGCTAAGAGCGTTGCTGCGCTAACCCGAACTGTGCAGTCTTTACAGGTTTCCACCCCAGGGAAGATCCAGCTGGCATCCGGACCGGAGGACATCCCATGGTGTCGACCAAGGAGGACCCCACCGGCCAGAGGAAGGCCCAGTGACCGATACAGCGAGGACGGACGACCCATCTGCCGCCGCTGCAATCAACCCGGACATATGGCAAGGTACTGTTCTTTAAACGGGCACAACCTGGGGTAGAGGGCCAACCCCCAGGAAAAAGATCACCAGGCCCATCGAACTGGCGCGACAGATATGTGGGAGGACGTCCAGTCTTGCCTGTGGTACTGGATGGCATTCCCATGAGTGCCCTACTGGACACCGGGTCACAGGTCACCACCATCCCGTACGTGCTCTTTAAGCAGTACTGGAATGACTCGGATATTACCCGCTACCCTGACGACGACTTGAGTATCATCGCCAGCAATGGCCAGCCCGTGCCACAGATCGGATTTAGAGAGGTGACCATCAAAATCGGTAGAGTCGAACTGGCAGCACAGGGACTGATCATTGTAGATATTGACAAACATGAGAGTCACCCAAAAATAACTCTAGGAACTAATGTAATTGAAAATTGTCTTGCAGAGGTGATTTTCCTTTTACAGCAGGTTGCCAAGAACGCCAGCTCCGGCGAGCAGCGGGTGCTCCAGAAAGAGATCCGGGCACTGATGCGACGGCAACAGGTGGAACTCTCCGGCGGTGAGATTGGTAGCGTAAGAATGTGTGACCCTTTTCCTACTGCCATGCCCCCAAAAAGTGAAATGATGATTTGGTGCCGGGCAGCTATTGGTCTGAGAGGTAGGGATTACCAGGCAATGGTAGAACCAGTTTACTCAGACAGTAGGCCCACCATTTTGACAGCACGGGGGGTGGTTGATGTACGCCATGGGAGGGTGCCCGTTCGCATAATAAATATCGGGGAGAGGGAAGTGTACCTGCCCCGGTATGCCACGCTAGCCAAATTATATACCATTAACCAAAATTCTATACAATCTGTGGAACCCTTGCCTCCATCTCACCCGGAGGAAGGTAACGGCTCTAAGAAAAACATGGAGGACTGGTGTCAGCAACTACATCTGGGTACTGACTCCACTCCCTCACACCAGAAACAAGGAGTCTATGGGGTGGTTCAGGAGTACGAGAGAGTGTTCAGTAAACACCCGTTAGACTTCGGGCGAGTCAAGGGGGTAGAACACCACATCCCCACGGGAGACCATCCTCCTATAAAAGAGAGGTATCGACCCGTACCCCCTGCCCACTACCAACACGCCAAGGGGATGCTTAGAGACATGAAGGAGGCTGGGGTGATCAGGGATAGCTGTAGCCCCTGGGCAGCTCCACTAGTCTTAGTCAGAAAAAAAGACAACACCATGAGGATGTGTGTAGATTACCGGAAAATCAACCGTATCACACACAAGGATGCGTACCCCTTACCAAGGATAGAGGAGTCATTGGCTGCTTTAAGATCTGCTAACTTCTTCTCTACCTTGGATCTCACTAGCGGGTACTGGCAGGTTCCTGTAGCAGAGGCGGACCGGGAGAAGACCGCATTCACCACCCCGATGGGACTTAGCGAGTTTACCTGTATGCCGTTCGGACTCTGCAACGCACCAGGAACCTTCCAACGATTAATGGAGTGCTGTCTGGGCCACAGAAACTTCGAGACGGTCCTGTTGTACCTGGACGATGTCATCGTATATTCTAAGACTTATGAGGACCACCTGAAACACCTGGCGGAAGTGTTCGAAGCTCTGGCAAGCTACGGCCTAAAGGTGAAACCCTCCAAGTGTCACCTCCTGAAACCAAAGGTGCAGTACCTGGGACACGTGGTGAGCGCTGACGGAGTGGCTCCCGACCCTGATAAGATCACCGCAATTAAGGAATGGCCAAGTCCCTCCAGTGTAAAGAAAGTGCGGCAGTTCCTCGGGTTGGTAGGCTACTACCGCAGGTTCATCCCCGGTTTCACCAAAAAGGCAGCTCCTATGCAGGACCTCCTGATAGGCCAGTCCCGGAAGGCCAAGAACCAGAAGCCGCCCTTCAGATGGGAGAAGTTGGAAGAAGAGTCCTTCCGCCAGCTGAAGATGGCCCTCACGGGGGATGAAATCCTGGCGTACCCGGATTACAGCCAGCCCTTTATCCTCTACACCGACGCCAGTAACATCGGGCTAGGAGCCGTACTGTCCCAGATCCAGCAGGGGAAGGAACGAGTAATCGCCTACGCCAGCCGAAAACTGCGACCCACCGAAAGGAACCCCGAGAATTACAGCTCATTTAAGCTAGAGTTCCTGGCCGTAGTATGGGCAGTCACCGAGCGCTTTAAGCATTATCTCGCTTCTTCCCGGTTCACCGTGTACACGGATAACAACCCGTTGACACACCTGGACACGGCAAGACTCGGTGCCCTGGAGCAGAGGTGGATGGCCCGTCTGTCCAACTACGAGTTCACAATCAAATACCGGGCCGGACGCTCCAATACCAACGCGGATGCCCTGTCCAGGATGCCCAACCTGCCGGACGAAGGAGAAGATCCGGAGGGACTGGAAGAAGTTGAACTCCCTGCGTTCCACCGTCATGGGACCATCCAGTATTCCCACCGGGTAAGGAGTAAGCAGGCTGCTACGTTGAACCCCTTACCTCACTACAACTGGGCGGAAACGCAAGACAGCGACCCTGCCGTCCGACTGGTGAAGGAGATGCTGACTCGCCCGGAGGCTTGCCTTGAACCAGACGCTCCGGAGGAAGCCAAACAACTATGGGCAGAGAAGAGTCGACTGTTCCTTTACAAGGGGAAGTTGTGCCGCAGAATGGTTAACTCCCGGACGCATGAACTACTCTGGCAAGTAGTGGTGCCACGAAGAGACGCAGCCATGGTGATGGAGGCATACCACGATGGAGCTGGACACTTCGGGTGGAAGAAGCTGGAGTTCCTGCTGCGCGAGCGATTCCACTGGGTAGGCATGAGGGGAACCATTGAGAAGTGGTGCAGAGACTGTGGCCCGTGCAACCTGAGAAGGAAGGACCGTGCCAGCCAGAAGACTCCCCTGCAGTCCATCGTCACCCGGCAACCGTTGGAACTGGTAGCCTTGGATCATGTAAAACTGACCCCAAGCAGAAGTGGCTACGTCTACGCGTTAACCATCGTGGATCATTACTCCCGGTTCTTGGTTGTCGTCCCCGTCAAGGACTTAACGGCTCAAACAGCAGCTAGAGCCTTCCAGCAGCACTTTTGCCGTCCACACGGGTACCCGGACCAAGTGCTGACGGACCAGGGACCTGCCTTTGAAGCGGAGGTCTTCCAGGAATTCTGCAATCTGTATGGCTGCCGGAAGATAAGGACGACACCCTACCATCCGCAAACTAATGGACTTTGTGAGAAAATGAACCAGGTGGTAATGGATCTTTTAAAAACGTTGCCCCTGGAAGAACGCAGTCTGTGGCCTGAGAAGTTGCCCGATCTGGTGGACCTATACAACCACATCCCGGTAGGTTCCACCAACTGTACCCCGGCTTACCTAATGAGGGCAAGACCTGGTAAGTTACCTGTTGACCTGGAAATGGGAGTCCTGACACCCGAGGACACTTCACCAGAAACAGACTGGGACACAGAGAGGCAGCAGCAGTACCGGAGAGTACAGGAGAGCGTGGAGCGAAGTCTCTGTCAGGCTAGGGAAAGACAAGAGAAAACTTACAACCAGTATGCTCCCGCTGTTCCCCTGGTACCCGGAGAGCAGGTCTTGAAGAGGAAGAGACGGCTCCACAAGTTGGACGACCAGTGGGAAAAGGACCCGTACACCGTACTGCCCTCAAGCCACGAGAACCCGAAGGTTTGTACCATCAGTAAAGACGGAGGGGAAACCACAGCTATTGTATCCCGGGACCACCTGAAGAAGTGTCCCGAACAACTGAGGAACCCTGAAGAGGAACAAGAAGACCATCGACCCGTAGAGGAAAGGGAAGATATGGTTAGTACTGTGCTCGGGGACTTCCCTCGGTCTTGGACTCAAGTCAATGGTGCAGTTGTGGTACCCGTACTCACCTTCCTCCAACCAGCATCCCAAGCACCTACGGAGCAACAGGTAGAGCTGGAAGAACAGCCGGTCCAGGAGGCAGAAGACCCCACACCTGCAGACCAGGAGGATCAACCCTCTGCTTGCAGTGAGCCTGCCATATCCCTAGTGAGCCAAAGAGCCGGTAGACAGCTGCCCAGTTTACCCTTGACAGCTCCTACACCCTGTAGTTCAGGGCTAGGCAGTCAGCTCCGTAGGTCCACTAGGGCCACTAGAGGCCAGTTACCCGCACGGTGGAGGATTTGAAGTGTATAAATTGTTTTATTTATGTTTACCTGTGTATTGTTGCTTGTGTATAATTTTGTGTTTCTAGTTATTTGTAGGAGTCCTTGGCGGATTTACCGGGAATCCTTGTACATAGTTGGAGCGTAACCCAGGACGGACTAAAGACTGTTAAGGACTCGGGGCAGGACAAACCCCTACCTGGTTACGTCTCCCTGTTTTGGTGAAATGGACACCTTGCTTTTCTTCAAAGACTGCACCCGGTTACGGACATGCCGTAACCATCTTTATATGTTTTTCTTATTGTATTATTATTGTTTTTATCTTGTTATGTTTTTCTAAAATATGTTTAGTCCCGGAGTACTAAATTTCACTAGGGGGGAATGTGACACCCCAGGGGTCTGGTTGCCACAGTGATAGAGATGTTATGTCTGAGAGCAGGTGGGAGGTCCTTTGGTCAGGGATCCTGTGCATGCCACACCTCCTGCCCAGTCTTGGGAGGGGAAGAACTTCCCCTATAAAAACCCGGGGCTGAAGCAGGGTTAGGGGTCAAGGAGAGTAGAGACAAGAAACAGTCATAGGAAGAAACCGCAGGAGCTCAGTGGGAGCAATACTACTACGAGTCAGGGGCTGGCAGCTGCAGAGCTCGCCCTGACTGAGAAGCTTTCTTACCGGACCCGGCGTCCGAGGCTGTGGGGACTAACTCTTACCCAGCAGCAGAAGCCGACCGGCAGGGGATTTCAGGTCCTCAGGCCCAGAAACCCGAAGGCACGGTCACACGCGTGGGACCAGCACCGCCATCGTGAGCGGAAGCCATTAGAAGGCCCCGAGTCACCGGCCATACGGGTGAGCACCACACGGTACACTCAGGGACGTGGGCTACTTATATCCGCTTCTAGCAAGGTAGCCAGAAGAGTACAGTCAGTTTGGGAGGCCTACAACTCCGCCTGGCCAGGGGAGATCCCATCTGCTCAAGGACTGACCAGGCCCCGTTCGCTAGCAAGTACTCCGGGAGGGTCTATCGTTGTTACCAGTAAAGACCCTGAATTACACCGCACCGTCTCTGAGTGGTTCCTGCTACCCCCATCTTCCACGTCGGCTGCCCTGAGGCCATACCCCTCCCGTTGGGGGTTATACTATCACGCTGCACAATTCTACACCGGCCTCAGCGGTCTGCCCTGCAGCGGCAGCTCCATAGCTGCAAGTCAACGGGTGGCGTAGTCGACACTCAAATAACATCTATCAAGACTGCCACACACTGAGTTTGACTCCCTGGGCACGGACCGGGTCCCCGCCACTCGGAGACTACAACCCTCATCTGATCCGGTTCCGGGTAAGCCCCCGTGCGCGAGACACTGCGCGACCCAGCAGGCCCAGGGGCGCGTCACAAGCGTGCTGCTAGGAAACACGCATCACCTTACCAATACGTGGTGCCGCCTCACGCCATGCTGGAACCCACAGGTTCCTCCCCCATGCGATCCAGCAATCATATTAAGTGGGATAAAGGATTTTCAACAGCCGGGAAAAGGCCACCCTCCGTTGTCCACATCTCTATCAAAACAAATACCCCAGATAATAATAATGTGTAAGAAGGCTCTATCTGTTAGTCACCAGAAAAACTGCCTAATTGTCTAAGTAAACACGTACAGTTCTCTCCATAAATTTATACAAATAGATCATGGATTAAAAAGGTTTTTATCGAGATAGAAAAGACCATATAAGTGCAATGCTTCGGTATGTTACATGGGGGTTCCCGTGGGACAAATAGTTTCAAAGAATAATATATTAATCAATCACCAAAGCCACAGCGGACCTCTCAAGAGAAACAGAAGAAGAAGGGGGGGAGGCCCTAATGAAACAACTATAGTGATAACTAATCTGCTTACCCTACCTACGTGGAGGTTGGCACCCTACAAATCCTGCGCAAATGGCGCCCCCACTCTACGGTGGCTTTCCCTATCTACTTAACCCTATTCTGTCCCTATTCTGGAAGGAATGGGGCAAAGGAAAGAATCTCATTCATACCAAGTGGGGTAGTGGTGCCCAGGGTAAAGATCCAACGAGTTTCCTTTTGTAAAATGCGTAAATCCCAGTTTCCTCCTCTTATCGAAGGTGTCACCTTTTCAATGCCCATAAATTTAATGACATTGGCATCCCCCTGGTGCATAGTGTTTACATGATTAGCTATTGGGGTATCTTTCTTGTTTTTTATATCACGTAAGTGTTCTAATATCCTTTTCTTAAACTCCCTTCGTGTCTTCCCAATATATTCCAATTTGCATATACAAGTCGCTTTGTATATCACTCCCTTCGATCGACAATTTATGAGTTCCCTAATCTTGAACTCCCTCCCCTTGACAAAGCTCCTGAAAGTATTACCCTGGGTCATGGCAGAACATGCCTTGCAGTTATTACACCGATAGCAGCCAGAAACCCCTCGATCCAACCATGTAGGACTACGCTCAGACATAAAATGACTATGGACGAGACGATCCCTAAGGGACCTCCCTCTACGATAGGTAATTTGTGGTTGTGAGGCCAATTTATCTCCAACGTCCTCATCCATACGAAGGATACCCCAATGTTTCTTAAAAATCTGTTTGACCTGTTGAGATTTATTACAGAATCGTGTTATGAATCTAATTGTAGACTCTTCTTGATGTTTGGCTTTTGGAACCAATAGCTCACTTCTCTCTCTCACCAAAGACTCTCTATAGGCCTGATTCAGAACCTTTTTAGGGTATCCTCTATCTAGAAATCTGTTTCTCAAGTCCCAAGCTTGTCTTTCATAGTCATTAACATCAGAGCAATTCCTCCTGAGCCTTAAAAATTGACCCTTTGGGATACCTCTCTTGAGTGGGACTGGATGATTGCTTTCCCATCTCAGGAGGGTATTAGTTGCTGTTGGTTTTCTATAGGTTTCTGTCCTTAATTCGCCATTAGCCTCTCTGTGAACCAATACATCTAAAAAGGCCAATTTTGTTCTATTCACTTCCGATGTAAATAGTAGACCAATCGGGTTGTCATTAAGTCTTGCGACGAATTCACGGAAACTATCCGGTGTTCCGTTCCATATCACAAAAACATCGTCAATAAATCGCAGCCACATGACAACCCCGTTGGCTAGGTCACACTCATTAAAAACCATGGTTTCTTCCCACCAGCCCAGGAGCAAATTAGCATAAGAGGGAGCACATGGGCTCCCCATTGCTGTGCCCCTGAGCTGGTGGAAATATTCCCCATCGAACGTGAAGACGTTGTTATTGAGACAAAATTCAAGGAGTTTCAAGGTGAACTCATTATGTATAGTGAATTGTCTACCCCTTGATCTTAGGTAGTAGTCAACGGCTCTTAAACCAAATTCATGGGGGATCGAGGAGTATAAGGCTTCTACATCCACACTCCCCAAAATCATGTCTTGCTCCAATACAACACCCTCGAGTTTCCTCAAGAGGTCCGCTGTGTCACGCACATACGAATTTAAAGCTATCACAAATGGTCTCAGAATTTTATCAATATATGTGCCTGCCTTATGTGTGAGGCTGTTAATTCCAGACACAATGGGTCTTGCTTTTAGTGGTTCCAGACCTTTATGGACTTTAGGAAGACCATAAAAAGTCGCTGTGATCGGGTAGGCTGGGACCAGATAGTCCTTTTCATTTTTATCAATCACTTTGTTAATGAAACCTTCCTGTACCAACTCCCTGAGTTTGTTATGTAAATCCTTAGTTGGGTTATGTGATAGTCTCCGATAACCCTCCTTCTGTTCGAGTAACCCCAAACACATTGCACGATAATGGTCAGTATCCATGATGACTAAATTCCCGCCTTTGTCAGACGGTTTTATTACAATATTTTTGTCCCCTTCCAATCTCAGCAAACATTCCATTTCCCCCTTAGATAGATTATGGCTTCGATCGTTTCTACCGTATTCAAGGTCAACCAAGTCTTTTGTCACTAGATTTAAAAATACGTCTATAGAGCAAATGTCACCAGATGATGGTGGTACCTTCTGACTCCTATTCTTTAAGGCCGTAAATGGGCCTTTTCCATCAATATTGGGGTTTAAATCTCCCAAGTGGTACAGAAGTCTAACGTCCTCCAGTAGATCTTCTTCAATCCCCAAGTCCCTACTACTTTTCTTGCCTTCCCTAATAAAGTGCTTTTTCCATTTTAATTTACGAACAAACAAATGTAAATCCTTAACCACTTCAAAAGCATCAAAATCGGTAGTAGGGACGAAGGATAGGCCCTTGCTGAGGACACACATTTCGTTTTCTAACAACTGTCTTTTAGAGAGATTAATAATCTGAAGCTCTAGTTGGGGTTGTTGAATCTGCTTCTGAGAGGATATTGTAGGTCTAAAAAATTGCTCCTCTGTGGTGATCTCTTACTGGAGCTCCTCCCCTGATTAAATCCTCTACCTCTCCCCCTAATTTTGTGATTTTTACCCTTCCCCTCAGTTTCCGATACCTCAGTTTCCGAAGAAGAAGGGTCAATATCAGTGGTCCTTGTATTTCTAATCACTGGAAAGGTGTAGGCCTTATTATCTTTAAATTCTGCCAGATCTTTACTGAAGAACTTATGTTTTCTCTCTTTTAGATGGAACTGAAAACGTTCAATCGTATTCTGCAAACTTAATTCCTTCTGTATAAATTCTGGCTCTGAGGAAAATTTTTTTGTGACCTCTATCTGCTCTTTCAAAGACTCATTAAGTGTGAATAAAGTTGATTTTTCTTCTTCCAATAGTATCTTCATAAACCTGATCGAGCTCTCAGTGGCTTCCCTTTCCCACTTAGTCATTAAGGTAGAACTCTTATAGCGATATCCAGGTGAGAGGGCAATCCGCAGGTGTCTAGGTACAATACCCGCCTTAATATAATTTTCAAGAGACTGTACCTCCCACCAGGATGCTATTTGATCCTTATAGAGTTTTGTAAGTTCTTTGAACGCTGAATTGAAAGAGGGAGTGTATTTTTTTTTGAGTGAACAAACTGAGAATACCTCCTTTGCTTCATCTATCCATTGATCAGTATTGATACCAACAGTGAGAAAGCCTGCCATGCTATAATATAAATATAATCCAGCAGAGACCAAAAGACTTATTATGAAGATATCAACTAGATATAGCAAATAAGTACATAAAATATAACTTTTATTAATGAAAAGTCTAAAAAGAAATTTATAACATGATGCCCATATGGTGTATCATAAGTAAAAAGATATAAATATCTACGATATAGCTGGACAGAATATCAGGCCCTATTAGGTCCAGCATAAGTAAGAATAATGAAGGTATTCAAGCTATGAAGTCCAAAAAGAGAACCCCACAGATACGCAAAAAAACAAGGTATATCTCACCAAATGCCCATATAGCAATATAGACGGTGATTATACCTATATCTGTGTATACCCATAGACAAAACCAGCCATTATTAAATGGTAAATAAGTATACAATCAAATAGAGCTATGAGGGGCCTTCTATTATCATCCAGGCACTCAATCCTCATAAAAACTTGGAAACATATCACCCGGGGTCTTTTTATATATATCTGCTCCCCCTTTACTTTCCAGGTGATGAGTTAATCCATGGAACATCCCAAGCCGAGGTATACCTCACCAAATACCCATATAGCAATACATACGGTGATCATACCTATATCTGCATATACCCATAGACATAACAAGCCATTATTAAATGGTAGGTATGTTTACAGAAATAGAACTATGAGGAGCCTTCTATTACCATCCAGGCATTTAAATCCTCATAGAACATGGAAACATCTCACCCGGGGTCTTTTTATGTCTGCTCCCCCTTTACATTATAGGTGATCAGTTTGTCCACGGAACATCCCGACGCGTTTCAATCCTTCATCAGGGGTATATAGTTCCTCTTCATTAAGGGTATATCATTCCTCATTCCTGCATTGGTTCCTTAATCATATCCTAATGCCTCAAATGGGTACACATTATGCCCTGCTTTATATGCGTGCGTTAAGCCGCGCTCCTTGATAATTACCGCGCTGACCGTGACGTGTTTCCGGTCCTAGAATACCACACTGCCGGAAGTAAACATCACGCGTTACCATGGGCATGGAACGCACTTCCGGTCCCAGAATACCCCGTTACCGGAAGTCAACGTCACGCGTTCCCATGGATATGGAACGCAAGCGTGCTGCTAGGAAACACGCATCACCTTACCAATACGTGGTGCCGCCTCACGCCATGCTGGAACCCACAGGTTCCTCCCCCATGCGATCCAGCAATCATATTAAGTGGGATAAAGGATTTTCAACAGCCGGGAAAAGGCCACCCTCCGTTGTCCACATCTCTATCAAAACAAATACCCCAGATAATAATAATGTGTAAGAAGGCTCTATCTGTTAGTCACCAGAAAAACTGCCTAATTGTCTAAGTAAACACGTACAGTTCTCTCCATAAATTTATACAAATAGATCATGGATTAAAAAGGTTTTTATCGAGATAGAAAAGACCATATAAGTGCAATGCTTCGGTATGTTACATGGGGGTTCCCGTGGGACAAATAGTTTCAAAGAATAATATATTAATCAATCACCAAAGCCACAGCGGACCTCTCAAGAGAAACAGAAGAAAAAGGGGGGGGGGGCCCTAATGAAACAACTATAGTGATAACTAATCTGCTTACCCTACCTACGTGGAGGTTGGCACCCTACAAATCCTGCGCAAATGGCGCCCCCACTCTACGGTGGCTTTCCCTATCTACTTAACCCTATTCTGTCCCTATTCAGGAAGGAATGGGGCAAAGGAAAGAATCTCATTCATACCAAGTGGGGTAGTGGTGCCCAGGGTAAAGATCCAACGAGTCGTGTAAACATGTAAACACTATGCACCAGGGGGATGCCAATGTCATTAAATTTATGGGCATTGAAAAGGTGACACCTTCGATAAGAGGAGGAAACTGGGATTTACGCATTTTACAAAAGGAAACTCGTTGGATCTTTACCCTGGGCACCACTACCCCACTTGGTATGAATGAGATTCTTTCCTTTGCCCCATTCCTTCCAGAATAGGGACAGAATAGGGTTAAGTAGATAGGGAAAGCCACCGTAGAGTGGGGGCGCCATTTGCGCAGGATTTGTAGGGTGCCAACCTCCACGTAGGTAGGGTAAGCAGATTAGTTATCACTATAGTTGTTTCATTAGGGCCTCCCCCCCTTCTTCTTCTGTTTCTCTTGAGAGGTCCGCTGTGGCTTTGGTGATTGATTAATATATTATTCTTTGAAACTATTTGTCCCACGGGAACCCCCATGTAACATACCGAAGCATTGCACTTATATGGTCTTTTCTATCTCGATAAAAACCTTTTTAATCCATGATCTATTTGTATAAATTTATGGAGAGAACTGTACGTGTTTACTTAGACAATTAGGCAGTTTTTCTGGTGACTAACAGATAGAGCCTTCTTACACATTATTATTATCTGGGGTCCAACGCGTCGGGATGTTCCGTGGACAAACTGATCACCTATAATGTAAAGGGGGAGCAGACATAAAAAGACCCCGGGTGAGATGTTTCCATGTTCTATGAGGATTTAAATGCCTGGATGGTAATAGAAGGCTCCTCATAGTTCTATTTCTGTAAACATACCTACCATTTAATAATGGCTTGTTATGTCTATGGGTATATGCAGATATAGGTATGATCACCGTATGTATTGCTATATGGGTATTTGGTGAGGTATACCTCGGCTTGGGATGTTCCATGGATTAACTCATCACCTGGAAAGTAAAGGGGGAGCAGATATATATAAAAAGACCCCGGGTGATATGTTTCCAAGTTTTTATGAGGATTGAGTGCCTGGATGATAATAGAAGGCCCCTCATAGCTCTATTTGATTGTATACTTATTTACCATTTAATAATGGCTGGTTTTGTCTATGGGTATACACAGATATAGGTATAATCACCGTCTATATTGCTATATGGGCATTTGGTGAGATATACCTTGTTTTTTTGCGTATCTGTGGGGTTCTCTTTTTGGACTTCATAGCTTGAATACCTTCATTATTCTTACTTATGCTGGACCTAATAGGGCCTGATATTCTGTCCAGCTATATCGTAGATATTTATATCTTTTTACTTATGATACACCATATGGGCATCATGTTATAAATTTCTTTTTAGACTTTTCATTAATAAAAGTTATATTTTATGTACTTATTTGCTATATCTAGTGGGTATGGGATTTGTATAAATCCCATCCACTATGCTGTAACATCTGTCTGCTACAGATTGCACGCAGCGCAAATGCGTGGCGTGCAATCCCCAGCGTTTACTTACCGTGTGCACGTACCCTAACACAGCAGACATCTGCCTTTAAAAAACTGTTTGTTTTTTTAAAATTTTAAAAAGCATAAAATGTCTGACAATGCTGTGTGTTATTAAACAGGGTGTTGGTTACCACTGATTTATCACAATCAGTTTACCCACAGCCATATATGTTGAGTTTGCTTTGACATTTATTAAGGCTATGTTTATGTGAAATAGCTTGAAAAGGGTTGGATACAGTTCTAAGAGACAGTTCTAAGAGTGTCCTATGTGCCTTTTCAAGGCAGTCTGGGACTTTGAAGTACTTTTGACTCAAATTAATTTGCTGTAAACTGAATTTCCGGGCAAAAATTTTGAAAAATTGGGAACTGATTTGAAAACTCTAATTTATGTATTTATATTTATACACTCCTCAACATTGAAATCCCAGGATGGATAGACATGTTAATGATATGCCAATGCTAAAAAAATAGAAACATTTTTAAAACCTCTAAATTTATTCTGTATCGTGTATCAGCGTGACACTCAGGAATTTATGCATTTACATGTCTTTGATGCTATCAATGAAGCTATTAATGGTTGTCTCAGGAATGTTCTGCCACGCTGAATACACTTGAGAATGTAAATCATCAAGATCCACTGCTGGCAGCTCCTTTTGTAATTGATGCCCAGATGTTCTCGATGGAAGACAAGTCCAGTGATGCTGCAGGCCATGGTAGCAAGTTTAGGTCACACAGGCTGCTCATAGTAGCATGAGCAACATGCGACCTGGCGTTGTCGTGTTGAAAAACTGCAGATTCTGGAGAATCGGATGTACCACTAATTCCACAACCAAATAAATATAATGACAAGTTGTTTGTGTAGCTGGAATGAAGACTGGAGTGGTTTGGCTATACTACATTATGCCATCCCACACCAAAATCCCATAAGTATGACTGATGTGACATCCCTCATGAAGGCCGCTTCATGTTCCAAGGACCATTCCCATCTTTATCATTTGTAAATCAATGCGTATATCCATCCTGTGATTTCCATTATTCCATGACTTTTTCCTTCCTCATAAGGGCTCATACTTATCCGCGCTAAAAACGGACTAGTGCAATCCAATTAAAAAATCAGATTGCACTCTGACTTATGTTAGTTACTGAATCAGTGATTATCTGAGTTTTTTTTTTTCCCAGCTCGGATCGGACTGAGAAAAAAAATCACAGCATGCTGCGAGTAGCCACGTATATCAGACAAGACTTGCCAATGCAAGTAAATGGGTGAGAGAAAAAAATCGTATCGCACATGGACCATGCGTATGCCGTCCAATTTTTATGCACCCATCTCCTAGAAAACCCGACATTTCATCAACCGAGTAGAGTAAATTCACATCGCGACCCATCAGAATACAATAGGTAGAATAGATATATACATTAAATAGAAAGACAGAACGATATCAGTGACATACACTGCTCAAAAAAATAAAGGGAACACTTAAACAACAGAATATAACTCCAAGTAAATCAAACTTCTGTGAAATCAAACTGTCCACTTAGGAAGCAACACTGATTCACAATCAATTTCACATGCTGTTGTGCAAATGGAATAGACAATAGATGGAAATTATTGGCAATTATCAAGAACCACTCAATAAAGGAGTGGTTCTGCAGGTGGGGACAGAAGACCACATCTCAGTACCAATGCTTTCTGGCTGATGTTTTGGTCACTTTTGAATGTTGGTTGTGCTTTCACACTCGTGGTAGCATGAGACGGACTCTACAACCCACAGAAGTTGCTCAGGTAGTGCAGCTCATCCAGGATGGCACATCAGTGCGAGCTGTGGCAAGAAGGTTTGCTGTGTCTGTCAGCGTAGTGTCCAGAGGCTGGAGGCGCTACCAGGAGACAGGCCAGAACACTAGGAGACGTGGAGAGGGCAGTAGGAGGACAACAACCCAGCAGCAGGAGCGCTACCTCCGCCTTTGTGCAAGGAGGAACAGGAGGAACACTGCCAGAGCCCTGCAAAATGACCTCCAACAGGCCACAAATGTGCATGTGTCTGCACAAACGGTTAGAAACCGACTCCATGAGGGTGGTATGAGGGCCCGACATCCACAGATGGGGGTTGTGCTCACGTGCAGGATGCTTGGCATTTGCCACAGAACACCAGGATTGGAAAGTCGCCACTGGCGCCCTGTGCTCTTCACAGATAAAAGCAGGTTCACACTGAGCACATGTGACAGACGTGACAGAGTCTGGAGACGCCGTGGAGAGCGATCTGCCGCCGGCAACATCCTTCAGCATGACCGGTTTGGCAGTGGGTCAGTAATGGTGTGGGGTGGCATTTCTTTGGAGGGACGCACAGCCCTCCATGTGCTCATCAGAGGTAGCCTGACTGCCATTAGGTACTGAGATGAGATCCTCAGACCCCTTGTGAGACCATATGCTGGTGCGGTTGGCCCTGGGTTCCTCCTAATGTAGGACAATGCCAGACCTCATGTGGCTGGAGTGTGTCAGCATTTCCTGCAAGATGAAGGCATTGAAGCTATGGACTGGCCCGCCCATTCCCCAGACCTGAATCCGATTGAGCACATCTGAGACATCATGTCTTGCTCCATCCACCAACGTCACGTTGCACCACAGTCTGTCCAGGAGTTGGCGGATGCTTTAGTCCAGGTCTGGGAGGAGATCCCACAGGAAACCATCCGCAACCTCATCAAGAGCATGCCCAGCCGTCGTAGGGAGGTCATACAGGCAAGTGGAGGCCACACACAATACTGAGCCTCATTTTGACTTGTTTTAAGGACATTACATCAACGTTGGATCAGCCTGTAGTGTGTTTTTCCACTTTAATTTTGGGGGTGACTTTTTTTGTTGTCAGCACATTCAACTTTGTACAGAACCAAGTATTCAATGAGAATATTTCATTCATTCAGATCTAGGATGTGTTATTTGAGTGTTCCCTTTATTTTTTTGAGCAGTGTATATAATTAGTGCAGTGTGTGTGTGTAGGTTAATGTTTATGTATTTAGCTAATAATTCAATAAATTAAATTAAGGAAAAAAATGGATTAGTATCCCCCACAATTTTGTCAACCAGCTGAGGGAAAGCTGACAGCTGGGGGCTGGTGTTTATAGTATGGGAAGGGAGTAATAAAAATGGAGCTTACCAGGCTAATAATATCAGCTCACAGCTGCATTATTAGCATTTACTAGTTAATAAAATGGGGGACCCCCAAAAAAATTATGTGGGGTCCCCCCTATATTTAATAACCAACAAACGCTAGGCAGACAGCTGTGGGCTGATATTAATAGGCTAGGAAGGGACCATGGATATTGGCCCCCCTCCCAGACTAAGAACATCAGCACTCAGCTGCCTCAGAAATAACGTGTTACGGATCCGGGTGGTGGAACCTCTGTGCTGCAGTGCAAGGAGGGACCAGAGGGGCGTAACTAGGTATCAACTCGGATCGACCAAGGTCGTAAGGCGGCTCAATCGACTCCGTGACCAGGGAAGGACCGAGCAGAGGGACCAGGTGCTACTCTGGGACCGACCTTGTATGAGAGCAGGTGACTCCCACGGGTCAGAAGGCAGGGACTGACCGGTACAGCAGATGAGCACGGCAGGCAGGCTGACGGGTGATTCGGGCAGACGTACTGGCAGACACAGCAGGTAACAAGCAGGAGCCTCTTGGTAGGCTGGCTGGTAGGCACGGCAGGTAACAGGCAGGTGCTTCTAGGTAAGCAGACTGGCAGACACGGCAGGTAACAGGCAGGTGCTTCTAGGTAAGCGGGCTGGCAGGCACGGCAGGTAACAGGCAGGTGCTTCCAGGTAAGTGGGCTGGCAGGTAACGGGCAGGTGCTTCCAGGTAAGCGGGCTGGCAGGCACGGCAGGTAACGGGCAGGTGCTTCCAGGTAAGCAGGCGGGCAGAGCCCATAGACAGACGGGTGGACTGGACTGTAGGCAGACTGTCGGGCTGGAGAGTAGACAAGCTGGCGGACTGGACTTGTAGTCAGGCTGGCGGGCTGGACTTGTAGTCAGGCTAGACAAAGCTACAACCTTGCACGGGCACCTCCATTTTGGAGGAGGTGCCTTTTATATGAAAGGTCCTCCGGCCTTTGGCCGGGGACTCCTTAGGACGGCGCGCGCGGCCGCTTTAAGAGGGAGGGAGCGCGCGTGCGCCCTAAGCACAGTGCCCAGGAAGCTGGGCCGGCCGCAACAGAGGCAGGAGAGCCGGAGGACGCCGGGCAGGAGGCGCGGCAGTAAGTGGGACGGCGTCTCTGCCTGTCAGGGGGCAGAGACGCCGATACTACATAACGCATCTATAAGATGCGTCAATTCTGACGCTTAGCCTCCGCTCTTCCCACTTGCCTTGGTGCGGTGGCAAGTGCGGTAATAGTATTAGGGTTGATGTTAGCTCTGTATTGTCAGCTGACATCAAGCCTAGGGGTTAGTAATGGAAAGGTGACTATAAGACACCTAAATTCTAACCCCATAGTTATATTGGAAAATATACACATTCCGAATAAAGTCCTTTTATTGAAAGAGTGATACAGACTCCTTTTATTTGACATAACTACTTCCCGTGCCACTTTTTCCCATTTATTATTGTAAAATAAAAAAACACCATATTCCTCACCTGCCTGATGAGAAGATAACTAATTTGCCCCACGATGAGTCTAGCTCTGCTACATCTAGATGCCTTGCTGAATGGTGGCATGATGTGACCGTTCAGCCTGGCAGCTGCGCGTGATAGCGCAGCATCAGTGCCTCGCGGTGACGTGAATGAGGTGAGTGGAGTTCATAGCCGATGAACACCTCTCACCTCACTGATGTCAACGCTAGCGCCATGAGAACTTTCTCTCTGACATCAACCGCCAAAACTATTACCCCACCTGACACCGCACCAGGGCAAGTGGGAAGAGCAGAGCCTAAGCATCAGAATTGGCGCATCTTATGGATGTGCCATTTCTGGGGTGGCTGAGAGCTGATGTTCTTATTCATGGCCCCTTCCTAGCCTTTTAATATCAGCCCATAGCTGTCTGCCTAGCCTTTGCCGGTTATTAATTATAGGGGGGACCCCACATCATTTTTGGGGGGGTCCCCCATTTTAATAACTAGTAAAGGCTAAGCATACAGCTGTGAGCTGATATTAATACCCTGGGAAGTTCAATGTATATTACCCCCTTCCCAGGCTATAAACATCAGCCCCTAGCTGTCGGCTTTCCCCCAATTGGTTAACAAAATTGTGAGGGATCATACGCCTTTTTTTTTCATTCATTTATTTATTTATTGCTTAAATACATGTACAGTAAGCTACACACGCAAAACATTGATTATATATCTTACTCACATATTTCTATCTATGTATTGAAGAATATTTACTTTGAAAACTATCTTTAAATCACATAGAGAATTACTCTATGTAAAAGCTAATGTTAAAAACGCATTGCATACGGATTGCATATGCATGTCATACGGATGCTAGGTGAGAAAAATCGCATTGTACCCGCATGACACTCGTCCGACTTTTAGGAACAACATTGGACCGATTTTATTAATGCAGATGGGTATGAGCCCTAACTTAACATTGTAGGTAGACACATGGATGTAAAATAAGGCTTTACTTACTTGTTCACATAAAAGCTGAACAGTTGGGAGATTTCCACTTAATACTGCTAAATGTAGTGGGGTCTGTAGAGAAAGAAAATGTGCAATTAATAAAGGTTGCAGCATTAAATCATCAAGGCTGAAAGATGAGCTCAACTTACCAGCCTTTAGTTTTTTTCTGGAATTTACTAACAGACAGATTCATAGAAAGACTTGCTCAATGTTAAATATATTATTTTACTTTAATTTAGATATTAATTGGGTTTATTGTACTATTAGTCAAAATGGCATAAAAAATATTGTGCTTTTTAGCTAATGCAGCCTAACATAAAACACAGCAGACATATCTATTCATAAGGAGTGGATTCCCCTGCCTATCATGGCTTGATTGTTGCAGTATATATAGTACATGCATATGTACATGGTAGCTGTCAATCATTGGCGATGGGCAAAAGAAGGAAGTAAGAGTGTTCTCTTTATGAATAAAGTGGACTCAAAATTATACGTAAGCAGAATTATTTGTTAGCTGATGTTGAAATTTTTTTGTCTAATTTGGGTTAACAGTACAGTAATCCTGTCCCCATAATAGCCTGCCCTTAAAACAGGCGGCATAGCATGCTGCCAAGTCCATTTTAAAGCGCAATCATATTCTGCAGCACTTTACAGACATTATTGGCACTGTCCCCATTTGGGCTCACACTCTACATTCCCTATCAGTATGTCCTTGGAGTGTGGGAGGAAACCGGAGAACCCAGAGGAAACCCACAGGAACACGGGGGGAACATACAAACTCCTTGCAAATATTGTCCTTCGTGGGAAATGACTTTATTAATCCTGACTATGAATAGTGAAACCAAATACAAATATGTTTTTTTTGTCTAGATTTATGTCCCAAGATGGAAAATTGTAATGCTGTACGCATTGGGAGACAAGGAAGCTTCCTTTAGCCATATGTTTTAACCATATTACTGAAGTACCAGATGGTTACTATTGGTAACTACTATATGTTATACAGCTTATTAGGCCTCTTGGTAAGCACTGAATTAGCCCGAACTACTCTATTTAGTGGCCAAACACAGCTAGGGTATGTTTAGGTATATAAATCAAGAATCATAACTCAGAATGGGGTATTGAGACCCAAAAGCACTAGTATAAGCTTAGTCACTAGCTTTGCCACAGCATTTGTGAAATGCGCTTCAGGTGTGCTTGGTGGGTGATCTTTTTTTCCTAAGCTGCCATTATATATACTATTATACTTAATTTTGATTGTCATTATATTTATATGCCATACATTTGAGTTTGCTATACCATCTTGCCTGGGTGTGTTTTACTATTCATTGCTTATATATTTTTCTATATTGTGCATCAGCACCATCTCAGTACCACTTGTCATTTTTGTCTATTGTGTTGCAACATTCATCATTTTGTGTCTTTTAAACTATTTTTGTAATAAGCGTTATTAATTGTATTGCTTATTAATTTGTCTATCCTGCACCTCTATCATTATTGGTTTTCTGCTCTATGTTTAGATATAGCAGTATTGTAACAGAAAGCCGCACTGAAGAGCAGTTATCGAAATTTTGCAGATGCTTAGGCACTGTCTATGAAAAACCACTTTCCAGTAACTTGATAGTGTTTATTATGCAATTTACAGTACTGCTTTTTTATGCTAGACTATATAAGTCAATGGGGAAAACCACAACCTATTGGACAAGCTTTGGTCAAAAAATATATACACTGCTCAAAAAAATAAAGGGAACACTCAAATAACACATCCAAGATCTGAATGAATGAAATATTCTCATTGAATACTTTGTTCTGTACAAAGTTGAATGTGCTGACAACAAAATCACACAAAAATCATCAATGGAAATCAAATTTATTAACCAATGGAGGCCTGGATTTGGAGGCTGATCCAACTTTGATGTAATGTCCTTAAAACAAGTCAAAATGAGGCTCAGTATTGTGTGTGGCCTCCACGTGCCTGTATGACCTCCCTACAACATCTATGCATGCTCCTGATGAGGTTGCGGATGGTCTCCTGTGGAATCTCCTCCCAGACCTGGACTAAAGCATCCGCCAACTACTGGACGGTCTGTGGTGCAACGTGACGTTATAGAAAGAAAACACCAGCTCACCTGGGATCTAGCGTCCTGAAGCACCGAGCACGAGGAACCACTTCAGAGTTTAAATGAATGAAAGAAAAGAGAGCTCCAGCTGCAGGTAAGTCCAAAGATTCCTTCTTTATTGAATTAAAAAACATGCCAAAGTACATGTCCATAAAAGCAACGCGTTTCGAACGCTGAGCTTGGATAAAGAACGCAACATTTGCCACATGAGGTCTGGCATTGTCCTGCATTAGGAGGAACCCAGGGCCAACCGCACCAGCATATGGTCTCACAAGGGGTCTGAGGATCTCATCTCGGTACCTAATGGCAGTCAGGCTACCTCTGGCGAGCACATGGAGGGCTGTGCGGCCCTCCAAAGAAATGCCACCCCACACCATTACTGACCCACTGTCAAACCGGTCATGCTGAAGGATGTTGTAGGCAGCAGATCGCTCTTCACGGCGTCTCCAGACTCTGTCACGTCTGTCATATGTGCTCAGTGTGAACATGCTTTCACCTGTGAAGAGCACAGGGCGCCAGTGGCGACTTTGCCAATCCTGGTGTTCTGTGGCAAATGCCAAGCGTCCTGCACGGTGTTGCATGTGAGTACAACCCCCATCTGTGGACGTCGGGCCCTCATACCACCCTCATGGAGTCGGTTTCTAGCAGTTTGTACAGACACATGCACATTTGTGGCCTGCTAGAGGTCATTTTGCAGCGCTCTGGCAGTGCTCCTCCTGTTCCTCCTTGCACAAAGGCGGAGGTAGCGGTCCTGCTGCTGGGTTGTTGCCCTCCTACGGCCCCCTCCACATCTCCTAGTGTACTGGCCTGTCTCCTGGTAGCGCCTCCAGCCTCTGAACACTACGCTGACAGACACAACAAACCTTCCTGCCACAGTTCGCATTGATGTGCCATCCTGGATGAGCTGCACTACCTGAGCAACTTCTGTGGGTTGTTGATTCCGTCTCATGCTACCACGAGTGTGACAGCACAACCAACATTCAAAAGTGACCAAAACATCAGCCAGAAAGCATTGATACTGAGATGTGGTCTGTGGTCCCCACCTGCAGAACCACTCCTTTATTCAGTGGGTCTTGATAATTGCCAATAATTTCCATCTATTGTCTATTCCATTTGCACAATAGCATATGAAATTGATTGTCAATCAGTGTTGCTTCCTAAGTGGACAGTTTGATTTCACAGAAGTTTGATTTACTTTGAGTTATATTCTGTTGTTTAAGTGTTCCCTTTATTTTTTTGAGCAGTGTATATTCCCTTACACTACGAGTGCTCCATATGATTGACAGTCACCGTTGATACAAACACAGACTGACCTGCCTAACACACACAATGCTGCCAGGTCTTTAACATTTTTTGAAGTTTCAGAACTACATTCGAGTAGCTCTATTTCTAACAGAAGGTTACAGTCTGCAGAAACACATTCAAGCTTGAAGTTCCTGTTGCAAATACCAATTGTAAGGAACTAGGCTTTTTAAATCTATTTCCCACCTGTGTCAGAAAGGCAGGGTACTGAGAAGCATACAGCATGGAATACCTCTCCCATGTGATCTGCCAGGGGCAGCAGGCACACAGCCAACTTCCTGACATGAGGACTTGACAAGATGTTCCATTTGTTCTTTATTTAGTAAAGGTTACAAGCAAATGTCATCAGTCTGCAACTCCATTTCCGACTATCCCCTTACATCAGTGAGCTCGGATATACACCGCTGGTCAGTTCATGCCTGGCTTAGACAGACAATTAGCATTTAAAAAAGCTGCTATATTATTATATGAACCATAAAAGTAAGATAAGTTATTCAGTGTTCACTTATCTTTCATTGTAGACTGCAGTACCTTAAATAATAAATTATAATGTCCCTCAGTGGTATTTCATGCATTTGGGGTGGGGTGGGTCGGATATGCTAAATAAATATAGTAAAAATACATAATACAAGACGAGGGTAAATTCAATTCATATAAATATCTATAGCATTATACATTAGTCCTATTCTAACCCCGATTATTAAAACCTTGCAGATTATATCTCACAATAACTTCTCGCATTTGAATACTGATATTTATAAATCTCCACCACTTTATGCTCATTACGGGTGTGGCCACTAAGACCCCCACTGATTTTGAGAATGAAGGGGATGCAGCACTAGTGCCCAAATATAATTTTGTGCTTGCAGTGTTATGTCTAGGTAAATTGAACAAGTTGGATTTTTACTCTCTAAGGCTATGTTCACATACTGTATGTCAGGTTTTTCAGCGTTTTTTTGCTGCAGATTTTTATGCTAATTTTCAGCTGCTTCTTGCAGTACCAGCAAAGTCTATGAGAAACCAGAATTCGCTGTTCACACATCATGTTTTTTTTGGTGTTGCGTATTTTGTGCTTTGGTTGGGTTTTTGGAAAATAGAGCATGTTACTTCTTTCAGCGCATTTTCACCCATAGGAAGTAATGTGTGGTGAAAAAAACGCTGAAAAAATGCACCAAAATTTGCATCAGGTGGCAAAATAGAATGGGATTCTTTTTTTTCACAGAACTTTATGTAAATGCAAAAATAGAGACAAATGGACAGTGAAAAAAAGCTGAAAAAACGCATCAAAAAACGCAGCAAAACCTGCCTTTTTGATGCAGCTGATTTCCTGCCAGAGATCAGTTTTGTTGAGAAAAAAAAAACCAACATGTGTGAACATAGACTTAATCTTCTGTTTTTTTTTTCTGTCTGAGCTTAGCAAGAATTATCAGATCACTGCTCATCTGTTACTACTTCTTCAGAGAAATAAATAGAAATATTTTGGGTTGGATGTTCAGTGACAGTAAGGGGGTGGTCTGGCACGGCTGCATGCTGAAGAAACAAATACACGCACCTCTCTCAACCTAGGAGCAGAGCTGACATGAGATGGAATAAATCTTTACACTGATTGATAACAGCATTTGTGCTCAGTCAGTGAAAAGATTTAATCCATCTCATGTTAGCGCTGATCCTCAGCTGAGATGTGTGTGCTCATGACTAGTGTTGAGCCACCCCCGTAGTGTTCGAGTTCGGTTCGGTTCGTCGAACACCCGTGTGTTCGCCGAACTGTTCGTCGAACTGTTCGTCGAACACCTTCGAACACCGTTAAAACCAATGGCAGGCAAACAAAAACACATAGAAACACATAGAAAACACCTTCAAAGGTGTCCAAAAGCTGACAAACTGCTCAGAAGACATAACTAACACATGGAAAAGTGACAAGTACATATAGTCATGCGAAAATAAAAGAGGTGGAGGAGTAAAAGGAGGGGGAGACACAGATATAGGCATGTCATGCCCTTCTAAAATCCAAAAAGTGAGAAGCCGACACGGCCAGTCCGCTCCTGCCCGTGCCACCTCCGTGTCGCCGGGTTTGTGCCAGAGCCGCGGTGAACCCTGACGGCCAGCCCCCCTCTCCCAATACTGGTGCCTGTCCGCTGGTGGGTCGAGCGAGCCCCCCTGTGGTGGAGGCAGCTCTAAGCTTTTTAATTTAAATTGTCTCTCTAATTTGAATGAATACACTTTAAATCCATTTACAAGGATCTATTGGAGGGCAAGTCTCATGCCAGCAGCCGCGGTAATTCCAGCTCCAGTAGCGTCCACTAAAGCTGCTGCAGTTAAAAAGCTTTTATAAGGTACGAGCTCGGCTGTCCACCGCAAGGCATCCTAGTGCCAGTCCCAGCCCCTATGCCTTGGGGTGCCTCCTGATGCTCTTCACTAAGTATCCCATGGTCCCGAAGCATTTCCTTTGAAAAAATTAAGTGTCTAAACTACAGGTGGTGCAGCTTGCTTAACAGCCGGGATAATCCGCTTACTAGCAGACACTGCTACTAGGCACAAAGTATTTCCTGGGCTAGATGCAGTTAAAAATTTGTAATTAGATACTCTCGTTGGATGCTGAGAAAGCATTCCATAGAGTCTCCTGGCACGCCATATATGATTCTCTTAAAAAGCTTGGGGTAGGGGTCTAGGGGACCCTTTTATAGCCAAAATCACGGCCCTGTATCGCAATACGTCACCTAGGCTGAAGATAAATGGAACTGTAGCACCCTGAGGGCTCGGTTGCTAAAGACGTATTGCACCTCACCCAGAGGTGTGATATCTCACTCTCAGGTAAGGATGGAGTGTGGATCAGGACCCGACACCTGCATGCATTACACCACATTGCCGTGGGGCAGGGCGACCAATATGCCCCTGAGATGGGCACGACAGTCCCTGTCCCTGGCTGGAGTGGGGGGAGGGAACACTGAGGAAGGGGAACCCTGTAGTGCAGGAGCAGGGAGGAAGCAGTTCCTGGGTGCATTGAGAAGGGAGTATAAAAGGTGGGCACCATCTTAGTTCAGTGCAGAGAAGTCTGAGCAGAAGTGGCAGGGAGCAGGGGCTCTGCATGAGCTCTGCTCCGGAGGCGGGCCTAGTAACAGAGGCCCAGGCCTGGAAGAGGGAGAAGGAAGGAAGAGGAGCGGAGAAGGCTCCAGGAACGAGGAATGAAGGGATCCCAGGGGTGCGGACGGGCGAGTCGCCACCGCACGCCCGAATCCACCTGCGTGGAGGGGTCAGGCCAAAGGGGGAGACCGGTCCCCGAACTAGTGGAGGCAGGAAACGACCCTCAGCTAGAAACCGGAGGCTCTGACATTTTATGTGGCGCAGCCCCTCGCTACACCCGCTAGGAAGGCACCACATAGGGTCAGGGAAACTGGCGCCAAGTTTACCAAGAGGAGGCCCGAGGCAGCCGGACAGAAGTGTTGGTAAGAAAGGCCAGACAAAGGACACACAAAGGGGGTCCTGTGAAGTGCTCCAAAGTTATCTGGGAGTTGTCTGAGCCCCTCACCTGGTGAGCACAGTACGACGTGGGCAGCCGTTACCTGCAGACGTGGTCTGGATAATAAGAACTGTGAGTAAAGGCCCTGAACTGCATCACTGACTCCGTGTCGTTACTGCTGCTGCCCTGCACCATCACCCCCATCCTCCGCATACACTGCCCTGAGGCTATACTCCTCCCGTGGGGAGTTATGCTACGCTCTGCTGCACCCACAACACCAGCCTCAGTGGTCTGCCCTGTAGCGGCGGTTCACTCTGACCGCAATCCACGGGTGGCGTAGTCGGACATTTAAACATGAAAACCACATAAATAGTTCCGCCACTGGTTTGACCGCCCTGAGCCACGGAACTGGGTCGCCGCCACGAAGACTACAACCACCAGCATCCACCAAAAAGGGTCCGGCTACGGGTGTCCCAAGGCCCAGGGGGTGCGTCAGAACATTTTCATCACCTTTCACAATCACCAATGGGACAAGGCAGTGATGTCCTCTGTCCCCTCTCTTATACATCCTAGTGACGGAGCACCTGCTCTCATCAATTCGCCATAACCCCAATATTAGGTGGATTGAGGTGGGAGGCACCGAGTACAAGTGCTCTCTATTTGCTGATGATGTCCTAGTATATATCACTCAATCACATATATCCATCCATGCTGTTATGGCTGAAATAGATCACTTTGTTACATGGTAAAATTTTAAAATCAATGCAGCGAAGTCTGAGGCCCTCGATGTCTCCCTCCCCAAATCCATATAGGATTCCATCCAGTCCAACTTTCCCTTTGCCTGGCCCTCACAGGGTATCAAATACTTAGGAATTCCTATTCATAGAGACCTCTCCCATCTATGTTATCTTAATTTTGGGCCCTTTATTGAACAACTCCATACAGACCACGGTTGGCAAGTTAGAACTGTAAGATTCACTACGTGAACCACTGGTGTTTTGTGGAAAAGCACATGTACACTGCGTTCCAAATTATTATACAAAAAGTGTTTAGGAGTGATAAGGGAAGAATTTGTTTGTTTGTCAGTTAAACTCATTGATGGTGATGTGTGTCAGGGCTCTTTATATCACTGTAAG
Source organism: Phyllobates terribilis (assembly GCF_046119375.1). Classification (NCBI taxonomy): domain Eukaryota; kingdom Metazoa; phylum Chordata; class Amphibia; order Anura; family Dendrobatidae; genus Phyllobates; species Phyllobates terribilis. The sequence goes on along the minus strand of NW_027362761.1, from coordinate 920,569,193 downwards.
CAATTGCAGACACCTGTGCTAATTAGTTTGGCAGGTGTGTCCAATGAAAGGCAAGACTACTTAAGAAGGCTCTCTCACATTATTAAGCAGCCTACATTTTCTGCCAAAATGGGAAAGAAAAAGGATGTGTCGGCTGCTGAGAAGCAACAAATTGTGGAGTGTTTAGGTCAAGGCATGACTACAATCAACATTGTGCGATGATCAGGATGAAGTGTCCTGGCAATCAAGAAGTATGTAGCTGATTCACAGTACACACGTGTGCGTGCTGATAAGGGCAAATTGAGGACTCTTTCCTACAGGCAATTACGTCAGGTTGAAAGAGCAGCGACAAAAAAGCCTTGTCATAGCAGCAGACAAGTTTTTGAAGCTGCTTGTGCCTCCAACGTCCCCCGAACAACAAGATGCAGGGTCCTTCAGAGGTTTGCAGCTGTGCATGCGCCATCCTGTCGACCTCCTCTATCCACTTCACACAAGCAGAAACGGCTCCAGTGGGCCAAACATTACATGAAGACTGATTTCAAAACTGTTTTGTTCACGGATGAGTGCCGTGCAGCGCTCGATGGTCCAGATGGATGGAGTGGAGGATGGCTGGTTGATGGACACCCCACGCAAACACGGCTACAGCGCCAACAAGGAGGAGGTGGAGTAATGTTTTGGGCTGGAATCATGGGGAGAGAGATTGTCGGCCCCTTTAGGATCCCTGAAGGCACTAAAGATGAACTCCATAATGTATGTGGATTTTCTCAAACAGCACTTCCTGCCATGGTTCAAGAAGAAGAACCGTGTATTTCACAGCAAGATCATTTTTCTGCATGATAATGCACCATCTCATGCTGCACATAAAACATCTGCATCTCTGGCTGATATGGGCATAAAAGGGGACAAACTTATGGTGTGACCCCCATGCTCCCCTGACCTCTACCCCATTCAGAACCTTTGGAGCACCATTAAAAGGAGTGTCTATGATGGCGGGAGGCAGTTCACATCTAAGCAACAGCTCTGGGAGGGTATTCTGTCCTCATGCAAAACAATTGAAGCAGAAACCATCCAAAACCTGACAAATTCAATGGACGAGAGAGTTCAGAAGCTCCTTTCGAACAAGGGGTCCTATGTGAAAATGTAACATCACCTAGAATAAAGTTTTGAGTTGAAAACTGTTTGATTTCAGTTTCTAACAACCTGCTAATGCTTATAATTTCAAAAATGACCATTTTTTTGGTCTTTATTAAAATGAAAAGGTTGATCGAAAAGTTTGGGGGATCTAAGAGTGTGGCAACCCAGTAGTCATGATTACTTCGAATTCTGACAATATGAGGGTCATGCTGCAGGTAGTGCAGCAAGAAGGCACTTATGTGCCTTGCGCATCTCGGAGCCCCAAAATTATTTTCCGGGCTAGATGCAGCTAAAAATTATTTTTAATTTTAAATCTGGTGAAGCTTTAGTATAGATGGCCTAATAGGATCAGTGCTGCACACTGCTACAAAGCCCAAATTATTTTCCAGTCAAGATACAGATAAACATGATTAGTAATTTGAAAGCTTAAAACGGTTGGTAGGGTGATTTTAACCAATCATCAAGCTTTTACTCTCCCCAGGATGACACAGGGGTAGAAAAGTCGTTTCGGATCCATGATTTGTTCATCTTTATGAACGTGAGTCTGTCTACATTATCAGTGGAGAGCCGCGTGCGCTTATCTGTCAGCACACCACCAGCAGCGCTGAACACACGTTCAGACAGAACGCTGGCTGCGGGGCATGACAAGATCTCCAAGGCGTAAGTGGCTAGCTCCGGCCATTTATCCAGATTGGAAGCCCAAAAAGAGCAAGGGTCCAGTGACACAGTCGTGGCTTCAATGTTTACTTGGAGATACTCCTGTACCATCGTCTCTAGGCGTTGACTATGTGTCAGACTTCTTGTCTCCTGTGGCCTTGCAAAGGATGGGCTAAAAAAGTGGTGAAATGATTCCGCAAAATTGATGTTACCAGCAGATACTGTGGTTCTGTCACGGTTTGAGTGCTGAACACTTGACGGTCCCACGGTTGGCAAGTTGGAACTGTGAGATTCACTACGTGCACCACTGGTATTTTGTGGAAAAGCACATGTAAGATTCTGCAACAGTCTCTGCTGATACTCCTGCATGCGTGCATCCCTTTCTATGGCAGGAATAATTTCTGCAAATTTACTTTTGTACCGGGGATCTAACAGTGTGGCAACCCAGTAGTCAGGATTATTTCTAATTCTCACAATTCGAGGGTCATGTTGCAGGTAGTGCAGCAAGAAGGCACTCATGTGTGTTGCGCATCCAGGAGCACCAAGTCCCTGTTGTGTTGGTGGCGAGGTAACAATCATGCTTCCTTCCTCTGTCCTCTCCCCCCAACCTCGCACAACAGAAATGTGATCAAGGTCTCCCTCATCTGATGAGTCTTCCATCAGTTCGTCCTCCACTTCTTCCTGGGCTCCTGCACCTTCCTCACTAGTTTGGCTGCTACCATGCGCCCTGGTAAAACCATCTCCCCCACCCTCACATGCCTGCCGCCTTGGTGCTGCCGACCGTCAGGACCTTGCAGATGTTAGCCCTTCCGCATACAACTCCTCCTCCTCTACTTCCTCCACCTCCTCTTGTGCCACCACCTGACTCCGAATTCTGTTTAACATGTGCTCCAGCATGTAAATCACCGGAATAGTCATGCTGATAATGGCATCGTCAGCACTAAACATCTTCGTCGCCATTTCAAAACTGTGCAGAAGGGTGCATAGGTCCCTGATCTGAGACCACTCCTCCAGCGTGATTTGCCCCACCTCTGAATCTCGTTGGCCCAGGCTATACGTCAGAACGTATTGCACCAGGGCTTGTCGGTGCTGCCACAGTCGCTGCAACATGTGCAGAGTTGAATTCCACCGGGTAGGCACATTGCATTTTAGCCGGTGAAGTGGCAGGCCCAACGACTTCTGTAGAGATGTAAGTCGCTGAGCTGCGGGATGCGAACGGCGGAAGTGAGCACACAGCGACCGTGCCCTCTGCAGAAGGCCATCTAGTCTGGGATAGTGGGCTAAAAATTGCTGGACAACCAGGTTCAACACGTGAGCCATACAAGGCACGTGTGTGACTTTGCCCCGGCGAAGGGCCGCACCCAGGTTTGCAGCATTGTCGCACACGGCCTTCCCTGGTTTCAGGTCCAGTGGAGACAACCATTCATGAAATTGGTTCTCCAGAGCTGACCACAACTCCTCAGCTGTGTGACTCACATTTCCCAGACATTTCAATGTAAAAACCGCCTGATGACGTTGAGCCCTACTGCCAGCATAGTAAGGAGGTGTGCAGGATCCCTTCTGCGCAGTTAGAAAGCTTGTGGCATGACCAGACAGGCTTTGGGTGCAGGTGGAAGACCGAGAGGAGGTTGAGGAGGCAGAAGCAGTGGAGGAACTTTGACATAAAGAGGATTGACGCACAACTCGTGGGGACGGCAAGACTTGGACAGCAGCCCCTTGTCCTGCTGTCACCATAGTTACCCAGTGCCCAGTCAGCGACATGTAACGCCCCTGTCCATGCCTACTCGTCCAAGTGTCTGTGGTGAAATGCACCCTGTCACACACAGAGTTTCTCAAAGAAGCGGTGATGTTGTGTGCGACATGCTGGTGGAGCGCAGGCACACCTTTCTTTGAGAAGTAGTGCCGACTGGGCATCTGGTACTGGGGCACTGCGACGGACATAAGGTCTCGAAAATCCTCTGTGTCCACCAGGCGGAAAGGCAGCATTTCTGTAGCCAAGAGCTTGCAGATGGTGAAATTCAACCTCTTAGCTTTCTCATGGCTAGGAGGAAATGGTCTTTTACTTGTCCACATCTGAGGGACCGAGGGCTGGCTATTGTGCTTAGACTGGGTTGATAAGGGTGTCCCCGGCAAACTGCCGGTCTGTGAGGAAGATGCAGGCGGACATGTTAGGTTGCCTTGATCCAAAGGTGGTGCTATCGATGTCGGACAGCGCTCAACACCAGCTGGTGTTACCACCTCCAAAGAAAATGATGACCTGCCAATCACGCTGGCTGTTGCGGGTAAAGAGGTGGCAGGTCTGCGCCCCAAAACAGGTGTGACTGCTGTCCCCCCAGTCACAGAGGATGAAGAGGCCGCGGATGCACAAGATATGGCAGACGGTGATTGGCCCGGCCGGCTAGGCCGCATTGTAGCACACTGAGCTTCCCACTGCAACTTATGCTTCATGTCCATGTGCCGGTTCATGCATGAAGTACTCAAACTATGTATTTTTTGGCCTCTACTTAGCTTTTGCTGACAAATGTTACAGATAACACGAGTTGGGTCATCTTTATCGATCTGAAAAAATGCCCAGGCTATGCAAGGCTTAGCACCCATGCGACCTGAAGAGCCACCACGACTTGTGGTGAGAGGCAGAGTTGTGTTTGAGGATGCAGTTGTTGACGTGCTTCCAGTACTACGTCTCTGTCCAGGAAGGCGCAACCTGACCTCGTCGTCACTAGCATCTTCCTCCACCTCCTCTGCTGACCTCATCTCTTGGCTGACTGTGGGTTAACAGTAAGTGGGATCTCCGACCTCATCATCATCACCCTGTGCGTTATCACACCCGTCGTCCTCAGAGCCAACCTGTTCCTGCCCTGACAAAAAACTAAAGTTGTCGCTCCAATCAGGTATTTGAGTCTTATCATCGTCTTCCTCATTGTCTCCACCAACAGGAGTTACAGTTTGGGAATGAGGGTCTACATTATGGTCAGAACCTTCTGCGTCTGGTCCTGGATCCGACTCATAAAGATTCTGGGCATCAGTGCAGATCATTTCCTCGTCTGGATTCACAGAAGCGCTGGAGTCGACCTCTGATTCCCAGGCTATAGTATGAGTAAACAGCTCTGCAGACTCAACCATCTGTTCTACCTCACACTCAGACGGGCAGCTGGAGATTTGGGAGCTGTGAGGAAGCAAGTGCGATTTGGGTGACACCTTTGAGGACTGGAGTATTTGTGATGTTGAAGTTGATGTGGAGGAGAGCCCACTTAAAGGAGCACTTGATATCCGTTGAAGCACCTGCTGTTTTTGTGCCTCATCTGGAATTTGTAGCGATTGGCGTGGCCGTAAGAAAGGGATCTTATCACATTGTCCGCTAAAAGAAGTAGACATTTTAGTTTGGCTGGAAGATGGTCTTTCTTCTGCACCTACCCCACGGACACAACCTTTTTTCCCCTTCCCAACACGCCTATTCCCCTTTCCACCAGCAGCAGGCCTTTTTCCACTCATTTTGGTGGTTAACTAATTCACAACTCTGGAGTTGTTTGCACAAAAAAACAATGGATGGTAACCGAGCAGAGCTGAGTGGCCAAACTGTGGTATTAGGCCAAAACTATTGGCTGGGTTAGATGCAGAAAAAAATTATTTTTAATTTGCAACCTGATGGAGGTCAGTATAGATGGACTAATAGAACAAGTCCCACACGCTGCTAGAAGCCCAAATATTTTTTCAGAGATAAATGAAGAAAAAAAATATTTTTAATTTGCAACCTGATGGAGGTCAGTATAGATGGACTAATAGACCAAGTCCCACACACTGCTAGAAGCCCAAATATTTTTTCAGAGCTAGATGCAGAAAAAAATTATTTTTAATTTGCAACCTGATGGAGGTCAGTATAGATGGACTAATAGACCAAGTCCCACACACCGCTAGAAGCCCAAATATTTTTTCAGAGCTAGATGCAGAAAAAAATTATTTTTAATTTGCAACCTGATGTAGGTCAGTATAGATGGACTAATAGACCAAGTCCCACACACTGCTAGAAGCCCAAATATTTTTTCAGAGCTAGATGCAGAAAAAAATTATTTTTAATTTGCAACCTGATGGAGGTCAGTATAGATGGACTAATAGACCAAGTCCCACACACCGCTAGAAGCCCAAATATTTTTTCAGAGCTAGATGCAGAAAAAAATTATTTTTAATTTGCAACCTGATGTAGGTCAGTATAGATGGACTAATAGACCAAGTCCCACACACTGCTAGAAGCCCAAATATTTTTTCAGAGCTAGATGCAGAAAAAAATTATTTTTAATTTGCAACCTGATGGAGGTCAGTATAGATGGACTAATAGACCAAGTCCCACACACCGCTAGAAGCCCAAATATTTTTTCAGAGCTAGATGCAGAAAAAAATTATTTTTAATTTGCAACCTGATGGAGGTCAGTATAGATGGACTAATAGACCAAGTCCCACACACTGCTAGAAGCCCAAATATTTTTTCAGAGCTAGATGCAGAAAAAAATTATTTTTAATTTGCAACCTGATGGAGGTCAGTATAGATGGACTAATAGACCAAGTCCCACACACCGCTAGAAGCCCAAATATTTTTTCAGAGCTAGATGCAGAAAAAAATTATATTCAGTTTGCAACCTGATGGAGGTCAGTATAGATGGACTAATAGAATGATGCTATGCCCAAAAGATTTTACTTCACTAGGTGCAGTAAAAAAATTGGTATTCTATACACAGGTGTTATATCTTGCAACACAGATAGGCTACTCCACTGACTAACACACTCTGCAATAGGCCAAAAATGATTAGCTTTGCTAGATTCAGCCAAATGCTGTGAAAAAAACTTGCACAGCACTGGCACAGACCTGCCTGGCAAAAACTGATAGGAACTGATGTAACCTAGTCCTGAAAAGGACTCCAATTACAATTAGTCTTTACTCCCACAATCTATCTATTTAAGAGCACAGACCTCCCTGATAAAAGTCGTAGGAAATGCTGTAACCTAGTCCTTAAAAGGACTGCAATCACAACTATTCCCTACTCCCAAGCTATCTGTATATTTGTGCGAAAATTGGCTTGAAATTAACAAGGTATAGCGCACACAGCAACAGCGGTGCCGTCTAACACGCAGCTGCAGCAGTGAGAAAATGGTGGCGACGGGGAAAATGGCTTGGTCTTATAGGGCAAGGACATGTGACATACACTGCCAATCACACATGCCCTTGCTTGTGTGAAAAAAAGCACTTCGCTCCGTGTGTGCGCTGCTGATAGGCTGACAGATTGCACCTCCCCACTGCAAATGCGGGAAAGAGAAAAAAAAATGGAGATCTTCATTGTTCCTGCAGAGATCCATCCCCTGCCCCTCCCCCCGCCCCGCTGTACACTCAAACTGCGTATTAACATTAATTTTCATCATTACTGAGAAAAAATCCAGTTATGATTTTGGTGCACGAACAGTTATCGAACATAACCTCGAACAGCCGAATTTTTCTCAAATTGTTCGTGTTCGCCGACCGGCTCGAACACCGCCCAAAACAGCTCGAATTTGAGATTGGCGAACAGTTCGAGTAGAACAACGCTCATCTCTACTCATGACGGCAGCTCCTTGTGACAGTTGAGATAGTCTTGAGCTCTCTTCCTTCTGCATGCTGCTGTCCTGACACATGGCTAAGGATGGCTGCTGTATGAATTATGATACAAGTGCCATGTACATTCTTGGAGAACCCCTTTAAAACTAATAGCCTTTGACCTATGCTGATATTAGTAACCTAATGCATTAATGTAATTTATATCAGATCAGAGAGGGTCTGCTGCTCATTGTATATTCACTCTATTATGCATATGTAAATAATACATATGTTCTGGACAAATTTGGCAGAAAGAAATCCTGGTGAATTCTCCCATAATTCATAGAAACCAGGCTCACATAAACAGTATCTGTAGCCTCAGCAGAGGAGTTTGTAGCGGGAGCGATTACAACAATGATACTATATTAGGAAATTGCTCATGCCACAAACCTATAATAGAAGAAGTGGCTCGAAACCGCCTCCTCAATAAGAAAAAGAAATGCAGTGCGACTCCTGCCTTTTGCTGTGTTTTTGAGAACATTTTTAAAGAAAAAAAAGAGTCGACATTCCTGCGGTTAGAAAGCAGTCTGAACTTTTGTTTCTGTTTTCCTGACACAGCAGACTCCCATGGTAATACATTTTTCATATCGCTGTTTAAGAATTTCCTGATGTATAGCCCGTCACATAGAGACATTATGTTTAGAAGCTATGCCTCACACCAGCTAAAACTGATTGGAGCATGTCCATGTCTGCCAGGAAGCCTGCCTTTTATCAGGCAAAGGACCCTTATTATGTCTAAATAATAACCTCAGTCACTTTCCAAGCAAAAGAACGCAGCGTTAACAATCAATTATACGCTAAGGATGTGTAGAGGGGTATGGGTACTGATATCCTTATGTTATAGCAGATCCTATGCATATTACAGCTACAAGCCCATACTCTTGGCTCTCCTACAACCATATGGCATCATTTCTTATAACTTTTCAGTTACTACATCCATACAGGGGACCCGTGTATCAGTATATGATTGCAGGCATGCCAGGACAGTGATTGTTGTTGAGGCCGGACATGCCCCGAAGAATTAAATAGCAAAAATGCTCCATTGTGAGCTGAATATCACATACAGTTTCAGGTGTTAGGCCACTTTCCGTATTTGGTCAGTATTTTACATCAGTATTGGTAAGCCAAAACCAGGAGGAACAATCAGAGGTAAAGTATAATAGAAACACGTCACCACTTCTGTATTTATCACCCACTCCTGGTTTTGGCTTACAAATACTGATGTAAAATACTGACCAAATACTGAATGTGTGAACGTGGCCTTAATGTCCTACTTGCACCCAAGTTCATGCGGTAATAAGGCCCATGGAAAAATACTCAAAATAGTTTTTAGAGTTTAATGTACAGTTTTTTTATATCCCTAATTTACTAAGCCAGATGAAACAAGTTGATCTTACAAACATTATTTTGTGGCTTACCTGACCAAAATTGTCAGTACTCTTTGGGTTGCAACCTGAATATATTAACAAATGGGTCAATTCGCAGTGACCTGTACAAGATGAAATATACACATTAGCAGAAACCACTATATTTGTACTAAAATATGCAATATCTATAAGAAATACACTTTTAACCAGCAAAAATACATTGAATTAAATTGTTATAAAGAAATTTGCGCATGTATATGTATATGTATATGAGGAAATTACCTTGTTCCTACCCACAGCCACTGTCATTGAGCTCCACACAGGACCATGGTTAATAATCTATTAGGAACTTAAAGGGGTATTCCCATCTCCAAGATCCTGTCCCAATATGTAGTAGGTGTAATAATAATAATAATAATAATATTAGCAAATGCCTCCAATTAGAAATGTAGTATAGTTCTCCGGATTGTTGCTCGCTATGTCGCTTACCCCATGTGCAGGCATTGCAGTAGCTTCGGTATCCTTAGTTACGACCATTAACAGCTAACTAACTGTCACTATATAAGTGGCACTAACAATGGATATCTAAGCTACTGTAATGCCCTGCACATAAGGTAAGCAACATAGTGAATCAGAAGAACTATACTACATTTCTAATTGGAGGTATTTGTTAATATCACTATTATACCCACTACATATTGGGATAGGATCTTGAAGATGGGAATACCCCTTTAACATATTAGGAATTTTAACAAATCGTATGTTCCAAAATCTTAGAACATATGTCAATTACATCTATCATTTATCATTGTTTTTGCACCCTAAATTTTCCACAATTTGCAACATTTGTTAATTGCAGATGCACGTACCAAATTGATCAAAGTTTTACACCATTTAATGCAACCCTTTTTAGCATCTAAATCAAAACTTAAAAATTACCTTTCTGTGTTAAGAATGCATTTATGAAGAGATGTCTACATATGGGCTCATTCACATTTTCAGTCTGACTGCTGTACGTAAAAAAAGGGACCGAGCTCGGACCAATGTTGTTCAATGGGGCAGTATAGAGGAGTGTATTTTTTCACGGAGTGAATCTGCGTGTGAAAAAAAAAATCGCAGCATGCATGTGTCGGATGAAACTTACCGATTCAAGACTGTGGGCGAGCAAAAAAATCGGATGCCATATGGAGCCACAGTATAGCATCTGATTTTTAGGGATACATTGCAATTCTGTAACATAGGAAACTGTAAATGGTCTTGTATTAAAGCAGGTTTTTGCCACCTTATCTGAGATCAGCATGATGTAGGCAAATAGACCCAGAATGCAATGATGTATCACTTAGTTTACTGGATGCAGCTTTTTTGACACATTTAGCAATGCAGCAGAGCTGAGAAAGCTAACACTGCCCACACCTGGCTCTCTATACAATGGCTATAGACAGTGAGCTGCTTATCACAGGAGGGGCAGAGTCAGACCAAGAGGCATGAGCAATGATAAGCTCCTGGTGCTAAAACAAAAATTGCAAATAAACAGGACAGAGCTAGATAGGAGAGCCATGGCTGATATCTGTGCTTTATCTACAACAGCATGCTATCTTCAGATTAAATAGCAAACACTTGCTGACAGATTCCCCTTAATAGCTGCTGGTGTATAAAACAGATTGCACATGGATGACAAGTAAGAAAAAAAAAGTCAAGAGTTTTCTAGATGAAACTCCGACAATTTTTTATACGTTCGTGTGAACCTGGCATAAAAGTTACAAAAAGGTCCCATGTTTTAGATGTGTTATTTCTGCTTTAAAAAATGTGTTTATCAACTTAATTTTTGATACACATATAGAAGTGCAAGTTGTGCAAAATTCAACATTAAAGGGAACCTGTCACATAAAAAAAGCTATTATCTTGCAGATATGGGGTTAATCTGCAGGTTAATAGCGTTGTGAACCTGCCTGGCTCCTGCACTTAGGAAATGAACTTTATTCCCCCGGCAGTGTTTGGCGTTCAGTCATGGAGAGAATAAACTTCATTTCCGCCCGGCAGCTGGGCTTTAAGTGCAGATGCCGACAGGTTCAGAACGCTATTAACCTGCAGATTAACCCCATATCTGCAGGTTAATAGCATTTTTTCATGTGACAGGTTCCCTTTAATGTGCAAAATTTGATACTTTGATCTTCCACTCTTTTCTATCACTTGGAAGTGCACTGCCATGATTAATAAGTAGCACTGGCGTCATTTGCACCAAATTCACTATTAACCCCTTCCCATCAAAGCTGGTTTTCACCTTACTGACCAGGCCAAATTTTTCAATTATTACTGTTACTGAGTTACGTTATGTGGTAATAATTCTCTGTGTGTCATTTTATGTGGTAATAACTTGGGAACACTTCAACATATTCCAATGATTATGTGATTATTTTTTCATGACACGCTGTACTTTATGTTAGTAGTAAATTTAGGTAGATATGATATGTGTTTATTTATGAAAATACTGGAAAATTGACAGTTTGAAAAATTTGCAATTTTTGAACTTTGAATTGTTATACCCCCAAAATAAATAGCAATATCATACAAAATAATTAATAAATAACATTTTCCACATGTCTACTTTATGTCAGCAGCATTTTTGAAACATATTTTTTATTGTTAGGAAGTTAGAGGGGTTAAAAGTTGAGCAGTAATTTTTAATTTTTCCACCAGAATTTACAAATTCTCTTTTTAATTTGGGACCACTTCACTTTTGAAGTGAATTTGAGAGTCCTATGTGTTAGAAAACCCCCAAAGAAAATGTCATTGTAAAATCGGTACCCCTCATGGTATTCACAACCGTATTCAGGAAGTTTGATAACCCTTCAGTTGCTTCACAAGAATGATAACAAAGTGGAAAAAAATAATGAAAAATTAAGTATTTTTCACTAAATTAATGCTTTAGCCTCAATTTTTTTCATTTTCACAAGGGTAACAGGAAAAAATAGAACACACAATTATTTGTGCAATTTCTCCTGAGTATGCTGATGCCCCATATGTGGGGGAAAACTACTGTTTGGGCACACAGGAGGGCTCAGAAGAGAAGGAGCTCTATTTGACTTTTCGAGCACAGATTTGTCCAGAGTAGTCTGCGGATGCCATGTCACATTTGAAGAGACACTGAGGTGCAAAAACAGCGTATACCTATGTGACAGGGTCACTGGCAATGTAAGTGAGGTAAGATATATGTTACAAAGATTGCTATCTTCCGTGATGTGATGTTGGTTTTTTTTGTGAGTAGCTGTAAGAGATGGAAGGGATGGCCACTCACCATATCTGCACCTCAAGGGTGTGGTTTGGCAAGTTAAATGTCTAGCCACTGAGTTTTTTTCTCTGTCTGTGTGTCTGGAGGCAGGAATCTCCAGAGAAGTGTTTAAGTGCAATTGTGCTGGACTCTGTTGATTACACCCTGAGCGGGCATATGGACTGTGCTATATGTTATCTTTTGTTTTCCCGTTTTGCCAGAAAGGCCACGTTTGTGTTGAACCCTGCACTGATTTATGCCGTAGTTGAATAAACCAGCAGAAGAAACATCCCTGTGTCTACCTCTGTGAGCAGCCGAGTGAGACGCATTACTACACTTAACACAAGTAACGCCAACTATACCTCTCTTAAGGAATTTATCTAGTGGTGTGGTGAGCATCTTGAACCCAAATATGCTTCACAGAATTTTAAAACATTGGGCTTGAGTTGTTGACATTTTTCATCAAAATGTTGCCCCAAATTTTTCATATTCACAAGGATTACAGGACAACTCAATTAGTTGTGCAATTTCTCCTAAGTACGCCAATGCCTCATATGTTGGGAATAACTATTATTTGGGCACATGGCTGGGCTCGGAAAGGAAGGAGCTCTATTAGGCTATGTGCCCACTTTGCGGAAATAAAGCAGAAAATTTATGCTTCATTTCCGCATGTCCTCTCCCGGAAAAACGCATGCGGAATTCCGCACGCGTTTATCGCGCGTTTTTCACGCGTTTTCCACATGCGGAATTGCCTTGCGTTTTTTCATGCATTGAATAAGGCAATTCCGCATGCGGAAACGCAAAATTAATGAACATGCTGCGGATTTTTGAACGCAGCATAAACGCTGCGGAAAAATCCGCAGCATGGGCATAGAACTTGCGGATTCTCATTGGGGACCATGGGGTGCGGATTAACAAGTGTTTTACAAGCGTTTACGCTGCGGAAAATCCGCATCAAAAACGCTTGTATTCCGCAACGTGGGCACGCTGCCTTAGACTTTTCGAATGCAAGATTGGCAGAAATAGACTGCGGATGCCATACTGCATTTGAAGAGCCGCTGAAGTGACAAAACAGCAGAAACCCCCACAAGTGACCACATTTTCGATACTACTCCTCTTGAGGAATTCGGGTGTTGTGAGCATTTTAAACCCACATATTGTTTAACTTTGGGCTATTGAAATGAAAAAACTACATTTTTTTCCAGTAAAATGTTGTTTTAGCCTCAAGTTTTTCATTTTCAAAAGGGCAAATAGGAGAAAATGTACCACATAATTAATTAGGCAATTACATCACTATCTTATATGTGGTCAGAAATTATTATTCAGGCACAGTGCAAAGCTCAGAAGGGAAGGAGACCCATTTTGAAGTTCAGGTTTTGATGGCATGATTTGCGCAGAGCCTCTGAGGTGACAGAACAGAAGAACCCTCTATGAGTGACCCAATTTTACAACTGCACCCCTCAATAAAGATATCTAGTGATGCAGGGGGCATATTGACACTAGAGATGTGTCAACTTTTACTTGTCTGATCACTGTTTTAATGCATTGCAATACACATGCATTGTAATAAATTAAAGCTGTCAGGGTGACACTGGCAATGCCTCTCAGACCATACTATTGGCATGGTCTAAAAGGCCAACATAGCTGACAGACCCAATGGTCATTATTTGACCTCCGGCTGCCATGACCACAATCGGGTTCCCTTGATGGCGTCGTGGGGGTGCTCTTCAGGTGAGAGAGGGAGCCGCCTCCCGCACACAACCTTCTAAATGCCGCAATCGCTATTAATCATGGCATTTAGAGGGTTAAACAGCGGGGGGTGGTGTGGGTACAGGCCCTGGCTGTGACAGCCAGTAATTGGCTATCACTCAAGCCAAGCTGCTGGCGGCGATCGTGCGGGAACAGCTTATGTGCCTGCATAATCATGATGACATAATGGTACATCAATCTGCGGGAACGCCTTACGGCTGTGTGCCCACTATGCGTTTTTTAAGAGTTTTCGCAGCGGCAATTCCGCTGCAGAAACGCTTAAAAAATGCTTGGTACAAGGTCTGCCATGTTCCCCAATGATAATCCGCATGTGCTGTGCACATTCTGCGGAAATTTCCGCTGCGGATTATCATTGTGGAAAAATCCGCAGCACTACCAATTATTTTGCGGAATCGCAGCGTTTTCGCCGCCATTGACTTGCATTGGACCGCATGACATCCGCATCACTACATGTGCACATGAGGATATCATGCAGATATCATACGGTTCAATGTGCGGATGGTACCCGGGTTTGGAGAAGAGGAGACTCTCCTCCAGACCCGGGTACCATAGTACCTGTAAAAAAAAATAAAAAAATAAATATTATACTTACCTTCTGATGGCCCCCGGTGTCCTTAGCGATCCGTCCTGGCTTGCCGGCAGCTCGTGATGGTCTAAAAAGGACCTGCCATGACGTCATTTAGTCATGTGACGGGTCTAGCGACCGCCGACGTCAAGGATACCGGGGGCCATCAGAAGGTAAGTATAATATTTATTTTTTTACCATTCTTTTACGGTCACACTATATACAGTAAATCCATGCCGGTTGCATGGATTTATATAGTGTGACCAAGTTGTCAGGCACTTTCCAAGTGATGCTAAAATCGCTTGGAAAGCGCTTGACAACCCGCATGCGGAAATGCATGTGAAGAACGCTTCACATCCGCATGTCCCTGGCAGGAAAACGCATGTACAATCCGCATGTACAATCCGCATGCGTTTTTTCTGCCAGGGAGATGCAGAAACGCTCAGGAAAAATCCGGAGCATTTCTGCATCGTGGGCACATAGGCTACCAATCATGATGTTCAGTTACGTCATATGTCCGGAGGGGATTAATGTGTAAATGTAAATATGTAGTAGCGGAGTTGGAGCTCACTAAAGATTTGATGCAAATTACACTATTTTTAATAAATGTGGCCTGCATAATCCTGTACAAAATGATTTCCTCAAGGTGATTTCACTCCATTTAGACCAAAAATGGAAATGTTACAGAAAAAAAATAAAACTGTGTAATGTTAACTGGTACTGCCTGATGAATCTATCACTGCAGTATGCCTGGACATGTTGCTATATTCCTTTTTAATAAAGATGGCTATCCAACAGCATTCATATAAAATCAAGTTTGGGCAGGTACTCTGCTACTACTTCACTTAATGCTCTTCTAACTAAAAGGAGAAGAGCATTTTTTTTAAGCATGATAGACAATTATAGTAGCCATTTCCCAGATAAGAAATAATCAAGCCGCCCTTTTTTCCCCTTTGGCCACGACCCCACTATCAGTATTTGGTCAGTATTTTTTCTCAGGGGTGCGAGACAAAACCAGGAGTGGGTGATAAATGCAGAATTGGTGACTTGTTTCTATTATACCTTTTCTCTGATTGTTCCTCACCTGGTTTTGGCTCCCACTCCTGAGAAAACATAGTGACCGAATACTGATAGCGGGGCCGTGACCTTTGAATTCTTTCCCTTTTAAGTCCGCATGCAGACCCAAACGGTTTATGACAGCCTACTTTCTTGCGGTCATTGGCAGACTTCTTGTTACCACCGAATTATACTTCAAAGGCGCTGTCTCAACAGACCTGCATTGCATATCCACAGGATATACTGTACCTTATATGTCTAATAAATGTGGATCCCGTCTCTGGGACACAGCCATATTTTCAGAATGGGGGTCCCAGATCCCTCATTGTGAAAGGTACTAGTGAGAACTTGCAAGTGTTCTTAACTGTATTCAGAACTCCCATAGCAGTGAATTTAGTACTAGCACATGCATGAACATATCTCCTGCCACTGTAGTTGTGAGCAGTCAGAACAAGGGAACGATGACACCCATTCTGGAGATAGGTGCTTTTCCCTTCATACAGTATATTAGACTTTTCTGGTGTATGTGTATCCTGTGTTGGTAGACAACCCCTTTAAATTTGGGCTTTACCGGTCTTTAACCCTTATTCTAAAACAGTCATAGTTTCCTTTGATAAATTACACATGTTTAGCTAAATATTATAAATATTCTATACAGTTTGGTCTATTAACACTGCATTGCATAACATGTTCTCTCTGAGGCACATCAGGTTAAAACAGTGAAAGCTTGCTTAGGTCATCTGATTTACTGTTTTTACTCTCCAGCGATTGGCTTTCTTAGCATGCAATGGGCTCTAGAAAGAGGAACCACATACCCTATTGTTTCTCCTAATGTAACTGTATATTATTTCATATGTGAATAGATACAGATTACTCAGTGATGACAAAGGACAATTGCAGTATTTGCCCTTCAGTTTATTCGCTCTGCTTTCATTAAAAATGCATGCTTTAAATATTGTTTTCAGCTAGTACAGTGGAAATAATACAGACTGGATGCTATTTTAAGTGCCAGTTATCCTTTAGTGCCAAGGACTTAACATTCTTCAGGCAAACATTAATACTAGATTCACATTCCTTGAATCTGGAAAAATAATAAAAATAAATATGTTCTATAAAAGAAAACAAAGTGTTACATGTAGTGCTGTTGCTTCAAGCATCCAGCAACTGAATAGTCCATCGGAATTTACTACTACCCTGTGATTATCTCTCACCACAACAAGACTTCCCGGAAGTAGACCGGCATCGTCCGAGATCGACTAATTGAGCACCACAGACTGAAGCTCTGAAGGTGGATAGTGACC
Source organism: Phyllobates terribilis (assembly GCF_046119375.1). NCBI lineage: Eukaryota > Metazoa > Chordata > Amphibia > Anura > Dendrobatidae > Phyllobates > Phyllobates terribilis. Next base: position 920,552,476 of record NW_027362761.1, on the reverse strand, counting down.
TTGAAAGTTTAGATGAAGATGAACACACTGTTGTATTTCTCAAACTGGCAAGGAGAGGGATGTACCATCCTCAGGAGAGTGAACTAAGTTCCGAGGCTCCAGAGTTTGTACCAAGGAGTACAAATGAAGTCCAATTCAGATCTGATGATCGAACACTGGTCACTGGAGAGACCGATCGACACTCAGGAGAAACGGAATTACCAGACCATGTGAAACCAGGAGATTCCAGAGAAGTGCAGGAACTTACAGAGGCAGTTCCAGGAGCATCTCAGGAAGCAAGAGAAATGAGTGCGGAAGAAAGAAAGTCCTGTGACCGAAGAACCTGTGTTATCTGGTGAACAACCCACCAGGAGGATGTCTGCTCGAGAAGTCAGGAGGCCCGTGATGCTGACGTATGAGACACTTGGTGAACCAAGTCAAGTGCCAAGGACTGTCGACTGAAAACAGGTATCTCTGCCTGTGGACCAGTTAAGCCCACTGGAGTGGTATTCACCACCGAGAGGCAGTATGGAAGATGTTGCCTGGTGGAAAGATTTGTTTTCACGCTTTGATTTTCCTTAAAAGACTTTGTAGAAACAAAGAACTGTTAAGGCCTAGAGAGAGAGAGAGCTGGTTGAAGACGTACGAAAAACTCCAGCTGAAGAGACGCTGATTGTGTCAATTGTGTTAACTGTTTATTTCTTACAGGAGTACTACAAGAAAAAGGTTGTAGAATAGGTTGTTATAAATGTTTATGAATGTTATGCCAATTTGACAATGCTAATTTGTAAATAAAGTTACTCAACTTTCACCACTGTCTCTGAATTGGTCAGATTGACCAATTAAGACGAATCTCGAGGAAGACATTCTAAAAGGATGGAAGAGTGTGACATGCAGAAGTAGTGCTGTTGCTTTAAAAGCATCCAGCAACTGTTAGAAATAACAAAAGCACAGGAGACAGGAAGTGTTGTGCTTCAGAAGCATCCATCAACTAGAGGGGTTAACACAGTCACAAGAGACAGGGAGTGTTTTAGCAGAGCCCCAGGGGGATTGTGGGGAACTTGTTATTGTAGTTTGGCTGAAGCTGAAGAGAAAGGTGGTGTGTTATCTGGATCTGACAGAAGGCAACTGAACAGGATTCAGATAAGGAGAGAAACTAAACACATGTCAGATAAACTCCCTGAACTAACAGTGCAGAGTATTATTGGGCAGGAAGATAAGGACTGGAAATAATTATGTCACAGGGATCATCTCCCTCATCAAACTCTCCCCCCTCCATCTCCATGCAGGACAAAGAATGCTGTGTACTATTGAGTCCTTGTGAAGGAAAAGCCTGTGGTTGTGTATGCATAGAAGTGTGCTGCTAAGAGATCTAATCTGTGCTGAATTAAGCTACTGAAGAGATTGATGTTACTGTGCCTGCTTTATTAGACTGTACTGTAATGAAGATTGTTGCTGTAATATCTCAATTGCACTGGCCATGCTTCAGATTAAACTCCATTGTTAAACTGTTGAAAAAGACTCTTGTCAGATGTGTCTGGTCAGCAACAGAATCTATCGTGTGCCTGAGAGAAGCTGCAGCCTATGGTCACCCTGAGTAACGGTTCTCCAAGGATTCCAACAAATTCATGAAACCCGTCTCTCCCTATCTGAACCTAGCGGCGTGCGTGTAACAAAAGAATAAAAATACAACTTCCAAAACAAACACCCACAAACATATAAAAGCTAAAGTAACTAAAGGTTATATACAGCCTATCAATTCCATGGACAGATTAAGCAATAAGGAAATAGCAGGTAATAAATCTTATACCTAGGTAATGCATATTGTAAGGTACTGCTTTTAGAAATGGTCCTACCCTGATTGACAGGAAAAATTCTGGTCCCTTTTGTGCCTCTTTTTATTGCTTTCCTGTTGCTTGTTATTTCTTACTTTCAGCATTATTTTTATATAACGGTATACTAACCTTTTTTTATAATCATTTTAGGACCTAGAATTAAGTCTTTATAAATTGGAAGTTCTTTGCAATAAAGTAGAAAGGCTACAATTTTACCTCCTTTTGTGGTAAGTTTCAAAGAAGGAAGGAAGGGATGAAGAAGAGGTGTATAGACCCATACAGCACATACATGACCAGGTGTTGTCAACCCAGTCTGTTGTGAACTACACACAGCTTATTCCATACTGGTCAGTGTACAAAAGTCTAGTCTTAAGATCCCCATACACATAAGACTAGTGTCCACTGAATCTGCTGAGATTGACGGCTTCAGGCAAAGGTCTAATGCGTATGAGGATGCCGCCTGATAGATAGTTGGGAGAGCTGTTGATAGCACATGTCCTATTTTGTTCAGTGGGCAGCTTTCTCGTAGAGAACACCAGAGTGTTCGGCTGAGCGAGCGTTCCTGTGTATGAGAGTGTTGGCTGAGACGGGTATTGGCCGAACGATCGACTAAAGCATTGTTCGGCCTTCAGCCATCTAATGTGTATGGGACCTTAAATGACTACTTTACATGGGGTTTTGATGCTAAATTTTGGTGCCTTCTGTGAACTAAATCATAACAATGGTAATTTTGGCTATTCAAACATATGAGGGTCTACAAATTATCTATGAAAATTTGTCAGGAGGGCAACTTTTATTTGTAACATTAAAAGGGGTGTAACAAAAATATTTCTGTTCCCTCCCTACTAGAAAAGTACGCTATTCTAGACCACTAGAAAGAAGATCTGACAGAATGGATCCCACTGAATATTAGCAGAAGGCCTTTATAAAATCACACTGAAGTCTCAGGGGCCATTAATGGCCGTATGTTTTTACATTTTTCTGCAAAGACAACAGGACAGAATAACGTAGAGAACACCCCGATGTGAAAAAGCCTTTTACCGATACCAGGAATTCTCTTCATATTTACAATCAATGGCAACAAGCCAGAAAAGTGTATGACTGAATGCGAGCAAAAAGTCAACATTGATTTTTTTTGATTGCTGAATTACGGTAAATCTTCAGCCTTCCGTCGTTATGGCTTTTTATTATAGATTGCTTAATACTTCCTGTCTACGGAGTTCCTAGATTATTCCTCTGTGCTGTCTTTGTAAATGTTGTGTTCTGCTATTTTCTACAATCATGATACTTTTCATACGCACCAGCATGTGAGATATTACAGTGTAACGCATGTAGATGCAGTAGTCTGACTATGTTCAGTATTTCATATTCTTATATACATATACTAATACAGAATTATGTTATAAGATATTAAATCTATATGTTATACGTAAGCTGGTCTCTTTTTACCATAAAATATAGAAAAGTTGGCACACATACATACACATGGTATTCCTTAAACTACGAGTATGCGTCCAAGGACTGGATCACTTTCAGACATGTCAGTAATCCACGTGAGCAGATGACTACCATATGTTCATGTGTTATTCCAAAATACAAGTCTCATGTTCTGCATTGTGATGATGCCACACACTGGGGGCTGTGTATGAATCTAGGAGGTTTCTGAACAATAGTGAGACATATTTACAGAAAGATCCCACATTAATTGCAGAATTAAGAACTGTAAATCTTTTCCGTTGTAACAGTTTTTGGATTATTTGCGCAGAATTTGCCAATGCTAACAAAGAGGTGTTTTATTGCAAACTTGCTTTGAAAGGCTTTTGGCCCCTAGTCCATACAGTTTTATATTTCAAGTTTTTTATTCATTTGCTTTGTATAATTGTGTTATAAAGCTCTGGCTTCATAGAGGCAGAAAAGGGCAGAGATAGATGGAAAACAATTAGGTAGGAAGGTAGACTCAAATGTTTGGCCACGCACAAGAGCCTGTAATTGGGATGAACAGCCATTGTCTGTCAGCACAGAGTTTCTTTAATCTAGGGGTGGGGAACTTTTTTTTCTGCGAGGGACCATTTGGATATTTATACCATTTTTCGGGGCCGTACAAAATTATCAACATGAAATTTAACCAGCTATATTTGGTCAAACATTTACCGTATTTTTCGGACTATAAGATGCACTTTTTCCCTCCAAAATTTTGGAGGAAAGTGGGGGGCGTGTCTTATAGTTCAAATATATATATGTGTATATATTGTGACAGTGTCACTGGTTTTATATGTGAGGGGAGGTATGTGTCACTCAGGATGCTCTCTTGTGTGAACTAAGACCTACTTTATTTTTCTGCCAATGTGTTATATGCTGGTAGATTTACTCTGTTAAAGGGTGTGCGGTTTTATGGGAATGGCAAAGAAGGCGGGACGCCATTCCCCCTACCTCCCCTCAGGGTGTGGCTGAGCAATGTGTAAAAGCTCAGTCCCTTTTTTTTTCTCTGGAGTGTGGTCTGGAGAGGGAAGTCTCCAGACAGTATTGTGGAAGCTGCAGAGCTTTTCACAAGGACTTTAGCAGTGCAGTTTATGCTACCGAGAGCGGGCGGAACCCGCTCATCTATGGACTGAGTTATACTTTGTTTTGGTTTTTTTTCTGTTTAACCCAGAGGGGTCATGTTTCTTTTTCCTGTGAAACCTGCATGAGTTTATGGCTGATAATAAACCAGCAGAAAGGAAACCTGGGAACGTGTGTCCTGAGTCTGCCTCCAGGAGAGCCGAGCGAGTCGTCTTGCCACAGTTGGTGTGAGAGTGCGTGCAGGATTCCAGGAACACGTGTACCTGCCACAAAGACGGGTGGATGTCCTGGGTGAAGGCTGCCAGCCAGCCAGAGAAGTCCAGCAGCATGGAGGAGCTCGTTAAGCACCTGGTCCAGGCCCAGCAGAGCATGCAGCAGCAACACCTACAGGCCCAGCAGAGTATGCAGCAGGCCCAGCAGAGCATACAGCAGCAGCACCAGGAGACGACCAAACTGTTGCTTCAGCAAATTCAGTTGCAGCAAAAGTCACAGCAGCAGCACCAACAGGAGGCGCAACAGCAGATACAGCTTTTGGCGGACGCCATCCAGAGCAGGGCGGCCGCCCCACCCTCAGGGACGACTGATGATTCTCACGTCAGGAAGGCGGTAAGGCGGGCCATGCAGAAGATGACCCCTGGGGATGATGTAGAAGCATTTCTGACTGTTTTTGAGAGGGTGGCTGATCGGGAGAGACTTCCACCAGCACAGTGGGCAGAGGTTCTGGCGCCATATTTATCGGGTGAACCCCAGAAGGCGTATTTTGACTTGGCGCTGCAAGATGCTAAGGAGTATCCCAAACTAAAGACAGAGATCTTGGCACGTCTGGGAGTTAATATGGCGGTGAGAGCCCAACGAGTTCATCAGGGCGTATGCTAGCGACAAACCCCCTCGCTCGCAGATGTTTGACCTCCTGCATCTTGTTCAGAAGTGGCTACAACCGGAGTCCTCCACTCCGGCCCAGATGGTTGAGCGGGTGGTGATTGACAGATTCATGCATTCCCTTCCCAAGCCAGTACAGACCTGGGTTGCCCAGGGTGATCCCCAGAACGCAGATGACTTCATCGGCCTGGTAGAGAGGTACCAGGTAGTCGAGAGATCTCTTGGGAAACCGGATGCAGTCACTTCTCCCTACTGGGATACCGAAAAGGGGGCGGGTTCACCACGGAAGGGGTCTAGAGCCACCACTGGGGGATGTCCCACTCCCACTGAAGGTGCCGTTAGAACAGTTGGTAAAGATATAGTTTGTTGGCGGTGTCACAACCCTGGACATGTAGCCGCCAGGTGTCAAATATCCCCTGAGCCCATGGACTGAAGCCTAGGAAGACGGGTCTCCTATTATGCCTATCCAGCCTGTAGCGTGGACTGTCGACCCGGTGAGGGGCCGCAGGCGTGTGCAGTGTCCATTAATGGAGTAAAAGTGCTTGGGCTGTTAGACTCCGGGAGTCTGGTGACCTTGATCAGAGCATCCCTTCCCCACCAGTTGATCCCTTCCAAAACCCTGGGCGTTCGGTGCATCCATGGTGACGCCAAGGACTATCCCGTGGCCACAGTAACAGTGGGGACAGACTGTGGTGCCGGGTCCCATGAAGTCGGGGTAGTAAAGGACCTGATACATCCCGTCATATTGGGCCGTGATTTTTTCTTATTCTGGGACTTGTGGGGGAAGGGAACTGGACTAAGTAGCATGGGGAAAAGCCAGGTCCTTGAAGAAGAACCCCCGACGAAGTCTCAGATGGAGGAGTTCCCACTGTGCGTCCTTGTCAGTGATGAGGGTGAGACAGTGACCGAGGAGGCCGACCTCCCTGCGTTAGATATGTCCAGAGAGAACTTTGGGACTGCTCAAGTTCGAGACCTGACCTTAAAAGGGGCGTTCGACCAGGTTACTGTATGTAATGGGGTTGCCCAAGAGCCGGGGGCCGACACCAGATTCCCCCACTTTGCAGTGCAGGGGGAGTTGCTATATCGGGTGGCCAAACTGAGGGGCGATGAGATAGTGAAACAGCAGTTAGTGCCGGGGCCATACAGACGGCGGGTGCTAGATATGGCCCATTCACATGTTCTGGGGGGACACCTAGGGGTCGAGAAAACTCAGGAGAGGATATTGAGAAGGTTTTATTGGCCAGGGTGTTATTGAGAAGTTCAAAACTATTGTAGGTCCTGCCCCACCTGCCAAATAACTGCTCCCTCCTCCCACTTCCGTAGCCCTTTAGTCCCACTACCTGTGATAGAGGTTCCCTTTGAGAGGATTGCCATTGACCTCGTGGGCCCCTTAGTTAAATCAGCTCGGGGCCACCAATATATCCTGGTCGTCATGGACTATGCGACTCGGTATGCGGAAGCGGTTCCCCTAAGGAACATGTCCAGTAAAAGTATAGCCCGAGAGCTGGTCCATATTTTTGCTCGGACAGGTCTACCAAAAGAGATTCTGACAGACCAAGGAACCCCCTTCATGAGCAAGGTGATGAAGGAGCTTTGCAGAGTCCTTCAGATAACTCAGCTTCGGACCTCGGTTTATCATCCACAGACGGACGGCCTAGTGGAACGCTTCAACAAGACCTTAAAGGCGATGCTCAAGAAGTTCGTTGAAAAGGATGGGCGAGACTGGGACTACCTGCTCCCATTTCTGCTTTTCTCGGTCAGAGAAGTTCCTCAAGCCTCCAATGGCTTCTCTCCATTTGAGCTCCTATATGGGCGGCATCCAAGAGGTCTCCTAGACATCGCCAAGGAAACTTGGGAGGCTGAAGTCACGCCTCACCGGAGTATCATCGAACATGTCGCCCAGTTACAGGAGAGAATGTCAAAGGTGATGCCCATCTTGAAGGAACATCTCCTCCAGGCGCAGGAAGCCCAGGCGAGGGTCTATAACCGGTCGGCGAGACTAAGACAGTTCCAGCCCGGGGACCGTGTTTTGGTGCTGATCCCTACCATCGAGAGCAAGTTCCTCGCCAAATGGCAAGGTCCATACGAGGTGGTGGAGAAAGTCAGCGAGGTTAATTATAAAGTCCACCAGCCTGGCCGAAGAAAGCCGCATCAAATATATCATGTAAATTTGCTCAAGCTGTGGCGGGACCGTGAACCTGTGGAAACTCCTTGCCTGGGAGCCGCACCAGAAGG